>NW_026947485.1:68560836-70960836 GCF_034190915.1 Cavia porcellus | reverse complement strand
GCATTTCTTGAATGACCACTGATATTGAACATTTTCTTATATATTTATTTGTTGTTTATACTTCTTCTGAGAAGTGTCTACTCATTTCAGATGCCCATTTTTGGGTTGAGTCTTTAAATTTGGTGGACTGTCAGATTTTCTTGAGTTCTTTACATATCCTAAATATTAGCCCTTTGTCTGAACAGTAGCTGTTAAAAATTCTTCCACACTCTGTGGGTTGTCTGTTCACTCTATTGTTGTTTTTGTTTTCTTCTCCTGTGAAAAGCTTTTAATATATGTGATCCTCACTGTTGATTCTTTTCAATATTTCCCATTTGATTGGGATTTTGTTCAAAGGTTTTTGCCTATACTGATGTCTTTCAACAGATTAAATATTTGTTTTAACATTTAGATCTTTGACCCAGTTTGATTTAGTGCATAGTGGGAGGTATGAGTCTGAGCTTACTCTCTGACATGTGGAAAGCCAATTTTCCTGGAGCCACTTATTAAAGAGACTGCTTTTCCAGTGAGGGTGCTTGGTACCTTTGTCAAAGACAAGATATGTGAGTGTGCTTAAAGTTGTTTTTGCATCTTCTCTTCTGTTCCATTGATCCTTGGGTATGTTTTGTTTTTTGTTTTACAAGTGCCATGCTGTTTTTATCATAGTAGCTTTGTAGTATAATTTCAAGTCAGGGACTGTGATATTCCCTCCCTTCTCCTTTGTTGTCTAGAATTACTTTTGCTATTCCAGGTCTCTTATGGTTTGATATGAATTTTAATATTATTTTCCCTAGCCCCATGAGGTATGCTATTAGTACTTTGATTGGGATTGCATAAAGCCATATAACAGTTTTGCAAAAATTGCTATTTTTATTAGACTGATTCTAGCTACTCAAGAACCAAGAATGTCTCTCAATTTTCTGGTTATCTCTTCAATCTCCTTTTTCAGGGTACTGTAGTTTTCAATGTATAGGTCTTTTATTTCCTGTTAGATTAATTCCTAAGTAAAAATACTTAGAAATTTATTGATGCTATTGTAAAATATATTTCCCTAATTTCTCTCTCAATGAGTTATTCATGTACAGGAATGCTACTGATTTTTTTTTAATTTTTAAAAATTTTGATTTTTTTTTTTTTAATTTTTGACACAAGATGTCACTATGTAATTCAACCTGGCTTTCAACTCACTGTGTAGCTCAGGTTGGCCTTAAACATACAGCAATGTGCCTTCCTCAGCTTCACAAGTGATTTTTTTTTAAAGAGCTAAGTTTGCCAGGCATGGTGACACATGCCTGTAATTCCAGTACTCAGAAGGCTGAGGCAGGAAGATTGTTCCAAGTTCAAGACCAGCCTGGGCTACAAAGTGAGCGCAAGGCTGGCCTGTACTGCATAGTGAGACTCAGTCTCAAAAACATAAAAATAAATAAATAAATAAGAACTAAGTTTCTGTGTTTTTGCAGCACTGAGGGTCAAACCCAGTCTCACACCACCTCTGAGCTACATTTCCCAGCCATCATTCATTTTTAAGTGTTGACTTTCTATCTGCTGTGATGTTGAATTTGGATATTCTAGGAGTCTTTTGGTGGATTGCTTTGGGTCTTCTATGTACGGTATCATGTTATCTACAAATAATAATTTAACTTCTTCCTTATCATTATTATTTCTTTTTCTTAAATCTAATTGCCTTGGCTAATGTTTACAGAACTATATTGAGCAGGAGTGGTGATAGTAGGCATCTTTACCTTATTCTTGCTTTTAGAGAAAAAGCTTCCAGTTTTTGACAGTTTAGTATGATGTTGGTTGTTGGTTTGTCATAGATGGTTTTTATCTGATTGAGATAAAGACCTTCATTCCAATTTTCTGTCAAGTGGTTTTTTAAAAATCAAAAATGTGTGTTGGGCTTTGTCTAATGCTTTTTCTCTATTGAGATGATCATATAGATTTGTCCTTGGTTCTGTTAAAGTGTTATATTACATTTATTGATTTTCTTATGTTGAACCATCCCATGCATCCCTGGAATGAATCCTGCTTGGTCATGGTATATAATCTTCCTGACAACTTGCTACATTCTGTTGCCTGAATCTTACTTAGAAAAATCCTAAGTAAGAGCATATCCTAAGTAAGAGCATCTATGTTCATTAAGGATACTGGCCTGTAGTATATCTTGTTGTCTTCACAATAGTTGTCTATTCAATCAGGTATAGCAAAATCAAACCCAAAACAAAACACTATAAAACAAATCAAATCAGAATACTGAAAAAGGAAAAACAATCAGAACAAAGCAAAATAGTGAAAACAATATTGGACTTCAAAGACAAGATAGAAGGAGCTCCCCTATATTTGCTATATTGCATACTGTCATTTTCCTAAGAAATGCTCACATTCCTGGCCCCAGACCTGCATAATCAACCAAATACAAGCATTTAATTGCTTTATGTACCTAATTTGCTATCAACTCAACCTTTCCTCTGAATCATCCAGTTGTTGAGGGGTGGGGCACACAATGGTGTTTGATTCTCAGCCCACTTAGTGGTAGGCTCACAGGAGGCACTATGTCAGACTTTTCTCTCCCTGGAACCCGCACGGTTTTACGTGGCTTACCACAAAGGCCGGCTAGTTGATTTCTTGGTTGGACCCCGAGTCCCAGTATGGTGATTCTTGGGAGACACTGACCTTTCTCTCTTGTTGGTAGCTTTTAAATTATTTCTTCAATTTCTTTGACTGATATTGGGTTATTTAGAACTTTTATATCTTCATTCAGCTGTTTAAATTCATATATATCTAGGAATCTGTCATTTCTTCTGAATTTTTCATCTTATTACAGTTTCTTAAAGTAGGTATTGATAATCTAGATTTCCACAGGATACTTTGTGATTTCACTCTTCATTTCTAATTGCATGGATTTGAGTCTTTTCTTTCTCTTTTTTTGATAAAGTTGGCTAAGGATTTGTTGATTTTGTTTAATATTTCAAAGAATCAACTTTGTAATTCATTGATTTTTTGTATTATTTTCTTAGTCTCCATTGCATTAATTTCTGCTCTAATCTTTATAATTTCCTACCTCATATTCATGTTGGGCTTAACTTACTCTTCTTTTTCTAGAAGCTTAAGATTCAATATTAGGCTATTTGAGCTCACTCTTTTTTCTGATGTGGGAATTCACCACTGTAAGTTTCCCTCATAAGACTGCTTTCATTGTGTCCTGTAAGTTCTGGTATGTTGCATTCTCATTATCATTTAATAGTAGAAAGTGTCTAATTTCTTTTTTTTTTTTGTTAGAAGTTTTCCTTTTTAAAATTTTATTTAAAAGGAAAAAGAAAAAACAAAACAAAACAAAGTGGTATAAGGGTACAAGTAATACAGAACTACAAAAAAAAAAAAACATAAGAAATCACCAGTTAATAGATTACACATTATCATCTTAGAGATAGTTGCTCAAGTCACAGTATCAAAGCATACAAAGTGGACATTCAGACAGTGAGACTGCAAACAGTTGTGTTCAATGATCCAACCAAAAACATTAATATGGTCATCTATTTAACACCCCTAAACATAGCTGCAGTTGTATCCTTTAAAGCACTTTTTTCCCCTTTATTTTTTACAAAATTTACACATTTTGGGTTTTATTACTCCTTAGTTCTTACTACTTTTTTTTTTTTTTTGGAAGAGAATAAAGTCAAAGATGGCAAAACAAAGCTGTCAGTCAAAACCAAGGATAGACATAGCACATGATGTAAAAACAGAGTACAAGGTTATCAACAATGGTTACCATAATGCCTCTTGCTTCTTTAAAAAGAATTGTCTATCTCATTAGGTATTATAAAGTTGAACAAAACAGTAGAAAACAAAACAAATAAAACCTAAACCTTGTAAACATTACAGGATTTCCAAAGCAGATAATAGTCAAACCAGAATGGGCATCATAGTGAATCTTACTGCCTTCAAAGTAGTTTCCTATACCCTCAAACTTGATACTATCATACAGAACGGAACAGAGTCTAATCAGTCAAAACAAGATAGTAGGAGTATTACAGGACTTCAAATCATGTTACTAGTAAATCAAAAAAGTTACTATAATATATCCTGCTAATTTTTTTATTTTTCCCCTTAATTAAAAAATCATAAAATATAGCTAAATAATTTCTTTAATGAATAAGGGAGAGATTGAGATAAAAGAGGACATAATAACATAACAATACAGGTCAAAGCATGACTGTTTTCAGCAACCTAGTGCTTCACCACCAAATAACCCGACTTAATAGTAGTTACCATAGTGTCTTTTTCCTTGAAATATTTGAATATAACTTCATATACTATAGCTTCAAATATTTCCATATCAAGCATCCCAGAATAAAGCCATTCCAATTAATAAGTGAAAACTTTATAAGACTTCAAGGCCACATAATGGGGAATCATGATTACCACATACTTTTATATATTTGAATCATTACTTACATTAGGGAAACTATTTGGTATTCACACATGCGAGATTGATTTATTTCACTTATGAGTATGGTCTCAAGCTGCGCCCATTTATTGATAAATATCTCAATGTGATCCTTCTTTATAGCTGAGTAATACTCCATTGTATAGAAATACCACAACTTTTTTATCCATTCCTCAGTTGGTGGACACATGGGTTGTTTCCAAGATCTGGCAATTACAAATTGTGCTGCTATAAACATAGGTGCACATATATCACTGTGGTATGATGCTTTCAGTTCTTCTGGGAATATGCCTAGAAGTGGAATAGCTGGAACAAATGGGACTTCCAATCCCAGCTTTTTGAGAAACCTCCAGACTGACCTCCACAAAGGTTGTACCAGTCTACAATCCCACCAACAGTGTAGGAGAGTTCCTTTTTCCCCACAGCCTCTCCAGCATTTGTTGTTGTTGGTTTTTTGATCCTGGCCATTCTTTCAGGATTGAGATGGAATCTCAGTGTGGTTTTAATTTGCATTTCTCTAATAACCAATGATGATGAACATTTTTTCATGTATTTATTTGCCATTTGTATTTCTTCATCTGAGAAGTGTGTATTCATCTCAGATGCCCATTTTTGGATTGGATCTTTGAATTTTGGGGGTCTGAGTTTTTAAAATTCTTTATATGTTTTAGACAAGAGTCCCTTGTGTGAGAGGGAGTTCACTAAAACCTTTTCCCAGTTTGTGGGTTTTCTTTTCACTATGCTAGAGATTTCTTTTGACATGCAGAAACTTTTTAATAAGAAGTGGTCCCAGTTATTAATTCTGGGAAGTATTTCCCATGCAGTTTGAGTCCTGTTCATGAATTCTCTACCTACCCCTATGTCTTCAAGGTTTCTACCCAATTTGTCTTCCAATAGATTTAGTGTTTCTGTTTTAATATTCAGATTTTGACCCATTTAGATTTTAATTTAGTACATAGTGATAGGCATGGGTCTAGCTTTAGTTTTCGGCAAATGGAGAGCCAGTTTTTCCAACACCATTTATTAAAGAGACTGTCGTTCTTCCAGTGAACCTGCTTGGCTCCTTTATCAAAGATAAGGTGGTTGAGTGTGTTTGTAGTTGTGGTTGTATCTTCTAATCTATTCCATTGATCTTCGTCTCTGTTTTGATTCCAGTACCAGGTTGATTTTACTACTGTTGCTTTGTAGTATAACTTCAAGTCAGGGATTGTGATGCCTTCTGCCTTGCCTTTGCTGCTTAGAACTGCCTTGCTATTCTAGGTCTCTTCTGGTTCCAGATGAATTTTAGGGGTGATTTCTCGAGATTTATAAGGTATGTTGATGGTATTTTTATTGGGGTTGCATTGAATCTGTATAATAGTTTTGGGAGAATGGCCATTTTCACAATCAATGTTTGTTCTTCCTATCCATGAGCAAGGGATGTCTTTCCATTTTCTGAGATCATCTTCAATTTCTTTTTTCAGTGTATTATAATTTTCCCTGTATAGGTCTTTCACTTCTTTTGTAAGAGTAATTCCTAAATATTTCAATTTTTTTGCTTGCTAGGGTGAAGAGTGTGGTTTCTCTTATTTCCCTCTCTGTGATTTTGTTGTTAGTTAATAGGAATGCTATTGATTTCTGAGTATTGATTTTGTATCCAGTTACATTACTGAATTTATTTATTATATCTAAGAGTCTTTCAATGGAGTTTAGGGGGTCTTCTATGTAGAGTATCAAGTCATCTGCAAACAATGATAATTTAACTTCTTCTTTTCCTATCCTTACCCCTTTTATTTCTCTCTCTTGTCTAATTGCTCTGGCTAGTACTTCCAGTACTATATTAAATAGGAGTGGTGATAAAGGACATCCTTGTCTTGTGCCTGATTTTAAAGTAAAGGCTTTCAATTTTTGGCCATTTAGTATGATGCTGACTGTTGGTTTGTCATAAATGGCCTTTATTATATTGAGGTAAAGACCATCTGTCCCAATTTTCTGTAAAGTTCTTATCATGAATGAATGTTGGACCTTATCAAAGGCTTTTTTCTGCATCTATAGGAATGATCATGTGATTCTTACTTTTGGCTTTATTGATATGGTGGATTACATTTATTGATTTACCTATGTTGAACCATCCCTGAATTCCTGGGATGAATCCCACTTGGTCATGGTATATAATCTTCTTGATGATTTGCTGCATCCTATTTGCCAATATTTTATTGAGGATTTTTGCATCTGTGTTCATTAGGGAGATTGGTCTATAGTTCTCTTTTTTAGTTGGGTCTTTTTCAGGTTTTGGTACTAGAGAAATATTTGCTTCCAGGAATGACTTAGGAAGGATTGCTTCCCTTTCAATTTCATTGAATAGTTTGAGGAGTGTCGGTATTAGGTCTTTTTTGTATTTCTTGTAGAATTCTGCAGTGAATCCATCTGGGCCTGGGCTCTTCTTTGTAGGTAAGGACTTAATTACATTTTCAATTTCATTAATAGACATTGGGTTATTCAGCAGTTTTACATCCTCTTGATCTAGCTTTGGTACTTCATATGTTTCTAAGAATCTGTCTATTTCTTCTGTGTTATCAAACCTTTGAGAGTAGAGGTTTTCAAAATAGATGTTGATGATCTTCTGTATTTCTGTAGAGTCTGGTGATTTCACCTTTTTCATTTCTTATTGCATGACTTCGAGCTTTTTCTTCATTTTTTAAAATAAGGTTGGCTAGGGGCTTATCAATTTTATTTATTCTTTCAAAGAACCAACTCTTTGATTTGTTGATTCTTTGGATTGTTTTCTTAGTCTCTATTGCATTGCTTTCTGCTTTGATTTTTATAATTTCCTCTCTTCTTTTGGCTTTGGGCTTGACTTGCTCTTCTTTTTCTATTAAGGTGTAACATCAGGTTATTTATTTGTATTTGTTCTGTTTTCCTGATGTGAGAACTCAGTGCAATAAATTTTCCTCTGAGGACGCCTTTCATTGCATCCCACAGATTCTGGTAAGTTGTATCTGCATTTTTATTTTCTTGTAGGTATTGTTTAATTTCTTCTTTAATTTCCTCTGTGACCCACTGATTACTCAAGAGTGTGTTATTCAGTTTCTATGTGTTTGTGGGATTTTTGTAGTATCTTTTATCATTAATTTCTAATTTCAGAGTGCTATGATCCGATAACATGCAAGGGATGATTTCAACTCTTTTTCATTTGTTTAAATATGTTCTGTGAGCTAATATATGGTCTATTTTAGAGAATGACCCATGTACTACTGAGAAGAATGTGTATTCTGATGTTGTTGGGTGGAACATTCTGTATATGTCTATCAAGACCATTTGTTCACAGGTGTGATTCAGTTCTGTTATTTCTTTGCTCATTTTCTGTCTGGTTGATCTGTCCCTTGGTGTCAATGGCGTGTTAAGGTCTCCTGTTACAGTTGTGTTACTGATAATTTGAGTTTTCATTTCTGTTAATAGTATATAACTGGGTGCTCTGGAGTTTGGTGCATATATATTAAAGATAATTATCTCTTCCTCTTGGAGTTTTCCCCTAATGAGTATGTAGTGACCTTCTTTGTCCTTTATGGTCATTGTTGGTTTAAAGTTCACGTTGTCTGCAAACAGAATGGCTACTCCTGCTTTTTTTTGGATTCCTGTTGCATGAAGTATTGTTTTCCATCCTTTGACTTTCAGTCTGTGAGTATCCTTCTGGGTTAGATGGGTTTCCTGTAAACAGCATATAGTTGGATTTTTGTTTCTTGATCCATTCTGCTAGTCTGTTTCTTTTGATTGGTGCATTGAAACCATTTACATTAATGGTTATAACTGTTATATGCTGGTTTATTTTTGACGTTATCTCTCTGCTGTTGCATCTTTTTCTTTTTTTTTTTTTTTTTTTTTTTTTTTTTGGTCTTTTTTGTTTTTATCGGTACCAGGGATGGAACTCACGACTGCCTGCTTGCAAGGCAGGCGCTTATGCCGCTGAGCTAAATCCCCAGCCCCTGCATCTTTATCTTTCTGTTCTGTTTAATTATCTGCTTTGCTTAGTGGTTTTTTTCCTTTGTGTATCTAAACTGTCTCTCAATATTTTTTGCAGGGTTGGCTTGGTGTTCATGAATTTCTTCAGCTGTTCTTTGTCATGGAAGTATCGTATTTTACCACCAATTTTGAATGATAGTTTTGCAGGGTACATCAGTCTAAGTTGGAAATCATTTTGCTTTAGGATCTGGAATACTTCACTCCATGCTCTTCTTGACTTTATTGTTTGTGCTGAGAAGTCTTCTGTGATTCTGATAGGTTTTCCTTTATAAGTGATCTGTCTTTTCTGACAGCTTTTAATAATCTATTCTTGTGTTGGAGTTCTGGGATGGTGATTATTATATGTCTGGGTGTAGTTTTATTTTGGTTATGACTATTTGGAGTTCTATAGGCTTCATTGAACCTGATGTCGGTTTCTGATCTCATGCTTGGGAAATTTTCAGCTATTACTACTCTAAATATCCTCTTGACATCTTTTATGTTGTCCCCTTCTTTTTCATTAATCCCTATCAATCTTGTTATTTTTCTTTGCATCATCTTGCAGTTGTTGGATTGTTATTTCCTGATTCCTTGTTATTTTTAAAAGACCTTTCTGTCCTGTTCACTAGCTGCAATCCTGTCTTCAAGGTCTGAAATTCTATCTTCACTTTCATTGAGGCGGTTTTTACAGCTTTCAGTGGAGTTTTTTATTTCCTGTATATCTCTGTGCATCTGCTTTATGTATTCTGTTTGTTTCTTATATTGCTCATCTAGGGATTCTATCTTTTTGTTTAGTTCCTCCAATTTTTTAACTGTGTTTTCTTTAGATATATTCAGAATCTCTTTCATTTATCATTTCTTCTTTTACCTGGGAGATTATTTTGAGTTTGAATTCCTTTAAAGCTTCCTGGAGTTGCTTGTTTATTTCAGTAGCTATTATGTCTGATATTTGAGGTGTATGGCATATATTTTCTTCTATATACATCACTCCTAGAGTTTCTTGAGATGGACTGGAGGTTTGAGGTTGTAATTTGGTCTTTTGTTTTGTCATTTTCCTTTATTTCTGTGTTTCAAGTGTTATTCGAAAGCTTCCTCAGGGTCTGTGGAAAATCCACTTCTATGTTTGAAGCTCCTGAGGGAACTGGGTGCCAGTTCTCCAAGCACAGCCAGAATGGGGAGGCGGATGTAGGTGCCTGGGGCCCACTTAGCCACTTCACTGCACCAGGAAGGCTCGAGGGTCCCGAACAGTCTTGGCTTGGGGCAGAGTGCACTGGGCACTTACCGCAGGCTACGGGGCCTCTGGAACTGATGATGCTTGCCTGCTTGCTGAGAAATCCACAGTCCTCCAGACACCCGGGGAGGCGGATGCAGGTGCCCCAGATCTGCCCAGCCTTTGTTCTGCACCCAGACGGTGCAAGAGTCCCAAATAGGCTGGGCTCCGGGAATAGTGTGCACCTGCCTGCTTGCTGGAAACTCCACAGTTCTCCAAGCGCAGCCAGAATGGGGGCCTAATTTCTTAACTTCACCTAGGATACATTGGTTCACTTAGGATACATTAGTAGGGAGTTATTTAATTTCCTTGTGTTTATGTCATCTTTGTGGTTCCTTTTGCTTTCCAATTTCCAATTTCATTGAACCATGGTTTGATAATAATTGAACCCGGCATAATTTCAGGTCTTTTTGCATTTACATAAGCATGTTGAATGAGCTAGTGAGTGGTCTATTTTGGAGAAGGTGCAGTGTTTAGCTAAGAATGTATAGTCTCATGCTATAGGGTGGAACACTCTGTAGATACCTACTAAGTCCATTTGTTCAAAGATTTTGTTCAAGTCTTACATTTCTTTGTTTTTTTGTCTAGTTGATTTATTTGTGATAGTGGGGTACTCAGGCCTCAATTACAATTATATTAGTTCTTATCTGATTATCTAAATCCACAAATGTTTGTTTTAAATAGATATACTATTATTTGACAGATAGATCTATGATTGTCATTTATTCCTCTTGCATTGTTTCCTTAACAAGTATGTAGTTACATTCTTTGACACTTCAAATCAGTTTTGGCTTTGAATCCTCTTTGTCTGTAAATAGGACAGCCACCTTGCTTTTTTCCAGGTTTCTGCTTCATGTAGTATTGTTCTTTTTTGACTTTCAGTCTAAAAATTTCAAGTTAAATGTGTTTCTTTTATGCAGCATATTTTTGCATCTTGTTTCTTGAACCATTCTGCCAATCCTTTTCCAAGATCAATAAGCCATTTAACATTCATGATTATAACTGATATTATTGACTTATCCTTGTTATATTATTTTACTGTTGGGTCTCTTCCCTTGTATTTTGTTACTTGCTTTGCCTGGTGGATTCATTCTGTTGAGATTCACTGGACTGTTGTCATTGCTGAGTTTTTCTACAATATCCTTCAAAACTTTTTGGAGTGCTGGTTTGGTGGCCATGACTTTGGTGTTCATGAATTTGGTATTTGGTTTGGTGTTCTTTATCATAGAAATATCTTATTTCACCCTCAAATCTGAAAGATAATTTTGAGTATTACATCACTCTGGGTTGGAGGTTGTTTTCTTTTAGGATTTGAAAACTTCGAGATCTCCTTGATATCAGGGTTTGACATTCTCCTTAAGGATTTATGTTGAGGAGTTTCCTGTAATTTTGATGGGCTTTCCTTTATTTATTTTCTCTAACAGCTTTTAATATTCTCTTCTTGTATTAAATTCCTGGAATCTTGCCTATTTGATACCTTACTGTATTTTTTTCTGATTGTGGCTAATGGAGTTTTATGTGCCTCATTCACCTGTATGTCATTCTGTTTTGCATGGTTGAAAGTTTTCCACCATTACTTATGTGACCAGGTTTTTAAAAAATATATACTTTGTGCTATCTTGTGATTTTGCTTTGATTCTAAATTTTGTGCACCATTTAACAGCTGTTGTTTTTTCATGGTTCCTTGCTATTTCTATGAAATCTTCATCTGATGATCACTAAGCACAAACCTGTCTTCTAGATTTGATATTCTATCTTCATATTAGTTGATTCTGCCGAGTATACTTTCAATAGAATTTTTTTTGTCTCCTGGATATCTGAATCTTCATTCAGTCCTGCTCTTTCCTATGAAATGTTGGGCATTCATGCTTTCCATCTCTTTTCCAAGCACCCCTGTTTTTTAGTGGTAGCTACTCTAGATTCACTAATCATGTTCTTCATCATATTTATCTTTTTAGCTATCTGTGTAATTATTTGATTTTTTTCCTAGAGATTCATTCATCTGTTACTTTTACTACCACCATTTCAGAAGGTTCAGATGTGTGGCTTTTGATTTCTTCCACTGCAATGTTCCCTGGATTTGCCTTGAGTGAGCTGGAACACTGAGGTTGCATCTTGTTTTCTCATTTTTTAAAAAAATTTTTTTTCTCACATTCACTTTTTTTTTTTTTTTTTTTGTCTTTTGGGAGGCAGGGTCTCGCTATGCAGTTCAGGCTGGCCTTGAGCTCACTTTGTAGCCCAGGCTGGTCTCGAACTTGCAACGATTCTCCCACCTCAGCCTCCTGAGTGGGATTATAGGCGTGAGCCACCACGCCCGGCTGTTTTTCCCACATTGATGCTTATAAATTGCTTATGATAGGTATTTATTTTTTATTTATGAGCAGGGTCTTGCTATGCAGTTCACGGCTGGCCTTGAACTCATGGCAATCCTCCTCCTCCTCCCAAGTGCTGAGATTCCAGGCATTCACCACCATGCCTGGCTGAATAGGTAGCTTCATTACTAGTATTAGGACCTCTTAGAAAATGACTACTTTCATACATGTCTAGCTTTAGCTGGACTTTGGCTTTTGATTCTTTTGCAAGATTCTGCTTCTTCAATTTATTAGGGGCTCATTATCAGGGATGAGCAATTGCTGCTTGTAGTACCCAGTTCTTTGATTCTAGACTGTGATATTTTTTATGATCTCCAGTGCTGTAGTCAGGGACTGCAAGGAAAACAACTACATACAGGACACATTATTTATACTATTAGTTATAATGGTACCCAAGGAGTCAAATACAAAGAAAGTGCAAGAAATCTGTCCACAACATCAAAGACCTAGAGAACTTAGCCAAGGGCCTGGATCCCATGGCAAAATCCTGCATGCGTTTAGCTGAAAACCTAGAGCCCATGACAGTGCCTCCCATGTGTCCAACTGGAGGCTTAGAGTGCACAACAATGATTCATACAAGTCTATTTCACAAATCTGTGCTGGGGAAGGCCCAAAGGTCAGCAGTGGAGGCTAGGAAGTCTATGCCAGTAGGGTGAGGGATCTGTGCCAGCTGGCTGAAGGTTCTGGAGTACAGCCCAGAAGCGATGCTCAAAATAAGGACCAGGGCAACACAGCCATCCTCAGTGACAAGAAGGTCCCAAGCTCCTCCGATGATAACAGCAAGGTACATATCAGGAAGGCAGTGTGACAAGCTTCTCCTAGAAATTAAACACCACATATTTTCCCCTTGGAGAACCCACAACACTACTCTTCCTCTCCAGGTCTTCTTTTTATGCTGGCAACTTTCCTCAGGTAGGCCATTTACACTCAGTACCATGCCGATTCATTGCAGTTGGTGCTAAATTGACCAATTTTTAATCTACAGCACCCAGAAAATCTTGGTATTGATGTACAAGGAAGAACAACTGATCACAACTATGTCACCTTGGCTAAAGTAGTACAATCAGTAATAATAATAGCATCAAGCATGGTTTAACAAACTATGATAACTTACCATCTTTAACCATAGATACAAGATTTATAAGTTAAATCATAAAATCTAAAACATCAGAAAATTATATACAGTAAATATCCACTCAATAGAGCAATTTTATCATTAGAGGAGAAAATCTAAAAGGGACAAGAAAGAACAGAGAAATGAAACAAGAGAAAGTAATTAGATGCAAGGCTGAAGGGCAGAGGACAATTACTCAATCTTTGGGAATCCAGCAAAGAAGAGAAGAAGGAAACAAGGAAAATACTACTAAAAGCAATGTTCACATTCATGAAAAAATTCCCAAATCAACGAAAATGACAATAATAAAAAATATTTTTTTGCAACTTGAAGCTTGTGGTTATCTTCTGGGGTCTACAGTTTTGTGTTAGTATACAATTTAGGATGTGCCTCTCCTGTCACTAGTAGACAAAGGAGACAGAGCCCAGATGTGTGCTAGATGATTCCAGCAAGACTGTAATAGAAATAAGGTAGACTGCTGATTCTCCTGCTTTCAACTCCATGGAAGATCAGGTTGATCTTGGTTTGCGATTGTGGGCTAGACCTTCAGTCTTTTAGCCTATGGCACTCTGAGTGTCTCCTGTCAGGCTGACCCCAGCTCCCTGAGCCTAGACATCTTCCAGTTGTCCCTCACCCAGTGTTGTTCTAACACTGCGATTTTAACACTGAGAGCCCTGAGATGAAGCCAACCCACAGCTGTTCTGTGTCCTGGGTTCTGTTGGCTCCTCCCTAAAAAGGGATCTGGCCAAGAATCCTCCCCAAGACCATGACAGACACATGGACTGGAGTCAGTAATCACCTGTTGTAGTGTACAGGACCTACTTCTATTCCACTGGTTTGTCTTTCTCTGAAGGCTTTAGAGTCACCTGCCTTCATTGTGTATCCTTTTATGCTGAGCCAGGGCTGGGGACAAAGTACATTTTGCCACTCCTTTTTCTATGGAGTGGTGGGTCTCTCCAGTTTACCTGTAGGCCCCAATTTTCCATTCAGATCCTTCCTGGTCCCAGGGATCTGCCTTCCCTCTTTCTTTTTTCTCAATGTTGTTATTTTCCAACATCTGGATTCCAAATCTTGGAGATTGACTTCTTGCTGTTATCACTCTGCCAATCTTCCTATTGGTCCTCATTAATCCTTTTAAGTTAATTTTTTGTTTAGTGAGAAGTAGTGGTCCAAGAACATCTTTTTCTCCTTTTCTTCATTGTACTGAGCTTTGAACCTATAGCCTTCCACTGAGCTATGTTTGCAGCTATTTTGAAAAATTTTATTTTGAGACAGTGTCTTGCTAAGTCTAAATTGCCCAGGCTGGGCTTGAATGTACAATCTTCCTACTTAAGTTTCCCACAGTGCTGGGATTATAGGTACATACCACCATACCAAGCCCCCAACTTTTTCCTTGCTTTCATGTCAACTTTTGTCTCTGGTTTTACCCATTGTATTTCTATTGGCTTTTCCTCAGCTGGTATACTGAAACTATCTTCAGTGGGATCATGTGGAAGAATAATCTTTGGCTTTCTTAATTTCTGCACATTTTTAACTTGCTGTTTCTCTTTGCATTTTGCAGCTGTGAAGAATCTTATGATATGCTGATGTATATTTGGTGATTGGTATTGTTGATTTTCAAATAAAATTGGTCCTCCAAAACATTTGTGAAAAATCTTTATCAGATTTAAGACAAAATGAGGTCCTATTTTTACAAGTTGAGCATCTCCTGTGATCTGAAAGTTCCAAAATCATATCCTATTATAATAAATGGTAAAAGTAAATACATAGTCCACAGATGACTGGCTTTTGGTATGATACTATGATGTACTGAAAGACAGAATTAAGTGTTCTTTTGACAAAGCATGATGTGGAAATTCATCAAAAGCAGAGTCAAAATGCAAAAGTGGCTAAGAATTTTTCAGTTTCCAGTTAGATTTAGTTCAGCTAGGGTATGAATATTTTGAATAAGGAATTTGGCAGAGGGCCCATGAGGTGAATTTTTTTTCTTTGCTTCAAAAAGATAACATTTATTGTAGTCTTTCATTTGCAATAAATGCATAGACCTCATTAATCATAATTAATCTTCATGATCCATTTTATATCTCCTTTAGAATGAGACACCAACATTCCCAATTAAATGCATTAAATGTCTTATTCTAAAATGGATTCCTCTGGAAGAAAAGTTGCAAATCTGTTCCTTATTTTTCTACCTGCCCTAACAAATTGGGCCAGGGATACTGTCTCTCTTTTATTCCATCTCTTCTGTCACAACTAGTGACTTAGGTGAGGCCTAGCATCTTTTTCACTTCTGTTTGGCTTCTTCACCTGAAACGGCAACACCCATGCTGTTTCCTCTTGTTTGCTGACATCTTGCCTCACCACCCCCAATTTTCTTTAATTAGGTTCTTTCAAAGCACTAACCAAGAATGCGTTCCGCTCGACCTTTTTTTTTTTCTTTCTTTTTTTGAGACAGGGTCTCACTCTGTAGTTCAGGTTGAGATCCTCCAGACTCACTCTTCTGTGTGCTGGGATTACAGGTGCGCACCAGCAAGCCCTGCTCTATTTACAATCTTAACGTGGATTGACAGCCTACCAAATTGGCTAATTTTAAAACAATACAACTACCCCTCTTCTCATTGTTGATTTTCCTTTTTCAAGAAAAACATAATTTTTTCAAAGTGATTATGTATATGCTTTGAGTTAAATTATGGTTTTTTAAAAATTTAAAGTAATTTCTGAGGATTTAGCTTAGGACCTCATATACGCTACATAAGTAGTCTATCACTAAGCTAAACCCCAGCCCTATGTACATATTTTAATGATTATAAAATACAGTCTACAGTATTTCATGTTGCATCAGTTGGGAGAATTTAATCAAGCCACATTACTAAATAACCACAGAAACCCCACACCCTCTTTCTTGGTATGTCAGCTAACAGCAATAAAAGTTTCCTCATTCATCTACATGTTCAGCAGTAGGTTGGCTACAGTCCTGTTCCATGTCATCTTTACTTGGGACTCAGACAGCCAGGCTGGCCCCTGTGTGCACAATGCTGATCTGTGGCAAGGGCAGACAGGGAAGCAGGAGAGGGCACTGAAGCTTTGCCTCGAAGTGACACATTCCTTTTTGCCTTGATTTCACCAGCCAGCATAATCCACAATGCCAAGTCTGACATCAAAGTGGGGGAGAAGTATAACTCTTATCCAGGGAGAGACATCAAAAATTCTTAAGCGGGGCTGGGGGTTTAGCTCAGCGGCATAAGCACCTGCCTTGAAAGCAGGCAGTCGTGAGTTCGATCCCCAGTACCGATAAAAAGGAAAAAGACAAAAAAAAAAAAAAAAAAATCTTAAGCAATCAGTCTGCTGGAAATATTTTATTTTCCTTGGAGTTTATAATTCCTTCCTTCTTAGGTTGCCTACTTTTTCTATATCTACCAGCATTTCATCTTTTTTAGTCCCACTAGAGCTGTGAATTTTGTTTGTAAAGTTCAGGCACGTTAGGTGATGTTACTTCTGGTATGTTTTCTTGGAGATGCCCCCTCTGAGCCCTCCATCCTCTGTTAGGAGGCACTGGCTGCTCTCCAGAATGGCTGCACAGCTGCCATCCTGGAGTCTCCCTCACCTTCATTTCAGGGATTCTCTTTCTCCTTTGTTGGCATTCATCTCAGCAGATTCCCTGTTTTCTATTTCTTGATTTATGCCTTTATTTGGGTAGGGTAATTCCCTCTAGTAATTCCTCAAGATAAAACAGTTGGGAGTTAAAAATTTTGAGGTTTTTAAACATCATTTCCAGATCCTCATATTGGCTCATTGATTTTATTTTGGTACAGTTCCTCATTCCTATTTTTCTGCTTGTCATTTTATGCTGGTCTTTCATATAAAGGGGTTTCTTAAAATGTGAAGAGCCTCAACTATTTACTTACATTTAAGAATGAGGTGCTAGACCATGCAGGGACCAAGAAGGGAAAAGTCAGATAGTGCTTTCTGAAAGCCAACTGGCAAGCAAGCAGACTGAGAAATGCCTGGCTTGCAAAAGCAACTGGCTGGTTCGGAGAACAGGCCGAGTTGATAGCAACTGAATGTTTGTATTGTTTGTTTGACTTTGTAGTACTGGGGCCGGAGATCTGAGCACCTATAGGGAGGATAACAGTATGCAATATAGCAGCTATGGGGGATTTCCTTCTATCTTGTTTCTGAAATCCAATATTGTTCTCATTGTTTTGGCTTATTGATTGTTTTGCGTTATTCAATATTGTTTTGTTTTTGTTTTTTGGTACCAGGGATCGAACTCACAGTCTCTGGCTTGCCAGGCAGGTACTTACACCACTAAGCCAAATCCTTGGCCCTAATTTTTTATTTTATTATTTTTTAGGGTGCTTTTTTTTTGTACCAGGGATTGAATTTATGATCTCCTGCTTGCCAAACAGGTGCTTATGCCACTGGCCCTCAAATATTGTTTTGATTGGTTTTATTCTGTTTTGTTTTGATTTTGAAACATCTGATGGAATGGACAACTATTGTGAAGATACCAAGATATACTACAGTAACCATTGTTTTCCCATTATCCTACTTTAGTTCTGTACCAACTTCACTGCTTTGTTTTGATTCAATTTTTTGTTTTGTTTGTTGGTCTTTATTACCTTTAAAATAAAAAAAAATTATACAAAGAATGAGGTACTACTTGGGAGGCTGAAGCAGGAGGATTTCTTGTGTAAGTAAGGCCAGCCTGGGCAACAAGGCTCCACTGCAAAAAATAAAAAAAAATAGAGAATACATTAGAGCCCATTTTGGTGTAAGCTGGCAGGGTTTGTTAATTGTTAGGCTTCATTAAGAGACAAGCATCAAGCCGCATTCTTCATTGTAAGACCTCAAACCTCAGTATTTGCAGGTCTCTCTTTTTTTTTTGGACCAGCTACTTTTCTCCTAAGAGAAAATTTCAATCTCCTGACAAGATTTTCAGAATTCTACAATCTGAATTTGGGATGAAGCTGGTGACGTCTGTCTCATAATTCAATATGCAGAATGTCACTAAATTCTGCTTTCAAGGGAGAAGATAGGAAGAAAAAATAAGGTAAAAGTGAAAAAAAGGGGGGCTGGAGATTTAGCTCAGTGGCGTAAGTGCCTGCCTTGCAAGCAGGCAGTTGTAAGTTCGATCCCCAATACTGATAAAAGGAAAAAGACAAAAAAAAAAAAAAAAAAAAAAAAAAAAAGTGAAAAAAAAGGAAAACATGGAAACAAAGCTTTTGTAAATGAGGAGGGATTGAAGGAAAGGTAGAGGAATGGGAAAAAAAAACAAGTTGTATCATGTACAGGTACAAATTCTCTAAGATGAAGGTGATCATTATGCATTATCTAAAAATGCACCAATCAAATCTGATTAAAAAATAAATTCTGCTTTTCTGTGCACCCTGTTCTGATGCTCTGCCTGCGTGTCTAGAAGGATCTCTGGGGCAGCCTCTTCAGAAGGTAAACTATCTTTTGGTCAGGCTGCATAGAGTGAATATTGAGGTGGAAGAACCTCACTTCTCTTTAAAAAACTTTCACAGAGGTTCAGTTGCGCAGCACCTCTGCTCTCAAAGACATGGCGGCTCCATTTTTAGTCTGTCAGAGTTCTATGACATCAGTAGGTTCCCGCTCTGGCTGGCTCTGCCTCCTTGCAAAGCTTAGCAATTAACTTTCTCAGCTTTAGTGAGTAAGTTAAACTCATTCATATGCTTTCTTTTAAAATTTTTAAAAAATTTCTCCATCCATTTGTTTTCTACGTTCCTAGGTTTTATTGACATCCTTTTCAGGAGGCTCTTTTCCTGTTTGCTTTGTTTTCATATGCTTATATCATTTCTATTTCTGTCATTTTAATGAAGTGAGAAAAACCTGTGTGTTCAATGCACCACATTTAAGCAGAAGCCTTCTTACCATTAGGCCCTTCCATGTACCCATATAATGAACATTTTTCTAAGATTCTTCTAAGAAGGAAAAATTGAGAGCAGTTATAGGTAATTTCATAAAAGTTAGATACAAATACAGTAACAGAAAATCTATACCAAATTTAAAGGCAGTCTTTAAAATGATTACATGTCTTGTATATAGTACATGTGTCAGCCTCACCATAAACTGGGACTGAGTGCTAAAATTCAACCCCTGGCAGTCACAACACAACCTTCATGCTGTGTAACATGGTACATCATTTTCTAAGCTACAGGTGATTTTGCTGTTTTCAATTTGTCAAATCTTTAATCAATCCCTGTTTATTGTTAAGATATTATAGCAGGTTTTTAATGTATATTGGTTCTATATTTGATATGGTACAGATAGCATCACTGTAGACATATCCATTTGAGATACACACCGGAGATAGAACAGAATAATCTATGACAAATTTTAAAGCATGGCCGTTACATATGAAGCCTAGCATATGTTGGATTTATAATATAGACAGATGGGCATTTTCTGTGAAAGAAAGCCGTTACCATCTGTAATTTGAGCGGTCAGAAGCAATTAGAAATCCCACACTAGCAACATAAAACTTAAAGTACGTGTTAAAATGAAGTGTCTTCAAGAGTTTACCATATTAAACCACTCATGGCCCTGAACACCCTAATTCTAGTAATTCAACTCCTCACAGTTTGAAGGCTTTAGTGCCAGGACCACTATCACTCTCTCCAAGGCTATTCACTGCTCTAGCAGTGGTATGGTATCACACTTGTAATTTTTTATGAGATGTAAATGTATGTATATATGCCTCAGTTATCTATAAATAAGATAGTACTGCTCAGTGACAGGGATAAGTTCTAAGAAATGCATTAGTAGGTGATTAAAGCATTGTTCACACATCATAAAGTGTCCTTACACATTCTAAGCTACAATGTTAGTGGGTATAATATTGCATCACACCTCTTTTATATTTGTGGAGCCCATTTTTTACCAAGATGTTTTTGTAACTATTTATAAACAGTGTACAAAACTTTGAAAATCCTGTCTTCTAAAAAAGAATATTTATTTATTTATTTTGAGATGTAGTTTCATTATGTGGCTCAGGCTAGCTTTGATTCTCTGGCCTCTTGAGCAGCTGGGTGTGTGCACTACCATTCCCAGCCCCTTAATGACTCTCAAAGTCAAATCCTTGACTTCTTTAAAAGATCTTGTACCCTCTGCAACCTCAGAGATAGTCAGCTTCCCATTACTGCAACAAATACCTGAGATACTCAACTTATAAAGAGAAAAACTTTACTTTGGCTCAGTTTTGAAGCATCCTGTCCATGACTGGTTTGCTCCACTACTTTTAAGGCTGTGGTGAGGGAGACATCATAACATGGAGCAAAAACTGAACCTGTTCATCTCACAGCTGGGAAGTGAAACAGAACTTGAGCAGAGGGCTGGGGTTGCACTATCCAAGAGTCCCCCCCCTCAAGGGCATGGCCCCATGATCTAAAGGCCTCTTACTTTGCCTTAACTCTCAAGAGCTCTAGCACCTCTCAGTATCTCCAGGGTGGGGACCAGTCTTTGTGGAGGACACTTCATACCAAAACGACAGAACTCTGTTACTCATTTTCAGGATCATTCCCTATCTTCATCTAACTAGTAACTATAGCCCCTACTCTAATTTTACAATTTCAAGCTTTTCACTCAACTGGTTTCTTATCTTTCTGGATCATTCCCTGTAGGATCTAAACTGCAAAATACAACAATTCTTCAGCCTCATGAGAGACACCCATCTATATACCTCCCCATCACTGATTTTCACCCCCCTACCTTTTCTGTGCGTTTGGTAACGAGGATTGAACCCAGGGCCCTGTGCATGTCCTTTTAAGTTCAGTAGTCACAAAAAGCTGTTAATTTCCTCAAGTTTTTAAATCGTGAAAACAATATACTGAATTAAATACAAATTCACCAATTTGTGTGTGCGGATCATTCTCCGTTGTCTCCGCCACTTCTCAACAAACCCTAGAGCTTCTGGAGCCCTTGCGCTTTCTTTGGCCTTCAGGTATGTCTTGGTGCTCTGGCTGTAAAATCCTCCTCACCTCCTTTAGAATCAATCCCCATCCTGCTTCGCACTTTTCTTTCCGAATCCTATATATCTGTCACAGGCAGGTGATAGAGGTTCTCTGACCCTCTGCAAAATTTTGCATTTTTGCATGGCACCTATTGCGATCTTTTACTACACAACTGTTTTATCTTTGTCTTAGTCCTTACTCTGACAGCACAGAGAAAGTCTACTCCCCTCTGGCACCCCGCGGCATCTCACCTAAGGGGGAGTGTTCCACCACGAGTGGGAGCAAAGTGGTTTACGGAGACAGTGCCACGCAGCGCAACCAGCCCTGGAAGCCAGCACAGCCTGGCTCCCGCTCCGTCGTAGGTTGCCATTTGCTGGAGGAGTTCAGTAGCCGCTTCATT
This sequence comes from Cavia porcellus, assembly GCF_034190915.1. Taxonomy (NCBI): domain Eukaryota; kingdom Metazoa; phylum Chordata; class Mammalia; order Rodentia; family Caviidae; genus Cavia; species Cavia porcellus. The sequence continues at coordinate 70,939,303 of NW_026947485.1, read as the reverse complement.
TTGCTTGTAAGATGAACCATTGCTCCTGAAAGAGTAGGTAGACAGCGGGCCGCCGCCTCGGACTGCAGTTACTCTCCCAAGCGATCCGGCACGGTGCCATCCGCGCTTCGCTAACGGGAGGTCGCCCTCGAGCTGCGGGAATCCCCGGTCACCCCATCGCACGGCGTCCTCCACGCCGGAGCTCTCAGCGAGGCAGGTGACCCGCGAGCTGAGGGGGAGCGGCCGCGGAGCCCAAGTCTCCCGTCAGGCCTCCCTCTTTCCTCCCGCTCCGGGAGAGGCCCCTTTGCCCGTGACCCCGAGGCCCACGGCGCCGCCGCCTACGTGAGCCGTTTGGACCCTGCCCGGCCCCCGTAGCTCCGGTCTCCAGCAGGTGGTTCTGGTCCTCGCTCCAACTCTGGGCGTCACGTAACCCGCGCGCCTCCACACAGCGCCGGCGCCACGACCCACAGGGAAAATAAACAAACCCCGCGCGGCGGCGAGCGCGCCAGGCCCCGCCCCGCCACTCGCCTCCCGCCCGCGGGCCCTTGCCCGGTCGCTCGCCGCCGCGCTCTGCCGCCCTCACCCCAGTCTCGGCGCGCTCGCCTTGGCCGTCGCCGCGGCCCGAACCCCTACTCCGCCGCGCGGCCCGGCCCCTGAGAGCGTGACCCGGCCGAGTCCCAACGCCCAGAGTGGCCGGGACTGGGGCGGACGCGGTCGAGCGGAGGCCCGGTGAGTACGCGGGGCCCGTCGGCTGTACGCCCCGGGCGCCGGACTCGCAGGGCCTCAGGCGGGCTGGCCGGAGTGCGGCGGCTGGAGGGCCGCTCTGGGGCAAGGCCGCGGCGGCGGCGGGCGGGACGGAGGGACCCGGACGGCCGCGAGTGACAGGTGTCGCCGCCCCCGCCCCGCCGCCGCGCCCCCGCCCGAGCCGGCGCTCGAAATTTCTGGAGCGGGGACCTGACTCGCTGTTTGCTGCTTTCCAGGTTTGAAGCCGCTGCTGCCCGAGCTGTGTCCGCCCAGCCCCGGGTCTTCCTCTGCATAGTTGCGAGGAAGTTTTGGAGCATCGGTCATAGCCTGAGAGTGAATTGGACTCCTTGGGGAATGAGGTACTGTACAGTGTCTCAGTGGGACCAGCTGCTACTAAAAAGTAAACGAGCAGAATTGCAGTATTTTTTTTTTCTTTTTTGCTGTTACTGTTTGGAAGTTCTTTCAAAATCTGGGGGGACCTTTAGCTTCTAGGATGTTTAATAAATATTGAACAGAAGTGACGAAATAGTTTATTACTCAGTCTGTCATTTCTTTAAATCTCTTTTTTTTCCCTACACCTTAGATTTTTCAGTTGAGTAAGGGGTAATGTTTTCATTAGGACTGAAGAGTATGTTTCTTACATTGAAAAATCAGTGACTTTTTCCTGCAGCTTTTACCATTATATCGTTGTATAGTAAATGCAGTTAAAACCAGAATCATCAGGTTAATAAATTTGACTTATACCCATAAAAGTATTTGCGAAGCTGTATGACCAATTAGATACAATATATTAGAAATAAATCTTTAGGGGCTGGGGATTTAGCTCAGCAGCATAAGCACCTGCCTTGCAAGCGGGCAGTCGTGAGTTCGATCTCCGGTACCGATAAAAAGTAAAAAGACCAAAAAAAAAAAAAAAAAAAAAGAAATAAATCTTTAGCTGGGCGTGGCGGCACCCGCCTGTAATCCCAGCACTTGGGAGGCTGAGGCAGGAGGATCACTGAGTTTGAGGCTAGCCTGAACTAATAACAAGCTGCCTAAACCCTTGAGACCTTGACTCCAAAAAAAAAAAAAAAAAAAAAAAAAAAGTAAGTAAATTTTTTAAGATCTAGATTTTTTTCTCAACAACTTGAAACCAGTGACTTTGGTAATAGTTAAATCCTGTTTAATTATATATGGTCATTAAAAACTTACTTATATGATGCAGTATCAAGTCTGGTGGCTTCAGTGTCACAAAGTAAGAATCACCTGGGTTATCAAAAGAACAACATGGCTGGGTGGATGGTCAACACCTATAATCCCAGGAGGATCACTAGTTCCAGTTGACCTTGCCTGATTTAGCCAGATTCTGTCTCAGTAAAAAATACAAAGAGCTGGGGATGTAGGTTAGAGCAGAGGCCTTGATTCAATTCCCAAATACCGCTTCCCAGAAATATAGTGGGCAAATAAAAATACATGACTTTATTCATGAGGGAAATCCTTACATCCTTACTCAGTATCTGTTTGTACTTTGTGCAGGGGTGTTGGTAATTGAATGCAGGAGTGCTGAGCCGCATACATAGCCTTTTTTTTTTTTTTTTTTTTTTTAATTTTGATACAAGCTCTAGCTGGGTCACTTATCCTGAACTTGTGATCCTCTTGCCTCACCTTCCTTAGTACCAGGGGAATTGTTGCTGGGAATGGAACCCAGGTCCTCAAGGTGTGCCACACTGTTGCTGTACCACTGAATTACAAATTAATTTAAATTTTGGGGAAGGAGTTTAATTTTGTTTGTATTTTTGTGGTGGATTTTCGGGAATGCACTCAGGGCCTCATGCTTGCTGGCCCATCTACTGAGTCACTCCCTCCCCAGCATATTTTTGAGTGGGTAGGAGAATGTGCTTGGGCAGTGTAAATGTAACATGCAAAAACTCCACCAAGTTCAATACACTTTTCTTTCTATTCTTGACAGATACTATAGAAGATGAGACCTGATCTTGAAATTAGGACCTTATGGGGGTAAACAGAATGAAGAGATTATACTTATGGAGTCCTTGTACTAGTAAAAATGAAATAAGAGAAATGAAAAATGATTAATTTGAGGGACAGATCCTAGAATGCCTCATAGAAATGCTAGCCACCTAACAGCAATTTGAGGAGTGAATTAGAAATTTTAAATGGGAGAGATAGAGGCCGTCACAGGCAAAAGGAATAGCATCAAGATAGGAACAAGTTAACTTGCATTCAGGAAATTCTAAGTAGGTGATTTTCCTCGAATTCAGATATAATCCAAAGAGGCAGAATTGTTGTAGAAAGCCCTAACATATACCATAATATTCAGTAAGTCAAAAAAGGGCTTTTTTATAAAATGAAGACTTCATATACTTTTGACATCACTACTTTCAAGTATAGTGGAATTAGTAATTTTTACTAATGGTAGCTGTGGGATTATGAAAGATGATAGAATAATAAAGAATACATTTGTGAGTTTCCTGTATCATGCTTGCCAGGCAGGTGCTGTTCCACTGAGCCATATCCCCAGCCTGAAAATTTCTTCTTTTTTATAGGAAAGGTTTGTTTTTATTTTTACTTTTTATTTATTTGCTGTGTTAAAGCACAAATCTAGGGCCCATGTGGATGTTAAGCAAGTGCTGTACCACTGATTGATACCTACAGCCTTAAAAGTTTTATTTTTTATTTTAAAGATAGTAAAATCCAACAAAGCAAAACAGAACAAAGCCAGTCAAAAGCAAAGCAGCAAAATTGGTACAGAACAAAGTAGGATACTAGGAAAACAACAGTAGCTACTATCTTTTTTTTTTTTTTTTAGTATAGTATATCTTTTTATCTTTACAATACTTGTCTATTCCATCAGGTATAGCAAAATCAAAACAAAAAACAAAACAGAATGTTGAATAAAGCAAAACAATTAAAACAAACCAAAACAGTGAGCGCGATATTGGATTTCAAAGACAAGATAGAAGGAAATCCCCCGCAATTGCTATAGTGCCTACTGTCATCCTCTCAAGGGATACTCAGACTACTGGCCCCAGGCCTGCAAAATCAAACAGACAATACAAGCATTTAGTTGCTTAGTTGCTATCAACTCAGCCTGTCCTCTAAATCAGTAGGTTGCTTGAGGTGCAGGGTAGGTGGTGGGGAATGTTTGTAGGCTCATGGGAGGTACTGACTTTTCCTTACCAGAAAGGCTGGCTAGTTGCCTTGTTGGATCCTCCCAGAGTCAACATGCTGATTCAGCCTTGACATTTTTAAAAGAAGATCCAAAGGGGAGAGGAAGGAAATACAAAATAATTATTAGCTTTCTTGCCTAACATGAATCAGGTACATATTCATATTAACATAAGTAGTATAATAAAAGCCCACTGTACTTCCATTTGCATTGTGCCTTAATTATATCACATAGGAATATATAAAAGAGCATGTAAATTAATGAATTTTTAAGACTAAGTGTGTTTGAAAGAGTTAGGGAGAAGAGCTATTATTTAAATTGTTTAATACTGACATCATTTAAACATGGCTGAAGGTAGAAGTTCATGACCCAAGACTGAGGGAATACTAACCTTAGCTAAACTCTGAAATAGTGTCTTTTAAAAATCTAGTGTCCTAGCCCAGCGTGGTGGTGGCTCATGCCTGTAATCCCAGCACTCGAGAGGCTGAGGCAGGAGTATTGTTGGGAGTTCAAGACTAGCCTGGGCTATAAAGTGAGCTCAAGGCCAGCCTGAACTGCATAGCGAGACCCTGTCTGAAAAACACAAAAAACAAAAACAAAAAAACCTAATGTCTTCATGGCTTCTAAGGTTTAAAAAAGAACTGCGAAGAATTCTTGGCTTATCTCATATAACTATCTCATTAAATTCTTAAAAACTTATGTAATGTTCTCCTAAAAGTATACAGTAATTAGTCTTTGACAGTTGTTCATTATCATTTGACTTCTGCATCACTGCTGTAAAGGAGTAAAGTAGACTTGTACTTAATCCTTTGTAAATTTTGAAACAGGCACAAAAATCAGTATTTCATTAACTACATTATGCTTAATATTTTAAGTATATACAATAATTTTTCCTTCAAGATGAAATTTTTTTCTTATAGAAGTGTATGGTAATTGTAGACTGTTTGGGAAAATTGTAAAAACTGAAAAGGAAAATAAATGTAATGATTAGTCTCACATTTTTTTTTTGTTAGGCAGATTTATAATATACATGATTTCAAATTGAGGATTACTTACATGTTATTATAGTTCCATCTTTTACTTGAAACTTACATTTTCCCTTCTACCACTTCTGAAGTACTGGTTAGAATGTCCTTTCACGTTGTATGCAGGTTTCATTAATGGCTTTTGAATAGATGATGTTTAGTGTTTTGTTTTTTAAAGAACAGCATGAAGTAGTTTGAGCTCTTCTAGTTGTCTTATTTTCCTATCCCTTTAGCTGTAGACTAAGTAGAGCTATTTTTTGTCTTTAATATTTACTGTTATGTAAAATATAACATAAGTGGCTGCCACTCTTCTGTTTTTTTTGTGCCGTTACCCAAATCAAATGAGATTATAGGTATTTTCCTCTTTACAATCTACCTTTTCAGGATTGAAGTATTTGATATAGTGGTTGTTGAGTGGTACAGCCTTCTCAGAAAAATGATTTTGTTTTTCAAGTATTTATCATTGGTTCTTTCCTCAGTTAACAGCATTTACTCTGATGCTTACTTTTTGCTTTTTCTTTTATTTCTTTTCACTCATTTAGTAAGTATTACCTATTGGGTGTCTCCAGTTTAGGACAGCTGTGATTCTTGGGCTTAAGGTAAACTGATACTTTCTTTCTACAGTGTGTTAGATATAATCTTCAGGTCTCTGATTTGTGGCAGTGTCTACTCCTCCATGACTAAATACTTTCTCATTTCAGAGATTAAAGTCTTTGAGTTTCAGAGCCTGTTTTGCAGTGCAGTCAGGTGTTCTCAGTCACATTTTAAATCTTCAAAATCTTTTCAAGATTTTTTTACTGTGAAAATTATGCTTGTATCTGTGAATATAAATTTTAAATACTGTATTATGTATATCATGAAATAAAAATATACAGTTCTTCATCTAGGCTTTTAAGTGATCATTTATTCTAATTGAGCCTGCAAGGGCCAGGGGATTTAGCTCAGCGGCATAAGCGCCTGCCTTGCAAGCAGGCAATCGTGATTTCGATCCCTGGTACCGATAAAAACGAAAAAGACAAAAAAAAAAAAAAAGGATCTAATTGAGCCTGCAGTAAAAAAAATCTTTTTGGTACTGAGGGTCAAACTCATGACTTTGTGCTTTCAAGTTGTATGAATAATAAACAATTTTTGTTTTCCAAGTATTTAGCAATATAGCTTTTTAGTACTAAATAATATGAATAATTCAAAATTTCCTGTGATAAAATGAATTTCAGGTTCATTTGAATTTTCTAACTTCGTTTTTTATAATAGTGACAAAACTATAATTGGTAGAAAGTATACTCATTGCTTGGCCATTCTACATTGCAGGTAGATTTTACGTTATTGATAGGGCATATCCCTGGCAAATGGAGTTAAGGTTGCTACTTGGAACCTTGATCACTAGGAGATGCAGGATCCCACACTCCTGATCTGTTGATACCTATATTGTATACTCTGCACTTTGGGCACCTGGAACATCATCTTTTACAGCAGTTCCATGAGGCTTCCTACTATAATGGCAGTAATTCATTCTGCATTTGTCTGATGGAGTAGATGTCTAGGAAACTGAGCAGTTTTTTTGTCATAGTTGACAAAAGATGAGCAGCATGTGCTGGAGCTGCACTGCAGGTGTGTTTCCTACCATATGGAGGTTACTAGCCCAGAGGCCATAGCTTCTCCACAGGGTTTTCAGTGCAGCCCATAGCCCTAAAAGAAACTTTAAGAATACACTGGTTATGGAAGCTTTCAGAAAGAAATTTCTGTGAGCTTTGGAGGAATTGTTGGGATAGAAATTATGAACATTTAACTTTCTGTGTGTGAGTTTTACAACTCAAATGTAAATTCAGTTCTACAACTCAAGTACAAAATTCATAGTTTTGCTACCAGTTGTATAATGGGAAGGAAATTTGTTTAAAGAATAAGTTATGTAAAGCTACCTTATAACACATCAACAACCTGAGAATTCCAGCAGTTTAAAGCTGCAAAATTGTTTTTCAGATACATCACACAAGATCCAAAGTTACTCATCACAAGTTAGCTTTCATCATTGTAGTTTCAAACTACGCTTTCTTAATCAGACACAGAGAAAAGAAATGGTGAGTCATGGGCTTTTAAAGCTTTTAAAGCTTGTATTTCCCTGGCACAGTAAGTCATGCCAGTATTCAACAGGGAATTGATACATAATTCTCCTTCAGAGAAGAACAGTGAATATTTGTGAGCAGTAAAAGAGCAACTACTTGAATTTTGTAGCCCTACAGTTAGATCTAGTGGTAGTTGTTGAACAGCTGTATAGAATTATTGTACCTAAACTGCTCAGAACAACTATAATTTTCATTGGTTTGTTTTAGGAAGATACTGAAATGGAAACAGAATTACTATTTTCCACAGTATTTTTTCTAGTTTTCTTTTTTTAGACAGGGTCTCACTATGTAGTTCAGGCTGTCTTAGATTTGCTACATAGCCCAGGCTGGCCTCAAACTGGTGGCAGTCCTCCTGCCTCAGCCTCCCCAATAGCTGTGATTACAGATTGGGCCATCATGTCTGGCTCTGCAGTATTTTTTGAGTCTGGAATTTCTTTTTACTGTCATAATGTTTTCTCCCTTATAATAATTTATGGTGCCCTTAGGTTTTCAAAGTTAAGCCTAAAATTGTCAATATATCAGTGTGATGCCATCAGGGTATGTTGTATTTTATCTTATTTTCATGTTTTGGATATAAGAATATTAGATATTAACGTATTATTACAATAAAAACACTTTGATTTAGTGACTGCTTAGTGACATCTTCAAATATCACTTCATGATATTTCTTCAATGTATAATAGAAAAATTGAAAGATTTTCAAATATTTTTCTGGATTCTAATGATGGAAAATTTAATATGTACTTTTCACTTTTTTCCTAAAAACATACAAACTATAGTATGTGGATTTCAAGTAGGACTTCCGTGATTCTTACCTCCTAATATTTACCTTTGCATAGTTTTCTCCCCCACTGAATAGGATAGACATGATATTGTGATACAAAAAGAAATATATATATGTGACCAATAAGATACTGTGGAAATGATTTCAGCTAGTTTAGATATGAGCATTGTGACTCAAGTTAGATATGATAAAACTTTAGAAAAGGAGTAAGTTATTAAAAAATGACAGCAATTTCTGGATGATGGCAATGTGAGAAGGCTGTTGGAGACCAATATAAGGGTAGAACACACGCTTAACATACACCAGACCCTTGGTTCAGTTCCAAGCTCAACACATGTATACATACAGAAGAAGAAAAAATCTTATTTTTTTTTTAAGTTGAAAGAGGACTTAGTCTTGTAAAAATCACAGAATTTGTTTTGAACTTATGAAGTAAGGTTCAGGTCCTGACTGTGAGACTAACTTGTACAATGACCTTAGGCAAGTCACTTAACCAGTCTAAGCTCTAGTTGTCTCATTTGTGAAACAAAAGTTGGAAATTGCTAGAGGACCTTTAGGATACCTTCTAGGTTTCTTGAAATGTTGACAGAAAACTAAGTAAAATGAAATTCTACTCACGTATGCTTGGAATGATATGGTACACAGAGACTAGGGAACTCAACGCTAATGTAGGAGATGATTTTGAAAAGTTTCCCTTGGTTGAGGGAACTTAAGTTCTTCTGCTATCAATTCTAAGCCAGTCTCTTGAATCAAGTTAAAGCATTCTGGATATATATGAGAATGTTCTTTTCCATTTTTTTATTTTGGAAGCTAGGTGTAAACATGTAAGACAAATGAAAAATGGTATTCTTTTCTATTATAAACTATATTGATATAGGATGTTTTCTGTAAGTGTTATACTGTATACTAGAGGTATTTCAAGGAGAGGAAAATCAGGATTTTTTGAAAATTCATAAATGAAAAAACAAATACTCTGTAATAATGGTAGTCTTGCAGTAGTTATCTGTTGAATATCAGTGTATCATTTTCCTTGAGTAGATTTGTATTATCAGTGGGACTATGAATATAGATCCAAATACAGCACAGAATCTGATGTCTGGAGAAATGTGTATTTATGATTATTCTAAAGTCTAAAACAGATTTTACTAAGTGCATTTATTCATTCTTTCTCTTCTCCCCACAGGAATTATTTTTGATAGAAACATTTGAAAAGAAAACTGAGTACCATGGCCTCAGCAGTTCTTAGTTCTGTTCCCACTACGGCCTCTCGTTTTGCCCTCTTACAAATTGATAGTGGAAGTGGTTCTGATTCTGAGCCTGGAAAAGGCAAAGGTCGGAATACTGGAAAGTCTCAAACTGTGGGAAGCAAATCAACGACAAATGAGAAAAAAAGAGAGAAAAGAAGAAAAAAGAAAGAACAACAGCAGAGTGAAGCAAATGAGGTAATAATTATAATTATTGCACTGTTTTTCCCATAGATTGTAAGCATCATGAGAACACATAGTAACCATGTTCAACCATGGAGTGTCTAGGTACTTAGGTACTCAGTAAATATTTAAATATTACTTGAGTGGATGGACTCAAATACACATAAACTTTTATGTGTATTTAAAGTCAAATGTAGGAACATTTCTTTAAGTGTCTTTTTTTTTCTACCTGTAGAAGTACACATGTTTATTCTCTCAAAAATTTAAAACAGTGAAATCTTTAAAGGAAGTAAGCCGGGGCATTGGTGTGCATAGTCCTAGCATTTGGGAGGCTGAAGAAAGGATTATTTTAGCAAGTTTGAGACCAGCCTGAGCAACGTAGCAAGATCCCATCTCAAAAAAAGGAAAGGAAGCATATCCTTCCATATGTGCTTTCTGTAGAGGAAACCATCTTTTAAAACAGGTGTTTGTTTCTTCCAGCTCCCTTTTGCAGGACAGTGTACAGTGAGTGGTGCTTTTGTTCATGAATTTAATTCTTTCCAAGATTGTGTTTGCAACCAAATTGGAACAAATTCTGCATCCACAGTCTTGGAAAGAATTAAGTTTGTGAACTGAGGTACCACTGTATTGACCATCAGTTAAAGTTGTTGACCCTCAATTTAAAGCTTCTTTGTTAGTTTCCTAGAGCTGCCTTCATAAAGAATCACAATATGGATGACTTAAAGCGACAGAAATTTATTTTTAGCTCTAGAGGCTAGAATTTCAAATTACAGTGTCAGCAGAGTCACTCTGAGTGAAATGCTTTTTTATTTTGATTTTTGTATGTTTGTATATGATACCGGAGATTGAATTCAGCAATTTCACACTTACCAGGTGAGCACCATGCCACTGAGCTATATCCCCAGCCAAACACCACCACCCCCACCAAAAAAAGACTGAAATTCTAAGTACAATTTTCCATGCCTCTTTCTGGCTTCTGAGTAGTAACCATCAGTTCCTGGGTTTCTTGGCAGCCTCTTCTCTCTGACTATATTACAGCCCTGGTAAGCCTATACCATGAGTGTATGTGTTTGGTTTTTTGTTTTTTTTTTTTTTTTTTAAGACAAAAGATGTTAATGTGTGTTTTTTTCTTCCTAAACTAAAACCTCAGTATCAGGTTTAATTGCGGATATTTAAGTGTTGATATTTTGCAATAAATAAGTGGGTTTTGGCTTTTACTTTGGGTACTTACTGCTAAAAAGTTATATTCTTACATGGTGCTATTGGGTATGTTTGTCTTCATTCTTGCCTATAAGGACACCAGTCATGTAGTAGTAAGAGTCCACCTTAATTCCTTATGATTTCATCTTAAGTGATTACATCTGCAGATCCTGTGTTTCCAAATAAGGTCACCTCGAGGTCTCTGGGTCTCTGGGTTGCTGGAGTTCAAACATAACTTTTTTAGAGGGGATATGGTTCAATCCATGACAATTTCTATATTTTGCTTTTGCTTTAACTACTGTGTCTCAGATTACTCATACTGTTGGAAGTGATTTGGCCTGTATCATTTTAATTCATTATATTATGCTTGGAACTAGTTTCTGTGTTTTTCTGGATTAGAAAAGTAGTTGCTAGAGTTGCCTAGGTAGTCTGTATATTAAAGCTTAAATTTTAAGTTTTTTGAACTATATTGGTTTGCATTTTAGACTTTCATTGTATTTTTGCTAAATTAAAAAGGCATTATAAAGTTTTTTAAAAATAAAAGCATATTTTAAAAAAACTCTATGCCTATAAACTTTTTTAGTAAAGAGAAATCATTAAAATGATGGCAGTATATTGAGTAAACCTATTTTTGCTTAATCATTTCATCTGTACCCCTACCAGCATGATCTGAAGTGATAACAAAGATAATATTCTGCAGAGATTATTATAAAATTAAGGGTTGAGAAGATAGTTCAGTAGTAGAACATTTGCATAGCACTTGCAAGGCTCTGAGTTAAATCCCCTACCTGAGGAGGGGAAGGGGGGAGTAAGCTAATTTAAATTAGCCATGTGGTGGCATGCACCAGTAATCCCAGCAACTCCAGAGGCTGATGCAGGAAGATCATTTGAGCCCAGAAGTTGAAAGCCAGGCTGGGTAGCTTAGAAAGACTTGTCTCAAAAAATGAAAAATGAAGAGCCAGGGATATAGCTCAGTAGCATAACAACTGCCTGGGGAGTGCAAGGTCTTGAGTTTGATCCCCAGTACCTAAATAAATAAATACACAAGCTGGGGATGTAGCTCAATATAATAACTCTTTATTTAGTCCCCAGTGCCACAAAAATAAATAATGAAAACACGGCTATTTTAGTTGTGTAAGCTAATATGAATTATCTGGAGTAAAATATAAATGTACTGTTTATCTTGTAAATTCCAAAAACTTAATTGATCAAGTTATGAACTAAATTTTATTTATTTATTTATTTGAAAACCATGCATTAGCATTTTAATGAACCCCCTTGTCCTGTGTCTTCAAGCTCCCTGCCCCAACACCCTTAATCTTCTCCTCAGCTCTTCTGCTGAAGAATTTGGCTTTCATGATGACAGGTTGCTTTGAGAGCTTTCCTTTACCAAGAACTTTGTAGTAGCCCAGTCGCACTACGTCAATGATGGGAGCTACTCGGGTCTTGTTTTTCATTGCATTTACTCATGTCCACTCTCTGACCAATGTCCACAATTTATCAAGGTTGACAGTTGGGCAGAAGCTCTTTAAGTAGTAATGCCTCATACCAACCTGCCCAAAGTAACCTGGGTGATATTTGTTGAAGTTGATCCTGTGGTGATGCATGCCTCCAGCATTACCCCGACCTCCTGGGTGCTTCCGGTGGTTGCCGATGCGGCCATGGCCGTGGCTCACATGGCTCCAAAGCTTCCGGGTCTTCCTTAGTCTGGATGGCATGTTGGCGGCTGAGACCAAAGAATGAACTAAATTTAATATGTTTTGTTTTGTTTTATAGCTTAGGAATCTTGCTTTTAAGAAGATTCCCCAGAAATCTTCCCATGCCTTTTGCCATGCTCAACAAGACCATATGTCGTCAAACCCTGTGCAGAAGGATTCACGAGAAGAAAACTGGCAAGAGTGGAGACAGAGAGATGAACAGGTATGACTAAGTAAATAAAACTATTTTGCTTTGTTTTTCAACGATGTTCTACATTTTCCCACATGGCAATTAATATATCTGAATCTATGCTGCCACTTTTCTAAGAAACAGTTTTACTGGATTAATCCACACATTTGCTTTTGATAAGTTTCCATCCTACCAGAAAAGCAGATTATTTATGTTAGTTTTGGCAATTCAATGTAGTATATTGTGGGAACTTTTCTGGAGTTTTGTTGTTGTTGTTGTTGCTTTGTTTTTGTCTTAAAACAGAGTTTTCACTATGCAATTCAGGCTGACTTGAACTCTTTTGTAGCCCAGGCTGGCCTTGAACTCAAAGTGATCCTTCTGTCTCCGCCTCAAAGTGTTGGGATTATAGGCATGTTGGGAATACACCCAGCCAATTTTTCTGTTTTTGATTTTTGGAGTTTGTTTTGTTGCTGGGGATTAAATCAGGGCCTTTAGTATCCTAGAAATACACTCAACCCCTGAGCTGGTCTCCTAACCCTGTGTTGTTTTTAAATTCATCTTTTTTACAATTGAAAAGGTAGAGAAGGTAAGTGAACATGATTAAATTATTTCAAATTTTAGAAATCATATTTGTAGAACTAGAGATCTCATTTTAAAAAATCTTGGGGCTGGGGATTTAGCTCAGCGGCATAAGCGCCTGCCTTGCAAGCAGGCAGTCGTGAGTTCGATCCCTGGTACCAATAAAAACGAAAAAGACAAAAAAAAAAAAACCAAGTAAATCATTTTAAAAAATCTTAAAGAGTAAGATTTTGAGGAGAAACTTCCTTTTTAAAACCTTAACATAACATTGTTACTGACTTTTTTTTGTTTTGGTACTGAGAATCGAACTCAAGACTTCATACTTGCCAGATAGGCACTGTGTAACTGAGGTATATCCCCAGCCTTTGACTTTTGTTTCTTCAACCTATTTACTAATGACATTTTATTTCTCTAGACTTATATATCTTTAAGAACAGCAAAGTAAATATTTTACTAAGACCAAGTTTTTGTTGTCAGGTTTTTGTTGTCATGTCTGGGCAAATAACATATTAACTGGAATGTATTTTAGGAGATACTATATATGTAAGAAATGAAGCATTATTTATTTGCTTATGTGTTAAACTATTGTAGGATTTCTAGGGAATGAGTATTGTTCTATGTGTGTTTGGTTTATTAGAATGACTTTTCTTATCATTCTTAGAATATCAGTTTTATTTTTTTTCTATTTTAAAGAGAATAAAACAAAACAAAGCAAAACAGAATGAAGCAGAGCAGAGTAAAACAATGCAAGTAACACAGGGTTTCAGAAAAAGCAGAAAATCTGCAATGGCTACCATGTCTCTTGTTTTCTTCAAAATAGTTGTCTATACCTTCACACACAGTAAGTTAATACACATCAAAATAGTATAAAAGCAATCAAAACACAAGAGAGCCTTAAGGGCTTTCAAGACCAGACACTAGGAAATCAATAATGGCTACCTTAATGTCTCTTGTTTTCTTCAAAATAGCTGTCCACAATCAAAACTAAGAATAAAAGCATTATTGGCTTTCGAATCAAAATGATAAGAAATCATCAGTGGCTACCATGGTGTCTCATTTTCTTCAGTGTAATTGTTCATTCCATCACACATAATCAAATCAATTCTTGTAAACCCTTTAGGTAAAGTTCTAGGCATATATGTCTATATGTGTACATCTATCCTTTCTGTGTTAGAGGGAAAAACAAAACAACAAATAAATATGTCTAAGAGCCCAAAATAATCACAATGTAGGCTTTCAAAATAAGGTGGTAGGAACATAACAATTTTTCTTGTTTTGCATAGTTATCTTCATAAATCTTATTTGAGTTATCAGATATAGTCATGTAAAATTGATCTAATCTTACAGATGTTATCTGTTTCATTCCAAGAACTAGTAGAATTAGTAGTACAATCGTCCTAATAATCTTATGTGTATATATACAAACTTATATCTTATTTCACTTTATTTTCTGCTTTTCTCAGAGTTATTTTTCCCTCTTTGAGCAGTTTCTTAGCCTTTCACAGTATTTCTTGAAGATTTTTTATCTTACTTACTCTTTTAGTTTCTTACACTAGGAAGACAATATAGTATTTACACATGTGAGTTTGATTTATTTCACTTACAAGTTTGGTCTAAAATTGAATCCATTTACTTATAAAAGCCTCAGTGTGGTCTTTATTTATAGTTGAGTTATGTTCCATTATATAAAGATACCACATCTTTTTTATTCATTACTCAGTTGATGGGCATTTGGGTTTTCTCCAAAGGTTTAGCTACTGCGAATTGTGCTGCTATAAACATGGTTGCGTACATATCACTGTGGTATGATGTTTTCAATTCTTCTGGGACCTCCAATCCCAGCTTTTTGAGGAACCTCCCCACTGATTTGCACAGTGATTGCACCAGTCTATACTGCCACCAACAGTGCAGAAGTGTTCCTATTATCTAGCCTTTGTATTGTTACTGCTTGTTTCCTTGTTATTTTTTAAAATTTTTCCTTTCATAATCCCACATTGCAAAACTGTCCTCAAGTTTGGATAATCTATCCTTAGTTTCTTTTAAGCAGATTTGCCATCTTTCCATAGAATTTTTAATTTTCTGGTAATCTCTTTTAATCTGCTTCATGTAGTCTATATTTTCTTTATAGTCTTCATCAAATGGTTCTCTCCTTTGTTTGAGTTCTTCCCTTCTTCCATCTGTGTCTGCTTGAGGGGTGCTTACATCTCTTTTATTGTTCTTCTTGTATCTTGCTTTACTTGGCTAAATATTTCACTTTTGAACTAGTCTATGAGGTCCCAAAGATATCTCTTTATGTCCACTGGTGCTGTGTCTGATACTGCTTGTTTGCTGTGTTCATTCTCCTTTATTTTTACCTGTCCTGGGTCAGTGTTCTCAGGGTTGGGACCTGGTGACTTTTTCTTGTTGCTTCCTCTTCCCATCTTTTTTGTTTCTTCCAGGAGGCCCCAGTTTATTTCTTTGTTGGTTACAATTCTTCTGAAGCACGCTGGCTAGGTGACCCTTCCCACTGCAGTGTGCTAGTAAATTGCAAACAGGGGTAGCATGTGCTGGCCCCTCCCCTCCCTCAAGTCAAGCTGCTGAGGCCTGCACTGTATTACTTTGCGCTGCCTCCTCTCTGGGTTAGTCAGACTTCTGAGGCTTCACTGCATTAGTGTGTGCTGTTGCTGTAAGGAATTGATTTTGGATAACCTATTGGGTCTCAGCTAGTGCACTCCACCAATCTCGTTCTGGAAGGGAACAACTTACTGAAGTCACTGCTTTCCCTTGTACTTGCCAGTCCTGCCTGATCCCAGATTGTCTTCCACAGGACCCCCACTTTCTGTGGAATGGCTCCACACCCGTCACAACAGGTCTATGCAGGCTCCCCACCAGCTCAGTTCTGCATTGGGCTGGCCAACCCCCGACCTCAGTGTGACTGCGCCTCCAGTGAGCCATAGCGGCAGGACCTCGAATGGCTTGACAAGTCGCCCACTACGGCGGGAGCCTGGTACCTTTAGCTGTTCCAATAATAGCACCAGGACTATATGTTTGATTGGTTCTCACCTTGGTTTCTTCTTGGGTTGAGAGAATTCGTCTCCTTCTCTTCGGGGCTCCCCACACTGTATTATGTTGAATTCTAAGTTGACTATCTCAGCGAGCCTCTGTAGCCAGCTGCTATCTGTCTATGCTCCTCTTTTTTACCTATGTCTTCTTTAGATATGCTCAAAAATTTTTCATTATGTTTGTCATTTTTCTTTTATCTGAAATATTATTTCTGATCTGATACTTTTACAGCCTCATGAAGTTGTTTCTTTACTTCAACCATTATCCCTTCAGATACTTCAGGTGTGGAACCTCCAGTCTCTTCCATGTCTATGTCTCCTAGACTTGTTCTGTTTGGGATGGAGATCTAAGGTTGTCTTTTGCTCCGTCTTGACATTTTCCTGGGTTCCATCTCAAGAGCCAGTTTTGTGGCCCCATGTGTTTCCCAAATTGGGCCTGTTGACAGTTTAGACTGGACCAGGCATCTGAGTTTCTCTTAACCTAGGTTTCCAGGGAAGCAGTGGTGTATAGGGCAGGCTTCTCCAGATACTTGTGGCTTTTCTGAGATTACCAAAGGCGAGAGGCTTGTATAGGGACTTGTCTGACTGCTTCTCCTTGCCTATGCTGGTAGTTGGTGGACCTGCCCAAGATGTGGCTGACTCCACTTTTTTTTTTTTTTTTTTACCCTTCCACTGTTTGTTATTTTTTAATGCCCACTTATATAGTAATGTAAATCTAAATGGTTATTATATTTTTCCTACACATTATTATTTTGTGTTGAATTTTTAAATTCAGATTGTTCTGTGGGAAAAATGCATACAGTTTACTGTGGATTTAATGAGATTTTGCTACATGGTGGTGTCATTTTAATTCTAATAGTATTTTTTAGAGTTAGATTAATATTTGTATGTATACACCTGATGCTTGTTCTCATCTCAGCATAGGATATGATGAGATGTTTTCAAAGGAATAGCTTTGATTAGGAAGAAAAGATTGAGTTTACAGTATTTAGTGTAAATATTTTTCTACTTTTAAATGTATACCTTTTGTACTTGATCTTAAGTGAAAGGCTGACAAGAGATTGGGGTATCCCTTTTGAAACAGGTCACCCCACTTTTAATTGGTTTCTATTTTATCTTATTTTAAAATTATTAAGCAGTAAAATAACTCTTAAAACTCAGGAACAAGGGGCTGGGGATTTAGCTCAGCAGCATAAGCACATGCCTTGCAAGCAGGTGGTCGTGAGTTCAGTCCCCGGTACCGATAAAAAATAAAATAAAAAAATATATAAAAATAAAATAAAAACTCAGGAACAAACAATTCATTGGATATTGAATAATCCATAGATCTGAATTAAAACCTTTGGGAAAGATGAAGTTCAGGGGCACTCAGAGGTGTGAGTTACTAGATACTACTTTTTAAGGCTGTTCATTGTGAGAAAAACTCACTTACTTTGTCTTTATTCCCCAAATTTATTTCTTAGAATAGCAAAAAAGAATCAAACCTTCCCTTTTGTTGTTGGTTGTGAAAGCTTCATTATTGGTATGGATATGGTGTTAGGTAATATTCAGGGTTATGTGCTTGGCTATCCTGCTGAATAATTAAAGGACACTTGACTACAGAAAGGAATTCTGGACAGAGAAAAATAAACCATGTTCATACCATGCATAGATTTTACTCTAACCTAGGATATTTACTCCTGTCATACAAGTTTTTGAAATATTTTGCAGCTTTAAACAGTTCACCTTATCCCACACAGTGTACAACCAAATCCTTATCCATGTACTGCAGCAATTCTGTCTGGCATTTAAGAAAACTAATTCTTGTAGAGAATAATTAGACTGGAGAGAAGTGAAATATAGGTTGTAAAAAGTTAAAGTTGTACTAAGTGATTAGAAAGAGGAGTCATTTCATTACCACATTAAATGATTGAAATATATGACACACTTTTACTATATAACTTGAATATTAAAAGCTGCACTAGAGCCAAGGATTTAGCTCAGGGGCAGAAGTGCTTGCTTGGCAAGCGTTAGGTCGTGAGTTCGATCCCCAGTACCAAAAGAAAAAAAAGCTGCACTGTATTTATTCTGTAATACCTGGCATATATGAACGCATTTGATCACCTATTTAAAGGTTTTGTACCTGTGGATTTTTCTATATTCAGGAAATGGTATATTATGTTTAATAATTCTTACTGTTATTTTTCAGTATTACCATATTTTTTTAGCTGTAGTTTCTGATAAAATTTTTGTTGTCCCAAACTGGATACTGTCTTTTCATCTATTTTGGTATTGATTTATTTGTATGATTCTTACTGAAATGAAAGTTAAGGTTTTATTATATACAGCAGATAAGTAACATGAAGGGAGAAATAGAAATCCCAGAAGTAGAAGTTTGTGCTTTGGTATCTTACATATGATAGAGTTCCTTAATGTAGCATGGTTAAATAACTGAAAAAATGATGTCTTTGAACATACTTGTTCAAAACTATATACTATATATACTGGCTTGTGTCATAGTTACTTTTTAATGGGTTTAGTACTGTTATCTGTTTACTGTGAAACTTTTTTTTTTTAGCTGACATCTGAAATGTTTGAAGCTGATCTTGAGAAAGCATTGTTGCTAAGTAAATTAGAATATGAAGAGCACAAAAAGGTATTTTTCTTGTTTATTGATTTCTATATTTTAGAAGTTTTAAATGGTCAAAGGCTAGAACTAATGTTTCTGAATTTTACATAAAAGTTGTCCTTTAGGGCCAGAGAATGTAGTTCAATGGTAGAACACTTGCCTGGCATGGGCGTGGCAAAGGGTTTGTTCACCAGCACTGCAAAATGAAATAAAATGTGTCTAAGCTTTGTCTGATGTTTTAGGATGTTTAAACAGTTTATTCACCAAAAACAAAGGGAAAAGAGGAAATGAAATTCACAACAAATTGTTTGTTTTGTTTTCCTGAGACAGGGTCTTGCTTATGAATGATTTATTATATGTCATTTTAGACAAAAAGTAAGCAGTTACAAAGAATGGACACAGCTATGAGGGGTTAGCTT
The DNA here is from genome assembly GCF_034190915.1 of Cavia porcellus. Lineage (NCBI taxonomy): Eukaryota > Metazoa > Chordata > Mammalia > Rodentia > Caviidae > Cavia > Cavia porcellus. The sequence goes on along the minus strand of NW_026947485.1, from coordinate 70,920,324 downwards.
TGCCTACCATGTGCAAGACAGCCCTCAGCATTGCAAAAATTAGATGGGTGTGTGTGTGTGTGTGTGTGTGTGTGTGTGTGTGTGTATTACCCAATTTACTATTATTTAATCTTTTTAAATGGCCTTTCAGGATATACTGGAAAGATCTTCCTCTATTGCTCAATTAAGACAAATTTTTATCAATTAGAGTATTATCACACAATAATGATTTTTTGTTGAATGTATGGCAAGATTTTAAAGGTATTAGGATTAGGGGCTGGGGATTTAGCTCAGTGGCATAAGCACCTGCCTTGCAAGCAGGCAGTCGTGAGTTTGATCCCCGGTACTGACAAAAATGAAAAAGACCAAAAAAAATTTTTAAAAACAGGTATTAGGATTACTTGTGTTATTGGAGAACAAGTAGAGTATGATGGTAAAATACCATAGTCTAGCCAATTTTCTTGCCATAAATTACACCAGTACCTCAAAGGTTTGGTTTTATCAGACAGTATTGACTCTCAAGAGAATTGAGGAACTTCTTTTGTATGCATTGGCTAATTTTATGTGATTACATTGATGTAGTCTTTGAGTTTTAGGTTAATATTTCAATAAAATAAGAATTGTGTTAGCCTAAGGATTTTATAATAGATAACTGAAGTTTGGAATGCCATGGCTTTTTTTCTTCTCTCATTAATTCACTAAATAATACTGAGTGTGTGTAATACTGAGAGAACAAGTTACTAGTATAGTGGGAATTCAGAAAAATAGACAACCCTTCAGTGCCTTTGAAGGGAATGAAATTTCAAAAAGAATTCTTGAAGAAAAGTCATGTTAGATATATGAGAAGCTTATAAGGTGGGCTGGAGGAAAGTAGATATTCTCAAGTAAGGTATAGCAAGTATACAAGATATATATGTGTGAAAGAACACAGCATGATTGAAAAACTATAATTTGGGAACCTAGAATTCTTGGAAATATGGTCAGGATGGGTTATAAATAAGGTTGTATTTTATATACCTGTTGACACAAAGCTATTGAATATTTTGAGCTTATAAATTTGAGGTTTTTGTTCTTGAAACTTATGTTGTAGTATTGTAGAAGGAGATGAATCAAAGGGCTAAAAAATTTCAGTGTCCAAGCAAAACAAGATAGGGAAATGACAAAGGGTATGAGAAATCCCAAATAGATTCTTTAGGAGATGAACTCAACAAGGGCTGGTAACTAACTTGATATTAAGCATGTAGAAAGAATAGGGAAAGGATACTATGAAGTTTGTGGCATAGATAGTTTCGTACATGGTGGAGATATACCCAGATATTTAGTGGAGGACCAAGTGGGGAAGACAGGATGGCTAGATGGAAAGATAAACATATTTTAAGTAATAATTCCTGTTGAACATTCCAGCTGAGTGGTCTAGTTGTCTGTACATATGTTAAATCATTAAAGTAAAGGAGAACTTCAAATTTTGACATTGAAGAACATGAGTATAAAGCATAAGAACAGATTAAGAATAAGATAATGGTGGATGAGAGGTACTCTTTCGAGCAGATTGGGAAGTGGGCCTGCTGGCACTTGCCTTAATTGCAGCACTCAGGAGGCTGAGGTAGGAGGATTGTGCAGAACCAGTCTTGACTACATAATGATTTCAATACCAGTCTGCATTACAGAATAAGACAAAGAATTATGAGGGAAAAACTCAGTAAAGGATACTTAGGAATGTGCAAAAATGTATTTTTTTAAAAACAAGCAATGATTGGAAAAGTAATGCTTTTCTATTTGGCAGTTAATAGATTGACTTTTGTTTAGTATCATAGGATAACAGAAACTAGAAGCCAGTGGCTTAAATTCAACATCTCCTTTGAGACTCCAGGCAAACTTTGATCCATGATCTCCTGTAAAAATCAAACAGAAAGTTAAATACAAACAGTAACTTGGTACACAAATGATGGTTTGTTTGTTCGTTTGTTTGTTTTATCTTTTTGAGATAGAGGTTCACTATACAGCTCAAGCTGGCCCGAAACTTACTTTGTAGCCTAAATGGAAAATTTCAAGTTTGTGGCTGGCCTTGAAACAATCCTCTTGACTCAGCCTCACAAGTACTGGAATTACAGGCATACACTGCCAGGCCTGGCTAACAGATGGTTTTATTTGCAAACAGTATGATTCACAAACAGAAGCATTTGGCAAAATTTTGTTTTTGTTTGTAAACTCTGTGTTAGGTGACAAACATGACAATAGCCATCTTTCGAATGCAAACATGGCCATTTTTTTCTCAAATTGTATAATTTAAGTCCATGAACCAAAGTACTACTGTACATCCAATATATGGGAGCACAGGGTATACCCTCCCATTCTAAGAGGAAGAAATAAGGGAATGTAAGAGACTTGGACAAGACTGAAACCCAGAAGGGCAAACATGAAATCCTGTAGTTTATGTCCAGCATCTGGGGCAGAGAAGAGATGTGAGCTCTACAGTATTTGAGAGGCTCCACCCCTATAGCATTGCTAGTTGTAGCCCACAAGGCCTCTCTTGGGCTGGCTGTGCTTACTGTCTGCAGCCATCCTCAGCCAAAGATCCATATTTCTGGCATCTTTAGCTTTTTTTAGGGTTTCCACTAAACTATTCTTGGGTTCTTCAGCTTCACTCTCACAGCATCACAAACTGGCCTTCCTTTGAAATCTGGGTGTAATCCTCTTGGACTTGATTCTACATGTCTGAAAACCAGCACCACATGGATGACTCAAAGGTCTGCTGCTTGCTCTAACAGTATTATGGCTTTTTTGGAAGAGGTGTTGCCAAACTTGGGGAAACACTCTCTAGGTAGTTCTGAATGAGAAGAGAGCTCTAGTGTACTCTTCTCAAAGCAGAGGCTTTCAGAGGAGTTCTGTTTTTAAACCATTAAACTTGGGATTGATCAGGCCATATCCTGAGATGAGCTCTCAGGAGATCTTTCCTGTTGTCCTCATACTGAATACTTGGCTTCTTTTTAATAGTAATCTTTTCAGTAACAGTTCTGTCATTTCCCCCAACTGTGTAGGTACTTTTTTTCTGGCAAAACTGCAGACTTTTAAGATCAGTTAGTTCTGCTGTTTGCTCCTGATTTCTCACTATAGATCTGGCTAAAATCTTCTAGCAGTATTTATGCCACAACCTGAATGATGGGCTGCCTTGAAATTTCTTCTATCAGATCTTTCAGTCTGCCACCTTTAAATTCAGTCTTACAGATTGTGTGTGGTGTGGCACAAGCCTATAATTCCAGCACTTGGGAGGCTGAGACAGGAGGATCACTGCAAGTTCAGGGCCATCTTGGGCTACATAGTGAGTTGAAGGCCAGCCTGAACTACTAGTGAGACCATGTCTCAAAAAAAAAAAAAAAAAAAAGTAAACAAAAATAAATTCAGCCTTATAAGTCTTACAACAGGATAAAACATACACAAATTCTTTACGTGAATGAAGCATGCATGGCCCCTAGTTCATTTTACAGTAGAATTATTCCCCACTGAAACCTTATAACCCTGGCCTTTACTATTCACATTCCTATCAGCATTTTAGTCTTTTGAGCTTTGATCACAATCTCTCTTTTTGCTCTGCTTACAGCATTCTAGGACTCCTAGCTTATATCTGTAAACTATTCCAAATTCCTTTTGCAAAGCAGTTCCAAAGGCTTCTGAATCACATGGTTAGGTATAGTCCCAGTGTCAACTGTACTACTGGTACCGTTTTTCTATATTAGTCACTTTGCTGTTGCTGGAACAAAATACCTGATGTCCACAGCTTAGAGGGAAAGAGATTTGTTTGACTTATGGTTTTAGCCCATGGTCAGTTGGCTCCAAGACTGGAAGAACACAGTAGAGGAAAACTGTTTACCTTCATACAGCCAGGAAGTAGAAAAAAAGGAGGAGCCAGAGATAAGAATAGACTCTTTGTCTCCTAACAGTACATTCAGCCACAAAATCATCAGTGGGTTAATCTCATGATGCATAAAGTCACCACATTATCTAGTCACTTTTCAAAGCTACCCCCTGAATGTAGGAGACTTTTGGGGATGTTTTACGTCTAATTCATAACATGCTTTCAGTAAAATTTTAAAAGACACAGTGTCTATTGGTGAGTTGGTTTTATAATTTATAAATGAAACTTAATTATTGTTGATAATTCTTTTCAGGAGTTTGAAAGCACTGAAAATGCTTCGACTCAGTCAAAGGTTATACATAAAAAAGAAAAAAGAAAGAATCATCAAGGAAGAGACAAACCTCTTACAGTGTCATTAAAGGATTTCCAATCTGAGGGTAATATATATGAAATATTTCTTATTCTAGAAGACCACTTAGAATAATTTTTATTAAATATCTTTCTTAGTTAAAAAATACTTGAAATCATTTTGTAATGTTATATTGTTTAGAACATGAAATATAAGCTTTGGGCTTAGTTCAGTTTCTACTGCTAAAACAGAGTACCTGTGACTGAATAATTTAAAACAAACTAATTCATTGGCTTACATTTCTGAAGGCAGAGAAGTTCATGTCGGGGTGTCATCTGGTGAAGACTTTCTTGCTGATTGTCACACAGAAGAAAGCAAAAGGTCACTGAGAGATCTAACTCACTTTTTAGTATGGCACCCATCACCTTTCTTGATACTGTTCCAATGACAGAATTTAGCTTGAGTGCTGGAAAGGGCAAATGTTTACACCATAGCAATCTATTTGGAAATAAACTTGCAGCTTTAAATCAGCCACTAAAACCCTATAAAACTCAGTAGGGGCTGGGGATTTAGCTTAGCAGCGTAAGTGCCTGCCTGTCAACACAAGGTCGTGAGTTCGATCCCTGGTACAAAAAAAAAAAAAGAAAGAAGAATACAACTCAGTAGCAATTTGTTATAACACCAGAAATAAATTTGACATTTGTAGTTTTTGAGTGCTCGTAAACATTATATATAGATACTATATATATACTATATATAGATACACATATATATATATGTTATCAAAAGAGAGAAATTTGGTTTACACTAAGCCAAGGATAGTATCTTCAGATTTCCATCTTTTAACTTTTTAAGGCTATAAAAAACTAAAATACAAATTTAAGAATGAGAATTACTATCAGAGAACTGTTCATAGTATCATTTATATTCATAATGAGAGTGAAGACTGAAGGAATTCACTATCCATTAAACTTTTAAAAACAGACTCCAAAGCACATTATTTCTAGTATAAGAAACGGTAACCCTTAACCTCTGCTGCACAGTATGGCACCGTCATTCATGTGTGGCAGTCATTTTAAAAATATAGTTTATTAGTTATATTAGCCACATTTCAAGTGCTCAGGAGCCACATATAACTAGTGGCTTCCATATTAGCCCAGTCTTAGAAAATTACCATTATCACAGAAAATTTTATTAAATAGTGCTTTGGGTACACCACTCAGAATACTGGATGAGTAGTTATGTGTTCATTGAAAAAGAGATTATTTAATTCATTACACTTTTTTTTTCTTTTTTCTTTTTTTTTTTTATCGGTACCAGGGATCGAACTCACGACCGCCTGCTTGCAAGGCAGGTGCTTATGCCACTGAGCTAAATCCCCAGCCCCCTGATTTATTTAATTCATAAGAAATTAGCCTACTTTTGGCATTAGGAATAAATTTAGAGGGTTATATTGCATTTCTTTGACAATAAAGAAAGTTCTCTACCTGTGATGAAAGAACACACTTGTATGATACAATGAACTCTCTAGGTTAAGTAAGAAAGGTTTCATATTAAAATATGTGTCATAAGCTGAGTTCAGTGGTACATGCCTATAATCTCAGCTGAGTATTTTTCCCCCCAAAAAAGAAATACAGATTTCAGGAGAATCACAAGTTTAGGGCTAACCTGGGACAACTTGGTGAGACCATGACTCAAAAAAACAAAATGGGCTGAGGGTGTAGTTCAGTGGTGGGGCACCCCTGGGTTCAGTCTCCTGTTCATCTCAGCACACACACACACACACACACACACACACACACACACACACACACTGTATTAGCTTTCTCAGTGCTGAGTCTAAATATCCCGTATACAAGTACACAACTTAAAGGAGTAGATGTTTATTTTCATTTAAGAGTTTGAGAGCGATTAGTCCATGGGAGGTTAGTTCCAAGGCAGACATGGAGAAAGGCCATGTCAGAGGAAGACTGCTCATGCTTTGGTGGCCAGGAAGCAGAGAAAAAAGAGAGGACCTGGGAACTCCTCAGTCACAGCCTCAGTGTGCTCCTTCTTCTGATTGGGCCCTTATCAAAGGGAAGGTGCATAGTTTTTACAAATCATAATTACTACAGATTGTATTCTTCCTCACATTTTGGCATCACATAGTATATTATATAGAACATGACAGAGGAATAACTGCAACCTCTCAGAATTTGGCATTTTGTTGTGAACCTTTTTATTTACAGTTTATTGTATTTATCTATACTATTGTGATCAGGGAAAATACTACAGGGCAAAAACATCTTTTTCATAGTCTTAGTCTTTAGAAAGCTGTTCTGTGATTTTCATTCTTTGGGAATGGAAAATTTCTCCTCTATACAAGAAGCATTGTTAAGTGTTACAGTTGATATTTTGATCATCCCCAGTTTAAATATATGCTTCCAATTTGTAGTTAAGATTCAACCTTGTGTCTGTGTAGATTCCTTTACATCTTCCTTTCTTTATTCTGATCTAATTCTTTTCTAGAAATACCATAACATTGCTAAGTCAATGCTTTATTTAATGTAAACATATTTATGTATAAGTTCATTTTTGAATTCTATAAATGTCAATTTTAAGGGTTTTTTCATGGTACTATCAAATCACTAGAATATTTTTAAAGTAAATAGCGAATAATTTTAAATGCTATACATTAGTTACACTTTTCATTTCATTCAACAATGGCAGTAATGTGAAGTTTTTGCAGTTAGAGTGCTCTGATTTCGTTTTGCACATGCTATTTTTCTTCTGCCCACATTTTGAAACCACATATCTATATTATATGGAGCCTATATTCTCAAACTGAATGGCACTCCTTGATGCAAACATCATTGCTAGGAAGCAGAGGGACGACTCATTGGTACCAAGCTGAACAAGTTGCTAATGATGCTCTGAATTTTAACATCTTAAACTTAGAAAAGTAAATCAGCTGTGAGTCCTAGGAAACCTTTAATACTTTGTTAACCCTTGCTATAATTTTTACTTTGGTATTTTTATATGTTAAAACACTTTTGTGTGTAATTCTCTTCAATTAAGTCTCACTTTTTTTTCATTTACAGATCACATTAGTAAGAAGAGTGAGGTAAGTTTTATTGTAACTGCCTTGCATTCTGGAAAAAGCTAATGAAATTAAATGATACTTTAATCTTCAGCAATTTTTTGACACATAGCCATTGAAATAACCCTTACATCTGTCTGGATTTAAACATTAATATTTCTGGCATTATAAAGATAAAGTTCAGCACAATAAAAATAGTCATTTGCATGATATATGATTTGGCTTTTTAAAAAATTTTTTGATACTGGGAATTGAACTCGGGACCTTGCACTTGGCCAGGCAGATGCTTATGATTTGGCTTTATTATTGTTTCTCTGTGAGCCGAAAGTTTATATGTGTGTTCCAAGCTTCAAATCAAGGGGCAAATGATTTAATCTCCAAGTCTTGTCTTTTAATCTTTATTAAAAACATTGAGATGCATGCCTCAAGTACTTATAGAATTATAAAAATTGTAAGGCAGGCTGTGATTCTAAACTATACCTGTGAGTAAAAGTAACATATATTTCTCTTACTTTTCATCATTAGAAGATAGTAAGCCTATACACCTGCCTGGTCCTATGTATCCTTTTCCATAAACCTTTTGAAATTGAAAGATGATACTCTTGATGTTACACAATCTTTAAGAAATTACTTTGAAGTTTTGGTGTTTTATTATGTTTTCTTGTCAGTAATTTATTAATTTTTTCATAGTCAGATGATAGTTTCATAGTTGATTTCTCTTGAGAATATTCTGAATATTGTTTCTAACCATGTTTTTAGTTTAGGATATTTGTTTTCCAGGAAATAAAATCTTAGGAAAATCATATCTACACAATTCTCACTATATTAATAAATTTAATATATTAATAATCTTTATACATGGAAACGTAAAACTATTGTTAAAACTGATACTAGAAATTCTTCCAAAGGTATTTATAAACTACTATCATTAATGTTTAGATTTTAATGTATTTTTATTTCCTTATAGTTTTTTAGTATGTTTCTAATACATAATGAATATATTCATTGTGAAATTAGTACATGTATGTGACATATCTTATTTCTTTTTACATCTGAGTTCTTTTCCTTTCCTTCCTAGCTACATTTTTCCCTGCCTCCATCTTTTTTCCCCATTATATTTTATTTTGCTCTTTATTTATATTTTTAGTTCCTAATATAAGAGAAACCATATGATATTTAAGTTCATGTGTCACATTTCATTTAAAATTATAGTCCCATAGTCCATCATTTTCCTACAAATGATAGAAATTTATTCTTCTTTATGGCAGGATACTATTTCTTGTATAATTCCACATTTTCCTTATCCATTCATCCGTTGATGAACATATAAGCCATTTCCAAGATGTGTTACAAAAATGGGTTTGCATGTATCACTGAATTATGATGTTTTAATTCTTTTGGGAAGATGTCTAGGAGGAAAATAGTTAGGTTGGATGGAATTTTCCTAATAGTACTAGTTTATGTTCCCACTACCAGTGAAAGATTCCCCCATTCATGAAAACAGAACCCCATTCCACAACAGACAGCACCAACACTCAACAAAACGGATCATAACTGATTCAAAGGTTCTGTAGAGCAAAGGAAACAACCAGCAGAGTAAAGAGAAAACCTATAAAATGGGGAAAAAATTTTGTCACCTATTGTTTAGACAGATGAGTAACATCTAGAATGTATAAAGAACTAAAAAAAATTAGACTCCCCAAAATAAAAGACCCAATCAAAAAATGGGCTTTTTAAATGAATAATTCTCAGAGAAAGAAACACAAATAGCCAATAAATACATTAAAAAATGTTCAGAATTCTAGCAATTAGAGAAATGCAAATTAAAGCAATACTGACATTCCATCTCACTCCATGTTAGTACTTGTATCTAGATACCACCCTCAATGCCTCATGCCCTCATAGGTGGGAACTTTTTAGAAGTAGCTTCTAGATCTAGGATGTGTGATGCGAGGATTAAGTGTGACAACTAATGAGTCCACTGATGGTTTAGCATATTTCTGGATGTAGATAATGGGAATGCCCAGCAACCAATAGGCTTACAGTCTCAATGGAATATAAAGGGACAGAAATAAAGGCCAGCCCAGTGCTGCTTGCTGTATCTTGCCTGCTCTGCCTTGCCATCTTGCCTTGGACCAGCCAACTATAAATTGAAAACTTCTACTGTGGGTGTTGGATATTTTGTCCCAGCAACAAGAAAGTAACAGATCCTCCAGAAAGAACAGCTGTCCATCTGTTCTTTTTTTTTTTTTTAACCACTTTAGTACTTTTAAGTAATTCCAAGAGGAGATCTAAATAATGGTATTCCTCAAATCAGATATTAAAGATTATACTAAATATGACCTAAAGTATCCCAATAGACTTGTCTTAAACTTGATTGGAAATTTATTAAGCTCTTACTGTGTAATTAGTAGTATGTTATACATAGGCTACTGTCATAGAATTCATAATCTACTGAGAAAAAAAAAACTAACTCATGAAATTAAACAAACACAATAATTATATTCCCTTCTGGGCCTGGTTTCATGGCATACAGCTGTAACCCCAATTACTTAAGAAGCTGGAGCTAGAAGGATTATAGGTTCAAAGATAGCCGGCAACTTAACAAGAATCTTTGTCAAAATAAAATTTTTATTTTTTTATTTTAAAGAGGATAAAATCAAGGAAAATAAACAATAAAACCAATAAAAATAAACTAGTATAAGTAATACAGGACTTCAAAACCTTACAAAGTCAACAATAGTTGCCATAATGCCTTTTGTCTTCAAAACAGCTGCAGATACCCTCAGATATAATAAAAATCAAACAGAACAGAATAGAATAGAAGCAAAAATAAAACAAGACTGCAGTAAAGGACTTCAAAACAAGACAATAGTAAATCCAAAATGGCTATCATAATATGTCTTGCTGTCTTTGAAATAGCTGCTCATGCCATCAGATTTAACATAATCAAACAAAACAAAAGACAATAAAACCCAACCCAGCAAAACAGTGAAAATGGTATGGTTTCCAGGTGAGAATCACTTCTGTGAGGCCTGGTTCTTCCCCTCCACAGTCCTCAAATGGTGCTGACTCACAGAGAGAGGCCTGGGTCTGGCTGTCTCCACTCCGCCAGCAGCCCATGCATGGTGCTGGTTTTCAGGCATGGATCACCTCCTCCTTAAAATATTTTAACAAGGCTATAATGGCATGATTCAGTGGCAGAGCACTGTCTTGCATGAACAAAGTCCTGGATTTAAGCCCTAGTACTGGCAAAATAAAGAAACAAACAACAAAACTGTTCGTTGCATCCACCACTTACTCAACCTTTACAAATGGCATACATAATTGATAGTGGTATTTTTTTCTTATCATGCAAGGATATAGCCTCAGAGTTCTTTTTCATAGAGAGCCACCTAAAAGCACAGTGTTATACACTACCAGAGGAAATAAAATCTTCTATTACAAACATTATAAAAGTACACACAAAGGGGAATGTGTTGGTGCATGTCTTTGATCAGTGATCAGGCCTTAAGATCTAACTTTCATGTTATAGGAAGTACCAGGTATTACAAGTTCAAGTTAAGGAAGCATTCAGGCTAATAAAGAAGACAGCTACTTTGTAGTGCAAGTGAACTGGTCTCTTCAGGAATAAAGCATTATAGGATATAGCTCAGCAGCACAGTACTTGCCTGGCAAGTTCAAGGTCTTGAGTTCTATCCCTGATACCAAAAAAAAGAATACAGCATTACTGTAGAAAACAAGAGGTGGGATTTGAGAACAGGGGGTGACCTAAATTAATGGAGATTTAAGAGATGATCAAATGGGATGTGTAGACCCTAATAAGTAATAAAAGACATTTTGTTTTCATTGAAGATATTTTAAATACAGACTATGTATAGGATGATAATTAAGGAATAAAATTTTTGTTAATTGGAAAAAGATTTTTGTTTTTGCAGCACAGTTTCCCTATGCATTTCAGTCTGGCTGTAAACTCACTATGTAGCCCATGTTGGCCCCATACAGTGATTTTCCTGCCTCAGCCTCCCTGGGATTACAAGCATGCACCATCATGCCCAGCCTGGAAAATTTATTTTTATAGCTATATGCAAAAGAATTTGAGATGAAATTTCATGGTGTCTATGCTGTAAAATATGTAAGAAAAAAAGATAGGTATTTAAAAACCTTAATAGCCTAGATATAGGGTATATGGATATACAACTTTATAATAAAAAGTTAAACAGGAAAGTGAAGTTATACTGTTTAGTGGTATATCTGCTTAAAAGATGGAAGTGATAAACACTAAATTTGGGGTACTGGTTCTTGGAGTTTTAAGAGGATTGTTAGAATCATGAATGTCATTTTTTTAAAAAGCATCTTTATTAAGTAATATATCTTGCACACCATAAAATTCACCACTGCATGCATGTATAATATGTGTGTATATTTATGTTGTTGTTATAAATATTTTTGAGGTGCTGGGGATCAAACCCAGCGTCTCACCCACTAGGCAAGCTGTACCACTAAGCAAACCTCCAGCCCCATTTATAATATTAGGAGTTACACAGCTATTACCATAATCTTGTTGTAGCATATTTTCATAATCCCAAAATTTCCTTCATATCTATTTGTGCTGAGTTCATAGTCCCACTTCAACACCTGGCAATAAATGATCTATTCTCTAATCTTCACAGACTTCCCTTTTCTGGAAACCTGTTATAAATGGACTCACAATATATAGTCTCTTGTGTTGATTTCTTTCATTTGGGGTAGCATTTCTGAGGTTTATCCATGTTGTAGCATGTATTAATAGTCCAACTTGATTGCTAAAGTGTTTCATTATGCAAATGTTTGTTCTCCAATTGATTTACTTATTATTAATGAGCATTTGATACGTCTTTGTGTGGTTATATGTTTTTGTTTCTTTCAAGAGGATACCTTTAGTTATCCTCTAAATAGATGCTCAGACTACTGGTTTTGGGGCTTTAAAGTCAATCAAACAATATAAGCATTAAGTTGTTTTTTTACTTCAGTAGCTATCATTTCAGTCTGTTTCTTCAAATCAGCCGGTTGCTTAGGGAAGTGGGGAGGGACTCGGTTCTTCTTGTTTCCCAGCCTGCACACCATCTTTCTCACAGAAGGGGTTGGCTTCTTGTTTCTCTTCCTAGTCCATGACTGTCGTTCTATATTCTCATTTTTATTCTTCTAATCTATGTGCCACAAGTACTATACTGTCTTACTTATTGTATACACTATACAATTGGAATTTGAATTGAAATCAGATGGGCAAGACATTAAAGAAGGTTGTTAAAATCACTTTTTTTCTTTTTTTCTGAGGTGTGGGGTATGTTTTGGGTGATTTATTTTTACTTTACCCCCATAGTTTATCAAGATATAGTTTGAATGTTTTCATGTTAAGCTAAAAAGATATTTTGCATCTCATTCACAAATACTCAAGAAGCTGGGCATGGTAGCACATGTCTATAATCCCAGCTACTGAAGAAGCTGAAGCAGGAAGAGTTCAAGGCCAGCTGGGCAGCCTAGGGCGGCTGTCTCAAAATAAAAAGGACTGGACATGGTAGAACATCTCTATGTTTAATCCTTAGTAACACACACATACACGCACAATTTAAGAAGTAGAGTGCTTCCAAGATAGGCATACTGGTAGGGGGAGCTACATCAAAAATAGGGGACACCTGGAGAACTGCTTATTTTGATTTTGTGGTGGTACTGGAAATTGAACCTAGGGCCTTTCCTGAGCTACATTCCCAGCTCCTACTCCCCAACTTCCTAGTAAATTGAGACAATGCCTTACTAAGTTACCTAAGCTAGGCTTGAATGTGAGGTTCCCCCTCCTTTAGATTTCCAAAGTGCTTGGATTATAGTCACATGTCACCATGCCCAGCAAGATTACAATGACATGAAATCTAAGGCCTGATTAGTTTCTGACAGCATGTTAGTCCTCTTAATACAAGTTCAGCAGTCTTTTAAGCATTTCTTATTAAAAAATGAAATCTTAACCAAAATATACTGGAAGTACTTTGTAAATCAGTAGACTTACAGATATGCCTTTAGCAGTGACTCATGTCATTCTTGGTGGGAAATAATACTTAAAATAGTTGTTTTGTCAATTTCTCTGGGTATTCATGAGATTCAAATAATGTTGCAAAATATGAAGTACCACACAAACATTTTAGTGTTGAGTATTAAACAATGATACACAAGTAAGTTTTTCTTTCACATACTATACTAAGATAATACCAAGAGGAAAGGATAAATAGTCATGGAACTGTTGTTTAGTTTTTCAAAAATACAGTTGAAATGGCAGCCAGGCATGGTAGCACACACCCGTCATTCCAGCAATTGGAAGACTAAGGCAGGAGGATTGCTGGAAGTTTGAGGCCATCCTGAACTACAAAGTAACACTGATTGGGAAAAAAATTGAAATGTGTAAAATTGTATTATAGCCTAAGAATGTGGGACACAAGTGGAACCAGTGGAAGTGAGAGAAACATTTTCTATAATCTCTGTGTTCAAATTAGGAAGTTGGAAGAGAAATTCTGCTTTTATTGGAGAATGTATAAAATGTCTAGTTTTATATGACTAGTGGTAAAATCTTACTTCTTTAAAAGGTTCCAGTGTGAGTAGAATTTATGTAAAAATTTCTTTTAAATGGAATGTGAAAGACTCAGCAATACAAAGCTGTAGTAATCAAGGCAATATAATGGCAGAAGAATGGCATATGGTTTGATAGAATTAAAAGTCCAGAAATAAACCCTGATATTTTATGTTCAGTTGATTTGGACAAGGATGCCAAGATAATTCAATGGAGAAAAATAAGTTTTCTCAACAAATAATTCTAAATACACGTAAATAATGGACTGGGTCTCCTCCACACCATACATAAATAAGTGGATCCCAGAACTAATTACAAGAGCCAAAGCCAAATAAGCTATCATGTTCCTGTAGTCCCAACTACTCACCAGGCTGAAATGGGAGGATTGCTTGAGCCAGAGAGGTAGAAACCAGTCAAGGCAACCCTTGTGTCAGAGAAGCTCTTAACTCAGTGGTAGAGAGGGCTTGCCTAGCATGTATGGGACCTTGAGTCTGCAACACTGCAGTCTCAGTCTCTCTCTCTCTCTCTCTCTCTCTCTCTCTCTCTCTCTCTCTCTCTCTCTGCTTTGTCTCTTTGTGTGTATGTGTGTGTGTGTGTGTTTTAGGCTGCAAGATAGATTAAATAAAAGGACTAATGCTATGAAACTCTTAGAAGAAAATGTAGGAGTAGATTTTTTGTGACCTTGAGTTAGGCAGTGGTTTCTGGGATAAACTGGACTAAATCCAGATTAAAAACTTTTCATGATGTAAAGGGACAACATGAGATTTTTGCAAAACAGCCCACAAAATAGAAATTTTTCAGGTCATATATGGCTACTTAGAATATATAAAGAAATCTTGTAAGTCAAAAGTAAAAATACATATAACTCAATTAGAAAATGGGCCAAGGCTGGTGTGGTAGTACATGCCTGTAATCTCAGCCCATCAAGAACGTAAGACAGGAGGATCACAAATTTAAGACTACCCTGGGTCACTTAGTGAAACTCTTAGAAAATAAAAAGCAGCAAAAGAAATGAAGAACTGTGGTAGGGGAGAGGGAAAAGGAAGGAAGAGAGAAAGGGAAAAAAAAAGATTTTTAAAAAAGGATAAAATGAAAGTAAAGCTTTGTAAATAGGGGGAAAAGGAGAAAAATAGAAGAGGAGGTAAAAGGAGAGGAGGGGAAAAACATAATCAAAATGTATCATGTACAAGTACAAATTACCTATGATGAATGTGATTATGTATATGTAAAATGTACCAATAAACTTAATTGTAAAAAAATTAAAAAGGGCTGTGGATATTGCCCAGTTTTAGAGTACTTATCTAGCACATATGAGGCCCCAGGCTCACTCCCCAGTATCTTTAAAACAGAATTTATGTAGAAATTTCTCTGGAAAGATATGCAAATAAAATACATGAAAGAATGCTTAACTCTGTTGGCCATCAGGGAAATGCCACTCAAGACCACAATGAAGTATTTCACACCTATGAGGTTGGTTATAATAAAAAGACATAATAACTAATGTCAGTGAAAACATAGAGAAGTTGAAACGCTCTTGTGCTGCTAATGGGATTGTAAAAAAAAGGTGGGAAGTTTCAGAGAGCTACTTAGCAATATTTCCAAAAAAATGAACAGTTACCAATGTGACCCCGCAATTCTACTCTTAAATATATGCCCATCAGAATTGGAAATATATCCACATAAAATCTTATGCATGACTGTTGATAGCATTATTCATGATAACCAAAAAGTAGAAACAATAAAAATGCTCATCAACCAGTGATGTAGAAAACAGAATGGGATATTATATAGCTATAAAAAAGAATGGGCCATATGCAGGCCACCACCACTGGGGGGTGGGGACAGCTAGACCCTGGCTTTTTCCCATAAGTCGGCCATTGACTGTGGGGGAAGAGAACAAGAACTCAACAAGAAGAAACCCTGCCTGAAAACCAGCATCATGTGTGGGCTGCCATCACCAGGGGATGGCCAGACCCCAGCCCCTTCTGGCATGCAGGCTGGGAAACAAGACAATCCCCTCCCTACCTTGTAAGCAACTTGCTCATCCAGAGCAAAGATAGGCTACAATGATTGAGGTGAAATGCAATTTGATGTTTGTGGTAGTTGGTGTTTCACTGACTTTGCAGGTTTAAGGCTGGTGGTCTAATCATCCATTCAGAGGATAATGGTACACACTGTGGCATGTAAGGGGCATCTCCTAAAGGTGGTAGCCATTGTTAATTCCCTATGATCTTGTTTTGAAGTCTTGTATCATTTTTATTGTTTTTTAGGGTTAGGTTTTATTCTGTGTTGTTTTGTTTGATTCTGTTATATCTGATGTCATGGGCAGCTATTGCAAAGATAGCAAGGTATATTACGATAGACATTTTGGATTTATTATTGTCTTGTTTTGAAGTCCTTTATTGCATTCATTGTATTGTTTTTATTGATTCTATTCTGTTCTGTTTTGTTTGATTTCTACTATGTCTGAAGGTATCTGCAGCTATTTTGAAGACATTATGGTAACCATTGTATGTTTCGTATTTTGGAGTCCTATGTCACTTACACTGGTTTTTATTGATTGGCTTTGTTCTGTTTTATTTTGCTTGGTTTTATTCTCTTTAAAATTTAAAAAAACTAAAAATAAAAATTCTTATTTAAAAAAAAGAATGAAATACTCGTGCATACCATAACATGGATGAACCTTGAAAATTCTTTGCTAAGTTAATAGCTAAGAAGCTATTAACAAAAAAATCAAATGACACCAAATTCTTCCATCTGTATAAAATTTTCAGAAGAGACAAACTTGCAGAAACAGAAAACAGATTAGTGTTGCCTGGGACTGATGAAGGTGTTGGGAGGAAATAGGAATTATTTACTGATGAGTATGGGGTCTCTTTTTGCAGTGATAAAAATACTAAATTGATTGTGGTAATGCTTGCACAACTGAATATATAAAAAAACCATTGATTTGTATACATTGTGTGTGAATTATATAGTGTATGAATGATAAAGGTTTAAATCAAGCAGTAGCCAATGCTAGACTATATGAAGGAAAAAAGGACATTTGTACCTGTGTGTCTGCTGTTTGCCTTCTAGAGACAGAGATTGAATGGTTGCCTCTTAGCTATGGTATTTCTTTCATTCTTTGTCCTAGTGGCTTACTAGATTTGATAAATTCATACATTTTTTATGCTGAATGATAATCATAATTCATTTTTGACAGGAATTGAGTTCTCAGACTTTACCACATGATGGTGGATTCTTCAATAGACTGGAAGATGATGTTCATAAAATTCTAATTCGAGAAAAAAGAAGAGAACAGCTTACAGAATATAATGGAACAGATAACTGTGCAGCTCTTGAACACAAGGCATGTAAAATAGAAAAATGTTTTAAAATTACAGTGATGTTAAATTGAAATTTTTTTTAAAAAGCAAGTATGAATGTATAAATCATAAAGTTTTTAGGATACTTGTCATTATCCTGCAGAGATACTTATATTAGAAGTGTTAAGTGTGAAGTTCACTCACTGATGAATGTTCATGGAGCAGATACTGTTTTTATGCGTCATTGGGCATTGGCATGGAGGAGAGGTAATGTCAAGATGGATAAGACCTGTCTTCTCTTAGACACCTAGAGTCATTCAAAGAGATAGACCTGTAAAACATTGTCATAATATTCAGCAGGATGAGGACTTTTACGGGAGATATGAACAATAGACTAGAAAAAGTGATACTGATCTTTGGGTGAATTGTAATGGATGTATTACAAATTGACGTTCGAGAACCTGGAATGTAGAGCTTGTGTAGAGCACTGAGTGTGGTCCCCAGCACTACCAAAATAGAATTAGAATAGAATATCTAGGATGAACTTTGAATGATAAATAAACTGAGAAAAGAGAAAGACTAACCTAAAGGAACTGCAGAAACAGAGACCTTGAGTTATGAAAGGTGTTAGGCTGAGTATTCAGGAAATTGAAAAATTCTGTGAATGATTATAGAATTGAGTGAATGTGGCATGACATGATTAGAGAAATGAATTCATTCAGATTTTGCAGTTTTTTTCTAAGTTAGAATTTTATCCTGATTGTGTTCTTTATTTTTTCTAAATCCCACAAGCAAAGAATGGTATTTACGTTGGTCTTTACATTTTAAAAAAATTTTTTTTTTTTTTTGTCTTTTTCCTTTTTATTGGTACCGGGGATCGAACTCACGACTGCCTGCTTGCAAGGCAGGCGCTTATGCTGCTGAGCTAAACCTCCAGCCCCGGTCTTTGCATTTGTAAAATACTGTTTTTAAGAAAGAAAAGACTCTACACAACCCCAGAATATTTACTTGTTAGCCCTTTATAGAAAAAGATTATCATTATGCTCACTGACTATCTTCTTTATTGTGTGACTCCACTTTTGTGTATCTTCTTTATTCTAGTGTCATTCCTGAACCAATATGTGTGGCTAGAAAATACTTCTTAATGCAGTGCTAATGTTCTAATCACATACCAGTGCTGTATGATTTTTGCTATGTCCCCATTTCTATTTAGCACTCCTTTGATTTATCTTTTTCTGAATCCGGAAAATTCCTGCTATTGCTATTTTAAATTCTAAATGCCTGGTTACCCCTTTCCTTTCTTCCTTTCCCCCTCCTTCTCCACTCCTCCAAAAAAAATTAGGCTTCCATCTTCTTACTCTCTTCAGTGGACATTACTTTTTCATTTACCAAGAAAGCTAATAAATTCAGTAATTCCACCAATTAGCCATCCTGTATACTGGCTGTTACCTCTTTGTTTATTAAGATTGAGAAATTTAGTCATTCAGCAAATGAAACATTTCCTATGTGTTGGTACACATAAAAGTACACATGGTACACAATAGAAGTCAGACCTTCAGAATTCTTCACTCTAGTGCAGCAATTGACTGGCTTATGAATAACACTGTTGCATATGAAAATCTGTTTTCAGTATAGTAATAAGAAAGCCTCAGCTGCCCTGAGATACTTGAGAGTTTTTAACTTTCTGACATTGAATTGAATGTAATGTTTTTCTGTCTTAACTGTCAGATTTGATGTACTGTCCAAGCTGTATGCTAACATTTATGGTTTGCATATTTCATTATGATTTTCTCCTTGGTAGTCTGTATTTTCTTATATTTAACCCATCTCAGACCATTTTTAAAGAGAAATTATGATATTAATACATTGCAGCAAATACTTAAGTGCCTCACTCCCTTTGTAGAATAGTTAGGTATATAAATTGATTAAATGATATAGTGATATATAGTGGATAAAGAACAGACTTTGAAATCAAATATATTAATGCATATTATATAGTTTACATTGTTATACTAGCCTACCATGCACTATTAGTAGGAAAACTTAAAATTGTGATTTTATAGATCATATTGTATACTATATGTACTTAATAGATAATTATTCTTATACTGATAAAAAATAGTTCAAAAAAATAGTATACCAGTATAGACTGCAATAATAATTCACAAGGAGAGGAAATCAAGAGATAGCCTTTTGAAAAGAAAATAGAGGTGAGGAAGAAGAAACTAGAATGCTGAAAGTAAAAGTACTGAGACAGTGAAATATAAGCCAGTTTAACTAAAATGGGTTCATAGAGGAATGTAGTGTAAGTTTGATATGTAAATTGGAAAAGATTGTGGAGGAGTTAAAAGCCTGGGTTATAAGTTAGTAGATCATAAGGAATTTTTTAAGGTTTTCTTCACAGAGGAGAATTTATTTAGTGATACTAATTTCACTGCAGAGTCTAGGAAAAACCAGAGAATGGTACAGACCATGGATGAGTTAAATAGTTCATTGTAAGGAAATAATACAATAGTATTACTAGGAGGATGTAAATTGGTATAACCATTTTAGAAAACAATTTGCATTAGTTTTTGAAGTGGAAGATGATGAGCATAATTGATGATTTCAGGATTGGACATTTTAATATATTATTCAGGGATAGAGAAGGTACAAGAAAAAGAATACATGAAGTTTTTTTTTAAATGAAAAAATAGAATTTTGTCATAGTATGTTATAGAATATAATGGGGGGAAATTGAGGCCATTTTCCCTGCTTTACCTCTTTTTCTGTATCTACCTTGTTTTCTCCCCATTGCACCTTTTTCTCAGAGAAAGAAAGCTCTTATTTTTGTCAAGCTTCAAATCTGTTTCAGTATACGTACATCAGTGCACCAGGAATTATCAGATGTTGTAAAATCAATCCTAATTCTACCATTTTTAACAACTTGGTTTCATTTAGTGAATTGTTACAAGAATTTACAAAAATTAAAAGGATAGGAGGTAAGTGTGGTGGCAAATGCCCATAATCCCAGCCCTCTGGGAAGCTGAGACAGGAGAATTGCATGTTTAAGCCCAGCGTCAGCAATTCAGTGAGAGCCTGTCTCAAAATAAAAAGTAGGAAAAGGAACTGGGTTCAATCCTAGTATTGCCAAAGAAAGGTGTGTGTACATATATGTGTTATGGGGTTCAGAATGACATTTGTATTTTATGACATTTTTTCCTGTATCTTCATATACATATACAACATATATATGTGGCACATATGTATGTGTATGGTCAAAATATAAAATATTTCTATACTGAGTCACTGTCAGATGCATTTGAAAGCATTATTCTCAGAATTGCCTCTTCCTAATTCACTTCTGTATGTATTTTTCTAGTAAGGGAAAATCATTCCCATCACAAACCACTCCTACACAGAGCCCTTCCAACTTGTCTCTAGATTGTTTCACATGCCATTTCTTCCCTGAAGCTTTCTCTTCATGTTCTAGTCCAACCCCAGACACCAAAAACAGAAAACCTGGACATGATCTTGGTGCTGCCTTTTTATCTTTTAATGTTTTTTGTTTTTCCTACAGCAGGCTTACACAACAGTCATTCTTAATTGGTTGCAAGTCCCTTGTGGGCATAGACTGTCGGATGCATTCTTTTATCCTCATGTTAGTATATTTTATGTAGAAGATAATTTTTTAAATGTATTGGTTAAAATGTTGGACTTCATTGAAAAATATGTTAAAATAGTATGACTTTGAATTTTAAAAGGGTAATGTTTTTATTGTCGATAGTTTAGAAACTAGTAAGTAAAATGAAGAAATGGTAAGGGCTGAAATAAATGTTTGAGATACATATTTTTATATATGCACATAAATACTTTGTGTGTACCAGGCATTGTATTAAGTATTTATATGATACCATTTTATTCTCACAGTTAACTATGAAGTTGGTGGATATCGTCACAGCCAGTTTACATATATAGTAGGGCAAAAAGACTGTTATCTCATTCATCTAGAGAAAACTGTATTTCTTACATGGTCTCACTTTTCTTTATATATTCTCTATATGCAAACAGTTGAATGGATCACTTTTTCAGTTAAATACAGATAACATTTCAGGTTATTAAGAGTGTGTGTGTGTATGTGTGTGTATTCTGAGGATTGTGGTTTGTGGTATACAGGGCATTCTCACTAAGTTATTTCCTCATCCTTGTTCACAACAAAAAATTGAGACAATGTCTCTATAAGTCACTGAATTGCCCAGACTGGGCTCAAATTCGTAATCCTCCTGCCTTAGCCTCCCAGGATATTAGGATTGTAAGTATATATTGCCACACCCAACTTTTAATTTTATACATTAAGTAATTCCATTTGTAAGGACATTATCTACACTTAAGCTACACTGAGAAAAAACATTTAAAACATAGCAGTCTAGTAAAACATTGCCTACTAGCATGGTTGCACATTTTTCATGTTTGTTGGTTATATGCCTGTCATACTGACAACTAATTTTCCCACTTTTCATTTACCTTCTGATTTTTGTTATATTATTTTTTAAAGATTTTTCATTAGGTCACATCTATCATTCTTTTTTATCTCCTCTCTGTTTCAAGTTTCCCTTAAATGACTATTAAAGATAATACTCATTTTCATCTAGATTTTTATTTGTTTGTTTTGAGTTAAGGTCTTACTACATAGTCCAGGTTGGCATCAAACTCTCAATAATCCTCCTCCCTCAGTCTCTTGAGGGCTGGGATAATAGGCCTGTGTAATCATGTCCAACTGATTTTAAAAATATTTACTATATATGGTTTCAGCTTTTTTTCAGAAGTAGAATCTTACTATAACTCAGTATAAGATGATTTTAGTAAAAGGAAAAATTAAAGACAAATCTTAATTATAATTAAAATGTTGGTATATGTCCTTCAGAATTTTTATTTGTAATATATATAATTTTGTGATCATATGAATATATTTCATAGTTCTACATGATCATTTTATTGATTTGAGTTTTTCATTTTGTGACTTTACTATTTACTATTTTGTAACTATACTTAGTCTGTCCTACTGTTAGACATTTAGATTGGTGGGTTTTTATGTGCAATAGATCCACAGTAAACATGTTCTTACTTTTCCTTCCCACTAATCTATTTGAAATAAATGTTTAGATATCAAATTCCTGAACATACAGAGTAGTAGTATACTTCTTATTTTTATCTACTCACCTTATTCCTTAAAGTAGAAACTTGGAGTATGTGTCTTCCTTACCTGCCACATTCAGCCTCACATCCAAATGCTGTCGATTCTGCTTCCAAATTATTTTTCAGATATGCTTCTCTCCCTTCATACTGCTACACTCTTATCCAAAGCATGATCTTGTCTGACTGGGGCTTCCAGTAAGAATTAAAGGTTGTTTTCTACCTGTTGTCACATTGTCATTTCAATCTATCTTCCATGCCTCTAAAGGAGTTCTTTGCAAATATAAGCCTGCCATAAGAAAGCAGAACAGTCCTGCTCAAAATCCTTCACTGCTTTCTGTTTTACTCAGAATAATATTTAGACTGTTCTTGTGGCTTAGAAGGCTTTCCAAGATCAGGTCTCTCTTGCTTTTTCCAGAGTCATCTTGTACCATCTTTCTCCTCTCTGTGCACCAGACCACCAGATTCTTTTTGTCCTTATTGTTCAGACCTTGGTCTCTGACTGCAGCATTTAAGTAACATCTGTGTCCTCTACTAGACAAGACCCATGAGGGGAAGAATCTGTAGCTCTCTTCACCTAGCAACTAGAGATACTCTGTGAGTGGTTGTGAAATATGTTGCCACTTTCTTCTGTAGGTAAATAGAACCAATTGTACTCATCAAAAGTATGATTTTGTGTATGTGTGTATGGTACTGGGAATGAAATCTAGGGCCACACTCATGTCAGGCAAGTGCTCTACTACTGAGATGCATCTCCAACTGTTTGGGTGATTTTTTAAATTTAAATTATTTATTTGGATGTGTAGTGCAAAGTGACCAGAATTTTCTAGACAGACTCCTAACAAGAAGTCATCATGGAGTACTTTTAAAATGTTTATTTCAGGATAGAAATATTTCCAAATTCTAGTATTGTTTTATAGAATGTTCATAGTTCTGATTAATCATAAAAATCTTATTTGTGTACTATACATAATTACGCATATACATAATTACACATGTATTTGAGCTAAAGTGGAAATGTAGTAAGTAGTTTATGGTTGGCTAAAAATTTAACTTAAATCAGATTTTTTTCCTAAACTTTTCACAAAAGAATATGGTAAACCAAGATTGACAGAAAAACCTGAGTCCTAAAGTAGCATTTTTCTATTTTTCAGGAAGTGGTTCTTAAAGATGGAAGAATTGAAAGACTAAAGTTGGAACTTGAAAGGAAAGATGCTGAAATCCAGAAGCTAAAAAATGTGATCACTCAGTGGGAGGTGTGTATCCACTTACTGTTAGAAAATAATTCTGTATATTTACACATTTTCTGTGTTTATTATATAAAATGTGTTTTTCAATTGATAGAAATAGCCATTCTGATTAATTTTAACTGATTAGTAATTTAAAGTCTGAGTAATACAGTTTTTATTGTTGTAAAATATATATAACAGAAGCATTTACATATATTATAAATTCAGGCACTTAAGTACCTTAACAATATTATGTGCCGTCACCATTTCCAAAACTTGTTTTATCATTCTAAACAAAAACTCTAGCCACTAAACAGCTCCCTAGCCCTCGTAATCTCTCATCTCCATGAATTTGCCTGTTCTGGGTTGTTCATACAGGTAGAACAATATACTGTGTATTCTTTTATGTCCAGCTTATTTCACTTACCTTTGTGTTTTCAAAGATCAACCATAGTGTAGCATATACTAGAATTTTAATCGTTTTTATAGGTCCATCTATTCCACTACTTTTTGCTTATTGATATGCAAGTATTTGAGTCTATTTCAATTCTTTGGAAGCATATACTTAGTGGGTCATGTGATAATTCTCTAACTTCTTGAGGAACTACCAAATTTTTCCAGAGCTGCTATACATTTTATATTCTCAGCAGCAGTGCACAAGGTTTTCAGTCTCTCTGTATCCTTACTGCCACTTGTTATGTATATAAGATACTATACTTTTAACTATTTATCTGTTACTCTCTTCTTACCTTTTTAGAAATGCTCCTTATTCCTCTCAAATATTATCTCTATGAATGTTAATTTATTCAATAATTATGGATTTGCATGCTCATAGTATACCAAGTACTTTTCTGGGCCTTGCATATGTAAAAATAAAGACAGTAAATCAAATTTCATCCCTGTTGGTTCTTCCTTCTTTACTCATGCCTTTAAAAATATTATCTGCCATATCCTGTTCTGGCTGCATGCACCTATCTTCTTTAGCTTTTAATTTCTATTTTTCTTTTATTTTATTTTTAGGCACAGATATAAAAGTGAGATATAGATGAAATAAACATGTAAATAATTATAGTACAATGTAGGAATTAAAATTGAGCTTTGACAGAGCATTCCAGAGGGACACAGAAAGGAATAAATATGCTACTGCCTCTGAAAATCGGTCAAGATTTCACAGAAAAAAAAGATGTTTCTAGGTAGAGAGAGCAACATGTACAAAGGCATGGGGAGTGGTAAGAATTATATAATAGCTGACATTTAGACAAAAGGAAAGCTCTTCAAAAAGGGTAAATCAGTGCTCTTTCTTGGGATCAGAAGTAGAAACATTGGGATTTTAAACAGAGGGAAGTAAAAGTTTTTAGAAGTGAATTGATTTATGGGACAATGATGCCTGTGGCATTATTGAAGATAGTCCAGTAAAAGAAATATTAAATATTGAGTTGAAGTGGTTTGGAGAATGAAAATTAATAAATTTTGTTTTGGACATGGTGAATTTGAAATGACTGTATTACTTGCCCACTTACACTCTCAGGATACAGTAGGATACAATGGAATCACAACATATGCACATTCAACTTTATGTGGTCTCCTTTTCATGAAATCAAAAATACTAGTGATCACATTATATATTTCATATGTGGTGTTTGTTATAAACTACCTCTTACTAGATTTTACATATTTGTTTTTGTAGATACATTTACTATTTAGGATTGTATATACAAAACTATACTATTTTTTAAATAAGCAGTTTAAGGGATTGTCACAGTAAGTTTGTATGTCTGCTTTATGAGCTGACTTTAGAGCCTACGGCTTGTATAAGAGGTGCGTGCATGAATACTGACCCAGGCCATGGACAACAGGCTTGACTAGAAAACGTTTGGTGAGATACTATCACAGGTTGCAGCTCTGATACTGGAAATTGCATAGTAGTATAGTTTCATGTTCATAGTGAATATAGTTGTAGTTAGATGTGTGTTTTTCTTTCTACATTGTTTCTATCTGACTTGTCTTCCTTGTTCTCTTCTTCTTCCTTCTACCTTCTTCCATCGTTGTAAGGTCATCGTCGTCGTCGTCGTCTTTCTTCTCTTCTTCTTCTTCTCTTCCTCCTCCTCTTCCTCCTCTTCCTCCTCCTCCTCTTCCTTTTTTTCCTTCTTATCCTTCTTCTCCTTCTCCTTTTTCTTTTTTCTTGATATGCCTAGGCTGCCTTTGAATTCACTTGTTGAAGTGATCTTCTTCCCTCAGCTTTTCTAGCAGCTGGGACAACAGGCATGTGCCAACACTTCTGCCCCTTCCATTATTATTTTTAAGCTTCTCAGAAGTCTTACTGGGACCCATGTTACGGCCTATGAACCTAGCACTTAGGAGGCTAAGGTGGGAAGATCACAAGTTAAGAGTCCTATCTGAGCAACTTAATGAGACCCTGCCTCAAAATAAAAAAGTAATAAGGGATAGAGGTATAGTTAAGTTATAGTGTGCCCCAAGTTTGATCCCCAGGATCACAGGAAAAAAAACAAGTCCCACTCCTCTTATGCTCACTTTGATTCATGGTATTGATGGGAGTATACCCCATGACCATTATTGATTTATCTTCAGCAGTTTAATGGATAGAGCACAGAATAGTAAAAGCATTGTAGTACCTTTAGAGGCTGGAATTAGCTCAGTGGTAGAACATTTGCCAAACAGGCATGTGGCCTTGAGGGTTAAAGGTATATCCCAGTAGCTCACATCCATGAGCCCTTGGATTTAATCCCAAAACCACAGAAAAAATAAATAAAAAGAGTTTTAATCTGGTAACTTGTATATATACCTATGCACATGTTAGAAAGAAGAAATCACAGGTTTGTTACATTGATATATTTTTAAGCTTTTATTTTTCTATGATAAAGTGTGGTTTCTGTAATGTATTATTAACTATCAGTGATTCTGAGATTGTTGCAAAATATGTCGAATAAGGCAGTACAGGCAAAAATATGCTTAGAATGTGAATGTTATTGTTGGAGCATAATTCCTCTTGTTCATAAATATGTATCATTTATGTAGTGTAAGAACTATGCTATTTGGAAAAAGAAACTTTAAAACAAGTTCCAAAATGTTTCAGTAAACTACTAGTTTATGTCAACCAAAATTACTGTAACAGTAATTAATTGATAGTTAAATCTTAACTGAGGAAGTTTAAAATACTATGTAGAATTTAATAACCTAGCTATGGGTGATGGCATATGCCTGTAATCCCAGTGTTGCTGGAGGCTTGGGTAGAAAGGAACAGAAGTTCTAGACCAACCTGGACAGTTTGGCAACCTAGAAAGACCCTATCTCAAAATAAAGAATAAAAGGGGCTGGGAATATAGTTTAGTGCAAAGGTCCTGGGCTCAATTCCCAGTTCTGAAAAAAATTAAGAAAGAAAGAAAGAAAGAGAGAGAGAGAAATTCAAAAAGTATTACAAAGCATCTCAAAATTTCAGTTTGTGTTAAGTAAAATTAAAAATCTATTTTTTCAGTCTGAGAATGTAGCACAGTAGTGTAACACAGAGTGCTTAGCCCTGGATTCAATCCCTAGTAAACTCCTGCTGAAGTTCATTTTCTCAGTCACACTAACCACATTTCTGGTGCTCAGTAGCCACAAATTGGACAGTGGCAGATATGAAACAGATGGTAAGTTCTAGTATATTAATGGACAATACTAGTGTAGAATGATCAGTCATTTTTATTTTAGTTTGAATCTAAAGTATTTTAAATTACTGAGAGTTTTATTTGGTGAGAAAAAGAGAAAGACTGTTTTGGAAAAGTATTACTGTGACTTCAATCCTTCTTTAATAGTTAATTACCTATAATATTAATTTCTATTATTGTATCACATTAAAGTGGTACACAGTCCCAATTACATTCCCCCCATGCTGTTTCTTCCAAAAGTAATACATGCTTTTGAGCAAGCGTAGAATTCACTGCTCCATAAATTGACTTAAATCATTTATTTTTAAACTAATATTTACTTATGAAAAATTACATCTTTTTCTTTGACTATTAGGCAAAGTATAAAGAAGTAAAAGCAAGAAATGCACAGTTATTGAAAATGCTTCAAGAAGGTGAAAGTAAGTGATTATCTGTGTTTTTCAAATTGAAGTGTATCTTAAATATTATCTGAAAATAATTTTTCAAAATACTTGATTTATGACTTTTTTTTTGGTACCGGGGATCAAACTCAGGACTGCACGCTTGCAAGGCAGGCGCTTATGCCACTGAGCTAGATCCCCAGCCCTGGGATACTTGATTTATGAACTCAGCAAAATAAAAAGGTTTCCCAGAGTGATACTATCTGGATAGTTGCTGACATTATTATCATTATGTTACAGTTCACCTTTATTTTATAAATTTTCAAGTATTCCAATAAAATAATACCATTGAAATTTCAATTCTTGTAAATTAGTGGTCTATATTTAAGGGAAAAGCAATCAAAATATTTGCTTAGGATTTGGCTTTTAATTAGTGGGAGAGAACCTGCAATTACTTTAGATTTTTCTTGGTATTTCCTTCCTGTCTTCTCTTTCCCCAGCTGCTCTTCTCATTTTTTGCTGCTACTCTAGACTTTTGGCAAGAGAGCACCAGCAGGAAGCCAAGAAAATTAATCCAACAAATGATTAGAGATAATAAAATTAGTAAAGTTGATACTATATGAAAACCTGCCAATTGGTGCCTTCCTGAATATGTACCTAGTGACACTTATTTTGTATTAATTTTAATTAAAAATCTATGCAAGGAAAATAGTAAAAGAGATGTTGATTAAGACATGAATAAATGACACCCAAAAATGCCTGGTGTTATGGAGTATGCCTCTAATTCCAGCAGTTGGGAGACTAAGGTAGGAGGATCACCCTGAGTTAAAGACCAGCCTGGACTATATACTGAGTACAAGGCCAGCCTGAACTACATAGAGCAACTCTGTCTCAAAAAGTAAATCAGAAAATTATCTTGACTTTAGTTTAATCCTTTAATATTTGATGACCTATAATATTAATTTATATTATTGTATCATATTAAAGTAGTACACAGTTCCAGTTATATTTCCCCCATTCTGAAGACATATTAAATATTAGTTTTATTTGTTAATAAATGCTAAAGAAACCTCTATGAGTATTGTTTAGTACTTAAATTATGAAACCCACAGTGAAGAATAAGAAAATAAGCTATCACAATGTTTTTTCAGAAGTGAAGGTGTTGGTAGTAGAACTAACTGAAATTTAAATTAGTTGACAAAGTAACAGTTGTCAAAGCAGTATGATCTGTAAGACCCTGAATTCAATCCTAGCACCAAAACAAAACAAATACAGCATTCGTAAAAAGCAGAAATCTGGTCCAACTGAACAGAAAATAGTCAATTGTGTTATAATGCAGTGTACGTTCCCAAAACATCTGCTTTGCAAAATCATACAGTTGAAACTATAAGATGTGAGATAAATAGTGTTAAATATATAATAGTCAAAAACTGTCAGTGACTCATTAAAAAGATGAGAAGGCTACAGTCACAACCAAATAAGAGGAATATGTTCTTGTTTTTTTCTTTTAATGTCCAGGTATAATTATAGTAAACAGTATGTGTCATATAGTTTAGAATACCTAAAAGAGATGATTTGGAATATTCTTATCACAAGGATGTAATAAATGTTTAAGATGAATAAATTAAATATTCTGAATTGATGTTACATAGAGCAGCACTTTCTGTGTTTTGAACATTCTCTCCTTTGCTAACTTTATTATAATTTTGCCTCTTGAGTCTTTCACTGGATTGTTTTCAAAGTGAAGAGTTTGTTTCACATGTTAGCCATGTGAAGATTTCTAAAGTTTAGCAAACACAGGGGCCAAAGTAAAAGGCTCTTGTTTTCCCAAGATAGGAAATGAATCACTGTTTTAAAGACCACAAGTGTTATATACTCAGTTTTGATACGAAGAGCTACATTCATCAGACAATACTTTATTCATATGAAAAGTCTGAGAAAAATAATTTTGTTGGCCTTTTTAGTATGCTCATTTCAGCAATTTAACAACAAAAGTATTGCATACTCTTTTTAAAATCTTGCTTTAAGATTAGTCAAGGTATTTAAAGTCTTTTTTCTGTGTGAAATTTTAACTTTTTTGGTATACTTTTCCCTACTTAGTTAGATGGAAAACTTGCACATTCATTATATCTTTGCAATTAATATTTTAACACTACAGAAAATTTTGAAATTCTAATAGAAAATGCTGATGGTGATTATAATGATCAGAATTTACTGATGAAAAATAAGACCTACACAGGGTCAAAAGGAGTACATTCATTCACTAAGAAGACAAGATCATTTTCTGACTGTGCTTCATTTACATTTTTGGTTCACTAAAGTATCATTAAAATATTTGAGTGACTAAAAGACTACACTGCTGTTTTTCCTTTTCATCAGTGAAAGATAAAGCTGAAATACTTTTGCAAGTTGATGAATCACAAAGTATCAAGAATGAGCTAACTATACAGGTAAGGAACTGTGGAACATACCTGATGTGCTTTTTTACTTTTTTAAATTATTATGTGTTTTTTACTTTTTAAAATTTGTAGCAGTATGTGTCTCTTAAATTTGTAGTAGTATGTGTTTGCATGTTTGCATTCCTTATGTACATAACACATCTGAATAGCTCTTTTCATCCCCTTTTCCTCCCCGCCATCTCCCCTTCTCTGTCTCTGATGCACTTTCCTTTTTTAAAAAATCTATATCTCCCTGCTTCTTGTCATTCACTTTTTTTCCCTGTCATTCACTTTTATTTTGCTCTTTATTTAGCTCATAAATGAAAGAAACCAATTTGTACTTTAGCATAATGTAGCTGGCTTTGAGTCTCAGTATCTTTCCCTGGGAGTTTTAAGAGGCAATCAAGGTGTGTGCACATGTACAGAAGTGGCAAAACAGTATTTGTGCCCACGTTTATGCTCCATGGAACAGGTTTTGCATATGTTTAACTGAGCATCATAAAGATCCACACCACTCCAAGATTTGTTATCAAAAGAAAGAGTTGTCTTTTGATTTTTCTGGTAGAAGTAACCTAATTCATTACAATGGCCCATGAAAGACCAGATTTGGAAGTTTTGGATAAGGTCAAAAGTGAATCATCAGATTACTTATCCATGGATGATGATGACCCATTATGATAAAACGCATGCATTCAATAACAGAAGAGTGGTGTGGATGTTCAACAATGAAGATGATGACTTTGATGTTGCCCATATGAACCAAAGTTACTTACTTTTCTCTCTCATTGTTGAAGCAAAATACCTGACACCCAAAGTTAGGGAAGGGAAGGTTTATTTCCTACAGGTTAGAGGTTTCAGTCCATACTCAGTTGGCTCCAAGACAAAATGACATTCTTGAGGGGCAGTGGTTCATGGCTGCGGCACCAGCAAATGCAAACAACAAAAAAGAGAAAGACATGTCTTCTTCCCCCCATTACACTGTATGCTGGCTCCAACCCTGGGCAGGTGTAGCGCTGACACCACCAATCATAGTGCTAGACCCCAAACCAATCACAAATGCTAGATTTGGCCACGTCCATGATTGTATGAGGCCTGGGAGTGTGGGGGAACATCTGAACATAAACTATGTCATTCCACCCATGGCCCTTCAAAGACTCATGCAGTTCTTTTATACAAAAGACATTTCGTCCATCTCCAAGAGTTGCCAAAGTCCTAACAGTTTCAGCATTTCTGAAAAGTCCAAGTACCAAGTCTCCTTCAAGATTTAAAGCAGACTCTTAGCTGCAAGCTAATGTGCAAATGAAAACAAAATTAAACAATTCCAACATACAATGGCACAGGATAAATGTCATTCCAAAAGTGACTCATGGGAATACAAAGCATTGAAACCAAAGCAAATCTAAAATTGAGCAGAGCAAACATTAAGTCCTAGAGTTCCATGCTCAGCATCTGAAGCAATCTGATGGTGAGCTCCAAAAGGCTTGAGTGACTCCACCCCCATGACACTTTAGGGATTTCAGCTCTCACAGCTTCTCTTTTAAAGCCCACTCTACTCAGTCTTTGCAGCTTTCCTTGAATGATCCATGTTCCTGGCTTTTCCAAACTTCTGGGGTCTCCACTGCACCTTTAGCTTCACACTCACAGCTTCATATGTTGCTCTCTCAGAGGTATACTGCTTGGCCTCCCAGGCCTTCTGAAATTGAGTGGAAGCTGCCTTAACCTCAGAACTCATGCATTTTCTATTTGCCTGAAACTAACACCATGTGGATGCTGCTGAGGTCCACTGAGGAAAGCAGTAGCCAGGCTTTCCTCTCTCTTGGCTATAGGGATCGAGTGCCTGATCACTGAGCTTTATGAACCTGACTGTAAGGAACAGCTTCTCTATGCCACCACCATTTTGGAATCTGATGTGGCTACCATCATTTTGGGACTTCTGTGGCCTCTGTATCTACTCTGGA
The DNA here is from genome assembly GCF_034190915.1 of Cavia porcellus. Lineage (NCBI taxonomy): Eukaryota > Metazoa > Chordata > Mammalia > Rodentia > Caviidae > Cavia > Cavia porcellus. The sequence goes on along the minus strand of NW_026947485.1, from coordinate 70,888,319 downwards.
ACATGGTGCTTTGCGGTCTTCTCTAAGCAGAGTCTTTCATTTTTGCCATTATGAGGCTGCAAAGGGTAAATAATCTGCTTCCCCATGCCATCTTTTTTATTTCTCTGTTTCTTCTCAGCAGTTGAGGTCTCAGCTGTATTGTTTACAATTCACAGCTTTCTGGCCAAACTTAAAACATTTTAAATCATCCTGCTGGGCTCTTTGCTCTTGATTCTCAGTGGTAATCTGGCTGAAATTCCCCAACAATAGCCATGCCACTGCCTCAATATTCGACTGTCTTGAAATCTCTTTTGCTAGATTAATTAGTCCACTGCCCTTAATCTCAGTTTCAGGCAAAGTCTCTGCACATGAGGAAAATGCAGACAAACTTTCTGCTAAGCCATAACACATCATGTGGAGTCCCAACAACCAGTGCAGTCCTTCTTTCCAGAAGAAACCTCCCAACCCTGGTCTTTACTGGCAGGCTATCTGTCAACCTTCTGGCCTCCTGAGCTCTGACCAGAATCTCCCCTACAGAACAGCCTAAGTTGTTCCAGCTCTATGCATTCAGGTGACATCTGCAAACCATTCCAAACTCTTCTTACAAGGTCTTCCCAGAGGCTTTTCAAACACATGGTCAGGTAAAGTCACAGCAACGGCCCCGCTCCTGGTACCAGATTCTGTCTTAGTTAATTTCCTCACATTGTTGAGACAAAATACCTGATGTCCAAAATTAGAGAAAGGAAGATTTATTTCTTACAATTTTGGAAGTTGTAGTCCATACTCAGCTGGCTCCAAGGCAGGATGACATAAATGGGGCCACTGTGCATAGCAAACATCAAGAGCAAACAGAGCAAAAGAAGAGCCAAGCATGACCTCTTCATGCCCTTATACTGTATGCCAGCTCCCCCCCAGGTGAATATAACACACCACCAATCCCAGTGTTAGGCAGTGAAACAATCACAAAAATTAGATTCAGCTGCATCCATCATTGCTTGAGGCTTGAGGGATGGGGAACCTGTATACAAACCATAACAACTTACAAAGAAATTTGCAAGTACAAAATATCATGGAGAAATTTTCTTAGAGGATTGGGACTAGAACTCATAAGAGATCATTTGCAGCAGAGAAAAAACAAAATGTTTCTACACAAAGAACTGTGCCAAAAAATTTTGGAGCATCCTGGTGAGCTGACAGGTGAACAAGCAGGCACAGGACCACAAATACAACAAGAAAACAAGGTATCAACCATGCCCTACAGGAAAGTACAGGAAAAAAAAAACATATGCTAAGAGTATAAGCAAGGTGTATAAATGGAACATGGAGTTGTCATGTGTAAATACTGCCCTAGATTTGACAGTTGAAGCAAAGCTTATTTCTATTTTAGAATTTTGTTTGTGTTTACACTGTCATTCACATAGGTTTTTTTTTTTAATTTTATTTAAAGAAAGACTAAACAAAACAGAAAATTGGTAGAAATAATACATACGTTCAGGGAAAAAATAAACAGTAAGAAATCACTAGTTAATGTTTACATACTGTCCTTTTACAAATAGTTGTTCAAGATAAAAATTGGAACATATAAAGTGGGAATTCAAACAGTGATACTGCAAACAGTTCTGTTAACTATCCAACAAAAACTAGTAATATGGTTGTCAATCCTACACACCTATACGAACATGCAGTTATCCATATCTTCATTTATGTTGAGATTAAACAAACTAGAGCAGGCTAAAATCATTCTGAACAAATAATAATAGTATTGCTGGATTTCACATCATGACCACTATGGGATCAGCTGGGTACTGTAGTATCTTTTTAAATTTTATTTAAAGAAAGACTAAACAAAACAGAAAACGTGTAGAAATAATACATACTTTCAAAGAAAAAATAAACAGAAATAACTGGTTGATGATTACAGATTGTCCTCTTACAAATAGTTATTCAAGATACTAAACTGGAGCATATAAGGTGGGGATTCAAACAGTGAGACTGCAACCAGTTCTGTTCAACTATCAACAAAAACTTAGAAATATGATTATCAATCACGTACACTTAAACATACATGCAGTTATCCATATTTTCAATTACGTTGAGATTGAACAAACCCAAACAGACTAATATCACTCTGAACAAAGAATACTATTACTGGGTTTCACATTATGACACTCCAGGATTAGCCCTGGGTACTGTAGTGTCTCTTTTTTCTTCAAAGTATCTGTTCGTTTCATCATGTGTCATAGATCAGTTCTCACAAACTGTTTATAGATTATACACATGCATGAGTCTTAACATGTATTTCTATCCTTTCTATATTAGAGGGAGAAGCAAAACAAAGCAAGACAAAACAAAATATATTCCTATAAACACATGAAACAAAAAAGACATAAGACCGTTATACAAGGAATTCTACTGTAGTTCCTGTGTTGTCTCTTGTTATCTTCAATAGAATTGGCTATATCATCAGCTATAGTATAATTGAATGTATCAGTACATAACAGGATTAATAAAAACAACTTTGTGTATAGTATGAAACTTCAAAAGCGGGCAGTTACCAAACCAGAATGTATATCATAGAGTCTTGTTATCATGAGTGTAGTTGCCTATACGCTCACACTTAATACTATCAATCATATCAATTTCGAATAAAATCTGTTGATACCAAACAGCAATTAAACAAACCAGATTTAACTATGGTCAGTCACGATAAAACAATATAAGTCATACAGGGCTCCAGATTAAGATAATAGGAACTTGGGCTGGGGATTTAGCTCAGTGGCATAAACGCCTGCCTTACAAGCAGGCAGTCATGAGTTCAATCCCCGGTACTGATAAAAAGGAAAAAGACAAAAAAAAAAGATAATAGGAACTTAAAGATGATTACTGTGCTATATCCTGATGTTTTGGGGATAGCTGTCTGTGCCCTCAAATCTAATGCAAGTAGGCAAACTGGGACAGAATAAAATCTAAGCAGAGTGGTGCGAGTAATGTGGGTTTTTAATCCTGATACACTATTAACAATATCTTCTGCCATCTTTTTAAAGATTCTCCCTCCCCTTTCACTTCCCTGGGGTACGCTGTGCATTTTTGGGTCTGACCAAGACCCTTGGTTTTAAATTGGGGGGTTTGGGGCAACCTGCTATTTACCTAAGTGGTTCTGAACCCTCTCTCTCCTGGACTTGATCTCTAATTGTATTCCTTTACCTATTAAAGCCTGTCTTTCCAACCTATCCACAAATACTGGTCTATTTGCCCCTATTACTCTCTGGTTCTCTGTCACATAGAGCATTGTTTTCTCATATTTGATTTTCAGTCCATATATGCTTTTTCATGTTAATTATGTTTCCTGTAAATAGCATCTTGGTGGACCCTACCTTTTGATCTATTCCACGTATGGTTGTTTTTTTTTTTTTTTTTTTTAGTGTATCAAGGCCTTCTATATTAGAGATTATAACCAACCTTCTCAGCCTCCTTTCTGTTATGCTCTTTTTTTGCCATCAGTTGTCTGCTTATCTCCTTCATTCTGTTTTCTGTTCCATTCATTGAAGCTTTTCTGCCACTTTTTCTGGAATTCTAGTACTTTTCTCTCTCTCTAGAATGCCTGCAGTATTCTCTGTAAGGTTGGATTGGTGGTTGCGAATTTCCCAAGTTCCTCTTTGTCTTGGAAGCATCTTGTTTCTCCATTAATTTCTAGAGACAGTTTAGTAGGGTATATCAATCTGAGTTGGAGGTTATTTTCTTTCAAGGCTTGGAATATCTCGCTCCTGGCTCTTCTTGACTTGATGGTTTATGTCAAGAAGTCTGCTGTTATTCTGATGGGCCTTCCTTTATAAGTTATCTGCTTCTTGTCTCTAACAGCTTTTTATATTCTGTTCTTACATTAAATTTCTGGGATCTTGATTATTATATGCTTGGGTGTAGCTCTGTTTTGGATGTAGGTGGCTGAAGTTCTGTATGCCTCATACATCAGAATATCATTTACTTTTCCTATTTTTGGGAAGTTTTCCTTAATTATTTCTGTGAATAGCCTTTGAGTTACTTTGTTTGTACTCCTGCTTCTTCATTCACATTCTTTAGTCTCAAGTTGTAGATCCTCTTGTCATCTTCTAGCCTTTGTATTTTTACTGCTTGTTTCCTTGTTGTTTTTAAAATTTTTTCCTTTTATAATCCCACATTGCAAAACTGTCCTCCAGTTTAGATAATCTATTCTTAGTTTCTTTCAAGCAGATTTGCCATCTTTCCATAGAGTTTTTAATTTCCTGGTAATCTCTTTTAATCTGCTTCATGTATTCTGTATTTTCTTTATAGTCTTCATCAAATGGTTCTCTCCTTTGTTTGAGTTCCTCCCTTCTTTCATCTGTGTCTGCTTGAGGGGTGATTAGCATCTCTTTTATTAATATTCTTATATCTTGCTTTATGTGGCTAAATATTCCCTTTTGAACTCATCTATGAGGTCCCAAAGATATCTCTTTATGTCCACTGGTGCTGTGTCTGATACTGCTTGTTTACTGTTCTCATTCTCCTTTGTATTTACCTGTCCTGGGTCAACGTTCTCAGGATTGTGACCTGGGGACTTTTTCTTGTTGTTTCCTCTTCCCATCTTTTTTATTTCTTCCAGGAGGCTCCAGTTTCTTTTTATGTTGGTTACAATTCTTCTGAAGCACGCTGGCTAGGTGACCCTTCCCACTGCAGTGTGCTAGTGAATTGCAAACAGGGGCAACATATGCCCTTCTCCTCCAGATCATTCTAGCTGCTGAGGCCTGCACTGTATTACTATGCGCTGCCTCCTCTCTGGGTTAGTCAAACTTCTGAGGCTTCACTGCATTAGTGTGCGCTGCCACCGTAGGGAATTGATTTTGGATAACCTATTGGGTTTCAGCCAGATCGCGTGACCTGGGCCTACCTCACTTTACCAGTCTCGTTCAGGAAGGAAACAACTGACTGAAGTCACCGTTCCCCCTTGTACTTGCCAGTCCTGCCCGATCCTAGATTGTCTTCCACAGGAGCCCCCCTTTCTGTGGAATGGCTCCTGTCATTCACAACAGGTTGATGCAGGCTCCCCACCAGCTCAGCTGTCCATTGGGCTGGCCAATCCCCGACCTCAGTGTGACTGCACCTCCAGTGAGTCGAGGCGGCAGGACCTCAGACGGCTTGGCAAGTTGCCTGCTGCCATGGGAGCACTGAACCTTTAGCTGTTCCAATAATAGCACCAGGACTGTATGTTTGATCAGTTCTTCTTACCTGAGTTTCTTCTTGGGATGAGAGAATTTGTCTCCTTCTGTTCAGGGCTCCCCATGCTGTATTATGTTGAATTCTAAGTTGATTATCTCAGGGAGCCTCTGTAGCCAGCTGTTATCTAATCGCCATTTTTGCTCCCTCTCCCACATCATCAATTTGTGATCGAACAAGACTACTACGAGCAAATTGGCCTAGCAGATGTTTACACAGTATTCTACCCAACCACATTAGAATATATGTTCTTCTCAGCTGCACATGGGACATTCTCAGTAAGCCTTCCAGACACACTTCCAAAGGTTCAGCTTCTGCGTCTCCATTTCAGCTCTCTGAGGTTTCCAGTCATACTCAGTTGGCTCTGAGGCAGCATCACAAGGCTGAGTCACCATTCACAGCTGGCTAAGAAACAACAAGGCACAAACAGCAAGAGAGAGAGAGACAAATCTTCCTGCCATTACATCATCTCACATAGGTTTTTTTTTGTTGTTGTTTTTCTTTTTTTTTTTTTTTTGTCTTTTTCTTTTTTATCGGTACCAGGGATCGAGCTCGCAACTGCCTGCTTGCAAGGCTGGCACTTATGCCACCTAGCTAAATCCTCAGCCCCCTCACATAGGTTTTTATTTACGATGTTATCTTTTACATTTTGTAAACAAGTACTCAGCTGAGGTGAAAATGTAAATGTTGGTGTCTGTTGTAAGCACTTACTACATACTTGGTATTTTATTTTTTGACATTTTATTTCTCTGCTGAATGCATGTTGTACAGTATTGTAGGGACCTCCTGACAAAACAGGAAAAGAAGAGAGGTAACAAGGCTGCCACATAGGAAAGAAAAGCTAAACACATGTGCTGTCAGTGCAAGTGAGATCTGTGCATGGAACATGCAGTTATAAATGCAAAGATTGCCTTGGGTGTGACAGTTGAAGCAAAGCTTATTTTTTTAGAGTTATATTAGTATTTCCATTGTAGTTCATATAGGAACTTATTTCTGATGTTATCTTCTACATTTTCTAAACAAGTGCACAGCTGCTGTGATCACCTTCTAAATGCACTACGTATTAAGAATTTAAGACTTTATTAATATTTTATGTTCCTGTTAACTGCACACACTATAGTAAATTGCCTCCTGACAAAACAGCAAGACCACTGAGATGTCAAGTATATCGTACAAAAATGCCAGGAATGCAAAAGATACATGCTGTCAGTATAAGCAATGCACATGTATGGAACATGCTGTTGTCATGTGAGCAGTCTACTTCAGGTGGAGTGCTATTGGCATTTTCATTGTAATTCATATGGGAATTTATTTCTGATGTTCTTTTTTTAGACTTTGTACACCAAAACTCATCTGAGGTTGAAAATTGTGATGCTTTTTTATAAGCAGCAAATATTAAAAACTCAGTATTTTTGTGACGTTTCCTGTTAAGTACTCTCTAATATAATAAACTCATAAATTAAAATTAATAATTCATCAATAGAAATAATCAAAAAAATGTTTCTCAGGGTGAAATGAGACCCACATTTATGTACCTTGATGACAGAGTTAGTCTTATGCCCCCTTATGTCTCATTTAACATTATAGTCGCAAGGTGCATCCATTGTCCTACAGATGACTCAACTTTATATTTACCTACAGCAAAGTAATACTTAATTGCATGTGAATATCTCATTTTGTTTATCCATTCATCTATTGCTTGGCATGTAGGCTGTTTCCAAGATTTATGTATTAAGGATTGTGCTGCTATAAACATGGGTATGTATATATCACTGTATATAATTCTTTCAGGCAGATGCTTAGGAGAAGAGCTAGGTCAAATAGAATTTCTAGTTTTAATTTTTTGAGGAATCTCCATATTGGTTTCCACAGTGGTTGTACTAGTTTACTTTTCCACCAGCAGTATAGAAGGGTTCCATTTTTACCGCAGCCTCATTAGCATTTGTGATTTTTTGATTTCTTGAAGATGTTCATTTTTTCTGGGGTGAAATGGATTCTTAGTGTTCTTTTAATCTGCATTTCTCTAGTGGCCAGCAGTGTTAAACATTACTTCATGTACTTATGGACCATTTGTACTTCTTCTGTGAAGTGTCTGTTCATTTTACTTGCTCATTTTTTTGATTGAATGTTTGGTTTGGGGGAATGTAATGTTCTTTAAGTTCTTTATGTTTTCTGGATATTAGTCCTCTGAGGAATAGCTGGGAACTGGTTTTCACATTTTGTAGTTTGTGTTTTCACTGTGTTGGCTGTTTCTTTTGCTGTTTTCTTTTGCTGCAGAAGCTTTTTAACTTGATCTGATCCCATTTGTTGATTCTTGGTAAAGATATTCCTCATTTCATGACCTACTGTTTAACAACTGTTTGGACTTACCAAGATATGCTGTTGCTCCTTAGAAGCCATCTTTTTTGCTTGTGAAGTTTTTTATATTTTGTTTATAAAGCCTTAATGTATTTTTCAATGTATTTTTGTACAATATACTTTGCTTATGTAGTACTATAATTTTGCTGATTATACTGTACAATACTGTATATTTGTGTTCTGTTATACATTATTGTACTACATGTAAGAGTTATGCAAATTAAAATCAAGTTGGAATTTTATTTGACCATTTCTTTGTTCTAAATATTGTAATGTACATACCATATTCAGTTCCTTATTTAGCAATCAATTCATAACTCAGTCAAACTAGGAATGTCTGTAGTATTTCCTCTGCAGCTGAGGTTCTGTTGAGAAATTCCTTGCCTATACCTATGACTTTAAGAGTTTCACCTATTGTATCTTCTGGCAGGTTGTTTCTGCTTGAACATTTGGTTGTTGATTCATTTTGATTTTATCGTGGTACATGATAAATATGGAGCTAGATTCAGTCTTCTGCGTGTGAATAGCTAGTTTTCCAAACAGTTTGTTAAAGTGGCTTTCTTCCTTCCAATAAAAGTTTTTGGGACCTTTGTCAAAGATCAATAGCTAAATATGCTTGGGCTTGCTTCTGCATCCTCTGTTCTGTTGCATTTTTCCTTGTATCTGTTTTTGTGCCAGAACCATGCTGGGATTTTTTTTTTTTTTATCACTGTAGCTTTGTAATATGACTTCAAGTCTAAGATTATGATGTCTGTCACTATGCTTTTGTTATCTAGGATTACTTTTAGCCTTTTTTAGGTTTCTTCTGCTTCCGTTTTGAATTTGAAGATAATCTTAGATTGTCTTAGGTAATCGTATAAGAGTCTTATTCCTAACATCTAGGAGCATTTGAATCCATTTTTCATGATCTCTTGTGCTTGTTAAGGTGTCTCATTAATTGGTCGCCAAGAATAGCCTTGTCTTCTGGTTCTAACACTCTGCCCTCACTTCCATTTCTTCACTATGGTCTGCTACCTATAGTTGCAATAGAATTTTTAATCTAAATTTCTGTTTGGATTATATTTGTAGACTCTTGATTCTTTTCTATGGTGGTCATTCGTGTTTTGCATCATTTTGTTTAGCTATGGTAGCTTTTTGTTAGTGTTTTGTGTGGACTGGGTGGCAATTGTTTGGCCCAATATCTGTTTACTTACATCTTTTGCTAGCTTGCCAAATACCTTATTGACCTGTTTTGTTATCATTCTGATATCATTTCAAATAATTCAAGTTGTGACTTTTGGTTCATTCTCTTTCAGAGCTCCATGTATCAGTTTCTGGAGGCATTATGTTTGCTTGTCTTCTCATGTTTTTATTTTTGGTTTTAGTTTATTTGTATTGAGGCTGCTAGGTGATTGTAGTTAAAAATCTTGGGTTTTGATATAGAGACCTCTTTCACTAATGTCTGCTTTTCAGTAGTCTCTGGACATGGCTGGCTGTTGGCTTTTATTCCTCCATTTACTCACAATGGGAGGTTGCAGTGTATTTACCCACTAACATTTTCCAGGAATGAGCAACAGTAGTGACCCTAAGGCAATCCAGATATTGGCATCCCAAGAAAACCAATTAATAGCAACAGCTATGTCATCTTCTCTATAGTAATAAAATCAGCAACAATTATATTGTCAAACTGAAATTGACAAAGTCTAAGGACCAATATTATACCACCCTTTACCATGGAAGAAGGATCTGTAATTATAGCATGAACACAAAGCCAAACTAATATTGACCTACTATTGTTCTACAATAAACATCTCCTAAATAGAATAACTTAACCTTTAATAACAGTAGAACCACATCCAGCAGCAGTAGTGTAAAGTTAACTAGATAGCTAGAGAGATTCATAAAGCTTAGTAGTTGTACTACTAAAGGTAGAGAGAGTGGGAACCAAAAAATGAAAAAAGCAAAATTTGAGAAATTAATCAGTATGTTTGAGAAGGTAGAGAGAAAAGTGAGATATTTAAATAAAATTTAAAAATAAATAAATAAATAAAAAGTGAGATAGTTCTATTGAGCAGTAAAAAGAAAGAGTATAGTCATGGGAAAGAACAAATAAGAAAAATGATAAACAGCAAAATATAGGAAATGAAAGATAAAAAGAAAGCAAAATTTGAAAGGGGAAAAAAGGAAAAAAAGTGAAAAAAAAAAAAAAGGGAGTAAAAACCTCAGACCTCCAAAGAACCCAATGATGGAAAGATTAAAAAATACTGACACAGCCCTTCAGCATTTTGCAAGGTGATGAAAGAAATTATATTTTATTATTATATAGTAGCAAATAAATGAAGGTTCTACTTAAACTAAGGAAGGTATATATGTGCTGAAGAATGGAGAACGATACAGTGGTATTTTAAATGAACATAAAGAGAAAAAGCAGATAGAACTTACCCTGTTACTATACTTGATTTTGTCTCCTTCGCTTACTGTTTTCTCTTATGTTAATGAGCTTGTCCCTGCTATCTTTAGTATATAGATGTATATAATACCTAATAGAAATTATAGGGGAGATTTTTCCTCTGATACTAGTTTATCTGTCAAATTTGATCATTGTAAGTATTAAGAATTACTGTATTGCCAAAAAACACACATACAAAATTGTTTTCTTATTGAACGTTTTGTTTTAGGTGACTTCACTTCATGCTGCATTAGAGCAAGAAAGATCTAAAGTGAAAGTATTACAAGCAGAATTAGCCAAATACCAGGTATGCTTTTACCATTTTGAAGCATTTTCATCATAAATAGTACATTTGGAGTAGATACTATATGAGAATAATTGCACTATTAATGTTAAACCAAAATTTACCCACAAACTGTATTAATAATTTTGGTATTGGTCATTGATCTTGCTTTTGGTACATAGAGCAGTACTAAAGTAATTCAGGAAAAGTATTGGAACTATACAGCAGATGTAGTATACATCCCATTGACTCATATTGGGGAATGATGTAATGACACAGAATGTCATTTGTCCCATTATATCATTAAGTTTGATTGCTTAGATACAGTAATGCCTACTAGATATCTCCATGTGAAGATGTCCTTTCTCCTTTATATTTAATAATATGTGGGTGATGCTTTCATATTGTGAGTTTTTGTCTAGTGATTTTACCCATTGATGATACTTATATTGAATATTATTTTGAGGATTGCAAAATCATGTTGGGCATGGTGGCACATGCCTGTCAGCCTAGCACTCTGGGAGGCTGAAGCAGCAGGACTGCAAGTTCTAGCCTGGGCAGCCCACCAAGACCCTTGTTTTAAAATAAAAGATAAAAAGGAGCTGAGCAAATGTAGCTGAGCAAAGACTCTGGGATTAATCTCCAATTTTAAGAAAAAGTTATTTTCTAATTCTGTCATTTTTTCCTGTATTTACAAGATTGAACTCAACATTTTACCTGAGTGAAGCAGTTAAAAAATCAGTTATTTATTCTAATATACATGTTTGTATGTGCATATACATGTATATTTGTATGTACAGATGTATGTGCCAAAATTATGAAATCCATTAATGTAAGACCATAGTCGAAAAAGCTCATAAGCTACTCTAGTGGCTTAGAGAACATAAAAGCAGTTTAGCTCAAGCTTTGTGAATTGTTGAGGAAGGAGAATTCTCTTTGCCTGGAAACTTTGGAAAGGATCTTTATATATTTCTGCTTTTAGGTTTCTTTTAAAAAAAATCTCATTGAGCAGCATGGTCAGAATTTTAAGCTGCATAAAATTGGCAATTATGAATATTGCTTGTCTACTTTAACACGTTCCCTACAGCTTGAACTAATGGTGCTGCATGCATGACTGTCCCATTGGGTGAACCCATCAGGTGGTTATGCAGTTGGACAGTCTTTTATGTACCAGCAGTGAGACACTGGAATTTATGGCTCCATTGTGAGTGCTTTAGAGAAAAGTTTTTCCAAATTCCTTTTTATTTTCTGCTTACAATAAATCTTGTCTTTAAAATGTCATTACTTATCTCATATCCCAAAAAAAATCTTTATGCTATTTTTCTATGAATAAATACTTACATAATTTTTGTGATCATTCTGTACTTTGTTTTTGTGTATTTTTTAGATGTAAAAATGTTTTGACCCCAAGAGAGATGCTATAGGCAGGAAAAAGGTGAAATAAATAAAGAGGAATGCCATCCATTACAATTGAGTGTGAGCTTGAGATGCTGCTGTTGTGACCACTGCTTTATAAATGTAATTCCACAATCAAGCAGCACCCAAAGTTGGGTGACCATCAGAATTTTGTGGAAATGTTTTGAATTCCATATTATAATTCAATTAAAGAAGTTTGGAAAAAAAACCTGAACATTAGAATTTTTTAAATATCACTGCTTAGTCAAATCTTATGACCAACTAAATTTGGATACTATTGCCAAAGTTTAAAAATTGGAAAAATGTAAAACTATTAGTAATTAAATCTATCAAACCATTACTTTTAATTAAATTGAGGAATAGAGTAGGTATGCATGATTTTTATTTTCTTTCCTTTTTTTGTTTTTGTTTTTGTCTTTTTCCTTTTTATCGGTACTGGGGATCAAACTCACAACTGCCTGCTTGCAAGGCAGGCGCTTATGCTGCTGAGCTAAATCCCCAGCCCCATGATTTTTATTTTCTTCTTTGTATCTTTATCTTTTCCAAATTTCTACAGTATTTGCTTTTTAAATTAAGATGAAGCACAATATGTTATGTTATAAATAATGTATATAACATTCTCCTTGTCTTTTAAGCTATTGTCCTTTTTCCTTGACTCATGTCAAACACCATTTATGGTGTTTCATATGCAGCCAACTAAGTATAGATTTATATATGCCATAAAGCATTATGAAAAGTATAGCCTACTTTCCAGTCTACTGATAATGAAGTCATATTTCTAATATTGTTTAATATGAACAATACTAGATAGAATAGGAATTAGAAATTGAATTACCCAGAAAGTAATGAATTGAATTACTAAATTTAGTGTTCATATGCAACAAATTAATTGTGTGATATTTATTTTGATATTGATCAAAAACCACATTTTTAGGGGCTGGGGATATAGCTCAGTGGCACAGCACCTGCCTGACAACTGTGACATCGTAAATTCTATTCCCAGTACCAAAAAAGAAAGAAAGAAACTTTTAAAAACTGTATTTTCTACTCTATTACAGTAAAAATGAGTCCTAAAAATTAAGAAACATGTGATGTTACAAATTAAGCCTAGACAAATTTGTGTAGAACTACTTGAACTGTTTTCTACAATCTATTTTAAAGATTTATTAACATTACCATATAAAAATAATTTAGTCATATTTGCACTCAAATTTATAATGAATTCAAGAAAAAAATGTTTCATTTTCTTATTTAAAAATTCATTTGTTCTCATATAAAAATGGCCTCAAAATGGTGTTTCCTAAGTACTTTGCTCTATTTTTCTTTACAGGGTGGCAGAAAAGGAAAAAGAAACTCTGAATCTGACCAGTGTAGGTGATTACACAGCCTTTGAAGTCAACCCCAAAATTAAACTTTCAGGGTTTTTCAAAAATGTAGATATTTAATGTTGTGTAACTGCTAAACAGTGCGGTTTTGTTGAAGGAACAACAAGCCTACTAGCTAATAGTCTATAATTTTATGTTTTTGGCTTAAAAGTGAAAAGGAAAAAATGTAGAATTCCAGTAGAACTTAATGATTATTGATTATTGTTTACTATACATACTTCTTATCACTTTAGTTTTTCATCGTTCAATAAAATTACTTTACTATTCCTCCAATGCTTGATTTATTTAAGTTTCATAAACAATGTGAAAGCATTATTTTTGCTTATAGCTCACAATTGGATTCTCTGTTAAGCAAATATTTATTTAGCATTTTCTGTGCACTATGCCTTACTGAGCAGAAACATGGTTGAGTGAAATATGGTTGATGTCTTCAAATAGCGTATGCTTAGAGCAAATAGAGAATGGAAGAGGGTAAAGTAAAACAGGAACAAAAATAATCATCATGTGTATCATATTGTTTAGAAGTTGAGAAAACTTGCATGAGATAATTTTTACAAAGTATTTTTATTTTTTTGTAAATGTGTTGAAAATCGTTCCTGGCAAAAGGAGTGAAATCTAAACTGAAAGATTTGTTTAAAGAACAATCTACCCTGAGGACAGTAACATGACACACTGAGAACAGGAAGAGTACTGGTGTATGGGAAGGAATGAATAAGAGATTTTTCATTAGCATAGTCAATTGCTAAAATAATTAGTTGCTATGGGACTTTTTTTAGTATATTCAGTAAAATACAATTATGATTCAGAAAAAGAAAGGCTTTCTGTAAGTGTGTGATAACAAAGATGAATGCACAAATACTGGTCTTGGCCTCCAAAACTACCATTATATGAAAGATTCAACTTTTTGACCATCTTTGGAAGAAAACTATTCAAAAAGATCATAAAATTGTCATCACTGCTTATATGTCCGTCTTCTCCCATGAGATTATATAAATCTTGTAAATAGTTGTGATTTATAATTCTCTATATTTACAGTGTTTAGTCGTTAGACACAGAGTAGGGACTAAAGAAATCAAGCCCGTTGCTTCACTTATCCCAGAAGTCTACCACTAAGCTATGCCCCAGTCCAAAGAACCTACATTTTGCCTGCAGCATATATGTACATAGAGCAGAATGAGAAAGCCAGAAAGAAAGTGCAGGGATGGCTGTCATCCAGCTTTGATTTCAGATTAATAGTTTAGTATCTACAAAAAACCATTAAAAGCTTACCAACAAAGGAGTCTAGTGACCAAGCTGTTCTTTAAGAAGACGGAAGTAGCAGTCATGTGATAGAAATTATTTTAAACGTCATTTGGAAGAGACTGTGAGGAGGTTTGTATAATAGTATAAACAGGAGATAAAAGAGATCTGAACTAGGAAAAATTACAGTGGGATTCAGAAAATGAAATAAATATTTCCACAGTGAAGTCTTTTAAACTTGTGAAAAATAAGAAAAAGAGTTAGGGCGTAAGAGAGAAAAAAAAGTCTCAGGCCTAGGTGAGATTGAAAGTAAAGGTTTCATTAACAAATACGTAAAGTGATTGATGAATTAATAGGAAGATGGACAGAACTGGCTTTTGACATTAAATTGGATTTTGTTTCAGAGAATCTAAAAGTAGAGTCCATCAAATTGGAGACGCTAGAGAAATTTGGATCCACTGGGTTTTGGATTCATCTACAGTTAGTGTATGAATACTTGACAAACTTAAGGATATGTATTTGGAGAGAAGTATTACTGAAGACAGACTTTGCGAGCAGAACAAAGCTGTCAGAAATGTGGGAGGCAAGGCTGTGAATGTTGTGTAGAGAGGTCTGAGGTTACAAACGTGACTTGATACATACTATACATCTTATCACTTACTATACATACTTCTTATTACTTTAGTTTTTCATCATTCAATAAAATTACTTTACTATTCCTCCAATGCTTGATTTATTTAAGTTTCAAAAACAATGTAAAAGCATTATTTTGCAGGACATTGATAACATTCAGAATGACTTGTTCAGTAGCACAGGGCAAGGTATTGAGGAAAAGTTAAAATTCTTTTAAGACTTGGTAATTTATGAAGAAATCTTGGACTGGGGCTGTAGCTCAGTGATAGGATACTTGCCTAGTGTGTATGAAGCCCTGGATTCGATGCCTAAAGAAGGGGGGAGGGATCTTGAGGTGCCCTACAAGGGGCTACAGATTGAGTTAGGTTGGTTTTTACGGAGGACAAAGTAGACCATTAAAATATTCACAAACAGAGGAAATAGTTAAGAAAACAGAGATGGAAAGAGGAAAATAAAGGATTGATTTCAAAGCTCACCAGTTATTTACTTGCCATCATAAAATTTGGTTGCTTTACAATCATCTTGTAACTTACAGTTTAACACTTAATTAAGCTGCTCTCTGTTAATGAAATTATGGCCCTTTGAATATGATAGTTACACGAATGTTTAAATAGAACGTAAGGATTTTTTTAAAAAATATAAAATTATTTTATGCTAGTACACACTAGCATGTTTCTAGGCTGTGTAGCTATTGCCACCTATTGTAGCGAGGAAAAAAAATTGAAACATTAAACAAGATAGCAAGTGAAAGCCTAAGAATCTCCAAACTATAAATCATGAGTTGTTGTTCTGGGGTAAATTCTTTGAATATAAAGTGTTACTTCCTTTTCTAGAAAAGTCAGCACCCACTGCTGGTGTTATTATCAAGTACATATCTCTGTGTGCTATTATAGACCTTGCACTTTTAATTTCAGCCAATAGTAACAAAATAGAGAACCTTGGAAATAACCCCCGTGTCCAATTTGAATGCTAATGTAATACTTCAGTGGGAACTGGTGATATGTATACCCTAAAAAGATATAATTAGAATGACTGAAGATAGGGGGTATGCTGAACAAAGTTGTAAAGAAAAAAGTACAAACTTACATACTATGATTACAGCTATGTGACATAATATACACACACACACACATGGACAAACTGGAAAGTAGTTAATTCTGAAATCAAACTGCTCAGGTTGGGTTGGAGAAATTATGAGTCAGATTGGGTTTTCTCCTTAAAATTTTACTAACTTAGTGGGTTTGCTCTTTTGCAGTAAAAAGGACAATCACTTTTGTTTGGATTTATGTTAAGTAATTTGCTTTTATGAAATACATTATATCAACTTGCTTTATTGATTGACATGTTCAGTTGAATTAAGTATGAAGTATTATGCATCATGTCCTGGGCATGGAAGTTTTATTTTTAACCCAGAATCCTTCACTCTAACAGAAGTATGTAAGATAGCATTGTGAGCTGAATGACTAACATGATCGCAAGTTGCACTTGTTTTTACTTCCTGTTGCTTACATTTTAGAATTTTAGAAGTTTTATTATCATTAACCTTGTCATAGAGTTCTGGTGACAACTGTTGAAAATTAACTTTTTTGATAATCACATAACTAAGATGTGAATTATTTTATAGATTTTTGTCATTAACTGCAAGTTCTTTTTATAAATTTGTTAGGGAAGAGTCAATTTACCTCCCAGTACCTCAAAAGTATATATATATATAAAATACAGATTGTACCATCTTAAATAAAATTAGTTTTTAGAACAGCTTTGATATATAATTGACCTTTAATGGAATATATTACATTAGGATTAGTAAACATGCTTTGTGATTTCAGTTCTTTGAAATTTGTTGAGATATGCTTTAGGACCAATTTGTGACCAGTAAATGTTTTGTATAGCATTGAAAAACATATGTATTCTACAGTTCTGGAGTAATATGTTTGATAAGATCAAGTTTCTTCAAGTTTAATATATCTTTAATGATTTTCTGTCTTCTGGTCTATCAATTACTTAGAAAGTTATGTTAAATCTGTCGGTGATTGTGGCTTTGTCTACTTTTGTCCTGTTTTTGAGGTGTATATAAATTTAAAATTGTTTTATCGTTGTGTTAAAGATAAATTTTATTTCAATGAGTGAATCACTAGTATGTTTTTGACTTTAAAAGCCTTACTTCATCCAACACTGCAGCTGTGCAAGCTTCCCTGATCTTAGTGTTTTGTCATATATTTGGTATCATCCTTTTATTGTCAGTCATTCTGTGTATTCTTTTCCTTCCCCTTCCCCCTGCTTTTTCTTTCTCTTCATATTGGGAGTTGAATCCAGAACTTTTGTACTGAACTACATCCCCAGTCTTTTTTTTTTTAAGACAAGGTCTCTGTATTGTTCTGTTGCCCAACCTGGGCACAAACTTTTGATTTTCCTGCCTCAGCTTCTCAGATTATAGGCATGCACTGGCGTGCCTGGCTTGTGTCCTTATATTTTTTAATGGGTCTCTTTATTAAAGGCATATTGCATTTTTTTGTTTTTAATCTCTAACTTTTTCGATTTCTATTTTTTTTTCTCCCATTTTGTTTGAGTCTCTGATTTGGTGACCTTCTTCGTCATCAGTCTTTGATGCTTTTAAAACCTTCCAGCACTTTAACTTTTCAAACAGGTGTTAGCTGAATAAGCTGGCCTTTCATATCCCTTGAAAAGGAGGAAATAAATTCATTATTTCTATTTTTCTGTTAGTTGAGCTCTGCTCACCAGTTTATAGTAGTTTGATTTCAGAGACAGGGTTAACATGTTGAAATAAGTCATTTAAGGCCTGTCACTAAAGTAGCTATTTTGGAGCAGAGTAACTCACAATTAGATGGTTCAACACTTTGGTTCATCTTAAACCAATAACTTTTTTGCAGGGAGGGTCCAGCTCTGTAGTCCATACTGGCCTTGAACCCACAGTATAGCCCAGACTGACCTCAAACTTGCAGAAATCCTCTTGCCACAGCCTCCCAAGTGCTAGGACTGTAAGTGTGCCATAAAACTCAGCTTTTGAGCCAATAACTTTAAAATTGCCAAGTGTAACTTTTTGTCTCCTTACTCAATGGTAACATATATATACTAAGAAATAGTTTACATAATAAAACCTTTTGGCTTCTAGAAAGGGCAGTACTAGTTATATCACTGTGTAGTCTGTTTTGTGTTGCTCTAACAAAACACTGGAGACTCATTGCTTTGTAGGTTTACAGTTCTGGCCATGCAAGAGCATGGCATCAGAGTTCTAGTGAGGACCCCTCGTTGCATCACGATAAGGTGATACCAGGAGCAACAGAGATTTGGGGGTGTGCCAGGCTTACAACATTAATCCTTTCTCTAGACCTTGCCTCAAAGAGCTCCCATCACCTCAGGATTGCCATGCTGAGGAACAAGCTTGCTGCAGAACCACTGCAGGATGCACCAAACCAAAGTGCTAATAAGATCTAGGCTTATTTCATAGCAAGTATTTTGCTAATATTTTTTGGCCAGAATTATTTCTAAATGTTATAATATCTCCTTTTATGGGTATACGATAGCAAACAAATGTGTTATGGAATATCACAGTGAACTAGTTTTGTGGACAATTTGAAAAAGTGCAGCCAGCCAGGCTGAAGCCACTGAGGTAAGAAATCAAAACAGAAGAGTGAAATACAGACTCGGAAAAAACTTACATCTTTAATAAAGTACATGTGTTTATGTTAAAGCTATTACAAATATTCTTAAGTGTCCTGTTATCTTAATTTGACCATGAGTTCCTTGACATTCTTTATTTCAAGAAGTGGAGTCTGTTACTGTTTCTTTTGACCAGTAGAATATAGCAAAAATGACACTGCTGCTAAACCTGGGCCTTCAGAGTCTGCCCTGTTGGAATGTTCCCTCAGGAAAGCTGACTGCCATGTGTAAGTACCCTGAGAGGTACTGGCTGTAAGAGACTCAAGTCACATGGCAAGACTACCTATAGGTCTGTGGTTTTTAGCCTCAGCTTAGGTGTTAGCCAGCAGAAACTATAGTCCCTGTAAGTGTGCCATCTTAGGTATCTGTTTCAGGAAAGGCTTCCTGTGCCCTTCACCTCGGCTGCATCCTGGCTACAGCTACATACGAGATCTCCAGTGAGAACTGCTCTAGCACCTTATTTCTTTCAGGCTCCTATAACAAAATACCATCTACTACGGTGCTTATAAACAAGTTTATCTCTCACAGTTCTGGAAACTGTGAAGTTCAAGATAGCAGATTCGGTGTCTAGTGAAGGCCTGCTTTTTAGTTCATGGATAACACCTTCTCGTAATGTCCTTACACAGTGGATCACAGCATCTCTCTGGGAGCTCATCTATAAAGGTCTTTATACTATTTGCTCCATGATGTACTCACCTCCCAAAGCTCCACCTCTTAATAGCATCACATTGGTGATTAGGATTCAACACAGGAATTTGGGGGAAGTACATTTAGACTAGCATTTTCAGCTACTACATTTGGGAGTGGTTACACAGCAACAAACACAAAAGCAAAATTTGTTACCTGGAAAAAGTACTGTAATAAAAACCCCAAAGCTTATGATAATTGACTTTTGTCACCCAGCATAAATGGGAGAAGGCAGAAATGTTCACCAAAGCTTGTTAAGGCAGGAGGGACCTGAACATTTTCCAACAGATTGAAAGAAAGAGAAAACAGTTATTGGAAGCTGAAGAGATTTTTATGAAAAGAGAAATTTTGGCAACATTGTTGCCTATAATGGTGTGGAAAATAAAACTGTGAAGATAGATATGACTGGGAAGGTTTTCCAGATAAAATAGAGAAACTTACGGTTGATTTATTTAACTGCCGGTCTAAGATGTGGAAAGAAAAAGATGCAATAATGAAACTTGTTTTTGAAAAACTTCAGTCAAGAATTGCTAGATTCAAAAATAACAGTGCTAGTCTTTCTCAGCAAGAATTGCAAACTAATTAGGAGCTTCACAACAAAAGCCAAACCAAAGGACTAGCAATGAAGCAAAATGTCAGGATAAGTCTCAAGGATATAGCTATATAAAATTGTGCAAAACTTCAAAGATTAAAGGGAGTTCGTAGTAGAGTTGCAGAGAATTTTATTGGATGTCTCACATGCCCTCTCAGATAAAAGGCTGTTAGTACAATAAAAAGCTTTATTACTAAAGATACATTTAAAACAGAGAAGATCTATTGTCCCCTAATGTAGTATGCTCAAAAATAGGATGAGTGATTAAGTTTTTAGATACATTACAATGAAGGGTACACTGTCATAGATTCCCCTCAAAATGTTCTTCCTCACTTTGAACATACTTACCCTACCATCCTTTTCACTTTTTGAAGCAGTTTTGGATGTCTTTCATGGGTGTTGGCTGCCTCAGTGTCCTTAATCGATTCATGATTGTTTTAACTTTGGAAGAGTTGCATGGTATTAGAACAAGTGAATAAGGACACACTGAAATGTTTTTACAAGTTGCATTTCCAGGCCAGGGATATAGCTCAGTGACACAAGTGCCTGCCTGCCTAGTGCAAGGTCATGAATTTGATCCCCAGTACAAAAAAAAAAGCAAGTACATTCAAGTTGCCTTCCATAGGATGCCATGTAGCAGCAACATTTACTGAATTTTTACTCAACATCTCATAAAGGCACAAAATAGGACTTCTAGAACTGCTCAGAAAGTAGCATGAATGATGGATAAGTGTTGAAAGAGAGAAGGATTAATGGCAGTTTGTTTTTTACTGTGACAGGTTTTTTAATCATTAACTCTGTTTTTGAGTCCTATCTCATATTTTTAGATTGGACAAGACTATATTGCTTACAACTCCAACTACTCCCAGAGCCTAAACTGCTGGGCAATCCAAGTTCTATTTCAAAATAAAAAATAAAGAGCTGGGAATGTAGCTCAATGATATAGTATCCCTGAATTCAATCCCCAGATCTTTGGGGGGGGGTAAGATTATATTTAGGGAACCAAGAGATGGAGACAGGGAGGAAGGAGAGGAAGAGGAAGCAAAAAGAATGTGCGTTACTAGTTCACTATCAAGAATGTGATCGTTATGTACTACAAAGATGTACTAATAAAAATATTGGCTCATTACAGTATGTATCATTTTTGTCTTTGAAATGTGGATAAAAACCTGGTTTTGTTCTATAAAACTATGATATATGATGTGTTATATATAATCTTTTTTTTCTATTATAAGCCTCTTATTTGTATGCTGGCTATAAAAACACTGGTGCCTTTGAAGGGCTCTCAAATGGTACTTTTTCCCATGTTTTCAGAAAGTAACTTTACTGCTACCCAAGCAGTTTTTTTCTTTTACAAGCCACAGCTCTTTTGAAACTTTTGCCATAGCTGAGTTCTGGTACTACTAGCCCTTCTCATTATAGCTATCAGCCAACACCCAAAGAAGTTGCTATCGTACTTTAAAAGGAAAGTAGATTCCTAGTTACTGTTTCTTCTTTCCCTCTCAGTAACTTGAACAGCTGCATAGACATCCAATTTCCTATAGTCTTTATAAATAGTTTTATTATAAAGTTCATAGATTATAAAATTACCCCTTCAGGTGTATTCTGTGATGTCAAGGTATTCATAGGGTTATGCAGCCAAAACCCGTAACACCAGAATTTTTGCGCCACCCTAAAGTAACCGCTATATCAGTCACTGTACCTTCTGCCCTCCCAGTTCCTGGTAACCACTAATCTGTTTCCTTTCTCTGTGGATTTGCCTATTCTAGGTATTCCATGTAAATGGGATCATGTAGTATGAGGCCTTTTTAAAGATTTTACTGGTTTTCTTTGTTTAGCACAAACGTTTCAAGATTTATCCATGTTATAGCATGTATTAGTTTTTTATTCCTGGGATACATTTATAGCTATTATGAATAATGCTGCTAAGAACATTAACATGTAAGTTTTTATGTGGAGTTTTACCATCAGTTCTCTTAATGCTGGTACATAAGGTAACTATGTTTAACTTTTTTTGGAGAGTTTTGCTAGGAGTTGAACTAAGGGCATTATCATTCTAAGTAAGTGCTCTACCACTGAGCTACACCACCAGACTATGTCCAACCTTTTGAGGAATTTCTAAAAGTTTTCCAAGTTGCTGTACCATTTTATATTCCTTCCAACAATATATAAAGGTTGAACCTCTTCACTGATACTTGTTATCATCTGTTTATTGTAGCTACCATAGAGGGTAGGGAGTGGTGTCATGGGGATCAAAAGATGTACTCACTGTTCAGTTAATGTCCTCCAGGGGATTTCCTACTTAAATCCTTTGACCATTTTTAATTGGGTTGTTTTCCCTTACTGAGTTGCTGGCCTTTTTCCAGATTTCTCCTTCAGGTATCTTCCCTCTGTTCTGCTGCACATACTCTGATAGTAATACCCTATACCTTCTTACATTCAGTAGGCCGTAGCAGTCTGAAAAGCTTAACATGAGGCACCCACTCTTGGAATAACACCTATCTTTCTAGGTCTGGTCTTGTCTTTTTTTTTTTTTTTTTTCTTTTTTTGGTCCCAGGGATCAAGCTCATGACTGTGTGCTTACAAGGCAGGCGCTTATACCGCTGAGCCAAATCCCAAGCCCCTCTTTCTAGGTCTTTTCTAGTACTCTGCAGCAGTATTTCTTTAATCCTATAGAGATCTCTAAATCTAGTATGACCTTTTGTTAACTTTTAATTTTTAAATAATTTTAGACTTACACAAATAAATTTGTCAAACTAGTACACAGCTTCATTGTATCACTCACCTAGTTTGCTGTTTGCATCTCATATAGCCACAGTACCAAATTAATCATTAGAAATCAATAATGCTATGAGCCAACAGTACTCAGGATGCAGTCCAAGGTTATGTATATCATTTAGTAGCCATGTACTATTTCCTCAGTCTTTGTCTTTCATTAATATGACCTTTTAGAAGAGTACTTTCCTGTTATTTTGAATAATGTTCTTAAATTTGTATAATGTATTATGTTTTAGATTGACATTCATTTTTAGCAAAAATACCGCAGAATTGATACTGCAGTGTTTTTATTCGTCATATCAGGAGGTACATGATACCAATATTTGTTGCTTGTAGCATTATTAATCTTGATCACTGGTTTAAGGTAGTATCGGCCAGATTTTTTTACTACAAAATTATCTGCATCTCAGCCTTTGTCTTCACAAAGCTTCAATCCTTTCTTCCTTTCTCCTGCAACTAGGTCATTATTAGCATCAAATGTGTTTACTTTGTCTCATTTAAAGAGAAAAACACACAACCATTCAAATCATATTCTCCTCTAGCTATGAATCTTTTGTTTTTAACAGCAAAACTTCTGAAAAGATGTTTATACATCTGTTTTTACATTATTCACTTGTCTCTCCCATACTTACCACTTCATTAAAACTATATTCAAGGTCATAAGGGGCTCTGTTCTACTCACCTAGGACAGCTGAGTAATGGATGAGCTGCTACAAAACAGCCATCAGGCAGCAAAGGACAGTGATCCCTGAGGGGAAACAAACAAGATGAGCCCTGCTCTGGTCTCTTATGGCCTGGTCAGAGCAATCACAGTGCAGAGACAAGAAACCCAGGCAGAGCCTACTATGCTCCTTGTGTTACAGAGCCAAATAATGACAAAGTTCACAGGGTAGCATGTCTAAGGAGAGAGCATGCAGAGAACGCTCCAGGGTATCTACCTTGGTTATTTGGCAAGTTCTTGTGCACGCATGTGCGGAAACTATCAGGCAAAAAAAGGAGTCACCCCAAAAGATCAGCAACAACAGTTTGGGATACCCCAAGTGTGGAAGCACCTCTTCCCACCAAGCAGAATAAAAACTACATGATTCACAGGGCATGGGGGTAGACTATAAAAAAAAAGCATCTCACATCAGGAATGGCAAACAGTTCTAAAAGGAGCATTGCGTACCTTTAAAAGTCCTTTTAAAGTGAAGGCAAAATTAGGGTCTTCATACAGGTAAAAGACAAAAGAACTCATTACCAGAAGATATACACTACAAAGATGGCTAAAGTCCTCAGTCCTCAGTAACAAAGAGGAAATGTGGATCAGCAGGAAGGAGTGAGGCGCACTGGTAATCACATTCGATTTTTTTGTTGTTGTTGTTAAGGAAATCTACCAAAGACAATTCACTTTTTCAAATAATAGTACTGAATCAGTTTATGACATTTGTAATTTGAAGTATGGCAGCAACACAATGGTTAGCTCAGTGGAGAAATGTAGCTATTATAAAATTTTATACATGAACTTGTGTAAAATCTCTTGAAGGTAGACTGTGAAAATTAAGATCTATACACCCCCAGAGTGGTCCATAAAATAACAAAACAAAGCATGTAGTTAATAAAGCAATAAAACAAAGTGGAATCTTAACAGGATTCAATTACTTCAAAATAAGGTGGGATAAGGCCAGGGATACAGCTCAGTGACACAAGCACCTGCCTGGCAAGCGTGAGGTCATGAGTTCAATCCCTGGTACCAAATAAATAAGTAAATAAATACATAAAATTATCAAACAAAATAAGGTGAGATAAAAGGAGGAAACAGTAACAACAAATGGGACACCCCAAAACACAGAAAGCAATAAATTTAAACCTAAGTATGT
This sequence comes from Cavia porcellus, assembly GCF_034190915.1. Lineage (NCBI taxonomy): Eukaryota > Metazoa > Chordata > Mammalia > Rodentia > Caviidae > Cavia > Cavia porcellus. Next base: position 70,863,772 of record NW_026947485.1, on the reverse strand, counting down.
CTGTCACCAGATTATATACAGAGGGCCTAAATACTGAAGAAAAGGCAGAGATGGTCAGATTTAGCCTTTTTAAAGCAAGATTCAACTGAATGCTGCCTATTAAAGCGTACTTTAAAGATTAAAAAGTGTACTTTTATACCCTAGCAATGAACAATGAGAAATTGAAATTAAAGAGTATAAACCCTAAAGACATTTATTCTTTTCCATTACCTGCTTAGTAGGTTTTAATACCGGTAATATTTTTAAAAAATACATGTTTGTGTTACATACATTTTGAGAAATATTGTTTTTTAATCTTTTCCCCCACTTCTTCCCCCTCTTCACTTTCCCAGATCCCCTTCCACATCTCCAGAATGTCTACCTCCCTATCACTTTATTTTGGTCTTTATTTATATTTTGAATCTCTCATGTAAGAAAAACCATGCAATCTTTTTATTGTTTGTTTGCTGGTTGTTTTTTAGAGACAGGGTCTCGCTGTATAGTTCAGGCTGCCCTTGAATTCACTATGTGATTTAGGCTGGCTTCGAATTTAGGACATTCCTCCTGCCTCAGCCTCCTGAGAGCTGGGCTTATCGGTGTGTACCTCCATGCTCAGCAAATTACCCAGTTTTTAATCTTTTGACTTCACCATAGACTCAAGATCCATCTATTTCCTTTAAAATTACTTAAATTTATCCTTATGTCCTAGCAATATTCCACTGTGTATACATACCACATATTCTTTGGGTTTTTTGTTTTATTTTGTTTTGTTTTGTTTTTTAATTTTTATTTTGAAAGTATACAACAGAACAAGTCAGAATAAAGCCAACTAAGATCGTATAGTGAAACTGGTACAGAACTTCACAGCAGGTTACCAGGATAACAGTAATAGATATCACAGTATATTTTGTTATCTTTATAATAGTTGTTCTTTCAATCCCGTATGTCAAAATGAGATGAAATATAGAACTTATCAAAACAGAATATTGAATAGAGCAGGACCATTAATCAAAAAAGAGCAAAACAGTAATAAAAATATTTGCCTTCAAAGAAATGGTAGAAGGAAGTCCCCCTTATTTGCTATGGTCAACCTCCCAGGAGATGCTCAGATTTCTGGTTCCCATTTGCTAATGGGGGGGGGGGGAGTAGGGGAAGTGGGATATTTGACTCTAGGCCATGTAGCAGTAGGTTCACTATTGCTAAGCAGGGAGGCAGAATGGTCATTTGTTTTCACAGCATCCTCAGTTCCAACATGGCGTGGATCTCAGGAGACACTGCTAGTTCTCCCCCTGGAAGGGCTGCAGTGGGCCACACTGCCTCCGCTTACCAGGGAGGGGAGGTGCTGGCTTGGCTCCCCAGAGTCCTAAGTTCCAACATGGCGTGGATCTCAGGAGACACTGCTAGTTCTCCCCCTGGAAGGGCTGCAGTTTGCCACCCTGTCTCCACTTACCAGTTGTTTTGTTTTTTGTACTGGGAATCAAATCATGACCTTGCACTTGCCAGGCAAGTGCTTGTGCCCTTGAGCTAAATCCCTGCTTCATACCACATATTGTTTATCCATTCATCTGCTGGTAGGAATCTAAGCTGCTCTGATAATTTCACTATTGTAAATTGCACTACTATAAACATGAGTATGTATGTACTATGATGAGTTTAATTCTTTTGGGAAGATACCCAGGAAAGGTATAACTGGGTCAAGTAGAATTTCTATTTTTAGCCTTTTGAGGAATCTTTACACTGATTTCCATAATGGTTGTACTAGTTTACATTCTCATCAAAGGTGTAAACATATTCCTTTTTTCTTTACATCTTTGCCAATGTTTATTGTTTTTTGAGTCCTTGAGTAAGATGGAATTTCGGTATTGTTTTGATTCTCATTTCCCTAATGGCCAAAGATGCTGGGAATTTTCATGTACTTTTTGGCTATTTGTACTTTTCTTTTTGAGAAGTGTTTATTTCAATTGCCATTTTTAAAACTGTTTTGGGGAAGATATCTAATTCTTTTGAGTTCTTTATTCTAGATATTAGTCCACTGTCAGAGGAGTAATTGGCAAAATTTCCCATTTTGTAGTTTGTATCTATGGTTTCCTTTGCTGTAAAAAATAAACACTTTTCTATTTGATACAATCCCATTTGTTTTTTTCTTTGAACTATTTCTTGCACAGTTGGAGTTCTGTTCAGGAACTCAGTCATGCCTATGCCTATGCTTGTATTTTCATGTGTTTCAACTATTTTATCTTGAAGCAGATTTGACCTTTTTATTTTTATATCTAGGTCTTGATCCATTATGAGACTTTAGTACAGGAAGAGAGATACAGGTTTAGACTCCTTTTTCTGCGTGTGCATCACTAATTTTTCTCACAACAGTTGTAAAAGAGGCCATCTTTTCTCCAGTGTTTATTTTAGCCATTTTGTCAAAGATCAGCTGGTTAAAGGAGTACGGCACTGTCTCTATGTCTTGCACTGTATTCCAGTAGTCTTTATGTCTATTTTTGTGCTTGTACCATGCTGCTTTTATCATTGTTACTTTGTATCATAACTTAAAATGTAGGATTGTGATGCCCCGATTTTTGCTTGGGATTGCTTTTACTTGTTTTGGTCTGTTATGGTTCTATATATGTTTTTGAATTTTTTTCAAGTTCTGTGAAAGCATGCTGTTCGTACTTTGATTGGAATTGCATTGACTCCATATATAATTTTTTGTAGTATTGCCATCTTGACAATATTGATTTTGCCTATCCAGGAATAGGAGATGTTATTTTCTAATGTTCTTGTCAATCTTTTTTTTCAGTGTACTGTAATTTCTCTTTCATTCTTTCATTTTTAAATTTTGTGATACATAATAATTCTATTCAATGCGGGGTTTTAATACATACACATATTGTGTCTTGGTCACTTTTAATACCCCCCACACACACTTATCTCCTTTCCTTTTCCTCTCCCTCCTTCCCCAGATCCCATTCTCATCCTTACCAAGAGCACTTCCCTGTTTCTCAACTGGCACTTTGTTTTGTTCTTCAAATTGTGTCTTAGTTACTGTTCGCTTGTTGCTAAGACAAAGTATCACCCAAAATTAAGAAGAAAAGGTTTATTTAGCTCACAGTTTGTGGAGGTTGCAGTCCATAATGGACTGACTGACTCCAAGGTAGGATGGCATGGCAGAGGGGCAACAGTCATGGTAGTGGAAGACAGCAAAAGCAACAACAGCCAAAAGAAAGAAGAAAACCTCTTTTCCTCCCTTATATTTATGCAGTGCCCCTGACCCCAGGGCAAGTGTAGCATTCATATCACTAATCTAGCACTAGACAAAAAACCAATCACAAACTCTAGATTCAGCCACCTCCAAAAAGCCACCCCATGAGGCTTTTAGGGGCACATGTAGACACAAACCATAACAAATTATTTATTTTGGAGGTCTCTTGCATTAGAGATACTATACAATATTTAATCTTTTGTGACTTATTTACCTTTATGGTCTCAAGTTCCACCCATTTTTCTACAAATGACTCAAAATTATCCTTTATTGCTGAGTAGTACACCACTGTGTATATATACCATATTTTCTTTATGCACCAGTTTCTGCAGATAGACCACTTCCATGATTCAGCTGTTGTGCATTGTGCTGCTTTAAACACGAGTCTTCATGTATCACTGTAGTAGAATGACTTTTGCTCTTCCAGAAAGATACCCAGAAGAGGTACAGCTGAATCAAATGGGATTCTTATTTTTAGTTTTTGAGAAATCTTCATACTGATTTTCACAGGGGTTGTACTAGCTTGCAATCTCACCAACATTATGTAAGTGTTCATTTCCCTCATAACCTTACCAGCATTTGTTGTTTCCTCAGTCCTAGAAAATGACCATTCTTACTGGAGTAAGGTAAAATCCTCAGTGTTGTTTTGATTCTCATTTCTCTAATGAGTAAAGATGCTAAATATTGTTTCATGTATTTTGTGATCAGTATTTCTTCTATGAAGTGTCTATTCATTTCTGTTGCCCATTTTTTCATTAGGCTTTTTATTCTTGGAAGTCTAATTGTTCTTTTAGTTCTTCATGTATTCTACATAGTAATCCTGTATCTGAAGAGTAGCTAATAAAATTTTTTGCCTATTCGGTAGGTTGTGTCTTCATTCCGTTGTTTGTTTCCTTTGCAGTGCAGAAGCTTTTTAATTTAATTTTTTGATGCTTGGTATTATTTTTTGTGCAGTGGATTTTTGTTTAGGAAGTCTTTGCCTAGTCTATGTCTTAAAAATTTTTACCAATTTTTTGTTTTCATAATTAGATTTTTGACCCATTTTGATTTGATAGTACAGACAAGGATCAAAATTCATTTTTCTGCATATGGATAATCAGATTTCCTGCACCATTTGTTAAAGAGGATATCTTTTCTCCTTTGTATACTATAAATCCCTTAGGGTCGTTGCTGCATTCTGTATTCTATTCCATTGGTTATTAAGCTTTTTTGTGCTGGTACCATGATATTTTTAGTAGTAAGGAAATCTGGGATTCTAATTCCTCTCGCCTTACTCTTTCTACTCATGAACATTTTGGCTATTTTAGGTCTCTTCTGTTTCCATATAAATTTGAGAATTTTTTCTAGTTCTATAAAAAAGTGCTGATAGTATTTTCAAGGGAATTATCTATCATTTTTGGTTATTTTTACAATGTTAATTCTGCCTATCTAAGAACAAAGGATGTCTTTCTATTTTCTAATATCTTCAATATCTTTTTTCAGAGAAATATAATTTTCATTACAGTCTTTCATTTCCTTGGTTAGGTTAATTTTCAGTTATTTAATTTTTCTGACGCTATTGTGAACAGGGTTGTTTTTCTAATTTCTTTCTCAGTAGGCTAATTCTTGCTGTATAAAAAAACTATTGATTTTTCTATGTCTATTTTATAAGTTCATGGCTGAACTTATTAGTCTGAATGTCTTCTGGTTGGGGTTTTTTGCATACTCTATGTAAAGGATCAGACTGAGATCCAACATTATGGCATGCGTGTTGCTAAAATCTCTTAGAATATCCCCCCTTTGAAGGGCCTTTTCCTGTCACTTGCAAACAATGATGTTTTTATTTTTTCCCTTCCTATCTGAATCATTTTGTTTCCTTCTCTTGCCTAATTCTCTGTCTAAAGTTTCAAATACTACATTAAACAGGTATGGTGAGCATGGACACCCTTGTCTTGATCCTGATTTTACTGGGAATGTTCTCAGTTCCCCCATTTAAAATGATAGCAGTGCATTTGTCATAAATGACTTGCATCATGTCTAAGGTAAGGTCCTGCTATACCAATTTTTATCAAAATTTTTGTCATGAATTAATATTGGATTTTACCAAAGGCTTATTCTGTGTCTGTTGAGTTGCTGATGTGATTTTTATACTTCCCTATGTTTATGTGTGAATTACATTTATTGATTTACATATGTTAAACCATCCTTGTATCCTAGGATGAAACCAACATCTTTGTGATATATAATGTTTTTTAACGATTTGTTGTATTTCATTTACAAGTATTTTGTTGAGGATTTTTGTATCTATGTTCACTAAAGAAGCTGGTCCATAGTTTTATTACATCCTTATCTATTTTTTATATTGGTAATGTTAGCATGAAGGAATGAGTTTGACAATACTCTTTCCTTTCAACCTCATGAAAAATTTTGAGGAAAGTTTGTATTAGTATTGGTATTAGTATTAGTATTAGTATTAGTTGTATTAGCATTGGTGTAAAAGTTTCTTTTAGTTCTGATAGAATTCAGCAGTGACTCAAGTCCTCAGAGTACTATAGTTTTCATTAGAGGTCTTTTACCTTGGTTAAGTAATTCCAAGGTAATTTCTTCTGATGCTTCTATGAATGATTTCTCATCAGTTTCATTATTGGTATACAGGAGCACTATTTTGATTTGGATTCTGACATTTTGCTATGTTTATTACTTTAAGATGATTGTACAGTTTTTTAAGGTCTATTATATAATGGATCATATCATTTTTATTTTATTTTGTATTTTATTTATTCGGTACCAGGGATTGAACTCCCATCTCATGCTTGCCAGGCAGGCACTTGTGCCACTGAGGTATATCCATGACCCTATTTTTACATAATGACAGTTTTACTTCTTTAGTAAGTTATATGTGATACATATAACAGTCCTTACTGAAATATTTTCTATTTTTATCAGTCAGAAATCAGAGAATAGAGGAATCATTATTGTTTCAAACAGAGGTATAAGGCAGGAATAAATACTCAAAATTCACTGGAATGACTGAAGAGTGAATTCCAGTGAGTTACTGCTAAACCTGCCATTCAGAGAGCTGCTATCTCCAGCTCTCGTGATATTGGAAGTCTCTATTGAGGTTATAGCTGTCACACATTCCCAGAGTGGCCAGATAATGAAAAGTAGTGTCCAGCCTCCACAAACACTTCCATTTGTTAAATCTCTCATACGCTGACTACCACTATTGAGGGAAACATAGCCTGTACCTTCCAACTATCTATGCAAATCTTCTCTCATTGGAGAAGCCTAAATCATATCTAGAACCCTCATGGAAAGGGAATCTGGAAAAGTGACCTCTAGCTTCTACCCTCTGAATAACATTCATTTAAAGAAGGGGATGAGAATAGATGCTGACCTCAAACTAACAAATTCTGCTGTAGTATGTTTTATCAGGTCCCCTACTCCAAAAAAGTTCCAATCCTAACCCTCACTACCTGCGAGGGTGGCCTAATTTGGAGTAAAGATCTTTGGAACATAACTGTGTTAGAATGATATCATACTGCATTAAGATGGGTCCTAAACCCAATGACTGGCCTCTGTAAGAGAGATTTGGCCACACAAAGAGAAGTCCATATGGTGACAGAGATGAGAATGTTGTACGTATAAGCCAAGGAACACCAGCAAAAACTAGGAGCAACAAGAAGTAGGAAAAAGCAATGGGTTCCTCCTAGAGCCTGTGGGAGCACCGTGAGCACATTGATACCTGACTTTGGGCTTCCCCAGAACAGTTATTCTTAGTCACCAAGTTTGCTATAACCTGTTAGAGCAGCCCTTGGAAACTAATACCATATCAGCACATTTCTACATCCTCAGGTTCTCTTCACTTTTTTATTCTTTGTATTTTAAATAGAGTAAAACAGTAAAATGAAACAAAACAAAATAGCGATAGGGCAGTAGCAAATCCACACTCATTACTATATTGCATATTGTTATCCTCTAAAGAGTTGCTCAGACTACCCACCCCAGACTTGCAAAATCAAAGAACATAAATGTCAGGTTGCTTCCCTACTTCTGTTATTATCATCTCAGCCTGTGTTGCATCTAGTTGCATACCGGTGGGGTGAGGTGGGTGAGGTGGCTTGTTTGCTGGTTATCCCCAGCCAGCAGGTCCGCCACTGGTACACAGCGGGAGGGGGCTGCATTGCTTCCTTGCTGTTTCTCCTCTTCTGGCAGGGCTACTACCCCTAGTTTTCTTATTTTTGTTGGATTCCTGAATGATCTCTCTCCATGGGCTCAGTTCAGATTCTTCCTGTTTCCATGGAGCCACCTCTCTCCTGCTTCTCTTCCTCATGTTACTGTATTCTGGGGTCTGGACACCAAAACTTGGAGAGGTTCTTTGCTGCTCGCCATTCCACCGTTTTCCCAGAAATCTCTTTTCTTCACTTTCTGCTCCCACCCGGTCTGCTTTGTGTGATCCTCGTTGTCTGACACCTAGACAAAGGTGGTGTTTGCCCTTCTCAGTGTAATCACCATGGTGAGTTCACCCATTATTGTGCATTAAATAGTAGCCATATATCTCTCAAACTGACCATTTCCATACTTATCTTCTTTTTTGAAGGCAGCCAGTTGGATATATAATGTATACACTCTATGTCCAACTACTTATCTTCACTTGAATACTTAGATGTCTCAAACTTACTTTATCCACCCAGCCCCATAACTTTTCTCTCAATAAATATTTTGAATATTCATCCAAAAACTCAAGTAAAAAATCGATCATCAATTTCTCTTCTCCATCATCCTCTCAGAAAACCTTTTCAAATTTTTCCCTAAACTCCAGGCATGGTGGTGTATACCTGGAATCTCAGCACTCAGGAAGCTGAGGATCCCTGCCAATTTGAGGTCAACCTGGATTACATAACAAACCCTGTCTAAAAACAAAAACAACAAAATAGTTCCCCTAAACATATCTCAAAGTCACCTGTATTTTTTTTTAGCTTTATTGCCAATATCCTGGTCCAAGTCACCATTATTAATTAGTCATCCTACTTGTGCTCAAGCACTCAACACTGTATTCACATACAACTAGATCAGATTTTCAGAAACAAATCAGAACATGTCCATCCTACTCATAAAGATTCATACTGACTTTATTTTTCTGTGGAGTGCGTGACTGCCCCTGTCTACTTCTCTCCTGTCCATAGACTATCTTTTCTTAAATTCACTATTCTCCACCATACTAGTCTCTCTTTTCCTTTAGGAAAGTGGGCTTTTGCATTTCATGCCTACAATACTCTTTCTTCTACTCTTTAGTAACTACGGTCAGTCCCCAACTTACGAACGAACATTCGAGTTTCAAGCTTTCTGTATCAGACTCACCTTGTTGGAATGAATCTTAGAAATGAATCTCATTCCTCAATGTTCTCCTGGAACAAAACTTATTAATAGGTTGGGGACTTGCTATAGTTCCTTCATACACTTGAAGTCGCCCCTCAGACCTTTCTCGATACATACTCTCACTTGTTCCTCCTTATAATAGCCTGTTTCTTAAAAATCTCTTATTGAGTGAATCCAGTAAGTCTTTCAGTTATGCAACATTTTACATAGTATTTGCTTTGTCTGGGTGTGGCTACACATGCCTGTAATTTCAGCACTTGGGAGGCTGAGGCAGGAGGATCACCGTGAATTGGACTACAAAGTGAGTTCAAGGCAAGCGAAACTCTGTCTGAAAAAAATAAAAGTATTTGCAATGACACATAAGTAAATTTTGAAGCTAATCTAAAATATTTTTATTATTATCATAATCTAGCAACCATGAGAGTTGAGCAAATCTTAGAAACACATGCAACCCACTCAACATAAATGAGTAGACTGAGATCCAACATTATGGCATGTGTGTTGCTAAAATCTCTTAGAATATCCCCCTTTGAAGGGCCTTTTCCTGCATAAATGCCACTTCATTACTGTAACTTTTTTCACCCTTTTCTCACTATTAACCCATAAACCTGCTGAAGGTACGTGATGTAACCTGCTGAAGGTATATGATGTAAACAGGTTACACTGTAGTGGCTTGAATTAAAAAAAACATATCTTAAGTACACGAAAGTGAGCAATTTAATTGTACAGTGAGTCAAGCCTATAAAAGCACTAGTCCTCACTAAAAGCCACCTCTACATCTGGTTAGCCTCCAAAGAGAAGGCCCTACAGATCTCTAAGCAGCCCAGAATAACAAGGTCACTGTCCTGGTAATACTCAGCAGTGAGCCTGCCCAACCCCTGCAGCGGCTTCTCTCTGTCCTTAGGCTGATGGAATGGTACCTTCTTCCGTGAGCTCTTCCCACCCTCAGATCATGTAGCCTAAGGGAAGACAGAATCTCTGTCCTTCATTTCAGCCAGGGTTATAGATCCTCTTCAACCCCACTGAGAAAGCAGAAAGGAACATTTGTTGCTGCGTCCCATGCAGCTCTCAAGAGGATGGAAAAATAAGAACAGGAGTCAGAACAGAGAAAACCAAGGCCATATGGAACCCTCTCTTCTGATGGGAAGGAAGGAAGGAAGGAAGGTAGGTGAGGGAGGGAAGGAGGTAAAGAAGAGGAGGAGGAGAGAAATCCAAGGACAGTGTGCTGATGTGTACACTTGGAAGGTTGTGTATCATTGTCGACTCTCTCCACCTGATAGCTTATCTGTATAACTTTCCTAGGGCACCCTGTGTTCCTGACACTGGAGCAGCTTATCCATGTGACTTGCCTTGGGCGTCCTGTGTTCTTGATGCTGACCTTGCTGCAGCCCCACGTGTCTGATCTCCAGTTTCAGCCATTTCCCACAATTTTTTGTGTTCAGTAAGTTTATAGACAAGGAAAAAGGACTCTACTGTCACCTCTGGAACCAAGATGTTCGTTGTTAATCAGACTAAGCAGTATACAGAAGGTTACCCAGGGACTAAATAATAGAGCCAGAATGTAGAGCTACTTCTCAATAGAACAGCGGTCCCCTAGATAGGCTTCTCAGACAGGTTCAAGGACACCTACAGGAGACCTACCTGAGGGTACTTGTTACCAACAGAACTTAGGCTTTTGCCTCAGCCGAGGTTCCATGTTTCTAGAGATGTGCCTGGAGGCTTTCAAATTTTAACAAACTACTCAATGAAATGCTTATATGTATAAAATTTGATAAAATATGTCAGTTCTATTAACAGGTTTTAAAATACTTCTGAAAGAGAAAGATTTGTGCTGGCATTGTTTAGACAATTGGATGCAGGTGTCTTGTGCTCTGGGTGAATGATTTGGGGATGACAATGAGCAATGTATGTACCATGGTTGACCCCTGATTGACATGTTTTGAAATTTTGGGGTTTTTTTTTTTCCTTGTTATTCTTTTTTTTTTTTTTTGACTTTTTTTTTCATTTTTATCGGTACCAGGGATCGAACTCACGACTGCCTGCTTGCAAGGCAGGCGCTTATGCTGCTGAGCTAAATCCCCAGCCCCTCCTTGTTATTCTTTTACTTTCTTTTTATTCTGAAATAAAATGGATTTGGAAAAAAATAACTCTGAAATATCCGAGTACCAAACTTATTTCACCTGTAAATTCACTTTATTCTTTTTTCATCTGTAAAATAGAAGGCATATGATTGAAAAAGTAAATATCTTCACAGAACTCTTGAAAGTATACAATACATATTTATATATAAACAATGACTGTAATCTGATACCAATCTTAAATGAAAAAATTAACATTACCATGTAATGTAAAGCCACATCAAACTGTGAGACCCTGTCTCAAAAAGACAAAAAAATCAAACTTTAAAAAATAAGTTTTTATAAAAAGTTTCAACAAGTGGATCAACTTCACGTAGCTGTTGTTTGAATGAAGATACATCTTGCAGATAGTATCACTCACAATAGCTTTGTGAGACCTATTTTATATAGGCGTTTCATTTGAGCTGGAACTGCTTTTTTTTTTTTATACTGAGATTCCATCTCAGGACCTTGTGCTTGGCAAGCAGGCACTTATGCCACTGAGCTATATCCCTGATCCTTAGAACTGCTTTTTAAATGGAACATTATGCATCAAATAAACTCACTCTGAATAACCACATTCCTAAAATACAAAGAGAAGAAAGATTTAAAACTATATAAAGAAAATTTTTCCAAAAATAAATTACCACAAATACCTTCTTTTGCCAGGTATGGTGGTACACACCTGTAATCCCAGCACTTGGGAGGCCGAGGTAGGAGGAATGCAAGAAGTTCAAGGCCAGTCTGAACTGCATGGCAAGAATCTGTCTCAAAAAACAAAACAACCCCCCAAAATAAGTGTTCTTGTAATACCTGCTTTTTTTCTTTAGCAATAAACCTATTGTTCTTTGTGAATATGAACTTTGACATGACTTCTTTTCATTTTTTTTTTTTGGTCATTTTTCTGTACTAGATACTGAATTCAGGGAGCCCAGAGCTAATTTCCATTGTGAAGCTATATCCCTAGCCTTATGCTTTTTTGTTTTTTGAGGCAGAATCTCAAGCAAGGCTGGCTTGAACTTTTGATCTCCTTGCCTCAGTCTCCCAGTACTAGGATTACCAGCATGTGTACACACCAGACTTCCAGTCTTACTTTTTAAAAAGCAGTATTAAGAAAAATTTTTAAACAAATAAGTGTTATCACCCTAAATAAAACATTTTACTAATACCACTAAGATTTCCTAAAACACAGGTGCTACATTTGCAGTTGACAAGCAGAATGGCATGATTGATCTATATATCAAAAGAGCAAAATGAAAAAAGTACAGGAGTGATCATACTAATTTCTAAAGATATTAACATATTGTCATGGTTTATGTCTGTGGCCCCCAGGCCTCATGAGTTTGTATTGTTTGTGATGGTTCATTGTATAGTGCTTGGATTGATGGTGTCAGTGCTCCACCCACCAAGGAGTGGAGCCAGGATGTGATGTAATGGCAGGAAGAAGGTGTGTCTTGCTCTTTGCCGGTTCCTGTTTGTTGTTTGCAGCTCCATGAAAGGCAGCCCAGCCATGCCCGCCTGCATGGGAGCCAACTGAGTGTGGACTAAAACCTCCAAAAACTGTAAGAAATAAACCTTTCCTTTCCCAACTTGGGCATCAGGTATTTTGTCTCAGCGATGAGCATAAAGTAACTAAGACACATATTAAAGCAAGTAAAACACAACTAGAGATCACTTGCCAGTGATTTAAATGTTCACTAGATCTGTCAGTCTGTCTAATAAGAAATATGCATTAGGCCAAGAGACTATGAAAATGTTTCCTCCTAAGGATAGTTGGAATGCAAAATCAGTCTGAAGTCAGAGATGAACAATTTTCAGATAGAATTTTTTTTTTTAGTAAACCTGACTATATTTAGAAAATCCAAAAGAACCTGCAGAAAGCCATCAGAACTGTTGTGCAAGGTAGGATTACACACACTGCTTGTACAGGACATGGAACCACCTGGACCATAAGCCCTCAATTTCAGTAACAGATTAAAGAGGCAGCATCTAAAATAAAAGATGGTTCATTTGGAAAAAAACACAAAACAAAGGAGACAGACAGCTAATCTGGAAGAGTAGAGTAGAAATGAATATGTGTGGGGGTTTATGTTTAGCTCCTTTTCATTTACGACTAGTGGTTTGTCCCAAGCCCCCAGGTGGAAGTTGTTGCCATCTGACTGGTTCTCTGGCTGTCTTTGATCCTACCCTGGGTACCTCTGTCTACATTCTTCCTGTCCCTTTGGATGGATTGGGGGTGGGGGCTCATAAGAGTTAATGACTGAGTAAAGAGGACATACGTGTTTTATATATCAGGTAAGCCTTATATGGCTTCTACTTATCCCCTTTGCATTTTCTCAGAGCGGGTAGCTCTGGCTACCCTGGACTTTCATGTCTCTGGCTTCATCGCTATTTTGCCTATCAACTTTTCCTGCTAAATTCATATGTTAATTGTTCTACCTGGTGTCTTCTTGGATCTGGTTTTCCTCTCTTTACCTTTGCCTTTCTAATTTCTGGAGTTTAATTACAGAGGCACAAAACTACCCTTAATAAGATTTTCTATTAACTTCTTTAAATAAGCTTATTAATGATGTTAGGTTTTTTTTGGCACAGCAGAGAAACAAAGGCAGAAAAAGAAGTCTTTATTGTGGGTATGGGAGAGCTGTTTTATTAGGTCTGACGGGATAGAGTTTGAAGGAGTGAACAGAATGATGTATAGACAGATGATTGGGGAGACACACTGACACACACATGAAAAATAACAAGTTCAATTTCGGCTTGGAAGAAGAACACAGAAATCAGTATTGGAGGAACATGCTGTCATTTTTGGGGCCAGCGCCATGTTGGGCAGGCACCACACTGGACCTGACAGAGTTTCATATGGGCAGGACCCATCATTCCTGTTTTTTGGTTGTTAGGGAATAATGACTGTTGAATTGGGGTGTCATGGTAGTCATGGTAGGGCCTAGTGGTTGTTGGGATGATGGTTGATACCCATATAGAAGCTGGTGCCAGGGGTGGTGGTGAGGGCCCATATCCTGGATTAAAGAAATCTCCAAAAAGTTTAAAGACAAGCTGGTATGAGTAACAAAAAAAAAAAAAAAGAACGGTGATGAAGAGACCTAAAATGGGGAGGATGATGGGGGCCCAGGAGTCTAAGGTGGGCCACCAAGAAAACCAGAAAGAGGAGCCATCGAGTCTTTTTTTTTTTTTTTTTTTTTTTTTAATTTTATTTAAGGAGAAAAGAAAAAAAAAAGCAGGGAAAGGGTACAAGTTATACAGATTTACAGAAAAAAAAAATGAACAGTAGGAAATCACTAGTTAATGGATTACATATTGTCATCTTAGAAATAATTGTTCAAGTCACAAAATTAAAGCTTGTAAAGTGGACATTCCATCAATGATACTGCAAACAGTTCTGTTCATTGATCCAATAAAACTCTGTGATATCATTTTCTATCTTATACACTTAAATATACATGCAGTTATATAGTTTGGAGCACTTTCTTTTCCTCTCTTTTGTACCATGACTATTACACATTTTGGGTTTCATTGCTCCCACTGTTCTTATTACTTTTTTGGAAGAGAGTAAAACCAAATGTGACATAACAGAACAGAATTGGTCAAGTCAAAAGGGTGGACATAATAGATAATGTAAAAACATAATACAAGGTGATCAACAATGGTTACTATAATGCCTCCCGCTATCTCTAATAGAATTGCCTATATCGTTAGTTATAATACAATTGAACAAAACAGTAAAGAATAAAACCGACAAAACCAAAACATTGGAGACATTGTAGGTCTTCAAAAGTAGATAAAAGTCAACAAGAATGGGCTCATCGAGTCTTTTTTTGTATGTTGGCGACAAAGTCTCAAAGTTTACAATACTTGACTGATTCACTAAGTAGCAGTGATCTTCTTCTAACACAGCACAGGTGCCACCTTTGATATCTAACTTATGACTTTAATATCTTTTGAGTATATTTTTCTGCTGGATGTTGAAGGCCAAGTTAAATTGAGACTTGTACTAATCAAGGTCAGTTAAGTCTAGGGTTTGTCTTGGAACCATGTAGAAAGTCTCAGTTCTTGACAGTGGCAGCTATCAATATGAATCTCAAAGATTGCTTTACCAAATTGTTTCTTTTGAAAGCTTGGGAGATTTTTTTTTCCTAGTGACTCTCCTTAGGCACACTACATATCATAAGTCACTTTCCTCTGTGGTCCCACAGTCTCCCTGATCAGAAAAGAAGGTCAAGGACTCACAGAGTTAGGAGCTGTTGCTGCAGAGGTTCTCATATCCTGGGTCCTCAGTGCCCTAACAGGATGGGAGCCAAAATATTGGTTATCCTCCCAGCCCATCTGTCTTTTCAGTTTTTGGTCTCCGAACCTCAGTTGTTGAACATCCAGAAGAGAAGGCTGACAAAATTACAGTGTAATAAGGCAATAAGCATAACATTATTATCTTTTCTGAATATCAAGCACCTCATAACATCAAATAGAATTATTATTTTTTATCAACCATAGATGCCCTCATATTTAAATCCCTGTAGAATGTTAACAGTTACATATTTTACACAGAAATTGGAAATCAAAACCATACATAATATTGTAGCATGACAATTTGTAACAACCTGAATTTGCGTTTTGACATGAAATACCCCTTTTAGTCAGTCATCCCTAACTAATACATAAAAAGTTTTTCTTCAATCTGTTGACCTTTGGTAGGATAGACATCACATGAGTTTTTGTTAAAGGCAGAGGTCAGATTCTGGAAGTCTATAAACAAACTCTGTTTTACATTTGGGAAGACCTGTACACCTGGAGACATGAATATATTTAATCACAGCCATATGAAAACCTTGATTTTTTAAAATTTGTTTTTTTACCAAAAGCACCTTTTATGAAAAAAACTTTATTGTATTATTTTATAAAATTTAACCTTTTGATGATGACCAGTGTAAAAACCAGCAACAATGTTTAACATAGTATTTTGAACAATGAGAGACTCTCGAGTCGATATGTGAATGACAGAATACATTAAATTTATACAACCAATTATAACATCATTTTGACTAGCTGACAACTCAGATGGAAGCATGCTTTCACATCAATAACCCATATTAAATTTTGAACAAATGATCCAAAAATGTAAAAGAAAAGGAAGAAAAAATTGCTGAGCTCAAATAAAAAACAGCTGTTTATGGGTATGATAAACTAAGAAACATACATAAATGATCTGTATAATTTAGACATACATAGAAACAGATACACAGCTTACCAAACACCTTACAAAATCAGAGTGCACTCAAATATATTTGACCAATTTGAATTATAATAGCTCTTTCATAGTTTTTACATTTGTAAGTATCAATAGACTAATTAGAACCTTTTGTAGGTCAGTTAACAGAGATCTCTTATAATAATCAAAAGGAAAACCTTTTACATCTATGAAAGCAAAGACAGTTACTAAAGACAGCTATTACGAAGTCATAGGAATTAATCACAAATTGGAGCTCTTATTTGATGCTAAAGAAGGTTGGAGGAAAATGATGGTTACATTTGGGAAGAGGTTACAAGGTGGCAGCAAGCATTTTGGTGGTGAGAAGGAGTATTTCCCATTCTGGCTGAATTAGAGGTGAGCAGGAAGCTACAAAAGCTGACCAAGAATCCCTCGGAGAGTCGTTAGGATTGTATGAGCGAGAGAAATCCCCAACACCTGCACAAGCCAGTCACCACCAGGGAAAAAGGGGGCAGTCCTAAGGATGTGGTCCTGAAGGACATGAGGGAATCCCTGTGTGAGCCCACAGTTGATGAGATAGGAACCCCATAATGAGAGGTGACTCACCTATGAGAACCAAGCTAGGTCAGTGTTGGATGGAGGCTAATAACAGCAGTGGCAGAGATGAGAGAAAGAGGAGAAAGGGGGAGAGAGAAAGCAGAGAGGTGGCTCACTGACAGAGGAGCTCAAACAGGGGAAGCCCCTGGAGCTACTCACCCTGCTGATCTGAGTCCAGCACCAAAAACCTGAGGGTTTTTTGGCAAGGTAAAGAAACAAAAACATACAGGACGAAGGCCTTTATTGTGGGCATGGAGGGCTTCAGAAGAGTGCAAGATCCCTCCAAGACAAAGAAACTGCAGGGCTTTTCCTAGCTTTGACAGGAGGTGGAGTTTGAAGGGGCAGGCAGAATGACATGCTGACAGCTGACTGGGGAGATGCTGGCACACATGAAAAGCAGAAAGTTCAATTCAGACTTGGAAGAAAAACATGTAAATCAGTATTTCCATGGAGAGACATGCTGTCATTTCTGGGTCCAGCGCCATGTTGGGCAGACACTGGGCCTGACAGAGCTTCACATGGGCAGAACCCATCAAATGAGACCCAGTTTTATCCTTTTTCCTGCCTGTGACCCCTCGTCTTTACAAGAAGCAGGAAGTAACTTTAACAAAGTTACATGATAAAACCCCACTATATGAAATTCAGTGATATTTCTAAATGGTTGGAAATCGATGAAGTCTGATAGGAGGATAACTGAAAAGAGAACCTGGCTGAACCAAACTCCAGTGTTGAGGACGCAACCCAAGCACTGTTGGCTCAGGACACCCACCTCCCGCAACCGGGCGCGAGCTGTGGGGAGAGGAGCACCAGGCTCCGAGGGAGGGACGCGATCCTCGCGGGGCAGGCCAGCAGCAGGCTCGCAAACTCGCAAAGCAGGTCAGGGGCTTGCAGCGAAACTCCCTGGCCGGGACCCTGAAGGCAACAGCGCTCCAGCGGGAAGAGGTGGGGCCGGGGAGGCTCCTGACCCGGAAGAGTATCTCAGGCTGTGCCAGAGGGCGGTGCTGTGCTGCCGAGCCCGCGCTGCTCCGGACTGCGCGGACCAGGGGGGCCAGGCTACGGTGTTCCCCGA
The DNA here is from genome assembly GCF_034190915.1 of Cavia porcellus. Taxonomy (NCBI): domain Eukaryota; kingdom Metazoa; phylum Chordata; class Mammalia; order Rodentia; family Caviidae; genus Cavia; species Cavia porcellus. The sequence goes on along the minus strand of NW_026947485.1, from coordinate 70,846,178 downwards.
CACCCACAGGATCTGAGACCCAGCAGCTGGAGACAGGCCGGGTATGTGCAACCAAGTGCTACGAGCAAACCCGTGCCGCAGGCCAGTGGCACAGCGTGGAGTGAGAGGCCTGGCTGAGCGAGTGGGCACTGCAGAGCTGGCGCACCGCCCGCCTATACCACGTTTACTCCCCCGAAAGTGTGAGGCAATGGATGGTGAGACTACCTCGGAGGCCCTGTTGGTCGGTCCTGAAGCACAGCTTGCAGGCAGGAGACAGATTCTGAGCGGCGGCGGCCCTGGGAGTTCGGGCAGGCAGTAGAGGGCACAGCAATACAATACGGTACGGGGCCCAATGCAATTAAGTTGAATAGGTTGGGTTCAAGAGGTAAACAGTACCTCTTGACAAAGTCAAGAGCACATCACTGGAAAATAGAGCTAACTAAAGAGATCTTCACACCAACAACAAATTCTCTTTTGAGCTCAAACGTCAGCACATACCCATTAAAAAAAAATAGGAAAATGATAAAAAAAAAAAAAAAAAAAAGTCAACAGAGTGCTTCAAAAGACTCCTAGCTCTACCAAAGTAGATCCACGGGCCCTGGTGGAGGGGAAAGAAAACACCAAATAGCTGAACTGCATGAAATAATCAAAGAGGAAGCAAAGAAATGTGGGGAATTCAAAGATGTTATAACTCAAACGATAGTGGCACTAAGGGGCAAACTGACCAATACGGGTATGGAAGAACTAAGTAAAAGTTTAGAAGAATTGATCAAAACTATTAAAAACATGAATTATAAAATTACCAAAGAAATACACTCCATTAAAAGTTGCCAAACAGAAATCCTGGAGCTAAAAATAAAATTCTGTTGAACACATGAACAGCAGAAATGACCAGTGTGATGAAACTCAAGGATAAAATGGAATCACACGATGATCTACTCAGAGAAGAGAGCAAGAGAAATCCATCTAACAGTTACTAGATGGCATTAAGACTAACCTGTGGTAACTGGAGTTAGAAAGAAATTAGAGCAAACCACAAAAGGAATAAAAGATCTGTTTATAATCGTAGCAGAACACTTTCCAAATCTGGGGAACGTATTCAACATACACATAAATGAAGTTTACAGAATGCTAAATAACCATGCTGATGAAGGCAGCTCACAAAAGCACAGTGTGGTCAAAGTCCCAGAAGTCCGACACAAGGACAGAATCTTAAAACTATCAGCAACACAAAAAAAATTACTTATAAAAAACTTCTCAGCACAAAATTTAAAGGACAGAAGAGCTTGGAGTGAAGTGTTGAATCTAGATCCATGTCTTTCACCGTGTACTGAACTGAAATGAATCAAAGCTCTAAATGTTAAAAGAGAAACATGCATTTTGCTGGAAAATAAAGTGAAACTCTTGAAGGCATAGGCACATGCAAGCACTTTCTGAACAGAACTCCTTTTGCATGAGAAATAACAGTAAGCAACAAATGGGATCATATCAAATTAAAAAGCTCCACACAACAAAAGGAACAACCAACAGAATGAGGAGATGACCTACAGGATGAGGAAATTTTTTGCCCTCTCTACCTTGGTGAGAGGACTAAGTCAAACTATATTTTAAAAATCAAAAAAATTTGATCCCCAATGAAAGATCCAATTACAGGACTGGGGATGTAACTCAGTGGTAGAATGCTTGCCTTGCAAGCATGAGGCCTTGAGTTCAATCCCTAGTACCACCGAAATAATAATAATAATAATAATTCAATTACAAGGATGGCAACTGAAACATACACCATTTACAATAAAGGCATGAAAAAATGTGCAACATTACTGACCACTAGAGAAATGTAAATTAAAACAACACTGAGATTTCACCTTACTCCAAAATAATCAAAAATCAAAATATATGCTGGCAAGTTGTTAGGGATAAAAAACACTTTCACATCATTAGTGGGATTGTACACTGGTACAGACAACCTGAAAATCACTGTGGAGTTTCCTCAAAAATTAAAAATAGAAATTCCATTCAACCTAGCTAGTCTTCTATATTTCTTCCCCCCAAAATTAAAGACATATTACAGTAATACATGTATACCCATATAATTCATAGTAGCTAAATCTTGGAATCAGTTTATGTTTCTATCAATAGATGAATGGATAAACAAAATGTAATATCTATATACCATAGAGTACTACTCTGCCATAAAGAGGGACCAAACTTGAATCACTTGTAGGAAAATGGATCACTTTGAGACCATAATGAGAAATGAAATAAATCAGACACAAAAACTTAATATTACATGATTTCTCTTCTATGAGAAACCCCAAGTATAAACAAAGAGCCAAACTGTAGACATTAGGAAGCAGTAGACAATAGAGTTTTTGAAAATGGGAGGGGACCAAGAGATAAAGGAATGGAAGAGGGAGAGGAGATTGAAACAATTTAAGAAGTATTACGTATTTGTACCAACTCCCCTCAAGGAATGTAATCATTATGGAATGCAAATACATATTAATAAAAATTTTTAAAAGTAAAATAAAATATTACACATTTAAAAGTTGGATAGTCACCAAAAAAGTGGAGTTAGATTATTTAAAATTTTATTTCAAAGAGAACAAAGCAAAACAAAATAGAACAGAATAACAATCAAAACAAAATAGTACCCCACTTTATATGCTCCACTTTTGTATCTTGAATAACTATTTGTAAGAGGACAATATGTAAATATCAACTAGTGATTTCTTACTGTTCATTCTCTCTTTGAAAGTATTTATTTCTACCTGTTTTCCATTTTGGTTAGTCTTTCTTTAAATAAAATTTAAAAAAAAAATGAAAGTGGGCCGGGAATTTAGCTCAGGAGCATAAGCACCTGCCTGGCAAGCGTGAGGTCATGAGTTGGATCCCCAGTACAAAAAAAAAAAAAAAAAAAACAAAAACAGTGAAAGTGATACAGCCTAACCTAATGTCTCTTGTTATTTTCAAAACTGCTGCCCATACCATCAGACAAATAAAATCAAACAAAGCAGATCAAAATAAAACTAATCAAGGGTCACAGAGAGGAGAACAAGCAGCCTGTGCGTTAGTGCCATGCACAGGCCTCGGGGAAGACAACCAGACTACTTATGGCTCATGGGCTGAGAGAAAAGAACCGAGGTTTACCCCTAACCCTCACCCTCTTGAGTGACTGGATGATCCAGAGAAACACAGGCTAAGATGACAGCTATTGAAGTAAAATACAATTTAATGTTTACAGTATTTAGTGTTTTGTTGACTTTGCAGGCCTCAAACCAGTAGTTTAATCCTCTAATAAGAGGATAGTAATATGCAGTGTAACAATTATGGGGATTCCTTTTACTCTTATGTTTAAAATCCAATATTGTTCTTACTGCTTTGTTTTCTTCCATTTTACTATTTTGTTTTATTCAGTGCTCTGTTTTGATCAATCAAACAATACAAAGTCAATCAAAATATACAAGAATTCAGTTGTTGTTGTACTGCAGTTGCTATCACCTCAGCCTGTCCAGTTGTTTGTGCAACTGAGGGGGTGCAAACTGGCGTGTTTGTGGGAGGGGGGCTGGGCCCTGCGTGGCTTGCACTAGCTCACAGGAAGGGTAAATTTGTTTCTTGTTACTCCTCCTGGGCCCTACATGGCTTGTGCCAGCTCACAGGAAGGGCAAATTGTCTTCTTGTTACTCCTTCCAGACCCAGCATAGCTTTTACTGATTCGCAAGAAGGGCAAATCGGCTTGTTTCTCCTCCTGGGCACCACGTGGCCTGTGCCAGCCTAAAGTTAGAGTCTTACCATCACCACGTACAAAAATAATTTTTTCAGGGCTGGGGATTTAGCTCAGTGGCATAAGCGCCTGCCTTGCAAGCAGGCAGTCGTGAGTTCGATCCCCGGTACCGATAAAAAGGAAAAAGACCAGAAAAAAGAAAAAAAATAATTTTTTCATTTAAGAGAAAAAAAGACACAGAAAAGAAAAACTAAAAGCAAAACAGACAAATAACACCAAACCCAAAACAATAATAGTATAGTTTTTTAAAACAAGATGATAGTAATTTAACAATGATTGTAATATTGCATATTATCTTCAAAAGTGTTGCTTAGGTTACCAGATATAGACATGCAAAGTTGATCTAATTATATAGTATTAACAGTTCTTTTCTAAGAACTAATACAATTAGGAGTATAGTCATCTTAGCTGTCTTATGTATATATACATACATATATGTATATATATGCATATATATGCAAATTTTTGTCTTTTTCCTTTTCCTTTCCTTTTCGCCCTTCCCCTTATCCCAGTTACTTTTCCTCTTTGAGCAATTTCTTACCATTATGCAATATTTATTGTAGATTTTAGATTGCATTTGCTCTTTCAGTTTCTTACACTAGAGAGACAATATGATATTTAAATATGTGAGTTTGATTTATTTCACTTATAAGTATGGTCTCAAGTCTCATCTATTATAAAAGTCTCAATGGAACCTTTATTTATAGCTGAGTAGCACTCCATTGTATAAAAATACCACATCTTTTTTACCCATTCCTTGACTGATGGGCTCTTGGATTGTTTCCAAGGTTTCTCTATTAAAAAATTGTGCTGCTATAAACATGGATGCACGTATATCACTGTAGTATGATGTTCTTTTGGGAAAATGCCAAAAAGTGGGATAGCTGGGTTAAATGGAACCTCTAATCCTAGCTTTTGAAGGATCTTCCAGACTGATTTCCACATTGCTTGCCCCACCAATCTGCACTTCCACCAGCAGTGGAGAAGGGGCCTTTTGCACATTTGTTGTTTGTTGTTGGTGGTTTTCTTGATCTTGGCCATTCTTTCTGGAGTGAGATGTAATCCAGCGTTGTTTTAGTTTGCATTACTTGAATGACCAAGATGCTGAACATTTTTTTATATATTTATATCTAGTATAATTTCAAGTCAGGGATTGTGATACCTGCTGTCTTGCCTTTGTTACTCAGAATTGCCTGTGTTATTCTAGGTCTCTTTGATTCCAGATGAATTTTAGAAATGATTTCTCTAAATACGTGAGATAGGCAAATGATATTTTGATTGGAATTGCATTAAATATGTATAACAATTTGGAGATTGACCATTTTCACAATGCTTGTTCTTGCTATCCATGGACAGAAAATGTCTTTCCATTTTCTGAAATCATCTTTGATTTCTTTTTGCAGAGTAATGTAATTTTCAATCTTTTACTTCCTTTGTTAGATAAATTCCTAAGTATTTCATTTTGGGCGTGTTACAGTGAAAGGTGTAAACTCTTATTTCTCTCTCAATGAGTTTGTTGTTTGTGTATTGCAATGTTATTGATTTTTGAGTGTTGACTTTGTATCCAGCCACATTACTGAATTTGGTTATTACATCTTCAAGTCTTTCAGTAGAATTTTGGGGGTCTTCTATGTAGAGTGTCATATCATCTGAAAATAAAGATTATTTGACTTATTCTATTCCTATTCTTATTCTTTTTATTTCTATCTCTTGTCTAATTGCTCTGGCTAATGTTTCCAGAACTATATTTAATAGGAGTGGTGATAATGGACATCTGTGTCTTGTTCTTGATTTTAGGTTGAAAGTTTTCAGTTTTTGTCCATTTGGTAAGATGTTGGCTGTTGGTTTATCATAATGCTTTTTATCAGGTTGAGGTAAAGATCATCTATTCTTATTTTCCATTTTTTTTTTATCGTGAATGAGTGTTGAATTTTGTTGAAAGCTTTTTCTGTACTTACTGAGATGATCATTTGATTCTTGTCTTTGGCTCTGTTGATATGATGTATTATGTTTATTGATTTGCATATGTTGAACCACCTCTGCATTCCTGGGATGGATCTCACTTCACCATGCTATAAATCTTCTTGATGATTTGTTGCATTCTACTTACTAGTATTTTATTGATGATTTTAACATCTATATTCACTAGGGAGATTGGCCTGTAGTTCTCCTTTCTAGTTGGTCTGTGTCAGGCTTTTGTATTAGGCTAATACTTGCTTCCGGGAACGAGTTAGGGGAGTTAGTTTGCTTCCTTTTCAATTTCACTGAAGTATTTGAGGAATGTTGGCACTGTCTTCTCTGATTTTTTGTAGAATTGAGCTGTGAATCAATCAGGACCTGGGCTTTTCTTCCTTGGTAAGGCTCTAATTACATTTCAATTTCATTAACTGAAAATGGATTATTCAGCAGTTTTACATCTTCTTGATCCATCTTTGATAATTCTTATGTTTCTAGAAATACGTCCATTTCTTCTGTGTTATCGAACCTATGACAGTAAAGGTTTTCAAAGCAGATATTGATGATCTTCTGTATTTCCACAGGGTCTGTAGTGATTTCGCCCTTTTCATTTCCTATTGCATGGATTTGAGTTCTTTCTTTCCTCTTTTTGATAAGGTTGGCTAGGGGTTTATCAATGTTATTTATTCCTTCAAAGAAACAACTCTTCAGTTCATTAATTCTTTGTACTATTTTCTTAGTTTCAGTTGCATTAATTTCTGCTCTTAGCTTTATAATTTCCTCCTATCTTTGGCCATATACAAAAATTAACTCAATATTGACCTGTAACTTAAATGTAACATAGCAACTATTATAATATTAAATTTGGCAGTATGTTTCAATATGACACCTAAAACACAGAAAGAGTTAAAATATGCAAAGTGGACTTTCTATGAAAATTATAAAATTTTGTGCATCAAAAGATTATTGGCTAGAGAATGTAGCTCAGTGGTATAGCACTTCCCTGGCATGTACAAAGCCCTGGTTCCTTGAGTTCAACTCCCAACACTACAAGCAAAAATAACATGCTATCCATGAATTGAAAAAGTAACTCGTAAAATGTGAGAAAATACTTATAAATCATATATCTGACAAGGAATTACTATCCAACTATACAAAGAATTCCTGAACTTCTACAAAAACAAAATAAAACTGGTCCAAAAATAGTCAAAGGACTTCTAGAGACATTTGTCCAATTACATAAATGGTTAATAAGCACAAGAAAATATGCTTACTGTCAACAAGTCCAACATTTGTGAGAGTAGCTGAAACTCACTGTTCACTATTTCTGAGACTGTAAGATAGTACAGCTATTGTGGAAATAGTATAATTCCTCCAAAAGTTAGAATTAGCCATATGATCTAGATGTTCCATTTCTGTGCATCTGTTCAAAAGAATGCAAAGCAGAACCTCAAGGAGATATACACTCACATTCAAACCAGCACTATTCACAATACCTATGATGTGACAGTAATCCAAGTGTCCACTGATGGATGAGTCAGTAACGAGTGTGACATACACACCCAGTGGAATAGTTTTCAGTCTTAAAAAGGAAGGAGAGGTGGGGGATACAGCTGAGCAGCACAGCCCTTGACTGGCAAGCATGAGGTCATGAGTTCAATTCCTGATTCCAATAATAATAATAATAATAATAATAATATAATAAAGTGAAAAAATAAAAAGGAAGGAAATTCTGATATATACTACAGCATAGATCAAGCTTGAGAACATTATGTAAGTGACATAAGCCAGATAAAAAATAGTTTAATGTACAATTCCATTTATTTGAGGTACTTAGACTATAGACATTCCTTGTTTAACAAAGTACCAGTTTCACGACTGTTCAGATTTACAACTGAGGTGCAGTTGTTGAACTTACAATCCATCTTCTTTCTTTTTTGGTTCTGCTCTGTACATCTTGTTTCTAGAGGATCAATGTCTTTTTTATGCAGCACACTTTATTTGTACAGCACTCTAATTTTTGCTGATTATATTATATAGTAACTACTGAAGTTTTAATTCTGTTATATATTACAGTACTGCATGCAAGGATTATGTAAATAAAAGAAAAATCAAGTTGCAGTTTCCTTTAACATTTATTTTTTTGGGCAGCATGCCTGTGTCTGGTAGCCTAAGCAATTCCTTTGAGGATAACAATACGCAATATAACAACCATTGTTAAATTCCTGTCATCTGATTTTGAAATCCTATATTGCCATTATTTTGTTGTCATCATTTTGCTTTTGTTGTTGTTTTTTGTTTGTTTGTTTCTTAATTGCTTTTCCTCTTTAAAATAAAATAAAATAAAATAAAACTTGAGACTTATGTGGGGATTAAAAAAAAACAGAAAAGTGGATCAGGATCTTACTTGAGAAAACCAAATGGCCAATAAAAATTTTGAAAATGTGTCCAGCTCCATTTAAATTCAAGCACAGTGAGAAATTATACCAAAATAACAAAAATTTAAGTTAGATAATATGAAAATTTGGCAAAATCTTGGGTCAACTGAAATTATCACACAGAACGAGTGGCGTTACAACCATTGTAATGGTTGATATATTGTGGCATCTTGAGAAATTTAGCTTAACTAAGTAACTCAACAGGGAGCCAGGATCCTTACTTTGTAAACATCCTCATCCTGTGCAAAAGGAGGGCAGGGATGGTATAATTGTCACACCTGCCTTGGGTGACAGTAGCCTGCTATAACCATAATGTAAGGGAGGAGAAGAGACTGCCCCCATTCTGCTCTTCCTGCTTTTGCTGTCTTCTGCCACTTTGAAGTGTTGCTCCTGTGCCATGCCACCCCGTCTTGGAGCCAGCCAACTACAGACTGAAATCACTTCTTTTTTTGAGGTAGGCTCTTATTATGATGTTCAGGCTGGCCTTGAAATCACTTTGTAGCCTATGCTGGCTTGAACTCTCAGGAATTGTCTTGCTTCAGCTTCCTGAGTACTGGAATTACAGATGCACCATAATGTCCACCCTAAGAACACGTATTTGTATGATTTTAGATACTTGAAATTTGAAAATATGCAAAATTAACTTAATTCCATGTTTATATTTTATAGGCAATAGAAATCCCAAATTAAGTGATGATCATGAAAGTAACTTTATTGTTTGTTTGTTTTTGAGACAGAGCCTCACTAAGTAGTTCAGTTTGATCTAGAATTCACTATGTAGCCCAGGCTGGCCTCAAACTCATCAGTCCTATTGCTTCAGCCTCCTCAGTGCTGGGATCACAAACATGTGCCACAATGCCTACCTTATAGTTTATTTCTAATACACATATTCAGGCATCTTCTAGGGCTCTGACAAAATTTTATTTTCTGACTTTGGATATAATTTTTTAAAATATGTACTTTTTTTTACTTCAGCTTTGTATTAGTCAGGGTTTTACTAGAGGAAATAGGTATAACAGGAGATATACAATATATAAGAAATGACAAGATTGGCTTACAATGGTCAGCAGGAGGTGTTTACACACTGGAGGCCAAAGGGTCCAATCTAAGGTCTGGAGTTCACCCCAGTGTTTCATGCAAGTCCACACCAGTAGGCTGATGTGTTTGCGACGACAGAAGGCTGAAAGCTCTGCGATATAAGGCTGAAGAGTCTATGGCTGAAAGCTGGAGTCTACTACACTGGAAGCCAGGAGACAAGGTCCAAACCAAAGGTAAAGATTGGAGCTTCTCCAAAGAATGGAATGCATTTGTCCTTCCTCCTTCCCTTTTATACCTCCAGGTGATGAGCCACCCTAGGGCCGGTCTTCTACACCCCATAAGGTATGGAAACCTGTTTAGGTAAGCTTCTAAACGTCTCAAATTGACACAGTCAATCAACCACTACAAACCTTGAGAATCATAAATTCTCCAGGGAGTCCTGATTCTTTTCATGAAACATGTTTAAAAACAGCTCTGTGTGCTAATTGCTATGGTGATGCTGCCCAGGTATTTTTTTAAGGTTTTTGTTTAAAGTTTTATTTAAAGACCTCAATTTCTAGTTTTCATTGGTCTTACAATGAAGAAATGTTTCTCCAGACTTATGAAGTCTAATCATAAAAATTGTACTACAAATTTCTTGAATTTGTTATGTAAAATGCACAGATTCATTAATTCACACTTTATGAGTACATTGTAAAATATTTTTGGTCAGTATGCAAAGAATTATACAAATGACAATTAAGGATGAGATGAATTACTACTTGACTCTTTAGACCATGTGGTTCCCTAATGTAAATCATGAAAGAAAAGCAGCAACATTAAAGATCAGGACAGGTGATCACTACTTAAAAATTCAGTCATGGTAGATACTTGGTCAAAATATCTACCAATGTGGGTTATCTAAATGGAAGATTCTAAGGCACCATCAAAAATGTTAAGCCTTTTAAAAACATTTTTTATTTAAGGAGAAAAAGAAAAAAAAACAGAAAAAGGGTACAAGTTATACAGAATTTCAAAAAAAAATAACCAGTGAGAAATCACTAGTTAATAGATTACATATTGTCATCTTAGAAATAGTTGTTCAAGTTACAAAATTAAAGCATATAACGTGGACATTCAAACAGTGAGACTGCAAATAGTTCCGTTCAATGATCCAACAAAAACTCAGTAATACAGTTATCTATCTTATACACTTAAATATGCATGCAATTATATTCTTTAGAGCACTTTCTTATCCTCTCTTTTTTATAATGACAATTACATATTTTGGGTTTTATTACTCCCACAGTTCTTATCACTTTTTTTGAAGAAAATACAACCAAATGTGACATAACAAAACAGAGTCAGTCAAATCAAAACAATGGACATATTACATAATGTAAAAACAGACTAGAAGGTGATCAACAATGGTTACCATAATGCCTCTTGCTATCTTAAAAAGAATTGCCTATATCATCAGTTATAATAAAATTGAACAAAACAGTAAAGAACAAAACCAATAAAACCAAAACTTTGGAGACATTACAGGACTTCAAAAGAAGATAATAGTTAAACCAGAATGGGGATCATAGTGAATCTTATTGTCTTCACAGTTGTTGCCTATACTCTCAAACTTAGTACTATCAAGCAAAACAGAATAGAGTAAAATCAGTCAAAACAAGATGTTGAGAGCAATACAGGGGTTCAAATCAAGTTCATAGGAAATCAAAGTGGGTTACTATAATATATCCTGCTATTTTTATTCATTTTTCCCTTAATTAAAAAGATAAAAAGAAAAAAATTAATGATAATAAAGGAGATTGAGATAAAAGAGCACATAACCACAAAACAGCACAGGTCAGAACATAATCATTTAGGCAAAATAGTGTTTCACCACAGGATATCCCGACATAAAAGTAGTTACCATAGTGTCTCTTTCCTTGAAATCTTAGAGTATAACTTCATATACCGTAGCATCGAACATATCAAGACAATGTAAAACCATTCAAGAGAATGACAGTATTACAGGGTATTTAGAACCAACTAACAGAAAATGAACAATGGTTTCTGTATAATCTCCTTGTCTATAAAAGTTTTTGCTTACATTATCACATATAATAAAATCCAATAAAACACAACCTGTTAAGACCAATGGAGACAGAAGAACAAAAGCTTGATGGGACTTCAAAACAAGATGATATTAAATCAGCACTAGCTATTATGATGTCTTGTTTTCTCCAAAATAGCTATTCCTACCATCCAACCTTCTCTGCCTCATTTCTGTTGAGCTATTTTTCTGTCATTAGTTGTCAGTTTGTCTTCTTCATTTCGCTTTCTGCTCCATTCATTGTGGCCTCTCTGCACTGTTTTTGGAATCTTGGTATTTTTCTCTTTTAGGACGTCCTGCAGTATTCTCTGTAGAGTTGAATTGGTGGTTGCAAATTCCCCTAGTTCCTTTTTATCCTGGAAGCACCTTGTTTCACCATTAATTTCTAGGGATAGTTGTGCAGAATGTATCAATCTTGGCTGGAGGTTATTGTCTTTCAAAGCCTGAATTGTTTGGCCCCCACGCTCTTCGTGAATTGATGGTTTGTGCCAAGAAGTCTGCTGTAATTCTGTTGGGTGTTCCCTTGTAAGTGATCTGTTTCTTGTCTCTGACAGTTTTAATATTCTGTTCTTATATTGGATTTCTGGAATTTTGATTATTATATGCCTGGGTGTAGTTCTGTTTGGGTTGTAGGTGGCTGGGGTCCCGTATGCCTCATAGATCTGAGTATCTTTACCTTTTCCCATATTAGGGAAGTTCTCCTTGATTATTTCTGTGAATAGCCTTTGCAGTTCATTTGTTTATATCCCTGCTTATTCCTTTACATTCTTAATTCTTAAATTATAGATCCTCTTATCAACTTCTAGCCTTTGTATTGTTACTGCTTGTTTCCTTGTTATTTTTAAGAAGTTTTTCCTTTCATGTTCCCACATTACAAATCTGTCCTCCAGTTCAGATAATCTATCCATAGTTTCTTTCAAGATGTTATGCCAGCTCTCAATAGAGTTTTTAGTTTCTTGGTAATTTCTTTGAACATACTTCATGTATTCTACATTTTCTCTATTTTCTCCATCAAACAATTCTCCCCTTTTTTTCTGTTCTTCCATTCCACCATCTGTTTTTTCTTGGGAGGTACTTAGCATTTCTTTAACTATTCTACTTATACCTTGCTTTACTTGGTTAAATATTTCACTTTTGAACTTGTCTGTGAAGTCCTGGAGATATCACTTTATGTTTATTGGTGCTGTACCTGATATTGCATGTTTTCTGTCCTCATTCTCCTTTGCATTTACCTTTCCTGGATCAGTGTTCTCAGGATTGGGGCTGAGGACCCTTTCTTGTTGCTCCCTCTTCCCATACTTTTTGTTCCTTCCATACAAGTGTGTATAGGAGGCCCAGTTTCTTTCTTTGTCAGTTACAGTTTGTTTGAATCATGCCGGCTAAGTGTTCCTGCCCACTGCAGTGTACTAGGGAGACACAGACCTGGGCAGCCTATACTGCACCTGCTCCTCCAGGTCAGTTAACCTGCTGAAGACTTCACTGCATTAGGGTGCACTGCCAGGCGCAGGGACCTGGTTTGGGGTAGCCTACAGGGTCTTAGTCTGCGGCGTCACCCAGGTCAAGCACTCCCCAACAATCCCACTTGAGAGGGTATATGTGACTTAAGTCACTGCAGTGTCCTGTTCTGGCTAGTCTGCCAGGTCCCAGAATGTCCTGTGTTGGAGCCTCCTAGTCTATGGAAGGGTCCCCATTCCTCTCACTCACCGCAAGTCAATGCAGGACTCTCTGCCAGCTCTGTTCTCAATTTGGTTCACCAATTCTCGCTCTCAGAGCTTTCACATCTCTAACCCTGCTGTGCTGATTCAGATGCGGCAGCGGCAGCAGGAAATTCAAGCCGCAGTTTCCAGAGGTGCAGGTTCCTGCTTCAGCACTGAGACTTTAGCTGTTCCAGTCATAGCACTAGGATTGCATTTCCAGTTGGCTTGTCTCAGCTTAGTTTGTTCCTGGGTCGGCAGAGTATATCTCCCCCTGCTTAGGACTCCCCACACCGCACCATTCCTGGATCTAAGCTGGCTATTTCAGAGAGCCTCCGTAGCTGCTGTTACCTATCTACCATGTTCTCCTGGAAATCTGCCCAGGTATTTCAGTCGATAGAAGTAGATGTGCACATGTGTGTACAGGCACTTGCTCGTTGATATCTAGAGTTCTATCTAGAATTGTACCTATAAACCGAGATTCATGAGCTCAACTGACTTAAGCTCAACATTATAGAGTCCAATCTTGTTTCCCTCCTTACCATATCCACAATTAATTCATCATATACTGAAAAACCAGCTTGCATTATCCTTAAAATACTTACAGTTGAGTCATATTATTCACAGAAATAACACTCTACAAAGTCTGCAAACAGAATTAGCAATACTAAACCAGCAGTCATGGAGGAGACCCCAGAGTTATGTTCCTGCAAGTCTCTGGTCAACACATTCTAATCAATTAATCAATATGTAACCTTGTCTTTATCTTTATGTTTAAGGACATCTTATTAAATAAATGTTCTTGATTTATCAACAGGGAACTCTTTGATTGATTGATTGATTGATTGATTGATTATCTTTTTTGAGACAAGGTCTCATTATCCAGTTCAGACTGGCTTTGAACTCAGTTTGTAGCCCAGGCTGACCTCAAACTCACAGCAATCTTCCTGCCTCAGCCTCCTGAGTGCTGGGATTACAGGCGTGTGCCACAACATTTGTCCTAACAGTAAACTCATTTAACAGTCTGTTTTCCCTAGAATGAATATTGCAGTCTTTGTGTACTACAGACCATAAGCAGCAACTTCAGCATCACAGTTGGAGACCATTTTAAACAATGAAATCACAAAAAGTAAATCATTTTAAACAATGGCACTAAGCAGATTTTAAAGAACACAAGAAAGCAGAGCAGCACCTTTTTTGACTTGTGCTGAAAACACAGGTGGTTGTAACCTTGCCACCCAGGCAAGATTCTAGGCCTGTTTGGAAATGGCTATGAAATTACCACAGGTGTTGATTTTGAGGTCACAAATACATTTTAACAAGTTAATGACTTGTCAAATATGGAATCCACAAATACGATGCTAACTAAATTTCTCTGATTAATTTCCCTGTTTATGGCCCATCTCCTACTGCTACTGCCACCCCCACACACACTGAGGATGTCTTTACTCTGCCATGTCCTGACATTCTGCTGGCTGAGTGCTTACCACCATCCACATCTGTTTTCTCTCCACTGTTGCTCACATCTAATGAATGGAGGGCTAAAATGATCAGGAAATGAAAGGGTAAGGGGGATACTTTATTATGAAAGTTTAAAGAGACTATTTCAGAAGCTCAGAATGTGGCTCGATGGTAGAGCGTTTGCCTAGCCCACAAAAGGCCCTACGTTTAATCTCCAGCACCAGACAAAACAAAAAACTCAGAGGTAACAAGATCATCAGTTATAAAAGATTACACAAAAACACAGCAATCATCTGTTTATCCTCACTCAACTTAAGTTATAAAAGAGTACAGACTATATTGAGGCATGTATCTCCATATATTTTTCTCCAACTCTATTCCCTTCCTTCTCTCTCTCAGAGGTGATTGCTAGTCTGATTTTTATTGTCCTTTGTATGCATATTCTTAAACTTTCCTGTATGGCTTTGTATGTTTTAAAATTTAACATAAATGATTTGCTATATTAACAATGTACAACTTATAATTTTGCTGGTTCACTTTTGCTGGAACCAGAAGTGACCTAGGGTAGCAAAAAAAAAATTCTTAGCAACAAAGCTAAGGCAAGGAACATTATAATTCCTAACTTTAAATTCTACTACAAAACTCCTGTGATAAAAACAGCATGATACTGGAAAAAACCCCATGATGATCAATGGGACAGATTAGAAGATGCAGAAAGAAGTCTAAACACATTCAGTTACTATACCTTTGACCAAGGAGTCAAACACCTTCACTGGAAGAAAGATAGTCTCTTTAACAAATGGTGCTGAGAAAAGTGACTTTCCACATGACGAAGGTTAAAACTAGTCCCAAGACTATCACCACGCACTAAAGTAAAATCAAAATGAATCAAAAATCTGAGTATTAAAACAGAAAAAGGAAATCTTCTGGAAGAGAAAATAAGCAGAACTCTTAAAGACATAGGTGTAAGCAAAGATTTCATAGACAAATCAACCACGCAGGAAAGAATACAAAGAATCAATAACTGGGATTTCATTCTATTAAAAAAAATTGTGCAGCAAAAGAAACCACTACAGAGTGAAGAGACAACCCACAGAATGAGATAAAATTTTAGCCAGTTGTTCCTCAGGCAATAGACTTGTATCTAGAATATGTAAATATTTTTAAAAATATGGTATTTCTCCTTAGTGTAAGAAACTCAGAGTTAATAATATCCAATTTTTACTATAGATATTGTGAAAAGGAAAGAAACTGCTCAAACAGAAAGAACAATTGGGATGGGGGAAAGGAGAAAAAAGAAGGGAAGGGAAAGAAAAAATATATACACAAGACAGCTAAGACAATTATACTACTAATTTCTTTTAGCTTATTGAAAAGAATGGAATGCTTATACTGTTTGATCAATTTTGCATGCCTATGTCCTATAATCTAAGCAACTACTCTAAAGATAATATGCAATATATTAACCATTGTTAATTTCCTATTATCTTGTATCTTGAAATTCTGTATCACTATTTTTGTTTTTTCTGTTTAAAATAAAGTTTTAAAAAGATCAAATCCTCCAGACTTAAAGACCGAATCCAAAAATGGGCATCTGAGATGACTATGCACTTCTCAGCTGAAGAAATACAAATGGCAAATATGAAAAAATGTTTAGCATCATTGGTCATTTGACAAATGCAAAGGAAAATGCCAAGATTCCATCTCACTCCAGAAAGAACGGCTATCATCAAGAAGCTAACCAATAACAAATATTTGTGGGGGTGTGGGGTAAAAGAAACCCTCCTCCACTGTTGGTGGGAGTGTAAACTGGTACAATCACTGTGGAAATCAGTGTGGCGATTCCTCAAAAAAAAAGTAGGATTAGAGGCTCCATTCAGCCTAGCTATTAACCTTCTGGGTAGAATTAAAAATATCATATCATAGCAATATATGCTTGCCCAGATTTGTAGCAGCACATTTTGTAATAGATGAATGTTGGAAACAACCAAAATGCCCATCGACTGATGAATGTATAAATAAGATGTATAAGTCTAATAATATAGACAACTACTTTTTAAAAATTTTTATTTAAAGAAAGACTAAACAAGACAGAAAAAGGGTAGAAATGATGCATACTTTCAAAGAAAAAAATAAACAGTAAGAAATCATTGGCTGATGTTTATGTATTGTCCTCTTAAAAATAGTTGTTCAAGATACAAGAGTGGAACATATAAAGTGGGGATTCAAACAGCAAGACTGCAAATAGTTTCTGTTCAACTATCCAACAAAAACAGTAATATGGTTGTCGATTCTATACAGGTAAATATACATGAAGTTATTGGTATCTTCATTTATGTTGAGATTAAACAAACCAGAGCAGGCTAAAATCACTCTGAACAAAGAATAATAGTATTGCTGGATTTCACATCATGACATTACGGGATCAGCACTAGGTACTATAGTGTCTTTTTCTCTTCAAAGTGTTTGTTCATTTCATCATGTGTCATAAAAGCAGTTCTCATAAACTGTTTATAGGTTCTACGCATGCATGAGTCTTAACATGTATTTCTATCCTTTCTATATTGGAGGGTGAAACAAATCAAAGCAGGACAAAACAAAACATATTCCTATAAACACATAAAATGAAAGACATAAAACTGTTGTACAAGGAGTTCTACCATGGTTACTGTGTTGTCTCTTGTTATCTTCAATAGAACTGGCTATATCATCAGACATAGTATAACTGAATATATCAGTACATAACAGTATTAGTAAAATAAAAGCACAACTTTGAAGATAGTGTAAAATTACAAAAACAAGTAGTAATCAAACTAGGATGGGTATCTAGTGAATCTTGTCATCTTCAGTGTAGTTTACCTGTACTCTCAGACTTGATACTATCAATCATAAGGTTTGAATAAAATCTGTCGATACCAAACAGCAATCAAACAAACCAGATTTAACTAAGATTAGTCATGATAAAACAGTATAAGTTCTACATGGCTCCAGATTAAGTTAATAGGAAATTAAAGACAATTACTGTGCTACATCCTGATATTTTTGGGATAGCTGTCTGTGCCCTCAGATCTAGTGCATGTAGACAAACTGGGACAGAATAAATTCTATCTAAGCAGAGTGGTGCAAGTGACATGGGTTTTAATTCCTGATACACTATTAACAGTATCCTCTGCCATATTTTTAAAGACTATTCCTCCCTTTTCACTCCCTGAGGGTGCACTGTGCATTTTTGGGTCTCACCAACACCCTTGGTTTTAAATTGGGGAGCAACCTGCTATTTACCTAAGTGGTTATGAACCTTCTCCCTCCTGGACTTGACCTCTAGTTGCCTATTAAAGCCTGTCTTTCCAACCTATCCACAAATACTGGTCTAGTTGTCCCTTTTACTCTCTGGTCCCCTGTGACATAGAGCAATGTTTTCTCATATTTGATTTTCAGTCCATATATCCTTTTTCAGGTTAATTATATTTCCTATAAAGAGCATCTTGGTGGACCCTACCTCCTGATCTACTCTGTCTTTAATCTCTCTCTCTCTCTCTCTTTTTATTTAATGTATCAGGGCCATCTATATTAGAGATTATAGCCATCCTTCGCTGCCTCATTTCTGTTGTACTCTTTTTCTGCCATTAGTTGCCTATTTGTCATCTTCATTTTGCTTTCTGCTTCATTCATTGAGGCCTCTCTGCCACTGTTCCTGGAATTCTGGTACTTTTCTCTCTCTCTAGAATGTCCTTCAGTATTCTGTAGCGTTGGATTGGTTGTCACGAATTCCCCAGTTCCTCTTTGTCTTGGAAGCATCTTGTTTCTCCATTAATTTCTAGAGACAGTTTTTCAGGGTACAACAATCTGAGCTGAAGGTTATTTTCTTTCAAATACTTTGCTCCAGGCTCTTCTTGCTTTGATCGTCTGTGTCAAGAAGTCTGCTGTAATTTTGATGGGTCTTCCTTTATAAGTAACCTGTTTCTTATTTCTGATAGCTTTTAATATTCTGTTCTTATACTGACTTTTTGGGATCTTGGTTATTATATGCCTAGGTGTAGCTCTGTTTTGGTTGTAGGTAGCTGGAGATCTGTATGCCTCACACATCTGCATATCATTTTCTTTTCCTATGTTTGGGAAGTTTTCCTTAATTATGTCTGTGAATAGCTTTTGTATTTCCTTTGTTTGTAACCCTGCTTCTTCATTCACATTCTTTATTAAGTTATAGATCCTCTAGTCATCTTCTAGTCTTTGTATTGTTATTGCTTGTTTCCTTGTCATTTTTAAGAAATTTTTCCTTTCATGACACCATGTTGCAAACCTGTCCTCCAGTTTGGATAATCTATCCTTAGTTTCTTTCAAGCAGTTTTGCCAGCTTTCAATGGAGTTTTTAATTTCCTGGTAATCTCTTTGAACCCGCTTCATGTAGTCTATGTTTTCTGTATTTTCTTCATCAAATGATTCTCTCCTTTTTTGGTGTTCCTCCATTCTTCTGTCTGTGTTTTCTTGAGAGATGCTTAGCATTTCTCTTACTAATCTATTTATAACTTGCTTTACTTGGTTAAATATTTCACTTTTGAACTCGACTATGTGGTCCCGAAGATATTTCTTTTTTTTTTTTTTTTTTTTTTTTTTTTTGTCTTTTTCATTTTTATTGGTACCGGGGATCGAACTCACGACTGCCTGCTTGCAAGGCAGGTGCTTATGCCGCTGAGCTAAATCCCCAGCCCCCCGAAGATATTTCTTTATGTCCACTGATGCCGTGTCTGATACTGCATGTTTGCTGTCCTCAATCTCCTTTGTATTTACCTTTCCTGGATCTATGTTCTCAGGTTGGGGTTTGGGGACTTTTTCTTGTTGCCTCCTCTTCTCATACTTTTTGTTTCTTCCATACAGGCATATAGGGGAGGACTCAGACTCTTTCTTTGTTGGCTACCATTCTGAAACACGCTGGCTAGGTGATCCCACCCCCTTCGTGTGCTACTGTGATGCAAACAGGGGTGGCGAATTCTGGCCCCTCTCCTCCGAGTCAGTCAACCTGCTGAGACCTTCACTGGGTTAGTGTTTACAGCTTGCTTAGGGAATTGGTTTGGGATGGCTTATTGAGTCTTAGCCAGGAGCGTGACCCTGGCCAAGCACACCCAACCAAACCTGTCTGTAAAGGGAACAACTGACTGAAGTCACTGCTGTTCCTTGTTCTTGCCAGTCTTGCCGGGTTCCCACATGTCATCCTGTTGGTGCACATTTTTCATGAAAGGGTTTTATTCCCAGCACTCACTGCAGGTCGATGCAGGTCCCCCGCCAACTCGGCTCTCTGTTGGGCCCGCTGACCCCTGACCTCAGTATGACTCTGGTTCCAGTGAGTCAAAGCGGTGGGAATTCGGGCAGCTCAGTAAGTTGTGGCTGCGCAAGTTTGGACGCTGCAGCGGGAGCACTGAACCTTTAGCTATTCCAATAGTAGCACCAGGACTGCCTGTTTGATTAGTTCTTCTCACCTTAGTTTCTTCCTGGGTTGAGAAGATCTATCTCCCTCTGTCCGGGACTCCCCACACTGTGTTATTTTGGCATCTAAGTTGACTATCTCAGAGAGCTTCTGTTATCTACTCTTATTTATCCACCATCTTTACTGGAACCTCTAGGCAACTACTTTGAAGACAATAAGATACACTATGATATTCATTCTGGTTTGACTGTTATCTTCTTCTGATGACCTATAATGTCTCAATGTTTTGTTTATATTGGTTTTGTTCTGTACTGTTTTGTTCAATTTTATTGTGCCTGATAATATGGGCAATTCTTTTGAAGATAGCAAGAGGCATTATGGTAGTCATTACTGATATTCTTGTATTTTGCTTTTAATTCATGTATCGTGTTCATCCTTTTGTTTTGATTGACTATATTTTGTTTTGTCTCATTTAGTTTTATTCTTTTCAAAATAAAAAAATAAAATTTTTACAGTATGGAGTACTTTTATACTATAGAGTACTATTCTGCTATAAAAATATAAATTTGAGACATGTCTAGGTAAATGGATGCAATTTTTTTTTAAATTTTATTTAAGAGGAAAAAGAGAAAAACACAAAACAAAACAAAGCGGTATAAGGGTACACGTAATACAGAACTACAAAAAAAAAAACAGTAAGAAATCACCTGTTAATAGATTACATATTATCATCTTAGAAATAGTTGCTCAAATCACAGTATCAAAGAATACAAAGTGGACATTCAGAGAGACTGCAAACAGCTGTGTTCAATGATCCAAAAACATTAATATAGTCAGCTATTTAACACCCCTAAACACACTTGCTGTTATATCCGTTAGAGCTCTTTTTTTTTCCCCTCTCTTTTTTACAACAAAATTTACACATTTTGGATTTTATTACTCCTTAGTTCTTATTACTTTTGGGGGGGGGGAGAGAATAAAGTCAAAGATGGCAAAACAAAGCTGTCAGTCAAAACCAAGGATAGACATAGCACATGATGTAGAACAGAGTACAAGGTTATCAACAATGGTTATCAACGTTGTCTCTTGTTTCCTTAAAAAGAATTGTCTATCTCATTAGATATTATAAAGTTGGACAAAACAGTAGAGAACAAGACCAATAAAACTTAGGCATTGTAAACATTACAGGACTTCCAAAGGAGACAATAGTCAAACCAGAATGGGCTTCTTAGTGAATCTTATTGCCTTCGAAGTAGTTGCCTATAATGGATGCAATTTGAGACCATACTTTTAAGTGAAATAACTCTGACTCATGTGTGTGAACACTGCATTGTCTCCCTGGTGTGAGAACTCAAAATTATAAATAAGGGTCAAAATGTATAATAGATATTGTGAAATGGCAAGAAATTATTTAAAAAGAAAATGATTTATAAAAGGGTAAAATGGAAACAGCTTTGTAAATAGAGAGGAAAAGAGGAGTTAAAGGGAGGAGAGGAGATTGGGGAAAAAAAGAAATCAGATCATATCATGTACAGATGCAAATCCCTTATGATAAACATGATTATGTATCTAAGTGTATCAATAAACTTCATTAAACATTGTGAGTTGAATCCTGGTACAAGATCCTTCCTACCAATTCCACATGGAACTCCTTTACCCACTTCAGACTCTGGCATCATCTGCCTTTATGGATTTTTTTTTGGTACCAGGAACTGAACCCTTGCCAGACAAGTACGTACACTACTGAGCTACACCCCTGCTGCCTTTATGTACTAAATACAGCTAGACTCTTTAGGAATTATCCTACACTGAAATAGGGTACTCATTACTACTCAATTAAAATAGAATTCTTACTCATCTGTGAAAGCTAAGTGTTTATCTTTAGACAATTGAGCATTTTTTCCTAAACCTAATGGCAGCTGTTAGGAAGGTCCTACTATTCACATTTTTGTAGACTTTAATACTGAGGTGATTTTCTTTATAACTGTAAATTCTCTTAAGAGTCTTTCTTTTGTCCACACCCATAAACAATGGCAGACTTTAGCTTGCAGCAATATCAAATTTCAGGAGCTTCTCAGTTCTTGACAGTTCTGATGCCTAGGAGGGGATCCTCACAGAGACAAGGGGAAGAATAACGGTTGGGGTGGCCTAGTTAGTGAGATTTTAGGGAAATCTCTGGGAGATATTGGGCAGTGTATGGGAATCTGTTGACTCAACAAATGATCAACTAGGATATACAAAGAGATTCATTTTATTGCCTGCCATTGAGGAAAAATTGGAGCTGTGGTTGCAGGCATGTGATACTGGGAAATAGGGCCAATGACTGCAGCTTAAACGATGCCTTCCTTTTGCTGATATTCAAGGGGTGGAGAAGCTTCTCTGTTAACCATTGGCATCAGGTTCACACTACTGCGACTAGAATTACATTTTGTCTTTTTTCAGATGATGAAGAAACATGCACATAAAAGGAAAGTCTGTAACTGTCAGGGACAAGAACAGGCACATTTTTAGAACTTCGGCTGATTTGCTAGGAAAATGACAGAATGGGTGAACAATGCTTGTCAACAGTGGTGTATCTCTGCTCTTTCTTTAGCCTGTCATGCTAATCTTATTAGGTCAATCTGAGGACCACAGGGAAAGGTCGTGGAGGAGTGTTTGTTTGTTGTAGTGCACCTGGACCTCTGTAAGGAGATTTGGAAGTCTCAAGAGATTTTTCTGATACAAGACTAATTCCTGTAGGAGGGTCTAATTAAGGCCTAATAATAAATGAGGCATTGCATTAGAATTAAGGCTCTCACTGCTCCAGATTAGGTGCACAATGCTGATGAAGTAACCTACTTAAGGATGAGTAGGCCCATAGAAACCTATAGTTTCTTGCAATCATTCCTGCCATCATGGAAAACTTTCCCTACCATTTATGCTCAACGTAAGAGATGTTTTGATAACAGGGCAGCAGACACTCCAAATTCATATGAAGTTTTTAGAAAGGCCACTTTTTGTAAGCCAACCTCAGTTCAGTCAAAGGGCACAAGATCCAGTTTACTGCACAGAGTTACTCGCTTACTTACTCACTGCATGCAGTTATTCTCCACTGTGTCCTGTTACCCCTTCCCCTTTATCCCAATCTGCCTAAAGAATGGATGAGTGGGGAAGGGACTAAGGTATCTCTGTTCCAAAGGGAACCAAATATGAGAGCAGGGAAAGGACTCCTATTGCTATGGCTTTGTTTGATACAGGTGCATCAGTCACCATTTTATCCACAGCCATGAAAGCACTGGCCCCTGTTTCAGATATAATGGTTTTCAGGACTCACCTGGGGAAGGAGAGCTGATTTGATACTGCGTGTGGAGTTGTCTGAATTAATGAAGTGTATTGTTATTAGAGTCAAGTCAAAATTACGGTATGAGAAAGCAGTGATAGGTATACAGAGCCAAAAATCATTCCCCAATTTGGGGTCCATCATCTAAAGGATCCAGTGGGTGTTATTGATGAGACACAGGTTGTTGTGGAAGGGTGACAAGGGGCCCCATATAGTTTGCCCTAGGCTTGGGTTGAGGGTCTAATGGAAATGGTGATGGGGGTAGAGATTCTGATGTTGGCTAGAGAGATCCACTTTTATCATGTTGAAGATAGTAAATGGGTCTGACCTCCTCCCATCTACCCAGAAACTCATCTGACAACCAGACACCCATTCCTGTGTCCTTAATGGCATATTTTATAGGATTACAGGCTCGCTGTGGAAAGTTTGGATCAGATGGGGGCTGAGTTAGAGGGTTATTTGGGAACCTCCATAGCGTATGGCACAGTCCCACCTTGAGCAGAACCAGACATTGGCATGGTACTTGCAGTAACCCTTTTCTTGGCCTCATTCAGGGAAGACATACTTGTTGTTGATTTGATATTCTCATTTCCACTTCATACCCTGTAAAATAGATATCCCAATCTGGATTTTTTGTTTGAAATAAGCATGCAAGATACACTTTAGTCTGAGCAGGGTCCCATCTACTCTGGTTGAGAATCACTATGGGTTCAGTGCCATAAAGTTGGTTTGGACTCCCAGTGGCCTGAGTTTGCTTGGTAAGCATGGGGGCCAAGCAGCCTGAGCAGGAACAGGCACAGGATAAAAATGGCAGTCATTTTGACCATAGGAAAGGCAGTTTAGAGTACTCAATTTAACAACTACAGCAGTATAGAAAAGAACAAAAGTGACCTTATGGTGGACTTCCCAATTGTCTGGAGACACAGCCCAGAATCTTAGGGCAACTGAGATAAACAGGAGGTAGAGGACCAGAAACCAAAGTGGGTAGCAAAACATGGGTTAATTGAACAGATGCTCTGGTGTATGATGGCTGTTCAACTTTAGCCATGTATTGTCCCATCAGCCTGTGGAGAGACAAGAGCAAGGCTTTGAGGGCGTTCTCTTCACAGAGTTGTCTTTAGGGGAGTTTACTCATCCAGGTAGGATTTTCAGCAGTCGTGCATGTTTGCTTTCTTGACCCAAGAGTGATGAATCTATTGCTGGACCTCGTAAACCTTTATTGCTGCGGGAGTGGTCAAAATAATTAAGTAGGGCTCCTTCAGGTAGATTGTAGGGGCTCCTTTTTCCAATCTTTTACCCATACTGGGTCCCCTGGATTAAAGACTGACTCTTTAAGCTATCTTCTCTGTATCTGACAAAAATTCTTTCCCAAATGTGTAAGTTGTTCCTGAAAAAATTTGTTACTTAGCTGACATAGGTCTCCCTAGAGACCTCTAATTATGGTGTGGGAGCATCTCCCATACAGAACTTCAAAGGGTGTACGACCTGTGGACTCTATGGAGCTTCAGATCTTGAGGAGGGTTATGGGAAGCAAATCTACCCATGATGCTCAAGTTTCTTGGTGATACTTAGTATCAACTTTAAAGTCCTATTTATCGTTTCAACTTTTTGTGTGTAGTCTGTATTCTATAAGTTCCACTTGATTTTTAATTCTGGGTTATTTTTGCCAAAAATGTAGGCCTATTATTTGTGCCTATGGTCAGGGGCAGCCCATATCTGGGGATAATTTCTCTTATGATAATTTCTGTAAGACTATGAAGACTTCTGTGCCTTTTTCTGTCTTAGTGGGAAATGCCTCTGGCTACAGACAAATAAATACAGACAAGAACTAGGAAATATTTGTAGCTTCTTCACGGCTTGACTTCTGTAAAATTTATTTGCAGATCTTTAATAGGGAAACATCTAGCACACTAGATACCAGATGGGGGTTTAGGTCCAGATAGGACTTCCATCTTTGCACAAGTTTGACATCTCTGACTAATAGAGGCACAGACTGAGGTTAAGTTTGAAATATTATAATGGTGGCTAAGAGGCTGATTCATGGCAGTTTTTCCTCCCTGTGTGATGTCATGATGATGTTTTACTCAGACATAGGCCAAATCTGGAGAACTATCATCTGATCATGCAATTTGGGCTGGTGCTGGCCCTTCTTGTTGTGCTCACTTAATTTCCTCCTTAAAGTAGTACAGGGGTCTGCTGTGGAGACTGAGGACAGTTTTAGGGGGTATTTTGTGTTGGGCTTTCAGATTCTGTACTGAATCATTTGTCCCCCAGGTGGACTATTCTGCTACCAGTTTGGTAGCTTTGTCTGCTTTGTGATTGCCAAGAGTAACAGTGTCTTTTACTCTTTTGGTGCCCTTTACAATGGATAATGATGACTTTCTTAGGTTCCAAATTGTAATCAGGAGTTGAAAAATCTCATCCTTACTTTTAATTTGTTTCCCTTCTGCCATGAGAAGTCCATATTCCTTGTAAAGCATTCCACAGACATGAACAGTGGCAAAAGCATACATCAAGTCAGTATATATGTTTACCTTTTTCCCTTTTGCCCAGTTGATAGCTTATATTGGGGACCATAGTTCAGCCCCTTGAGCAGATCAGTTTTAGGGAAGAGGCCTGGCTGGGAGCATGTCTTTTATAGTGACAACAGCTAGCCTGGCATTTCCTATCCCTGACTGAGCTGCTTTCATCTGTAGACAGGTTTGTACTCAGCGTCAGACTAGGGTTCCATCTGCAGACCTGGCCAGCTAGCAAAGAGCTCATCAGTCAAGGCAAGAAAGTCATGGCCTGGAGGACCAAGCACAGTGGGCAGGAAGGTGACTGTATTCAGAGGTTTAGTCAGTTGAAAACTAAGTTACAGATTTCCAACAGGCAATCCCTGGTACTGGATGACATGGCTGTTTGAGAGTCAGTGGTGTCCCAGACTGTTTAATAGTTCTAGAACAGCAGGTGGGACCTGAACTGTTAGCTTTTGTCCTGGAGTCAGTTTGTTAGCATTTTTGACCAGGAGAACAGTAGCTGGCAGGGAGGCCAGTCTTTTGTCACGGGGTTCAGGGTTTTTTGACAAACAAGCAATGAGTTTTCCCAGGGGCTGAGTTTCTGAGGAAAGACCTTGAGGCAACATGTCTCTGTTCATCAATGAACAGATTGGAGGGTCTAGTCACATCAGGACTGTCCAGTGCTGGTGCAGCTGAGAGTGTCTTTGTTTTTTGTTTTGGTTTTATTTTTGTTTTTTTGAGACAGGATCTTGCTAGGCTGGCCTTGAGCTCACTTTGTAGCCCAGGCTGGTCTTGCAACGATCTTCCTGCCTCAGCCTCCCGAGTGCTGGGATTACAGGCATGAGCCACCACGTCTGGCTAGCAAGAAAGTCTACTTTATGATCTAAAAGGATTTGTTATAAAGCCCAGCTGAATAGCTCTTTTTCATTTTCTTTACCTGCTATCATATCATATAGAGTCTTGGCCCTTTTGACGAATCCCAATATCCAAATCTGACTGAAGCCCTCAGTGATCAGGAATTCTTTGTGTTTTATTTTCAGGCCTTGGAATGGAACAGATGACTTCTTTTCCCTCAGGGCCCAAGGACCTGAGACTTTTTTCTAAGTCAGACCCCAAATAGCCTACTTTTTATTTACATATTCAAACCTCTTTCCAGGAGATTTTATAGCCTATGGTCAGTAGGTGGCAGAGAAGGGTTTGTGTCCCCTTTCAGCAATCTGGCCTGGACTACAAATACCATCTACATCCTGTATAAGGATACAGTTAAAGTCTGCGTGTTGAAACTGAGCTATATCATCTGCCACTGCTTCCCCAAAACGTGTGGAGGAGTTCTCAAAACTTTGTGGTAAATGAGTCTGGGTAAGTTGAACTTTTTGCCCCATCTCTGGGTCTTCCCATTTAAAAGCAAAGAGGCTGGTAAGTGCAACCTGCAAACAGAAGAAAGCATTTTCTAAATGTAGACAAGTGAATCATAGGAAAGAAGACACAGGAGAGTATAAGGACTGAGTACTATCAAGTGCAGAATGTGACGGCTGAATTGATAACATGGAGGTCTTACACTGGCCAGTAGTCCCTGTTTGGCTTATTCAATGGGAGAAGTGGAGTGTTCCAAGGCGACTGGGAGTCTATCAGGATTCCAAATTGTTTCAAGTGTGATATGTGGGGCTGGATTCCAAGCTGAGCCTCTTGTGGACATTGGGTACTACTTAATAGCAATGGGAGTTGCAGTGAGACAGAGCTTGATCACCAAACAGACATAACTGATTACAAGCCCCAGAGGTGAGTTCTCTGCCCATACTTCTGGGAATAAGTCTCTCAAAACATCAAGGTTATGATTATCAGGCATCTCAGGCTGATGCAGGTGCTATTTTTCTTCTCAGGGTACAGTCAAAGTTAATATCAAGTCTGGAGCAGTGGACTTGAGCATGATAAAACATGGCTGGTTTGGAGCAAAAGAGATAGTTGCCCCTAATTTGGAGAGGTTACATGCTGGGAGAAGAATGGGGCCCTCGGGCTTGTACAAAAATTCATGTTTGATAAAATGTCCACCTGTTCTCGCATAATTTTTTTTCTAGTGGGGTTCCATGGTACTAACAACTTTGATTTTCTGAGAGGTCAGAGGAGCAACAGGCTGAGTTACAACTGAATGTTCAGGCCCACTGTCCACCATGAAAGTTGTAGATTTCCCCCTCATTCTGGCAATGACCATAAGCTCCCTGGGATCCCATCTAATGGAACCCAGTTTTTCCTATTTATTGTCATCAAGAAAGGGAGAAGAGACTCTGGCTGGGGTGGCTTGAGAGAGGTTTCTTTGTGTCCTATAGATGGAAGGGACATTTATCTTTCCAGTGTCCAAGTTGTTTGCAGTGAGCGTATTGGGTCAGCTGCCAGGGCACAAGGCCTCTCACCAGTTTTAGGCTGTGAGGCTTGTAGCGCAGCCTTGCATCCATTGCTGTGGTGGTATTGACTGTGGTGAGATATTTTAGAAAGAGCTTTCCTAATATTGCAGCAGGGAGAATAGCTTTCTGCTGGATCCTGCAATCCTGCGATCTGCCTCATGCCATTGCTCCTGATTTTATCTTCTCTCTTTTGGTTTACGAAAACTTTTTGAGCAATCTGAAGTAACTCAGTGGTGTTTGTGCCAGCAAAACCAACAACCTTTTGGATCTTTCTCCTAATGTCAGTGGCAGCCTGAGCAACTATGGCAGCACTGACCATCTGTTGGTTTTGAGATGTCTCTTGATCAAAAAGTATATAGACCTGGTAGGCTTCACACAGTCTCTCATAAAATTTGGTTGGACTTTCCCTGGGCTCTTGAATATCATTTCTGTAATCTTAGACATGCTTATTGGTTTTTAACCTCCTCCTTTGAGCCCTGCAAAAAAAGTAGTGTGGTGCTGATCCAAGGCCTCATGATCTTCTGTTGTATCGCAGTCCCAGTTTAGTTTATTTTATTTTTTTGCAGTCCCAGTTTAAATGTGCTCAGGGGAAAGTTATGTTCACCCAAGCATCAGGATCAAACACAGTGCCAGGGCCCTTTGATTTCAGCCAGTCTTGGACCCTGTCTAGAATAGAAAAGCATTCTTTAGTATTAAACAGGGTCGTTATATTTGGTACTATAGTGTATGAAGGTATACTCAAATATTTCAAGGAAAGAGATACTATGGTAGCTACTGTTATGTCAGGTTGTCTTGTGGTGAAACACTATGTTGCTTAAATTGTTCTGTTCTGACCTGCTTTGTTATGTCCTCTTTCATTTTAATCCCTTTTTAAAATAAAAAAAAAGTATTAAACAGGGTCAAAAGGAGCTGCTGACAGCCATCCCATGTTGGCAGGCAAATCTGAAAGGTGGATGTGCGAAGGTCAGTCATTGTTTGGGGCTTCTCCAAGTAGGACAGGTTGTGGTGCTTCCAATTCATGTGGTCAGTGGAACTCAGTGGCTAATGATACATCAAGGGCGGCTGGTTGGGTGTGTCTTCCTTGGCTCTGAGATAGACATGAACTGGCAGCTGGAGATGAACTGGAGGTTTGAACTGAGTGGCAGAATGAAGACAATGGCTGATAGAGCTGTCAGTGTTTCTGTCCACGTTGACAACAACCTGATAAATCAGTCTGGAGTTTGGAAGATGCTCCAGTATTTGTAGGCTTTGGAGCTGTGGAGTCTCCAGTGGCCAGAGGCTCCAGGAAAGCTGGAGGTAGTATAAGCTGGGTGGCAGACATGGTGGCAGATGCAAATCTCCAAGTGACAGAAGAAATCCCATAGTGGAGGCTTGGGTATGCTGCATGAGTCTAGTGGAATCAGGAATAATTAATGGAGCCAAGGGACCACCGGAGGGTGCAGCTGGAGCAAGTAAAAATTGCTATGAGTCCTGAGATGTGCTTGATGGCGGTGATGGCAGCAGCACTATGGCTTCTGGGAAAAGAGATGGCAGTAGCAGTTCTAACTGTGATGGTGGTGCCTGTGGCAGTGGCACTGTCTGCAATGGCAGTGCTGGCTGTGACACTGTGGAGTCTGGAAAGGTGGGATCACCCAGTGACTGTGGCAGCGGCACTGGAATGGGCTGTGGAAGCATTGTGGAGTCTGGAAGGGTAACACCACCCCTGTGGCTGTGGCAGCAGTGTCTGGATTGGAATGAAGGAACTGGTCAGGGTGGTCAGACTTGGGATTTGTTATGCCATTCCAGACTTGCCAGAC
Source organism: Cavia porcellus (assembly GCF_034190915.1). Classification (NCBI taxonomy): domain Eukaryota; kingdom Metazoa; phylum Chordata; class Mammalia; order Rodentia; family Caviidae; genus Cavia; species Cavia porcellus. Next base: position 70,816,308 of record NW_026947485.1, on the reverse strand, counting down.
AGTCTCAACACCAAGACTTCCTTCATGCAGCCAAGCAGGTGTGGCCAATCAATGTCACAGAAGGTTCAGAGCTTTCAGGGTTTCATTTTTGTTCCACAGTCATCAGGGAATTTTCTTTGGAAGTTTTTTAGCATACAGTCTAGAATTGTGGGTTTACTCTGGCTTGCATCCGTTGCATCTCCCTATGGTGTGCATGGTATACCTTCAAATGGTGGCACAACAGACAAATGGATGCCCTTAGAGAGAGACCATTTAGATGCTCAACTGGCTGCTTGCTTCTTAGCAGTGTTGGGATGATCTGGACTATGGAGAAGCATCAGTAAGTTCTCCATTTTGTCCTTATTAGATACATTTACAGAAATGCAAGTTGGGGCCCAATCAAGCTCTGTAGCTCTGAGGTACTGAAGGGGCCTTTCACTGTGGAGCGTAGATGGGATGCCTACTGCTTTGGCTGTCTATTAGAAAGACACAATCATTGAGCAGGCACTCAGAGGTTAAACATTCCAACCTCCTTCCCTTGCCGGTGGCGTGAACTAATGAGAAGTGATCAGGCTCTCCTGCTTGAATATGTGCAAGATTAACTGACAGACTGACTGGGGCTCCTCCAAGGGTCTTACCATACCCAATTGCCTAACCCAACTCGGTCCAATGAGGGTCACTGATGCCAAGCAGGACCCTCTCTGATCCAGGCTTCCGGGGGGACTCCAAGACCTGGAGAGCACACTTTCCTGCCAACAAGCCAGGAGCAGGCCCTACTTTGGCCACTGGGCCTCAGCCAGTGCCAAAGCAGTCAGCATGGTCTTCCTTGTTGAGGAACCAAGAAATGTTATGGAAATCAGACCAAACACAGGAAGAAATGGCACCGAGGAGGTATAGGAGGCAGTTTACGACACTGGGAGGTGTCCAAGGATCTCTCCCAAAGAGCCAATGCACTGCCCATTTGGGGTGAAGATTCAGCACATATAATAGGAGGCTTGGGTGACATCATGGATTCTGAAGGAGTTTAAACATTTCAGATTACATCACAAGGCCATCAATTATACAAAGTATGGGTAATATAAAGGAGGTTATATTTTGCTACATTTTAAGTTACATTTTAAGGCCATCAGTTACACAAGGGCAGCAAAGACTGGTTTACACAAAGGAAGAAGTGTTCTGTTATCAGACCTGCTTGACATGTCTGCTGGGTTTGGCAGGCATTCTTGGGGAACTTTCTTAGCAGTCCTCTGCCTAAAATTTTAATTTTCTTTCAGTCCAGGCCTAGTGTCTTGCATGGGAGCTGGCTATGGTATGCAGAATACAACATCGTGTGCCTCTTGTCACAGATGGCGTCTCACTGTCCCGTGATGCTGTGACATACCAGGATAAGATTACATTAGCTGAACACATCCTGGTTCCTCCTGAACTGAGTAGTAAAAAGAAAGGATTTCACCTAGGGGAAAGGACAAATGCCCTGGTAATCTGCCATCTCTCCCCACCATCCTCATCAACATAAAGATCCTCATTAGCATAAGATTGTCACTGCCCTCTGAGTCATCCTATAATCCCCTCACCATTTTCCTTAATGAATAAATACTGAGGTTCTGGTTACCTTGTGGCCTTTTGCTCCCTGTGAATAACTGGTCATCCTGGTTCCCCACTGAACCACCATTTTGTCTCTTATTCTTTCTTTTTTTCTATGTACTGTAGCACCTGGCAGGAGATTGGGGCCCTGGTACTGAGCTACATTCCCAAGGCTTTTTTTATTTTTCATTTTTAGGCAAGATCTCTCTAAGTCAATAAATTGCACAGACTGACTCAAACTTGTGATCCTCCTGTCTCAGAATGCTAGGAATTATAGGTGTGCTTTACCACACCCATTTTTCCTTGGGGTTTTAGACACATGGCTTTCCTGACTGGTTACTACAGCTATTGCACACACCCACTTGAATAAGCAGCTGTTAGCTGGGATCTTGTAGAAACTGAGGGACTGACACACGGGTTTAAATATTGCATTGTTTCTTTTGTATGAGAAATTGAAAGCACAAATAAGGACTCAAAATGAATGATAGGTATTTGGAAGCAGGAAGAAAATGTTCAAATGGGAATATGAATAAGGAGGAGGAGGGAGAGGAAAGGGTGGGGAGAAGTGTTGAAAGGAGAGTAGGGGATGGGGAAAAAAGAATCAATGTATATTACGTACAGGCACATTTTCTGTGATGAATGTGATCTTTATGTGTATCAAAAGTATAACAATAAAAATAATTAACAAAACCCAGAGATACTGTTACAGGCCTCTGATTCTTCACATGACATTATCATTCTGGAGTGTGCTTATAAATTCATGGATCCCAAATGACACATTCAAGAATGACACAGCTGGGCATGGTGATGCAAGCGTGTAGTCTAAACACTCTGGGAGACTAAGGCAAGCACATTGCAAGTTTGAGCCCAGCCCCGGGCAACTCAGCAACTTAGTCAAATCCTATCTCAAAGATAAAAATAAAAAGGTGGGAGATGGAGCTCATCTCCCAGGGCTTCAACCAAGCCCAGGACGGGGTGGGGTGGAGGTGAGGGAGGTAGTGGGGTGGCAATAACACCACTGTTCTGGTCCACAGGCATCTCAGTTTTATACTAATTAGTGGCATCTATCCCTCAGGAGAAACTCTTTTCTCCTCTTCCTCCTTCTCTACCTTTTCTGTCTGAAGCAAAGCTACTGACTTAATGGGACTCTCAATTCAATTTCTCTGCATCCTTGGGCTTTATTCACTGGTGGTTTGGCTGAACTGAAATTCAGACACAATTTGACAGAAACACTCTGAGCTGCTATGTCTGTTCAATCTCCACGTTAACTACACTGAATCCACAATATTCATGGTTACTGCACTCAGCAGGCAGAACTCAAGGCTGATCTCTTATCTCTGATCAATAGTCCTCTTGATGAACCTTGTTGTTTGTTCTGACTCTTGAACTCTTGCCAGGGACCTAACGCTTTGGTCTGCACATTGAAAATTACAGATAGACAGATTGAAAACACTCCATTTTGGGACTGTGAAAAATGGAAACAGATTATAGGGGCTAAGCCAAATGTCTACATTTCTCATATATATATTTATGGCAAGGCCCACTGTCTGGTGAGACTGATTGGAGTCAAGCTGCTGATCAAGGCTGTACTTCTGTGACTGTCAACTCTGCTGCCTGTGTGCATTACTGGATTGGACATGTTACAAAGGAATGGGCAGGTACAGTGCAGGTTCTTGTGTATAACAAGCTATGAAGTACAAGCATACACCAGGTAGCAAGTAGCAAGCTGCTACATTTATTGAAGATCATAGAAAGTTGTGCTCAGGGCAAGTCTATGGTGACAAAAGATACAGCAGACAAAAAAAAGGTACCACGGTGACAGAAAGGTGAAAACACTGTACACATTTTCACAGCACATGGTAATTGCAACCCCCCACTCCGTAAATTAGGCTTTTGGATTTTAAGGGACATGCACCTTGGTCTGGGTACTCTTCTGAATCTCTAGGTGTGAGTCACAGGCATGATTGGGAGGGTGCTGAGCCAACTCGGGCACAAAGGCTTATCCCAGAATTCACCCTGGTCTTAATTACATGCATGATATCTAGTACATATTTTTGAATCTGTAACAAGGTTTGAAAAGGGTAAAGGTAAGTTGGGTCACGCTGGCAGATCCAAGATGAATGTTCTCTTGCCTAGAGCACTAGAGAATGCCTATACAGTACTGTTTAAATAGATCCTAGCACTCAGGAGGCTGTGGAGTTTGAGATCATCCTGGGTTACAACATGAGTTCAAGGCCAGTCTAAACTGTCTCAAACAGACCAAAAAAAAAAAAAAAAAAAAAAAGAATTCAATGGATGGAAGTGAGTGACTTCCTCAGCTCGTTCTACCTGTACTACACAGAGTGCACATTCATCGTCATAGACTGACATACACTAATCTGTATATTTGGTGCAAAGTCTAACTGCATGCTGAACTTTTAGCTCCTGATAGAAATCCACACATTGCTACCCTCTTCTTATCTTGTTTTGAAATTTTGGATTTTTTTCTCTTTAAAAAAAAAGACTTAGTTGAATAAACATAAAGGAGGAGCACAATTGCCCTCACAAACACAATTAGACCATGGCAATTTTACTGTAAAATTTTAAAATCTGCTTACAAAAATAAATACACTCTGCCAGAATTTTATTAGCAAAAGGGCAAATCAACTAGCCTGCCTAGAGCTCAAGAACTGTAAAAGGACATCCGAGCAGGAAAACAGGTTGGCCCACTACAGTTAATAAAATAAGGATGAGAGTACACTTGCGTATTAATAGACAATGGAACCCTGCAGCTATTGAGAACCATGTAACAAAACCCATAGTAGGCAACTGAAGAAGGCAATGCAAGAGCCTCGCACACTGGTGATGTGATGCGGCCTCCTATAAACCTTTGAGAATATGTTGAATGTGACCATCATAGACTGTATCATGTGTATAACACCTGTCTCAGGAGTAGAGTACTGGGTTTAGGCAGCCAATCCACCCTTACTTAGACCCAATGCTTAGGCAGACTCTCCTCTTGAGATTTATTACGAACTAGACAAGATTGGCCCTACATTAGATATTCTTCCAGGTCTGGTCATCCCTATTGACAAGCCAGATAAGGCAACTATTAATTCTGCCTCTCATTTTATATATGCACGCCATGGATATATACAATCCATCCCTGTGGATTCAACACTTGTGGGTTGAGTACTGAACCTTACAATCCAGTTATTGTTTTCCAATGGATGTACAATTTTGGGTGGCACATGATAAAAAAAATTTCATCTTTTAGGGATTGGGTCTAATTGATATATCTTGGGTATAGACTATTTTTTATGCTCTAAGTATATCTCCTTCTATAACACCCACTCATTGGATCAGTTATATTAAAGATCTCCCACACTATGGGCCACTTGTAAATGTAAAAAAGGCCAAATGATGTCTATGGATCCATTGAGTTCATTGACTTGGGTCTCAAAGAAAAAAAATGAAAGAACAGTTAACAATTCAAAATGGCATGATGTATCTTGGAATCAAATTAATGATTCAATTAAATTCTTTTAGAGACAAATATTCTCTCATATTCTTGATCAGTTTAATCTGAGAAAATATCTCAAGGCCCATTTTTGGTTTTATATAAGTGTGCTTACAAAAATTTGTTTATGTCTTCTGGTTTTATTCTTAGTTTTCTGCAAAGGAACTCAAACTTGCAACACTGAGAGGCTCTGTGGCCACAGCTTACTCTGATTCAACTTCTGTAATCAAATAAACAGAAATTGTTACTGTTTCTGATACTTTTGAGTTCCCATATAATGGCCCACTTGGTCCAAAACAGAAATATAATGAGTTTCCATATATTTTAGAAAAATAGTTTTAGCTTTTTTTGTACCTTACCTTTCTGGACTAGAGATCTGGATGTGAGTAGAGGATGACTAAGGAAAAGGTGAAGTTATAGCAAATGGAATGTGATCCACTGATTATATTTGATGGTGGTAGTGGAGAGAGATTAAACAATCTTGGTACTTGGGGAATGAATGCATGCACCTCAAGAATAATAAAAAACCAGGTAAACATTAAGAATTTTCTGTCTTTTAAAACTATCTCTGGAGTTTTCATAATAAAGCAAAACACAAGAGAGGTTTTCCTACACTTTCACACACTTCAAATTTAACTGATTTCTGCCTCTGTTTTATGCCATCAGGCAGATTCAGCCATGTAGATTGCAATCTACCTTGACATTAATAAGCAGGCTACTAAAGCAACCAGGAAATATCCTGCTCCTACACCTCCCATGCAAAACATCTGTCAACATCGCTGCATATCTGTCCCACTCCCAGGCCTATAACCTCTGATAGTCACCCAATAGCGCAGATGAATGCCACTTGGCTGATGGCAGACAAACAGAATAGCTTGGACTTGCTGCCCTGAGGCAGTCCCTCCACAGACACAGACTAGACTCAATCATAACTCAGTCAAACTGAACTAGGAACAAAAAGGCCTACCAGACATCTGAGAGGCTACACTAGAGGTACTACCTACCTGTGTCTCTCAACTTATATAAATAACATATGAGGGAATTTTGTAATAATAAACAATCTTTTCTTTCCACATGTACCATGTACACTCCTAGGACTTAAGGAAATATCATCAACTGATCACATAGTCCTCAGATAACTGGGGTAACTGTCCAAAATGGGGCCACTCTAAAGTTAGGGATATATCTTAGTGACTCAGTGCTTACCTAATATGTGCAAGGTCCTGGGCTTTCAAGTCAGGCCTACTTCATTGCTCAGGGTTGTTAGCATTAATATAGTTGCCCCATATTTCGTCTTTGCAGGCCATGACATAGTATGTGTAAAGTGCAGACAAATCCTGATGTACTTGAGTGGTCCTTTGGGCCAAGTGAACGGGTCAATACAAAAACAATAACTAGAAAGCAATCAAACAGACCTGAATAGGATTTGCTCAGTCAATTGGGTCTGGATCTCTGAGGAGCTGTCTTTGATAATTTTCTCTCATTGCTGTAAGCTAAATAAACCTTTCCTTCCTTAACTTTGGTTGTTGGGTATTTTGTCCAGCAATGAGAGAAAAGTAACCAAGTCAGAATTTGGTACCAGTGGAGTGGGATCATTGCTGTGACTGTACCTGATCATTTGGAAATGGCTTGTGGGAAGAGTTTGGAAAGATTTGGAGATGTTGCCTGAAAGACTAACCCTGGAATATCTTAGGCCATTCTTATGGGAGATTCTGGTAATAGTTTAGAAGACAAGAAAACCAGTAAAGACCAGGCTCGGGAGATTTCTGCTGGGAAGAAGGACTGCATTAGGTGCTGGACTCCAGATGATATGTGTTATGGCTTCACAGAAAGTCTGTCTGCACTTTGCTCGCGTCCAGAAACTTTGCCTGAAATTGAGACTAACGGTGGCAGACTAATTAATCTGGCAAAAGAAATTTCAAGGTAGTCGAATGTTAAGGCAGTGTCATAGCTAATGTGGGGACTCTTAGGCAGATTTATGTTATAGATGAAGAGCAAAGGACCCAGCACAGTGATTTAAAATGTCATGGGTTTGGCCAGAAAAAACTCCAGTAAAATTTTAGACTGCAAAGATAGAGCTGAGATCTCCATTGCTAAGAAGGAACAACCACAGGGAAAAAAAAAAAAAGAAAGAAAAAAAAAAGATGGTCTGCAGACACCACAGGAAGCAGAGATGGGTCTCTACCCTTTTCAGCCTCAAAACTGTAAAAGTGAAAGACTTTGCTTAGAGGAGAAAGCCACAGAATGCCACATTCCGGAATAGCAGCAGAGGCCACATAAAGTTCTAGAATGGCAGCAACATAGAAAATTTGTTCCTCAGAATTGGATTCAGAGTGTTCAGCACTCCAGGCACTCGACCCCTACAGCCAAAAGAGAGAAGAGCATGGCTAGTGCTCCAACTGGCAGCAGACTTAAGCATCATCCATGTGGTGCTGGTTTTAGGTGTGTACAGAATGCAAGAGTTCTGAGGTTAAAAAGGTTTCCACCCCAATTTCAGAAGGCCTGGGAGGCCAGGCAGTAAGCCCTGAGAGGGCAGTGTGTGAAGCCATGAGTGTGAGGCCAAAGGTGCAATGGAGGCCCCAGAAGTTGAAAAAGCCAGGAATGTGGATCATCTAAGGAAAGCTGCAAGGAACAAGCAAAGCAGGCCTAAGGGAGAAGCTCTGGGTGCCATAACCACCAGAAGTGCTGTAGGTATGGAACCACACAAGCCCACAAATTGTGAATTGGAGTTCACAATTTGCCACAGATTGTTTCAGATGCTGGACATGCAACTACAGGATCCCTGCTGGATCTTGGACTTGCTTTGGCTCCAATGCTTTGTATCTCCCTGTTTATACTTTTGGAATGATAATGTTTATCTTATGCCATTGCATATTGGAAGTATTTAACTTTGTTTTCATTTGTACAGGGGCTTGTAGCTATGGTTTGCCTTCCGTCTTGGAGGAGACTTGGGACTTGAAGTTTTCAGCAATGCTGAAACTATTAGGACTTTGGCAAATCTTGCAGATGGACTAAATGCCTTTGCATAAAGGGATGTTCATGAGTCTGTGGGGGGCAGGACAAAATGTTATGTTTCTAATGTAATATAATATTGATAGACTAAATGCTGGTTCTTAAGGATTGTTAAACCTGTGTTATAATGCTCAAATTGTGCAACGTTAAGAATAAGCATGTTTTGTGTCTAGAAACAGGTTTAAAGAAATGTGTCTGGGAGAAAAGTCAGCATCTCCCAAGAATGGGCCATGCTGTGACTTGGGTGACCAATCAAGAAATCAACTAGCCAGCTTTCCTGGTAAACTGTGAAAGCTGCATGCATTCTAAGGGAGAGAAAAGACAGCACCTTTCATGAGCCTACCAGCGCATGGGCTCAGAATTAAACACCATCCCTTTCCCAGCCAGTCAGCAACTTGATGGCTATGAATTCAGCCTGAATTGATAGCAACTAAGGTACATAAAGCAATTAAATGCTTGTATCGTTTGGTTGATTATGCAGGCTTGGGGCCAGTGATCTGAGTATCTCTTGGATGGAGGACAGTATGCACTATAGTATGCCCATTATAAAAGATTTTGGTCCCCTTGATTGTTTCCTCTACTACAGTGTACTTACTAAATGTGTCATCTGGTTCTATTTACATCACCCTATTGTGTAAAGAAAATACTGCATAAGAAAATGTTGATACATAGGTTACTGACATTGCTATGAAGTACAAAGCCTTTTTTTTTTTTCTCATGTAGGTGTCTTCTGTCTTCTACTAGCATTCAAGAAACCACTAGTTTGCGTTATGACTTGTATTTAGATGTTCCCTGAAAAGCCTCAAGCAGCATAGGTGGAGCTTTTCAGAGATATCTGATCTAGTGATGTTGAGATTAGTAATGTGATGCTGGTGTGAATTCATGGTGCCATGCTAAGGTTCAGGGTACCCCACAGTTGGGTGTAAATGCTAGCCACCCTAAGGATGGTCTAAGAGAGGGTAGCCTTGATAGAATATAAGGGACAGAAAGAGGGCTTGTTGCTTATTCACTATGTTACTGCTTTGCTGCCTTATACCTACCATGAACTATTTATCCTCAGTGACACCCTTCAGCCAAACCACCCTGCCTTGGAACCAGTCAACTATCAACTGAAACCTCTAAAAATTGTGAGCCAAAATAAGTTTTTCTCTTAACCTGAGTGTTGGGTATTTCATCTCAACAATGAAAAAAAGTAACATAGACAGACTGTGGTGCTGAGAGAGGGGTTGTTGCTAGGACTGTACCTGATCATGAGGTTTATGAGCCTTTGGAACTGGTTTGTGGGAAGAGTTTGGACATATCTGCAGATTCTGGTGAAGCAGCATCCCTGGAATGCCATAAGCTGTGCTGATGGGAGATTCTGGTCAGAGCTCAGGAGACCAGAGTGCTGATAGAAATACCTATAAAGCTTAGGAGGTTTCTGCTGGGAAAGATTGAAGGCATTGTTGGACTTCAGATCATATGTGTTATATCTTTGGCAGAAAATTTATCTTCAAAGGCTATACTTTCAGGGATCTTTTGTATAGTTGGTTATTGGAGAGTTTGTCTACATTTTGCTCATGTTCAGAGACTTTGCATGGAACTGAGATTAAGGGTGGCAGATTAATCTTGCAGAACAAATTTCAAGATAGTTTGGGGCTGGGGATTTAGCACAGTGGCTTAAGCACCTGCCTGGCAAGCATGAGGTCATGAGTTCGATCCCTGGTACCAAAACAAAACAAAACAAAACCAAAACCAAAACAAAACAAATTTCAAGATAGTTTAATGTTGAGGCAGTGGCATGGCTACTGTTGGGAGATATTTAGCCAGATTTGTGTTGAGAATCAATTGCAAAGATCCCACCAGAATGATTGAAAGCACTGTGAGTCTGGCCAGAAAGGAATTCCAGTAAAGTTGTGGATGGCAAAGATGGAGCAAAGAAGAACTTGATTATTGAGAAGGAACATGAGAACAGGAAAGATGGCCTGAGGACAACACAAGAACCAGCAGTGTGCTTCTCCAATTATTAATATTGGGGCTGATCTCCGATGACTCACGTCACACATTGAAAAAATATTTGTGGTTGAGGATAGTACTGCATCCAAAAAGAGGATGGCTGAGCAGACTCTGTTTATTAATGGAATATTCTGTCTTAACTATAGGAAGAGAACAAAAGCTATTAGAGAAATCTGAAAGATAGTTTGAGAAAGTACATGTTACACTTAAGCTGATAGCACTAGGAATTAGACTGATAGGCCAGAATAGATAGGCTTGGGAATGCTTGGGGACAGCACACAAAAATGTGCTTACATTCTGGACTTCAAGGCTATGGCTTCAAGGCTATGGCCTCCCTTCAAGTCATGTCACATTCCACTTGCAGAATCCTCAAGTGACCTTTTAGGAGGGTCACATGTACAGCCTAGATGCAAAATGCTTCATATATATATTTTTAGTGTTGACTCCCACAAGCAGAACTCTAGCCTTTGAAGCTCAAAATTGCAAAGGTAAAAGACTTCTGCTTTGAGAACAAAGCCCCCAGAGCACCATGCTCCATTTTAGGACTTGGTTCTTAGTGCTCAGCAATCCAGTCCCTGGACTCCTATATCTAAGGCAAGAGCAAGCCTGGGTACTATTCCAGTTGGCAGCAGACATTGACTTCATCCACATGGTGCTGGTTTTAGGTATTTGTGGAGTCTATGAGTTGTGGGTCAAGAAGGATTCCACCAGATTTCAGAAGAAGGTCTGGGAGGCCAGGAAGTGTGCTCCTGATAAGCAGTGTGTGAAGCTGTGATTGTGAAGCCAAAGGTGCAGTGAAGATCCCAGAAGGTTAGAGAAGCCAGGAATGTGGAATGTCTGAGGAATGCTGCAAGAAGAGAGCAAAGCCAGCCCAGGAGAGAAGGCATAAGAGCTGCAGTCATATAAGTGCCACAGGGCTGTAGTCACCCGAATTCTTTGGAGTTCACATCTTGCACACATTGCCTGGGATACTGGACATGGAACTGTAGGACCTAATGTTTGCCTTGCTGGATTTTAGACTTGCTTTGATTCCATTCTTTTCTGTCCCCATATGTGGAAGGGGAATGTTTGTCTCATGCCATTGGTTGGACGTGTTTAACTTTCTTTTCATTTTTTCAAGGGCTCACAGCTAAGAGTGTGCTTTAAATCTGAGAGGAGACTTTAGACTTAGATAAAATATAAGGGGCAGAAAGAAGGCTGCTGTCTGCCTCTGAGGCACAGTGGACTTCTGGACACAGAGCTTGTCTCATTTGCCGTTTATTTGCTACTTTGCTGCTTTGCTGCCTGCCACCTGCCATGTACTATTTCTCCTCTGTGATACCATCCTACCTTGGAGCCAATGAACTGTGAACTGAAACCTCTACAAACTAGGAGACAAAATAAACCTTTCTTCCTTTAACTTTGATGGATATTTTGTTTCAGCAATGAAAAAAATAATTAAGATATTGTGTAATCTGAGAAAAATAACCTCAAATTCTCCACAATTCCTGATAAATTATAGTAAGATGGTGAATCTATGGTACGCATGATGCCACTGACTGTTGGTTACCACTGAAAGCTCTAAAAGGTTCAACATCTGAATCAGGGACAATTTTGCCATTCTAAAGACATTTGGACACACATTTCTGATTGTCATGATAAGGGTGGGGTGAGAATACTACTAGCATCTAGTGAGTAAAGACAAGAATGCTGCCAAACATCCAACAGTGCAAAAAAAGACCCCACAACATCAATAATGTTGAGGCTGACAGACCCTGCCATAGAGGAAGGATAAGCCAGTGATGGGAGTGGTGATGGACTAGTTTTGTATCTAGACTCTGATGATGCGACATAAATGTATACATGGAATTAAACTGCATAGACCTACATACATGCAACTGTACACAAATGGAGCATTAAAAAGTATGGTAAAAACTGAAAAAAATCCTATAATCTAACTAACGTCATTTTCTTGGTTTTGATATTGTGCAATAATTATTTAAGATGTCAGCAACAGGCAAAGGTAGGTGAAGAGTACTCAGGACTCTTTATATTCTTGTTTTGCAACTTCTTATGAGCCCATAATTATTTTTTTAAAACAGTGAGACCAGATCTAAGAATCCCAGTCCTACAGTGTGTTTTTCAGAGAGGCAGGTATGCCACCTCACCTGTGCCACTGCTGGCTGTTTCTTTGCTTCTGTACGTGAAGCCATACTTAGTACAGCACAGCTTTAGTTCATTTTCTGTTGCTGGTAACGACACATATGGCTGGGTAATTTATAAAGAAAAAATGATTATTTAGTTCATGATCTTGGAGGCTGGGAAGTCCAAGATGTGCTACACAGTGAAAAAATGGAGAACTAGTGGACATACACAGGAGAGGAAACCCAAAGTGCAGCCTGCTTTATAACTATCTGTTCACATAACAAATCCAGAGGGCAAGAACTCACTTCTGTTGGAATTAAGTAACCTGATGAGAGAGGCATTAGTTCATTTCACAATTTGTCACCTCTTAAAGGTCCCCTCCTGCCATCACAACAGCAATCCAACAAGCTATTTTATTATGCAGCTATAGTCTACCTCGCTATATTGTAAACTATGGGGGAGATCAAGTATGACCTGCTGCTCTAAATGAGTTTCTTTTTCAGTGGAAAGAACAACAGTTCAAGAATCAATTTCAATGGTAAGTATTCTCATGTCAAGAAATTCAATTGGACTATTTGTAAAACGACAATGTGTAAACATCAACTAGTGATTTCTTACTGTTTATTTTTTTCTCTGAACATATGTATTATTTCTACCTATTTTCTGTTTTGTTTAGTCTTTCTTTAAATAAAAATTAAAAAAAAATTCAGTTGGGCACTGTGTGGTATAAAATGATGATTAAGACTTAATCCCTGCTTTTTAGGCCCTTGGTTAATAAAGGCGATATACATGCAATTAAGTATAAGACAAAATGTGACATGACTTCAGAAAACTAATAAAGCTACATGGGAATAGAAGATTTAAGAGAATATTTGGTTATCAGGGGAAAAAAAGAAACTCACATTACAATTGAATCTTTTTTTTTTTTTTAAGTCAGGGTCTCTGTGTCATTCAGGATGGCCTTGAACTCAATTATGTAGCCCAGGCTGGGCTTGAATTCATGACAATCCTCTTGCCTCAGCCTCCTGAGTACCAGGATTAAAGGCCTGTGAGTCTTGCAGGTAGGTAAAATGGGCTAAAGGAAGAAGGAAGAATTTCTATTTGCAGGAAATCTGTTGAAGGTTTGAGGCAAGAAAGAACAGGGCATGCTTGCAAAAGTTTAGTTCACTGTTGAGGATAAAATGATAGATTAGAGGGTCAACAATACCAAGCAGCAAAATTTAGTTCTAGAAGGATAACATGGCACCATTAGAAAGCAGTGTAAAGATGGGAATTTAGACTGAAGCAGAGGAATCTGTAGGCATTTTTTGGTGTATGTGTGTATGTGTTTTGTTGCTGTTGTTTTTTAAGATAGGGTCTTACCTTGTAGCTCAGGCTGGCCTTGAACTTGCAGTGATCCTCCTGTCTCAGTCTCTGGAGTGCTAGGATTACAGATGTGCAGATGTAGGCAGTTATTACTATATCTAGGTCAGAATTAGTAAGGGTATGAACTAGACCTATGTGGTCAAAGGATAAAGGACTGAAGATAATCTATGTGAAAAATGATGAATTGTCAAGTGAATTGTGCAAGTAATTATGGTAGAGGTCAGAGAAAAAAATGATACTGCAGACTTGGGTACTCAAGGAAGGTTTTAAAGAGGAGATAGTCATGGATATAAGGTAGAGGGTTTAGACAGATGAGATGAGGTAAATACTATATAACACACAAGTGCTTCTAGAAGTGGCAATAAACACACAGGGTTTAGTAAAGAGTAAGTATAGGTAAGAGCTGAAGAACTGACTAGGAGTTAGTTGTGGAAGGCTTTGCATTTTCCAGGCAGTGGGGAATTGGATGGATTCTGAGTAGAGTAACATGGTGAAAGGATGCTATTTATACCACTTATCTATGTACAACCTTGTATAAAACCCAAATTCATAAACATAGGATTAGAGAATCAAAGAATACTGTCAAAAATATAAACTCTTGTTGATTGATTTGGAAAAGTCTTCTACCATGTGAACGATTGCTTACCAATATACTTAAATTTGAATGATGATTTTTCTCAACCTATCTAGTTGGAGCTGGCTCCTAGTTGGAGCTGGCTCCTCCTTTGTGAGAGTGGACTGATAAAAACTGAGGTGTTTTAATCTGAGGTGAGCCAAATGACCTCAAGTTTAGTCTGAATTGGCTGTTTGTAAGGATTTACATCAGAGATTGGCAAATGTCACATATCAAGCTTTGCTTTCTGGAAAGTTAGTTATTAAACATTTACCAGCAATCTCTGCCTATCTGCTCCTATATCCAACTCTCCTTCAATTTTTTTGAAGGCAAAGATGAATCTTGTCTTTGTATCCTCACTTCAGTATTTGTGCTCAATTAATGCTTATAGAATGAATAAAAATACACTTTAAATTTTACTGCAGAGCATTTCACAAACAAAAATCATTTAGAAAAAATATGCCTGAAATAGATATCTAGACCTCCTGTGAGAGTGGGACAAATCAGGATTTATGACTGTTCTTATGTTTTTAGTAAAAAACAGCAAAGTTTCAAGTACGTACAGTATTGTTTATGTTTGCTTTGTGATACAAACCATAATTAAGTATTTGAGACAGAGGCCTTGTGGCCCATAGAGCCTAGAGTATTTACTAACTACCTGTCCCATAAAGTATGTAGCTCCCTAATCTACATCATGATCCTTTACCAGCAATGGTCTCTTTTAAGGTAGAGTTATGTCTAAATAGTGCCATAATAATGGATAATTAACTCTATCTCCTAACAAATTACTTTGCAAATCAGCACAGTTATCTGGGTCTCTAAATGGTAGAGTGAAGTCTTCCTTAAAAACCTGATACAGGAAAAGTTGAACTTTAGCAGGTGAAGGCAAAGAGGAGTCATTCTAGGCTGGCAAAGTAGCCTAGCTAAAGCACTTAACTAATGTAGTAGCCTAGCTAAAGCCTTAACTAATGAGGCTGGGAAGGTATTTTACTTAAGTATATGGACCAAATTATAAATTACTGCTTGTCTGGTGAAGATAACCAATAGTTATCTTCACCAGAGGGCCTCGTGTTTTCTTCATGGTATTGAACAATCCATGCAAAAATTTAGGTGATTATGATGTCCATATTGCAATTTGTATCTCGGAACTTCTCTGACCTAGATTTTGATGAGCTCTGTTACACAGTGTTTATGCAACAGTAATCTTGCAACAGGGTTGAGTATATTCGCATATTTGGGTCACAGATGGCTGTCAGGGCTTACATTTGTGTGCAATTAACGTACTCGGTTGTACACGTCTTAAGAATCACCTTGGGAAAAAAATGTCATTTCTAACATACAGTTCAGAAGACAATTTTCTCTTTATTTGTATCTATCTATTACATTCAAAATAATTTTTCAACAACTGTCTCTGATTCCACCTTAAATCTGAGGTGCCACAGTAACTTACTTTGAGGAATACCAAAACGGACTCCTCAGCTATGCTGCATGGGGCCGCTCGGTGGGTGCTCCTCGGGCAGCAAGGCGGCCCACATTTTGGAAAACAGTCATAGACATGGGGGAGGGGGCTTGCCCAGGGCTGGCAGCAGAGCCCACGGTCAACACAGCCTGCCTTATCTGGCCAAACCGGTTCGGCCATGAAGCAATGGTACCGTGGGATTGCTCACAGCGATCAGAGGCGTTCACTCCCTTCTTTCGTTATGAGGACCTTTCTCCTCCATTGCGTTACCTTCTAACACCCGCGCACAGGGTAGTAAGAATAAAGACATTTAAGCTTTCCATGTACGCAAACACTCAGCGTACGCGAGATACACTGTCTAAGCCAGCCCAGTGAAACGGGTCCGCAGAGACACCCACCGCCTTTGCAACGCTGGTGGGAAGACTACTTGACCAACAGCGCGCAGACTCGGGAGCCTGCGCGTTGGTGCCCAGTGGCTGAGTCCCTTTCTAGTAATTTCGCTAGTCGTGACGTCATTTCAACGCGCCGGCGCCGTGTACCCAGGAACCGCCTTTCTTTTTTTTTTTTTTTTTTTCAGTAAACGGGCTGAAAAAAACAATATGCTAATTGTTTTTCTCGACTTTGCTTTTATTTCTTCATACTGGCTTGTCCTATTCGCGGGGAAGGAAAAAAAAGAACGCCAAGGGAGCCGAAATCAGCGCGGGCCGGGATGACTCGGCGACGCCGCTGGCCGCGTTACCCGGCGTGCCCCGCGCGGCGCGGGCAAGGGACTTGGGGGAGGGGCGGGAGGAGGAAGTGGCGGCGGCGGCTGCGGATGTCGCTGCGTGGGAGCGGTGTCTGAGGCCCGCGCGGTGCGGAGCGCCCGACCGGCCTGCGCCTGGCGCCCACTCCCGGCTCGCGGCTCCTCCGCGGCCCCGCGCCCGTTGCCGTGAGGCGGTGTGCCCTGTCTTTGCTGCCCGGCGGCCGGCAGCGGCGTCTCTCGGTCCCTTTCTGCCCGCTCCCTGTGCTCGCCTGAGTCACCGCCGCTGCCGCCGCCATGGCCGAGAGTGGAGAGAGCGGCGGCCCTCCAGGCTCACAGGACAACGCTGCCACGGCCGAAGATGCCGGCGCCCCCTCGGCCGCGGCCTCTACGGAGCCCAAGATCATGAAAGTCACCGTGAAGACCCCAAAGGAGAAGGAGGAGTTCGCCGTGCCGGAAAACAGCTCTGTCCAGCAGGTGAGGCCGCGGCCCGGCGGGCGGACGGGCGGGCGACGCAGGCTCTCCAGCCGCGGCCGGGCGGGGTCTAGCCTACTGTCGCCTTACCGAATTCGCGCCTAGTCCGCGGAGGATCGTGCGGCCTTCGGGCCCGCGCCCGCGTTCGAGCTGCGGTCCTCGGCTGGCGGACCCGGCTTCCTCCCCGCCCGCCGCGCCCTCACAAAGGGAAAAGGACCCTTCGCGGGCTGGGTTTATTTAGTGAATAAAAACGGAAATGGGGAGTGTGCTCATTGTTGTGCCCGTCTGCGTGGTAAGGTGGGTTTTGGGGTGCGCTGCACTTCTACATTTGGTTGTGCAGCTTGAGGGCTGAAGTCTTTCCCTCATCTTCGTCTTTTACCAAAAATAAATAAATAAACGGTTTTCAGCCAGATCTTAAATAATGCTAGGGTTAACAAGCATTGTGAATGACTTATTCATTGATGACTTGCTCTTTCTCTTTTAATGTATTTGTCATCTCTTACATACCACTCGTTCGGTAGGTTTTTGTTTCATTTTAGAGAGACTATCGTGTCTTTACTTGGATGTTAGGGATTTGTGAATAAAAAAAATCTCGAGGTAATGGAGAATTTTACCCAGTATACTGCTTAGTCTTCTGAGGAGTACAAATTTTGCAGTTAATTAAGAGGTGGTGCAGAACAGTAGATCGTTGTATTTTTTGTTGAGCACTCCTGGAATATTTTCAATAATTCTTGATCTGTGACAGTCTGTAACAATGTGAATAGTTTAAGGGAGGGAGCAGCAGCAGTTACTGAAATGTACCTTTCAGTTTCCCCAGAGTTTATCAAGTTCCAAAAGTGGTGTGTTTGATGAGGCTGGAGGAATATTTATCATCAATTGAAGTATCACTGTTTGTTTTCTAGTATTTACTTGACACTAGCCCACCGGGTTCCCTGTTACATTACCGAAGTTTTCCTTAGCACTTTTGTATTTTCTGACATGAAGGTAGAAAGTTCCATCAGAAAAAAATCGAAAGAATTGTACAGTGGAACCTCTGTATGCCAGTCACCTACAAATAACATTTTCCTGAATTCTAAGACCATCTTATTTTTTTGGATGTGTTTTATCAGTGTGTGTCAACCTTTTTTTTGGCGTGTGTAAATTTGATATGCAGGATATGACACCTGGTTTCATTCTTGAAATTTCACAAATGTTCACACCTTGGTCACCTAAGTTTTTAGGAAATGTAGGCTATTACAATTGATTAGAAATTTTTTTCTTGTCTTTTTCCTTGGCAGCTCAGCTCTGTTCCGTGAATTTGTTTATATTAATTTTTTTCACCAGATTAAATTTGCCTGCCCTAGAACTTCACATCGCAGGGTCATATGTTATAGACTCTGGGTTAAGGCCTTTTTATTCATTGAGCACAGTATTTTTGAGATTTGTCCTTGTGTGTAGTAGTACTTATTGCTGTATGAATATACCATTATTTATTTAATGTTGAGTAGCATCTGTTTCCATTTAGTTACTGTGAACCATCTTGTACAAGTGCTTTGGGGAACACAAGATTATTCTTTATGGTTGAATAAGAAGTGGAGGGACGAGGTAATAGGGCAGCTGTGTGTAGCTTTACCAGCTAGAGATTGTACTGTTTTATATTCCACCGAAGATGGCCCACATCCTTGCTAACATTTGGTAGTGTCAGTTTTGAATTTTAGCTATTATCATGAGTGTATAGACATGCTAAGTTGTGAATTCTGAGTTTTGAAGAATTTCCAGTCTAGGCCAGCACCATCCTGACTGATTTCAGCATTTTACTGCAAAAGATTAAAAACAGCTACATGTGGTTGTGCATTCCTGTAATCCCAGCACTTGGGAGGCTGAGACAGGAGGATGGCCATGAGTTTGAGACCAGCCTGGTACAAATTGAGAGTCCCCTCCCCCCTCTCTCCTCTCCTCTCCTCTCCTCTCCTCTCCTCTCCTCTCCTCTCCTCTCCTCTGCTCTGCTCTGCTCTGCTCTCCGCTCTCCGCTCTCCTCTGCTCTCCGCTCTCCTCTGCTCTCCGCTCTCCTCTGCTCTCCGCTCTCCTCTGCTCTCCGCTCTCCTCTGCTCTCCGCTCTCCGCTCTCCGCTCTCCCCTCTCCGCTCTCCCCTCTCCCCTCTCCCCTCCTCTCCCCTCTCCCCTCCTCTCCCCTCTCCCCTCCTCTCCCCTCTCCCCTCTCCCCTCTCCCCTCCTCTCCCCTCTCCCCTCTCCCCTCCTCTCCCCTCTCCCCTCTCCCCTCCTCTCCCCTCTCCCCTCTCCCCTCCTCTCCCCTCTCCCCTCTCCCCTCCTCTCCCCTCTCCCCTCCTCTCCCCTCTCCCCTCTCCCCTCTCCCCTCCTCTCCCCTCTCCCCTCCTCTCCCCTCTCCCCTCTCCCCTCTCCCCTCTCCCCTCTCCCCTCTCCCCTCTCCCCTCTCTCCTCTGTTTCCTTTCTCTGCCTCTCTTGTAATAGCATTTCCTACATAGGAAAAATATCTAGGTGAGTAGGTGTGAAGATAGTTTTTATGATGGTGAAATTTAAACTTTAAATTCTGTGTATTTTACGCCACGGTAACCAAAGTGAATTTTGAATAAATAAAATTGATTCTTCTAAAGGGTAGCAAAGTTTTATTAATGGTAGGAAAAGAAATAGACTCTGTAGTATGTGTTTTGACCAAGTAAAAGTAGGAAAAAAGATACACCAGACAGTATGAGGACAGGCCACCATGCAAGAGAGAACA
Source organism: Cavia porcellus (assembly GCF_034190915.1). Taxonomy (NCBI): domain Eukaryota; kingdom Metazoa; phylum Chordata; class Mammalia; order Rodentia; family Caviidae; genus Cavia; species Cavia porcellus. The sequence continues at coordinate 70,796,729 of NW_026947485.1, read as the reverse complement.
CAGTGGCCAAAACTTTTTTGAGGTAACAATTTCTGATGGCAGTTAATTTTTAAGCTTTGATTATTGTTTTCTTTTGAAGCAGAAGTTACAAAAATTGAAGCTCCACCCTGGACAATGATCCTGGAGACAAAACTACGCAGGAGTTTTGTTGAAGGATGTATACACAGGAAAATGTGAAAATAAAAAAAAGAATTTTGTTTTTTGAGACAGGGTCTCAGGGAGTTCAGGCTGGCCTTGAACTCACAACAACTTGTGTCACCCTTACAAGTGCTGAGATTACAGGCTTGTAGAAAAAGCATTTTTAGGGAGTTTATAAAATTCTACTTCAGGCACAAGAAAAAGACCTACCATTTTTAATTAAAAAAAATTTTTTTTACAGGATTTGGTATATTTAACATTTCTACAAATTAAAATTTGTCATTGAGGGAGCTCATTACATAGCTCAGTGGTAGAGCACTTGCCTAGCTTAGCTTTGTATTCAAAATCAAGCACCACAAAAAAGAAAAAACTAGCTTATTGAAAAAAATATTTAATGACATTAATATTTCACTAAAAATCTTGAGTAAAAAATTGGAAATAACAGACAGGGTAGCTCATGGTTGTAATTTCAGCATAAGGGAGACTGAGGCAGGAGGATCACTACAAGTTTGAGGCCAATCTGAGTTCATAGTTAAGATCCCGTCTCAGAAAAAGACAAATAAAAAAGAAATTTGAAATGGTGTTATATATCACATCTCAGTGTTTTTTTTTTTTTTGTAATCCCCTCTCCTTCCATATCTTGGCCGCTTTATAAGGGATCTGTCTCCCTATTTCCTATTACAGAATCTTTTTATTTTGCTTTTTGTTTGTGTTTTGAGTTTCTCGTGTAAGAGAAACTTTTGTTTATATTATATATTAATATATGCTTGTGTGTCTGACTTATTTCATTTAACGTAGTCTCAGTGTCTTTCTACACATGATTCAAGCCTGTCCTTTTTCATGAAACAGTAGTACTCTGTTGTATGTAAATACCATTTTATTGTCTGTTGATGGGCTTATACTCTGCTTCCAAGATTTAGCTACTATGAATTGTGCTGCTATAAACATGAATATGCACGTATCATTGTAATATAATGTCTTTAACTCAGGAAGATAACCTAGAATCCATTTTCTGGTATTTATAATATTTTTCATTGTATAATGAAGACTCAATGTATTATACTAAAATGGTACTTATGAGTATGCCTTGATTGAGTGAAATTTATAAAATAAATGGTAGGTTGATAATTCATTTTCATATTTCCCTTTTGATTTCTGTTTGTATATAAACAGCAGGCAGACACAATCTACCTTAATTTTATACAGTGCCACATGCAGTTGGTATTAATAAATGCTATTCGTTTGAAGTAGATAAACATTTTCCCAGATTAAAATTTGTTTTTAATGGAGAACTCCATTGAGTAATATTTCCATTTCTAATTAAGGGTAGTTGGAACAATTTATGTTTTAAGGTGGTTTCTCTAGTAGGGGTTTTAAAAACAAGCAGATTTTTGTTAAATGTAATGGCACAAAGCCATCATGTATGGAATTGTTCTCTGTAATTTATCAACTACTAGAAATAGCTTCGAGTCAACAAGAACAGTAAAGAATGGATTCATGTGTGAGAACCATTAAAGTTGGCATAGAGAAATGGAAGGCATCTTCCATATAATGTTTAACTCTTTTTGGGGATTTTGTAGACCTCTAGTGTGCAATTTTAAAATGAAAAATGGCCAGGCAGTATTTTGGGCAGTTCTTTTGATTATTAACAGGATGTGTATATGAAAACTCAAGTTTTTGTTGAATAAATATGTTTCATTTTTAGTGGCTGTATGCCTAGGAGTGAAATTGCAGGATCAGATGGTAGCTCTGTTTTAACTTTTTGAGGAACCTCCAGGTTATTTTTTAGAGTGCTTCTTCATTTTACATTACTAGCTATGCATGAGAATTCCAGTTACCACATTCTCAGTAAAATTTTTCCTGTCTTTCTGATTATAGTCATACTAATGGCCTGTGAAGTGGCATCTCATTTGAATTACTTTGCTTTTTATTATTGATATTAAAGCAGAACTTCTCAATGTAGCCTTCGGGAGCCTAATATCCTTTTAGGAAGATGATGATTCTAAACTATTTTCACAATACTGTACTGAAATGTTACTTGTGTTTTTTAGTCTAATTCTCATAAAAATGAAAGCTTTAACCAAAATGAGTGCTTACCAGAGGCTTTAAGATACAGGGTATTGGGGCTGGGGATTTAGCTCAGCCGCATAAGCGCCTGTCTTGCAAGCAGGCAGTCGTGAGTTCGATCCCTGGTACCGATAAAAATGAAAAAGACAAAAAAAAGGTACAGGGTATTACCAATAAGCAGGAGACTCCAGTTGTCCTTTATGAGACTAATGATTTGCAAAAATGTAGTACAATGCTATTCTTTCTTACTAGGAAAACACAGTTCTTTAGAAGATTATATCAGTATGTATTGGGCTTATTATTTTTTAATATTTTAGAAGTCTTTTTTCAGCTTTAATTTCTAGTACTATAAATATCAGTAGGTGAAACCTACAAGAATTGTGGGGTTCTGAATTAGTAAAATGCTGTAATGGAATATTTAGTAGGTTAAGTAGATACTTAAGTTGTCATTGTCTGTTGCTTAGAAACTAAAGAGCCCTTTTTTAGTCCTCCTGAGTTTTACATAGCTACCTTCCATTCCTCCCAAAATTACTTTGGAACATCTTTAATTAAATCATGTTACTGTCTGCTCAGACCGGTGGCTTTCTATTATTCTATGACTTTTGTGATTGTTCCTGTCTACTCTCTGCTAATGCCTTGCCTTTCCTTGCTCACAGTTCACAACATTGATTTTGTAGTTCCTTTAGCTGTCCCTTTTCTCCTATCTCAGGACTTTCGTACAGTTTGCTTTTGCTACCCGACTTTGTTTCTCACTCTTAGCGGTGCCCTTTAAATCTCAGCACAAAGGTCAGTTTCTCAAGGAGATAATCTCTGATTTCTTGATGTATATTTTCACAGCCCACCTGTTTCTATCACAATTCAAAACTGCATATTTGGCTAATTGATGCTTCTCCATGGGGCAGCTGTGATTGTTACCATTTCATTTCTAGAACATACTACATGTCATGGTCTTAGTAATGCACAGTTTGTTTACAGCTGAATCTAGAACATTCTACACAGTAATATATGTTTATTAATAACCACCAGTCATTGACACTTTGCTGGAGTGCAGTGTTTACATAATGTGTTACATGGCTTCAGTCCTGTGAGGACTTCATTTAAGCCCAGCTCTTGACTGCTTCAGGATGTCCATGTTTGCTTTTTTCTGCCTGAAATGTTTCTCTGTTACAACAGCCTTTCTTAGTTGTAGAGATTTCATTTGAGCCTACACAATGCATGGAATGATTTGAATACTATGTATTTTTCTTAAAGATGGTATTTTATGTTATTTTATTTTATTGAGACAGAGTCTCACTGTGTAGTCTAGGTCAGCCTTGAACTTACTATCTCCGTCTGGCCTCCAACTCATGGTAATCCTCCTGCCTCAGCCTCCTGAGTGCTGAAATTATAGGCGTGTGCCACCATGCCCAGTTGTATAATATAATTTTAGATGTGTAGAGGAGAATTCTTTACATAGTCATGTTCTTCAAGAACGACAGTATTGATTTGTAGTTTTGCTCATTTTAGTGATGTAAATTTTTTCATCATGGCAGATTTCAAATTACCATACTAGCTCACAAAATCCCTGGAAACTAAGGAGACTTTGCTTAATGCAGTGGTAGTGTGTGTAAGGCATGCCTGCTACAGCGGACTGTTACTGAAAACCCTAAAAGGTTCATCATCACTGGCTTAGTGGGTGCCTTAAGGGTAGGGTCACGAAACTTCGGCAGGCCAAATGCGTCATTCATTTGCTCATGTATTATGTATACCTCCTTTCACTGATCACCTGGCTCAGTTCACAATGGGGGAAATATTTATTATGTAGCCCTTACTGGCTTTGGCATTTAGAACGTGAGTTCTAGATCTTGTCACACCATTCATCAAAACCTGTCTCATTGGAGTCAACAGAAGCCATGCTGGATCTGGAAGGATTACAGGAAGAAGCCAGTTCACCTTTCCCATAAGCTGTGCAAACCATGCTGCGCAAACCATGCAGGGTTTGAGAAGAGAGAAGCCAGTTAGCATTCCTTTGAGCCTACCCCCTGCATGGGCTGAGAATCAAGAACACTACTCCCACTCTCAAGCAACTGGCTTGTTTGGAGGACAGGCTGGGTAGATAGCAACTGAGGTACAAAAACAACTGACTGCTTGTATTGTTTGATTTTTGCAGGTCTAAGGCCAGTAATCCAAGGATCTATTAGGAGATTCTGTCTTGTTTTTGAAATCCAATATTCTCACTGTTTTGTTTCAGTTTATTATTTTGTTTTATTCAGTGTTCTGTTTTGATTGGTTTGATTCTATTTTGTTTGATTTTACTATACCTGATGGTATGGACAATTATGGTGACTATAACACGATATATAATGGTAGCCATTGTTGATTTCCTATTCTGTTTTGGAGTTCTGTACCACTTTCACTGTTTTGTTTTGATTGACATTATTCTGTTTTATTTTGTTGTTTATTCTCTTTAAAATTAAAAAATGTCTCATTGGAAATTTTTACATGACTTACCTAACAGTCTAGTAAAAATACAATGCAACCCAGTATAATTTTCAAGTAGCCACTTAATAGAAATGATTTTTATTGTGGTAAAATATATAAAACATAATTTACCATCCTAACCCTTTTTAAATGTATAGTCTAGTGCTATTAAGTACATCCCCTAGTTTGTACAGACAGCACCACCATTCTTCTTTAAAACCTTTTATTTTGCAGAACTAAAACCTTGTGCCCATTAGACAGTAACTTCCCATTCCTCCCTTCCCACCAGCCCCTGACAACTAGTGTTTTACTTTGTATATCCATGAATTTTTTAAAAATATAAGTGCAGTTATGGAATATTTGGCCTTTTGTGATTATTTTATTTTAGTGTAACACCTTTGCAGTATATGCATTTTGTAGTGTATCAGAAATTTAACCTTTTAAAGCCAAGCAATATTCCATTGTTAATATTACCTTTTGTTTATCTGTGGTTAACTGAGTGGCTTGCACTGTTTTAGCTTACTTGCTTTGTTTGTTTGTTTTTTATTGAGACAGGATCTTCCTATCTAGTTTGGGCTGGCTTTGCACTCACTGTGTAGCTCAGATTGGCTTTGAACTCACAATGATCTTCCTACCTCAGCCTCCTGAGTGGTAATGTGACAGGCATGCCCCAACATGCCCGACTTAGCTTGTAATTTTAATGTTTCACTTAACCACATACATATGAGATATGTGAGTGTATGGACTATATATATATTTCTTCCTCACATTATCCCAGGATGTGTTACATAAAAAGATTATTAAGTATTTTATGTTTTAAATGTTTAAGTCTTTAACATCTGTTGTGTATTTTACACTTAGAACACATCTCAGTTTGGACCAGCCACATTGCACATGCTTGGTACCCATAGGTGGCCAGTGACTACCAAATTAGCACATCTAATAGAGCTTTCAGCATCTGCTTCCAACCTCCCAACTCTTAAAAAAGTGAAGTGATGGGTTGATAATTCTTTATCTAGCATGCTTGAGAGTAGAAGTGTTTCACATTGTGCATGTTTCAGATTTAGGATATTTGTATAGTTTTTACCTATTGAGCATCCCTAGTGAGAAGATCCAAAATCTGAAATGCTCCAAAATTCATTGGACAGACTACTTGGTTTACTGAGTAAGCAAATGCTATACAGGTGTCCAGATGGGTTATAATGGTGTTTTCTAATTATTTTTAAACCTAAACCTCTTTCCATTTTTTTAAAAAAAAGTTATTTTAAAGAGAATAAAACGAAACAGAACACGATTACAGGCCTTCAAACCCATATAATAGGAAATCAACAATGGCTACCATGTGTCTTGTTTTCTTCAAAATAGCTTGTCCATAGTGTCAGATATAATAAAATCAAACAAAATGAAGCAGAAAAAAAAAACAATCAAAATTAAAGAATGAAAGCATTATAGGACTTTAAAACTAGATAATTGGAAATCAACAGTGGCTACCATAATACATTTTATTATCTTCAAAATAGTTGCCCATACTATCAGACACAGTAAAATCAAACAGAACAAGATAGAACAAAACCAAACCTACGAAAACAATACAGGAATTCAAAACAAGTTAATAGGAAATTAACAGTGGTTACCACTGTCCCTTATGTTTTCTACTGTCCCTTACATGTTTCCTCCCCTGTCACTTTTATAATATCTGTTGTACATTTTGGATCCAACTAATTCCTTCAGTTTTTTATGCTAGGAGATAAGACAGTGTTCACCTGTATGAGTCCAAACCGTTTCACCCAGGAGCATAATCTCAAATTGCATCCATTTACCTACAAGAGTCTTGAGGTGATCCTTCATAGCTCAATAGCTTCCATTGTATGAAAATACCATATCTTTCTTATGCGTTCTGAATTGATGAACAAGACACCCCTGCTTTTTTCTGATTTCTTGTCATGTGGAACATTGTTTTCTGTATGACTTTTGGTCTTTGAATGGCCTTTGGAGTTAAATGTGTTTCTTGTATACAGCATATTGGTGGATCTTGTTTCTTTGATCCACTCTGCCTGCGTTTCTTTTTATTACTGAAGTGAGGCCATCTGCATTAATGATTAGACCAGTATGCATTGGCTTGTCTCTGCCATGCTATCCTTCTGCTGTTGGCCCTCCACTTTTCTTCATCATTCAGTTGACTGTCTTGTTAGGGAGTCCTCTGCTGCTATTCCTGGAACCAAGGTCATCTATCTCTAGAGTATCCTTCTGCATTCTCTGTAGGGTTGATTTGGTAGTCATGAATTCCTTTAGTTGTTCTTTATCATGAAAGTATCTTATTTTTCCATCTATTTTGAAACATAGTTTTGCAGTGTAGATCAATCTGGGTTGGAAGTTGTTTTCTTTGAGGGTTTGAAGCACTGCACTCCAAACTCTTCCTGACTTGATGGTTTGTGTTGGTAAGTCCACTGTGATTCTGATTGGTTTTGTTTTATAGGTGATCTGTTTCTTTTTTCTTAACAGCTTTTAATATTCTATTCTTGTGCTGAATTCCTGGGATGTTGACTGTTAAATATCTGGGTGTAAATTTATTTTGATTATGGCTAGTTGGAGTCCTCTATGCCTCAGATATCTGTATGCCTGGTCTTTTCCCATGCTTGGGTAGTTTTCTGCTATTTTTTTGTAAATAAGTCTTTTTTTAATGTCATTTGTGTTGACCCCTGCTTTTTTTGCTAACACCTATCACTTAACTTTTCTTTGCATAGTCTTAGAACCACTGAATTATTATTTCCTGGTTCCTTGTTATTTTTGAGAGATCTTTTCTTTCATGATCTATAGCTGCAGTCCTGTCTTCAAGGTCTGAAAGTCTGTCTTCAATCTCTTTTCAAGTGGTTTTGCCAGCTATTGATGGAGTTTTTAATTTCCTAGATATCTCTTTGAATCTGTTTCATGCATTGTTCATCTGTATTGTTCATCTGTACAGATACATCTGTATTGTTCATTTAGGGTTTCCATCATTTTCCTATGCTCTTTTTGTCTGTTTTTAGATGTGCTCAAGAATTCTTTCATTATGTTTGTGATTTCTTCTTTGATCTGAGACGTTATTTCTGATCTGATTACTTTTACAGCATCGTAAAGTTGTTTCTTTACTTCAGTTGCCATTATTCTAGAAATTTCAGGTGTGTGACTTCCATTTTTTTCCATACCCTATATCTCCCAGACTGTACTGTGTGAGTTGGAGCTCTGAGATTGCCTTTTGTGCCTTTGACTTGACATTTTCCTGGGTTCCTCCCAACAAGCCAGTTGTGGGGTCCTAGGTGCTTCCCATATTGGCTGTTCCTCCGCAGTGAAGAGGGATGGGTCATATACTTGGGTATCTCCAACTTAGGTTCCTGCAGAAGCAGTGGGGTGTGGGGTAGATTTCTCTAGATCCCTATAGCTATCCCAAGGCTTCCCTGATGGCCATGGGTACGTGGTGATAGGGCTGCTGCTTCTCTCAGCCTGCACAGCTACACGGGGACTCCCCTGATGGCAGATGACACACAAAGGCATTTGATTCTCCCAACCTGTGCTGGCTGCCAGCAGGAAGCAGGTATCTCCTGTGGCAGCCTGCAGGCCCACGGAACACTTCTGGCTCTTTCTTCTGTCCGCACTGGCTGCCTCTATGAGGCAAACCTTCCAGTGGTGGCAGGCGTGCAGAGGTGGGGTCTCTCTTTGCAGTTTTTGTAAAGGATATACTTTATGTGTTTAAAAATACAGAATGCAAAGAAAAAATATGTATTATGCATGATATTTCTGTAAGATTGGAAAATTCAGATGTTGCAGGAAAGTATGAAATAATGGGAGCTCCTCAGGAAGAAAATTGTAATCTGTTCAGAAAGATGTTTATCTATATATCCACATAAATTTTTATGCTTATGACCTAGAGTAGTGACACACACCTGTAATCCCAGCACTCTTTTTTTTTTTTTTCTTTTTTATTGGTCTTGGGGATCAAAGTCATGACCATGTGCTTGCAAGACAGGCGCTTGTGCCGCTGAGCTAAATCCTCAGCCCCCAATCCCAGCACTCTTGAGAGGCTGAAGTAAGAGGGTCCCAAAGTTTGAACCCAGTTGAGCAATTTAGGAATTTAGCAAAAAACCCTGCCTCTGAATGAATGAATAAATGCTGGGGATATGCTGTACTTTTGTGTGAAGGTCTTATTCAATCCCTAGAACTGCTCCCTGCAAATTTATTTATCGCTATTAAGCAAGTGGGGTTACTACCCACACACATGGTGCTTTACCTTGCTCTCTTTTTGCTTACATTATCTTGGCAGTCTTTCTGCACAGCACTATCTCATTCCTCTGGTACTTAGGTGCTTTTGTGTTTTTTTGGTTTGCTTATTGATACTTTGAGATGCAAACAGTTTTTACATATTAGTTACTAAGGAGATTAAAATTGGTCTTTATTTTGGAGAGGATTTGGGGCTCTCTACCTGTTTTGTTCATTAGTAGTTGTTTTGGAAGGAATCTTAAAAGCATTTTACAGATAGTGCTAGTTATGTTTGACGCTTAATTTTTTCTTTTTCTTCTTCTTTTTCTTTTTGAAGTAGGGTCTCATTCTGCAGTTCAGGCTGGCCTTGAACTCACTTTGTAACCCAAACTGGCCTTGAACTTGTAGCAATCCTCCAGCCTCAGCCTCCTGAGTGCTGCGATTATAGGTATATACTACCACCTCATGCTCTTTTTTGATTTTTGAGATAAGAGTCTTGCTTTGTAGTGTAGGCTCACTTGAACTCACTGTGTATGTAGCCCACATTGGCCTTGAACTCCGAGGTGATCCTTATGCCTCAGCCTCCTGAGTGTTGGGATTATGGGCATGCACCATCATGGCTGGCTAACACTGTTTTATAAGGTTTATGCAGTGGAAGGCTGCTGACTTTCAGGTAAACATCAGACATTTGGAGAATAATAAGTGATACAGCTTTTTATTATTGATGTTTTATTGAGCAAAACTCCCACTGCTGCCCCACACTCCGTACCCCCACCCCATGTTATATTAGCAGCATTGTGAAAGGAATTGGTTGAAAGTGGAAGCTCTTGGGGCTGGGGATTTAGCTCAGCAGCATAAGCGCCTGCCTTGCAAGCAGGCAGTCGTGAGTTCGATCCCTGGTACCGATAAAAAGGGAAAAAGACAAAAAAAAAAAAAAAAAAAAGTGGAAGCTCTTGAAGGATGTGTAGTTGAAAATAGTGAAATAGGGGCTGGAGATTTAGCTCAGTGGTAAAATGCTTGTCTGTCAGGCAGGAGGCCCAAGGTTTGGTCCTCAGCACCAAAAAATTAAAAAGCTTAAAAGAAAATAGTGAACTAGCCAGTGTGTACATGTAGGACATTCATTTTGTAGACAAATACCTAGAAAAATCTTGCTATGAAGATAACAGTATGCAGTGTGCTAACCATTATTACTCTCCTACAGTCTTGTTTTGAAATTTTGTACCATTGCTTTCTTTTTCTTTAAAATGAAAGAAAAAGACGAGTCTTGCTAAATGGAATTAATATGTGATTCTGCAGAGAGTGGGTTATGGTGACATGTGCTGTCATTTCAGCCCTTTGGGAGACTGAGACAGGAAGGTTACAAATTTGAATCCAGTCTAGGTAGTTTAGCAATTTTAGTGAGACCTTGTTTTAAGAAAAGGAGTGCAGATGCATTTCAGTGCAAAGACTTATTTGCCAACCCCCTAAAATAAGTATTGCCAAGAATTGAAATAATGTTTTATGTTCAGAACTTCATTTTACTTTTTGGTGTCTTGCAAGGTGTTTCTTTTTCTGAGAATATTTTAATGGAGAGAGATAGAGACCAGCTTTTAAAAAGTAAATTTGGGTTGTGGGATATTCCTAAAGGATGTTAGGAACTCTGGTAGGTAACTTAAATTTAGATCTCTGCCCCTATTACTGGGGATTAAGATCTCATGCATGCTAAGTGTGCTCTCTACCCCTGAGCTAGACTCCCAGCCCCTGCTTCGTGTGTGTGTGTGTGTGTGTGTGTGTGTGTGTGTGTGTGTGTATGTGTAGGAGTGGTAGGTGTTGACCAGAGACCTTTGAACTGAACTACTTCTCTGGTCCTTACTTTTTCTTTTCATGACAGAATCTCATTAAGTTGCCCTTCTGCTGTAGCCTCTTAGAGTGCTGGGGTGATAGGTATGCACTACCATGTACAGCTCAATCTAGTTTTTTTTTTTTTTTTTTTAATGTCTTTGAGACAGGGTCTCACTCTGCAGTTCAGGCTAGCCTTGAACTTACTTTGTAGCTCAGGCTGATCTCAAAGTCACAGTAATCCCCCTGCCTTGGCCTCTTGAGTGCTGGAACTATAGGCATGTGCCACCACACCCAGCTAACAGCCCAATTTAGTTTTAGAAAGGCGCTTATAATTCAGAATTTATCCTACATAATAAGGTTACTTGTATTTGAATGTCTTCTTGAATGTGAATATTGTGCTCTTGTAGTTGGCATCTGTTTCTTGGTTCCTGCAGTTAACTCTGCAGAGAAACTATGTTACTGATGCACAAATTGAAGCTCAAGGAGAAGTAATATCATCTTTCAGATCACAGCACTAGAAAGGGGTGGAAACCAAGTTTTGAACTCAAGTCTGCATGTCTCCAAAACATTTCATCCTGATAGGGTAACACTTTGAATGCCCTTTGTTGTTTGCCCTCTTCCCAAAACAGTTAAGAATAAGAGAATAAGCAAAGTGGGCTCAGAACAGCTCAAATTGGCATTACAAAAGTGTGTATAATAAATTGTTAAATCTGATGCACTTTTATTTCTAGGTCACCATTTCAAATTCTTCTAGCATTTTATATGATTTCCTTGATTATTTACTTACCTCTTCTCTGGAATAAAAATAAAAAATTTGGGGAGAAAATGTGCTGTCAAGAACTGTAAAAAAAATGACAACCTGGTAAAAAAAAGGAGATACAAGGCCCATGGAGAGTCCAGAATAGTTATTGCTGTATTGCAGGATAGCAGTGTTGCTGTTTACACAAATGTTGGTATCAAAAAGTTAAATTATATTCAATAGAATGAAAAACAAATTGGCGCCCACACAAGAATAATTTCAGTTAGCTAGAGAATCCACTGGTGGAAAACATGGGCTATTTGAAAGTTGTTTTGTCCATCCTAAGTTGCTTTTCATATCATTGAATTGCTTATTCAAGATAAATTAGCATTTTGATCTTGTGATTGTTGAGAGTCTAGTAAATCATAGTTTTCAACTCTTTTGGCCTGTTACCTGTTACTGTGGATTATCAGTGAAAGCCTATAGTGGAAAGTGTAGTTTTATAGGAAATACGCATGTTCAGAGTCCCATTCTATCATGTATCTTTCATTTTGAGGTAATGGTGACTGCATGGACTTTGGGACAAAAAATGGGTGTGTCTATCTAGATTGATATTATAAAATCTTTCATTTTTTCAGTAGTCCTAAAACATGAAAATATTTTATATAACTTTTTGCAGTGTGTTTTGTATTTCTGTAGAGGGATACTGTCAGTGGGCTTCATCTGCATAAAGCAGCTTTCAGATTATTCTGTATTTACTAATTCTTTTCCATATCAGTTCTACTTAATTTCTGGTTTTTTGTCATTGTTTAATAAAAGTAGAGTAGATAAAACAGGCACAAGGGTGAGGTTCAAATACTAGAAATAAAATTTCTAGTTTTTTCTTTTTGAGACCAAGTTTTGCCTTGCGTTTCAGATTGGCCTTGGACTCACTGTATAGCCCAGGCTGGCCTCGAATTCACAGTGATCCTCTTTCCTTTTGACTACGGGGATTATAGGCAATTTGTGGGAATTTTAATGCCAGTTAACTATTTTGCTTTTTATTTTTTAGGGAGCAGTATTATTATCATTATGTTTGGGGGTAGTAGGGGTTGAACAGGTAGCAGGGATTGAACATAGAGCCTGTCATGTGCTTAGGTAAATGCTACATCAAAGATCTCCCTCTTCCCCCGTTTAAAAATTTGAGACAGTATCTTTCCGAATTGCCCAGAAAAACCTTGAACTCTTTAAGTAGGGGAATGCAAGTGTGTGCCACAACATCTGGCTCCAAATAGAAATAGAAGAATCTCTGAAGTACATACAGAGTTTTTAACTCTTCTGCAAAAACAACATTCTTTGTCATATTTGGATCAAAAATTTGTAAAATAATACTTTTATTTGGGAAAGTGGATCATAATCTGGCATGGTATAATATTGGGTTATTAATTCAAAATGGATGACTTGAATTTATAAAATGGTTAATCTTGGTTCTTGCTTGTTCGAATTTTTGGGTGATTTTCTCTGAACAAATCAATATTGCATTTTTCTTCTGGGAGTGAATCTAATACCGTGATTAGTTGGTATTGGTTGTTCGAGGTTTAAAACTTCTGCTAAGAAATGAATCATAATAGATAATCAAGATTATCCAGCTTTCATTTGTATAGCACTACATGCATAGTTGTAGCCTGTGTTGTTTTGCTTTGCTTTTGGCAAAGTGAATCCCTTTGAACATTATTCGGGACATTTGGGTACTTGTGTTTTGACTTTACTGTTCTTTTTATGTAAGGCAGTCACAGTCACCTGTAAAACCTTTTTACTACAGTTTGGCACAGAGGAATGTTATGTCATAAATATACAGCAGCCTTTTTAACACAACTCCCAAGATGTTACTTTGTGGTCTCTTGTAAACCTCCATTTATCACTTTGATCCTGTTCCCTTTTTTACTTTGTGTAAATGAAATCACATAGCTTACCATCTTGATTTGTGATTGGCTACATATACATCATACTGTTTAAGTTAATACATTACAGCTTATGCTATTGTGCAGTGTTACTTAAACCTATTTCTGATTTTGGCCATAACAAATAATAGTGGTTTGAACTTCCTGTGTTATTTTTTGATATACCATAGATATGTAATTCGTTAGATAAAGAGTGCACTGTTCAGTCACAGAGTAAACATAACTTCAGCTTCTACTGTGAAATGTTTTTTTAAAATGTACTATTTTATACTTCCGCATTCACATTATATGAGATCCAGCTGGTTTATATACTGTGTAATGGTTACACCCCCCTCTCCCAGGACTGCAGCAAAACCTGAAGGTAGAGATAATTGTAGTAAGTTACCTCCCATACATTCTTCATCCAGTCTTAACAGACAGTCTTGTTTCAGGATTGCTTTCCCTGAAGGTTTTTCTTCTCCCTGTTGCTTTGTGGCATTTCTTGTGTACTTGAAATTATCTTTTAATGTTTCATTATGTATCTAAAAGATAAGGAGCATGAGGCTAGGGATTTAGCTCAAGACCTGCCTGGCAGGTGCGAGATCATGAGGTCGATCCCCAGTCCCTCCCGCAAAAAGATAAGGAGTCTTAAATTATTGTCAGTGTTTTACCCTTCTTGAACAACTAATAAGGCCTTAATGACTTACTCTTTAAAATTACTCCATGGTCTCAGAAATACTTTTTTATCATAAATATTACCATGAATTATTTTTAAAATTTAAAAACTTGTTTCTTAAAATAGTTTTAGGTTTATAGGAAAATTGAAAGTACAGACCTGTCCTCCCAACCTTTCTTCACCCTTCAGCATCATGCTCCAAGGTAGTAATTTGTGGTACTTGGTGAACTTGCACTGACACATACATCCTCATTGCCTAGAGTCCATAGTTTACATTAGGGTTCAGTCTTATTTATACATTCTGTGAGTTTTGATGTATAATGTCATGTGAACTGTCTATTCTTGTTTCTGTCCTCCATAATCCCTAGCAACTACTGATTTTTTTACTGTCTTCATTGTTTGCCTGTTTCACAGAAGATAGTTTTTTCTGAGGACTGGGGTGGTGGTAATGATGGCTTGGGCATGATTCAAACACTTTAAAATTATTATGGCGTTACTGTCACATTGTATGTATTATATGATGAATGAACTGTAAACTTGCCATACTGCAAAATCAGGTGCAGGAGCTTGTTTTCCTGCACTTGGATGGTTCCATGTGGGAGTGATTTAACACCCAAAATGTGTTGTATATGTCCAGTCTACTCCATGATCTTGTTTTGGTTGCTGATTACTGCAGAAAAACCTGGTTCACAAGGTATGAAGCTGAAACTAGAAACAGGCTGTTGAGTATTTTGGTGGCTATCTTGAGATATTCCACCGTGACTTCAGTCCAGAATATATATGGAGACTTGAACAGACTCCAAACATTTAAGGGCACTGTCATTTGCAGTTTCAAGCAGTCTGGTCCTCTTCTAACATGGACAAAGTTGACTCACCTGGCTTAGTCACAAATAAGTTGCGGATCTATTCTGTCCCAGTTTGGGGGGTTCTTTTGTGGTTGGGAAGAAGTGCTCAAGTTCTTCTGAAAGCTGAAATACGTGGTCAGGCACCAGCTGGGAGAAAGAATATCCCGGTTCAGTCTTTTTGGTTTCAGTCAGTGTTTGAAATGTGTCAGAAATCCCAGTGGTCACTCTCTCCCCTAAAATCTTACCTTGGTTTTGAATCCAGCCACTTTATCTGCTTACACAGTTGTTCTGCGCTAAAGTGACACAGAGTTCATTGAACAGGTTGAATATGTCACATCATTAAGCAATTTTTGTGACCCATTCTTCATCACTGAAATGTTCTGCAGGTGGTGACTTTTCTAAAAGAGATGGAACAGTTCTTGAAACTCAAAAGCGCTAGCCAGTAATCTACACGTAGAAAGCCATTTTTATGTATTAGAGATATGTGTGCTCTGTGTCGTCTCCACACAGACCTGTGCAAGTAGATCTAAGCTAAGGGCATGTGTCTTAATGTGGCTAATAGCAAAATGCTAAATTCAGGTGATATTTTTTGACTAGCCAGCAATTCCGTATGGATGAAACAGTATATACATTCTTACTCAGAAATGACTTCTTTGACTTGTGTAATAAAAGCCAGAAGGCCATCTTAGTCATCTGTTCTGTCTGTGCAGATACCAGCTCAAAATGACTGATTTGGTTTCTTGATATGTAATCATTCAAAAACCTGTATGGTTCTGTATCTGTGGTGGTTGACAGTAAAAGAGCACGTAATATATGCTATCCTCCTAAAAAATACATCACACAGAAACACAGTGTTCCTGGGGGTTTAGCTCAGTGGTATAAGTACCTGCCTGACAAGCAAGAGGTCATGAGTTCAGTCCCTGGTATTTACAAAAAAAAAAAAAAAAAAGGAAACAAAGTGTTGTTACCTTGTTGTCAGCATCAATAGAATTGTCAACTCTGATTGCCCACCATGGTAACTCATTAGTCCTCTCTAATACTTGTGTCTCAGTATCCTCTACTGTTTCATCAAGTTATAATTATGGTGTTAGCTGAAAGAAGAAAACATGCCACCTTTTGAAGTGCAGCCTCTCCTAAAAATTTAACAGGTGTCCTTAGCAGCCCGCTAAGTGAGGAGATAAATACCAATAGTAAAGGGCTCCTTCACTTTAGCAATGCAGTCAGTTCCTAAGAAAGCTGTTCTGGGGCAGATGCATTTGATAAAGTGGTGGCCATATAACTGTTCTGTTCTTCATGTTCATATTTTTTTTCTTTTAAAAATCTTAAAAGCTTGCCTTTGAATGTAGGGTTCTTAGTCTCTCATGTGGCAAAGCAATTTTGAATGTTTAATGGCTTCCTTGGTCAGCCAGTTGCCACGTGTTAGGTGGAGTGACTTGAAGAATGTGGGTCACCTCTTGCAATGTCTTAAAATGTAACTTAAGTAGAATGCTTGATGTTTTCTTTTCTTTTTTATTTTTTAATTATTTAAAGAAAGACAAAATAAAAAAAAGGCAGAAATAGTACATACTTTCAAAGAAAAGAAATAAACAGTAATAAATCACTAGTTGATATATACATATTGTCCTTTCACAAATAGTTGTTCAAGATACAAAAGTGGAACATGTAAATAGGAATTCAGCCAGGGAGACTGCAAACAGTTCTGTTCAACTATCCAACAAAAACTAAGTATTATGGCTATCAATCCTGTACACTTAGACATGTATGCATTTATCCATATCTTCATTTATGTTGAGACCTAACAAAACTTATTAGATTAAGATCCTTCTGAACAAAGATTAATAATATTGCTGGATTTCACATCATAATACTCTGGAATCAGCACTGGGTACTGCAGTGCCCCTTTCTTTCCTTCAAAGTATTTGTTCATTTCATCATGTTTCATAAGGTTAGTTCTCATGAACTGTTCATAGGTTTTACGCAAGCATGAGTCTTAACATGTATTTCTATCCTTTCTATATTAGAGGGAGAAACAGAACAAAGCAGGACAGAACAAAACATATTCCTATCGACACATAAAACTAAAAAGACATATAAATCTGCTGTATAAGGAGTTCTACCATGGTCACTGTGCTGTTTCTTGTTATCATCAACAGAATTGGCTATATCATCAGATAAAGTATAATTGAACATATCAGTACATAACAGGATTAACAGAAATACAACTTTGTAGATAGTGTAGAGCTACAAAAACAGGTAGTAATCAAATCAGAATGGATATCATGGTGAATCATTGTCATTTTCAGTATAGTTGTCTATACTTCTCAACTTGATACCAGCAACCTAACAGTTTTGAATAGAATCTGTCAATGATAAGCAGGAATTAAACAAGTCAGATTTAACTAAGATCAGTCATGATAAACAATATAAGTCATACAGGGATCCTGATTGAGTTAATAGGAAATTAAAGATGACCACTGTGCTTTGTCCTGATATCTTCAGGACAGCTGTCTGCACCCTCAGATCCAGTGCTTGTATACAAACTAGGACAGAACAAGTTCCAACCAAGCAGAGTGGTGTGAGTAATAAGGGCTTTAATTCCTGATATGCTATTAGCTATATCTTCTGCTGTTTTTTTTTTTTTTTTTTTTTGAAGATATTCCTCCCATTTTCTCCCCCAGAATGAACTGTGTATTTTTGGGTCTCCCCAACACTTACGGTTTTATATTGGGGGGGGCAACCTGCTGTTCACCTAAGTGTTTCCAAATTTTTTCACTCCTGGGCTGGATTTCTAGTTATATTTCTTTATTTATTAAAGCCTGTCTGTTCAACCTATCCATAAATACTGGTCCAGTTAGCCCTATTACTTTGGTTCCCTATCACATCGAGTTCTGTTTTCTCATATTTGATTTTGGTCCATATAACCTTTTTCAGGCTAATTATATTTCCTATAAAGAGCCTCTTGGTGTACCCTACTTCTTGATCCACTCTGCCTGCGATTTTCTTTTTTCCCTTAAGTTAGTGTATCTAGGCCATCTATATTAGAAATTATATCCAACCTTCTTTGCCTCATTTCTGTTGTGTTCTTTTTCTGTCATTAGTTGTCCATTTGTTTTCATTTCGCTTTCTACTCCATTCATGGTGGCCTCTGCCACTGTTTCTGGAATCCTGGTACTTTTCTGTCTCTTTAGAATGTCCTGCAGTGTTCTCTGTAGAGTTGGATTGGTGGTTGCGAATTCCCCCAGTTCTTCTTTATCTCGGAAGCACCTTGTTTGTTCATTATTGTCTAGGGACAGTTGTGTAGGATATATCAATCTTGGCTGGAGGTTATTGTCTTTCAAGGCTTGGATTATTTTGCCCCATACTCTTCGAGATTAGATGGTTTGTGCCGAGAAGCCTGCTGTAATTCTGATGGGTGTTCCCTTGTAAATGATCTGTGTCTTATCTCTGACAGCTTTTAATATTCTGTTCTTATATTGAATTTCTGGAATGTTGATTATTATATGCCTGAGTATAGTTCTGATTGTAGGTGGCTGGAGTTCTGTATGCCTCATACATCTGAGCATGTTTTCATTTTCCTAAGTTTGGGAAGTTTTCCTTAATTATTTCTATGAATAGCCTTTGCAGTGCCTTTGTTTGTACCCCTGCTTCTTCATTCACATTCTTTATTCTTAAGTTATAGATCTTCTTGTCATCTTCTATCTAGCCTTTGATTGTTACTGCTTGTTTCCTTGTTATTTTTAAGAAGTTTTTCCTTTAAGAAGTTTATCCTCCAGTTCAGATAATCTATCCTTAGTTTCTTTCAAGCTGTTATGCCAGCTTTCAATAGAGTTTTTAGTTTCCTGGTAATCTCCTTGAACCTGCTTCTTGTATTCTGTGTTCTCCATCAAATAACCCCTTTTTTTTGTTCTTCCAGTCTACCATCTGTTTTTTCTTGGGAGGTGTTTAGCATTTCTTTAATTATTCTTTCTGTATCTTGCTTTACTTGGTTAAATACTTCCTTTTTGAACTTGTGTATGAGGTCCAGAAGATAACACTTTATGTCTATTGGTGCCATGCCTGATACTGCATGTTTTCTGTCCTCATTCTCTTTCGCATTTACCTTTCCTGGATCAGTGTTCTCAGGATTGGAGACTAAGGACTCTTTCTTGTTGCCTCCTCTTCTCATATTTTTTGTTCCTTCCATAAGGTGTATATAGGAGGCCCAGTTTCTTTCTTAGTCAGTTTCAGTTTGTCTGAAGCTGCTGACTAGGTGGTCCTGCCTACTGCAGTGTACTAGGAGGTACAGACCCGGGCAACCTATGATGGGCCTGCCCCTCCAGGTCAACCTACTGAAGACTTCACTGTGTTAGGGTGCACTGCCAGGTGCAGGGACTTGGTTTGGGCTAGCCTGTTCGGCCTCAGTCCGGGGTGTCACCCAAGTCAAATGCTCCCCACCAGTCCCACTTGAGAGGGGAATATGTGACTGAAGTCACTTAGCATCCTGTTCCAGCCAGTCTGCCCGGTCCCAGAATGTCCTCTGTTGGAGCCTCTATTTATCTTTATTCCTCTCACTCACGGCAGATTGATGCAGAGTTCCCCGCCAGCTCTGCTCTCAATTCGGTTTGCCATTTCCTGCTCTCAGAGCATTCGCGTCTCCAGTGAATTGAAACTAGGGGGCTATCCCAGCTGCGCCAATTCAGGCGTGGCTGTTGCAGCGAGTTCTTGCAGTGGCACCAAGACTTTAGCTGTTCCAATCGTAGCACTGGGACTGCATTTCCAATTGGTTTCTCCTGGGTTGGCAGGATATATCTCCGTCTGCTTAGGACTCCCCATGCTGCACCATTCCTGGAACCTAAGCTGGCTGTCTCAGAGAGCCTCTGTAGCTGCTGTTATCTATCCACCATCTTTTCTCTGCCTCGATATTTTCTTTTAAATGCAGCATTCTATTTGTTAGTGGTCTCAGAAGTCTTCTGCTGTTTTATGACTGGTCTTTTCCTCTTTGGAAAGCAGTCCTCTTTGTCTATCACCTGTAAACTTACCAAACTGACAGAAACAAGTGCCACAGAATGGGTGTTCTATGTGTGCTGAAGAAATTTTCATCGGAAAGTTCTCCTTTTATCTCTTGGTAATTTTGTTTTGTAGTTTTATTATTTTTAGTGACTATATTCTTCTTTTAATGTCACTTATTATGTCTTAACTCGTTTTTGAAATATTTTTGTCAGTTCTAGAGCAGGCAGTGGTTATCTGTCCATTGGAGGAGGATATTACTGGATCCCATCCTCAGAATTTCTAAATTGGCTGGTCTGTGGTGTGAAAATTTGTGTCTAGTAAGTTATCTTGTTAGTGGTGAAGTTTCTCATCTGGGGAGCTGTAGGGAGGGTTTCCTTAATCTTGGCACTTTGAATATTTTTAGCCCAGGAATTCCTATTTGGAACTGTCCTGTGTGGCCAGGGGTCTCTACCCCAGATGCTAGTGGTGCTCATCCCTATTATGACAACCACAAACATTGTGTACACATTGCTAAATATTCCCCAGGGACAGATAAAGGAATCTTTCTATCTCTCTTGAGAATCACTGTTCCAGGTTGGTGTGTGGGGTAACTGGGAAAAACGTACCCTGATATCTTTAGGTTCTTTTCTTTTAAGCTGGTTATTCTTTTTGGAGAAACTACATAGTACCATCATTCTGCCTGGACAGTGAAGACCCAGCTGCCTGCATTGTGTGCCAGAAGAAAGGGTGCTCAGCAGCTAGTGCCTTGGGACTTACTTGATGTTCTGCTTTTAGTATTGTACTCCTGCTTTCAGTGCGCTTGGTGTTTTTCAGGTCAGGGACTGTTCCTTTTCCAGAGAGGAAAAAGAAAATGTTCTGATCCTGTGTTGGGTGTTGGGAGGGGGAAGGGCAGTTGTTTGTTCACTGTGCAGTAAGGATGTGTCTGTGTGTGTGACTACCCAGTAAGGCGGCTTGAATCACTGGTGGTACAACAGGTCTAATCAGTTTTATCAGTCTCTTTTCCTAGTAAAATTAATGGAAACTCTGGAAATGGGCCTAAACTATTTAGTTGCTTGAATCTGAATAATTACAAAATAGAAATACTCTTAAAATTGAAAAACCAATAGGCTATAATATACATGTATGTATGCAAGATTATATATTGCAAATGAAAAAGAATGACCAGCAAGGAACCACAAAGGAGTATCATGAAAGGCACATTTAGCACTGGAGTTAGTAATAATTAGCCATGAAATAACAGTGACTTTTTTGTTTTAGTGTCTTATATCAACAAAAGGTCATATACAGGTTAGTTATATGTCAGTCAGTCAGATTCAAATCAGAGATGCCTGGCAGTGAGACATACTAATTTGAACTTTCATAGGTGTACTGTATAAGACTCATTTTGTCGTATGTGAACAAATCTGAATTACGAACATTTTCCCAGAACAGGGACTTACTGTATATGCATGTCTTCAATGTAGCATCTTCAAATGCTAAGGTACTATAAAATGCTATATAGTTGTATGTTATGTAGTTATTATTACAAAAAAGGAAGGATAGTAAAGATTCTGAAAAGGATTTCTGAGTCTAAGGTTAAGAAATATAAAATCTAGATTAACATGTTCTTTTTATGTGTGAGATAGATTTCATGATGTAATCTGGATAAGTTCCTTGAAGCCTTTCATCTATATTTGAACCTCAGTGGAATTTATTAGCTGTCACACCACAGTGAGGGGGATGGATGAACATATCTTTAACCTCTTTTCTGTGTCTTAGGTAGGATTAAAATCCATCTCAGGGGGATAAAAATAGCATAGTAGTATCTACCCTTTATTATCATTCATGTGTCTTATGCTTGCTTTTTATATATATTCTCATTTAATCCTTACAAAAATGACCACTATTCACTCTTTATTTTTGGTACTGTCAAAGGGGAAGTGAAATGTCAAATAATAAGATGGTTAAATTATGACCTATATTTTTCTGTAGACTATAGTAATTGTTGTGTTTAGTAGTCTTTTTTTTTTTTTTAAGTTGGAAGTGCTAAAGGATTATGTTTCCGTCATGATTTTAAGTAGGAGGAAAAATGGTCAGTTGGAAAAGTTTGAAAGTATTATTACAGTATAATTTTGTGTTACTTTTGTGCTTTGGGGGGCATTAAAAAATCTTTGCATGTTGAATTGATAAAGATAAAATAGATTAAAAATGAATTACATTATTCTAATGTGATTACAGAAAATTCATTTATATACATAAGTAGAGCATTATAAACTTTATGTGTCTGTCTGCTGTGCTTGGTGTGTATGACTATATGACCCCTCCAAACCTCTCATTTTCTGCCCCTTTAAGATTTTTCACAATCTCAGACAATATATAGGCTGAGCATCGCTAATCTGAAATGCTCTATAATTAGAATATTTTGAATACCAATGTGCTACTCAAAAAGTTGCACATTATTATATCTGGGAATATTTCAGATTTGAATTTTTTTGATTAGCCAAAGAATTCTATCCACATGTCTCCAAATCTGAAAAACACTGAAGTATGAAGAAATGCTTCTGATTCTAAGCCTTCAAGATAAGGAATCCAAGCTTGGCTATGTATGTATTGTATATCATATGTCTTTCCATGTATTGTAATAACCAAAGATGTCCCCATGTATGTCTAAAAATGTCTTTAGTGGGATTCATCATCTATTGAGACCATTGCTGTAAGGCAGTGAGACAGGGGAATTTTAAGATGTAATTCTTTTGTTTTGTTCTTTAAATCTGAACTGTGGTTTCCTGAACCCACTTTGAGGTTTTCTGATTTGGGCGTTTGCCCAAACCTAAGCATTCTGGTGGGTTTAGTAAAGATTTGAGAAATAATAATGTGGTTGGTTTTGTTGTGTTTTGTTTTTTGATACCGGGAATTGAATTCAGAACCTTGTGCTTACCAGGCAGGTGCTGTGCAGCAGAGCTGTAGCCTAAAGATGTGCTAACATCTTTGATACAAGCAAGCTTTTCTTTGTATGGGAGGCTGTTATCTCTCCTCTTTTTTTGCATATTATTCTGGCCTCCAGCCAACCTTTCTTCAAGTTTTCTTGACTATTTGCTAATTTTTCTTTAGTTTTCACTTCAAGAAAGTCTTATCTGCTGTCCTCTATGCTGCTTCTATTTGTAGTTTACTTGACTGATTCTCAATGAACACTGTTTACCTTAAGGAAAATTTTTACTTTTTTTGATACTGGGGATTAAACTTACGACCTTGTGCTTGCCAGGCAGGCACTTACACCACTGAGCTACATCCCCAACCCCTAATAACATAACTTTTTTTTTTGGTACGGATGTTAAACTCATCACCTTGCACTTGTCAGGCAGGTGCTTGTGTCACTGAGCTAACCCCCTGGCAAATGTTTACTTTTTATTTTTGCTTCTCTTGTAGTACTGCTTGTTAATGTTGAATGAAAGAAGTGGGAGTAATAGTATAGTAGTCTAAAAATGTGGGGTTGGCTGAACTATGCATGATACTAGAAAGAAAGGAGGAGGACTAGAGATAGAAACCTGAGGAGCAGGTTAATGTAAATGGTAAGAGCTAATTAGTGGCTTGAACTAAATTTGGTCTGATTTACTAAAAAAAAAGAATAAAAATATGTTGAAGCAATGAACTGTTCTTAATAAAGGATTCAGTATCAAATCGATACACCTGTAATAGAACTTATCACAGGTGAAGTAGTAATCATTACTCATTAAGATCAGAACACTAACTCTGAAAATATGCACCCTTAGATTGTATTGTATATGTGTTTCTGCAGCTTTGAAATGGTGTACTTCTGGAAACCAAACTGGATGGTACTGTAAAAATATTTTTAATATTTTTATTTTAGTTCAAGGAAGAAATCTCTAAACGCTTCAAATCACATACTGATCAACTTGTGTTGATATTTGCTGGAAAAATTTTAAAAGATCAAGATACTTTGAGTCAACATGGAATTCATGATGGACTCACTGTTCACCTGGTTATCAAAACACAAAACAGGTATGTTTTAGAAGTTGTGTATCTTTAAAAACTGTAGTAAGTGTTTATGTTTCTTTTTGGAAGAACTATCTTGGCTTTAAGAACTTTCCCTATTACATATATTAAATGGTTTAAATTCCTTTACTGCTGTTGATAACAATTTTTAGAAAAAAAATGGTTTATATGCTTGTCAGATGACCGCGCAATATTTTATCAGATTCAGCAGTGTTTAGTTGTTGTATCTAGATTACTTAAAATACAGAACAAACAAATCAATGAATTTTTAGCTATTTTTTTCTTTAGGAAAATTCTTACAGAGATCTTGGGTGACCGTTCCTTAGCAAACTACAGTAACCATGTTTTATTTAAATCTAAAAGCATTCTCAGTGTTTAAGAGAAACCTTTATTTTTGTCACTGAGAAAGTATACTCCTAATTCAACTGTAGTTTTGGTTACTGATAAGAACCACTTTAAATGTAATTTGTTTGCGGAATTTTATATCACTCTTGTGCATACATTCAAAGAAAATGTGAATGAAATTACATTTTAGGAAAACTACATTGGGTCTTGATTCTTTGGAGTCCTCTTGACCTAGTCATCAGTGTTCATATTTTTCCATATAGCATCAAACTGTTCTATTGAGAAACATTGATGGTAGAGCCTTTCTTAAGAGAGGTATAATGTTTCTCCAGGATTTTCTTCCAAGGCATTGACACATATGCTGGTGTTCAGCAAATGTTTGTTTTACTAATAAATTTATTTTTCCTGCCTGTTTGTGTGGTTTTCTATATGCATCAGAACTTTCAGTACCAGTTAATGGTGTAATTTTTCCGAGGACACTGTGTGTTAAACTTAACTTATAGCCATGTACCTAGTCCCTCAGCTGAAGAAAGCCCTGTAGAGCACACGTGTGGACGTTACAGTTAATGTCTGGCTATCAAGCAGCTATAAGATCCTGATGGCCTAGAGGTTAAATGGAAAATTGAATACCTTAGATTAAAGAAAGCTGTGAGACTCAGAACTAACTGGTATCAAATGAAAGGGTTCTCATATATAGTCTATTTTTTTTTATTTAAACGTACTAAATAATAACTAGTTACTGCTTGCATTGATTTCTCAGCCTTGTGATAAAACCTGTCATTTTTCACTCTAATGATTTTAAGGATTTAGGTAAAACTAGACTTAGAATTAATTATAAAACTAGAAGAGGATAAATTAAAAAGTTGTTTATATAGTCAAGCTTTTATTTAAGTGTAATTGATCATTGGTTGTTTTCTCTAAGGTGTCCTACTTCCCTTTCATATATAATGTATCAATTTGAAAACATTTATGTGTATGTTATACTCAAAAAGAGGAACAGTTGCAGTATACTTGGAATTTTATAAGGTTTTACTATGTTTCTGTTTTTTATTCCTAGTGCTTAGTTACTTCAAGGTATTTATGGTAATTTGAGCTGATCTAGGAATTTACTCTTTATATTTAGATGTTGGTATTTCAGAGGTTCTTTTAGAAGTAATTAGCTCCACTCCTTACATTGCAATTTAATTATTTTCCCTAGGTCTCAAGATCATTCAGCACAGCAGACAAATAACCCTGGGGGCAATGTTTCTCCTTCATCCACTTCAAACAGTAACTCCACATCTGGTTCTGCTACTGGCAATCCTTTTGGTTTAGGTATGTGTCTTTAGTTATTTTTACAGGAATGAAAAACAAAGCAAAAATCTACTCTCCTCAATCATAGTGGTTTTAGATAAAATGAGAGAATAAAACATTAAGTCCTTTTAACAGCAATTGAAAAGGCCTGCCATATCTGTAGGCATTAAGAAAGTAGTTGACAGTACAAGTATGCTTGGCAAGCTTGTGTTTGCGTTTAAATAGTGGTCAATTAGTGACACTTTTTTTTTTTTTGAAGTAATGAAAGATACAGTGTATATGTACCTGATTTGCCTACTACATAATTGCATCTGAGGAAATTTAGCTGTTTGTTGATTATAAATGATCAAGTGAACAATAGTTGTCTCATTTGTAAAATGAAGATGTTGAACTACATTAGTGACTTTTCTAACTTCCCTGAACATATGGAAGGATTGTGACCTGAAAGTCAGCCCAGTGGCTAAGGGTTTTTTGGGGGTTGGGGTGGGGTGGGGAGAACACGAGGGATTGAACTCATGACTTTGTACTTGCCAGGTAAGCGCTTGTGCCGCTGGGCTAAATCTCGGTCTCAGGATTTTTCTACATTAGCCAGAACTACTTTTGTTGTGTCAGTTTTATACGTTGAAGTTCTGTGAGAGATTTAATTGAGGAAAAATACTAAGAAACTAACAAAAGTGAACTAGATAGATGAATGGCTTAGTACCCTTTTCAGTTCTTAAGTTATATTACTAGTATATAGTACATTGAAATGGTGTTTTTATAACCACAATTCTCACATATTAAAGAACTTTCTCACAAATCATAACTTTTATCCTTTTCATAGATGTGTTTTAGTAGTTTGGTTGTACTATACCTGATATATATTCGAACAATTTTAGAGTATGGCATGTATTGGCATATTCACATTTGCTTTGTTTTTTTTCCCTCCTACTTTAAGTGTTGACTGCTCTTTTTTTTTTTTAATTTAAGGAGAAAAAAAAAAAGGATACAAGTAATACAAAATTTAAAAAATAAACAGTAAGAAATCACTAGTTAATAGATTACATATTCTTATCTTAGAAATAGTTGTTCAAGTTACAAAATTGAAGCACATAAAGTGGACTTTCAAACTGTGAGAGTGCAAACAGTTTTGTTCAATGATCCAAAAAAACTCAGTAATATGGTTATCTATCTTACACACTTAAACATATATGCAGTTATAACCTTTAGAGCATTTTCTTTTCTTTTCTTTGGTACAATGACAATTACACATTGTGGGTTTTGTTACTCCCACAGTTCTTACTACTTTTTTTGAAGAGAGTAAAACCAAATGCGACATAGCAGAACAGAGTCAGTCAAATCAAAAGGATGGATATAATAGATAATGTGGAAACAAAATACAAGGTGATCAACAATGGTTACCATACTGCCTCTTGCTATTTTAAGAAGAATTGCCAGTTATAATAAAATTGAACAAAACAGAAAAGAATAAAACCAAAGCATTGGAGACATTACAGGACTTTAAAAGAAGATATTAGTCAACTGGAATAGGCATCATAATGATTCTTATTGTCTTCACAGTTTTGCCTATACTTTCGAACGTGGTACTATCAAGCAAAGCAGAATAGGGAAAAATCAGTCAAAACAAAATTGTGAGGGCAATACAGGATTTCAAATCAAGTTAGTGGGAAATCAAAGTAGGTTAATTATAATGTATCTTGCTATTTTTTATTTATTTTTCCCTTAATTAAGAAGATAAAAAGAAAAAAGTAAATAATTTAAAAAAGGGGGGGATTGAGATAAAAGAGGGCATAACAACAGAACAGCGCAGGTCAAAACATAACCATTTAAACAAAATAGTGTTTCACCACAAGATATCCCGACATAAAAATAGTTACCATAGTGTCTCTTTCCTTGAAATCTTTGCGTATAACTTCGTATACTGTAGCAACAAACATATCAAGACACTATAAAACCATTCAAGAGAATGACATTATTACAGGGTATTTAGAACCAATTAACAGAAAATGAACAATGGTTTCTGTATAATCTCCTTGTCTATAAAAGTTTTTACTTATTTTATCATATATAATAAAATCCAATAAGATACAACCTTTTAAGACCGATGGAGACAGAAGAATACAAGTTTGATGGGACTTCAAAACAAGATGATACTAAATCAGCATTAGCTATTATGATGTCTTGTTTTCTCCAAAATAGCTGTTCCTACCATCCAACCTTCTCTGCCTCATTTCTGGTGCTCTTTTTCTGTCGTTTGTTGTCAGTTTGTCTTCTTCATTTCACTTTCTGCTCCATTCATTGTGGCCTCTCTGCCACTGTTTCTGGAATCTTGGTATTTTCCTTTTTTAGAATATCCTGCAGTATTCTCTGTAGAGTTGAATTGGTGGTTGTAAATTCCCCTAGTTCCTTTTTATCCTGGAAGCACCTTGTTTTTCCATCAATTTCTAGGGACAGTTGTGCAAGATATATCAATCTTGGCTGGGGGTTATTATCTTTCAAAGCTTGAATTATTTCCCCTTACACTCTTCGTGATTTGATGGTTTGTGCTGAGAAGTCTGCTATAATTCTGATGGGTGTTCCCTTGTAAGTGATCTGTTTCTTGTCTCTGACGGCTTTTAATATTCTGTTCTTACATTGGATTTCTGGAATTTTGATTATTATATGCCTGGGTGTAGCTCTGTTTGGGTTGTAGGTGGCTGGGGTCCTGTATGCCTCATACATCTGAGTATCTTTACCATTTGCTAAGTTAGGGAACTTCTCTTGGATTATTTCTGTGAATAACTTTTGTAGTTCATTTGTTTGTGTCCCTACTTCTTTTATGTTCTTAATTCTTAAGTTATGGATCCTCTTATATCTTCTAGTCTTTGTATTATTGCTGTTTGTTTCTTTGTTATTTTTAAGAAGTTTTCATTTCATGCTCCCATATTACAAATCTGCCCTCTAGTTCAGATAATCTATCCTTAGTTTCTTTTAAGCTGTTATGCCAGTTTTAATAGAGTTTTTAGTTTCCTGGTAATCTCTTTGAACCTGCTTCAAATATCCTATGTTTTCTCTGTTTTCTCCATCAAACAATTCTCCCCATTTTTTCTGTTCTTCCATTCCACCATCTGTTTTTTCTTGGGCGGTGCTTAGCATTTCTCTAACTATTATACTTATATCTCGCTTCAGGTTGTTAATAACTTCCTTCCTGAACTCGTCTCTGGGGCTCTGGAGATAGCGCTTTATGTCTATTGGTGCCGTGTCTGATATTGCATGTTTCTCAGGATTGGGGGCCGATGACCCTTTCTTGTTGCTCCCTCTCCCCATATTTTTTGTTCCTTTTATACAAGTGAATATAGGAGGCCCAGTTTCTTTCTTTGTTGGTTACAGTTTGTTTGAATTGGGCCGGCTAGGTGTTCCCACCCACTGCAGTGTACTATGGAGACACAGACCTGGGCAGCCTATGCTGGGCCCACCCCTCCAGGTCAACCTACTGAAGGCTTCACTGCTAGGGTGCAACTCCAGGCACTGGGACCTGGTTTGGGCTAGCCTACTGGGTCTTAGTCAGCGGCGACATGCAGGCCAGGCACTCCCCACCAATCCCGCTTGAGAGGGCAATATGTGACTGAAGTCACTGCAGCATCTTGTTCCAGGTAGTCTGCCTGGTCCCAGTATGTCCTTTGCTGAAGCCTCCTACTCTATGGAAGGGTCCCCGATCACTGTAGGTCACTCACCGTAGGTCGATGCAGGGCTCCTGGCCAGTCCCGCTCTCAACTCCATTCACCGCTTCCCACTCTCAGAGCTTTTGCGCCTCTCTCCTTGCTGTGCCAGTTGGGATGTAGCAGCGGCTGAAGGAAATTCAAATCGCAGCTTCCAGTGGCACAGGGTCAAGCTTCTGCGCTGAGACCTTATGTGTTCCTATTATATCACCAGGATTGCGTTTCCAGTTGGTTTCTCTTACTTCAGTTTGTTCCTGAGTCTGTGAAGTATATCTCCCCTTGCTTAGGATTTCTCGCCTGGTACCATTCCTGGATTTTAAGTGTGGTTTCTCAGAGAGCCTCCGAAGCTGCTGCTATCTATCCGTGTTCTCCCAGAAATCCTGCTCTTATTTTTTAAAAAAAATGTTATGCTAAATATTTCTCTTGGTTGAGGCAAATAGTTTTACCAGGCAAAATTATTAACAATGATTGTAAAAAGATTAGGAAGAAATTGTTTAATTCAGACCTATAAAAGATGTCCTTGGGATAAATTTCTACATTCTTCCTCCACTTTATAGGGAAAAATTTTGAGGGTTAAAGAAGCTTTTAATTAATTGGTTTGAGCTTTTAATAATTAGCTCCCTAATCCCTTCATTTATCATTTCATTCTTACTCCTAATTTCTGTCTCCAGGGCTTTGCTTCATTGGCTATTTTATATTCAGTTTTCTTTTTGGTGGTGATTAAAAGCATCCCCTGTAAAGTCATCATCTATAAAGGCCATAGAATTCTACTACCACTCTTTTTTAGCTTCCCCTGTTAGATGTCTTTGAAAAAGGCCTTTTCTGTTTTTTTACTCTTATTTCCTTCTAATTAAGTAACTACACTATAGTCTTTACCCCTATTACTTCATTGAAAATTTCCTTGATAAGGTTGCTGCTGATACATGGTGTATACATACCCTTGATTTTAAATCATCTTTCCAATGCTTATAAATCTCTGTTGAAATTTTCTTCCTTTTAACTCCTATGATACTTTCTGTCTCATTCATAGGTGCGTGGGCATGTGGGGATGTGTGTGTATTTTTTTGTTTCTTATATGGTATTAATACTTTTTCCTGGGTTTTTTCTCTGCCCTCTGTTCTCTGTTATATCTTAGTGATTCCCAAATTTGTGCTTCAACCTATGAACTCGATGCCTTGTATTTATTTCTTTTTGATATTACCCAATACTCTCAGTTAATCATTTAGCCTGTCTCCCTTTAGAAAACAAACACAGTAATTTAGCATCTTTTGTGTATGTGTTTTGTTTGTTGAAACGGTCTCACTATGTAGTCTAGACTAGCCTTTAACTCACAGTTGGCCTCAAACTCGGTGATCCTCCTGTCTCAGCATCCTCAGTACTGGGTTTACAGGTGTGTGCCACCACACCCAGCCAAAGTCTCTTGGTCATAACCTCTTCTCTGTCCCACCCCATGTTGTTATTCCCCTTTGTCACTTCCTTGATGCAAGCCCTGGGCCTTTTTCATGTGTAATGTTTGCTCTGTTTCCACAGTGCTGTTATAAAAACAGCTCAAATGATTATTTGTAAAACCTTTCTGGTGTGCAAACCCCCCCCCCCCCGCAATGAATCCCTGGGGAACTCTGCTCTGCACTACATTCTTAGCCATTTGTAATTGTCACTTTGAGACAGAAGTCACTAAGTTACCCAGGGTAGCATTGGACTTAGGATCTTTCTGCCTTAGCCTCCTGAATATCTGGTATTATAGGCGTACACTGCTATGCTTGGCTGTTTTCCTTGTCTCTATCCTCATTTCTTCCATTTCAGTAGTTACTTAAATTGTGGTATGATAAGTGATGACCTGAGTGCTGTGGCTATTGAAACAAAATCTAATTTCTTGCTATGAAACTTTCCTGCATGCTGTATTATTTTAAATTACCTGCAAGACCCCCATCCATAGTCTTTTTTATTATTATTTTAAAAGAAAAAAACTAAGGAAATAAAACAAAATAAATTCAGTCAAAATAAACCAGAATAAGTGAAATCAACAATAGTCTTCAAAATAGCTGCAGATAATCACCTTCGAACATAATGAAAAATCAAACAGGATAGACTAAAAATAATAAAAACAAAATGATGAATGTAATAAAGAACCTCAAAATGAGCCAGTAGTAAATACATAATGGCTTCCATAACATGTCTTGCTATCTTTAAAATAGCTGTTCATGCCATCAGAGTTAACATAAACAAAACAAAAGAGAATAAACCTCAACTCAAAAGAAAAAACAATGAAAATGATATGGTTCCAGGGGGGGATTTCCTCCCAGGGGATCTGGTTCTCTCCCTTCACAGTCAGTGAAGGGTGCTGACTCACAAAGAAAGAGGCTTGGGTTTGGGTCTCCACAAGCGGGCAGCAGTCTGTGCATGGCACTAGAATCCAGGCGGGGATGTCCTCCCAGGGGTATGGGCATGGCACGGTTCTCTCCCTTAGCAGTTCGCCAATGATCCATATAGTCTTTCATAAGCTCAAGCTAATGAAATTTTGCTGTGTCATGGCTGAAGCACTTGTAGTGTGGTGTAAACAGCAGCCGAAGAATTTCCAGCTGGATTGGCACTGCTTTGGCCAGAAGTGCCACACGTCATTTCCTGAAGTCCCTTGAGCCTGACTTGTCAGATAGGCCTGTCTTAGTGCAAAAGAAATACAAGGCTGTCCATGACATTTGTGAACACTGCTGCATGCCATACTGGTCATGGTGATTTTTTTTTTTTTTTTTGGTACCAGGGATTGAACTCATCCTTGTGCTGGCCAGGCAGGAGCTTACACTGCTGAGCTAAATTCCCCAGCCCTATGATGAATTTTTTGGTGGTTTCAAGAATTCTTTAGTATATTTATTGCTGTATTTTTTGTACATAGCAATGTATCTTGTATTAAATGCCTCCAGCCTTCATCACTTCCATGCCAGCATATGTTTTAAACTCATTAGTGTCATTTCTTTGGAAAGCAGCCAGTTCAGTTATGTACTATATTATTTTAATAACCTTTGTGAATGTATTTTGAAGTACTTTTCACATCCATATAGGCTTTTCCCCTTTGTTGTCTTTCCTCTTATTCCTAGTATGTAGCACAGTTCCTGGCATATGTAGAAAGTGCTCATTAAGTGAGCAATGAATGCATTTGTTTGGTTGTATAATTTCACAAGTAAACATTGTGTGGTAACCATCTAATCATTTTCTTAAATATATTAGGTTTCTCTCTGATTTAATGCCTTCTAATAGTTACCTATTTCTACAGTTATTTCCCTCCTTTCTCTCTCCATGAGAGCAGCAGCTACTGTTCTAACCAGATTTTGTAGGTGAATTCTACTTTTTAAATTTAAACTAGTATTGTGGAAAGAGATTATTAGAAATGTTGCCCCATGCAAATGCTGGTCAAGAACTCTACTGCTGAGCAATATCCCCAGTCTTTACCTTTCATTATCCTTTTGACTTTGGGGAAGAGTCAGAAGTTGCATGGTGCCAGATCCAGTTAATAAGGTAAATGAGGATACACCCTAATAATTTTATGAGCTTGCCTTTCAATTAGATGGCATTTGGTGGCAGCATTCACAATATTTTTGATCATACCATGTAAAGATATTAAGAGAATAGCTAGGACTGCATTAAAGAAGGGGCAAGAGTGATGGGATAAGTGCATGTAAAGCTAGAGGGAGGATTTTGAGGAACATTAATGGAAAGGTGTCTTTTATTGTAATAAATTGCATTTAAACATTTACTATATGCTTTGATTACATGTTTTGTATTGTATTACACAAATGAAAGTATTTTTTGGCTTCGATCAATTATATTTAAATCTCAAAGTATAAACTTGGCTAATTTCAATTACAAGAACTAAACGCGTAAGTAGTAGGAATTCTATTTTGTTTTAAAATGATTTCTTGCAAGGGAGTATTAAGTGTGTTAATAATTTTGTATCTTCATATTTTAGCACAGTCATGGTAGTTTCTGGCTCAATTTTTTCCCCCTTTTTCTCTTAGGTGGCCTTGGAGGGCTTGCTGGTCTGAGTAGTTTGGGGTTGAATACTACCAACTTCTCTGAACTACAGAGTCAAATGCAGCGACAGCTTTTGTCCAACCCTGAAATGATGGTCCAGATCATGGAAAATCCTTTCGTCCAGAGCATGCTCTCAAATCCTGACCTGATGAGGCAGTTAATTATGGCTAATCCACAGATGCAGCAATTGATACAGAGAAACCCAGAGATTAGTCATATGCTGAATAATCCAGATATAATGAGACAAGTATGTGAAAAATTCATTCATTTAACTAAAAAGTTGTTTACTGATTATAAACTTAAAGGTATAAGAAACAGGTCCAGTCCTGGACATGTGATTCATTCACTCATAATTAAGTGTTTCCTTCATATTATTTGCTAGTTTGCATTTTGAGCTGAAATTCACTAGAAACTATTTTAAATGAGGTTTTTTTTAAAAATTGTTTTTTGTTTTGGTCTTTTGAGACAGAATGTCACTGTTCAGTTCAGGCTGGCCTTGAGCTCACTTTGTAACCCAGGCTGTTCAAACTCAAAACAGTCCTCCAACCTCAGCCTCCCAAGGGCTGGGATTACAGGCTGGTTATTTTGGTCTTTTTTGAGACAGGGTTTTACTATGTATATAGTTCAGGCTGCCTGGAACTCATTTTGTAGCCCAGGCTGGCCTTGAACTCAGCAATTTTCCTGTCTCAGCCTCCCGAGTATTAGGATTATAGGTGTATGCCCTTAGGCCAGGCTAAAATGATTTTCTGGTTTAAATATTATAGAAATTTTGTTTTAAAGCTCTAGTAACTATATTTTCTTTTAAAATTCTAGTAACTTTCATTTGTGATTCCAGAATTGATGGCACTGCCTTCTATAAAATTGTTTCCTTGACTGAATATGAAGGAATGTTGCTTTTAGGAAATTGAGAAAGGCTGAAAAAGTAAAAATAGGAAACAAAAATAGATTGGTTGTTGTAAATTCCTTTCCTAATACAGTTATTATGTTGATTCAGGTTAACTGGGATCTCCTATTTCACTTTTTAAAGTAACCTTTTTTTTAAAGTTTAGTTTGATCTTGTCGTGATCACAAGTGACACTATTCTGGTTTTCTTGTTTTTTTTTTCCTTTGGTTTTTTTGAGACAAGGTCTCACTATGCAGGTCAGGCCTTAAACTCACTGTGTAGTCAATACTGGCCTCATGCTAGAAGGGATCCTCCTGCTTCATCCTCCCGAGTGCTGGGATTACAGGTGTGGCCATCATACCCAACCTGATACCATTCTGATTTGGTCTAGTGTGCTGGCTAAAGCAAGAGTCTCCTCATCCAAAATGTGGGCCACTCATAAACTTTAACAGTATTTAATGTAAAGTAATCACATGTATTTTAGTGCTTTTTGTTAAACTGGAAATCTTTTTCTTAGACATTGGAACTTGCCAGGAATCCAGCAATGATGCAGGAAATGATGCGAAACCAGGACAGAGCCTTGAGCAACCTAGAAAGTATCCCAGGGGGATATAATGCTTTACGCCGCATGTACACGGATATTCAGGAGCCGATGCTGAGTGCTGCACAAGAGCAGGTGATCACCGTCTTCAGGCTCAGCCTTTAGAAGTAGCACTGTCTAACAAGGGATGTGTGTAATGGAGAGGCACTTTCATTGGGAATGTGATTGTATTAGGAAACAGTTCCAACAGGGATGGGGATATATAGCTCAGCAGTACAAGTACCTGCCTGGCAAGTATGAGGTCATGCGTTTGATCCCTACTACAAAAAGAAAACGAAATAAAACAGTTCCATATTTGTCAATTAATACAAATTTTATTTATGTTTTTTTATGCCTTTTATTACAGTTTGGTGGTAATCCATTTGCTTCGTTAGTGAGCAATACGTCTTCTGGTGAAGGTAGTCAGCCTTCTCGTACAGAAAATAGAGATCCACTACCCAACCCGTGGGCTCCGCAAACTTCCCAGACTTCTTCGGCTTCCAGTGGTACCACCAACACTGTTAGTGGCACTGCTGGTAGTGCTACCAGTGGCACTAGTGGGCAGAGTACTACTGGGCCAAATTTGGTGCCTGGAGTAGGAGGTATGTGTGTAATAATTGATGATTTTTTTTCATTATTCTAACTTATATAATGAAAATATTAATATGTAGTTCTTCATGCTTTTGTGTGAGATACACACACACACACACACACACACACACACACCCCTTTTGTGAAATATCTTTTCCATGTTGTAAGTTTTGTGGAGTACTGTTTTGAGAGGAAGGATAAAATTGTATACTTTATAGAGTACATGTTTTGATGTGTATGTTGTAGTGTGATTAAGTCAAGCTGATTGGCATATAAGTCACTTTATATCCTTACTATTTTCTTGGGTGAGAATAGTCTCTTAGCAGTTTTTAAGTATTTAGTATTTTAGTATTATAGTCACCATGCTATACATAATCACATGCTATACTGCAAAATTTTTAAAGTAATAATGGGATTATCTTGGTTACCATTTGTAGAACATAATTGAGGAAATGACAGTGAGTGGAGAGAACTTGATTATGGGTTGTTTAGGTAATCTAGGACTTGTAAAATGCAGGTCGAGGTGTGGTAACCAAAAGATTAGAAAAATAAGACAACCATCCAATTGCAGAAAAAGACAAAGAGGCAGAGGGAAGAGAACTAACCTTCCTAGCTCCTTTCTAAGTATTTTGATTAAGATGTAATTTATGTAGATTTTGATACTATGTTTTGAACATTACAATGACTATATCCATGTTACTGCCATACTAAATAGGACATGAAACATTTTTGTCACCACAATAAGTTTTTATGCATCTTGCTTTTCAGTTCTCCTGGCATATAGGCAAACCATTATACATTCTTTTTGTCATTATAAATTAGTTTTCCCTGTTTTCTAGGAATTCATATTAGTAGAATTAATGCAGTATATAGTTATTTTTTTATGGGGGGAGAGGGTCTCATTTTCTGTTTTTGAAATCCATCCATGTTGTGCATCTGGTTCTGTATTGGTCTTGTGTGGGAATCATTATAATATATGTGACCCTTTTTTGCTAGCTTTACTCTACTTTGTAGAGGTGAACATCACAAAGAATTAGAACTGAAACTTGGAAAACAAACTTAAGATTCCAAAATGAAGTAAGCACAGTACATAATTAGACCTTACAGGAGACTAACTGGACTATTTTGTGACTGACAGTGTGGTGTCTGGAGACGTTAAAATTGGGGCATCTGAAACACACACTGCTCAGATGAAGAAGTACAAACCGCAAATAAATATGTGAAAAATGTTCAACAGCGCTGGTCATTCGAGAGATGCAAATTGAAACAATATTGAGATTCTACCTTACCCCAGAAAGAATGGCTAGTATTAAGAAATCAACCAATAACAAGTACTGGAGGGCTGTGGGGAAAAGGAACACTTCTCCACTGTTGGTGGGAATGCAAACTGATGCCATCAGTGTGGGGATTCCTCAAAAAATTAGGGTTGGAGGTTCCATCTGACCTAGCTATTCCCCTTTAAGTATCTTCCCAAAAGAATTAAAATCATCATATCACAGTGATATATGTGCACTCATGTTTATAGTAGCATAGTTTATAGTAGCTTCATTTTGGAAACAATCTAAATGCCCATCGACTGAGGAATGGCTAGGAAAGGTGTAGTATTTCTATACAGTGGAGTACTATTCAGTCATAAAGAATGATAAACGACATTTTTATAGGTAAATGGATGTGCCTTGAGAACATACTTAATAGTGAATTAAATATGTCATGAATGTATAAGCATTGTATTGTTTCATTAGTGTGACAAACTGAAAGAAAAAACATTGTGTTTTGTCCCAGAAAGAATGACTTCAGCCAAAGCAGTGACTCAGGCCACACCTGCCTTCACTTTAACCCACTGTGAGCCATTTTGAGTTGACTTTTGAATGTATTAAGAAATTTTTGATGTGCTATAAGATGTGGGTTTTTTGCATATGGATATCCAGTTGTTCTGGCATATTTATTGAAGGTTAAAAAAAAATTGGGGCATTTGCTGAGTTTCAATGAGGTTAGATTACCAATATAAATCTCCAGTGTAGGTATAGTCAAGGGCCACAGGTTTTATCCATATTCCTCTGGGAAAGATTGGTCTTGACTTCATCCTTGGGTGATTTTTGTTGGGAGTTCTTGTTGAAAATGTTTGCATTGTGCTTTCTTCAGTTTTGCTCTGTGCTCATAGTAGTACTGTAAAAAGAAAAAAAAAGACTAATATTTTGATTCCATTTAGATTTATGTCCATTTCTGAGACCATTTCTTTCTGAAGGCCTGGGCCTAGGTTTGGGTATGGCTTTATATTGAACAATCTGCTTGTTTCTCAGTGAGCATAGTTTATTTCCTCTGTGATTGTTTCTAGTATCTTTGGGCAGATCCTTGGAACCTGACATCCAATAATCCAGACAGGTTCCTGTAGGGACCTTAGGTCTAGTAGTAAATAAAAATGTTTTTGTTTTCTAAAGGTATCTTTAAATATGTAAAGGTTAATCATCTGGAGGAATTGTAATGGGAACGGTTATTGAACATTCCAGGGACAGTTGGGGTTTTTATAGGCTTAGAAGGAGGAGTATTTCAGAAGTAGGTCGTGAATTTCATTCAGCAGAAGCTTTAGTGCAGGAGGGAACACATAGTTAATTATCTGTGTTGTTGTTAATAGAGTACATTTTCCCTGGGTTTATTCTGGTTTGCTTTTCTAGATGACGCTCATTAAAAGTCAAGTTTCCAGGTATTTAACCTCAGACCTTGTGGAGTATTTTGTGACAGGGTTTTTAAGATGTTTGTGTAATGTGCCGAGAGATTATGATGATGTGCAAATGGCAAGAAGTTTACTTCTGTTTACTTTTCTCTGTACAAGACTTAATACTGTATTGTTTGTTTGTTTGTTTTGAGACAGGGTCCTAGTATATAACTCAGGTTAGCCCCAAACTTATGAACCTACTGCCTCAGTGTCCTTAAGTTATGGAATTAACTATGTGTGCCTCACTATGATGTCTTCTTTTTTTTGTCTTTTTTGTTTTTATCGGTACCAGGGATCGAACTCACGACTGCCTGCTTGCAAGGCAGGCGCTTATGCCGCTGAGCTAAATCCCCAGCCCCTATGATGTCTTCTTTTTCAACTGTTAATAGTTAAAAAAACAGATGCTAATTTTATCCACGAATTAGGTCCAAGATCATTAGTGACAATTTTAGTCCTCATGTTGGCTTTCTGCTGCTGTAACATAGATCTGTGATAAATCACCTTGAATAGAAACAGTTTATTTTGCCTTATGATGTCAGAGGTTTCAGTCCATGTTTGCTTGTCTTCATTGCTTTTGTGAAGGTAGTACATTGTGGTGGTAGAGGGCAGTGAAAGAAACCAATGAGCTCATAGAGGGCCAGCAAGTGAAAGAAAGAACAGAGTCTACTTTCCTCTTTAGGACCCTAGTATTAACTTCCTTCTACTAGTCCTGACTCCCAAAAGTTCCACCACCACCCAGTATTCCAGGTTGAGGGACCTCTTTGCCTATGCACATTAGCTTTGGAGTATACTCATCTGGGCCATAGCAGTCCTGACACTTGGTGTGTAAGAAAGATGAATTGGAAACATGGGCACATTTCCCTTAAGATAAGAGGGCTTGAGTGTCTGAGTCTTGGCAGAGAAGGAGGAAAGATATTATGGGTAAAGAACTTTAAAAAATTCACTGCTGAATGAAGAATTGGAATGGAGAGAGCAACTGATGATTACAGTGGTAGATACCCTTTTACAGAATACAGTGCGTACCTTGAAGTTTCGAGATGTAATGCATGTTTCATAAACATTAAAATAGTTTTTTTGTTTTGTTTTTTAGACAGGGTCTCATTTTGTAGTACAGGGCTGGCCTTGAACTCACTGTGCAGCTTGGACTGGCTTCAAACTTGCAGCAGTCCTCCTTATCAGCCTCCCAGGTGCTAGGATTATGTGTGTCACCACACTCAGCTCCATTAGTATCGTTTTTAAATCAAGAAAAAATATTCTGTATTCTGCTTATGGATTTTATTCTTACTATCCTTTAGGAAAAGATGCATTGTTCCCACTTTAAAATTACAGAGCAGAGATTTTAACTGATATCCTGACGAATAGGATGTTAGATTTTTTTTTACATAATATAGTTGTTAATAATAGCAGCTTTTGTCTAACGAACGAAAAAGTTTTACAACTTGTTAACTGAGGTTTTAATTTGATTGGTAGTGTTCCAACATTTTGTATTAATGTTCTTATCAAAGGAATTATTAATTATTAGTATTCTCATCAGAGGAGACACCAAAAATAAACTTATTCTGCCAAATTTTCAACGTACTTATACACTACTGAGATTCTTACTCAACTCTTTGAAGTTTGGACAATAATACATATATGTGCATAAATACATAAGATGAAATTCCTGATTTATCTCTTCCCAGAAGCACTTAGTCTTGAAAGTGAGGAAATCTTAGAGCAAGAGTGGCCAAGTGTTTTAAAGGTTGTGCCAGCAGGCAAAATTAGAACTATTACATTACAAGGAAACAAATTTCCATATTTTTTATGGTAATATAATACAATAGTAATCAAATATTTTACTCAAAAAAAAAAAAAAACCATACTAATGAGAATGGACTTTACTTTTTTGTACTGGGAATCGAACTTAGGACCTTATGCTTGCCAGGCAGTTGCTTTTGCTGCTGAGCTATATCCTCAGCCCAAGAATGGACTGTTAGGGATACGGTTTTGTTAATTGGGGGCTACTATAGTCTGTATTAATATTTTGCAAATGTTCATTTGGTACTACTGATGTGATTACACTTCTGTGTCCTTTGACGTATGAGCTGCTTCCTAAGGTATATGGTTTTAAGAGTGTGTATTCTTCAGTTTGGAAGGCATTTATAGACTTCTACTAGGTGCTTTTGCATTTGGCATGCTATTGCAGTGCAGATCAATGTTTAAGTCAAAAGTAGCATTTGCTGACTCATGCAGAAGGCAAGGAATACCATTCAGAATCATCTGCAGTGATTTTAAATCAGATATTGGTGATGTGCCCAATATCCTTAATTCTTGGATGGCGGGGGTGTGTATGTTCTCCTCAAAAGGCTATACATTTATTTGGCTGCTGCTGATCTACCTTGATTAATTAACAAGGCACACAGAAACTTAAGTTGGTTGCAGCCTTGTTTTTTTTTTTTAGTTTTGCAAAGAAATTTAGCTGCAGTGGGGTACTTCATTTTAATATTAGCTTTCTATAAGTAAATTACTTCCTATAAGTAAATTACTGTGATAAGTTCTTAGTCTTACAGTATCTATGCATGTCATATATTCTTAAAAGCCATTACATAATTAACACAATGTTCTTCTGTCTCATTTGGTAAAATAACGTAGTATGCCCTGAAATCATGACGCTTGTAGTCCATTTTCCTCTTTTCTTCTTCTGACATGTTTGGTATGTGCTGGTAATTAAAAGAACAGGACACTGAAGCAGTTTTACTTGACATGAGTTATATCCACGTTAGGATGGGTTTGAACTGAAATAATCTGGCTCCAGATGCTGGTTAGCCACTGTGCTCTGAGGTCTCTTAAATATTAAAGAAGCCTCTTGTTTCAGTGAACTGTCCCAGGACTCCTAGAAAATGCAGTTGGAGGCTTTGTATCTGTTCCATCTCTGGGTACAAAGGTTTCCTACAAAGGTTTCCTTCATTCTTCACTGTGACCATAATGAGTGCTAAATGTGATTCTCATTGAGAATGATCTTTTTCAGACCTGGAAGAAAATTTGACTCAGACTTTTTTATGATACTTTTCAGTGTGCACAAAGAAGTCTTGCTCTGTCATATCTTCCCATATCCCTTGCAGATACCTAAACCACAGAGATCCATATGTACTATATTTCTTGTTACCCTTACATACACACACACATTTAATGTACAGTGGGCATAATTTGCAGTTAAGGGGGCAATAGCAAAACTAGTTATGAACTGCTTTTTCTCCATAGCTTTACATATGTACTGTTTTTTGTTTTTGTCTTTTTGAGATAGGGTCTCATTATGCAGCCTTGCTCACTTTGTAGCTCACCAGGCTGGTTTTGAACTTGCAGTGATCCTCCTGCCTCAGCCTTCTGAGCGCTGGGA
The DNA here is from genome assembly GCF_034190915.1 of Cavia porcellus. NCBI lineage: Eukaryota > Metazoa > Chordata > Mammalia > Rodentia > Caviidae > Cavia > Cavia porcellus. Next base: position 70,755,344 of record NW_026947485.1, on the reverse strand, counting down.
TTATAGACATGTGCCATCATACCTGGCAGTTGCATACATAAACTTTTTTCCTTACTGTAGATCTTAGTGACCTCATCATGGTTTTTTTCCTTAAATCATAAGCCTTTACCTTTTTACTTAGAAGAGCATGTTGTGGCTCTGAATTGGTAGAAACACAGCTCTTATGCTTCTGTTATTGAGTAAATAACGCTTACCAGACACTAGCCCTGCTTGTGACAGGCTAGTAGCAGCATCTGCACTATGGCTGTGCTAAACAGGCACAGAGCAGGGAACCTGAGCATCATCATGCTGCTTTTAGGACATGTACAGTTGAAAATTCATGTATTTTCAGATTCTCTCAATATTTTGGGACCTCAATTGATTATGGGTAATTGAAGCCACTTGAAGTGAGTCTGATAGTAGATTATACTCACCCACAGTTGTAAAAAGTTAAGTGCAGTGTATGTTGTATTTTAAGCTTTAACTTTGGTTTATGTATTCCTTAGTGTGTCTTTTTTTCCAAAACAAACTTTCAGCTAGTATGTTCAACACGCCAGGGATGCAGAGCTTGTTGCAACAAATAACTGAAAATCCACAACTTATGCAGAACATGTTGTCTGCCCCCTACATGAGAAGCATGATGCAGTCCCTGAGCCAGAACCCTGACCTTGCTGCCCAGGTGAGTTTGGAATTGCATTAGAAAAAAACTGCACTGTGAATTGCCACGATGGGTTCTGGTCCATTCCTATTGTGTGTTATTATACTACAAATGTGGGTTTCTTTGTAATATTAATATGTCACATAGTATCATTTCTACCATTTATTGACTAGAATGTAGTACAGATTTATGTTGTATCTATATATGTTGAGTGACAAGATGAGTATAAAAGTTTGATTGCTGTGTCTCTTGAAGTTCTAGTCTTCTAGGATTCTAGAAATGTGAATCCTAAAATTTATTAAGAACAGTATCAGTACAGTTGAAATGCTCATATGTAATTGGATTTCTCAGATTGTAATAGTGATGCTAAACATCGCAACTATAAATCAGCCTGAAATTGTTCATTGAGAGCAAAGGAGGGGTTTTGGGAACAGTCTTGTCGTTCCTTTTAATACACCCCCCCCACTCTAGTTAGTATTCTGGTCTTTTATTAATTTTCTAATTTGTTTATGCAAAGACCATAAGTGTAATTAATGACTCTTAACACTGGCTGAGTCATTGAGGATTACTTGGGGAGCTTTGAAACAGTATTAATACTTAGGTTTCAAAGCCTGTCTTAGAGGATTTTGATATAATTGCATTAGATATTTATTTAGGTGCCTCAAGTTTCCTTAGTGATTATGTACCAATAGGCTTGAAAAATCAAGGAAATCTGAAATAAAATCAAGGGAATGTGAAATAAATCATTATTGTTTATATTTGCTGAGGTTTTTTTTTGGTCATTTTGAGACTGGGTCTTACTGTGCAGTTCAGGCTGGCCTTGAGCTTGCTTTGTAGCCCATGCTGGTTGTGTAGCCCTTGCAATGGTCTTCCTGCTGGGATATTTGTTGTTTACTAAAAAATAGCTTCTGGTCAGGTATGGTAGTACATGCCTCTAATCTCAGTTGCTTGCATCTGATGTGGAAGGATTGCAAGTTTGAGGCCACCCTGGGAACTTAGGGTGACAGTCTCAAAAAATAGGTAGATAGGGCTGGGAATATATGGTAGAGTCCTTGCGTAATATGAATGTGGCCTTTTATACTTAATCCCATTTTAAAATCCTTTCTTCATTATGTCAGATGAATAGACTTTTGCTGTCCAAACTTTTAAGACCACACTGATAAAAGTATATGGCAGATGTCTTTGAGATATAATCTTTATTAGTAATTTGTACCCTCAGAAATTTGTAAAATTGGGCTAAGTATGGTATGACAGTGGGAATGTGAGGCCAGAGGACATGCCCACATTCAAACCCAACTTTTGCAGCTTGTGTGACTTAGTGAGACCCTGTCTTCAAATTAAAAAGGGCTGGAGAGAAGCTTGGTCCAGTGGCCCTCGGTTGGGGGTTGGGGACTAGGAGGTGGGATGGGGTGTAAATACTGGGCAAGTTTTTAGGAAACTTTTTATGTTTAAAATTTTGCATATCATAGGTATAAAGTGCATTTATGAAAGACTATTTTACTAATATGAAAATTACCAGACCAAGTTACTATTAAACAATGTATTCAGAGATATTTTTGATAATGGATAAAGCTAAAATGTTTGTATTTGTTTAAAATAAATGTGGAAATATTTGTAGAATGTTCCTACATGAATGTTGTATGTCTTCAAATATATATTTGCCCAACTAGTAATAGTTGGATGTGATCTTGCTCATGCAATATGTCTTAAGCAAGTACATTTCCAGTCTTATACTGTATAAATGATAGTTCTGAGTTTATAAAGGGCCAAGCATTTCCCTATGTTTTTAAATATCCTAATGTACTATTGACAAAGAGTGCTCAGTATGGATTCTTTCATTATAGGCAGTTTGAAAACTTTTACTATATACTTTAATTACCAGAATATGAAAGTTTATAGTTTTCCTTTTCTACTTTTGATTTTTATACGTTCAAATACTGTCTGAAGTGTTAAGATTATTAATTGTGACATGAAGTCAGGTAAGTTAGGAGAAATATCCTAATCAAATGAAGTAAGTTTTTTTTTGAGAAAGAAAAGGTTTAAGATGACATGCTTTTTCTAGGTTAGTTTAAATAACATAGATCTTGAAAAAGAAAAATGATATTTCATTAGTATGTTTGTAAGAAGAAATACTGTGCTTTACTAAATAAAGCAGCAGGTTGTTTGCCTAAATAGTCATTACTTACTGTGAACTTACTGATCTCTTTGAAATAAATGCTATGTGTCAGTAAAACATTGTCTAACTTCTTGCTGTGATTATTGTGTTTAAAGTAATCAGTCAGCCTTGCAGCAACAGATGAGCTGGGGGGGGGTGGGGATTTATCTCTTCCAGCATTTACATATATTTGCTCTTAAATGTGGTTAACTACTAGAGGGCAAGGATCATTTCCACCTCAGACTTTGGACAGGTAAACAGGATACTAGTAAATCATTGTTAGTTGACTTTTTACTTTGGGGGAAATGCTATAAAAGTTTTTTCGAAGCTATGAGAATTTATTAGTTTCTGGTTTTGCTGATTGTATATTGTAATCTTATTTTCAGGTATTCCAACATCATGTTAACATTGGCCCTGACTTTCAAATTCTTAACACCTGTTTGAAGGTCAGGTGATATGTCACTTCTCATCTCTGGTGGTAGTGAGGTGAAATCCAGATGCTAATCTTGGTGTTCTCTAATGGATTTACATCTTTTAGGTCTTAAAAACATTTTAACTTTACCCAGAGGATAGTTGGTGCTACGTTTTGGCTGATTTTTCACCTAGCAGCTCCATTTCTCTGGCAAGTTAGTTGCTGTTTTGTGGTGTTATTTTTCTGGACCTAATACTAGCGGTCTTGCAGTAGGCAGGTGGTTAACAGTGGTTCCAGAGCGGGATTTTCTCTGTGCTTGCCACTTGGATGTCAAGGTTTCTAAGCAAGCCATGTACATAGTTTCAAGTTTTGATGTTTATTCTGTCAGTGTAGTAGAAAACTTTTTTTTTTTTCACAAGAGCCTGTTAAAACTCCTGTTTTTGTTTCAAAGGCAAAAATTTCATTTTGCTCAAGGAGAAGCCTAAAAAATGATCATTTTGACTTTTTAGGATATTGCATGTCATTATCATACTCGCCAATCTCACTGAGAGAGAAGATGCCTTACTTTTTTTCCCCTGGAGAGCTCTCTTGTGGACAGAATTTCCCCTTCTTTTTTATTTATGTTCTACCTTCCTTCCTTTTAAGTGCCAACTTGGGCACTTGGAGGAAGATAGAATATTAAACAAGGTACATTACTTGCTTGATATTTCTAGTTAAAATTGTTTGAACACTTGCCCCATAGATGATGCTGAATAATCCCCTATTTGCTGGAAATCCTCAGCTTCAAGAACAAATGAGACAACAGCTCCCAACTTTCCTCCAACAAGTGAGTAAGAAAAGATGCTAGTTACCTTCGGTAATGATTTGCTTGAAATAGTTTGATGATTAACATTTTCCTTGCTTTTTGGCTGATAGCAAAATAGAGAAACAGTGATACTACTCCCAGTTTGCAGGAAGTTGATACTGTCTGAGCCCCATTTCACTGCTGATCTTTTGCTTATATTTCTTAAACATAAATCCTGATGAAAGAACCATTTTTATTCTTGCTTTTGAGGATTTAGGATTTTGAATGCTTTGTTAATACCGTAAAACATTTCCTTTCACTTTACTAACTTTGAAGTACTTCCTTGTGTCATGTTACATTTTATGGTTTTGATTTTGAGTAACAGGAAAGAGCTACCCTATTCTATTTAACAGGTTTGGTTTCTTTCCAGTGATTTAATTTCTTCCAAATTAGTAGAATTCCTATTTTCTAAGGAGGTAGAGGTCATTTACTCACATTTGGAATTAGTAAGATTGATGTTATAGTGTTGTCATATAAGGAAAGTTTTACTATAAAAATGTACTTGAGATTGCCATGATATTTTATTTAAAAAGATAAAAGTCAGTCTTGGTGGTTGTGAATCTGGTAGTGTGGAGGCTTTATATAGTTATGTAAATGATAGAGCTAATAAACCATTAGATAGTGTCCTTGATCTTACTGTAAATGAGATAAGTCAACTTTTTGGTCAGTCATATGGTGTATAGTTGGAAGTTGTGAAGTAAAACTCAGGATACATGCATGAACTGCAAATGTGGATCTATTGTTTGGGGTGTACATTTTTAGTAAAATTGTTATTTCAGCAACAGATTATACTTGGTCAGGAGGAATATGTGGCTTTCACCATATTACCATGTTGTTTAAATTGTGCATTTGGAGATTGTCTCTGAGAAATCATACTTTCTTCTGTTGGAGAACAGGAAGAGTTGTGGCATCCAGATTATCTCCTGATTGCTTTCCATTTTGAAACTGGCTTTCATGATGGACTTGGGAGGAGGTCAAGTAATGATTCACCCAGGTTTGCTGTGAAAGAGGAAGACTTGTGTTTATTTTGGGAAAGAAATTGTGAATTACCAGTTTCTGGGAGTAAGATTTTAGATTTCTGCAGAAACTAGCAAAGAAAAGTTGTAAAAGTTTACCCTTTGTAACCATTGGTATTCTTTCTTCCTTAGATGCAGAATCCTGACACACTGTCAGCAATGTCAAACCCTAGAGCAATGCAGGCCTTGTTGCAGATTCAGCAGGGTTTACAGACTTTAGCAACAGAAGCCCCTGGCCTTATCCCAGGGTAAGTTTATTTGGGGAAGATTATGAAAATGCATAATGGGTACCTCCTCTGAAGATTAAGATTTAATGTCCTCCTGCTTTTTAATTTTTTTGGTTGCGATTAGAGTTTTCAAAGTCACAAATATTTATTGTAAGAAGAGTGCTACTGTGTTGAAATGTAATTAGATATACCATCTCATCAGGGCTGGCATCTAGGTTAGACTCTGTGCTTTTTCCTAGATTTACTCCGGGTCTGGGGACATTAGGCAGTACTGGAAGCTCTCCTGGAACCAATGGGTCTAATGCTACACCTAGTGAAAATTCAAGTTCCACAGCAGGCACCACTGAACCTGGACATCAGCAATTTATTCAGCAAATGCTGCAGGCTCTTGCTGGAGTAAACCCTCAGGTGACAATTCTTTTTTGTTAAAGTTTTGTATACTTTCACAGTAGGATGTTTCAAAAGAAAAAGAAAAAAAAAATGTCAGCCTTTTACTGTTTAGGCTAATGAAGAGCATGATCTTAAGGATATTGAATCGAAAAACAAGTGTTAAAAAAACAGAAACAAGTGTTATGGAAATGGTTAAACTTTGATGCTTTATTGGGTACTAAAGGAAACTTTGTTATGCATGTAGGAAAGAATGATTAAAAGTTATCTTTTATTTTTTTAGAAGCAGCCTTTTAGAAATGTATTCCTCCTGAAATCCCTGTCTGAAATAATTTGAAATAGATTTTGTTTTACATGGAAGTTTGTTGGAGGAATAGAAACTTGATTATTACTCCCAATACCTCCAGGATTTTTTTCCCTAAGGATTTTTTTTCCAAACTAAAATACAAATTACTCACCCTGCTAACCACCACATACTACCTCTTATGGTAACTTGTGTTTCATTTTTACATGTTAAAAGTGCAGACACCCTAGTAATGTTTTTGCGTCTATGACATTATTTGCTTTACTAAGAAAGTACCGTTAAAACAAAGATGGTTGCCAGTTCAAATCCAAGGTTGCCCCCAAAATACTTTATGGAAAAAAATGTTTTAAAGTCTTGTCTACTAAATGCTGAATTCTACCCCTCTCTCAATTAGTATATATTTGCAATGCACAGCAGTTAGTACGTTTTGTGGAGTTGGTACATGCATATGTTGTAGTTTGATCGTTGTTCTCTTGCTTTTCCTTCTCCCTTCCCTTTCTTCAGCCCCTTCACCTTGCTAAAATCTACCTTTCTCTCTTTGCTGCCACCTCTCCTTTATTTTAATTTTTCTGTTTTGGATTTTTCATATAAGAGAAACCATGCAATATCTAACTATCTGTATCTGACTGATTTCACTAAACATTATGGGCTCATGAGCCATCCATTTTTCTGCAAATGACATGAATTCATCTTATTTTATGGCAATGTGTACAAGGGGTAATCGGAAAATGTGGTGGATGTTTAAATTACAATTAAAAGACGTCGCCATTAATCACCTTAAAATACTACTCCTCACTTTGAATATCTCCCATCATTCTTGCCACTTTCTGAAGCAGTTTTAGAAGTTCTCTTTTGTGAGTGTCTTTAGGAGATGATTACCATTGCCAGCTGCCATTCACTGGGAAGACTGGCTTGTAAAGAGATATGATATGTCCTCATCCATCTTATTCATTGGATCTAGTACTGTGTGACTTGTTCTTTCCAAAGTCAAAGTGATTGTGAAAGGTAAATGTTTTGAGTCAATTCAGGACATTAAGGCAGTCATGACAGTGCAACTAAAGACACGTACACAAGAAAATTTGTAGAACTGCTTCCGAAAATGATAAGAACAATGGAATAAGAGTATTCAAAGCAAGGGAGAGTATTTTGAGGGACATTAAAAGACTTGGGTATTAGAATTGTTATGTAGAGCCAGGCATGGTGGTGTGTTCCTATAATCTCAGCACTTGGGAGGCTGAAGCAGGAGGATGATGATGAGTTTGAGGCCAGCCTGGGCTACAAAGTGAGTTCAAGGCCAGCCTTAACTGCATAGTTAAACCTTGTCTCATAAAAAAAAAAAAAAAAATTGTTATGTAAGTTGAACAGCCTCTAAGTCTGTTACTAAGTTAGTCAGGTTTGTTTGTTTTTTAATTTCTGAAAGATACGATATGGCTGAATTATAACGACTAGGAATATGGTTTGTGAGCTTAAAATTCTAATCAAATGGTTAGTACAGAAATTTAATCTACATACTAAGCTCATTGGAACTTCAGATTTTTATACATAGGGACATTGGTTTATAAAGTTATCCAGCAGGCCAGTAATTACACAAAATGAAGCATCTGAATAATTCTAAACTATGTGCATATAGGATTGAACCAAGGCCCACTGTGCATGCTAAACATCTACCCTACCGTTGACTTCTGCATGCCATGCCTTTTTTTCTTTCCTTTTCTTTCTTTTTTTTGTTAAAGACAGAATTATATGATGTTTAGGTATAAACTAGACCAAAATTACTTACTTATTTTTGCATACTAGGCATACTAGGGATTAAACATAGGACCTTGTATGTACTGATCAAGATCTCCACCCTTGACCTGTTTTCCTAGTCTAATACTAAAGGAATTTTAAATATGTGTGATATGTTTCAGAAGAGGAATTTGCTTCTAAAGTTCAGTGTATCAGCATGTTAAGAAACAGTTAAATTTTCTAAAAATTTAAGCAAGACAGGGACTGCTTTCCCTTAGAGTTTATCTCTCTCTCTTTTTTTAAACAGCTACAGAATCCTGAAGTCAGATTTCAACAACAACTGGAACAGCTCAGTGCAATGGGATTTTTGAACCGTGAAGCAAACTTGCAAGCACTAATAGCAACAGGAGGTGATATCAATGCTGCTATTGAAAGGTTACTGGGCTCTCAGCCATCATAGCAGCATTTCTGTATCTTGAAAAAATGTAATTTATTTTTGATAACGGCTCTTAAATCTTTAAAATACCTGCTTTATTTCATTTTGACTCTTGGAATTCTGTGCTGTTATAAACCCAATATGATGCATTTTAAGGTGGAGTGCAGTAAGATGTGTGGGTTTTTCTGTGTTTTTCTTTATGGGAACAGTGGGAATCAATGCTTTTCATTTAAGCTACTGCATGCATCAAACACTTCTGCATCCATTGTAATTTTTTTTGAAGCATCACCTTTTTATAGTTGGGTGAACAGATTTGTCCTTTGTCTGTCCAGTTTATTTGCTTTTTTAAACATTAGCCTATGGTAGTAATTTATGTAGAATAAAAACATTAAAAAGAAGTAAATCATTTGCGCTCTATAATTTGTGGTACAGTATTGCTTATTGTGACTCTGGCATGTATTTTTGCAACAAATGCTGTAAGATTTATACTCCTGACAACTTTTGCTGTATTTGTATACAGTAGAGAGTGCACATTTGGGGCTGCATTTTTAGAGACCTGCTGTGTGATAGGTTATGTGCACAGTGTACTCATAACCAATGAAGTAAGGCAAGGAAACACTTGTAAACTTTGTGTTTCCTAACCTGTGTAGAATCTTACAGTGTCTTTGATAACAGCACCCAGCAAAGAGTGCCAGATAACTACAGTAGAAAGCTAATTCTGGCTACCTGTTTAGGAACATATAATTGTACAAACAGCATAATGTAACATTGTCTCGGCATTCACAGAGGACTTTACCTTAATCCTGTTCAGGTGGAAGGAGCTCTGTAGTTTATAACCCAAAATACCTTTTCCTAGAACTTTCAGCTTCTCCCATACATAGTCAAGAGGCATTATAATTTGCAATTGAAATGTTGCTTTCACTGAAAATGTTAATGTTTCAGTTATTTTTAATCATCATAAAAAAATAGAACTATCTTTTTTGGTTTATCAGTTTTCTCTTGCACAGGCAGTACATAAATTTAAAATCATTTGTGAGCCACTTGTTTCTAAAGTGTTTGGATAGTTCTTTTAAAAAGTAGTTAAACATTGTGCTTTCCAGAGCCTCAGAGAGGGGGAAAGAGAGGGAGGGGGGGCAAGACGGAATTTATCCTGGATTGGGCCAGCCTACATGAAATAATACTGGCAGCCAAGATTCTGTTAGAATTTCTGTGCATTTTAGTGTAGTTATGAAATATCATTTGGGGTGAAAAACAAAGAGCCGTTTTAATAATGAGTACTTTGGGCTGTTCTACAGCCTTTTTCTTCCCTCCCCAAAGAAGTTCTGATTGCCTAACTCTCAAACTCTTGGGGCGATACATTCCTTTAGGACCAATTAAAATGTAACTTTGGGGTCAGTAATATATTTGGCTGACTCTGTTTCAGTATTCTCTTAGGTCATTATATTCTCTCATGTACAGTTACAGGAATTATAATGTTAAAGTAACCTAAATGAATTCAGACCAATAAAATCAAGGAAAATACCAGTGGAATTCCATTAATTCTATCAGTTGCTTGCTATTAATAAAGATCAAGAGGCTAGATTGCCCACCAGTCCCTGTGCTATTGTGACACTTTCCCCAGGAGGTGATGTATTCCAGAGGTGGTGGAGGCAGTCTGGCTAGATGCTGTTAAGGATGGTGTTCTGTGGTTTTGCCCTTTCTGCCTTATGCCTCGGGCTGGTTTAATGACTTTTGTATTGATGAATGGCAGTATACAGTGTGGGACAGTGTCATAACGAATTTGATGATTTATTAATCACAAAGTAACAATAAATGTCTAGCTTTTACACTTGATTTGTCTTGTCTCTTTTGTAGAAAGAATTCAATTTATATACTTTTAACGTATCTTCTATTTAGAGTTGATTTATCCCAGATTTTATCACAACATAGATTGTTCTTTAGTGATTTTTTTTTTTTTAAGCTTCCCCAATTAAAATGCAACATACTCCGTTGTGGTACTTTAAAAAGGTAGCCCAGAGAGATGATGTGACCTGGGCTCTGCTTTTTCTGTTTTCTCCTAATTGTGTGGCTCTTTAAGGAAGGCATAATGATTTCTTCATTTTAAATGTTGTGAGGCCTCCACAGTAGACTGGACTGGGCAGTCTCTACCTATGAACTACTGAAGCAGCATTTTAGAAAAAAACCCTTTTTTTGTTGTTGTTTCTAATGTTTATCTTACATCAGAAAATTTGTTAAGAGTGTGCAGAATTCAGTTGATCCCCTATTTACAGTTTCTTGGCTTTCTGGTGGCATGAAAGCTGTGCACATTCAGTAGAAATATTAGTTCACGTTTTGAATTTGATATTTTTCCTAAATTAGAACTATGTGGTACAATATTCTTGAGATGCTAGGGAAACAGGTAGCTCATCAAGGATGAGGGTGAAAAGACTGATTCTCTTAAATATACTGTGATACTAAGCTGTGGTATTTAGTAGGTTAAGTATATTGAATGCATTTTTGTCGATGCTTTCAGTTTACATTAGACATATCCAGAAGTGATCCACAGTAAGGTGGACATCTATACTTGAAATTCTAAAAAGACACTTATAATGCTATAGGCTTAAATTGTTTTCATATCAAATTCCAATTTTGTGTTTTGAGACAGGATGTCATTGTAGCCCAGGCTAGCCTTGAACCTCCTGCCTCAGCCTCCCAAGTGCTGGGATTACAGGTGCGTGCTGTTGTACCCAGTTTTGTTTCTGGTAGCATAAACAATAGAAAATACTGAGCAATTAGAAAATGGCAGCTGGTCTTTGTATATTCAGAATCTCAGGTATCAAGCTTAATTTAAATATGTGATGAAAGAAGTCTGATTGGAAGAGACATTACTGTGCTAATTTGAGAGGCAGGTCATAATAGTACAACAGAATAAATAAGGATTTATATATTAGTAACACGTAAAGCTAGGCTTTTTGTGTGCATATACACTTACATGAACTTATTTAACAAGTTGATTTGGTTAAGGCAGAGAAATACTATATATTGTACTTTCCCACAGAGGTTAATATGATAAAAGTTAAGGATCCTGTACTGAAAAATCCTCTTTACAGTTGTTTAATCTGGCATTTTCTAATTTCACTGACCACTGCTTCTGACTGGTTTTCCAAGGCAGTGTCATATCTAGTGAACAAACTGGGAAGAGTTGTATTTAGCAAATCTCTCTTCAGCTGTTGCATGTAGTTATTTTCTTGCCTTATAGAAAGGCTGCCATTCTCTGGGTTCAGTTTTAAAGTCTTTCCAAATTTTGCTAACCCATGATTGATTTATTATGAATGATAGCCTTTACCAGCAGTTGCTGTATTTCTTCTCATTTACCTTACGACACTTTATTTTCTTTCATTTTTCTGCCTTGAAAATGTCTTATAGCTATTTAAGTAACATCAAGTTCTCAGTTTCTCTATATTTTTTTTTTAAGATTTTTTTTTTTTTGTACCAGGGATTGAACTCACAACCATGTACTTGCAAGGCAGGTACTTACACCACTGAGCTAAATCCCCAGCCTAGTTTCTCTATATGTTTTCATAGGCATCTATTTCCTCAGAAAGTAACATTTATTACTTGTTGAACATGAAGTTCTTTTCTAGTTACTCGAAGTATAATAAAGGGTCTGTCAAAGTGAGGCTTGCATAATAGAATATAGACAGACACACAGTAAACATTGCCTACCAGGTAGTTTTTAAGTATTTTGGTGAAAAATCAGCAGCATAAAGAGGCTAGGTCAGGAAAAAAGTGTTCTTATGGAAGGTAGCCAGAGAGGGCCCAGTGAAGAGGTGACACTTGCGCAGAGATTAGAAGCATATTTGGGGGATGATGTGTGAACGGTTTGCCAAAGAAGTGGCTAACTAATGAGAAAGCCCTAAAATGTGAGCGTCATAAGTGTGTTTAGAATACAGGGAGTCCGTTGTAAGTGGGCAAGGTGAGCTGTAAAGAGAAAGTAGTGTAGAGAACAAAACTGGAGAGATGTGGGGATGGCTCTGGAGTTTGACAGGAAGGACTTTGTAATACATAAATTTTTGTGTCCCCTTCCTGAAGTAATTTTCACTGTAGAACTAGGGGAGAAATGTACTTCTCTGACAAATTCTAGGGAGAACTGCTGGACTAGGGAAGCTGGGTGGAAGTGCCTTTTAGGAGGCATAGTAATCTAGATAGAGATTGTAGTTGCTTAGGCTGTATTGATAGTGGAGGAGTTAAAAAGTGGTCAAATTTGCAGTATGTTTTAAAGATAGAGCCAGTAGGATTTACAGATAGTACAAATATGAAAGTAAATGCAAGAGTGCATGACACAGATAAGCAAAGTAGAGAACTAATCCGGTTTGGTTTTAACATTGTAAGTTGTATGTACCCGACTGAACGTGGAATTGAAGATACTGAGAAATCAGTGGAGGAAATGCAAGACAGATTAGCCACGAGGCGGGTATGAGGCGAGAGCCCAGAGAGGGCCTGCAAGTGAAGAAATGCAGTTATAAGGAGATGGGCGGAGGCATAGTGCTGCTGCGTCAGGGCCTCGCTGTGGATCAAATGTTAACCTTGGTATTTAGCACAGGGAAGGCCCCTTGTGACATGACTACAGGTTCAGCGTGGTGCAGTAAATCCTGGTTACAGTGGATCGAGACAACGCAGAGCACAGAAAAATAGCAGTGGCCGTAAGGAGTTGTCCTTTGTTTTTGTGTTTCAGTTGGGAAACAGTATTTTAAACAGGATGGAGGAGGCTTGATGGAGTAATAGTTTCCTGCCAAAAAGCATAAAGAAAAAGCAGTTACTGCACTACAAGCTTTTGATTCCTAAAATAGTTTAAAAGAACAGCAAAAACTGGTACCTTTGCTAACATGAGGCCATCCAGTGGGCTGCAAAGAGCGGCATCTGTCCAGTCGAGCTGAATAACTCATAGTGGTCAACCCTTGAAGCAGAGGACAGGCGGCTCCTCAACATTCATGTCTGGATAAGACTGAGTAGAGTTTTAATTGAACTTTCCACTAGAGCTGGGGCAGTAAAGCAGCATACCCTGTGGGTACTTTATTTAGTACTTGTGCATTTAGACTAGATTTTTTTCCCCAAACATGTATTTGATTCCTTATACTTCTAAAAAAGTACAGAATTTCTACTATGTGAGGTTCTCAACTGTTCTACAACAAACTACACAACTTGGTTGCTTAGACACAAGTCATCTATTTTGTTTATGAATGAGCAATTTTAGCAGAAATTTGTGAATAGAGCAAGAGTGACTTGACTGAGTTTGGGGAATTCGCTTTCAGGAGTCGTCATTGCTTCCTCTCACCCCCCATAAATAGTGTACCAAGGGACTTGGTTCTTCTGTGTCTATCAGCCTTTCCATAGCATTCCTTTTGCCACATGGAAGATGGGTTTATCAGGTATTTGAAATGAAAGCCTCCAGCCTTCTAGATCCTAGGCTAGTGTTGGCAGACCTATGGCATGTGTGTTGTTTGCCCCATAAATCAAAAGATATTAATGTATTAGTTTTTTTTTTTTTTTTCTAAATTAAAAATTCTCTGTTCAGGTTCAGTTGCAGAGTTGGTACTTTGAGATAAATCACATTTTGGATTGCAGTTTGAGCACTCATCCTGAAAAAGTTCACCATCACTGTTGTAGGCCCAAGTGAGGCCCTGCGTCCTTGCCCATATTTAGACTAGACAAGATTTGTTAACTTTGCCCCGATTTAAGAGAAGCCTACTGCTGGATGGCAAGAATGTGAGTTGGGTCACGTTAATCTGCCATACCTTGTAATGCCAAAAGGAGGACGATGATGAGAAGAGCCTTTTTTTTTTCCCTTCAGTTACTGTTGATGGCATTCTTAATAGTAATTCTTGTAACCCTTACCAGACTCATATCTGGGCACTTGCTCAAAAGCCAGTCTTGGAGATGAGAGTTGGTAGGAAATCAGTTTTATTCACAGTGGGAGTTTTGAGAAGATAGGGGCTATTGTTTTTAGAGCTTCATCTGCAGGAACGCAGGGGTGCAGAGGACCTTGACGGGAGGGAAAGGTCAGCAGGTCTCTTAGGCAGGCTTTGCTGAGTGGGGTCTCCATCATCCAGGACATGTGTCTTCTTGTTCCTTCTGTGGCCACAACACTGCATGGACCTGGACCTCTTGGGGCAGCTCCTTTAGTTCTTCAGAAAATTTCCTGGCGTGAAATGTCACAACAAGTTACATGCTTTGTGTTGAAACACAGACTAGGAGGAGAGTTACACCTTTTGATGTTACCTGAAGGGTACCAGATACTTTGGGTTCTGTAAATCTAGAAGGTTACTTAGCAGTTATCACCTGCATCACTTATGTGCGGCTTCTCTTCAGAACGCTGGGCAAAGGAGGGGATGTGTACTCCTGCAAAAGCTATGGGGAAGAGTTTGCAGTCATCTTGTGCAGGGCGCTGGAAGAAGATGGAACTCTGGGTAGTATTACTTGCAAAGCGGTAGCCACTGTTACAATTCAGCCGCTTGTCTGATATTGTAGAAGGAACGAGGTGTTCTTGACTGTGAGCCCTTTTCTTTGGGAAACAGCATTTGTTTTTGGCTGCTTCCTACTATGTGCTGGCTCAAGTCTTGTGTGGAAGGCCTGGGTGTTATCTTGTTGCTTCTTTAAACACAAGGGGTATGGGCTCAGCGGCAGTAAGTATATTCGCAGTGTTGTATAAGCATTACCTTTTTACCCAGCACTTTTTGACTAGCCCTAAGGGAAGCTGTGTAACTTTTAAGTGGTAGTCCCTATTGCTCCCTCACACCAGTCCCTGGCAGCTGGCAATCTGGGTTTGCCTGATCTGGATATTTCATATAAACAGAATTACACAATCATGGGTTCTCTTATGGGTGGCTTCTTTGTGTTTTTAAGGTATGTCCATGTCATGCCTTGTACTTCACTGTACAGCTGAGTAACATTCCTTCATATATAGTACTGTTCCAGGTTCAGTCTCCAATGAGTTACAGTGCAGGAGCCAGGGTGTCTTTGCTATCTTCTTAGGCATTTCACAAAGTACAGAACACAATCAAAAGTGTCTTCAAATCCAGAACAGACCACAATCTGCCTCTCAGTATATCCTGCTCAGCACATTGCCCTGCAAGATAGGATCAGTCAGCGCTTTGCTGCTGAGGGAAGATGAGGAACTTGGTTGCTGTTAAGAGACTAGGCCCAGAAATACCTGTCTTTAAACCAGGGGTCATTTCTAGGTGTGTGAGAGCATTGAATCAAGGTTGCCACCTCGTTCTATTTTTCTAGCCTTCTCAGGTAGGAAGGGAAGACACCTGAGCTGCCCTTGTACCTCTCACCCACTGAGGTTATTTGGCAGATTAATTTTTTTGTGTGTGCCAGGGATCAAACTCGGGATCTCATGCTTGCCAAGCAGGTGCTTGTGCCACTGAGCTAAACCCCTAGCTCATTGGATTAATTGTTTAATTGAGGTAATTTATAGACCAAGTTTGTACACTTTGGTACTTTTTAGTATATCCTGTGTTGTGCAAACACCACTGCTATCCAATTCCAGAACATTTCTATCACTCCAGCAAGAAGCTTTGAACACAGGAACTATCACAAAGAATCGACAACTCAGATGTCTTCTTATTAAAAAGCTTTTTGCACAGTAAGAGAAACTACCATCAGAATGAAGAGACAGCCCACAATATGGGAGAAAATGATTACTAGCTGTTTCTCAGACAAAGGATTACTGTCAAAAACATGTAAAGAACTAAAAATCAGACCTCCCATAGTTAGACTCAATTTAAAAAATGGGCATTTGAGATGAATACACACTTATCAGATGAAGAAATACAAACAGCGAATATATGAAGAGATGTTCAGCATCATTGGTCATTTAAGAAAGGCAAATTAAGACACAGATTCCATCTCACCCAGAAAGAATGGCTATCATCAAGAAATCAACCAATAACAAATGCTGGCAGGGTTGTGGGGAAAAAGGAACCCTTCTCCACTGTTGGTGGGGATATAAACTGGTGCAACCACTGTGAAAAACAGTGGGAATTCCTCAAACAGCTAGGGTTGGAGGTTCCATTTGACCCAGCTATTCCCCTCCTGGTTATTTTCCCGGAAGAATTAAAAACATTGTACCACCATGATATATGTGCATGTTTATAGCAGCACAATTTGTAATAGCTAGATTCTGGAAACAACCCAAATGGCCATCCACTGAAGAATGAATGAAAAAGATACGGTATTTTATAGGTAAGTGGATGCAATTTGAGACTGTACTCATAAGTGAAATAAATCAGACTTGCATGTGTCAACATGTGTGTCTCCGTAGTACGAGAAGCTGAAAGTGTAAATAGGGTCCAAAATATACAATAGATTCTGTAAAATGGGAGAAAGCTTCAAAAGGAAAGAGACGGATAGGGCAATGGAGAAAAGGAAGGGAAACACACACACCTATATATAAAATAAGTTATACTACTAATTCCTTTTAGTTCATTGAAAAAGGTTTGTGCTAATATTGTTTGGACAATTAAATGCTGGCATCTTGTACTCGAGTAATTTAAAGATAATAGGCAATGCATTAACCATTTCCCTCTTACTTTGAAAATTTTTTTTCTCTTAAAAAAAAAAATTGGAACTGTTTGCAGTTAGTCCCAATTCCTGCCTTTACTGTCCCCTAGCAGTCCACTGATACTTCCAACCTCTGTGGATTTGCCTGTTGTGACCTTTCATAGCGTGTGATACATGGCATTTTGTGTTTGGTTGCTTTCACTTAGCACAGTATTTCCAGGACTCATTCATGTAGCATGTATCAGTACTTTGCTCCTTTTCATGACTAATACTCCATTGTAAGATTATTTATCAGTTCATCAGCTGCTAGACCTCTGCCTTACCAACCTGTTTGCTCTGTTAAACTGAGACACACGGGGTATGCAGGGTTGGGCTTTATTAAAAGGGCCTTAAGTGACCTGTCCTTTTCCTCCAGGCAGACTGCCTCAGCCAGCTCAGCTGCCCTGTGGGCTATTGCACCCAAGTGTCCTCAGCCAGACAGGAAGTTCATCGTATCCTTTTTTCCTTGATCCCTTTTCCCCACGGTCCCAGTTAAGTAACTCACTCTTTGCTGCTCCTGCCCATGTGACAGACCCAAGTGTCACCTGTAGCCTTTGTGAATTTTATGTGGGGCTTTTGGTCAGCACCAAGCCAGCCTGAACTTTACCAGGGTCGCATGTGCCTTCCAGGTGGGGTTTAGCACAAACTGCAGACCCAAGTGGGGTCCTGGTTGCCTGACCTCACCATAGGATTCCCGGCCCTGGCTGCTTCTCAGCTGTGGAGCCCTGTGGTCGGGGACTTGGTGCCCTCTTTATAGAGGTGGGCCCAGAGGAGGCAGGAAGGCCGTCTGGGCTTGGTTTCTGTTCTGGGAGGAAGGGGCCAGGAGGCAGGGGCACCGCAGGCCTGAATCCAATCCTCAGGGCCCCACCACACCCTTCCTTTCTCCCAAGCACTCCAGCCTGGGATACCAGGTCCCTCATCTTTTCTTCCTAGCCCAAGCCAGCTGAGAGCCAAGGCCTCGTGTCACCATCTGCAACCCTACAGGGTTTCCATGACAGCCCAGTCCAGACCCACTATGCATAGTGGGTCTGCTGATGCTTTTCCGTGCACCTGCAGGAGACTTCCATCCAGCTGGGGTGGTTAGATGGACGGTGTCCAGTGCCTGCACACTGAGTATTAGGTGAGATGGAATCTGAAGCCAACAGAAAGGCCCCATAGCTTGGCAGAGTAGAAACACCATGCCTCATGTTTTCCTAGGTAAAATGCCATCTGCCTGAAAGGGCCTTTTCATTCCTCTAGCATTTGTATTGGTAGCTCCTGAGACTGAAGATGGACTGTGCCCTTGTAAAAGAAAATGCAGGGTTCATTCTGAACTCTGCCAGAGCTAAGCAGTGGCCCTATGGCCTGTGGCCTTGTTGGAGTAGAATGAAGCCCTGGGAACCACTGAAGGATGCACCAGCACCCTTGCCTCCCATTCCACTGACACCATCCACATTCCAGTGCTGTGCTTCACAGCATGTGCCACGGCTTGGCCAGGCGGCAGTACCCTTTCATCACTGCCTCGGATCCATCGCTGATGGCTTCTGCAGAGGAGGGTGGGCAGCAGACACATGCACAGTCTCCTGGAGTGCTCTCCCACTCCCACTGCCCTGCAGAGGCCGGCCGGTCCATCAGCCCTGATACCCTTGCATCACCTTTGCAGTTTTTGTATGTTTGTAAACCATGTACTTTGAGTTTATCTTGAAGTGGCCCACTTTAACTATACTGTGGTCCCTCTGTGCCCATGGATTCTATATCCAGATTTAACCAACCTCAGATCAAACACTTAAAAGTATGGTATCTGTCCTCAGCATTTTTTTGTCATACCCTAGACAATGCAGTATACTGTTTGCATAATATTTATTCTATTAGATATTGTAAGTAATCCAAAAATGATTAAAGTGTACAGATGTTTGTAGGTTATATGCAACTACTGTAGCATTTTGCTTTGTGCATGTGCACACATGTGCTGGGGTTTGAACCCAGGGCTCTGAGCATACTGGGGGGAACCTGTCCCTGGGCTAGACCAGCGACCAGTGTTAGTTTATGCAAGGAGCCGAGCATCCTTGTAGACACAGAGGGATGGCTGTGTGTATTCTTAAAGAAACTGTCCTGTCACTAACAAAATAGATACTTGTCTTAAATACAGTAGAAGGAGAGGCACAAGAATGATGTAACGCGATGAATTGTGAGACTGTCCACCAGGGTTCTGAGCTGCCGCGTTGATTCGAATAGGAGACAAGTCAGTGCTGAAAGGTGAAGACACTCGTACCTAACAGGTGTCCCAGCGTCACACACCAGCAGAGAGGCACAGGAATGTCAGAGGTCCCCTCAGGATCACACCTGTAAGGTCCTGAACACCTGCCGCTTGGCACTGAAGCTGAAATCACATGCCTTGTGCATTCCTGCATCACCACACACTAAAGCTGATTGCAGAATTCTGTTTCCAGCTCTAACAGTTTGCAGATTTGAAGACATTCAGGAATAGGAGCTTCTCGAACTATTTTGTCAGCTCCTCACTTGAACTTTCCCTAATGTAATCATTTTTAATCTTTATTCTGCTAAAATCCTTTTCGTCATCATAAAGCATTTTGGCTACTCTCTACCTTTTGATTAATTTGAGAACTTTTAGGTAAATGGCTGTACTTGAGACCATATGTTTGTTATTTAATTTTTGGAGATGGTCTCACTATATAGTCTAGGCTGGCCTTAAACTCAGGGCAGTCCTTCTGCCTCAGCCTCCTGAGTTCTGGGATTTACAGATATTTGCCACCAAACCCAGCACAGACCATACTTTTAAGTGAAACAGACACACATTTAAATACTACATCATTGTTTTCCTGGTGTGAGAAACCAGAAGTGTAATCAAAGACCAAAATAGATGATAGGTAATTGGAAAGTAGGAAGAAAATGTTCAGATGGGAAAGAACAAGAAGAGGAAGGAAGAAAAGGAAAGAAAGGAAAAGAAAAGGGGAAAAAGAGAAACAGTCATAAATAAGGTGAAGGGAGGGGAGCAGAGGAGGCAAAACAGAATCAAGAGGTGTCAGACACAGGCACAGACTACATACAAAGAATGTGATCATTATGTATGGCACAAGTACCAATAAAATGGATTAAACAATAAGTCAAATGCTTTAAATTTCAAAACAACCCCTTTTAATTAGTAGTTATGCAATTTTCTGTTTAAATTACAACCACATACATGACACAAGTGCTTAGTAGAGACAGTGTTGAGTTTGAGTTGACATAATTTTAGCCAGAAGGCAAGAAACTTGGGTTTTGCTGCTGATAAACATGTTTGTCTGAGGCTGCTGGGTCAACTGGACACAGCTCACTTGTGCTGTTGTTAATGGCCTTGGAGACCTCAGTTTGAGAGCCACTGCTGTGAACCACAGCTCAAGGACAGAAACTGGAACAGATTAAGTGCATGAAGTGACTTGCAGGTAGGTGGCCGACTCTGCACATTTTTGTTCCTGAGACCAATTTCTAGGGGATGCCAAGAACAGCCATGTTTCATTTATTATTAACATACAGACATGAAGGAGAATGTTCTAAACCAGGTAATGACTATGACTAATCCAGCATGGATTATGAATTTCCTGTAGTCATCTGATTGCATCACATTAATTTCAACTTCAATCTTAGCTTTACTTTTCAATTTCCTTTCTCCTTCTCCCCCTGTGCAGCCCATGATGCCAAGTACATCACAAGTTCCTACAATTGCAATTAGGCAAATGTATCTTATCGCACCTTGGTTTGTGCACTTTAAGGATTTAGAATACAGCATGGGCAAGGAGACTCCAGCAAGATTTGAATTTGAAATGGGACAGATTCAAGCCAGTTCTAGAGCACTGACAGGAAATGAGTCTTGCTTTACTTTCAGAGTTTCTATAACTGTAGTAATGATCTCTGAAAGCTTTTTGTCCACGCTGATTTGGATGAAGTTTTCTGGGGCTGTCGGGGGCTCCAGAGTATCAAATTGGGACTGCAGTAACTCAGGGGGCATGAAATGTCCTTTCCTTTGGAGCAAGCGTCCAGAGATGGCCTTGAATGAGCCGCTCAGATGGATCACCAATAGCTGCACTTCCGCTGGCTTCTCTTCTTTTGACCCCCCATATTTTGGAGGTGCACTATCTTTTCCTCTTGTTAGGATGTCTCTGTACATTTTCTTCAGGGCTGAGCAGGCTAGAACCACGCGCTGTCCTGAGGCTGTATCTCTATTTTTTTCAAAGAAAGGAGGAAGGATAAAGATAGGAAAACTGTTTGCATTCTAGGTGGAGGACTCCTACTTTTCTCTGCCAGTAGGTGTTAGAAATTAAGTTTAAGCACCAGGTGTACTTGGCTTTAGGTTAAAGGTCAATGATTAGGGACTGCAGTCTTGGGCAAAGTTCACTTCCCAGGTGACCCTTGCCATTACTGGGGCTGCTCAGGTTAGCTGCCCACACAGCTGAGGTAAGGAAGTGAACTGAGGTGCCTAGAGCTAGTGGTATGCACCTGTGCCAGGCAAGCAGCTCAACCCAGGTCCACAGCTTCTCCCCACCCACTCTGCAGTCAAGATGGGGGAGCTGGGCAATTGCTGAAGAAAGCAGGAGAAGGGAGCGTGGGTCCCTCAGTGGGCAAGGCAAGCACGATGTGAAGTGCTTGCAGGGACGCACCATGGGGAAAACCTGAGGCAGCCTGACCCAGCACCAAGAAGCCTAAGGGAAGGGACTCGGGAAGTAAGAAGGTAAAGGCTGGCCTGAAGATCTGGTCAAAAGCTCTCTTCTGAACTCAAGAGTTTTGGCCAGGCATGATGGTGCATGCCTAGGATCCCAGCACTTGGGAGGCTGAGGCAGGAGGACTGCCATCAGTTCGAGGCCAACCTGAGCCACATAAGTTCAAGCATAACCTGGACTGCATAGGGATACCTTGTCTCAAAAAACAAAGCAAAACTTAAAAAGGTTCTAGAAGGTTCTGCTGGAGTTGGTCCACAGCAAGTTAAACTGGGAACATGGGGAGGCCATGCTTATCCTGGATCTAATCTGTGCCCTCCTGGCCAGAGTCCTGACTTCTGCTCCCACTGCTGGCCAGTACAGTTGTAAAGAGACTCCCAGGAGTCTACTGAGGACAGAGACCCAGCTGGACAGGTGCTCCCAAACCCTGAAGGCCCTAAATCCAAATCCTAGGCCCAAGTGAAAATTTGGCTCCCAGTCATGTCAGTAAGGTATGAAAAAAGCACTCTGAATTTGTAGTGGTAAACATACTGACTTCTATGGCCCAGATGGGTTAGGTTTGATAAAACACCTTCACTTTAGAAAGCCAGATTTACAACCCATTCCCTGCCCTTTCTTCATTCTCCAGTCCCATCCAGCATTCCCAGTAGGACCAGACTTGGGTGCAGATAGCTCAGAGGCATGATTTGGAGCTGGACAATGCAGCTCCAATCTTGGCAGCCAGTTACCTGCATTCTTATGAGTGGACCCGTGCTGGGTGTCACAGGTTGGTAGGGAAAGAAAGTGATGACTTAGATGGACTATGGCAGGGATGGCATTGGTTATTAGTTCTGATGATTACTGTGTGTAAGCTGTTGTTCTAAGTGTAACCCATGCACCATCGTATCTCCCACCATATTCTGTGAGCAGGAACTGTGTATGACTCATGTTATTCGGAAGAAAGCCCTGTGGAAGCCACGTGGCAGATGGGAACTCCCAGCTACGCCTCACCATGGAGCTGACAGAAGCATGGTCCCCAAAGCCTGGCTGAGCAGCTTGCTATCTGTGGCTGCTCAACATCAGCACCATTACTTGATAGAAGAGCACTCTATTTCTGGGATTCTTGCTTTCTCATCATCCAGTTGTGATTTCAGAGTGAATCTCCACTCTTTCTCTGATGGGGTTTTTTACTTTGGCTAGATCAGCTCTTACCTTAGTAAAACGTCATGCAAGTGGCAGAGCCACGGGATCCTGTCCTGGAATTAAAGCAGACGTAAAGGAACTTTTTACAAATGCTGTCATCCAGAGGGAGCTTTGTGCTTTTGAGAAGTAGATCGTGCCTAGGCTGAGGGGTCAATATACCAGGTCATGAGCCAAGAAATATTTTTTGGGCTCAGGTGTTGCCAGTTAATATACCCAGTTTTGCATAAGAATTGCTGGTCCTCCCCTCCTGGAGTCTGCATATTTAAACCTTGCTGTGGTTCTGATACACAACTGCACTGCATACATTCTCTAGGGCCACTTACAGGCAGACAAGACGTGACACACCCATGTCAGCTGTGCTCTGGTCCTATTGTCAAGCCCTCCAAAACCAACAATCTCCTCAGAAAGACGCATTATGAGAATTTTTTTTTTTTCCTTTTTTGCAGTGTTGGCATTGAACTCTGGGCCTCTGACCATAGACATGTGCTTTACTACTGAGCCACATCCCCACTGATGATTTTACTTTTGCCAAAGAGAAGACAGAGGAAGTTCACATAGCACACCCTATAGCGTCTTGCAAAAAAACCCCCCTCTTCTCCTTCATGGGGGTGCACTGTGAATACTGGCCATCCTACACTGAAAACAAAGACAAAAAACCTCTGTTAGGAAAACTGCAGCATATACAGAAAGCAGACTAGAGTACAAAGTGAACCTCTATATACAATTGATGCAGCTCGAGCAATTTTCCAGTCACAATTAGCTTTGTGTTATGCCCACAGCCATATCCTTTCCTCTGGGCCCTATCCTAAAGTATTTTACTGCTTACTCCAGAAACTTGATATACAGTATTTTTAACTTTTTCTCTTTTTTTGGTACCAGGAATTGAACTTATGATCTCATGCTTCCCAGGTGGGCACTTTGCCACTGAGCTGTATCCTGGGCCCTATACAGTATTTTTTGAAAGTCCTTACATTTAGGCATTTTGTTTGGGGTTTTGAACTTACATACTATGTTGAGTGTCTTACTTTCTTATAAAATAAAGAGGATAACTTTCCTTTTTTCTCTATTTTTAAAAACTGTTTATATAATTTTTTTTTTTTTTTTTTGGTACTAGGGATAACTCATGACCTAGTGCTTGCCAGGCAGGCGCTTATGCCGCTGAGCTAAACCTCCAGCGCCCCCCCCCCCTTTTTTTTAATCAGTACTGGGGATTGAACTCACGACTGCCTGCTTGCAAGGCAGGTGCTTATGCCGCTGAGCTAAATCCCCAGCCCCGGTTTGTCTTCTTCATCTTCTTTTTTTTTTTTTTTTTTTTTTTTTTTTTTTTTTGAGGCAGTCTTGCTATGTAGATCAGGCTGGCCTTGCACTTGCAGTAATCCTCCTGCCTCAGCCTCTTTATGCAGCTCCTGGGTTTTTAAAAAAATTTATTCTATTTTCTACTTGAACACTTAGCTTGTTACTTTTCATTTTTTTCTAAAAATGTATTTCTGCACCTGTCAATTTCCTTCTAGGTAATATTTTAACTAAGTTCTGTAAATTTTGATTAATAGTACTTTTTTATATACTTTTTATTACTTTCATTTTTAATTTGAAAATTATAGTTTTTGTTTTCCTATTTTATATTTAGCATTTCTACTCATTATAGGGGTTTTTGTTTTCCTATTTTATATTTAGCATTTCTACTCATTTTTGGTGATATTTGAAGATTTGTTGATTTATAATTCAACTGCATTTGGTAAAAAAATGTGATTGGCATGATATTCTTTGGGGATTATGGAAATGTCCTTTCTAATACAACACATGACCAATGACCAATTTTATAAATGTGTCACATGTACTTGAAAATATTTATGATTTATTTTTCATTAATGCATATATTTGGCTAGGTGCATTTGTGCAAACTTTCTATATCCTTACTAACTTCTTTTGTCTGCTAGTTCTCCACTGTCTTTGTATATGGCAGGAAATGTATTTTGCTCTTAGTTTTTATTTTATTTATGTGTTTATTTGTTGGTACTGGAAGTTAACCTATACCCTTTACACTGACCTACTGTCCTGGCCCTTTTTTTTGGTAAATTTTGAAACAAGGCCTTCCCAAGATGCTCAACTGCCCAGGTTGGGTTTGAACTTACCTTCCTACCTCCAGTCTCTACAATGCTGTGATTATGGTGTGTGCCACCACACGTGGTTTGCCCTTACTTTTTGGATAAGATTTTAGTTGGTGAAGGATTTTTGGCTGACAGTTACTTTTCCTTGACAGTTTGAATAATTATTCTATTGTATTTTGGGCCTCTATTGTTGAAAAGTCCTTTGGTGTTCTCAGCAATCCTCACACAGAAAACTTATTTTTCTTTTTTGCTGGCTTTCAGCAGATAAAAATCTCTTTTGTCTTTTATGTTTTACTGCTTTACTGCTCATCTTTCTCAGGATTTATTTTGCATATGTAATCTTGGTCTCATGCTCTGGGAAAAATGTGAATTACTATGTCTCTGAATACTGCCACTTATTCTGCTTGGATTCTTTTTAGCTATATGGAAAGCTTCTCATTTTATTGCCCATCTCTTATTTTTTTTCTTAAATACTAACTTTTTTGCTCTCTTCTGCAATCTGAGTGATATCCTCCAATCTGCCTGCTAGTTCACTAGTTTGTTTCTCCAGCTGTGTCTAGTTTACTGCTTAATTCATGCACTGATTATGTTTCATTTCTAACTTTGTATTTTCCTTTTCTTGTCCTCCATTCTGTTCTGCTTCTTGGAGTGCATCTTCTCCCATTTGTTTTCGTTGGCTTTTAATCTTGCCACTTTTGATTCTGACACCTGAGATTTTCTTATTTTGCTTTTGACCTTGGCTGTTTTTATTTTCTCATAATCTTTTCCTGTGCTCAAGTTTTCCCATTTCTTATTCAGAATAATTCAGTCTTCAATAAGCACAGGGTGGGGGTGGGGCTCCTGTATTCTTGGAGAAGAGTGTATTACTTAATGTCTACTATTAGCAAGATCTGACAGGACATTATTACGATCTTTACAACCTACAGCCAACTGTGCAGGAGAAAAAGATTCCTGGAGGGGCTATGTTGGCTGGTGGTGAACAGCAGGAAGAAGCGTGCCAAGGATTAGAGGTGGCAGGGATAATTTTTTTTAGATTTGACTTTGTTTTTAATTAAGTATTATGGTCACACACAAATTTGTGCTCATTTTCTACTTTCCCCACTTTAACTCTTCTAATAAGCTGACAGGAAGCACCACTACCAATCACACATACAACAGTAGTTTCAGTCTTGTGTTTTTAAATAGCTGTTTAAATTCCATCCTGAACTCAGTCTGATCCAAAGAATTCAAAAGTCAAGTCTAACTTGCTATTATATCATGCTAACTTTTAAAAGGACCTAACTTATAGATCAACTATAAAATGTGAGTAATGTTAAATGTTCTTTATTTGGTTTTATACCACTACACTAAAAATGCCTTTCAGTAAATAAAAGGCAGCACTTTTTAGATACAGGGAATTCTAATTAAATTGGCATAGTCAAGACCAAAAATATAGACACTGCTCCTCGTCTTCAACCATTCCCTTTAACAGGTTAATAAACACAAATTTAAACAGGGGAGTCTTGCTTGGTTTTGCGAATAAAGGATATCCCCAGTATTTAACAAGTTAAATAAAACTAAATATAAAACCAACTTTCATAGGTTTTGAGATGACATTTGCAATCTTTGTGAAAAGTCAAATGTTACAATCAAACCCAACTATGGCTGGGGATTTAGCATAAATCTGTGGCATAAGCGCCTGCCTTGCAAGCAGGCAGTCGTGAGTTCGATCCCTGGTACCGATAAAAACGAAAAAGACAAAAAAAAAAAAAAAAAAAAAAAACCAACCCAACCATGTATTTAGAAAGGAAAAACAGTGATAGTATTTACTGAACCGGAATTACTATAAAAACTTGAAAAAAATACCCATTTACCTACAAGCCAATTTTACTTAAATCAGGACTGTCCAACAAAAATATTCCGGGTGGCAGGGATAATTAACGGACTAAACTGTGCAGTATTTTGTATTTCTGGCTTTCAAGTTGCTCCTGGGGAGAGGCTGCCAAGTTCAATTCCAACACAAATTTGGATTTCCACTTTCTTCCCTCCACTTGTAGTGTTGCCTGTGTGTCCAGGGGGATCCAGACCTTATTGTGGGTGTTTTCAGTTCAGTACTTCAGATGTCACTCTTAGTCTACATTTTCTTTTCTTCTATCCTTTTTTATTTTCTTTTCTCTTTTGGTGCTGGAATTTGGCACAGGCCCTTGTGCATTGAGGCACATACTTTATCACTGAGTTACATCCTAGCCCTTGAGTTAATGCAGAAGTTATCACTGACTTCATCTTTATAAATTCCTTTCTTGTATTTCTCTTGCAGTTAGCCATGCTGTCCTACACCAGCATGAACCAGTGGAGATGAAAAGATAGTACTGCTATTAATAAAGACTTCAAAATTAGTTTAGTATTTTAGTTACACTGGGGATTCAACTTAAGGCCCTGAACATGACATTTTTGTTTAACTTCTTTGGTAAATTTACTAAAGCAGCAACTCTAACGGAGCCTGTAGCAGAACAGGGCACTGGGCCTCGAAGCCTCACATGTGAGCAGGTTTCTGCTCTGCTGTTTCTACCCCAGGGTTTCAGTGTCTTATGCTCTCAGCTACCCCCTCCCTTTTTCTTTCTTCTTCATACTGGGAATGGAACCCACTGCCTTTGTACCGAGCTAATCTCCAGATCTTTCTATATGTTATTTTGAGACAGAGTCTTGCCAGGTTGCCCAGGTTGGGTCAAACCTGAGATCCCCCTGCCTCAGTCTCCCAGAGTGTTAGGTTATACAGCCAGTCCTTTTCTTTCCCTTTAATCAACTATATAGTTTTCCTCTTGAGAATCACTTGTTTGGTGGATTACCAAGGTCCCTAATATCACAGGGACCTTTTGTGGTTAGGGAAACTCTCCTCACTGTGTGCCTTTGCCCTAGTTATTTCACTTCTCTGTGCCTCTCTTGTTTAGCTGTAAAACGGTGATCACATATAATTCATTAAGCTGCTTTGCGGTTTAAATAAGAAAAGGAATGAAGTCATATTAAGCATCACTTTTTGGCTGATTTAACATCCAAAAGACTATCTTCAACTTCCAATTTTTAGAAGTTTTAATTCATGAATTTGGTAAGCACTGGGATTTAATTACACAAACACTGAAATTTATTTATTTTTTTAAGTTTCAACTTAGCACTTATTGCACACTCCAATGGAATGTGCCCTCAAAATACAAAGCTTTGGACAAAATTTTACCCTGAAAGACTACTGTTATTAGCTGCATAAAAACTATTTCATGGAAACCAGAAGAGAACAATAATTTGAAAAATTGGTGACAATGGCTTGGAATGGATATTTTGCAAAAGCATTTAAGTTCATAAGCTTGGAAATTATAGTCACCTTAAAAAGATCTGTATTGCACCTAACAAGCCCAGTCCTGAGTCCTTAGATTCTAGCCATTTATTTATGTCTCTTTCATTTTTGCCACTTTCTGCTTGCAGCTTTTTCAATTTCCTCATCTCTATCTAGTTCACTGTCTTACTAGCCGCTACAACATACCTTTTCTGAGGAGCCATTTTAGCTAAGCTATTTCAAAAGCATGAAAAGTCCAAGTGATTGAGTGCCTTCACTTAGAAATTTATGCTAAGGAAATAGATGATTCCAGATTCTTAAATTACTGGAGTATTTTTACATTAGCATAACATTTAGTATGTAAATGTTTACCAGGGAACTGTTGGTTATCTTAAAATGCATACATAAGAAATTATTAAGCCATTAAAATTTGTTTTTCAAAGAGTATTTAATAAACAAGGCAGAACATATCCTAACCTGACATGTAATTTAAATTAATGCAAAACCATTTGTTCTCTGGGTAAAAAGCACCTGCTATTTGTGTGCACACTCAGTACAACTAAAAAACACTGTACTTATAATGTCATGACATCGTAATTTGAATAGAGGCCAAGTGTTAGATTTTTTTTTCCATGAGGGAAAAGAAAATTCTTTTAAAAATCATTTGAAGCTTGGACAAACAATCTACAGCTGTATTTCTCGCAACCCTGAGGGTTTGGAATGGATTTTGTAGCCTTCAAGATTTGGATGATACAAGCGAGGCTCCCACTAAGCCTGTAAGAGAGAACTTCTCAGCCTGTGTGTCTATCAGCCAGAATGTTGGCAGCAATCACAGCGCGAGCCCCGCAGCTGTTTCTACACACAGCCACTCTGCCCCACGCCCACCTCTGCTGCATCCATCTGCTCTCCTGTGTTCCACTCTAAGCCCACAGCTGAGCTGACTTGGAACATTCTCCTTGAATTCCATTTCCTAGAAATTGAAGCCAGAATTCTGAGCAAGGACTGTGGGAAGAATGAGCAGTGTATCAGCAAATACCTGGATTCCATGCAGGGCCCTGCTCTTTACACTGGCTTGTATTTAACCAGGGCTTATCCTACTACATTTAATCAGGACTACTGCACCTGGAATCACACAGCCACCATTGACAGCATTTTTGACACTCCTCAAGCCATCTCTCACTGTGTCTTTGAGTTGAGTGACCACATGTTTATTTGGTCTTTTGATTGATGTGACACAGTGGGATATAACCTTTCTTAACAAAAGTCCAGTGTATGCTCATGTCCCAAACAGGAGGACAGGATTTAGGTCATCAAAATAATTTAGAGCTATGCCACCAGGAGTAAGAGTCAGCCTCTATATTTCTCCCTTTAGCTCTATACAGGGCTACTATGGCTTCTTTTGATAGAGCACTAATGAAAAGGTGTCAACTGCTCTTAAGTTAATAACAAATTCTTCTGAATCACCACAGACATTTCTTTGCAGTTCTATTATTTTTTAATGGATTTTCATGAATTTTCTTTCAGTTTTTACTAGTTTTTCTCTCTTCTGCATTCTTGTATAAAAAACCCAGAATTCACTTTAAAAATTTTTTGTATTCCAACGAAACACTGCACATGAAGATGTATGAATTTCCCGCTATGTTTTTTATCTTGGGATGCTGTGGCCCCATGATCCAAAGTGAGCTCTCTGATTTAGCCTGTATGGGTTTCAGATTTATGTTTCATCTCCACAATCTCAATGTTGAATGGGCCAATAGGTCCATCTTTTCTCATGGCCAGAATGGCCTCTATTAAGACATCTGCAAGTTCAGCATGCACTTTGTGATGCAGAGATGTTTTGGCCACCTCTGTTAGTCTGGCCATTTCTCTGTTCACCTTGACTTGTTGCAAAAACTGCAAGGTCTTTTCCTTTGCAGCTTCAAAACCTTTGGTGATCAATCTAGAATGAAAACTGTTGGGAGCCGCCGACACCAGTCGCCTTACTTGGCGGACGTAGGGCCTGTGGGTGGGAGCGGAGCCTGAGCTAGATTGCCCCTCCCATCGAGTGAGTCAAGTTGGCGCCTGCTTCCTGCCCCCTGATTGCGCTGGCGACTTAAACAACCCGCTCTGTAAGATAGTCTGCCTAGCAACAACTGATGTTAGCCAATCAGCCCGCATCGCGCGCTTTGAACTGATTGGCCACTGTCACCCTATAAAAGTGAATGCCTCTCCCGCCACGAGACAGGAAGCACAGAGAGAGATAGAGAAAGTCCACCGGCGAGAAAGGGCTGGTGGCAGAGAGGAGGCCTCGCGGGGCCCACGCAGAGACAAATAAAGGCAAGGTTGCACACCGCCAGACTTTGTCGTGTGTCTTTCCTGCCGGCCGGGAGCGACCCCGACATTTGGTGGCCCGTACGGGGATCGAACCCGCGACCTTGGCGTTATCAGCACCAATTGTCGTGTGTCTTTCCTGCCGGCCGGGAGCGACCCCGACATTTGGTGACCCGCACGGGGACTGATCAACCCCGAGACACGGCGGTGGTGTGCAACGCTCCAGCGTGGTGCTGCCGGACAGGTGAGTTGGGGATAAGCCTGGGCTCTGGGTGGCGCGCACCTACAGGGCTTTTAGACTCCCCTCAGGCTCACGCGTAGGTGACGGGTTCTTTAAGTCACACGCGGTGAGTTACAGCCATTAGAGGTTAGAGATGGGTAATTTACCGAGCGCGGAGGCGCGGCCCTTGGTAAAGGCCCTTAGGAAGCTTTTAAAAGCTAGAGACCTCAGGGTAGGTCAAAAAACACTGAAACTATTCATAGCAGAGGTAGATAGGGTGGCTCCCTGGTTTTTACCCACGGGGCATTTAAACCTGCCGTCATGGGAGAAGTTAGGCGGGGACCTCGCTTCGGCGGAATTGGAAGGGGATATTTCGCCGGCTATTCGCCCCCTGTGGGAAATGATACATGCGTGCCTTGACTCCTATGCCGAGTTGCGCCGCGAATTGTGTGCGTGCGCCGCTCGAAAAAAGCAGAGAGAGGAAAAAGGGCCCCCGAGCGCTCTCTGGCGGGGAGGAGATAGAGAGCCATCCACTCCGCCCTGGAGCTCTTCTCCAGAAGCGGCTCTCCGCCAAGAGGCCGCTACAGGGAACCCTCCCTTCTCTCAGCCGGCACAGGAAGTGACGCCCCGTTCCACTCTGTCGCGACCGCCGTCCTATGACGTTGCGCCGCGGGGCGGACGGTATTTTCATGGGCGGCTACTCTGCCGAGCAGGCTGAGAAAAACGCCGGTTGAGGAAACGGGGGCTGGGGATTTAGCTTAGCGGCATAAGCGCCTGCCTTGTAAGCAGGCAATCGCGAGTTCCATCCCTGGCACCGATTAAAAAAAAAAAAAAAAAAAAAAAAAAAAAAGAAAAAGACCAAAAATAAAAAAAAATAAAAAATAAAAAATAAAAAACAAAAAGGGGGAGTAAGCCAAGGCCTGCCTCCAAAGGCGCGGTTATCTATGGCATGACAATGGATGGGCCCGGATCCGGTGGTTAGCTGGAACCGAGGCGCAGTTTGTGTTTTTCTGCAGGAATCGGGACGAGAACCACTGTGGGTCCCAGAGAGGTTGCGACAAGTCCCTCGACTGAAGATCAGGCCTGTTCCACCAGAGGCCAACCGCAGACCCAACAACAAGATGAGCCCTAAAAGAACTGCAGGACAATCCCTTTTTGGGGAGCCTGGAATGGCTTGCTCCCCTATGTTTTACCATTGTTAGGTCCCCTGTGCTCCTTGCTTCTGCTCTTACTTGTAGGACCATTCTTGCTCCGATGGGTTACATCATTTATTAATGGGCGCCTTGCGGCGGCCTGGCGTCAAGTACGCCTGGTTGCCCATGCGGCCCTGGCAGCAGCCCGTGATGGGCACAATGACCCCCAGGCTTACGCATGGCTCGCTCGACTGGCCTACGACTGGGTCTAGGTGTGGCGGGTCTTCCGCATTCCTTCCCTAATGACACCACACAGCAGGGTAGGTGAGTCAATGACGGGTAAGAGCGTGCCTCCCCAGCATGACTCGACCTAAGC
This sequence comes from Cavia porcellus, assembly GCF_034190915.1. Taxonomy (NCBI): domain Eukaryota; kingdom Metazoa; phylum Chordata; class Mammalia; order Rodentia; family Caviidae; genus Cavia; species Cavia porcellus. The sequence goes on along the minus strand of NW_026947485.1, from coordinate 70,723,291 downwards.
CAGGCCCTACCCCATGGCGCACGAAAACCGCTGGATTACTAGAATCTGCCCAGATCTAGATGCCTCTCCGAGGGGATCACACGGAGGGGCATGAGTGCATGCCTATGTGCATCCAGGTTCCGTCCAGTTCACTCCTGGCCCTGGAAAAAGGACGAGGGTCTCAAGGCCTTGGCAGACCCGGGGGCGGCCGACCAGGGTCCAAGCCAAGGGCCTACGGTGGGCCTCAACACAGGGCATAAGCCTCTGCACTCGATCCAGGGCGGGCTGCGATGCATACATTCATTCAAAGTAAATAAAATAGGGGGAGATGTTGGGAGCCGCCGACACCGGTCGCCTTACTTGGCGGACGTAGGGCCTGTGGGTGGGAGCGGTGCCTGAGCTAGATTGCCCCTCCCATCGAGTGAGTCAAGTTGGCGCCTGCTTCCTGCCCCCTGATTGCGCTGGCGACTTAAACAACCCGCTCTGTAAGATAGTCTGCCTAGCAACAACTGATGTTAGCCAATCAGCCCGCATCGCGCGCTTTGAACTGATTGGCCACTGTCACCCTATAAAAGTGAATGCCTCTCCCGCCACGAGACAGGAAGCACAGAGAGAGATAGAGAAAGTCCACCGGCGAGAAAGGGCTGGTGGCAGAGAGGAGGCCTCGCGGGGCCCACGCGGAGACAAATAAAGGCAAGGTTGCACACCGCCAGACTTTGTCGTGTGTCTTTCCTGCCGGCCGGGAGCGACCCCGATAGAAAACCCTCAGAAATGTAAAGATGTCTGTTTCAAAGATGTTACCCAAAGATACGGACATTGGAAGTACTATCATCACCAGCTGTTACCTTGGGCTGCTGCTTTTGCTGCTCAGGAGGCTGCTGGGTATTGAATTTGAACTTTGAGAAGTGGCACACTGCTATCTTTTGTAAGAGCCAGAAATGAGCATCTTCATGGTTCCTGGAGCCCAAGCTGGTCCTTGACACATTCTGTAGCTTCCAAGCTGTGCTGCAGCTGGGCACAGGCCTCCCTGGACTTGGGGTTCAGGGTTCTCATCCAAACAGTTAATATAAGAAAGCACCAGAAAGAGCAGTGCTGTCTCCCTTGGAGGTCTGAGTTAAACAAGACTGCTCAAATGTAAATTAATGAAAATTAAATAAAATGCAAAAATCCAGTTCCTGGGTTGCATTAGTCATGTTTTAAAGAGCCGAAGAGCCGCATATGGCTACAATATTGGACAGCACAGCTGCAGGATATTCCAGTCTTGGAGACAGAGCCAGCTGAGACAGATGCTCCACTTGGGCTGGGAAACATTCCAAGGCAATGCTGCTGGTGTTACAGAACTTCCAAGTTGCCAGTCAGCAAATCCTCATGTCCCAGGCCCATGCTGTCATCGGAACCAGCAGGGATGCCCAAGCACGCTTCAGCCTCAGAGGCTGTTTGAAACAAGGTCACTTTTAAAAAAAGAAATTTTCCTGATTATAAATGTAATATCTATATCTATATAGAAAACCTTGGAAGTACTAAAAATTTTATGCACAGAATGCAGCATTCTTTGTCCTCATCTTCCAGAAATATCTACTAATTGAATTTTGTCATTTTTCTTCTTTTCTGGGGTGGTGGCACAGAATTATTCTTTCCACATACATCCTCTCCTCTGCATATTTAATCAACTCCCTACCATCCTGCCCACTCATTCTTTCCCTCCTTCTCTCTGCCTCTCGCAGTGTTCTGGCATTTTCCCACCACCTCTCTTCCCCTTCTTCTTTTACCCATCAGCCTCTTCCAGCACTCATTATTCTCTAATGTTTCTACCAGACACTAAAACCACCAGCAAGGGAACCTTCTGTAGCTCTAGCTTGACTTCTGATTCACTGCATAAAGAGAATGCACTGCCCCATGCCCCCAGTTCTTGATGTTGGGATTCTCGTGAGTGACATGACCTTCAGTATCAGAGCCAGCATGCAAGGATGCTAATTTGGGTTGTTTCCCCCTCCTCTTCCCATTTTTGTTGGGTTTGGCTTTTGTCGTTTCTCCTCCACAGCAATGTTTGGCGGGTGTGCTGATTCAGTATCTCCTCCTCCTGGTCCCATCTGTAATGAGATACAGATCCTTCCTGCAGGTGAGCTAACTGGTAATCCACTGAGCTTTTCCACCAAGCTGAGATCCCTGTGAGGGATTCCATGTTAAGCACTGGGGCTAGAAATGCAAGTGTGCCTTCCCCGCGCACTATCTGATTCACACAGAGTGGCACTAGGTGCCAGGACAATGGGAGCCAGGCGAGCTGGGACCTGGACCCTCACTCCTAGTCGCCGAGTTGCGTCCAGAGTGAGAGTCAGGTGCTGCCCCACCTCCTTCTCTCAGTTTGCAATTTGTGTCTCTCTGAGGTCTGCCTGGCTCTATAGTTTCTGCCAGATGTTTTTAGGCTTGCAGTCGGCAGAGCAGCGCCCTCATCATGGTTTCGCTTTCCACAGTTTCAGATCAAACATGGTCCAAAAATATTAAACAGGAAATTAAAGAAATAAATAATTCCTAAATTTTAAATGACTTTTCTATAGTTATAATTGCTGTATTTTATTACCTATCATTTAGTTACTATTAATCTTTTGCTGTGCCTAACTTACCAATTAAACTCTATCACTGACATGTATACACAGAAGCAGGGTATATGCAGGATTTGGTATACTCCATGGCTCTAAGTACCCTGTGGGGGGCTTGGGATATGCTACCTATGGATAAAGGGCAAATACTCTTTCTTCTAGTAGCCAGTAATCTTTTCTCTTGTGTATAACTTTCTCTCCTGAATTCTACCTACCACATTCACAGTGGTTGCTTTTTATGTATGTGTGTTACTGGGCCTTGACTTCAAAGCTACATCCTCAGCCTCTTTTATACTTCTGCGACAGTTCTATTAAGTTTGTAAACTGCCCAGGCTTGGCGTGAACCTGGGATCCTCCTGCCTCAGCCTCTCAGAGTGCTGTATTATAGGTGAACACCATGACTCCCAGCTCATACTTCCTACTTAAAGAAGAAATAAATTATTCACACTCATCAAAGAGAAATATAATACCTGCACAGTTGCACTTTATAGATTCTGTGAAAGTCATATTTAAATATTCTTGAATGTTACCCACGTTTTATATCACTTAAGAGTGTGTGCGCGTGTGCAGGGGTGCACCATAAGTACTAATAAAATTATATTTGTTGAATATTTTGAGCAAAATGCTGTGTACATTATTCCCATGTTCTCATTTAATCCTCCTGGAACTCAACTGATTAGGTCCTGTTGCCATTTCTGCTTCACAGGAAGAAACTGAGGCACAGAAAGACAAAACCACTTGCCAGCCTGTGCTGGGCCCAGGGGCCACAATTATGTTTCTTATTTCTCATATAAGATCACCATCCTGTCTAGATTATTACTTGCTATCTTTTATAGTTCCCTTGCCCCACTTCCTAAAGCCAGAGTTAAACACTACAAACTGAATTTTGATGGCTCAAGGCTTGAACTTACGCTGCACCCTGCAAGATAAGACCATTTGGCCTTCGGTCCTTTGGGACAGGCCACAGGATGGTTAGGGACTCGGTGATTCAGGCACAGCACAGGGAAGGACCAAGATGGCACAGGCACAGCTGGGGGCAGCTGAGGCCACTAAAGCTGAAAACAGGTGTTAGTCTTTGGCTGTTCCAAGTGTTCCTGCCCCTTTGGACACAGCACATGGCAGGCCCTGCCAACCTCTCCCAGGCATAGCCAATCATGCCAGCAAAGCTGCAGTCTATCAGCCTGCGACGCTCAGGGACATGGCCTGTGGCTCTGCACGAGGGGAACGCTATTGGCTCATTTACTCTAAGACATGTCCCAAACACTTCTGCATTTACTGCCTGTCAGGCCTGGAGGTACAATGGTAACAGAGAAAGCCAAAGTACCTGCCCTTCTGGGGACAAAGTCTAGTTGCAAAGACAAATATTAACTGAATTCTCAGAACATCAGTTACTGAGTTGCAACTGGGCCTTGGGCAATAGACAAGTGGTGCCCAGAGTTCTTCAGTCAGGGATGACTAAGGTCTGCAGGGTGAGCGGGTTCCCTTGGGGAAGAGGGAAGGATGAACATTCCAGGCCAGGGGCAATGCTGCTCCAGAAGGGACTGAGGGGGGCTGGGTGGCTCGTGGAAATAAGGAGCACGCAGAGCACCTAAGGGAGGCTGAGGCCAGACTACGCATGGCAGACCCTGCCCACGCTGGGACAGAGGAGGCACTGCCCCACTGCTGAGTTTCTAGGAGGGCTGGGCAGAGCTAGCAGGGCCCACTGCTACCTGGCGCCTTGGGCACCTGCACATGGGTTACTCCATAACTCACGAAGTGCTGCGAAACTGCAGCCTCGGTCACTGAGGTGGAACTGTTGGCTGGACATGGCTATCCTTACCTGGTCACTCAGTGGTATCCCCTTTCTCATCTTCGCTCGGTTCTCCTCAGGGTGGTAGTCGTCTGCATCATAAAATTTCCAGCCCAGCTTGAGGAACAAAGGAAAGGGGGTCTGAGACAGGCTGAATGGCTTTTGGGACAGCCACCGTGGAGTGAATTATCAACAGATGTAGAAACAATCCCACCAGCCTCTTCCAATTACCAGCCCAAGGGTGTCCCCATTCAAGAGAAGAGAGGAAGAGCTTTGTGATGCCATTTACAGCCTCCATCTCTGGGCTGAGGCAGCCCTGTTTTCATTCTTCTTTACTTGTATTCACCAAGCTGCCCCAGTGGCTTCAAGCAAGCAGAAATGTGTGCACAAACCATTCCAGGCCAGAGGAGAGAGGAGCAATGAGACACAGCACAGGATGTGCACCAGGGAGGCTAGGAATGGCTACCTCAGAAGCCAGCATGGCACCCACGGTTGACCTGTGGAGAGGACAAAAATGTCTAAGTCACTGCCCTTGTCAATGTGTGTGGCGCTTCTTTCTTTGCTAGGATGCCTGGCAAGCAGATGGATGCCACCCTGGGTGACTAAAGCCATGATGCCCTCAAACCCGACCAGCTTGGAGACTGGCCTTTGCTTTTCTCTAGAAAAATCAAGAGACCTAATTAGCCAGATCTCTCTACACCTTTTCCAAAAGTCAATATATCCGATTTCATTACCCTGAATCATCAGTGTTATAGTGTCTGTTGCATAGGTGCTTATCCTTTGAGAGAAAATACTGAGTAAAGTGAGAAAATTATGCTGAGGATGTTAGAGAAGCAGATGGCGGGGGTGGTGGTGGGGGTGGTGGTGGTTAATCCCTGGCAGTACCTGTATAATGTCTGGGTGGACTCAGTAGCACCACAGCACTGTCTGGGTTTAAGTGATATGCTCTTACTAAAGGGCCTGACCCTGAGACTCGATTGACCAGAACTTGCTAAGATGCCAGCCCAGGGTTCTCTGCAGAGCATCTTGCAACAGTCTGCTTCAGTCAGTGGAAAACTCAGGGCCAGAGCTTCAGAGTGGTGATCTGAGCCGCAGCCAATGTTCCACTACTAAATGACTGCCTTCTGGGCAACTGGCATGCTCCTCTAGTCCTCTGCTGTCTCAAGGGGAACTGAGCTACATCACTTCTCCATTCACTGGTGTTTCCTTCAGTAGCTGATCTTTATTGAGTGCCTCTGATTGGCTGGGAATATAGCTCAGCAGCATAAATGCGTGCCTGGCAAGTGCAAGGTCATGAATTTGATTCCCAGTACCAATAAATAAATAGATAAATAAATAACTAGACAAAAGATAAAGAAAGTCTGTGTGGTGGCATACACCTTGCATGCCCCTGGTTCCCAGGACATCACGGTGAAGCCTCAGAGATGTGTTTTCAAACATCCTGCAGCTCAATCTAGTGCTGTGGGTAAGAAGAATCTGGCAGACACTGATACAATTTCTTTTTCTTTTTTGTCTTTTTCCTTTTTTATCGGTACCGGGGATCGAACTCAGGACTGCCTGCTTGCAAGGCAGGCGCTTATACTGCTGAGCTAAATCCCCCGCCCCATTGATACAATTTCTAAAGTGTTGCCCTAATTCTTGTCACTCAAATATCCACATTCAAAATTTTTAGTGTATCCTTACACCAGTTCATCAGGTCCTTTCTCTTACATTTTGCTTGCCATCCCTATAATTACTCATTTGATATTTTTATTTAATTACTTCACTTTTAAAAATTAAACAAAGTGGGTTAAAGTCTTTTTCCTTCTCTTACAAAAGTATCACTGCTTGCCTTAAATAGAATGTAACAAAAAATGTATACGATGAGAACAAAATAATGTGATGAAAGTCTAGCTAAATACTGTTTTCTAACTTGGATCTTGTATCTGTGTATATGCGCACGTGTGTGTGTCTTTTTGAGACAAGGTTTCACTATGCAGTTCAGGCTGGCCTTGAACTTACTTTGTAGACCAGGCTGGCCTTGAACTCGCAGCAATCCTGCCTCAGCTTCCCAAGTGCTGGGACTACAGGCCTAGTTTTCTCTCTTTTGTTACAAAAGTTGAAGGCACATTTGTACCAAACTGGAGACCTGATCCTTGGGCACCGGAACATCCCCATTGCGTTCACTCTGGTAAAGGCCTCACAGGTGACATGCTGCAGCTCAGTGGGGGAATCGCTGGACCAGGGGAACTTGACTATGCACAGGCCTAGTTAGATGAACTGGGAGCCAACAACCAGCCACCATGGATAATCCAAAGGAAGAGACATGCTGATTCTGGGTGAAGACTTGGGTAGGAGATAAGAGGAAAAGGAAAAGGCAGGCCTGTGCTCCATTTAAACTTCCTGAACCATGGAACATCTGGACTAATGAACTGAGTATCTACTAGAAGCCCAGCAGGAAACAGGTGCAGGTTGGCTCACAGGAAATGGTCAGATCTAAGCATTACAAACTAAAGCAGGCCCAAGCATCTCTCAGTGTTTTGGTCTAAATCAGGACAAAGAACTTAAAAACATAGCCGTTTACTGAGACAGAGGGAAAGGATAAAGAAGCAAGTTTTCAAAGTTTTAAGTTTGCTCCATGAGAAACGGAAGATAGCTTCATTAACACTTTAAAAAATGCTGGACATTTTGGTGCACACTTGTTTCCAGCACTGAGGGAGACTGAGGCAGGAAGATGTAGAGCTCAAGTGCTATCTGAACAATATAGAGAGTCCTTGTTTCAAATTAAAAAGGGGCTTGACACAATGATGCACATCTATAATCCCAGATTATAGGCTAAGGCAGGAGCGTTGCTGTGAATTTGAGGCCAGTCTGGACTACATAGCAAAACCCTTTCCCAAAAAAGGGGGGAAAAAAAAGAAAGGAAAAGGGCTGGAGGTGTGGGTCAGTGTTAGAGCACCCCTGTATCCCATCTCCAGTACTGAAAATAAGATTTTAGAATATTAAGACAACTGAGTTCTTGAACAGCTTTCTATGGCCCAAGTCAACCCTTGGGCTGGTGCGGGGACTTCCCTTGTGTTATGGCCCCCACGCACCACCTCCTGTGTCCAATTTGCAGATGGGTCAGCCTTGCTGGGCCTGCCCAAGGAAGAAAAAGACAACCTGAAGCAAGTGAATGTATTAATAAAGTAAAAAATGAAACAGACAGATTAATAAACAAGCCAGGAAGGAGACAGTGAGTGGAGAACAGCAATATAACAAACTCTGCCAACCATTTTTTTTTTAACATTTTTTCAGAAGAGGTCAGAACTGATCACCAAAGGCCCAAATTTTAACTACCCACAAGTGCTGGCACACCTTGGAGAGGAAGAGGTAGGGGCAGCATGATTTGAAGTGACAGAATTTGAAATTAGATCAGGTTAAGGAATAGATGTTTATCTCAATTAAAATCATTACTTTGAAAATAAAGTTCTCTCCAAAAAAACTTTATCTGAATGAGAGTGGTTTCTTCCATTGAGACCAAATGGAAATCTGGAAAGGACTTGACAAAATGTTCAGGTTAAACATAGAATAAAGCCAGCAGGAAGACGTAGCTTGAAGAATCAGAGATCTTCTTTCCCTGGTTTCCTGACCACTGTGATGCACGCACAGGGGTTACGAGAGGTCAATGCAGTGCGACTGGTTCCCAGTATGGGTGATGAGGGTGGGAAGGAGAAGGTAACAATAAAGGACTGGAAGACATTGATGAAGGGGGGTGATAGAGGCCACGAAGATGATGACAAAAGGGAGAAAGAAAAGGATGATGGAGATAACTAATTGAACACTGATGGATTCCAACCTTTAAAAAGAAAATTTCTTCCACTTCCTGGGACCAAGTTACAGTCTCCCCCGCCCCACCCCTGTGCTCAGCTGTTCTGTTCCTGAGGTCTCTTTTCTCAAATACTATGGTTCTTACATCAACGAGAAACCTTGAACAAAATACAATGTCAAAGAAGCTCCATACCTTTTGTCTAAATTCACTTTTACCCCTTTCTGTCTCAATACAGTCTGGGGAATCAACACCACAGTGCTCTGTAGGGCAAAAAGAAGACCTTTGTGCTGGCTGTCCTCTGCTGCAACTGCAGGATGCTTGGTCCCGTGCAGCAGTGCACGGAATTCTAGCTTTCCCCTTCTTTCCCTGTATACTGCGCTTGGAGACTCCACAGTATCTCTGTGAATATGGACAATTAGTTTTTACGAACATGTCCCTTAGCGTTACCAACATGTCTCTTATTTAAAAAAGAAAAAATAACTTTATAAAAGTGGGGCAGAGAAGGTCAGCAGCAGGTAGGATGGAGATGTTGGGTGGGTTAAGCTGGCATTTGACGACATGGAGAAGTCATGTGCCTCTGGCACATTTAAACATCATGTTCATAGACATCCTTGTGGTTTATGATGACTTTTAAAATAAAATTGTCTTCCTACGAAAGCAAATTTTTTTTTTTTTTTGGTCTTTTTCCTTTTTATCGGTACCAGGGATCAAACTCAGGACTGCCTGCTTGCAAGGCAGGCGCTTATGCCGCTGAGCTAAATCCCCAGCCCCCGAAAGCAAATGTTTTTAAAAAATGAAAACTAAAACTGCTGATGTTCATTTTCAGTCAACAGTGTCACACTGTAACTATAAAGCACCGCCATACTGTTCTGTACGTGCCGTCACCCTGGTAACCTGTTTGCTGTGTTAACCTTTGTTCCCTTTGACAAGGACAATTGTCAGTCGACCTGGAGTTACCTATATTCCTCTCAACCTTTGTCCCCCTTTTGTGAAAGATAGTTGCTCCTGAAATTAGTAGACAAAGGACTGTAAATTCTTGTAAAGGAAATGGCTGACCACCAACTATGAAACTTCTCTGCCCTCAAGCAAAGGGAAACAAAGGTCTTCTTCATTTACTTTGTGATTGTTCTTTCTATAAAAGTCTGTCAATATTTTAAGCCAGTTACACAGCTTTGCAAACTCCAACTGCACTGGTGTTGCTGGTGCCAGGATAAATAAAAGCACTCTTTTTTCTTTAAAAAGACATCTTGCCCCGTTTTTTGGACAACATTTTGGGGTCTCGTTTTTGGGTTACAACAAACAGATATTTACTGAGTACTTCCTGTGGGTAGAACTGTCTGGACACTATCAGTGAACAGAGAATATTTAGTTTCTTCTGTTCACATGGCAGGGGGAAGCAGTGGACATGGTACTGGACATTGTAAACAGGTAAACTTACTACTCTATATCACTTCATTTCAACACTGCTTTAGATACACCCTTCTGTTATATTGTTCTCTTAATTAGGCTGTAGCAGTTCTTTTTCCAAATGTCATAATATATAATTAAAAATTCTGCAGGATTCAAACAGGGACTCACAAAGTCACCAAAGAACTCAGTATTGCTACATCCTATGACTAACATAATTCATTCAATCATTTTTAGTACTCATTCAGGGATACCTGAAACATCTCTCTGACCTTTAACCACAGCGAGCTCCAGGGCTCAGTTCGAGGCTAGCTTCAGTATTTATCCTCTCTTCTTGATCTCGCATGTTAAGTTGTTAAATACAACCACACCCAAAATTCCCATATTTTCACTTGAAGTTCTTCCCAATTCCAGACTTGGATACCTAACCATCCCTTGACAAATCCACTTGAACACCTAACCCCAAGTTCCTGATACTTCTGCAAACCTGCTCCATCTACTGTTTCCCAACCTCAGCCTGAAGCTACTCCCTCTTCCAGTTACCCAGACCTAAAATTTAATTCACACTCCACTCCTCCCTTGTACTCATACCCCACGTACAATCTACAAACACATCATTTTGCCTTTCCTTCCAAACACTTCTGGAACACAACTGCATCTTAGGGGCTGTGACTTCATCTCCATCTCTCCTCCCGGTTGCTGAACCAGGATGGCTTCCTTCTGCTTCCTGTAGCTACCCTATAGGGTGGATCCCTCACTTTCAGATTAGTCTTCCTTCAGTGCACTTTCTCACCAGTCTTTCCTGCTCAGCTTTTTCCCCTAAAGCAATTGTCTGCAGCTGGTGCACTCTGCATGTACTCTGCCTGCCACACAGGAATGTTATTAATTCTCTTTGTTCATTATATGACAAGGACAAACGGTAAGGGTTGGGCTCTGTGGACAGCTACTGAACACACTAATATCCCAAGCTGTGAACACAGTGGTTTAGGCCATTCTAGTCCGGTCAAAGATTACAGGGGTGCACCGATGGCAAACCTCACACAGCCAGGCATCCTGAGAACCAACGCTCATCACACATTACCGTGACAGGTCCACAACCTCAGTGTTTTCAACTCATACAAGAGCTGTCAGGGATTTGGGGCTCCGCTTTGTTTTGTTTTGAGGTGCTGGGTATCCAACCGAATGTGCTAGGCAAGAGCTCTAACACTGAGTTACACTCCAGTCCTGGGCTCTACGCTTTATTTTCAATTGCAATTTTAAATCTCCTGTCTTTGAGGCTAAATCACAGTAATAATGGGAAGCTACAGATACATTATTGAAGACGCCTTCACAGATTTCCAGCCACACACGCATTTCCTGTTTCTGAAACTCTGAGAAGGGCCATAGAAGGTTACGTCTCAGCCTGTGTCTTATACTCCTGCGGCCGGATCCCGCTGCGGCTGTGTTTTGGGACAAAGGCGCGCGGTCTGGTCCTGGTCGTCAGAAGTCAAAGGCGGACTCCTCGGTGCCCAGGAGCCCCGGGTTGCGCGGGCCGGCCCGGGGGTCCCGGGTCTCTCGGCGGATGCCCTCCCGCCTCGCGGACGGCTGAGCTCCCCAGAGCCTCCCTTCCGCACCCGGAGCCCAGACCTACTTTCCCGCGCCGCTCACGCCCATCACCAGCAGCGCGCTGGGAGCCGCCATGATCCAGCCGGCGCAGCTCCGCGTCTACGGCACGCAGGCTCCGCCCCCGGCGCAGGGACGGGTCCGCCTGTCGAGCCCCGCCCACCCGCAGCCTGGGTCCCGCCCACCCGCAGTCCTAATCCCTTTCACTCTCACCCTTGGTCCCTCCCACCTGCATTTCCGGCTCCGCCCCGCACCCGAGTACTAGGAGACCGTGGGATTGCCCGACCCGCGCTTCTCGCGGGACTCTTTCCCTGACAGTCTGGAACCTCCTGCTCGTCCTCCACCCTGTCTTTCATTTATAAAAATGTGCCCACAAAAAGAATAAATTCCCACTTTCCCACACAACGAGGCCATCCGCCTCCCGTGTGGGCCGTGTGACTGCTGGGAGCTGAGGTGGCCGTGTCCGCACCTCGGCCTCTGCCTCGCGGCAGGTGGCAGGTGGCCCTGGGGTCCGCTGTGGAGCCGCCCGCCGCCGCAGCTCCCGGCTCTTACTCTCTGCCCAGCGCCTGTCAGGGAGGCCGCTGGAGAGGAGGAACGCGCTCCGCGAGGCCCCTTCCCTAGACGGTGTTTGAACTGTGAATTATTTAGAATATTTGGTTTAAAGTACTTCTGAGACATCTTGCACCACCAATTCTGTTTACCAAGTCCTGACTACTCTCTGTCCCAGAAAACAGTTAAGGAGAGAGAAACGCATTTATTTAATGACTATTTCCATTTTCTCTGCCTTGACTTCGTTGGGCTTCACCTAAAAGAGTGAGACTTTAGTCGGGTAGGGGCTGTGCAGGTGGAAAAATCGAAGCCTGGAGACAGTCTTACAGTTCAGTTAAGGTCAATAAGCATTCTTTAAATATCTTCCACCCGCAGGTTGATATAATATTAATAGTCCCTGAAAGATTAATGTTGCCCATGGGCACTCCTGTCAAAAGGAATAGATTTGTAAGTACATTCTGTAACTTGGACTGTTTTACTAGCTTGTGGGGAGGGGGATCCCGTTTCCCTCAATATTCAGATCAGAACAATCAGCAGAAAGTCTGGTTTTTTTCATTGCCTCTTTTCCAAATTATGTTCAAGGACGTCACCTATTCTCCAGTACTCCGGATGGTGGCAGGAAGCAGCACTAAGCTAAGTAATTTGAAGAGGTCTGACGAAGGTACTCTTTAGAACGAAATGGGGTGGTGTCAGAGAAAGTTACAAGGAGGCCTAATGGGGAGGGGGTGTGGAGTGGGGCGGAGCGGGGTGGGGGGAAGGTGTGGCATCTTGGGAGGGGCGGGGAGAGAGGACGAGTCCCGGGAGGGTACGTGGGAACGCTCCCCTGTGCTGTAGGCAAGAGCTGTCTAGTAGAATGAGAGGCAGACCTCCCAGGAAGGAAATCAGGAAAATAAAAGACCTTCCCTCCGGGCTCTTGTCCTCTCCCTCTCATCTGTTAGTGCCAAACCCCACTGACCATCTCCAGCTGGAAGGCAAGAATCTGGTGGTGGTTTTGGGGTGCTGGGAGGTCGCTGCTACCCATCTCCTGGCTTAGATCAGCGAAGAGAACAATGGAGACCGAAAAATCAGAGGCGTCCCGCAGTTGTGCTCCCCAGAGCTGATGCAGTGCTCCTGTGCTTGCCTCTGCTGCATGGGACCAAGGCCTGCTCTCAGAGCTGAATCCCAGTTTTGCTTTCCAGAGAGCGCAGCCCGCAGGTTCTCGTAGTCCCAACTGATACTACTGTGCAACCCTGAAGCTAAAATTAGGCTCTGTCTACTGAGACAACAGTTATACTGATGCCCTGGAACTCCAGGTGTCCCCTCTGAGACAGGGTCCTGTGAGAGTTACTGTTTGTATGCCAAATCCTAGTGGGTCCCAGGCTCAGGGACAGTCCGCATGGGAGTCTCACCAGGGATGCCGACTGTGGCCTGCCTCCTGTGTGCAGTCCCCTTGTCTTACTGCAAATAGTTACTTCGCTGGAAAGCAAATCAGTGTGAAGATGGCTGGGTGGGGCAGATATTACTATGAAAGGATCTGATACATCTCATGAAGAAGAGACTGGCCTGAGTGGAAGCCAGAGGTGCATACCTGTAATCTTAGCACATTGGTAGGTAGAAACAGGAGGATTGAAAGTTTAAGCTCAGGCCTGGGCAATTTGGTAATTGAGCAAGGCCTTGTCTTTGAAAAAAAAGGTTGGGGATGCAGTTTAGTGCAAAGGTCCTGGGCTTAATTCCCAATACAGCCTAAATAAATAAATAAATAAACGCAAAAGCATGATTCCAGTTTAATTTTGAGAATTCAAATGAATGCATGGAAGAACTCCTCAGATCAAACCCAAGTCTTAGTCAAACCCCAAAGTAGCCCTTTCGCTATTTTCTGGGTAGAATAGCTGTATACTTGTTTTGCATCTTCACCAATTATAAGGGGCCACTTGAAAGTCACAAGACAGAGTTTTCACAAAGGCAAAATAATATGTTTTATTAGCAGGTAGGTGCAGAAAAGCCTTTGATCAAAATACTCAACAAACTGGGAATCAAAATTCTCAACTTGATAGTGTATCTGTGAAACCCCTGATAATATTATTCCAGATGGTGTACAATCAAATGTTTCTCCCTATGATTAGTGTTATAGACCTAGCATTTCCCTAGAAGTCACATGTAATATTCAGAGATGGGGCCGTGGAGGATAACTAAATCATGGGAGAACTATTCCCATCATCTCACTATTAATCCACAGAGTCACTGAACTTCATGAAAACCATGAGCAAAATAAATTGCTCCCATAGGGGCATCATGGTACAATTTTTGAAAAGATATATTATGGGCATATATAATGGCCACATTTAATTTTTAGGGGTATTTCTATTGATGATTTATTAATTTTATTAATTATTTAATTAATTAAATTTATTAATTAAAATTAATTTATTAATTTTATTAATTTTTTCATGAGTTTTATTATATTAAACAATGTGCACTCAACAGGAAAATAAAATATAAAAAATTAACTTTTTAATATACAATAAGTGTGTAGAATAAACAACATTTTCAACATCAGCTGTTTATCTGCTTAGAAGATCTAAAATATAACAGCATAAAACAAATTCTTACATGAGCTATAATGAAAATACAAAACTGTACTACAGAGAAAATCTTTGCTGCTATTATTGCATCTAAGGTAGTCTTCACACATGACAACAGCATATTCCATGCATAAATTTCATTTACATTGACGCATACATACTTAGCTTTCCTTTCCTGTTTGACAGGCCATATTTGTCACTTCTGTTGTCAGGAGTTTGCTATTATATTACACAATGTGTGCTTACCAGGAAAGTGAAACATCAATAAAATAAAATAAAACATCAAATATGTAATGTTTAGAATAAACATCGACATTTTCTACATCAACTATTTGCTGACTAAATCTAAAATAACAATAAATTCCCACGTGAACCACAATGAAAATACAAATGAAACTACCATTACCCCAGTTTGAGCTCCCCCACCAAAGAGCCACCCTTCCAGTTTTCCTCGTCTTTGCCTTTGCCATTGCCAGCATCCATCCAACACTGATCCAATCTGCCTCCCATAAATGAGCTGCTCTGTGTTCCAGGAGTTCCTGCCACTTTTTTCTTCTCTCTCAAAAGTTGTGGGTTCCACTCTAGGACTCCCTCATATCCTTCGGAACACCACCCCAACCCCTAGGTGATGAGTTCAGGGGCCAGCAGGGCACCTTTCTCTCTATCACACCCCCAACAAGGGCAATGATCTTCCTTGGGGGTTGTGACTGACTTCAGCCTTCAACTCACCTCCGATTTGATCATTATGGGAAATATTCCTTCCCTACCCCAAAACATTCCACTCAGGTGTCTCACCCTAGGTCAAACCAAAATGACTAATCTTTTAGTGCCAGACAGCTTGGACCCAATACAAACTCTATAATGGTAGCTGCTGGCCTAAGGAGGGCACTTTTGATTTCAATGTCCACCATGATTTAGCCAATTTTTGCTACCACAATGGCAAATGGTGAGAGATACCTTGCACGCAAGCCTTTTTTCACTCCCGGGGCATGTCTCCCCCTCATTCAGGTGTGCGGGGCAGCCCAAATACTTCTGGCCTGCTCCACACTACCGACAGCTTTACCTGACAATCCCACTGATCCTCAGGACGATTTCCCTTCTGCCTTCACTCCTCCTCTGCCCTGTACCCAGAAACCTCCTTAGTCCCCTCAGTTGGCCTCCCCTACTCCTATGCTGCCATCTTCTCCTCCTACTTCTTCCTCCTCCACTCCTTTCGTCATCATCTCTTCCTATTTCTTCCTCCTTCCCCACTCCTCTGTCACCATTTTCTCCTCTGGCACACCACACTCAGTCTCACCCTGCCAACTTCCCATCATCCTCAACCATTTGCTGTCATTTCTAGTCAGCCAGTGCCTCACTCCTCCCATCTCCTGCCATCTTGCTCTCTATTCAGTCACCATTCTCTAGTCAGTCACCATTTTCCCAACAGCAATCCCTCCTTCTTCTCTGAGAGATATTAGCCCTAAGGGGTTGATTCACATTCATGTGCCTTTTTCTCTTTCTGTTGCAAATCTCTCATAGACTAAATTCCTTCTCCACAGATCCCTACAACTATATAAAAGAGCTCCAATTTGTGATTAAGTCCTATGACTTCCTAATAGCTGTCTTTAATTTAGTGACTGTCTTTGCTTTCACAGATGTAAAAGGTTTTATTCCTTTTGATTCTTATTGCAAGAGATATCTGTCAATTGACCTATGAAAAGGTTCTAACCAGCCTATTTATACTTAGAAGTGTAAAAACTATAAAAGTTATTATAATTCAAATTGCCTAGATATATTTGAGTGCACTCTGATTTTGTGAGGTGTTTGCCTGTTAAACTGTATGTGTATCTATGTCCAATCTGTACAGATCGTCTATGTATGTTTCTTTTTCATACCCACAAACAGCTGTTTTTTATTTGAGCTCAACATTTTTTTCTTTTCCATTTTTGGATCATTTGTTCATGTATTATGATTTGAGAGTCTCTCATTGTTCAAAAATACTATGTTTAATGTTGTGATTGGGTTTTACATCGATCATCATCAAAAGGTTAAATTTGCTTTTTTTGTTGTTTTTGGTACTTTGGATCAAACTCATGACCTTGCACTTACCAGGCAGGCTCTTATGCTGCTGAGCTAAATCCCTTGCCCCAAAAGATTGTCTTATAAAAGTAATACAATAAAGTATTTTTCATAGAAGATGCTTTCAGTAAAAAACCAAATTAAAAAAATCAAAGCTTTCATATGACTGTGATTAAGTATATTCATGCATTCAGATTTATAGGTCTTCCAAAATGTAAAACAGAAATTGTTTATGGTGATAGAATTTCTTTCAGATTGTGACCTCTGCTTTTAACAAAAGTTCACATGATGTAAATCTGTATTAGTCAGGGTTTTACTAGAGAGAATAGATATAACACAAGATATACAGAAACATCAAGGTTGGCTTACGATGGTCAGCCACAGACTTCGATGAGGAAGCATGTAGAGGGTGTGTATGCACTGGAGGCTGAAGGATTTAATTTAAGGTCTGAAGTTCACCCTATTGTCTTGTGTAAGTCCACACCAGCAGGCTGATGGGTCTGCGATAGAAGGCCAAAGGCTCTATGATGAGAGGCTGAAGAGTCTGTCGAAAAGCTGAAAAGTCTACACTGGAAGCCAGGAGACGAAGTCCAAACCAAAGGCGAAGACCGGAGCTTCTCCTACCAATGGAATACATTAGGCTTTCCTCCTTCCTTTTTATACCTCCAGGTGAGGACCCCACAGACTCATCCATGTATTGCTACTTCTGTTTGAGGGAAATGTCATTGCAAATCAATGGGAAGGATGGATTATTTAATAGATGATGGGGCACAGGCAATTTTCCTGTAGAAACATATAAAAACAAGATTTCTTATCTATGTCTACTAGGTGTTTGATGCACAAACGTCCTAGAAGGGTAGTGTTTTAAGGCAATAACCATTTTTTAAAGGTTTTTATTTCTCCTGTAAGTCAGCAGTTTTGACTGAGTTCAGCTGAGTGATTCTTCTGCCCTTGGCTGGACTCACTGTCCATGGCCAGCACTCAGAATGACTGTCGCTCTTTGGCCTATAATGGCTTTGGCCCTTATTGTGTTTATTCACCACATGGTTTATCATCTGCCAGCAAGTTAGCTCTGGCTTGGCCACACATTTGAGGAAAAGTTATGAGATCAGGAGTAATTATTTATACGAGCTTCTTGGGGCCTAGGCTTAGGGATAACACAGTAATACTGTGAAGAATGGGAAAATAGACTTCATGTCTTGATGGGAAGAACTGAAGTACATGGCAAAGGGATATGGATACAAAGGGAAATAACTGCAGACATCCATGCAAATCTGTTCCACTGCTTATATCTTAGACAAGGCCAGGTAGAATCCCAACCATGAATGAAAAAAATGAAGGTTTTCTAGGCCCATATAGGTGAGTAGAAGATAGTAAAGAATTTCTTAAGATACAAAGGACAAAATCCATAAAGGAAAACTACAAATAAAATAAAATAACTACAAATACAATAAAACTACAAATAAAATAAAAACATCCTTCTCTAAAGGTGCCACAGATATTATGAGAAACAAAGCCATAAAATGATAGTAGATTTTATTTACAAGGGTTAGAAAGTCAGTAAAGATCAGGCTTGGGTGGTTTCTACTGAGAGAAGAACTGTATTAACTGTTGGACTCTGAACAGTGTATGTGTGTTATGCCTTGGCAGAATGTTTGTCTGCATTTTGTTTATGTCCAGAGACTTTGCCCAAGATTAAGATTAAGGTCAGCAGACTAATCTTACAGAAGAAATTTCAGGGCATTCTAATGTTAAGGCAGTGGCATGGCTGCTATTGGGGGATTTTAGCCAGATCTATGTTGAGAATCAAGAGCAAAGAGCCTTGCAGCATAATTTAAAACATTGTGAGTTGAGCCAGAAAGGAAGCTTCCAAAAAGCTGCAGACTGCAAAAGACAGAGAAGTGGAGGTATTATTGCTGAGAAGGAACAGGAGAATAGAAAATATGCCTGAGGGCATCACAAGAAACAGCAGGACTCCACCCATTGCTGTCTCAAAATTGTAAAAGTGAAAAACTTTGCTGCAGAGCACCATGTTCCAGAATGGCTGCAGCTTAAGGAAGTTGTTACTTGAGATTTGGTTCACAGGCACTTGACTCCTACAGCCAAGAGAGAAGGAAGCCTGGCTACTGTTCTGTCTGCAGCAGATTTTGGCATCATCCAAGTGCCACTGGTTTTAGGAGCATGCAGAATGCAAGAGGTGTGTGGTCAGGAAGGCTTCCACCTAGATTTCAGAAAAAGGCCTGGGAATATACTGCTGGCTGTATGTGAAGCTGTGAATGTGACACTAAAGGTATCTTCTCCAAACCCAGAAATCTGAAGAAGACAGGAACATGGACTATCTGAGGAAACCTGAAATGAGAGAGCAGAGCTGGTCCCAGAGAAAAGCCGTGAAAGCAACAGTCAGTCAGTGCCATTGGGGAAAAATCACTCAGGCCCTTTGGAGTTCACAAATGGCCACAGATTTTCAGGAGTGTTGGAAGTGAAATTGTGGGATTTAATGTTTGGCTTGCTGGATTTTGAATTTGCTTTGGTCCCATTTCTTTATATCCTCCTGTTTGTAACTTTTGGAATGGAAATGTTTATCTTATGTTATTGAACGTTGAAAGTGTTTAACTTTCTTTTCATTTGCCTTAAATCCCAGGGAAAACTTTAGACTTGGACTTTTCAGCAATCCTGAAAAGATTAGAACTTTCTTTTCTAATCCTGAAAAGATTAGAACCAAAGTTAACTCTTGGAGATGGATTAAATGCTTTTTTATGGGCTGGGGATGTAGCTCAGTGGAATGAATGCCTGCCTGGCAAGTGCAAGGTTCTGGGTTTGATTCCTGGTACAAAAAACAATCTTATGATATAGTCCAGGGTGGCCTTGAGCTCAGTATATAGATTAGGCTGGTCTTGAAGTTCTAAATGCTTTTCTGCATAAAGGGATACACACAAGTCTTTGGGGAGTGGGATAGGGGCAGAATGTCATGTTTTGTGTCTAGATGTCTCTCCAAAGCCTCATATAGCCATAGGTGGCTGAATCTAAAGTGTGAATGCTAGTATTTAGGGTGTGTGATTAGTAAAGCAATTTACTGATAGGTTTGGCTAGAATCAAGGATGTGAGTGCTACATTTACCCTAGACTCACCATATAAAAGACAGAAAAAATGTTGTATCTTCCTTCTCTTGTTTTTTTTTTTTTTTTGCCACCATCATGAGTTGTTGCCTCTCTACCATGTGCCACCCTGCATCGTAGCCAGCTGACTACAGACCAAAACCTCTATAAACTGTGGATGAAATAAATTTTTCCTCCTTTAACTTTGGGCATTGGATATTTTGTCTGAGCAACAAGAAAAGTAACTAAGACAAACTAAGACAAATCTGCAAGCAAACTGAATATCTACTAGTGGTGATATAATTGATATCTCATGCATGGCATATTCCAACAGTGGGACACTGCACAGAGGTAACATGAATGAATCACAGCTTCAAAGGAATATCAAACCATGATGACGACTCTAAGAATGAAATCTATGTGATGTCACGTATAGAAAATTTACAAACAAGAAAATCAAGCAATATATTTGCTGTCTAAGGATATACAAATTTGATAAAACCATACAGAAAAGCAAGAGAATAGTTAATCTAAAAGCAAGAGAATGGTAACCTAAAAACAAGAGAATGGTTAACCTAAAATCAAAATAAACCAAGAGAATGGTTAACCTAAAATCAAAACCTAACCTATTTGAAGAGGCACAAAATGCCTTCTAATGGGATACTAATGTTGTATTTCTTATCTAGATTACAGGTGTCATATTATTCTTTTACTTTGATATTTTCTATACTTTTTGATGTATGTATGGACAATTTAGAGGTTTTCTACCTAATTTACAAGTCCTGAAAGCAGAGAGAGACCTGTGGAAGTCTTCCTGCTGGTGAAGCAGAACTAAGTCATGCCTGATCTGCTGGGAATCTAAATCAGTGCCACCCCTCATCTTCCTGAGCCTCTTTAACTGCCTGCTTGCATTCCTGCTGACATTTTACTAGACAGCAGTGAAATTGCATAATATCCCTTCACTGGCTTGTTTGAGAACACTCACCACTAAATAAGAATTACATCGCAGGGGTTTTAGTTCAGTGGTGTAAGCGCCTGCCTAAGTGTGAGGTCATGAGTTTGATCCCCACTACAAAAAAAGAATTACATTTTACTTTAAAAAAAAAAAAGCTACATTCACTTTAGAATAAAACAAAGCAGGCTGGGGATTTAGCTCAGCGGCATAAGCGCCTGCCTTGCAAGCAGGCAGTCGTGAGTTTGATCCCCAGTACCGATAAAAAGGAAAAAGACAAAAAAAAAAAAAAAAAGAATAAAACAAAGCAAAAATGTTCTGCTATTTACCCCTCCCCACCCATGCCACCTAGTATTGGAACTGAACCCAGTGCTTTGCACTGACTTCCATCCCCAGCATGTTTTATTTACTTTAACATTGAGCCAGGGTCTAAGTTGCCCAGACTGAGCTTGAATTTGTGATCTTTTTGCCTCAGCCTCCTGTGAGGAGCTGGTTTTACAGATGTGGGCCACCATACATATTGTTCCCTGTCTTTGACAGAGTTTAATTTCCATCTCCTCTTCTAGTGTGAATTGATTCGGGTCATGTTTAAATGATGATATGCATCATCTATTTTTCATTTTATCAATAAAACATGCATTTCATGTTTTATTGATATAGTAAAAAGTTAGTTTTTTACAAGAACAAATTCCCCAAATTATTGAGAATCTCCAAATTTTGTTTGAGTGGAAGACACAATAACACTACATTACTCTTATCAAAATAGCTTTTTTTCCTTCTTCATTTGCCTGAAGACAAGTTGTCTGGCTGCTCTTGGACCAAACCAAAGCTCACAGCCTTTCAAAGCTCCCTCCCTTCTGCTTGTTCTCTTGTGCTTTTGCCATTACTTTAAGAAGAATTTGCCATTTGCAGTGCCTGCCCCCTAGAGCAGAACCCTGAAATAGACACATGTAGAGCATATCTGAGTTCAGCTCTCTGTGAAATCACCCAGTTGGCTGGACCATTAGCTTAGAGCTCAGTGCAGAGTGCAGCCTGGAGCGGCTGGCCTCCAACCTGCAGATGCTTGTATAGACTCAGAACCATCCTCCAACATATAAAAATGCCAATGCTGTATGCCATTGATATTTTGAAGTTGCTTGTCACCAAGTTTTAGATAAGGGACATTTTGCCCTTTCCCACTCTTCTATCTGCCCTCAGGGTTCCCAGACAGACACATATGTATCACTCAGTTGTCTTCCCTCTGCAAAGCATAGCCACCCGTTTTAGAGTGGACTTCAGCAGGAGCAACTCATTCCTGAGCATGGGCAGAAGAGTAACAGTCCCTCAGCACTGCTGATGTGCGAAGGATTTCAGGGGAGGTCCTGCTCCACACAGGGCATCTGGAAAGAGGCTGATGCTGCCACAAACGTGCACCTTCTCTCTCGGGTTAGAACCACATTCTGCGGGACATCCACTGAGTGCTGTGGGGAAACGACTGTCAAGGTGATGTTTTGGTGTGAGTGATGTTTACTGTTGAAGTGTAGATGGTTGGTGATTGTGATGGATTCAGCACAGATGGATTCATGATGGGCAGCAACCATGTTAGCTCAATTGGATTTGTTGGTTATTAGTTTATTTCTAACACTTCAGAGAATCGTTTATAACATTTTCCACAGTCTTTGATTGACACTTCTGCACTCCTTTCCAACTCTCCTCAAGAACTCACATCTTGAGAAGGTTGGTGTATCATGTGCATGTCACCCTCAACACAGTTCCTGTTCAGAGCACAGAGTGCACAACTAAACCCAAAATTTATTACTTCAATGTCAGGGACCTAACATGGTGCTTTTCATGGATCCAGTTAACAGATGTTTGAATAAATAAACTTATTGATTAGATAAAGTGACAGATGAAATCGGTTCTCTTGGCCACACTTTTAAAACTGGTTAGAGAGGTGATAGTGAGGCAGGTGACTCCTAGATCTCTCTTTAGCTTGAGTCTTTATGACACAGTAGCTGGGGTCATGGGAGACTCAGCTTTGACTTCTGTCAGCCTGATCCATTAAGTTCCACCTAGGGAGTGGACTGGGCACAGAGGCCTCCAGTAGATCTGATGTGCGGCATGCAAGGAATGACACTTCAGTACACATCCTGTGACTGTTCACTGTGACCTTCTGAGAATGAGATTTATAAGAAAATAAGCACAAGAAGATTAAAGGACTAGTTAATAAATAGTGAGTAGGGACTTTAACAAATTCCTTCCTGACTGAAATGCCAAATCCTTTCTGTTTTAACCATAGTGCCAGATGATGCAACATGACTTATACTAGGACCTCAGTTATAATAGTGTGCTACTACAAACTTGAGATAGAAAATTCTAAGCCCATATGTTTTTACCATATATATATATATATATACTTTATTGAGTTTTAAAGTATGACTCAATCAAATGAGTGGAAAATAGTTTTATAAATGCAAGCTTACATTGTTAATAAACATTCAAGACAGAGCCAGAGGTCTGGAGGGAGAGTCATGCTGAGCGTCAGCAGAGCCAGCTAATGAGCTTACGTGGCATTGCACTTGATGGTTCCTGCGTGGAGAATGGCCACAAACTCTTGTTCACATTGCTGATTTCCCAGGGCATCTCAGCAAATAATTCACTTGGCTGTTGGCGGGATCTGAGATTCTATTAAGAGACGAGGGGCTTGGGATGTAGTGCGGTGGCACAGCACTTGCCTAGCTTGTGCAAGGAGTCCCTGGGATCCATTTCCAGCATAGGAGAAAGACAGGATTTATTACAGAGGTTTGCCTCACTGCGAGCTGAGACCTGTTAGCTCTCAGCCGTTACTCTTCCTTACCATACCTCTTCAAAAGGATGTAACTTGGGCACTCTGCACACTTGCGCTCCTGGTACTCAGGCCGTTTGTTGTGTGTTGCTAGAATGATCCATGTTTTCCTTTCTTATGAAGTTATCATTAATCTTTAACTCTGTACTTTTCATTGCATTTTGATCACAATCCTTAGTGAATGACAGCTAGCCTCATCTGAATTTGGGCTGTAGCATGTATTCCTTCTCTCCATATACAGTTTATGTCTCTCTCTTTTCATGTGTCCTGGGAAATTCCAATCATATCAAGTAGTTTTGGGAAAGTAGAATCACAGACATTTGTGACAGAGAAGTTCTGTATCACCTCATCCAAAATTCTCATGTGTGAGAAAGGACAGAGTCTCATCTGAATGAGATAACTGCAGTTAAGACCTCCCACCACTGTGTTCTGATCTCTCCCACTACATTAGGTTTTTCCCTACAAATTTCTCACATCCAGGAGAGTCCTGATGGGCTTATCTGAGACAGGGCTGTCTCAGGCTGTCTTGGCTCATTAGTGTTGCTATAATAGAATGCCCAAGACTGAATAATTTATAAAGAGGGGAGGTTTACCTCTCACCATTTTGGAGTCTAGGAAGTTGGGTACAGAGCCTGTATCTAGTGAACACCTTCTTGTTACCTTCTTCTGTGTTCTGGACCCTTCTGCAGTCTGTCTCTGCTGTCTTATTTACGTCATGACAGAGATCTCACATTATATTGGAAAGTAAATACATTGAAAGTCACAGTTTTACTTGTAAAAAGCATGATTGTAAAAACATGTCTGCAACAAGGAAATAGACCTTTCCTTATAATCTAAACTTCAACTTGTATCCTTCTTTCAGTTAGGTTGTTGCCACAAAAAATAGTGATGTCAAAATAATAAGTTAATAACAAGGTGGTGGCTGAAGTCATATCTTAAAAAAATGGTTTATAGCTTCATGTGGATGAACAGTTTTCTAGAACAAGTTTTCTACTAAATTTAGTTTCAACAAACTTGTTCTAGTCTTCAGGTTCTGAGTCAAGCATCCTTGGAATTACTAAAGAAAGTGTTCAATGTTCTAAAATGTCTTTCTTAGCAAACAGGCTCAGAGAGAAACAGTTTTGATGATCATATACAAAATAAGTACAGTTTTAGTTTAAATTATTTTGTGAGACATATGTAAATATTCCCTTTCTGTTCTAGCAGAGTACATCAGTCAGCTCAAGGTTTTTTGAGCAGTTTCTCATCCTTTTTCGGTAGTGATTCTGAGTTTTTGGTCTTTGGATTTATACTCACTTTTTAAAAATGATTGAGGACTCTAAAACTTTTGGTTTTAAGGATTATATCTAATCATATTTATTGTATTAGAAAATAAAACTGAAAAATTTACAAATGACTAATTTATTAAAAAATATGCTAACATATTATAAAACTTATTTTTCCAAAGTAAAAATTATTGCTTAGAGAGGCATCATTTTAGATTTTATCACACCTTTCATGTCTGCCTTAATAGAAGAGAGCCCACACCTCACACCTGCTTCTGCATTTAATCAGTGCATTGCCTTTGACCAATGAGTATGATTCTGTTAAAGCTGGGCGCCTCTGATATAAACGTGTTAGAAATGATAGGAAAAGGGGACGCCAGGTTCATGCACTTGGCCTCTTTCACCACGGAGGGGCGCTCTGAAGCCGAGGAGCCCCGGCCGACCTCAGTTTTGCTCACCGGGAGCAGAGTCTTCTTGGGTGTCAGTTTTCCCTGTAGGAGGCGCCAAAGCCCAGCCTGTCCCGCGCTTTTTCCTCCTCAGGTTCGAGTAGGACACGCTGAGTCCCTCCAAGGGGCACCTCCCCCTGCAGTCCCTGCCTGCAGAGCTCTGACTTCCCAGCAGGTAGAAGGCTGCGAAGTCTTCGCCCAGCCCTCCCGGCAGTGCTCAACGCTTCAGCCCCGCAGCTGCTACCTGCTGCTCAACTCACCACACACCGACCCACTGTGGCTTCTGTGGGCCTGGGCTTGAGACCCCAGGTCCCCATCACCTCGAATGGGGTGCTTCTTTCCAGTCTCGCGCTTTCTCAGAAAAGCATCGCGCTGCAGTTACCCTCGGTGGACTGCTCCAGTCCTGTGCTTCCCACTTCAGTTAATGCCTCCTCGAAAGTTCCTAGACAAATTATCAGTGGCACACATCCCTCCTTATTCCAGACACTGCAATCTTTTAAAATTAAAATACCCTTTTATGAGGTAAAGCATATAACTAAACAAAAAGTTATCCATGGACCTCATCCACGTAGCTGCCATGCACATCAAAATAGTGCATTTCTAAAACTGCTGGGGGCTGTCATATACCCTTCTCCAAAGTGATACTTTCCTGAAGATAGCTACTATTCTGACCTATGACAGATTCATTTTTGTCTGTCAGGAGAGGATATGTAAGCGAATATTTTTAGTGCCTGACCCCTTTTGATCAGCATTATATCTGCCAAGTCATCCTAATTGCCGTATGTTGCCGTGGTTCATTTTATTGCAGTGTAGTATTCCACTGAGTGATTCTGCCAAAGTTTATCTTATTTTTAATGGACATTTCAAAGATTTCCAGAATGAAGTTTAAATGAAAATAATGTTGCTATGAATATATATCTACATGTGTCTTGTACATATAATTGCAATGAATACTTTTATTATATATCAACCCTTTATGTTATGGCTAATATTTTATGTCTTTTGGAGAATCAGTATTGTAGAGGATCTGATTCCTGGCTTTGAATAAAACTGATTTTAATTCTAGAGTTGTTCAGGGCTAAAGATTTGATTACTTATTACAAGAAATAGTTCATATGAAGGTATTTTGTTGCCTATAAACATTTATTTCAAAATGTTCATTTCTTTTAATAGAAGACTGATATACTAGTATAAATTCCACAACTAATTTATGCATGTATGGATTATAATTCAATTTATCTTATTTTGAATTCACCTGGGGAAGCAAATGATCAATGAGAATATGGATTTAGAGTGAAAAAGAATTGAATGGTGGCAGTGGAATTTGCCTCGTGCTGTGCCTAAGCAAGCATCATGGTCACTGCGTGGAGCTCCTTACCCTCTGCCAGGAAACCACACAGACACGTGTTGTTGTAGATGGGCGCTATCTTTGTCCCTGTTTTCTTTTGACTTATTTCCCTTTTCCTTACTGACTCACAGAAACCTGATTCTATACGTATTGGCAATACCCCATCAAATTTGTCTGTTACTACTTTACTTACAGCGTTTTCTTTTACCCAGGTTTAAATTTTATTTCTTTTTTACTGACACATTTTAGATTTACAAAATGGTCACATCTATCCTAGGGAATTTGTACCTGTACATGATATATCTTGTTTCCTCTTTCTTCCCATTCTCCAACGTTCCCTTCATTCCTTCTCCTTATTTACAAAAGCTTTGTTTCCATATTTTCCTTATATTCTTTTCTTTGTGTCCCTTTTTTCCTTTCCTCCTCTCTGTTCCCTTGGTGTCCTTCTCATTTGAACATTTTCTTCCCTTTTCCCAATACATATTATATATTTGATCTGTATTTATACTTTCAGTTTCAGAGAAACCATGCGGTATTTGAATGTGTGTTGCAGTGTGGTGGTACATGCCTAGAATTCCAGTACTCAGGATGCTGAGGCAGGGATGAGGCAGGAGCATTACTGTGAGTTCAAGGCCAGTTCTGGGCTCCAAAGTTTGAGATTAAGGTCAGCCTGAACTGCAGAGTAAAACCCTGTCTTAAAAAAAAAAAAAAGAGGGCTAGGGATTTAGCTCAGTGGCTCACGTGCTTGCCTGGTAAGCACAAGATTTTGAGTGCAATCCCCGGTACCAGTAATGTCTCAAGGTTATCTTTTATGACAAAGTAGTACTCCATTGTAAAAAAAAAAAGCCCAGACCTTCTTTATCCTCACTGATTGATAGACCTTTGGGCAGTTGCCAGGCTTTAACTACTATAATTGTCTTTCTACAAAATGTGTTTGTTTATATCACTGTGTTAAGATGCTTTTAATTCTTTCAGGCAGATACCAAGAAGAGGAGTAGCTGGGTCGAGTGTAACCTCTAGCTTTAGTTTTTTATTTTCACAGTGGTTGTATCAGTCTATGCTTTCACCAACAGTATAGAAGGGCTCCTTTTGCCTCCTACAACCCTGATAGTATTTGTTACTGATTGATATCTTGATAATAGCTATTCTTTCTGGAGTGAGATGAAATCTCAGCATTGTTTTAATTTGCATCTTTTAAATGATCTGGAGGTTCAACATTTTTCATATATTTATTTGCCATTTCTACTTCATATGAGAAGTATTGATTCACTTCAGATGACCTTTTTTTTTTGCATTCTTTATGTATTCTAGATAGTAGTCCTTTGTTCGAGGAACAGTTTGCAAAAATTTTTTCCCACTTTAGATCATTTCTTCACTCTGTTCTCTTTCTTTCTTTCTTTCTTCCTTCCTTCCTTCCTTCCTTCCTTCCTTCCTTCCTTCCTTCCTTCCTTCTTTCTTTTTTTGTAGGACCTTGTATTTGCCAGACAGGCACTTATGCCTCTGAGCTATATCCCTGGCTGTTGCTGTTTTGCTATGCAAAAGTGTTGTTTTTTTTTTTTTTTTGATGAGATGAGATCTCAGTTGTTGATTCTTTGTGATACATGTGGTACAGTCGGAGTTTTGTTTAGAAAGTCTTTGTCTACACCAAAATCTTCAAGAGTTCTACTATTCTATCTTTCAGCAGATTTAGTGTTTCTGTTTAGTATTTAGATAGTTGATCCATTTAGATTTTACTTTGGTGCACATGAATCTAGTTTCAGTTTTTGGCATGTATAAAGTCAGTTTTTTCCAGCACTGTTTGTTTAAGAGAATATCTTTCTCTCAGCGAACATGTTTGGCACCTTAGTCAAAGAAAAGGTGGCTATGTATGTCTGAAGTCTGTTCCACTGGACATCACATCAGTTTTTTTGTTTGTTTGTTGTTGCTGTTGTAGTTGTTCTTGGGGCCAGAATCATGCTACTTTTATCACAGTAGCATGTAGTATAATTTCAAGTCAGGAACTGTGATTCTCCCTGCCTTGCCTTGGTTGCCCAGAATTGCTTTTTCTACTCTAGGTCTCTTCTGGTTCCAAATTAATTTTAGGATTTTTTTCTCTAATTCTGTGAGATATACTGTTGGAATTTTTATTGGGTTTGCATTAAATCTGGGTAGCAATTTTGGAAATATGGTCATTTTCACTATGTTTATTCTTCCCAAGAACAAGGGACAGCTTTCCATTTTCTGATATCATCTTTATTTTACTTTTTTGGAGTAGTGTAATTTTCAATGTACAGATTTTTCTTTTTTTTCCATTTGATTGATTCCTAAATATTTCATTTTTTGGGAAGGGCTGTTGAGAAGGGCATGGTCTCCCTAATTCCTCTCTCAATGAGTTTCTTATTTCTGAAAAGGAAGGCTATTGATTTTGGAATGTTGGCTTTGTATCCAGCTATGTTACTGAACCAATTATTAAATCTAGAAATCTTTCAGTGTGTCTTCTATCTAGAGTATCATGTCATCTGCAAATAATGATAATTTGATTTCTTCTTTTCCTATCCTTATTCCTTTCATTTCTTTCTGTCTAATCACTCTGCATAATGTTTCCAGAACTATATTGACTACGAGTGGTAACAGTAGCCCGGCGTGGTGGCTCACACTTGTAATCCTAGCACTTGGGAGGCTGAGGCAGGAGGATTGTTGTGAGTTCGAGACCAGCCTAGGCTACAAAGTGAGCTCAAGGCCAGCCTGAACTGCACAGCGAGACCCTGTCTCAAAAAGACAAAAAAAAAAAAAAAAAAAAAAAGTGGTAATAGTGGACATCCTTGTCTTGTTTCTGATTTAAGAGTAAAAGGTTTCAGTTTTTGTCTGTTTAGTATGATGTTGGCTGTTGGTTTGTCATAGATGGCTTTTATAGCTTAAGAAAGATTTCTTAAAAGTAGCAAGGGACCATGAGAAATCAATCCAGCAGCTGCTAGATGATGCAAAGAAGAATAAGATTGACTAGAAGACAAGATTGAAATAAAGACCATCTATTCCAATTTTCTGTAAGGTTTTAATAATGAATGGATGTTAGACTTTGCCAAATGCTTTTTCTGCATCTATTGAGATGATCATGTGGTTTTTGCCCTTGATTCTGTTAATATGGTGTGTTACATTTATGGATTTGGGTATGTGAATCATCCTTATATCCCTGGAATGAATCTTACTTGATCATTATGTATAATATTCTAGATGATTTGCTGCTTTCTGTTTGTCAGTATCTTACTGAGAATTTTTGCATCAATGTTCATTAGAGAGATTGGCCTATAATTCTTTTTCTTCATTGTGTCCTTCTCTAGTTTTGGTATCAGCGTAATGCTTGCTTTTGGGAATGAATTTGGAAGTCCTTCTTTCCTTTCAATTTCATTAAAGATTTTGACAAGTAGTTGTTGAATGTTGAAACTCAATTTTCTAGAAAAAACAACATTAACTTATTTATTTGAGCTTTCTTTGTTTTCCTGATGCTGTAAATGTCTTATAACATTCAGCAGTGAAGCTATCAGGGTCTAGGTCTTTCTCTGTTGGTAGGTTTTTATTACATGTTCAATTTTATGGAGTGATATTAGTTTATTTAGAGTTTTTATATATCTTCTTGATTCAGGTTTGTTATTTCATATGTATCTCTAGGTACCTGTCCATTTATCCTGCATTTTCCCTCTTATTAGAGTGTAGGTTTTCAAAATAGGTATAGATAATCTGGGTTCCAGCAGGATCTGTTGATTTTTTACCCTTTTTATTCTTAAATGGATAGATTTGAGTTTTTGTTTTTCTTTTTTTTTTTATAAGATTGGCCAACAGTTTTCTATTCTGTTTAATCTTTCAAAGAACGAACTCTTTGATTCATTGATTCTTTGTACTGTTTTCTTACTCTCCATTGCACTGGTTTCTGCTGTGATTTTAACTGTATCCTCCTTCTTATGAGTTATGGGATTGATTTGTTCTTTTTTCTAGAAGATTGAGTTTCAACATTAAGTTGTTTGTTTGCGCTTACTTTGTTTTCCTGATATGAATATCCACTGCTATAAATTTCCCTATTATGATTGCTGTCATTGTTGACCTATAAGTTCTGGTATGTTATAATGACATTATCATTTACTTGTAGAAACTGTCTAACCTCTTATTTAGTTTCTTCTGTCATCCACTGATTGTTCAAGAGTGTCTTATTCAATCTCCATGTGTTTGTGAGGTTTTTTTTTTTCAGTACTGGGAATTGAACTCAGGACCTTGCACTTGCCAGGCAGGTGCTATGCCCCTAAGCTATATCCTTAGCCCTGTTTATGAGTTCTTGTGGTTTCTTTTGGCATTGATTTCCAATTTCATTGCACGATGGTCTGGTAATATGCATGGGGTAATGTCACTTCCTTTGCATTTACTGTAATATGTCCTATGAGCTAGTATGTTATCTATTTTGAAGATTGTCCTGTGTGCAGCTGAGAAGAATGTGTATTCTGATGTTGGGGGATGGAACACTATGTAGATGTCTACTATGTCCATTTTTTCAAGATTCTAAGATTTTATAATTTTGACTTCTTGTCTAGTTGATCTATTTGTGACAGTGGTCTATTGAGGTCCCCCATTACAATTGTAGTAGTGCTATGTGAATTTTTAGTTCTGTTAATATTTATTTTATATAGTGGGATGCACTGATATTTGGTGCATATATATTTATGAGTATTATATATATATTTATGAATATTATCTTTTTCTCTAGGATTGTTCCCTATACAAGGATTTAGTGACCTTCTTTGTCTTTCTTAATGAGCCTTGGGTTGAAATCCACTTTGTCTCCAAATAGAATAGCTACTCATGTTTTTTTCCAGGTTCCTGTTTCATGGAGTATTGTTTTTCATCCTTTGATTTTCAGTCTATGATTTTCTTTTTTTTAATTCAATGCATCCTTTGTATGTAGCATATTCTTGGATTTTTCTGCCTTGACCCACTGTGCCAATCTGTTTCTTTTGATTGGTGAATTGAGACCATTAATATTGATGGTTATAACTGGTATGTATTGATTTATACTTGTCATGTTATTTTCCTGTTGTTAGTTCTCTCCCCTGCCTCATTTAATTGTTTTCCTTGCCTAGTGGATTCCTTCTGTTGGGTTTCATGCAATTGTAGTCCTTATTATCTCTTTCTAGAACATCCTTTAGAATATTCTGAAGTGCTGGTTTGGTGTTCATGAATTTCCCCAGGTGTTCTTTGTCATGGAAGTATCTTATTTCTCCATCAATTTTGAAAGATAGATTTATGGGATACATGAAACTGGGTTGGAGGGTGTTTTCTTTTAGGACTTGAAATACTTTAAGCTCTCCTTGACTTGAGGGTTTGTGTTGAGAAATCTGCTGTGATTCTGATGGGTTTTCCTTTGTAGGTGATTTGTTTCTTTCTTGAAGAACTTTTAGTATTCATTATGTTGAATTTCTGGAATCTTGACTATTATATGCTTTGGTGTAGATTTTGTTTTCAGATTATGGCTAATTGGAGTTCTATATACCTTATTTATCTGTATTTATGGCTAAATAGTACTCCATCATATAAAAATATCACATATAAAAATAAAGTTAGGAACATGACAAGGATGTGATTACAACTGGTTCAGCCCAATCCTTGAAACATAGCCAGAGGAATCAGACAAGAGGCAAAAAAGGTATGGTAAACAAAGAAGTCAAATTATCATTATTTATGGATGACATGATCCTCTACATAAAAGATCTAAAAAGTTTAACCAAAAGATTCCTAGAAATAATCAAATTCAACAAGGTAACAGGATACAAAGTCAACACAAAATCAATAGCATTCCTGTAAAGTATTCCTGAATTCACTGAGAAAGAAATTAGGAAAACAATATGATTCACCAGTAGCATCAATAAAAATTGAACACTTAAGAATTAACCTAAACAAAGAATGTGAACTATGGTATTCTGAAAAAGGAGACTGAACAAGACAGAGGAAAGCAGAAAAATATCTCTTGTTCCTGGATAGACAGAACCAATAATATAGTCAAAATTGAAAGAGTTTGGGCCCAGACAGGACACTGTAGCTGGTGAAGCCTTAGAGGTGGAACCAAGGAGCTCCTAGCTCCCCCCACCCCTAGGAATTTACCTGTGACTCCATCTTCCCCGCCCCTAGGAATTTACCTATGGCGCCAAACAAAGACCAATGGGCTACTTGTGCATTCCTAATGCCCCCTTAGGTTCCATCCCAAACCTAGGTTACTTATATGCCCCCACACCATGTGTCCGCCAGAGAGAAAGCCAGACTCCAGAGGTTGGCGGGGGGGGGGGTTGTTTTCTCTCTCCACATTCTCAGAATGAAGGCCTCTTTTGTTTTATACTTCTCATCTTTTGGACGCACTATATAATCTTATCATTTGGTGCCGTGACTCGACTGGCAGGCAGTTGACTCCAGGGGCCCACCCAGTTCGAGTCCCCAGCCAATTCATGAACCAGATTACATCCTGGATTAATTCTTTGCTTTTCGACTCATAGGACCTGCTTGATTTGTCAACAACTGCTCGCACACAACACCAGCCTGATTTATCACAGGTGAGCAAACTGGGGAATTCTTCAGTGCTGGGTGTGGCCCCAGGTGGATTTTCTCCCCCTTTCCATGGGTTTGTGTGACACTCTCACGTCCTTAACACAGCCCAAGGCAGAGTTTCTCTGGACCACCCTAGGTTTACACTGAGAGACTCTCATGTCCTTCAGAGCTTTAAGCTCTCAAGAGCAGAGCTGTTACTAAAACTCATGAGAAATCCACTCATGGATTTCTCAGTGATGACTGAGAACTACGAGATTTGGAACCCTAACCACTGTTTGTCCCAAAGGACAGGTGATGGCCCAACCTTTGGACCATGGCCCATTTCTCACCTGAGATTTTGCCTTGGGAAACATTTTTCTACTTCCCAAGAGACACCTCTGTTTTATCTCCATTTTTTATTTTTTATTTATGAGTACTCTTAAAATTAAAAGAACCATAAAAACTAAACAATTAACCTACCCACTTACCAGCAACCCATGGCCCAAAGAGGGGACATTTGACCCCTATATTCTCAAAAATTTATATGATTTTTGTCAAATTGGTGACAAGTTAACAGAAATCCCTTACATACAGGCTTTCCTCACTCTGAGAATATGCCTATCTCTCATTAAATCCTGTACACTCGCCCAGGTATTTTTAGCTAACTCTGTTGTGCCACAAACTCTCCCCTCCTGTCCTCATGATCTGCTGGAGGAAGTATCCCCAGTCTTTTATCTGTCACCTTGTCCCTATCCCCAAAATCCATCTTCGCAGTTATCTCCCACTGTGTGATCATCTTTCCCTCTGTCTCCTGGGACCCTTAATTTTCCCAGTGGCTCTACTCCCTCTGTTAGCACTTCTTTGCAGTCTCCGACCTCTCACTCTCCTGAGAATTCTTTGTCCCCTCCGGCATTCTCACCTCCCGCCCACCATACTAGGTCTCGGTGGCTATATCCTTCCAGCAGGCCGCGTGACTGCTGCAGCTCCTGCAGGGTACAGTCGCCATGTTGTGGCCCTCTGCCTCATGAAAGGGCACCACCATCTTGGGATGTTTCTCATGGTCAATGGCCGCCCCCTTGTGGCTCCTCTTGTGAGCAACAGCCACCCTGTTGCAGACCACATGACAATTTACTGTGCTGTGAACAGCAACTAAATTGCTGCAAGGCACACAGTGAGACACCAACAGCCTGTGTTTCC
The DNA here is from genome assembly GCF_034190915.1 of Cavia porcellus. Classification (NCBI taxonomy): domain Eukaryota; kingdom Metazoa; phylum Chordata; class Mammalia; order Rodentia; family Caviidae; genus Cavia; species Cavia porcellus. The sequence goes on along the minus strand of NW_026947485.1, from coordinate 70,689,292 downwards.
TCATCCCATGTTAATCAGCAGCTGCTTTATAGCTGATCTACCTACAATTGCTCACACATGTCTACCGAACGGTTGACTGCCCAATGGCCATCTACTCCACAATCTTCTCCTCAATCTCTGCTACCACTTTGGGAGCAAGCTGGCCTTGAGGGACTTGTTAATATACATGTGCCTTCTTCCCTTTCTGACTTATCTCAGATTACCCATAAATTAGGTAGCTTCTCTGTTAACCCACAGAATTATATCAGGGAATTTCAATTTATAACTAATTGTTATGATTTACATTTTAAGGATGTTTATGTGATTCTAAATACCACCCTCAGCTCACAAGAGTGAACTCGGCTGTGGCAGGCAGCTTGAGAAGAAGCTGATTGCAGACATAAGGCAAACACCACTGATAATGACCCTACACCTACCGCAGTACCAGAACAGGATCCTAACTGGAACTATCAAAATGGTGAAGGTTCAACTAAATTACATAAGATGATTGAATGTCTAATTGTGGGCCTTAATAAGATTGCCCACAAACATACTAACTATAACAAACTTTTAGAACAGGTCCAGGAGGCTAATGAAAACCCAGCTGTGTTCCTAAATCGGCTTCTGGAAACCTTAATTAAGTTTACCAATGTAAACCCAGGTGCTCATGAAGGAATAATTGTTGTTAACTCTTATTTTATTTCCCAGTCTGCTCCTGATATTCGTGCAAAATTACAAAAGGTTGAACATGGCCCTCAAACTCCACAGGGAGATCTTCTTAAATTAGCTTTCCATGTCTTCAACAACAGAGATAAAATTGAAAAAGAGGAAAAATAAGCTCAAAAAATAAAGTTTGCTAAACATCAGTCTGATCTCTTAGCAGTGGCACCAAGACAAGAAATCTGAAGCAAGGTGTGGCTGCCCGAGCCCCACAGACTGTGCTTTAAATGCAGTAAACAAAGACACTGGGCAAAAGACTGCCCCAACCCTGGCATTCCTTTAGGGCTGTGTCCTTACTGCAACATTAAGGGCCATTGGAAGAGCGACTGTCCTAGCTGCCAGCGAGCGGGTAAGCTATCCTCTAACTCCTTGTCCTCACAAGAGACTCCATCAGTGTCAGATTCGTCACTAACTGATCTGCTCAGACTTGCTGTGGAAGATTGACAGGGCTTGGGGCTCACAGCCCCCACTCCGGTAACCTTGTCGAAGCCCCAAGCCTTACTGGAGGTCCCAGGTAAGACACTATCTGTACTTGTAGACATGGGGGCAACTTATAGTGTACTTCCTGAGTTTTCAGGACCTTGTAGTAAGTCCTCAATTTCTGTTGTGGGCGTTGACAGCCAGCCTACCCAGCCTTTGCAAACTGGGCCTGTCCCATGTAGGTTTCAGACTCCTTTCTTTACCCATAGGTTCCTAGTAATCCCAACATGTCCCACACCCCTTTTAGGTAGAGACCTCCTTCAAAAGCTTAACTTCTCCTTTACCTTTTCCTTCCCCACAGCCCTAATCCTCCAAACAGCCTCACAATGCAATGCAAAGCCATTCCCTCTCCTTCCTCCTTCTCTGGTTGACCCCCTAGTTTGGGGCACCTCCAATCCCACTCTTGCTACCCATGCTACAACTGTTTTAATACGTCTCAGAAATCCTTCAATTTTTCCTTGCATTCCCCAATACCCCATAGCTCCCCAACATTTATGGGGACTTAAACCCATAATTAAGCACCTTTTGGACAATGGTTCTCTTAAACCTACCCATTCACCCCACAATACTCCCATTCTCCCGGTACTCAAGCCCAATGGGTCCTATCACCTGGTACAAGACCTTAGGGTAGTCAACAGTGCTGTTACCCCAACCCACCCAGTGGTGCCAAATCCCTATACCATGCTCTCTCATATCCCTCACTCCACCACTCACTTTACAATTATAGATCTGAAAGATGCCTTCTTTACTATCCCCCTACACCCTGATTGTCAGAACCTCTTTGGGTTTACATGGACTGACCCAGACACTCTCAGGTCCCAACAACTTACTTGGACAGTGCTCCCCCAAGGGTTCAGAGATAGTCCCCACTTCTTTAGTCAAGCTCTCACTACTGACTTCACAGAACTTGATCTCAAACCTAGTGTCCTTCTTCAATACATAGATGACCTTCTGTTATGTTCCCCATCCCACATGTTAGCCATACACCATTCAGCCAGTCTTCTTAATTTCCTTGCTTGTCATGGATACAGGGTCTCTCCTGTGAAAGTCCAGATAGCCTCCCCAAAAGTCAAATACCTAGGTCTCGCTCTCACCCCCACCACTCATTCCATCACCACAGATCGTAAGGCAATTCTTTGAGATCTCCAGGTGCCCATAACTAAACAACAGGTTACATCTTTCCTAGGTTTAGCTAATTTCTTTCATCTCTGGATTCCTAACTTTGCAGCCCTAGCTCAACCCCTCTACAAGGCCACTACGGGTCCCTTATCAGAACCCCTGGACCCTACTAGGCCCATACATGCCCCCTTTCACAAATTAAAAGAGGCTCTCCTAAAAGCCCCAGCTCTTACCCTTCCTAATCCCACCCAGTCTTTCACCCTATACACTACTTCTCAGGGCCACAATGCTACAGGTGTACTAGGACACAAAAAGGGACCTTCTTTTCAAGCAGTAGCTTACTTGTCAAAACAGTTAGATCACACAGTAAAAGGATGGGCTCCTTGTCTTCGAGCCCTTGCAGCTGCAGCCCTCCTGACACAGGAAGCTCAGACATTTACATTAGGACAATCTATTACAGTACACTCACCTCATCACCTACGTGAGCATATCTCACATAAGGTGCTCCCTGCTCTGATGACCCCTTCTCACCTTCAACAGGTACTCCTGGCTCTCTCTCAAGACCCTTGCATCTCTATTGCAACTAGTGGTCCTTTTAATGTGGCAACCTTACTTCCCACCTCAGAGGGCCACCCTCACCATGACTGTATTGAGTTCTTACAGATGACTCCCACCCCGTTCCCTCACATCAGTAGCATACGTCTCTCTTTAGCCTTTGACACATGGTTCATAGATGGCAGTTCAACAAACACAGACAACCAAAAGAAGGCAGGATTTGCAATAGTTAACCAGTCAAAAGTTATAGAGGCAAATCCACTGCCACCTGGGACCTCTTCCCAGAGGGCAGAACTTATTGCCCTTACAAGGGCTCTTACACTAACAAAGGACAAAATTATAAATATATACACCAACTCAAAGTATACATTTAGCATTTTACACTCTCATGCCTCTATCTGGCAAGAGCCGGGTTTTATTACCACTCAGGAAACCCCCATCATTAATGCTCCCCTTATCCTTAAACTTCTAGAGACAGCCCAACTTCCAAAGCAGGCACAGTTATTCATTGTAGAGGACACAGATCTTATTGCTCAAGGCAATGCCTTTGCAGATTCACAAACCAAGTTAGCTGCACAAGGGCCCTGCCCTTCTCATCTTCTCCTGTTAGTCCCAAACAGTCTACCTCAGCCTAATTATTCACCAGAGCAGTTACAGCTACTGCATAAACCAGGTTACACACAAAACACTCAGGGATGAATTTTTCAGGGATCTAAACTTGTTCTCCCACATCAACAGGCCTTAGACATAATCAATGACTTACACAACTGTTTTCATATAGGATCACAGGCCCTATACAAACTCTTAGCCCCAATAGTCACACACCCTTCTCTAAAAGCTATCATTCTTAAGATTACTCACACCTGTTATCTCTGTGCTAGGACCTCTCCTCAGGGATGTATGGCACCCCCTTCCTTTCCTACCCATCAGTTTCGAGGACACACCCCTGGTCAGGACTGGCAGATAGATTTTACACACATGCCCCACCACAAAAACTCTCAAATATCTTCTCACCTTTGTTTGTACCTTTTCAGGATGGATAGAAGCCTTTCCCACAACCAGGGAAACTGATGATGTAGTTACCAAAGTCATATTACAAGAAATCATTCCAAGGTTTGGTCTACCTCAGAGTGTTCAGTCAGATAGTAGTCTTGCCTTTATTTCTCAGATCACTCAACAGGTATCCTCAAGCTTACATATCACTTGGCACCTACACATCCCATACTATCCACAATCCTCAGGAAAAGTAGAAAAGGCAAATGGCCTCATAAAGACACACCTTACAAAACTCACTTTAGAACTACACCAACCTTGGCCTCAACTTTTACCCTTAGCCTTAGCCAAGCTCAAGGTACTCCCCCGGGCTTCTACCTTCTTAAGTCCTTTGAACTTATGTACGGCAGGCCATTCTTACTGCACAATCTTCCTACTCCCCAAAAGCTCCCTCCTCTTGCTGACTATGTCCCAGTCCTCTCCTTCCTCTGACACTTGCTGCAATAACATGCTGATCTGTGCCTTCCACAACCCTCTGGAGAGGCCAAACCAGATCCTCCCATATCCCCAGGAGATCTAATTTATCTCAAATGTTCTAAATCCACAGGATTACAATCAAGGTGGAGTGTCCCCTATTTGGTCTACTTGATGACCCCTATAGCAGTCAAAGTTGCTGGACTCTCATCCTGGTTTCACATCACTCAGGCTAAGCAGTGCCCTCCCAGCTCTAAATCTGATCATTCTGAGTGGTCATCTCAACTTCTGTTGCCCACCTGTCTCCGTTTCACAAAGGCCTCACAGCCACAGTTAACAGGCTAAGTCATGTTTTGTTATACACTTTGGTTCCTAACATCTTACATTCTATTAATGATCATTTTTACAGCAGGACTCTTGACAGTCTTTCCTAGAGACTCCTACATCATGCGTAAGATCATCTTCATAATGTTCTATGTGACAACTGGCTTAGCTCTTTCTACCCTCAGCTGTCTGGTTAAACATGACATCCCTGAAAGCCTAGGCCCTTACCTTCCTTATACTGGTACAGCCACCGCCTTCCCTGCTCCTCCTATTTTTTTCAGTTCAACTTCTGGACCAGAGGCAAGTTTTACCCACCTACCCTTTTAACTTTTACCCTTTCAGATGGGGGAGTAATCACCTCTCATAACTTCACTCCTCATAAGCCCACATTTATTTTTCAGAATTCTGCCTTACCGTGCAAATGTTTCTACCTCAACATGGTCCTGATATAATGACATGTCTAAATCAAAGGCACCTTTCCTTCTACCTCACCTGGGTCCTTAAACACGACAGTGCCATGCCTCCTCATAACATCTTGTCTCTTTGTTTTTCCAGTCTAACATAAGTGCATTCACCAGTGAAGTTGTCCAGGCTAAAATACCTGGCACCAGCTTCTACCTGGGCATCATCCCATTGACTCCCTTAGACCCCAGTACAGTGCCCCTTTATAGCAGGAAGCAGTTAAAGAAAGAAATCTTTGTCCCTTTTCATAATAATAGTCATAAGATGGGATATGAATGTTTTGGTCCAGACAGGACACTGTAGCTGGTGAAGCCTTAGAGGTGGAACCAAGGAGCTCCTATCTCCCCCACCCCTAGGAATTTACCTGTGACTCCATCTTCTCCACCCCTAGGAATTTACCTATGGTGCCAAACAAAGACCAATGGGCTACTTGTACATCCCTAATGCCCCCTTAGGTTCCACCCCAAACCTAGGTTACTTATATGCTCCCACACCACGTGTCTGCCAGAGAGAAAGCCAGACTCCAGAGGTTGGGGGGTTTTTGTTTTCTCTCTCCACATTCTCAGAATGAAGGCCTCTTTTGTTTTATACTTCTCATCTTTTGGACGCACTATATAATCTTATCAAAAATGGCTATATTACAAAACTGATACACAAATGTAATGCAGTCCCAATCAAAATACAAATACCATTCCTTAATGAACTAGAGAAAACAATCTTAAAATGCATATGGAGTGAGAAGAGACCCAGAACAGCAAGAAATATTTGGGCAACAAGAGCAAAGCAAGAGGCATCACAGTCCTGGATTTCAAATTATATTACACAGCAATAGTGATAAAGACAACATGGTATAGCACAAAAACACACATGTGGATCAGTGGAACAGACTAAAAGATGCATAAAGAACCCCAGGAACACTTAGTTATATCATCTTTGGCAAATGGGCCAAAAATATACACTGTAGTGAAGATTGACTCGTAGCAGATGGTGGCAGGAAAATTGCCTATTCACATGCAGAAGATTGAGTCTGGACTTATATCTCTCACCATGTGTTGAATTAAAAATCTTTAAAAAATGGATCAAAGATCTAAATGTTAAAAACACAAGTACTTCATTTGCTGGGAGATAAGATGGGTAAAACCTTTGAAGACATAGGCAAGGGCAAGAACTTTCTGAACAGAACTCCTATTATCCATAAAAGTAGCATCAAGAATCGAGAAATGAGGTTGTATCAAATTAAAAAGCTTCTGCAAAAAAAAAAAAAAAAGAAAGAAAAAGAATCAAGAGACATCCTACAGAATGGGAAAAATTTTGCCAACTATTCCTTGGACAGAAGACTAATATCTATAATATATTAAGAACTAAAAAAAAAAAAACTTCCTTAAAATGAAAGATGTAAAATGGACCCAAATGAAAAGAACAGCCACTTCTGGGAAGAAATACAGATAGCCAATAAATACATGAAGAAATGTTCAGCATCACTGAGCATCAGAGAAATGCAAATCAAAACAACTGCGAGATCCCATCTTACTCCAGAAAGAATGACCATCATCAAGAAATCGAATAACAAATCCCGAAGAGACAGACAATGCAGACAAACATTTCTACATTGTTGATGGGAATGTAAGCTAGTGCAACCTGTACTAGTGAAATTAGTGTAGAGATTTCTCAAAAAATTAAAACTAGAAATTCCATTTGACTCAGCTATTCTACTCCTAGGTATCTTCCTAAAGGAGTTAAAGCCATCATATTACAGTGATCCATGCATACCTGTGTTTATAGCAGCATATTCATAGTAACTGAATCTTGGAAGAGGCCTACATCCATAAACAGATAAATGGGTAAAGAGGATGTGGTATTTACATAGAATGAAGTACTTACTATCTGTGATAAAGAAGAATAAACTTGAATCATTTGTGGAAAAATGAATGCACCTTCAAAAGGTTTCTGCTCGAGTATAAATTGCTGAATATTATGGTGGTGGTCTGACATGACCAAAGGACAAAACAACAGTTTATTTTACTGATAACCACTCCCTTCTTCATCTCCCCTCAGCTCTGATTACAATTTCCTCTTTTACCCATGCACGAAGAAAACTCTAGTCACTGCCTAACACATCATTACCTGCCTGAAAACCCTGCCTCTGGCCAGAGTCTATATGTACCTCAGCTTCCTGAACACTCCTAGTGAGCTGTGCATTTTTTGTTTCTTCAATAAAGGTGTCTTTTTATTTTTGCCTCTTTATTGCACCAAAAAAGACCTAACACCTTGAGTTAAATAAGTCGGACATACAAGCTGCTGTATCACAGGATTACTCTTATATGAGAAACCCAACATATAAATAAAGACAAAAATAAAAGATAGATAATAGAATACAGGGAGCTAGATCTTTTGTAAAAGGAAATGGAACCAAGGACTGGAGGGGCAGGTGAGTGAGGAATGAGAGAAGAATTCAGATGCGTTATGTACATATACCAACCTCCCATACAGTATATAATAATTATGTACTAATAAAAATAAAAATTAATAAAAATGTCTGTGAAAAAGCAACAGTATTTAATATTTATTTTCTAATTTCTGTGGCAAAATTAGTTGGTCATACTTTCCTCTGAAATGGCCAGACTATCAAACAATACTTGCTACACCTTTGGAAGATAGAAAAATCCTGTCTCACAAATGTGGATCTATGTATTGATTTCCAATTTCATTGCACTATGGTTTAGTAATATGCATGGGATAATTTCAATTCATTTGAATTTACTTAAGCATGTTCTATGAGCCAGTATATGGTCTATTTTGGAGATCACCCTGTGTGCAATGGAGAAAAATGTGTATTCTAATGTTGTGAGGTGAAACACTCTATAGACTAAGTAACTATAGACTAAGTAACACTCTACTAAGTCCATTTGTTCAAAAGTTTGGTTTGGTTTTAAGATTTCACTATTTTGACTTTTTGTCTAGTTGATCAGTCTTTTGTGATGGTAGGATATTGACTTCTGATAGAACTGTGGGAGACCAGCAGCTGAAAAGATAAGAAGCATGAAATACAAATGACCTTTATTTTGAGAATGTGGAGAGAGACACCTCTGATCCCCTGGGGTGTGGCATTTCCCCCCCTCCACCCCCCCCATTGGTGATCTCTCTGTGGAACATGTGGAGTGGAGACATATAAGTAGCCTAGGTTTGGGGTGGAACCTAAGGGGCATTAGTGGTGGACAGGTATCCCATTGGTATTCTTTTGGCACCATAGGTAAATTCCTAGGGGTGGGGGAGATGGAGCTCCTTGGTTCCGCCTGAGGCTTTACCAACTGCAGTGTCCTGTCTGGGACAAAACTCTTTCAACTTCTTCCAATACTGTTAGAGTATTCTGGCACAATAGAGAAGTAAAAGTACAAAATGAACAGGTTTATTAAGTTGAGAACGTGCGAAGGAGCACATAACCCATGGTGGCTGGGCTGTCTCTTTGTCCTTCTACCATGTTAGACCACTGCCATAACAAATTTATACTAAGGCAAGGACCTTTCAAATACAATTGTAATAGGGAAAATTTGATTTTTCATGTTTATTAGTAATTGTTTTATATAATTGAGTGCATTGGTCCTTGTTGCATGTATATTTATGATTGTTATCTTTTCCTTTCAGGTTATTCCCTTTACAAGGATGTAGTGATCTTTTTTATTTCTCTGAATCAGTCTAGGCTTGAAATTTACATTGTCTGTGAGTAGAATAACTACTCCTGCTTTTTTCTGGGTTCTTACTACATAGCATACTGTTTCTCATCCTTTGACTTTCAGTCTATGAATTTCTTTTTTAATTAAATGCATATCTTGTATGCAGTATATTGTTGGATTTTGCTTCTTGATCCATTCTGCCAGCCTGTGTCTTTTGATTAGTGAATCAAGACCATTAACATTGATAGTTATAACTGATATGTATTGACTTACTCTTGTCATGTTATTTTCCTGTTGTTGGCCCCCTGTTTTTTCCCCCTTCTCTCTAATTGTTTGCCTTCCTTGGTGGATTCCTTCTGTTGGGGTTGATGGAGCTGTAGTCCTCATTATCTCTTTCTAGAATGTTCTTCAGAACATTTTTGTTTGTTGATGATGAATTTTCTCAGATGTTCTTTGTCATGAAAGTATCTTATTTCTCCATCAATTTTGAAAGATAGTTTTGTGGGATACATCAATATGGGTTGAAAGTTGTTCTCTTTAAGTGCTTGGAATACTTCACTCCAAGCTCTCCTTGACCTGAGAGTTTGTGGTGAGAAGTCAGCTGCGATTCTGATGGGTTTTCTTTTAGAGGTGATTTGTTTGTTTTCTGTAACAGCTTTTAAAATTGTATTTGTGCAGAACTTTTGTAATCTTGACTATGATATGCCTGGATGTAGATTTTTTTTGATCATGGTGAATTGGAGTTCTATATGCTTCATTTTTCTGAATGTCCATTTCTTTTCCTCTACCAGGGAAGTTTTCTGCCATTATGCCTGTGAATATTTTTAAAATGTCATTTTTGCTATCTCCTGCTTATTCATTGACTCTAATCAATCTTAAATTATTCTTCTTTGTCCCATGTAGCAGCTGCTGGATTGATTTCTCATGGTCCCTTCTAGTATTGAGAAAACTTTCTTTTCCTGGTACCCACTGCAAGTCTGTCTTCAATATCTGAGATCCTGTCCTCACATTGGCCTAATCTGCGTCTAATACTTTCAGTGGAGTTTTTATTCTCCTGGATATCTGCTTGAATCTGCTTTATAGATTCCATTTCTTTCCTATGCTAAGCTTCCATAATTTTCTTAGGTTCTTCTATTTTTTGTCTGTATCAGCTCTAACATCACTAAGCATGGTGTGTATATTTTGGTAATCTTTGTGGTTATTTGAGAGATTATTTCTGAATTCACTTTTTCCAGAGTCTCATTCAGTTGATTTGTTGTTCTCACTTCAGAGAGGCCTGGTGGGAGACTTTTAGGTTTTCCCACCTCATTGCCCCTGGATTTGCCTTTGGTGAACTGGATGTCTGGGGTTGCATTTTGCTTAAGTGTCTTCTCATTTTCTTTTCTCTATTTTTTTAGTTGATGATTGTAAGTTACCTATGATGAGTGCTTTATTACTGGTATTTAGGACCCCTAGGTGATGACTACTTCTCTGAGGTATCTTCCAGGTATGGCCAACTTTTTGATTTTGAGTCTGTTGGAAGATTTTACCTCTTCAGTTTGTTGGAGATGATAAGTTGTTGCTTATTTGGCCTAGTCTCTGGTTCTTTTTAAAAAATTTTTTTATTTTAAAGAGGGTAAAAGTAGACATAACAAAACAGAACAAAGTAGATAGAAAAAAACAATGTAAGTGACACAGATTTCAAAGCAAGATACCAGGATATCTACCATGGCTACCATAATGTCTTTTGTTTTTTTCCAAATAGTTGTCCATATATTCACACACAATGAATTCATATGAAACAAAATAATTTTAAACTGATCAGAACAGAGTGATAAAAGCATTATAAGCCTTCAAATCCAGACAATAGGAAAATCAACAGTAGCTGCCATAGTGTCTCTTATTCTCTTCAAAATAGCTGTCCATATCTTCATGTATGTTGAAATTAAACATACAAAACAGACTAAAACCACTCTGAACAAAGAGTAATAACATTACGGAATTTCACAGCATGATAATACAGTATCAGCAATGGATACCATAATGTCTCTTTTTCTTCATGTATAAGCCTCTACATGTATATATATCCTTTCTGTATTAGAGGGAAAATCAAAACCAAACAAAACAAATTACTAGAAAAACACAAAACAAAAAATACAAATAAATAACAATAGCAAAGACCCCAAAACAATGATGATATAGGCCTTCAAAACAAGGTGATAGGAGCATAACTAGAATTGCTATTTTACATAAAGTTCTTTAAGAGTTCCTCAGATCACCAGACACTAACATGGAAAATTGTTTCAATCCTATAATTGTTAGCTGTTTTGTTCTAAAATTTATGGAATTTGTAGCACAATCATCTTCGCTATCCTAAATGTGATTACACAATTTTAGATTTTTTTCTTTTCCCTTTCTTTTTCTTTTTCCTCATTTTCCCTGAGATATTATTTTTTACCTTTTGAGCAGATTCTTATCCCTTCACTGCATTTATTGAGAATTTTGTATTTTATGTACTTTTACTATTTCATACACTAGGGAGACAATACAGTATTTACACATGTGAGTTTGATTTATTTCACTTATGAGTATGGTCTCAATGCATCTATTTATTTATAAATATCTCAATGTGATCATTCTCTATAGATGAGTAGTATTCCATTGTATAAAAATACCACAAATTTTTTATCCATTCCTCAGTTGAGGGGCATTTAGGTTGTTCCCAAGATCTGGCTATTACAAATTGCGCTGCTATAAACATGGGTGCACATATATCACTGTGATATGATGTTTTCAGTTCTTCTAGGAATTTGCTCAGAGGCAGAATAGCTGGTTCAAATGGGACTTCCAATCCCAGCTTTTTGAGAAACCTCCAGACTGACCTTCACAGTGGTTGCAGCAGTCTACACTCCCACCAACAGTGCAGGAGAGTTCCTTTTTCCCCATAGTCTCTCCAGCATTTGTTGTTGGTAGCTTTCTTGATCCTGGCCATTCTTTCTGGAGTGAGATGGAATCTCAGTGTTGTTTAATTTGCATTTCTCTAACGACTAATGACTAATGATGATGAACATTTTTTCATGTATTTGTTTGCCATTTATATTTCTTCATCTGAGAACTGTGTATTCATCTCAGATGCCCATTTTTGAATTTGGTTTTTGAATTTCAGGGGTCTGATTTTTTAAAATTCTTTATATGCTCTAGACAGAAGTCCTTTGTCTGAGAGACATTTGATTAAGATTTTTTTTTCCAATTTGTGGGTTTTCTTTTTGTTGTGCTGTAGATTTCTTTTGACATGCAAAAACTCTTTAATAAGACTAATCCCAGTTATTGATTCTGGGAAGTATTTCCAATGTGGTTTGATCCCTGTTCATGAATTCTCTACCTACCCCTATGTCTTCAAGATTTTTACCTACTTTGTCTTCCAACAGATTTAGTGTTTCTGTTTTAATACTTAGATCTTTGATCCATTTAGATTTTAGTTTAGTACCTGGTGACAGGCATGGTCTAGTTTTAGTTTTTGGCATATAGAGAGCCAATTTTTCCAATACCATTTATTAAAGAGTCTACCTTTCTTCCAGTGAACATGTTTGGCCACTTTATCAAAGATAAGGTGGCTGAGTGTGTTTGTAGTTGTAGTTGTATCTTCCAATCTATTCCATTGAGCTTCAGGTCTGTTTTTATTCCAGTGCCATGCTGATTTTATTACAGTAGCTTTGTAGTATAACTTCAAGTCAGGAATAGTGATGCCTCTGCCTTGCCTTTGCTGCTTAGAATTACCTTTGCTATTCTATATCTCTTCTGGTTCCAGATGAACTTTTGAAATGATTTCTCTATATCTGTGAGTTATGCTAGTGGTATTTTGATTGGGATTGCATTAAATCTGTATAACAATTTTGGGAAAATGGCCATTTTCACAATGTTTGTTCTTCCTATCCATGAATAAGGGATGTCTTGCCATTTTCTGAGATCCTCTTCAATTTCTTTTTCAGGGTATTATAATTTTCCCTGAATAGATCTTTTACTTCTTTTGTTAAATTAATTCCTAAGTATTTTGTTGGATGCTGTTGTGAAAGGTGTGGTTTCTCTTATTTGTCTCTCAGTGATCTTGTGATTCCTATAATAATATAGGAATGCTACTGATTTTTGAGTGTTGAGTTTGTATCCAGCTACCTTACTGAATGTATTTATTATACCTAGGAGTCTTTCAATGGAGTTTTGGGGTTTTCTATGTAGAGCATCATGTTATCTGCAAATATGATAGTTTAACTTCTTCTTATCTTATCTTTTCTCCTTTTATTTCTCTCTTGTCTGATTGCTCTGGCTAGTATTTCCAGCACTATATTGAATAGGAGAAGTGATAATGGACATCCTTGTCTTGTTCCTGATTCTAGGGTAAAGGCTTTCAGTCTTTGGCCATTTAATATGATGCTGGCTATTGGTTTGTCATAGATGGCCTTTATCATATTGTGGTAAAGACCATCTATTCCAATTTTGTGTAAGATTCTTATCATAAATAAGTGTTGAACCTTATCAAATACTTTTTCTGCATCTTTAGAAATGATCATGTGATTCTTATTTTTAGCTATATTGATATGGTAGATTTTATTGATTTGCATATGTTGAACCATCCCTGCATTCCTGGGATGAATCCCACTTGGTTGTGGTATATAATCTTCTTGATGATTTGCTGTATTCTGTTTGCCAATATTTTATAGAGAATTTTTGCATCTGTGTTCGTTAGGGAGACTGGCCTATAGTTCTCTTTTTTGGTTGAATTTTTCTCAGATTTTAGTATTACAGTGATATTTGATTCCAGGAACGTAGGCTCTGGTTCTTTGGGACTGTGCTGAAGTATTTCCTGTGATCTTTAGTTAATCTCAGTCATGGAACACCAGTACCAACATCTGTTTTTAACAATTATGTCAATTTTGGCTATAGTGGTACCAATAGCATCAAACACAGCCTAGAAAATGACAAACTGAGCTCACTCTTAATTTGCCACTTTTAACTATATGAAATAGATTCATGATTATATAACAAAATGAAAAACAAACCAGAAAATTATATACAGCATGTAAGTCCTTAGTGTGCCAATTTTCTTTTTTTTTTTTTTTAACCAAGTTTTTTTTTTTTTTTTTTTTTGTCTTTTTCATTTTTATCAGTACCAGGGATCGAACTCACGACTGCCTGCTTGCAAGGCAGGTGCTTATGCCACTGAGCTAAATCCCCAGCCCAGTGTGCCAATTTTCTCTTTGGCATTTAAAATTTAAAATAGATTAAGGAGAAAATATAGAAGTAGAAGAATAGGAAGAGACTAAATATAAGGTTGGAGGACAAACAGAGTTGGCTCCAACTTTGAGGAACTGGTACAGAAGACTGAAGGAAAAGAGAGATGAAAGAGATAAGATGAAGAACAGAAGAGATCCACACCCATAAAGAGGCCTGGAATCATGTTCACATCATATAAAAATAATGAGGGAGAAAGAAAAAAATGAAAAATAAAAGCAAGCAGTCCACTTCCAAGTTTCTCTACAATTTCACTAGTAGACAATCTGTGGAGACAGAGTTCCAAATTGTGCTGATCTACTACAGCAAGCATGGTGGGGTAGTGGATAATTTCAGCAAGTCTGCCCTGATATCAGACTCATTGGGCTTTGTCACTGACCGAGCAATTTCCATGGGTCTGAGTCCAGGAAGGTTCTGCTAGATGGAGCTGCCAGCACTTCTGAGTTCTGAACTCAGCCAGTGTCTCCATAATGGCTACTGGACAATCGCTCTCTCTCATGAGAGGTGAAAGAGTTTTGGCCCAGACAGGACACTAGCTGGTAAAGCGGAACCAAGGAGCTCCATCTTCCCCACCTCTAGGAATTTACCTATGGCTCTGTTTTCCCCACCCCTAGGAATTTATCTGTGACTCTTTCTTCCCCACCGCTAGGAATTTGTCCCTGGTGCCAAATGAGTGCCAATGAGATACCTGTACATCCCTAATGCCCCCTTAGGCTCCACCCCAAACCTAAGCTATATATATGCCTCTACTCCACGTGTTCCACGGAGAGATAGAGATTGCCTACCCCGGGGGGAGATGCCGCACCCCAAGTTGTGTGTGGGGGGTCTCTCCCTACATTCTCAAAATAAAGGTCATTTATATATCATACTTCTTATCTTTTCAGCCGCCGCCAGTCCCCACAATTCTATCAAGAGGACCAAGTCTTCTGCACCCACCACCAGCCAATGCAGTGCTCCACATTCACACCTCCCCTCTACTGCCATGTCTCTCTCTGCAGAGGCTTCCAGGGTTGCCAGCATGACTGTCACTGTGACCATGCATTCAAAAGTTTGAGCCACTCTTCTCAAGCAGAGAGCCCCATCTCAGGGAGAAGACACCACTGGCTATCATCTTCCTCATTGAAGTTTTTCTTTTCATTTTATGGGCTTCAGTTCTCACTTCAGATTCTTCCTGGTGGTTATACACTAACAAAAAGAGCTTCATTATGTTTGTGTTATGTTTGCCAATGCCCAAGTTATATGACCAAGTTATCTGTGGTGCCGTCATACTGTTCTGTATGCACCATCTTCCTGCGTGACGTGACGTTATCGATATGTTAATCATTGCTCCCCTCTGCAAAGGACTGTAAATTCCTGGGAATCTGACCTGATTGATATGTTAACCATTGTTCCCTTCTGCAAACCATAGATGTTATCTAAAATTGAGTGCTAAAATTAGTTGACAAAGGATTGTAAATTCCTGCGATATCTCTCTGTCCTCTGCAAAGGGAAACAAAGGTCTTCCTTATTCCATAGCAGATCAAGGATTTTCTCATTTCCTGATCCATACCCATAACCCCTTACTTTGTAAATCATGCTTTCCACAAAAAGTCTGAAAAAGTTTTGAGCAAGACACACAGCTTGGCAAATGCCAACTGCACTGTGTCGCTGGGCCCAGGATAAATAAATCAGTGTTGCTTTTTAAAAAATATGTCTTGCCCCATTTTTGGACACCAAGTTGGGGGGCTCATTTTTGGGCTACAAGACCTAGGTCCAGTGAACCCACTTCCCTCTTTTTTGTCTTCCTCACAATGCTATACTGCAGCATTTAGATGACAACTGAACCATAAAGTTCTTGCAAATAAATGGTGACTCCTTAAGCATTCATTAACAGCAAGTGACTTCACAGACCCAAAGGCATGCATTAAAAAGTCTGTTGAGGGGGCTGGAGATTTAGCTCAGCGGCATAAGCGCCTGCCTTCCTTGCAAGCAGGGAGTCATGAGTTCGATCCCCGGTACCGATAAAAAGGAAAAAGACAAAAAAAAAAAAAAAGTCTGTTGAGCTGGGTGTGGTTGTACACTCCAGTAATTCCAGCACTCAGGAGGCTGAGAAAGAATGATTGCTATGAGTTTGAGAACATCCTGGGCTACAAAGTGAGCTCAAGGCCAGCCTGAACTGCATAGTGAGATCCTGTCTGAAAAAGACCAAAGAAAAAAACAGTACTCTACAAAGGGCTGAAGTTGTGTATCTTCTGTCCCCCTCCCGAACATTTCTGCTTCACCCTGAGGCAAGGAACATGGAGGGATAGATGTGCAGCAGAACTTCCATGCTGAAGGTGGCTTTGACCTCCAGGGACTAACTGAACTTAGCCTCAGCCTCCAAAGGTCTGTTGACAGCAAGCATGTGAGCTGGAGTGTCCACACAAGCCATTTTGAGCAGCCACAGAGTGAATGCAAGTCTGAGATCTATTGATTGAACACAGTACCCCTCTGTAGGCAGCAGGCCATCTGGCTGTTCTCCTGGGCTCATGTGGTGCAGCTTGAGCCTGGCCTGAGCCTAAGCAGTAGGGTTGGGGACAGGATCTACAGGATGGCAGTGGTTTCACCCTCATTTCAGTGTGATTGGCTTCTGCTTCGCACAACCTGAAGCTGTCATATTAAATGCATACAAATTGAAGATTCTTTAAAAAAAAACTCTCCATTGAAAGTATTCTTTTATCTTTATGAAAATTTTCTCTTTATTTCTCATTTGCCATTTGGAATTTTTCACTTCTCTTTTTGTAAGAACCAATGTATTACAGTTAAAATTTCCTGGTTGAGTTGTGCATATATAAACTTAAAAGTCTTACTAGATCATTTACTTGTGTCAAGTTTCTGTATCCTTTAGGATTACACTTGTCTGCCTATATTAGAAAACCAAAAATAGCATAGTTTAAATAATTCAAGAGTTTATTTCGCACTCACATGAAAAATGTGGAAGTAGCCAGGCATGGTGGTGCATGCCTGTAATTCCAGCACTTGGGAGGCTGAGGCAGGAGGATTGCTGCTAGTTCAAGCCCAGCCTGGGCTACAAAGTGAGCTCAAAGCCAGCCTGAACTGCACAGTGAGACCCTGTCTCAAAAAGATTAAAAGCTTCCGGGAGAACATGGCAGACAGATAACAGCAACTACTGGAGGCTCTCTGAAAGACTCGGCTCAGAATCCAGGAATGGTGCGGACTAAGGAGACATAAGCAGGTGGAGATATGCTCTGCTGACTCAGGAACGAACTGGGCTGAGAGAAACCAACTTGGAATGCAGTCCTGGCGCTAAAACAGGAACAGAAAAGCCTAGGTGTGGCGGCTGGACCCTGCACCATTGTAAGCTGCGATTTGGGTTTCCCGCCATGCGGCGGCTGGCTGCCTCTACAGTGGCTCGGCAAGGAGAGACGCGCAGAAGCTCTGAGAATGGCAATCTGCAAACGGTAGGGAGGCGTGCACTGACTTGTGGTGAGGTGAGTGAGAGAAACTGACACTCTACCACAGTTTGACTCCAGCAGAGGACTTTCTGGGCCCGAGCAGTCCTGCGGGAGCAGGGCGTGGTGGCGACTCCAGCCGCACATCCCCCTCTCGGGCGGGATTGGTGAAAAGTGCCTGGCCTGCGTGACGCTGCCGGCGGACCTGGTAGGCTGTCCCAACCCAGATCCCAGAGCCTGACGGTGGCCGGGAGGGGAGACGCGTAGGCTGCCTGGTCCGTAACTCCCTGGTGCGCAGCGGTGAGTGGGAACACCTAACTGGCGCAATTCGATCAGGCTGTGGCTGACTGGGAGAGAAGCTGGGCCTCTTATATAAGCTTGCATATATAAGGAACAGAGAAGAAGAGGCAGCATGGGAAGAGGCAGCAACAAGAAAGGCTCCTCGGCTCCCAATTCTGAGAATCAGGCAATAGCAGACACCGCACCAATACACATAAGGCGCCATATAGAGAGCCTCATAGACCAATTCAGGAATGAATTTATCAATGACCTGAAGCTAGAAGTATGCAGAATAGTTAGAGAAATGCTAAGTTCCACCCAAGAAAAAACAGGTGGTGGAATGGAAGAACAGAAAAAAAGGGGAGAATTGTTTGATGGAGAAAACAGAGAAAGCATAGAATACGTGAAGCAGGTTCAAAGGGACTACCAAGATACTAAGAAGTCTATCGAAGACTGGCATAACAGCTTGAAAGAAACTAAGGACAGACTATCTGAACTGGAGGGCAGACTTGTAATATGGGAGAATGAAATGAAAAACTTCTTAAAAATAACAAAGAAACAAACAGCAATAATACAAAGACAAGAAGATGATAAGAGGAGCCATAACTTAAAGATTAAGAACATAAAAGAAGAAGTAGGGACACAAACAAGTGAACTACAAAAGCTACTCACAGAAATAATCCAGGAGAATTTTCCTAATTTAGCAAAAGGTAAAGATACTCAGATGTATGAGGCATACAGGACCCCAGCTACCTACAACCCTAACAGAGAAACACCAAGGCATATAATAATAAAAATTCCAGAAATTCAATACAAGAACAGAATATTAAAAGCTGTAAGAGACAAGAAACAGACCACCTACAAGGGAATACCCATCAGATTTACAGCAGATTTCTCTGCACAAACCATCAAATCACGAAGAGCGTGGGGGGAAATAATTCAAGCTTTGAAAGATAATAATCTCCAGCCAAGATTGAGATATCCTGCACAACTGTCCCTGGAAATTGATGGAAAAACAAGGTGCTTCCAGGATAAAGAGGAACTGGGGGAATTTGCAACCACCAATTCAACTCTACAGAGAGTACTGCAGGATATTCTAAAAAAAGAAAAATACAAAGAATCCAGAAATAATGGCAGAGAGGCCACAACGAATGGAGCAGGGAACAAAATGAAGAAGACAAACTGACAGCTACTAAAAAAGAGCTCAACAGAAATGAGGCAGAGAAGATTGGATGATAGGAACAGCTATTTTGGAGAAAATGACATCTTAATAGGTAATACTGATTTAGTATCATCTTGTTTTGAAGTCTCATCTAGCTTTTGTCCTTCTGTCTCCAATGGTCTAAATAGGCTGTATCTTACTGGATTTTATTATATACGACAGTATAAGCAAAAACCTTTTAAAGACAAGGAGATTATACAGAAACCATTGTTCATTTTCTGTTAGTTGATTCTAAATACTCTGTAATGCTGTCATTCTCTTGAATGGTTTTACATTGTTTTGATATACTTAATGCTACAGTATACGAAGTTGTACTCAAGGATTTCAAAGAAAGAGACAATATGGTAACTACTTTTAGGTTAGGATTATCTGGTGGTGAAACACTATTCTGCTTAAATGGTTATGTTTTGATCTGTGCTGTTTCGTTGTTATGCCCTCTTTTATCTCAATCTCCACTCCATTATTTACTTTTTTATCTTTATCCTTTTAATTAAAGGAAAAAAATAGCAGGATATATTATAGTAACCCACTTTGACTTTTCATTACCTTGATTTAAAGCCCTGTATTACTCTCACCATCTGGTTTTTAACTGATGTTCCCCTATTCTCTTTTGCTGGATAGTATCAGGTTCAAAAGTTTAGGCATCAGCTGTAAAGATAATGAGATTCATTATGACGCCCATTCTTGTTGACTTTTATCTACTTTTGAAGACCTACAATGTCTCCAATGTTTTGGTTTTGTCGGTTTTATTCTTTACTGTTTTGTTCAATTGTATTATAACTAATGATATAGGCAATTCTATTAGAGATAGCAGGAGGCATTATGGGAACCATTGTTGATCACCTTGTATTATGTTTTTACATTATCTATTATGTCCACCCTTTTGACTTGACCGATTCTGTTCTGTTATGTCACATTTGGTTTTACTCTCTTCCAAAAAAGTAATAAGAACTGTGGGAGCAATGAAACCCAAAATGTGCAATAGTCATGGTACAAAAGAGAGGAAAAGAAAGTGCTCCAAACTATATAACTGCATGTATATTTAAGTGTATAAGATAGAAAATGATATCACAGAGTTTTATTGGATCAATGAACAGAACTGTTTGCAGTATCATTGATGGAATGTCCACTTTACAAGCTTTAATTTTGTGACTTGAACAATTATTTCTAAGATGACAATATGTAATCCATTAACTAGTGATTTCCTACTGTTCATTTTTTTCTGTAAATCTGCATAACTTATACCCTTTCCCTGCTTTTTTTTTCTTTTCTCCTTAAATAAAATTAAAAAAAAAAGATTTAAAAAAAAAAGTGGCAGTGGACAACTCAAGGCTGCAAAGGCAATTTCATAAAATCATTAGTCTCCTTTCTGCCTGCACAAGCTGTAGATTGAAAGTTGTCACTTGGCCCGTGAGAGCTGCTAGGAGTTCTGGCACTCAAGCCTGCATTTCAGGCAACAGGAAGGAGGAAGGGTACAAGATTACTTCTGTTTATTTGCCATTGGCTAACCTCAACTTCAGAGGATACTGGGATATGTTATCTTTGTGAGTGGCAATGTATAAAAATTAGGATTCTGTGAGTGAAAAAAAAGAAACAATGGATGTTGAAGAGACCAAGAAAGCTCGTTCCATCTGCTGCTTCCCCTCCCCTTCTCCCTTCAAATCTAACTAGGTTAAGTTTTAACTTCCTAAAGGCCATAAAACAAAGGCCTGAGGTAATAGCTCCTGACATCCTGGGTCTTCCCTATCCGGTAGCCCCGTCACAAATTGTGTTAACTGCATCAGATTGTATTAGATTATACATTCTTCACAAAAATAGCTTCGTTTATATCATAGTAATACCTGTAACTTGGCCTTACTGTAAATGTGTGTCTTCCTTTTCCTATGGGCAAAGGATTGATATGTTATGAATCAATGCTCTCTGTAAAGAATTGTAAAATCTTACCTAATTGATATGCTAACCATTGTTGCCCTCTACAAATAGAACGGTTGTGGTGCTAAAGTAAGGTAATTAAGGTTGTTAATTGCTGTTAGACTTTTCTATTCAGGAGGCCTTGTGGTGCGAGTTTCCAAACTATGTGCAGCTCTACCCCCACAGGAACCAGTGTTCTTAAACAGTTAAGACAAACAGCCTTAACCTAAGGCAGATCTCTGGGTCATGAGACAAACGCCCATTCCTAAGAAATGCCACCCCTTCTAGGGAGACACTCCCTCGCCCCACTAAAAAAACCCAATCCCTTAAGGACAGCTCACCATCAGCTCTGCTCTAATCGCTATGATTGGCTTCTGTAACAACGCTTGCTTGCTTTGTGGTTTTAGGCCTTAAAAGGCACAGCCCTGCTCGAGTAAGGGGTTCTCCGTTTCCACCTGTTTGGAGGACCCCGTGCACACGGAATAATAAAAGCCCCTTTGTTCTTACTTGAGAGCTGAGTCTTTGGGGTCTCCTTCGCGACGCCGGTCTTACAATGTCAACAGTGCTTTCTCCATTAGTGGATTACATTTAGTTTTCCTGTTACATTGTCTGACTCTCTCAGTCACTCCCCAATTCCCAACATTCTCCCCACCCCCCGACTGCTTGCCTGGCTCTGTTCATGTACGCTTGAGCTCTACAGTTGCCTGCCTCCGTACAGGGCTCCAACCTAACAGGATGATGAGGGCACCTAGCCCTCATGAAAAGGACTCAAGGGGAAAGGCAAAAAACCTAGGGTCTTAATGTGGCTCTCGTTTAAGAAGCTTCTGACAAAATAAAATGTGAATTGGAACACTGTATTCTTGTTTCCAGCCAGACTCTGTTCCTCATTGTCTTCCTGTAAGTCATTTAATTCAATAGTAGATAGCTTGATATTGAAAAGAGTTTTTGGCGTGATAAAAGAGAGAATATAAAGTAAAAATAGCCCTTATTCTAAGGATGCAGAGGGAACTCTGTTGCCACTGGGGCCTGGCTTTCTCTGCTGAAAACGTGGGACATGGGATATACAAATTGTTGTAACCTAGTTCTAACCATTGCACCTCATTCCTTTTCTGTATGCACCGCTCAGCCCCCGCTCTTCCTATCTTTCTAGGTTAACTTTCTATTTCCTGAGAAAGCTGTAAAAGCCTTAGGTTTCAGTTTCCTGTAACCCCCTCCCCTACCCCTCATCTGGCTATCTGTAATAAAATGTGCTGTTCTTTAAGAAATGCTTAAATTCAAAGAAATTACAGGAAGTTCTGTAAAGCCCAAGTACTACCTAACTGTGTCAGTGATTACAACATTCCTGTGGTTTTCAGTTTTAAAAGCCTAATCCCCCAGCTGTGAGGCGCGCAGTCTCCAAATTGGCTACCGGAGGCTGTGTCACCAGGCCTGGCCTAAAATAAACCTTTTGCTCCCCAGATTTTAATTTCTTGCTTCCTTGGGTTTTACTCCCAGGTCTGAGCTATCACACATATAATTTTCGACTGGGGGGCACTTAGGGCAGGCATTGCTGACACGCTAGGAGTTGGTTGGAATTTTCTTCGCATGCAAACAGGAGCTGGGGAAGAAGCAGGAAGTGGTAGGCATTCCCGCTTTGGCCTCCTGCATTGTTAGACCACCGCCATAATTTCTACTGAGGCAAGAACCTTTCAGATATACTGGTAAAAGCTAACAGCACATACAGGGCACCTTCCTTGTCTTATTGCCCCACCCCACATCAGACAACTGTTGAACAGAGAGATTAAGTAATTTTCTGAGGTTACAAAGCTAGTGAATGTCAGAGTTCAGACCAGCACTCAGACTTGCTGATTTTGAGCCTGTGCCCTTAGTTTCTCTGAAGAGTATTGTACTTCTGTTGATCTTTTTTCTCTGATTTTAAAAAAAAATCTGTATTTTTCTCTGCTGTGTAGTGTTAAAAGCTTCCAAGTTCCTGTGTTACAAGTTCTGGAAACACAAATGGACGGCAGACACTCTTTCTCCCTAGGGCTTCAAGCAGGAAACTAATGCCTTGCTGGAAAATAAAGTGCTATGAGCATCCCACAGCCACAGGGGGTGGCTCTGTTTAAGGGCCTCAGGCTATGTTTTCCCTTAATGGCAAACAGCTGTGGAGGGCAGAGGTTCTCACACTTCCTGTGCCTCACAATCCCCCAGAGGGCTTGGAAAGCTCAGATGTTTGGGCTGAGCCCACTAGCTCCCAATGGAGATGCAGAAGACCAAAGAACTTGCATTCTCACCAAACTCAAGAGCTACTGTGGTCTGAGGCCCACTGTGAGAATCTCTCTATAAAAGTAGCTTTTCCAAGGCTGAAGAGCTTCTCAATGGGGCTGGGTATTCCTGGTGTAAGAGCCCATGCAGTTACTTAGCCAATGGAACCAGAGACAGAGCCTAGGATGGAGTTAGACTGGTGATCCCTATGAAGAGAATTGCTGTGCACACTGGTTTAAGAGTTCTTCCAGCCACAGGAATATGAAAAATAAACATAGGAAAAATGGTGAGAGTTAAGATAAAAACAGGCAGAAGAGAATACATTAAGTTATATAACAAACCCTGTCTACCTCCAGGCTGGATTTTGAGAAATTTTAAAATGTAGAATAAGCAGTTCCCTTTGAACTGTTATTTTTGAACTCTGCTGGCTAAGTCATGACTTTGTTTAACCTATGATCAGAAAAACTGAGCCCTCATGGGTTATTCTAAACCTGCAGAGCAGCCTGTGATAGGAGACCCCTGGATACTGTGTAGAGTCCCGTGCTCTGCTTATTCATAAAAGATTCTGGACAAAGAGCTCCCCCATGGCCCTCTTGGGACCCTCCCAACTGTGAGCTTTCTTTTGTTTTGTACTTCCAATGAACAATTCTCTCTTAACACCTTTATGTCTATAATTTTTTTATAGGCAATTGAATTAGATAGACATCTTATAGGTAGTCAGACAGGGCTGGACCCTTGAAGGAGCCAATGCAGAAGACCAGATACCTTGCACCTATAGGGGATAAAACACCTCCCAGTTTGGGCTAGCCCTCAAGACTGTATAAAACAAATGCACCCACATACTTCTTAAGGATAAGCACCAGGGACTGATATTCTAAATAGATATCCATCACCTTCAGGAAGCCAGAAGGAGTCAATAACCCAACTCCTAAAAGAAAAGGCCCTGTTCTGTATTCATGCCCACTTGCTACATGAATCATTTTCCTATTTGATCCTGATTTTACTCTTGTAGCCCAAAAATGAGCCCCCCAACTTGGTGTCCAAAATGGGGCAAGACATGCTTTTAAAAAAGCAGCGCTGATTTATTTATCCTGGGTCCAGTGACACAGTGCAGTTGGAGTTTGCAAAGCTGTGTAACTCACTTAAAACTTTCCCAGACTTTTTGTAGAAAGCACAATTTATGAAGTAAGGGATTATGGGCGTGGATCAGGAAATGAGAAAAGTCTTCATCTGCTAAGGAATGAGGAAGACCTTTGTTTCCTTTTGCGAAGGATAGAGAGGTATCACAAGAATTTACAATCCTTTGTCAACTAATTTCAGCACTTGATTTTAGATAACATCTGTCCTTTGCAGAGGGTGGCAATGGTTAACATATCAATTAGGTCAGAGTCCCAGGAATTTACAGTCCTTTGCAGAGGGGGGCAATGACTAACATATCAATTAGGTCACCCAGGAAGATGGTGCATACAGAAACAGTATAAGGGCACTACAGGTAATTTGGTCATATAACTTGGGCATTGGCAAACATAACACAAACATAATGAAGCTCTTTTTATTAGTGTATAACATTTACTTTAGCAATTATACTAGTAATCTTATTGGCTGACCATAGTACTCTCTTACCTCATGCCCACTTTGCAATTTCCCATTTTTCCCCACCTTGGACCCATCTCACCTTGTGATTTTGCTCTATATAACCCCTAGAAAAGGCAAAGTCTTTGGCAACCCATTTGGGATACCTTCTGTCTCTCACTTGAACAGAAACTTTCTTTCTCTCAATAAATATATTCTGCTCTTAATCTCTATTATTCTAAAAATTCATTCTTCAATGTTAGAGACACAAACTCATACCATCTAACAGTTTGGGAGTTTTTTCCCCTATATCACTAGGAGATTAGTAAAGCACATTTCTGAGTATAACCTTGGGGACATATTTAGTTCCTAACCTCCTTCCTTTCGGGCTCTCTTTCTTTTTCTCTCATCTTTATGGACAACATGACATGAATAGCCTTCCTTCTGCTATATCTTCTACCATGTTGTTTTTGCTAGGATTATTTCCAAAAGATGAAAAATATTTCCAAAAGATGAGAAATATAAAATAAAAAGTGGCCTTTATTCTGAGAACATGG
Organism: Cavia porcellus; assembly: GCF_034190915.1. Lineage (NCBI taxonomy): Eukaryota > Metazoa > Chordata > Mammalia > Rodentia > Caviidae > Cavia > Cavia porcellus. Next base: position 70,664,034 of record NW_026947485.1, on the reverse strand, counting down.
AGAGAGATGACTGGCACCCCCACCACTGGAGTCTGGCGATCTCTCCGGCGGACATGTGGCGTGGGGGCCTGTAAATAGCCTCGGTTTGGGGTGGAACCTAAGGCAGGCATTAGGGATGCACAGGTAGCCCATTGGTCCTAGGTTTGGCGCCATATGTAAATTTCCAGGGGCGGGAAGATGGCATCACAGGTAACTTCCTAGGGGCAGGGGAGATAGGGGCTTCCTGTTTCCGGTTGTGGCTTTCCTGGCTACAGTGTCCTGTCTGGGCCAAAACCCTTTTAGTTTTTACCTTGAAACTAGCTGACCGTGGAATGTAACCTCTGAAATCATGAGCCAAAATAAATCTCTCTGTCTTTAAATTGTGCATCTCAGGTATTTCATTTCAACAACAGAAAGCTGCTCTAAATGCAAAGTTGAAAACTTTACATGAAGTACAAGAGTTGTAAAACATTCAAGCAATACAGACTTGTATAGGGTATAAAATGAATGACTTCTCCTTTTCTTCCTGAGGTATCCTTTGTTAGAGAATGCAAGAGCTTCCTTTTGGACTGATCTTTGTGTTATATTCAGTTCTGATGCACAGCTGACCCCCAACTTTAGGATTATACCTGTTACTAAATTGTGGAGTCATTTCTGCAAGCACAGGCAACCAGCCTGTGCCTGGAGCCCCTGAGGGCCCTGCCTTCCAGGATTCCTTCCCTGATATAGAGTCACTCTGGAGTTTCTTTTAAGTGCAAGTCAAAGGAAAGTCAAAAGAATGGCTGGTCTAATGGATGCTGGAGTATAGACTTGCAAATGGAGAGCAATATGGGAGCTAATGAAAGTGGCAGAGAGAACCACCAGGCAATGAGGGCTTGTACCAAAGGGAATGATCCCTCCTTTGTCAGCCTTCTGCCCAATGCTGGAACCAGGGGTTTTTCTGCTTCCCACATGATATTCCTTTTTTCTTCTTGTTGATTCTCAGTTCTCTTGTTACAGAGACAGAAAGCTGACTATGGAGACCTCCCAGGTTCCTGGTTTAAGGAACCAGGTGAGTGAAGATGCTGTTTGGTGAGACGTGGAAGAATGGAGGAGGAAAGAATGGGGAAGCTTAAGAATGCCACTGTGAACACAGCACGTGGGGTCCCTGTGATAAGTCAGGTAGCTGAGGAGCCATAGTCAAAGGAGACTGAGAAGGCATATCAAAGTTTGGGGAACCAGGTTGAAGTAAGTTTAGGGGAGACAAAGAGAAAATTTCAACAAGGGAGCTATCAACTGTCTAATGTTACCAAAAGCAAGAAATGATTGAAGTGTGTCCTATGAACTTGGTAACATAATTCAAATTATACATTTAGAAACATAGTAAAAATGTACTTTCCTTTTGAAAAAACTGTAATAAAGTTTGGTAGGTATTATGGGAAAATTGAAAAAAAACTTTTGCATTTAAAAATTCTTGATGAGGACCTAAAAAGCCTCCAATGATTTGATTAGTTCTATAATATACAATAAGTATATAAGGTGGGTGAAGATGGGGACAACTATTTGTAAGAAACTAGAGACAGTTAGATAGACAATGAAGATCTCCAGTGGGCTTGCTGCGAAATCTGTATTTCTTTAAATTGTTTTCTTAACTGCTTTGTTCTGTTTTGATATGTTTAATCTTACCCTCTTTGAGATGTAAAACAAATGTGTAGGACTGATAACCATATTACTGAGCTCTTGTTCGATCATAGAGCAGAAGGGTTTGTAGTGTCACTTTATGAATGTCATTCTAAATACTTTAATTCTATAACATGAACAGCTATTTCTAAGATGACAATGTGTAACTTATCAACCAGCAATTTCTTACCGTTTGTTTTTCTGTAAGTTTGTATTATTTCTACCCTTTTTTAAAATCTCCATGTATTCTTTTGTTTCCTTTTCTTTAAATAAAAAAAAAAATGTTTGAAAGTAAAAAAAAAAAAAAAAATTCTTGATGGCCGGACAATAATCTAGAGCTCTCTACTCTGCCCTCTAGTGTCAGCTCTGGTGCCATGGCATGGACATGGCTGATTCTATCTTTAGGGGAGACCTGGAAGATTTTCAAAATGAGTTTTACTCAGGATGTTCTTTTTTGGAGAAGAATAATTCAAGAAAACTGAAGTTTCACAGGGCAAGGAAAAAGCAGAAAACTCAGAATAGTTTCACTAAAGTAAATTCTTAAAAGAAAGAAAAAGAAGAGAACGAGGAAGAGGACAAGGAAGGGAAAGAAGAAGAGAAGAAAAAGAAGGAGGATTTTAACTACAGAATTAATTGGGTGTAAAAAATAATTTCCCTTGGCTCTGAAATGAGCCCTAAATTATACCCAGAAAGGACTTTAAGTATCATTTGAGAAAGACTTTGTATTTACTGGAATAATCTCAGGTTTTAAAACACATTTCTTCATTATGAAATATCTTCTACATTCAAGAGGCTAGAGAATCATCAACCTCAAATGCAGTCTTAAACTTGAGAATGGTTCTCTGGGTATGCTTGAGAAACTTTCCCACAGCATTTACTAATCATACGTGTTCCCAAGTTTAGGTTAAAAACTTCAGTTTGGGAACTGCTCATGGACAGTATATGTTTTAGTCAGTTTCCTGTCATTATAACAAATGCCTGTGACAATCAAATTTTATAAAGGAAATGTTTACTTCAGCTCACAACTGCAGAGGTGATCGAAAGAGACCATTGCTTTTAGGCCTGGGGGAAGGCAGTACATGCTGGTGGATATGCACAGCAGAGTGAAGCTGTCACCAGATAGGCACAGGGCAAGAGAGGAGGAAAGAAGTCATCAGGGTCTCTCTACCATCTTTGAGAGTGCACCCCAAATGGCTCCCTCAGGCCCTGCCTCTCAGAAGTTCCCCTGCCTGCCCCAGTGCACCCTGGGGCCAACACTTTAACACCTGGGCTTCAGGGTCACTGAAGAGAAACATGACACCATAGAATAGTGCTTGGGATTCCAGGAGCTTCAAATACAAAGACAGGATCTTGCCAATATTGCATCCTACTGCTTAATTCACATTACATTTTTATTAAGGACAGACAAAGTGAGGAATGCCTGTGTGATTTTGTTTACATTACCAGACTCCACTTTGGAGAGTTTTGTACCTCATCCAAAAGTGCAATGAGAGTGTGTCTGGTGTGGTAGCTGGTGATCAGAGGTATGTGTGGAGTGAACTTAGCAAGTTTTCCCAGGTGAACATTTAAAACAAAAATGTGGTTCTTTATTAAAATAGCCAGCTAAAACAAATGTTAAGTTTCCTAATAAAGCAAGCTTAAGAGAAAATAAACTCTATTTAATTTTATTCTAGGTAATTAAAGAGTTCAAAGATCTCTCGAAAACCTACTAGATGTCTTTTCACTAAAGTTGGAATGCTTGGGTCTCAACATTTTCTGATATGGGTCCTAAGACTGACTAAGACACTGCCTTTTATTTCATTTATTTATTTATTTACTTTTTGAGACAAGGTCTCTATGCAAGTTCTGGCTGGCCTGGGGCTCACTTTGAAGCCCAGGCTGATCTCAAACGTGAAAACAATTCTCCTGTTTTAGTTCCCCAAGTGCTGCAATTACAGGAGTGCATCACCACACCTGGCTTTTTGCATTTTATTTTTAATAATAACTTCATTGAAATAGTTCATGTGAATCCAGGGACCTGAGTTGCTGGAGGTGAGTTCCTACACATCAGCTTGGGCCCCCAGAGAGTTTAAGATCATCGTTCTCAGTGGTTAACGACCCGCTCAACTTCCAGCAACACTAGACTAGGATTCAGAGGTTTTGCGGCCCAACTAGCCCATGCCCAGTGACCTTGTTCAATCAGGGGATCTGAGGGCACATGAGGTAAGTTCCAGCAGATTGATGCTTTCCAAGGGAGAGTGTTGGACCATCATCCACAGTGCTTAGGTGCCCACCCAGCTTCCTGGAACACTGGAGGTGGCAGGGGAGGTCCTGTGGGCCTGACTGGACCATGCTCAGCAACTTCCATTCAGTCCCAGGAGCCAAGGGCATGGGTGACGATTTCCAATATGCCAGGGGAAGCTTTGGAACATCACTTGAAACATGGAAATATAGGAAAATGACAAAACAAAAGACAAAAATGCAATCTCAAACATCCAGCCCATCCAAAGAAAGCCTAGGAGCCATGTACATAGAAGAAAATGTATGCCATACACCTGAAATACCTGAAATAATAGCAACTGAAATAAAGAAGTAACTCTGGGAAGCTTTAAAGGAATTCAAATTAGAAATAATCTCCCAGGTAAAAGAAGAAATGATAAAAGTAACGAAAGAGCTGCTGAACACATCTAAAGAAGACACAGTTAAAAAATTAGAGGAACAAAACAAAAAGACAGAATCCCTGGATGAACAATATAAGAGACAAACAGAATACATAGAGCAGATTCAAAGAGATGTACAGGAAATCAAAAATTCCATTGAAAGTTGTCAAAACCACCTCAATGAAAGTGAAGATAGAATTTCAGACCTCAAAGACAAGTTTGCAGCTAGTGAACAGGAAAGGGAAGATCTTTTAAAAATAACAAGAAATCAGGAAATAACAATTCAACAGCTGCAAGATGATGCAAAGAAAAACAACATAAGATTGATAGCAATAAATGAAAAAGAAGGGGACAACATAAAGGATATCAAGAGGATATTTAGAGAAGTAATAGCTGAAAATTTCCCAAAATGAGAATGCAAACTACATTAGGATTACTGAAGCATATAAAACTCCAAATAGCCATAACCAAAACAAAACTACACCCAGACATATAATAATCACCATCCCAGAAATTCAACATGAAAATAGAATATTAAAAGCTGTTAGAGATAAAAGACAGATCACCTATAAAGGAAAGTCTATCAGAATCACAGTATATTTCTCAACACAAACAATGAAGTCAAGAAGAGAATGGAGTGAAGTATTTCAGATCCTAAAGGAAAATGATTTCCAACCTAGACTGATGTACTCTGTAAACTGTCCTTCAGAATGGATAGAGAAATAAGATACTTTCATGACAAAGAACAGCTGAAGAACTTCATGATCCCCAAGCCAGGCCTGCAAAGAATACTGAAAGACAGTCGAGATACACGTAGGAAAAAAAACACTAAGCAAGGCAGACAGTTAAACAGAATGGAAAGATAAAGATGCAATGGCAGAAAGATAACATGTCAACAATAAACCAACATGTAACAGTTATAACCATTAATGTAAATGGTCTCAATGCACCAATTCAAAGAAACAGACTGACAGGATGGATCAAGAAACAACATCCAACCATATGCTATTTACAAGAAACCCATCTAACCCAAAAGGATACTCACAGATTGAAAGTCAAAGAATGGAAAACAATACTTCATGCAACAGGAATCCAAAAAAAGCAGGGGTAGCTATTCTGTTTGCAGACAATGAACTTCAAACCAAGAATTATCTGAAGAGATAAAGAAGGTCACTACATACTAGTTAGGGGAAAACTTCAAGAGAAAGAGATAACAATCTTAAATATATATGCACCAAATTCCAGAGTACCCAGCTATACAAAACAAATATTAATAGAAATGAAAAATCAAATAAGCAATATCACAATTATAACAGGAGAACTTAACACACCATTGACACCAAGGAACAGATTAACCAGAGAGAAAATCAGCAAGGAAATAACAGAACTGAATCACACCTGTGAACAAACGGACTTGATAGACATATACAAAGTATTCCATCCAACAGCATCAGAATATACATTCTTCTCCACAGTACATGGGACATTCTCTAAAACAGACCATATACTAGCCCACAGAACATATTTAAGTAAATGCAAAAGAGTTCAAATTATCCCATGCATGTTACCAGATCATAGCACCAAAAAACTAGAAAGTAATAATAAAAGAAATTTCAAAAACCCCAGAAACACATGGAAATTGAATAATACACTCTTGAGCAATCAGTGGGTCACAGGAGAAATTAAAGAAGAAATTAAACAATATCTATAAGCAAATGAAAATACAAATACTGAAATCTGTGGGATGCAATGAAAGTGGTCCTTAGAGGAAAATTTATTGCACTGAGCTCCCACATCAGGAAAACAGAATGAATACAAATAAACAACCTACACCTCAAACATCTAGAAAAAGAAGAGCAAATCAAGCCCAAAGCCAAAGGAAAGGAGGAAATTATAAAAATCAGAGCAGAAATTAATGCAGTAGAGACTAAGAAAGCAATCCAAAGAATCAATGAAATAAAAGGAGTAAAGATAGGAAAAGAGGAAGTAAAATTATCATTATTTGCAGATGACGTGATACTCTACATAGAAGACTCCAAAACTCCATTGAAAGACTCCTAGATATAATAAATAAATTTAGCAATTTAGCTGGATACAAAATCAATAACATTCCTATACACTAACAACAAAATCACTGAGAGAGAAATAAGATAAGCCACATCCTTCACACTGGCATCCAAAAAATGAAATACTTAGGAATTAATCTCATGAAAGAAGTAAAAGATTTATACAGAGAAAATTTTAATACCCTGAAAAATAAATCAAGGAGGATCTCAGAAAATGGAAAGACATCCCTTGTTCCTGGATAGGAAAAATAAATATTGTGAAAATGGCCATTGTCCCAAAACTGTTATACAGATTCAATGCAATCCCAATGAAAATACCATCACAGATCTAGAGAAATCACTCCTAAAATTCATCTGGAGCGAGAAGAGACCTAGAATAGCAAAGGTAATTCTAAGCCACAAAGGCAAGGCAGGAAGAATCACAATTCCTGACTTGAAGTACAAAGCTACTGTAATAAAATCTACATGGTACTGGTACAAAAAAGATCTGAAGATTAATGGAATAAATTAGAGATACAACCACAACAACACACTCAACCACCTTATCTTTGATAAAGGGGCCAAATATGTTCACTGGAAGAACAACAGTCTCTTTTAATAATTGGTGCTGGAAAAACTGGCTCTCCATATGCTAAACTAAAACTAGACCCATGCCTATCACCATGTCCTAAATTAAAATCTAAATGGATCAAAGATCTGAATATTAAAACAGAAACACTAAATTTGTTGGAAGACAAATTAGGTAAAAATCTTGAAGACATAGGGGTAGGTAGAGAATTCATGAACAGGAATCAAACTGCATGGGAAATACTTTCCAGAATCAATAATTGGGATCACATCTTATTTAAAAGTTTCTGCATGTCAAAAGAAATCTCTAGCATAGCAAAAACAAAACCTACAAACTTGGTAAAATCTTAGTGAACTGTCCCTCAGACAAAGGACTTCTATCTAAAACATATAAAGAATTTTAAAAAATCAAACTCTCGAAATTCAAAGACCCAATCCAAAAATGAGCATCTGAAATGAATACACAATTTTCAGACGAAGAAATACAAATGGCAAATAGACATATGAAAAAATGTTCATCATCATTACTCATTAGAGAAATGCAAATTAAACCACACTGAGATTCCATCTCATTCCTGAAAGAATGGCCAGGATCAAGAAAACCAACAACAACAAATGCTGGAGAGGCTGTGGAGAAAAAGGAACTCTCCTACACTGTTGGTGGGAGTGTAGACTGGTGCATCCATTGTGGTGGTCAGTCTGGAGACTTCTCAAAAAGCTGGGATTGGAAGTTCTATTTGATTTACCTGTTCTGCTTCTAGGCATATTCCCAGAAGAACTGAAAACATCATACCACAGATATATATGTGCACCCATGTTTATAGCAACACAATTTGTAATAGCCAGATCTTGGAAACAGTGTCATTGTCCATCAACTGAGGAATAGATAAAAAAGTTGTGGTATTTTTATACAATGGAGTAGTACTCAGCTATAAAGAAGGATCACATTGAGATATTTATAAATAAATGGATGCAAGTTGATACCATACTCATAAGCGAAATAAATCCAACTCACATGTAGAAATACCGTATGTCTCCCTAGTGTAAAAAATGGTTAAGAGTACATAACAGTTTATGGTAATCATGATTCCCCATTACATTGCTTTGATGCCTTATGATGCTTTCATTCATTAGTTGTAATGGTTTTATCCTGATTTGTTTGATTTTATTATCTGTGAAGATATGAACAGCTATTTTGAAGAAAGCAAGACATTATAATATTATTATAATGATAGTATATTATTTTTTTATTTAAGGAGAAAAGAAAAAAAACAGTGAAAGGGTACAAGTTATACAGATTTACAGAAGAAAAAAATGAACAGTAGGAAATTATTAGTTAATGGATTACATATTGCCATTTTAGAAATAATTGTTCAAGTCACAAAATTAAAGCTTGTAGAGTGGACATTCCAACAATGATACTGCAAACAGTTCTGTTCAACGATCCAATAAAACTCTGTGATATCATTTTCTATCTTATACACTTAAATATACATGCTGTTATATAGTTTAGAGCACTTTCTTTTCCTCTCTTTTGTACAATGACTATTACACATTTTGGGTTTCATTGCTCCCACAGTTCTTATTGCCTTTTTGGAAGAGAGTAAAACCAAGTGTGACATAACAGACCAGAATCGGTCAAGTCAAAAGGGTGGACATAATAGATAATGTAAAAACATAATACAAGGTGATCAACAATGGTTCCCATAATGCCTCCTGCTATCTCTAATAGAATTGCCTATATCATTAGTTATAATACAATTGAACAAAACAGTAAAGAACAAAACCGACAAAACCAAAACATTGGAGACATTGTAGGTCTTCAAAAGTAGATAAAACTCAACGAGAATGGGCGTTATAATGAATCTCATTATCTTCACAGCTGATGCCTAAACTTTCGAACCTGATACTATCCAGCAAAACAAAATAGGGGAACATCAGTCAAAAACAAGATGGTGAGAGTAATACAGGGCTTCAAATCGAGATAATAGAAAGTCAAAGTGGGTTACTATATTATATCCTGCTATTTTTTCCCTTTAATTAAACAGATAAAAATAAAAAAGTAAATAATGGAGTGGAGATTGAGAAAAAAGAGGGCATAACAGTGAAACAGCGCAGATCAAAACATAACCATTTAAGCAGAATAGTGTTTCACCATCAGATAATTCCGACCTAAAAGTAGTTACCATATTAACTCTTTCCTTGAAGTCCTTGAGTACAACTTCGTATACTGTAGCATTAAGTATATCAAAACAATGTAAAACCATTTAAGAGAATGACAACATTACAGAGTATTTAGAATCGACTAACAGAAAATGAACAATGGTTTCTGTATAATCTCCTTGTCTTTAAAAGGTTTTGCTTATACTATCGTACATAATAAAATCCAATAAGATACAACCTGTTTAGACCATTGGAGACAGAAGAACAAAAGCTAGATGAGACTTCAAAACAAGATGATATTAAATCAGTATTATCTATTAAGATATCATTTTCTCCAAAATAGCTGTTCCTATCATCCAATCTTCTCTTTCTCATTTCTGTTGAGCTCTTTTTCTGTCAGTAGCTGTCAGTTTGTCTTCTTCATTTTGTTCTCTGCTCCATTCGTTGTGGCCTCCCTGCCACTATTTCTGCGTTCTTTGTATTTTTCTTTTTTTAGAATATCCTGCAATACTTTCTGCAGGGTTGAATTGGTGGTTGCAAATTCCCCCAGTTCCTCTTTATCCTGGAAGCACCTTGTTTTTCCATCAATTTCCAGGGACAGTTGTGCAGGATATCTCAATCTTGGCTGGAGATTATTATCTTTCAAAGCTTGAATTATTTCCCCCCACGCTCTTCGTGATTTGATGGTTTGTGCAGAGAAATCTGCTGTAAATCTGATGGGTATTCCCTTGTAGGTGGTCTGTTTCTTGTCTCTTACAGCTTTTAATATTCTGTTCTTGTATTGAATTTCTGGAATTTTTATTATTATATGCCTGGGTGTTTCTCTGTTAGGGTTGTAGGTAGCTGGGGTCCTGTATGCCTCATACATCTGAGTATCTTTACCTTTTGCTAAATTAGGAAAATTCTCCTGGATTATTTCTGTGAGTAGCTTTTGTAGTTCACTTGTTTGTGTCCCTACTTCTTCTTTTATGTTCTTAATCTTTAAGTTATGGCTCCTCTTATCATCTTCTTGTCTTTGTATTGTTGCTGTTTGTTTCTTTGTTATTTTTAAGAAGTTTTTCATTTCATTCTCCCATATTACAAGTCTGCCCTCCAGTTCAGACAGTCTGTCCTTAGTTTCTTTCAAGCTGTTATGCCAGTCTTGGATAGACTTCTTAATTTCTTGATAGTCCCTTTGAACCTGCTTCACGTACTCTATGCTTTCTCTGTTTTCTCCATCAAACAATTCTCCCCTCTTTTTCTGTTCTTCCATTCCACCATCTGTTTTTTCCTGGGTGGTGCTTAGCATTTCTCTAACTATTCTGCATACTTCTAGCTTCAGGTCGTTGATAACTTCATTCCTGAATTGGTCTATGAGGCTCTCTATATGGCACTTAATGTCTATTGGTGCGGTGTCCGCTATTGCCTGTTTCTCAGAATTGGGGGCCGGGGAGCCTTTCTTGTTGCTTCCCTTCCCCATATTCTCTGTTCCTTATATATATGCAAGCTTACATAGGAGGCCCAGCTTCCCTGCCTGTCAGCCACAGCCCGATCAAATTGCGCTGGCTAGGTGTTCCCGCCCACCGCTGCGCACCAGGGAGTTACGGACTAGGCAGCCTACGTGGGAGTCAGTCGCTCCTCCGGGCCACCGTCAGGCTCTGGGATCTGGGTTAGGCCAGCCTACCAAGTCCGCCCGCAGCGTCACACAGACCAGGCACTTTTCACCAATCCCGTCTGAGAGGGGAATGTGTGGCTGGAGTCGCCACCGCGCCCTGCTCTTACAGGACTGCCCGAGCCCAGAAAGTCCTCCGCTGGAGTCAAACTGTGGTAGAGTGTCAGTTTCTCTCACTCACCTCGCCACAAGTCAGTGTACGCCTCCTTGTCTGTCCTGTTTTCGACTTCATTCGCAGACTCCCATTCCCAGAGCTTCTGCGCGTCTCTCCTTGCCGAGCCGCTGTGGAGGCAGCCAGCCGCCGAGCGGCGGGAAACCCAAATCGCGGTTTCCAATGGTGCGGGGTCCAGCCTCCACACCGAGTCTTTTCTGTTCCTATTTTAGCGCCAGGACTGCATTCCAAGTTGGTTTCTCTCAGCCCAGTTCGTTCCTGAGTCAGCAGAGCATATCTCTACCGGCTCATGTCTCCTTAGTCCGCATCATTCCTGACTTCTGAGCCGAGCCTTTCAGAGAGCCTCTGGTATTTGCTGTTATCTGTCTGCCATGTTCTCCCGGAACTGATAGTATATTATTATACTATCATACTATCATACTATTATACTATTATTATGATAGTATAAACATTTTTTTATGAACAAGATAATATAGTAGCCCTTGTTTGTTTTCTGTTATTTGATTCTGAATGCCCTGTAATACTTTCATCCTCTTGAGTGGTTTTATACTATTTTGTTATGTTTGATGCTATTGTATGTGAAAGTGTGCTCAGCCATTTCAAAGAAAGAGACATTATAGTAGGTACTGCTATATTGGGTTGTGTTGTGGTGAAATACTGGGTTGCTTAAATTGTTCTGTTCTGATCTGCTTTGTTATGTTCTCTTTTATCTTAATTTCTTTAAAAAAATTCAAAAATGAATTCATGCAATCAAAACTATGCAATTTGATGATTTTGGTATGTTTACAGAGTTATGAAGTCATTGTTATAGTCAACTACATTTTCAAGCTGTGTGTCATAGTGTGTGTCTATAATCTGAGCTGGGAGGGTGAGGCAGAAAGATTGCAAGTTCAAGCCCAACTTGGACAATTTAGCAAATTAGTGAGATCCTGTCTCAAAATAAAAGGTAAGAAAAGAACAGAATATGGGGCACCCCACAGGGAGGGCCAGAGCGTTGCAGCTGCGCAGCTCCAGCAGCTGCTGCTCTGCACAGCAGACCGGGGTGGGGGCCGGGGCGCTGCTGCTGCCTCCTGCCATGCACCAGGGTGGCCGGGGGACGCAGCCCCCCCGCGATCCCGACCCCGGATCCCCGGCGCTCCTCAGCCCCTTCGTGCAGGAGTTACATCTCTCCCGCCTCCAGCGGGTGAAGTTCTGCTTCCTGGGGATACTGCTGGCCCCCACCCGAGTGCTTCTGGCCTTTGTCATCTTTCTCCTCTGGCCCTTTGCCTGGCTACAAGTCGCAGGTCTTACCGAGGAGCAACTTCAGGAACCAGTTACAGGATGGAGGGAGACTGTGCCCCAATGGGTGCTGCACCTCAACCGCCCTCTCTTTTTCCTGCTGGGCTTCCTCCGGATCCGTGTTCGTGGCCAGCAGGCCTTGTGCCTTCAGGCTCCTGTCCCCGTTGCTGCCCCCCATTCTACTTTCTTCGACCCCATGGTTCTGCTGCCCTGTGACCTGCCCAAGGTTGTCTCTCGAGCCGAGAACCTTTCTGTGCCCATCATGGAGCCCTTCTTCGATTCAACCAAGCCATCTCGGTTCCTGGCATGACCCAGCTTCCCATAGAAGAGTGGTGGAGGAGGGCCACATCAGGAGGCAAGTGGCCCCAGGTACTATTCTTTCCCAAAGGCACGTGTTCTAACAAGAAGGCTCTGCTTAAATTCAAACCAGGAGCCTTCATTGCAGGGGGTGCCTGTCATCCGCTACCCCAAGAGTCTGGATACCACCAGCTGGGCATGAAGGGGCCCTGGAGTGCTCAAGGTGCTGTGGCTCACAGCTTCTCAGCCCTGTAGCATTGTGGATGTGGAGTTCCTCCCCGTGTATCAGCCCAGCCCTGAGGAGAGCAGGAACCCCACCCTGTATGCCAGCAATGTCCAGCGGATCATGGCACAGGCCCTAGGCAGTCCAGCCACTGAGTGTGAGTTTGTGGGCAGGTTGCCTGCCATTGTGGTTGGCCGGCTGAAGGTAGCTTTGGAGCCACAACTCTGGGAGCTGGGAAAGGTGCTTCAGAAGGCAGGCTTGTTACCTGGCTGTGTGGATGCTGAGGCAGAGACAGGCCAGAGTCCAATGATCAGCCAGAAGGAGTTTGCCAGGCAGCTACAGCTCTTGGACCCTCAGACCGTGGCTGGTGCCTTCAGTTACTTCCAGTAGGATGCCAGCAGTTTGGTGGACTTCCAAGATGTGGTACTTGTGCCAGCAGCTTTGGATGGAGGCAGGAGCCTGGAGGGTCTGACTCGCCTGGCCTTTGAGCTCTTTGCTGTAGAGCAGACAGAGGGACCTGGCCATCTGTTGTACCAAGATGGTGTCAGTGCCATCCTGCACCTGCTGCTGGGCTCGCCCCGCCCTGCTGCCACAACTCTGCATGCTGAGCTGTGCCAGCCAGGAGCCAGCCATGGCCTCTCCCTCTGTCAGTTCCAGAACTTCTCCCTCCACGACCCGCTCTATGGGAAGCTCTTCACACCTACCTGCACCCCCTCCACACTGCTCAAGGCACCTGCCAGGTGCCTTGTCCCCATGCAGCCCCCTGCTCTGGCCGACGGGACTGTGCAGGCTCCCAAGCAGAAGGGCGAACAAGCACCTCAGCCTCCCGCTCCTTCCGCCTCAGCTCGAATCCAGCCCCACAACTCAGGGCAGCGTCGGGAGCCCACCCTAGGCCTCAACCCCATTTTTGCTCCTGTTTGTTTTTGTTGTCATTATTTGTTCTTTTAAGTTGATTTTAATTTTTTGTTTGGTTGGGGTTTTTTTGGTAAGAAAATATGCTATATATAAATATAAATCTATATCTGTATTTTAAAAAAGCACAGAATGTGGCTCAGTGTGATGGGGCTGGGTTCAACCCTTGGTTCCACAAAAAGAATGATTTTTCTCACCCCTAAATGAAATGCTGTGCTTATTGTTTCATTTAGGGGTGAGGAAAAATTATTCTTGTTCCCCATTCCTGCCAAGCAGTCTGCCCCCTATTTTGTACATTTCTTGTAAATAGATGTATGATATGTAGTCTTTGAGGATTTTGTTTTACTTATCATAAAATTTTCAAGGATCATACATGACATGGTACATATCAATACTTCATTACTTTTTATTGCCAAGGAATGTCCCACTGTATAAATACATTATTTAGCTACTCATCAGTTGATGAATATTTAGTTAGTTTCAACTTTTGGACTATTTTGAATGCTTCTATGAACATTCATCTACATGATTTTGTGGGATATATGTTTTCATTTTTGTTGGGTACACACCTAGGAATTGCTGAATCATATGGTAACTGATTAATCTTGTGATGAACTGATAAACCATTTACCAAAGCAGTTGGGCCATTTTACAGTCCCATCAGTAGTGCATGACGGTTCAAATTATTCCACACCCCTGTTGACACTTGTTATTATCTGATTACAGTCATCCTAGTAGCTTTGAAGTGGATCTTGCAATTGTTTTCATTTATATTTCCTTAGTGATTTGTGCAGCTTTCATGTACTGATTACCATCTGTATATATTTGCAGAACAGTGTACTCAGATCCTTGGTGCATTTATTTGTTTGTTTTGTGTTTTGAGACAGGATCTCACTATGTAGTTTCGGCTGGCCTTGAACTCATAGTGATTTTCCTGCCTGAGTCTTCCAACTGCTGGTTTACAGACATGTGCCACACTACACCTGGCCAGATGTATAATCTTATAACTTGCAAATATTTTCTCCAATTTTATCGTGTCCATTGACACAATAAAAAAGGGTTTTCTTAGTATTTTAAATATATTTTTATTATCTCAATTTTTTCATTGTGTCCATTGACACAACAAAAAAAGGGTTTTTCTTAATATTTTAAATATATTTTTATGGGGCTGGGGATTTAGCTCAGCGGCATAAGCACCTGCCTTGCAAGCAGGCAGTTGTGAGTTCAATCCCTGGTACCGATAAAAATGAAAAACAACAACTACAACAATATATATATATATATATATATCTATATATATATATATATGTATTTTTTATTATTTTACATTTTAATCGAGATTTTTTTCTTTTCTTGTTTCCATCCTTCTGTCATCCCTTTGTTCCTTCATTCCTTCTTTCCTTTGTTCCTTCCTTCCATTTTCTCCTTCTTTTCTTTTTTTCTGTAATGCTGGGACTCAAACAGTGCTAGGCAAGTTCTCTGACAAGTGCTCTAACATTCCCTACCCCAAACAGATACTTAAAAAGGGAAAATTTCAGACAGAATTAATGATGCAAGGGGCTGGGGATTTAGCTCAGTGGCATAAGCGCCTGCCTTGCAAGCGTGTGGTTGTGAGTTCGATCCCTGGTACCGATTAAAAAAAAAAAAAAAACAAAGAATTAATGATGTGATAAATTTACCTGTGCACCCATCTTCAATAATTTACCATTCTTGTTTTATCTGTCTTCTCTCTCTGCAGTACTTCTATTTTGCCTATTGCTTTTTACCTAAAATTATTTTGGAATTTTAAAGTTAGTATTATTTTAAGTTGAGAAATCATAATTATATATATTTATGGGTCACATTGTGATGTTGTGATATATATGATATAAAAATATTAAATCAAACTAACATAACTATCACTTCAGCTACCATTTTTATAGGAAATGTTTAAATTTACTCTGAATTTTTTTTTTTTTTTTTTTTTTGTCTTTTTGAGATAGTGTCTCACTATGCAGTTCAGACTTGTCTTGAATGTAGCTCAGGCTGGCCTCAAATTTGCAGTAATTCTCCTGTCTCAGGATCCCTAGTGGTAGGATTACAGATATGCACCACCATGTTCAGCTTCTCTTAATTATTTGGAGATGTAAAATATATTATTATGAGATACTATTGTATATCTCATCTTGCTGTGCAATCTCAACTTAGTGAAGCCAATCTTACGTCATTTCTCATACATTTGTATATCTTGTGTTCTATTTGTTTTCTCTAGTAAAACCCTGACTAATACAATATCCAAAAAATGCTTACTCAGATTTTGTGTGCTCCTGGGCAGGGCCGTTGGAAGGGTATTGATTGGATTATGGGGTTTATAGATGACTTGCTCTTAGGAGGTGGGTCTAGTTGGAAGAGATGGATTACTCTGGGCATGACCTGGAAGGGTGCATCTTCCCCCTGGCTCCTCCCCTGATTTTCTGTTTCCTGTCTACCATGAGGTGAGTTGCTCTTATTTTCTCAGGCCCTTCTGCCATGCTGTCCTGCCTTGAAGCCAATGGGTGATAGACTGAAAATTCTACAAACTGTGAGCCTAAATAAACATTTCCTTTAATTTGCAAGTGTGTGGTATTTTATTTAGTCATGAAGAAAGTGACCAAGACAAGGACTAATGGGCATTACCTAAAGATCTTCAATAAAGAACAGTGGATCTATGAGAGTTGATGTGACTTTGCCCTTGAGGAGGTGGTGATGGGTGATATTAGATAAGGCCATTCTTTAGAATTCATGTGCAGAGGAAGAAGGTAGATAGGTGTTAGGAAGCAAAGATAAGGACTCTATCAGACACCCAATAGGATGATAACTCTGTTACTGTGGAGAATGGCTTCTCCTTTTTAATACACTGGCTTGCAGTGGTGGGACTCCTAGCAACAGCTCTTTGATCACTTTAATTGGTTCTGAGGTGGCCACTTGACTCAACGTTGGCTAAAGCCCCTTTCTTAGACTCTTCCACTATTTCATCGATTTAGTAATGGATGTTTGACTCAAGCTTGGGTTTCTGTGCTGAAGAGAGGGAGGGAAGAAGGTGGGAGAGAAAGAAAGAATGATCAATCTTTTTCCAAACCAGTAAAAAGCAAAGTGATCTGAAGTGATCATTTTCCATCTTGTGGCCTGAGGAGGGGAAGGAGCTGGTGTGTAGCAAGAGAGAAGAGCAAAGAAAACAGTCAGTGTGAACAGAAATGGACACAGAGAGACTGACTGTATCCAGCTTCCTTCTGGGTCCCTGTCTTTCCTGCCCTGGTTCTAAGATCCAGTTCTTACAATCATAAAATTTTTCCTTCTCTACCATTTTCTGTTGTCTTTTCTGTCTCTCTTTGTGCTTTTGGAGCTCAGCACAATACCAAACATCAGTAGCTGTTCTGTTAATGTTTAATGACCTGACCTGAACATAAATAAATTGAAAAGCAAGAAAGAATCCCATCATTAAGTGAATAAAACCATTTTCTTTTCTCCCTAGACTAATGTTTGTCAACACTTTCATCATTTTTACTTAACTGCAGTCCCAGGACAGACCCAGTTTTTTATGCTATCTTTCTTCAATAATGAATTATAAACATATTTCCCTGAAGTTCATGGTCTTCCAGATTTGCAATTATCATTGTTGCTTCAATAATGGGAAAAGATAAACTTAGAAAGTATTTATGCTGAATATTTCATGAGGCACACAGAGATGGGATTGCTCTGGGTGTAGCAGGTCTCCAGCTCTTCCCTCACCTGCTGCATCATCAGCCTGGCAAAGCTGCACCCTGCTCACATCCAACTCTGCTTTTCCTCCTGTATGTTCCTGCAGTGCTGAGCATGGCACGAGGGAAAACGTAACCACATGGCTGGCCTCACCTTTGCTTCCTGCGCCCTCTGGACAGACCCACAAGGCTGTCCAGCAGCCATTCCATTTTCTCTTGATCTATACACTGTCTTGTTTTCCTGTGTTATCACCATCAACACCAAACTCTGGAGACATTGTCATCCCAGCCTCTGTCCCAGCTGGTGGCCTTGCATCAGCCACGACACGCTGTGAGGTAAGAAGCAAGGAGGAGAGATGTTACAAGGCCCTCACCATCTAGTCTACCTCCTACTTGTTCTCCTATTACTATGAATATACTGAATGGGCAGCTATTTAAGTCCAGCCCCATTTCCACCCGCTTCCACCAGCTCAAGGACTTTGCTCTAGCAGTTCTCTGAGTTCCCACCACGTCTACCTCTCCTATCATTACTTTATTGCTTTTTTACTCCTCTTTTCATTGACTGCAAAAGGCTGTTAGTTCTTTCCTCAGTGGTCCACCTACACACATGTACACGCTCACAGAAATACAACCAAGACACTTTTCTTGGCCTACTTCACTTTCCATCTGTGGCTCCATTTCTTTTCTTTCTTTCTTTCCATCTTTCTTTCCTTTTTTTTTTTTTGTGGTACTCTGCATTGAACTCACTACTTCACACTTCCCCACACTTGCTTATGCTGCTGAGCTAAATGCCTAGTCCCTCCCCTTTTGATTTTGAGTTAGGGTCTTGCTGGCCTTGAACTCACTATGTAACCCAGGCTGGCCTCAAACTTACAATCCTCCCACCTCAGCCTCCCAAGTGCTGGGCTAACATGTATGTGCCATTGTGCACAGCTGTAGTTCCATTCCTTATCCTCCTTTTCAGGCAAACTTCCTGAGACCAGTGGTTTTTAAACTGTGGTACAGCGTCAGCAGGATTCCTTGGGAATTTCAGATAGGCTGCTCATTGATTCTCCCTCCAATTCTACTGAATCAAAAGTTCTGGGGAAGAGGTCGGGCAAACTGAGCTATAGCAAGCCCTCCGGGTGCTTGTGTTAAATTCTGAATGTAGAGAATCAGCACTCAGATGGAGTTGTTGACTCTAATTTCTGTCCTTTATTCTCTTTTTAAATATTTTCTTAACATGTATGTGTTGCACACGTTAAGGAGGTTCAGTTTGATATTTCTACACATGCAAATAGCATGCACTGCTCAAATCCTCTCTCCCTTTATCCACACTGATAACTAAGTTCTATATTAGGTCTCCTCATTCCATAGGAACTGCTTCAGGGGGTGAAAGTTACATATAAACAAGACAGGATGGCAAGAATTAACCCTGTGGTACTGAATTAAAGTCAGAGATCTCAGTGTGAACCTCTGGTTATCTGAATAAATATATGGACAAACACAGACACAGAGTTCCAGAAAACATTATAGCTGTGTGTATATATACATGCATGTACTACTCAGCTTTGTCTGCTGAGAGGGCTCTGCAGCAATGACATCCCAGGCACAGAGAGTACATCCAGTCTCCAGAAGTTGGTTTCTTTTTTATTTTTTAAAATCCTGTTATTTTTTAAAATTATTTTTTCCTTAATTAAAAAAACAAAATAAATAAATAAAAAGGAGATTGAGATAAAAGAGGACATAACAACACAACAGCACAGGTCAGAACAAAACAATTTAAGCAATGTAGTGTTTCACCACAAGATAACCCGACATAACAGTAGTTCCATAGTGTCTCCTTCCTTGAAATATCTGAGTATAACTTTGTATACTATAGCATCAACCATATCAAGACAGTGTGAAACCATTCAAGAGAAAGTATTACAGGGTATTTAGAACCAACTAACAGAAAATGAACAATGGTTTCTAAGTTATCTCCTTGTCTATAAAAATTTTTGTTTGTGCTATCACATATAATAAAATCCAGTAAGATACAACATGATAACACTGATGGAGACAGAAGAATAAAAGTTTGATGGGACTTCAAAACAAGATGATATTAAATGAGCACTAGCTATTTATGATGTCTTGTTTTCTTCAAAATAGCTGTTCATACCATCACAGACAACAAAATCAAATGGCCCAGAATAAAACCATTCCAATTAATGAATGAAAACATTATAAGGCTTCAAAGCAATATAATGAGGAATCATGATTACCACATACTTTTATGTATTCTTATCATTTCTTACACTAGGGAAACTATTCAGTATTTATACATGTGAGTTTGATTGATTTCACTTAAGAGTATGGTCTCAAGCTGCGCCCATTTATTTACAAATATCTCAATGTGATCATTCTTTATAGCTGAGTAGTACTCTATTGTATAAAAATACCACAACTTTTTTATCCATTCCTCAGTTGATGGACACTTAGGTTGTTTCCAAGATCTGGCTATTACAAATTGTGCTGCTATAAACATAGGTGCACATATATCACTGTTGTATGATACTTTCAGTTCTTCTGGGAATATGCCTAGAAGTGGAATAGCTGGAATAAATGGGACTTCCAATCCCAGCTTTTTGAGAAATCTCCAGACTGACCTCCACAATGGTTGTACCAGTCTACACTCTCATCAACAGTGCAGGAGAGTTCATTTTCCCCACAGCCTCTCCAGCATTTGTTGTTGGTTTTCTTGATCCTGGTCATTCTTTCAGGAGTGAGATGGAATCTCAGTGTGGTTTTAATTTGCATTTCTCTAATGACCAATGATGATGAACATTGTTTCATGTATTTATTTGCCAATTGTATTTCTTCATCTGAGAATTGTGTACTCATCTCAGATGCCCATTTTTGGATTGGATCTTTGTATTTTGGGGGTCTGATTTTTTAAATTCTTTGTATGTTTTAGACAGAAGTCCTTTGCCTGAGGGATAGTTCACTAAGATTTTTTTCCCAGTTTGTGGGTTTTCTTTTCACTATGCTGGAGAGTTCTTTTGACATGCAGAAACTTTTTAATAAGAGGTGGTCCCAGTTATTGACTCTAGGAAGTATTTCCCATGCGATTTGATTCCTGTTAATGAATTCTCTACCTACTCCTATGTCTTCAAGGTTTTTACCCAACTTATCTTCCAATAGATTTATTGTTTCTGTTTTAATATTCAGAACTTTGATCCATTTAGATTTTTTTTAGTACATGGTGATAGGCATGGGTCTAGTTTTAGTTTTCGGCATATGGAAAGCCAATTTTTTCAACACTATTTATTAAAGAGACTGACCTTCTTCCAGTGAACATATTTGGCCCCTTTATCAAAGATAAGGTGGTTAAGTGTGTTTGTGGTCGTGGTTGTTTTTTTCTAATCTATTCCATTGATCTTCAGCTCTGTTTTGATTCCAGTACCATGTTGATTTTACTACAGTTGCTTTATAGTATAACTTCAAGTTGGGGATTGTGATGCCTCCTGCCTTGCCTTTGCTGCTTAGAATTGTCTTTGCTATTCCAGGTCTCTTCTCACTCCAGATGAATTTTAGGAGTGATTTCTCTAGATCTATGAAGTATGTTGATGGTATTTTTATTTAGATTGCATTGAATCTGTATAACAGTTTTGAGAGAATGGCCATTTTCACAATATTTATTCTTCCTATCCATGAGCAAGGGATGTCTTTCCACTATCTAAGATTCTCCTCAATTTCTTTTTTCAGTGTATTATAATTTTCCCTGTATAGGTCTTTCACTTCTTTCATGACAGTAATTCCTAAATATTTCATTTTTTTGCTTGCTAGTGTGAAGGGTGTGGTTTCTCTTATTTCTCTGTCCGTGATTTTGTTGTTAGTGTATAGGAATGTTTTTGATTTTTGAATGCTGAATTTATTTATTAAATCTAAGAGTCTTTCAATGGAGTTTTGGGGGTCTTCTATGTAGAGTATCATGTTACCTGAAAATAATAATTTAACTTCTTATTTTCCTATCTGTCTTAGTTACTTTTTACTCATTGCTGAGACAAAATACCTGAAGCCCAAAGTTGGGAATGGAAAGGTTTATTTCTTACAGTTTTTGGAGGTTTCAGTCCACACTCAGTTGGCTCCACGGCAGGTGGGCATGGCTGGGCCACAGTTCATGGCAGCTGCAAACAGCAAGCAGGAACCAGCAAAGAGCAAGACACACCTTCTTCCTGCCATTACATCACATCTTGGCTCCACCCCTTTGTGCGTGGAGCACTGACACCATCAATCCAGGCACTAGACAATGAACCATCAGAAATGCACAATGCAAACTCATGAGGCCTGGGAGCCACAGACATAAACCATGACATTCCACCCCTGGCCCCCGGGACTCATGTAAATCCGTTATACAAAAGACATTTAGTCCACCTCCAAGAGTTGCCAAAGTCCTAACAGCTTCAGCATTGCTGAATGATCCAAGTCCCAAGTCTCCTCCAAGATCTATGGCAAACTCTTAACTGTAACCCCCTGTACTAATGAAACAAGGTTAAACATTTCTGAAATGCAAAGGCACAAGATAAACATTACTATTCCAAAAGTTACAAACAGTGGAATACAAAGCATTGGAAACAAAGCAAGTCCAATATCCAGCAGGGCAAACATTAAGTCCTAGAGTTCCATGCTCAGCATCTGAAGCAAACTGGTTGCAAGCTCCAAAAGGCTTGGGTGATTTCACTCCCACCGCACTTCCAGTGATTTCAACTCCTGCAGCTTTTCTTTTTTTTTTTTTTTTTTTTTTTTTTGTCTTTTTCCTTTTTATAGGTACTGGGGATCAAACTCACGACTGCCTGCTTGCAAGGCAGATGCTTATGCCGCTGAGCTATATCCCCAGCCCCTCTCCTGCAGCTTTTCTCTTAAATCTTCTCTGCTCGCTTTTTGGAGCTTTCCTTGGATCATCCACATTCCTGGGTTTTCAAACTTTTGGGGTCTCCACTGCACCTTTGGCTTTAGCTTTACATCTTCACAAATTGCCCTCTCAGGGGCACACTGCTTGGCCTCCCAGGCCCTTTGCAAACGAGGTGGTAGCTGTCTTATCCTCAGAATTCATGCATTTTCCTTGCACCTCAAATCAGCACCTTTTGGAGGCTGTCAGCTGAAGTGGTAGCCAGGCTTTTCTCTCTCTTGGCTGTAGGGGTCAGTTGCCTGTATTGCAGGCCTCTGTTTACCTGATTGTGAGAAAGAGCTTCTCTATGTTGCTGCCATTCTGGAACCTCATGTGGCCTCTGTTGCCATTTTGGAACCTGGTGCTCTGCAGCTTTCTCCTTTGAGCAAATTCTTTTACCTTTGCAGTGAGGCTGCAAAGGGTGGGCACCGGCTTCCTGGGGGTGCCCCAGGGCCATCTTTCTTCTCTCTGTTTCTCCTCAGGAATCAAAATCTCAACTCTGAGTTTACAATCCACAGCCTTCCTGGAATTTTCCTTCTGGCCAAACTCACAGTATTGCAAATTATCCTGCTGGACTCTTTGCTCTTGATTTGCAACATAAAGCTGGTTGAAAGCCCCCAACAATAGCCATGCCACAGCCTCAATGTTCGATTGCTTTTTAATTTCTTTTTCAAGATTAGTCAGTCCATTTCCTTTTGTCTCAGTCTCAGGCAAAGTCTCTGGGCAGGAGGAAAATGCAGACAAACTTCCTGCCAAGCCATAACACACATCATGTGGAGTCCAACATCCAATGCAGTGCTTCTTCCCAGCAGAAACCTCCCAAGCCTGGTCTTTAACATCAGCCTTTCTATCATCAGCCTTCTGGTCTCCTGAGCTCTGACCAGAATCTCCTCTACAGAACAGCCTAAGCTGCTGCAGCTCTATGCATCCAGGCGACATGTCCGAACCTTTCTGAACTCTGCCCACGAGCCATTTCCAAAGCCTCTCAAAAAACATGGTCAGGTATAGTCACAGCAAACGACCCCAATCCTCAGTACCAAATTCTGTCTTAGTTACTTTTTACTCATTGCTGAGACAAAATACCTGAAGCCCAAAGTTGGGAAAGGAAAGGTTTATTTCTTGTTTTTGGAGGTTTCAGTTCACACTCAGTTGGCTCCATGGCAGGTGGGCATGGCTGGGCCGCAGTTCATGGCAGCTGCAAACTGCAAGCAGGAACCAGCAAGAGCAAGACACACTTTCATCTTGCCATTACATCACATCCTGGCTCCACCCCTTTGTGGGTGGAGCACTGACACCATCAATCCAAGCACTAGATAATGAACCATCAGAAATGCACAATGCAAACTCATGAGGCCTGGGAGCCACAGACATAAACCATGACACTATCTTTACCCCTTTTATTTCTCTCTCTTGTCTAATTGTTCTGGCTAATATTTCCAGTACTATATTAAATAGGAGTGTTGATAAGGGACATTCTTGTTTTGTGCCTGATTTTAAAGTAAAGGCCTTCCATTTTTGGCCATTTAGTATGATACTGGCTGTTGGTTTGCCATAGATGGCCTTTATTATATTGAGGTAAAGACCATCTATTCCAGTTTTCTGTAAGGTTCATATCATAAATGAATGTTCGACCTTATCAAAAGCTTTTTCTACATCTATAGAAATGTTCATGTGATTCTTACTTTTGGCTTTATTGATATAGTGGATTACATTTATTGATTTACCTATGTTGAACCATCCTTGCACGCCTGGGATGAATCCCACTTCGTCATGGTATATAATCTTCTTGATGATTTTCTGTGTCCTATTTGCCAATATTTTATTGAGGATTTTTGCATCTGTGTTCATCAGGGAGATTGGTCTGTAGTTTTCTTTTTTAGTTGGGTCTTTCTCCAGTTTTGGTACTAGAGTAATATTTGCTTCCAGGAATGACTTAGGAAGGATTGCTTCCCTTTCAATTTCATTGAAGAGTTTGAGGAGTGTCAGCCTTAGGTCTTCTTTGTATTTCTTGTAGAAATCTGCAGTGAATCTGTCTGGGCCTGGCCTCTTCTTTGTAGGTAAAGACTTAATTACATTTTCAATTTCATTAATAGAAATTGGGTTATTCAGCACTTTTATATATTCTTTACCTAGCTTTGGTACTTCATATGTTTCTAGGAACCTATCTATTTCTTCTGTGTTATCAAATCTATGAGAGTAGATGTTTTCTAAATAGGTGTTGAGGATCTTCTGTATTTCTACGGAGTCTGTAGTGATTTCACCTTTTGCATTCCTTATTGCATGAATTTGGCTAGGGGCTTATCCATTTTATTTATTCTTTATTTATTTATTCTTTCAAAGAACCAACTCTTTGATTCATTGATTCTTTGGATTGTGTTCTTAGTTTCTATTGCATTAATTTCTGCCCTGATTTTTATAATTTTCTCACTTCTTTTGGCTTTGAGCTTGACTTGCTCTTCTTTGTCTAGATGTTTGAGGTGTAACATCAGGTTATTTATTTGTATTTGTTCTGTTTTCCTGATATGGGAACTCAGTGCAATAAATTTTCCTCCGAGGACCACTTTCATTGCATCCCACAGATTCCAGTAAGTTGTATTTGTATTTTCATTTGCTTGTAGGTATTGTTTAATTTCTTCTTTAATTTTCTTTAATTTGACCCACTGATTGCTCAAGAGTGTGTTATTCAGTTTCCATGTGTTTGTGGGATTTTTGAAGTATCTTTTATCATTAATTTCTAATTTCATGGCGCTATGATCCAATAACATACAAGGGATGATTTCAACTCTTTTGCATTTATTAAAATATGTTCTGTGAGCTAATATATGGTCTATTTTAGAGAATAACCCATGTACTGCTGAGAAGAGTGTGTATTCTGATGTTGTTGCATGGAACACTCTGTATATGTCTATCAAGTCCATTTGTTCACAGGTGTGATTCAGTTCTGTAATTTTTTTGCTGATTTTCTGTCTGGTTGATCTGTCCCTTGGTGTCAATGGTGTGTTAAGGTCTCTTGCTGTAATTGTGTTACTAATTTGGTTTTTCATTTCTGTTCATACTTATTTCATATAAGTGGGTGCTCTGGAATTTGGTGCATATGTATTTAAGATTGTTATCTCTTCCTCTTTAAGTTTTCCCCTAACCAGTATGTAATGACCTTTTTTATCTCTTCTAATCATTACTGAAGTTCACATTGTCTGCAAACAGAATTGCTACCCCCACTTTTTTGGGGTTCCTGTTGCATGAAGTATTGTTTTCCATCCTTTGACTTTCAGTCTATGAGTATCCTTTTGGGTCACATGAGTTTCTTGTAGACAGCATATGGTTGGATTTTGTTTCTTGATCCATTCTGTCAGTCTGTTTCTTTTAATTGGTGCATTGAGACCATTTACATTAATGGTTATAACTGTTATATGTTGGTTTATTGTTGACATATTATCTTTCTGCCATTGCATCTTTATCTTTCCATTCTGTTTAACTGTCTGCCTTGCTTAGTGGTTTTTTCCTATGTGTATCTCGACTGTCTTTTAGTATTCTTTGCAGGGCTGACTTGAGGATCATGAAGTTCTTCAGCTGTTCTTTGTCATGGAAGTATCTTATTTCTCCATCTATTTTAAAGGACAGTTTTACAGGGTACATCAGTCTAGGTTAGAAATCATTTTCCTTCATGATCTGAAATACTTCACTCCATGCTCATCTTGACTTTATTGTTTGTGCTGAGAAGTCTGCTGTGATTCTGATAGGTTTTCCTTTATGGGTGATCTATTTTTTCTCTCTTACAGCTTTTAATATTCTATTCTTTTGTTGGATTTCTGGGATGGTGATTATTATATGTCTGCATGTAGTTTTATTTTGGTTATGGCTATTTGGCATTCTATATGCTTCAATGATCCTAATATCAGTTTCCAATCTCATGTTTGGGAAATTTTCAGCTATTACTTCTCTAAATATCCTCTTGACATCCTTTATGTTGTTCCCTTCTTTTTTATTTATCCCTATCAATCGTTTGTTGTTTTGCTTTGCATCATCTTCCAGCTGTTGAATTGTTATTTCCTGCTTTCTTGTTATTTTTAAAAGATCTTCCCTTTCCTGTTCACTAGCTGCAATTTTGTCTTTGAGGTCTCAAATTCTATTTTCACTTTCAGTGAGGTGGTTTTGACAACTTACAATGGAATTTTTGATTTTCTATATATCTCTTTGAATCTGCTTTATGTATTCTGTTTCTTATATTGTTCATCCAGGGATTCTACCTTTTTGTTTTGTTCTTCCAATTTTTAAACTGTGTCTTCATTAGATATGTTCAGCATCTCTTTCATTTCTTTTATCACTTCTTCTTTTACCTGGGAGATTATTTCTAATTTGAATTCCTTTAAAGCTTCCCAGAGTTGCTTCTTTATTTCAGTTGCTATTATTTCAAGTATTTCAGGTATATGGCATATATTTTCTTCTATGTACATAGCTCCTAAGGTTTCTTCGGATGGACTGGAGATTTGAGATTGTAATTTGGTCCTTCATTTTGTCATTTTCCTATATTTCTGTGTCTCAAGTGTTATTCCAAGGCTTCCCCAGGGCCTGCTAGAAATCCTCTTTTATGCTTTCAGCTCCTGGGACTCTGGCCGTCTAGTTCCCCAGATTGAGAGGGGGTCATTGGAGGGTGGGGCAGGCTGGCTCAAATCCCGCTGAGCTGGTCCTGTGCAACAGGAAGCTGTGAAGTTCCCTGTCCAGACTGAGGGAGGATCGCAAACTAGCTGGTCTTGGGGGATGGTTCAGGGACACCCCAGGCCACCCAGCCTCTGGAACCAATGGCATTGGCAGGCCCAGAACTCTAGTTGTTGGTTTCTAATACCACTTTTTTCAATAAAAAGAACCAGTGAGGGATTTAGCTCAGGGGCACAAGTACCTGCCTGGCAAGCATGGGGTTGTGAGTTCAATCCCTTGTACCACCACCACCACCACCAAATAAAAACAATAATAATTATAAAAGGAAACAAAGTGCTTTGGAGAAATAGCTCATTCAGTGTTGCAGTGGGGAAATACAACAGTTGGAACAATCTACAGTAACAGAAAGTAGCAAATTGCTAAAGAGAAAAGTAGGATAGGCACATGTTCTAGCAGCCAACCTGAAAAAGCTCCTGAAGGTTAAGATGAGATAAACCTCATTTCAAAACACTCTTATGTGACATATGTAGAACTCTCACTCTCACTAAGAAATAAATTTTGATTCCTCTCTTTCTGGGCATAGGCTCAATTTATTTATTTACTTTTTTATTTTAAAGAGAATAAAAGAAAAGAAAAGAAAACAATACAGAGCAAAGCAAATGAGAACAGCACAATGCAAGCAACACAGCACTTCATAACAAGACAACAAGACATCAACAGTGGTAACCATGTCTTTTATTTTCTTCAAAATAGTTGACCGTACCTTCACACACAATAATACCAAACATAATGACACAGTATAAAACCATTTGAAAGATGGAAAGCATTACAGGACTTCAAAACCATATAAGATGAAATGAACAATGGCTACTATAGTGTCTCATTTTCCTCAAAAATGTTGTCCATACTATCACATATAATAAAATCCAATAAAACATGACAGGATAGAATCAATTGAAACAGAAGAACAAAAACATGATAGGACTTCATAACAAGATGATAAGAAATCAGCAATGGCTTTTATAATGTCTCATTTTCTTCAAAATAGCTGTTCATACCATCATACATAATAAAATCAAATAAAACAATAAAACCAATTAAACAAATGAATGAAAGCATTAGAAGACTTCAAAGCAATGTAATAGGAAACCCAAATAACCATAAATATCCTATTATATTCAAAATAGCTGCCCCTATCATCAGACAGAGTAAAGTCTAACAAAACAAGACAGAACAAAGCCAAATCTAACAAAATTGTGAAAACAATAAAGGAGTTCGAGATAAGACAATAAGAAATTAACAGTAGTTATCACCTTTCCCTCCTAGGCTTTTCCTCCCCTATCATGCTTACAATAACTATTTTGCTTTCAGATCCCATTAACTCCTTCTTTTTCTTATGCTAATGTTCTCGCATATGAGTTCAAACCCTTTCACCCATGAACATGATCGTGGGTCCGTATATCTACAGGAGCCTTGAGATTACTCTACTTTATAGCTGGGTAGCATTCCATTGCATGAAAATACCATATCTTTCTTTTCCATTCTGTGGTTGATGGGCAAGTTACTCTTGCTTTTTTTTTTTCTGGTCTCCAGTTACTTGGAACAATTGTTTTCTCTCCTTTGATTTCCAGTCTATGAATTTCCTTTCCAGTTAAATGTGTTTCTTGTATATAGCATATTGATGGATCTTGATCCACCCTCCCTGTTTTTCTTTTTGTTGCTGACCTGAGGCCATCTACATTAATGGTTACAACCAGCAAACATTGGTTTGTCTCTGCCCTGCTATCCTCCTGTTGTTGGTCTCCACTTTCTCCCTTCATTCGATTGCCTGTCATGCTTGGTGATCCTCCTCTGCTGCTGTTCCTGGAACCATGGTCATCTTTATCTCTCTCTAGAATACCCTTTAGCACTCTCTGTAGGGTTGGTTTGGAAGTTGTAAATTCCTTCAGTTGTTCTTTATCATGAAAGTATCTTATTTTTCTATCCATTTTGAAGGATGATTTTTCAGGGTAGATCAATCTGGGTTGGAAGTTGTTTTCTTTAGGGTTTGAAACACTTCACTCCAAAGTCTTCTTGACTTGATAGTTTGTTGGTAAGTCTGCTGTGATTCTGATTGGTTTTCCTTTATAGGTGATCTGTTTCTTTTGTCTAACAGCTTAATATTCTATTCTCGTGCTGACTTTCTGTGCTCTTGATTATTATGTCTGCGTGTAGATTTACT
The DNA here is from genome assembly GCF_034190915.1 of Cavia porcellus. Lineage (NCBI taxonomy): Eukaryota > Metazoa > Chordata > Mammalia > Rodentia > Caviidae > Cavia > Cavia porcellus. The sequence continues at coordinate 70,634,926 of NW_026947485.1, read as the reverse complement.
TTGGTTATGACTAGTTGGAGTCCTATATGTCTCACTTACCTGCATGACAGATCCATTTCCCATGTTTAGGAGGTTTTCTTCTATTACTTCTGTAAATGGTCTTTTAATTTCATTTGTGTTGACCCCTGTTTCTTTATTGACAGCTATCACTCTTAAATTATGCTTCTTTGTATCATCTTGCAACCACTGAGTTGTTATTTCCTGATTCCATGTTGCTTGTTAAGAAATCTTTCCTTTCATGATCACTAGTTGCAATCCTATCTTCAAGGTTTGAAAGTCTATCTTCAGTCTCTTTCAAGTGGTTTTGCCAGCTTTTGATTGACTTTTTAATTTCCTAGATCTCTCTTTGAATCTATTTCATGCATTGTAATTCCTTTCTACATTCAAAGTTTCCATCATTTTCCTATGCTCCTCTTTTTGTCTGTGTCTTCTTTCAGTATGTTTTTGATTTCTTCTTTTATCTGAGGCATTATTTCTGATTTGACTGCTTTTACAATCTCATGAAGTTGTACCCTTACTTCAGTTGCTATCCTCTCAGAAATTTCAGGTGTGTGACTTCCATTTTCTTCCATGATTGTATCTCCCAGACTTGTTCTGTGTGGGCCAGATGCCTGAGATTGCCTTTTGCTCCTTCATCTTGACATTCTCTTGAGTTTCTCCCAACAAGCTGGTTGTGGGGCCCCAGGCTCTTCCCACATTGGCTTCCCCTCCATGGTGAAGGGGAATGGGACAGGCACCTGGGTTCCTCTAACCCCAGATTTATAGGTAGGTAGCAGAGTGTGGAGTGGGCTTCTCCAGATCTATGCTGCTACATTGGGGCTTCCCTGATGATCAGGGGTGCATGGAGACAAGGCTGCTTCTCTCAGCCTGTGTGTCTACCTTGGGACTCTTGCAATTGTGGTAGACATACTGGGGTGTACTTGTCTGATTCTGCTATTGGGTGATGGCTGCCCAAAGGAACCAAGGGCCTCCAGTGGTGGCCTACAGGTGCACAGGGCTTACCTGGCTGTGTGTCCCTGCTTCTGCTGGCCACCTGCAGGAAGGATCCTTCCAGTGACAACTCCCTGCAGGTGGAGATGGATCTGTAGGTTCTCTCTGACTGCACTGGCCACCTCGAGAAAGGGTCTTCCGTGGTGGCACCCGCAGGCAGAGCTGGGTCTGTCTGGCTGTCTCTGACTGTGCTGGGCTCTCATAGGAAAGGGCCTTCTGGTGGCAGTGCCCAGTAGACTGAGGCAGATCTGTCTGGCTCTTTCTGCCCATGCTGGGCACCTGTAGGAAAGGGCCTTCTATAGGCTCAATTTAGCAGCTTGCTTCTAAAAACCTGAGTAGAGAAAGAAAAATAATTTTGTATCAGAGAAATCTTGTAAATACTGTCTTAGCCAGGTGTCCCCCTTCACATCTCCAGTGGCACCTGGAACTATCATGTATAATTGATGTGATGTGATAAGAAGCACATTTCACTTCTACAGTCTTCTTTTCAAAAACAAGAAACTTGAATAAAATATCAGAAAAACCCAGATCTGGGGATGCCTGCCCAGAATTCCTCAAAATGGTCCAGGTCATGAAAAAAGGGAGAGACTGAGAACCAATTGTAGTCAACAGGAGACTGTACATGCATGACAGTTAAATGCACAGTGGTGCTCTGGATTGGATCCTCGAGCAACAACAGCAACAACAACAAAGCAGACATTAATACAAAGACTGATGGAAACAAAGTATGAACTACAGTTAACAGCAAAGAATTAGAGTGTCTTAGTCCAAGACCTTGTAAACCCTGGATTTCTTGCTGCCTGATTGTTCTTAGCCTCCTTTGCTGATTCCTTCTCATCTTTCTGACTTCTAAATATCAGTGTCTCAGAGCTCAGGGCTTGGATTCTTTTTTTTGTTTGTTTGTTTGTTTTCTGTCTACAAACCACTCTCTGGTAAGCTCATTTAGTATCATGGCTTTAAATAATAGTTTCAAACTCATAAATTTCTACTTTTGCAGACTTGATCCTTAGCCCCAGACTTGTATATCCAACTGTCTCCTTGGAATCTTGATTCAGATACCAATAAGCAATTAGAATTTAACTTGACCAAAAATGAACTCCTGATACCCCTCATGCACTTGCTTTTCCTATAGTCTTTCCTATCTTTGTAAATGTAAGTTTTGCCTTTTGGTAACTTAGCTCAAAACTTTGTATTTGTCTGTGATATTTTTTTCACATTCAGTCCACTGGAAAAAATTTTCAGCTCTACTTTCAAAAATATCCCGAGAATCCATACCTCCCCAGAATTCCCACTGATCCCACCTAACTCCAAACCACCAGGATTTTTGCTTATTTTATAAAAACACAGTCCATATTGTTCTCTTGGCTTCTGCCATTGCCTCTCATTGTGTTCTCAACTTGTTATCAAGTGATCCTACTAGTTTGTAAAGCCAGGTATATTTTATGCTCCAAACCCTTTACTGAGCTCCCTGTTCACTCTGCATTGCCTTTCAACTTAGCATCCTACTATTTTTTCTCCAGTCCAGCTATAGAGGCTTCATAGCAGTTCTCAAACAATGTAGGCATAGAACTGTGTGAGAGTTTTTGCACCCATTACATTTTCTGCTGGCAACACCAAGATGGTAGTAACTTGTTAGGAAACAATGAAATAAGAAAACTAGTGAACTAGATGATAATGAATCTAATTTACAGAATATAGAGGTACTGGAAGAAAAGGTGAATACTGTAATTTTCTAGAGTAAACCATGAGAAATTGGCATTTTGGGAGTGAGTCATTATATTTTCTTATTTGTGTTGCACATATAAGCTAAGCAGATCCCTTCACTGCTTTGCTCGTGCTATGTTTCTTGTGCCAGGAGGAATGCCTGGAAAGCATTAACTATTTGGTAAATGCTCACCAAATGTTGCAGGAGTGATTGGAGGTAGGTGGAAGATGTGGGGATTAGACCAAAATGAAGCACTGTGTTGAACAAAAACTCAAGCTGAAAATTTAGTGAGAACTTAAAGCAAGCCAAGAACCTTTCTTAGACTGGAGTTTCCACAACTCAATAACCTGAAAAATGTTAGTTTCTATGTTGAAATGCTTTTTATTCAACACACACTCACACACACACACACACACACACACACACACACACTCCAAAACTAAAATAAAAACTCCCATGGAAAGTTCTCAAATTATTTTACTCTTAGATGGCCAGGTCAGAAAGTCAGGTAGCCAAATTTAGAAAGTGAAGATGAAAAAAAACAGTAACCGGACAGCTATTTTGCTGGCTTTCTTGTTCAAAGCCAATGTCCTAATGGAGGAGGGGCTGCTGGCATCTGAGAGTGACTTAGGCGTTTGGCAGTGTCTCTGGCTCTGTGGACAGTAGCTCACAAAAGGGAAGTCCAGGACAGGGGTTCTTGTAGAAAGGTAGAGGTGCTTCAGATTCATCTGGACAAGAATCTACCAAAAAAGTGATCGATCTGCATGAGGAAAAATCTTTGCCATAGTTACTGATGTTTGTTACCCAGCTAAGGTAAATGTATCTCATTAAGAAGATAATATAAGGGGCCAGAGATGTAGCTCAGCAGCACAGTGCCTACCTGGTGAGCGCAAGGCCCTGAGTCCAACTCCCAGTACCAAAAAAGAAGGAGGAGGAGGAAGAAGAGGAGAGGGAGCGGGAGGAGGAGGAGGAAGAGGAGGAAGAGGAGGAGGTATGAGACTTTGAAAACTGGCATTAAATATTTATGGATTTTATTCAGCACAAGGAAGTGCCTAAGCACAGATATCTTCTTACTCTACCTGCAGTCTCTGGAACATTTAGGCTACAATCTAATATCTCTTATGTCTACAACCTCTCCTTTCTGAGCTGTCATCTTTCCAAAAAAAAAAAAAACTTGACAAGTTCAGGAAAGTGAAGGTGTATCCTACCACATACTCACATTTTCCAATACTGTATATCTAAATATGATCTATAGCTATATGTGTTTTTAAATAGTACAATTGTAATATAGGTGTTCTTTTGATTTTTTTCTTTTACTATAATTTAAAATGTACTTTGGCATACTGTACTTGTTAGAGTTTCTTGGGACAATAAGAAGCAAAAGGAAAGAGAAAGTGAAAATGGCCTTTATTTTGGACACGGAGAGGAGCCCACAACCCATGGGGGTTGGCTTTCTCCTGTGATAGGATATGGGGCTGGGGGCAGAGGGTTATATGACCTCGAATTGGAGGTGGCACATGGGGTGGGCATTGATGATGTGTGAGGAACTGATTGGAATTTTCCTCAAGCACAAATGGGAAAGGAAGTTGCAATTAGGGCTGAAGGGGAAGAAGGAGGAAGTGGTAAAGTGTTCCTGCTATGGCTTTCTGCTATGTTAGACCACCACAGTACAGTGTTTATGTTATATTGTACAGTAATTTTTATTAGGGCAAGAACCTTTCAGTACTCAGTATAATTATGTCAGTAGCTGAACAAGATTTCACAGGATTAACCCATGCTAGTTTCCATCTTTTTGTATAGTTGGACTATTTAGCATAAACAATGTGTTGGCAGCTCATATAATAGCCTTTCTTTCTCACAGATGGTAACAGCCAACAGAGATAGTGCTTGGGGCCAGCAGAGCAACCATGGCTTGTTTGATGCTAAAGGAGACCATTCCTGTCTTTTTCTCCTTTTTTGGTACCAGGGATCAAATTCATGACTTTGCACTTTCCCGGCAGGTGCTTGTGCTACTGAGCTAAATCCCTTGCCTTTCCCAATCTCTTTCCAAAAATTTCTCTATTATCCTGCTATCACCTAAAATCCCCTTCACTGGAAAAATTAGGGTAGTGCATGAATGTCAGTTATAGGTATTGCGTTCTTGTTTTGGAGGGACAATACTTAAGTCGTTGTCACCATTACATCCTTTTTACTAATCTAATGTATTAGATTCACTAGAAGACATTAGAGGAACAGGACTGAGGTGATTTGATGGGGGGCTACCAGCATTATATCTCTTGGCAAGGACAAAGGTGTCTCAAGCTAGGAAACCCTGGTTGACTAAGGCCATCTGAGAGCTAAGAGTGAGGCCCTGAGAAGGAGAAGAGTCTTGTTCTGAGAGTAGAATGGCCCCACTCCAGAAATCAGCTTCCCTCCCTTCAGCTCCAGATAAATAACATCCGCTAGTTCACATTATTTCTCAGTCTTACTCTGAAACCACAGGACATGCTTTTAGGACACCTACATCAACAGAAGTCTCTGGCCTTAAGCACTGTTGTATCTGCTGGAGGTGACCCAAAATGTTGCAGCCAGGGAACTCTTGAAGGCACAGGAGTGAGTGGGTACCTATGGATCAGCTCAATAGACTGCCCCTGACTTCCAGATCAAAAACAGCATCAGTGGCCTGTGGAATACTTCAGGAGAGTAATGGAGTAAGGGAGGCAACTGGAACAATTTTATGCTAGGTAAAACCTCATTATTCTTATTATTCCCCGGAAATAAGCTCACTGGGTAATGAGTCCACACAGTGATTACATGGGAAAAATTCAATTAAATATCACTGGTGTTAACAACCTGGTTGCCAGCCAGCTGCAGCTGGCCAGCCAGACAGCATTAAATATTGGCTGTCTCTGCCTTTTGAAGTGATTGTTTGGCTTTCTCAGTGTCTCCAAGGTGACCAGCCTACTGCGCCTCATGGCCATTTGGGAGTTAAAAGGCAAACAACTTGCTCTGCATGTTTCCTGGGATCTACCTTCTCTCTCAGTGGATTCATCACTGTTGTACAAAAGTGCTATTGTACTCAGTGGTGTAAACACCTGCCAGGCAAGTGACAGCTCATGAGTTCAATCCCAGGTACCAAAAATGCTACTGAGTTTTATATGTTAACTTCATATCCTGCTATTTTACTGAATTTGATTGTAAATTTTAGGTGGAATGTTTTGAGTTTTCTATGTAGAAGATCATATCATATCCAAATAATGATAACTTGACTTATTTTATATATATATATATATATACATATATATATGTATATATATATATATATACATATATATATGTATATATATATATATATATATATATATATCCTTTTATTTCTTTTTCTTGTCTGATTGCTCTGGCTAAAGTTTCAAGTACTATATTGAACAGAAGTGGTGATTGTGGACATCTTTGTCTTGTTCCTGATTTTAGAATGAAATTTCTAGCTTTTGCCCATTTAATATGATATTGACAGTAGATTTGTCATAACTGACTTTTATCAGATTGAGATATGGTCTTTCTATACCTATTTTTTTTCAGTATTTTTACTATTAAAGAATGTTGGATTTTGTCAAAGGGTTTTTCTCTGTTGAGATGATGATATGATTTTTGTGATATGTACATTTATTGATTTGCATATGTTGAAGTATCCTTACATGAAGGATTATTCAAGGATGAAGCTTATTGGGTCCTGCTGTGTGATCTTTTTGATGATTTGTTGCATTCTGTTTGCCGGTATCTTGTTGAGTGTTTTTGCATCTATATTACTTAAAGAGATTGCTTATCATTCCCTTTTTTGATCGGATCCTTGTCTGATATTAAAATCAGGATAATACTAGCTTCCAGGAACAACTTGAGAATATTTCTTCCATTTTACTTTTATTAGAGAGCTTGAAGAAGCTGGATGTGGTGGCACATGATGTCTGTAATCCCAGCACTCAGGAGGCAGAAGCAGGAGAATTGCTGTGAGTTTGAGGTCAACTTGGGCTATTAAGTGAGTTCAAGGGCAGCCTCAATTGCACAGGTAAGCCCTACCTCAAAAAGACCAAAAAATAAAATAAAATAGAACAATTTCAGGAATATTGGTGTTAGACCTTCCCTGAAGTTTCATAGAATTCAATGAATCTGGGGCTGGGGATTTAGCTCAGTGGCATAGGTGTCTGCCTGGCAAGCATGAGGTCATGCGTTTGATCCCTGGTACCAAAAAAAAAAAAAAAAAAAAAAAGAATTCAATGAATCCATCTGGACCTGTGTTTTCTTAGTAGTTTTTTTTATTAATGCCTCAATTTCATTGCCTATCATTGGATTATTTAGGGGTTTTACACCCTCTTGTTTCAGTTTGGATGATCAATATATATCTGGGAATCTATTAATTTCTTATGAAGTGTCCAGTTTATTGTGAAGTAGTTGCTAATATAATCTCCTTGATTTTGACAGTGTCCCTTGTGATTTCACTTTTTTGATTTCTAATGGCAATGATTTGGATCTTTCTTTTTTCTGGTTAGATGGCTAAGGATTTGTCTGTTTCATTTTTTCCATTGCAGAACCCACTCTTCAATTCATTGATTCTTTGTATTGTTTATCTCTTTTTTTTGGGTCTCTGTTTCACTGATTTCTGTTCAGATCTTTATAATTTCTTTTCTTTGCACTAGTTCTGAATTTTGAGTGTTCTTATTTTTCTAGGACCTTGAGGTGCATCATTAGATTATTTATTTGGGCATGCTCTGTTTTTGTGATATGAGCATTCATAGTTATAAACTTCCCTCTTAAGATTGCTTTCATTGTGTCCCATAAATTCTGGTATGTTGTACTGTACTGGCACTACATTTTAGTTCTAGAAACTGTCCTAATTTTCCTTGATTTCTTCTGCAATGCATTGTTTACTTAAGTGTATATTGTTTAGTTTGCATGTATTTGCATAATTTCTGTGTTCTCTCTTGTCATTGGTTTATAGTTCCATTGTGCTATGATCTGATAACAAGCACGGTATAAATTCAGTTCTTTTACATTTACTTAAGTGTCGGTGTCACTCCCGGCCGGCAGGAAGGACACACAACAAAGTCTGGCAGTGGACAACCTTTTCTTTTATTTTCCTTCTCCGTACAGCCTGCCCCGGGAATCCTCCCGGCCGAAGCCTCTGTTGGTCCGCTCCCTGCGGCTCCTTGCGTGCTTCTCCCTACAATCTGTCCCGAAGCCTCTACCAGTCCGCTCTCCGCGGCTCCTTGCGTGCTTCTTCCTACAGTCTGTCCCGAAGCCTCTACCGGTCCGCTCTCTGCGGCTCCTTGCGTGCTTCTTCTGCTTCTTTTGCTTCTTCTTCTTTTCTTGGCGGGAGAGGCACTCACTTTTATAGGGTTCAGTTGTTGCTAGGCAGACTATCTTACAGGGCGGGTTGTGAAGCAGGAGATCTTACAGGGCGGGTTGTTTACCAAGCAGGAAGCAGGAGATCTTACAGGGCGGGTTGTTTACCAAGCAGGAAATAAGCGCCATCTTAGCACACTCGATGGGAGGGGTAATCTAGCTCAGGCTTTGCTCTTTCCTACAGGCCTCACGTCCGCCAAGTAAGGTGACCGGGCTCGGCCGCGGCTCCCAACATCTCCCCCTTTTTTATTTTTTATGAATGTGCGCATCGTAGCCCTTCCTGGACTGGGTGCAGAGGCTTATGCCCTATGCGTAGGCCCACCGTAGGTCCTTGGCTTAGACCCTGGTCGGCCGTCCCATGGTCTGCCAAGGCCCTGAGGCCCTCGTCCTTTTTCTAGGGCCAGGCACAAACTGGACGGAACCTGGATGCACACAAGCTTGCACTCATTTCCTCTCCGTAAAGAAATCCCCTCGGAGAGAAATTTAGACCTGGGCAGCATCTAACAGTCCAGCGGCTTACGTGCAGGATGGGGTAGGGCCTGGCTTAGGTTGAGTCGCACCGGGGGAGTACGCTCTTACCCGTCATTGACTCTCCTACCCAGCTATGTCATAATTTTTTAGAGGAGGAGTGTGGGAAGCTCACCGCCCCTAGACTCGGTCGTAGGCTAGGCGAGCGAGCCATGCATATGCCTGAGGATCTTTTTGTCCATTTTGGGCTACCGCTATTTCTATTCATCTTGTTGGTTGGTCTGTGATGGATCTCCGGTAGGGCAGGTCTGATCTTCAGTCGAGGGCTTTGTTGCCCGTGTCAGTCTCTCCGGTCATCTTTCCATTTAACCCACCCTTTATGGTTGGAGGAAGGGTTGCAGTGCTCCATAGCTGGGGAGCAATTATCATTATTTAAATTTAAAAAATTGTGTGTGAATAGTGCCATGGATAATCGTGCCTTTGGGGCCAGGCCTTGGCCTACTCCCCCTTTTTGTTTTTGTAAAATTTCTTTGAGGCTTCTATGAGCCCTCTCAATGATTCCTTGACCTTGGGGATTGTATGGGATACCATGTTTTAATTGTACTTCCATCATTTTGCAGAACTCATTGAAGGCTTTGCCTATATAGGCTGGTCCATTATCAGTTTTTAATATTTAAGAGTCCCAAATTCCTGTATATGTGTGATGTCCATCTGCCAAACATCACCAGGGATCAAACCTCGAGGGTTTACTCCCATCGGTATGGCAGGTTTGTATGTGGCACAGGAGTCACATAGTAATGTGTCCTGGGTCCCCGCAGCTGAAGCACCCCTTGGCTTTATGTTCCTCTCTAGGCCCGCGAGGTCCCCTTTGTTGCACTGCCGCAGCCAGAAGAGCTGCAACTCCCGAATTAGAAAGCGGCCCCCCTATTTCTCTGCATATTCTGATCCAGGCGTTAAGATCCTTATTCTTATGTGGGGCTATTGCTGCCTTACATTCCTTTGTGCATTGTTCGAAAATCAACTGCCTAACCAGCGGTTGAGCCACTTCCCTATCAGAAAAGATCTTATCGGCGGCATCTTGCATCCGAGCCACAAAATCAACGAATGGCTCTGTTGTGCCCTGGACTATTTTAGAAAGGCACAAGGATGCCGTTCCGGCACCACTCACCTGCTTCCAGGCGCGAAGCCCAATGGTATTGATCTGCTCATAAACTGCACCAGGGAACTGAGTCTGATTATCAGCGTGTTGGCCTTCCCCCATAAGCATGTCTCTATTCCACCCCCGGTTCCCTCGGTTAGCGTTTCTTTCCGCCTGTTCGGCAGCGAACTCGGCGTACCAGGCTCGCCAATCCAGGTAACTACCCGAGGGCAGACACGCCTTTGCCAGCTGAGTCCAGTCCGTGGGGGTGAGGGGCCCAGAAGACAGGTTCTCCAGCATGGCAATGGTGTAAGGCGCAGTCGGCCCAAAGGTTGTAACTGCATTTTTAAGTTCTCTAATCTGCTTTATTTCAAAGGGTTCCCACACATTACGTCCCTGACCCATGGCCATCTGTACAGGATATATCCCATAGGGGCCGCTATCTATCCCTGGGAACGGGTGGTCTTCATTAGACACACGACCCCCATGCCACAGCTGTCTGTGGAAATAACGTTCCGCCGGTGGCGGAGCATCGTAAGATGGCGGCCGTGGCTGAACAGAAAATGGCGGCCTGTGCGTTATTTCCTGTACTGACGGAAGAGGGGGGAGTTCCCATGCGGCGGCATCGCGGCGAGGGACCGCTTCCGGGAACGAGTTCCAGGGCGGAGCAGAAGGTTCTGTCTCCCTCCCCTGCCAGGGGGCGCTCAGAAGCTCTCTGCTTTTTCGTAAGCCTAGCTGAGCGGAGCGCAATTCGCGGTGCAACGCAGCGAAAGAGCCTTGCGTCTCCCCATCAAGCGACTTAGGCCCCTGACAGCTGGTCTCTTTGGCCTCCTCACCATTCAACCTTCCCTCGTCCTCGGAGTCAGACGACTCCGAGGCTTGAGCCCCGTCCTCCTCCTTAGCATCTTTGTTCCCCTTGACGGACCCCTCTTGGGAGCTCCCTGCCTGGGCCTGCTCAAATACCCTGCGTACTTTTGTAAGCTCTTGAGAGCTTTCCCCGCAACCACCCTCACTCTTAGTGCCGCTACCTAGCATGTTTCCCATTTTTTAATATGTTACTCACCGCGTGAGGCCCAAGGAATCCGCCACTTACGTGTGAGCCTGAGAGGAGTCTACAAACCCTGTAGGTGCGCGCCACCCAGGGCCCAGGTTTATCCTCTACTCACCTGTCTTGCAGCTCTGCGTTGGAGCGTTGTCCACTGCCACGTCTCGGGGGTGATCAGTTCCCCGTACGGGCGACCAGATGTCGGTGTCACTCCCGGCCGGCAGGAAGGACACACGACAAAGCCTGGCAGTGGACAACCTTTTCTTTTATTTTCCTTCTCCGTACAGCCTGCCCCGGGAATCCTCCCGGCCGAAGCCTCTGTTGGTCCGCTCCCCGCGGCTCCTTGCGTGCTTCGCTCCGAAGCCTCTACCGGTCCGCTCTCCGCGGCTCCTTCCGGGCTTCTACTTCCCCCCAGGGGTGGCACCAGTATATATACGGATACAGTGTCCAATCATATTAAAGTAAGCAAGGCAAGCTGATTGGCTAACATATTATTGAGCGGGTTGTTTACGCGGTAAGCAGGAAACTAACGTGCTCGATGGGAGGGGTAATCTAACTCAGGCTTTACTCTTTACCACAGGCCGCATGATCGCTATATGCGGCGGCTCGGCAATGTGGTGGCTCCCAACAAAGTGGAATCCTGTGTTCCCAGGTTCATCTCTGATTGCAGTCAACTTGAGCATAGCATTTAATGTCTTGGGGTATCTGCTCAGGAATTCTGTTTTTGTTAAGCTTTCATATAATCTCCATATCTCACAGCAAGAGTCTCCCAGATGCTTGGTGCCACCTTGGCTGGTTAAACTTCCGCCCATTCTATGTGACCTTACCTTTCCCACAGTTTGAGCTATGTTTTCATCTCTTTCCCTTACCTCCCTTCAAACATTGGCACTTGGGTCAATTGGTAAAGAATACCGGATCTAAGAATCAGCTTGTTACAAATACCAAGCACAAACTCAATTTGTGAGCAATTTGTTACCTCCTGATCTATTGTGGTTATTTCATGAGCATTTCCTGGATGTGTAGCCAAACTGTTCTGAGTGTGCCTGTCTTCATATCTCACACCTTCCATAAGCAGGAACATGTGGATTCCATCCACTCATTTAATTTTTTATGCTCCAATAAAGGGTAGTTGCCCCGTGCTAGGCAATGTCTAGGAAGATGCACAGGACAGGGAACTCACAATACCAGAGAAGGGATGGACCCAGGTATAGTGAGTTGTGTTTTGTTTAAAAACGGTCTAGTTATGAAGTTTAGGCTGTCCTCAAACTCACCTTGTAGACCAGGCTGTCCTCACTTGAGGTGATCTTCCTGCCTCAGCCTCTTCAGTGCTGGGATCACAGGTTTGAACCACCATGCCTGGCTAGATACAGGGAACTGTGATGCATCCTAGTAAAAGTAGGAAGAGATGTACACAAGGGATGCAGTGCTGGCAGGGAGGAAAAGCACATCACACCTGATTGTTTATGATAAACAATTCCTACTTGAAGCTGGCTTGCTTGACAACATATGACTTCATGTAACCAATCATGTAATAATCTGCCATCAGTCTTGTTCTTCCTGCTTGCAATTTTTAGTGGACTGTGCACTTGTTTGCAAATATACACCACCCATCCTTGGAGGCAAGGGTTACTCTTCCCTACCCCAGTCAGGTCAGGTCTGGCTGCAGCACTTGCTTTGGTCAGCTAGATGACGACACTCATTTTGAGTAGCAGACATGTGATGTGCCATGGTGTGCTCCCTCGTCGATTGTCATGATGGCCTGCAAGCTTTCTGGGTTGTTATGCCAGCTTGGGTTCTGAAGTGGGGCTGATACGTGGTGCTCATGCAAAATAAGCAAGAAATACATCACTGTTTTTTGTCCATTGAGGTTTTAGGGCCATTTATTGCTGTAGTGTAGTCTGATGCATTTTGACTGACATATTTTCATTTTCCTTATTGAATTATATTTTTATTTGTAGCTGATACATACTAGTGGCACATTTATGGGGATACAATGTAACATTTCTTTTGAGGTGGGATCTCATTATGTGTCCCTTTTTGGCCTTAAACTTGTGATCCTCTTGCCTCAGCCTCCTGCAAGTTTGGGATTGTAGGTGTGCACCACAGTGTGTAACTTAGTGTGACATCTTAAAACGTGATAGATAATTAGACATACATAGATAATTTCAGGGTAATTGGCAAATCTAATCCTAGATACTTATCATTAATGTTCAAAATTCTTCTTCTAGTTATTTTGAGACATTCCATTACTTTTTTCAACCATAGTTGTTTTACTGATGCACAGTAGCTACTCCAGGGGATTTTGCTGAAGAGGTGAAGGGGCCTGGGCATGAGGGTTTGGAGGGGAGAGTCGGTGGTGTCCAAAGTTCACCAGGAGCTTGGTCATGCCAGTGTCACACTGTCTTCCAGACGATGTTGACAGGAAAGGCTGGCAATGCATTTGTCTCCTCTTGTGTCTTCAGTTTTCTTGTTACAGTGTAAAAGCAAAGTTATAAAATAGCGAACTTATAGACATTTTATAGCAAAAGTTAAAAATCAGTTAGTGGCCTGTGACTGTGCTCCTGCTGCCTGCTAAGCTCAGTCAGTCTTCACTGTCTGGGTCCAGCAGCTGTCCAGGTCAGCCTGTGTCCAGCCGTGATGCTTGTGTTTTCCTATTTAGAAAAATATATGTAATTTGACAACTTATTTCAAGGACTTCATGTCTGGGCCAAACTGGCCAAGGACACATTTAACTCCACCTGCTCCCCTCAAACCCCTGCCTTCTTTTGCAGGATGTTCCTATTTTATGATAAGCAATTCCTACTTGAAGCTAGCTTGCTTGACAACATATGACTTAATTCATATAATCAATTATGTAATAACTTTCCATCAGTCTTGTTCTTCCTGCTTTCAAATTGTATTTAAACAGAACTCTAAGCTGACTTGCGGCTGGTGACTTGGGCTCTGATTCAGTCCTCTAGCCTGCTGATGTTAAAACAAATAAATGTTGCCTTCTTAACTCTTCACTGCAAAGAGTCTTCCATTCAGTTTGATATTGTTTTTTCTGCAACAATAGCACCAGCAATCTTTGGAGCCCCTTATTAATGAAAGAAGTGGCATTAAAAAGATATCAGCATTTTACAAAATGATTGGGCAGGGAGAAATCATTGCTACAGAAGCAGATTAGGGGCTAAGTTTCCAGAAATAACACCAAAGAACTTCTAGTAATTTACTAGTAAAGGAAAATATAAATAGAGTAATAAGGACACTCAAAATACAGTGGCTTCAAGGGAAAATAAGCTAACACTATTTCTTCTGGCAGACTGAGCCGAGCAGTCTGGGTCCGAGCTCAGCTTGAGTCCTTCGGGGATGTGATCCACCACCCCAAGGGCGTCCCCATCACATGGATTGTCAAAGGCAGGTGCCTTCCCCATAGTAGTCCCAGCTAGTGGGAAGAGAGAGGAACAATTTGTGCTCTTTCTTGAGTTGGATAGGGGCATAGAGCACTCCTGTGTGTATTTCACCTGTAAGAAGTAGGAAGTAGCCACCTGTCTCCAGGTAACTGTTGAGGACACATCTTAGCTTTGTCCCCAGCAAGGGTCCCATGAACAGTGTGTGTGCTGGTTAACCAGAACTCCAATAATGACATGTAACAAAGCATCACCATATCTGGTGGCTTTTAAATGACAGTACTTCTCATTCTCACAGATTTTCACATTGATTGCTGTTCAGCTGACCTAAGGTAGACTGAGTTGCAAGCCTTTGATAAGGCCACATATCGGGCATGATGTCATGTTATCTGTCAGATGAGTTCCATCCATAGGTATTCACTCTGGAGCCCATACTAGTGGGGAAGGCTCTCTTTGAGGTATGTTTTTCTTATGGTAAAGAGACACAAGAGAAAGCTGAGATGCTTGCTATTCCTGGAGATGCAGCCCCGGAAGGGGGTCACAAACTCACATGCCATGGCCAAAGTAAGTCACGTGACTAAGCCCGCATCTACCTACCCTATGAGAAGATGCTGGGAAATCCCTCAGCGGTGGCATGGGTGAACAGTTCTAATATAGCGTAAGCACAAATAATCAAGAAAATGATTCAATTCATACTTTGTGAATGAAGGGGAAAATTTATTTTGATGAATAACTAGTAATTTCTGCCACATCTTTTTTATTTCTTTGCATTCAGAGAATGTGTATCACACATTGGAGTGAATCGGAAGGAAACTAGAATCATGTATGAGGGACTTGTTGAAAAATTCAATATATATTTATAATAAGATTACAGTAACTAAATATAATGTAAATGTATATTGAATAAGTGATAAACTTGTCAATAAAAGTTTCCATTTTTATGAGAAACTTGTTTGTCTCCTGTGACCTTATTTTATGGAGGTATAATTTATATGCCAAAATACACTCAAGGTTGAGGTGGGAGGATGGAAATTCAAGTGTTGCCTAAGCAACTTCGTGAGACCCTGTCTCAAATGGTCTGCAAAAAGTGGGGGAGTGTGCCTTTCAGCAGCACATATACCAAAAAAAAGTCTGTTAGGGTACCCCTGGGTGCAATTCCCAGAACCCAAACAAAACAAACAAAAACACTATCTAAAGTGTACAATTTGATATTTTGTGATAAAGTTATATATACCTTCCTTTAGATATCAAGTTTTATGATGGAAATGGCTAGTTTCAAATTTTGTGATAATGATCTGCTCTGAATAATAGATCGAACCATAGGGACTTGGCATCAGTAGACAGTCTTTGACCCACAGAAGGGGCAACTTCATATGGTTCAATTTAATACAATGTAATTTTATGTAATTAAAAAATTTTGGGGGGGGGAGACAGGGTCTCATTATATAGTTTGGGATGGCCTTGAGTTCACTATGTAGCCCAGACTGGCCTCAAACGTGTAGCGATCCTCCTACCTTAGCTTCCTGAGTGCTAGGATTATAGATGTGAACTATTCTGCTTAGCTCAAATATTCAAAAATAAAATTGAAGCTTTTTCTTTTACTGACCACTGTCATACTAATATGAACAATTCACTAATAAAATGAATTAATCCTGTATAAGAA
The DNA here is from genome assembly GCF_034190915.1 of Cavia porcellus. Lineage (NCBI taxonomy): Eukaryota > Metazoa > Chordata > Mammalia > Rodentia > Caviidae > Cavia > Cavia porcellus. Next base: position 70,619,152 of record NW_026947485.1, on the reverse strand, counting down.
AATTTTGATTTATTTCTCTATAATTGACATTTAGTTTTGAATCCAAATAATTATTAGTATAAACATACAAACATTTTTTAAATTTTAAAAATTTCTAATTTTCAACTTAATTTCAGGTACGCAAACATGTTAGCTATGGCATTGTGCTTCAGCTAAGAATACCTTTTGACAAATCTCCAAGGGGAGATTCACCCAGCAAAAGTACTCATTTCGGCTCATGAACTCTTGACATCTCTCTTCTTTTGACTGTCATTTCATGTTGGTATGAATGCTGGAGTCCTGTTTGGTCCCATGCCTCACTGTAAGCTCAGGGAACTCACGTCTGGTTGGAGCTGCCACTCAGTCTGGGGTTTGGAGTTCAGGGCAGAGCCATAGGTACACACTCATAAAGCAGGGTCTCAGCAGGAGCAGTGTGTACTATTTAAGTTTCTGGGTGTCTTAGTTTCTTTTTGCTGGTCGCTGAGACAAAATACCTGATGCCAAAAATTGGGAAAGGAAAGGTTTATTTCTTACAGTTTTTGAGGTTTCAGTCCATACTCAGTTGGCTTTAAGGCAGGCTGGCATGGCAGTGGGGCCGCAGCTCATGGCGGCTGCAAACAGCAAGGCAGAAACCAGCAAAAGAGCAAGACACACCTTCTTCCTGCCATTACATTGTATACTGGTTCCACCCCTAGCTGGGTGTAGCACTGACACCATCAGTCCAAGCACTTAGACAATGAACCATCACAAAAACATAATGCAAATTCATGAGGCCTGGTAGCCACTGACATAAACCATGACACTGGGCTTCCCGTAGAATTCATGCACATGTCCCTTACACTGCAGCCAGATATACATATAATCTGAGCATATACATATAATCTTGACTTATTACCCTCCCTCTGAAATCTTTACCTATTACCTTCAGCAACTCATCTGCATTAGCTTGATTCAGAAATTCGCTTGTAGAACCAATAAGTTCTATTGCTCTTTGGAGTTTCTTATCAGTGCTACTAACAGAACTTGTATCTTCAGTTATATCAATTAACTGGTGATCATCTGACCTAGTCTGTTTTCTGTTAGATGAAATATTACCCATTCATCTGCTGACATATTCTTTGATTGCAGTGCTTTCCCGTTTTCTTTGCTCTTGATGACGCCAATTAGGCTGTGGACAGTTTCCACAGACAGATCACATGAGCCATTTTCCAGTAGAGTGAACTTTAGCTCTGACAATTAACTTCCTGACACTGTAATCAGCATTTTGGTGTTAGTCTTACCTGTCTCATGAGAACCTTATTTCTCACTTTCCACACACAGATGCTTAAGAACGATTGCATTTTCTTTTATTTGTTTAACATGAGGAGTGACAGTGGTTCCATGCAAACTGTGTGGAGTGTCAACTGATTGAGTATAATTTATGTGGAGCCCTTTCTTCATTTGATACCTGCAAATAAGACATCCACATTGTGGGACAGCACATATCCAGGGCAGATATATTCACATTCAAGACAAGTTAAAAAAAAATTACCTAGTTAGTGACTAAAACTTTCTTTTTTTTTCTTTTAAACTGCTGTGTCTGTTTTGTGATTCTGATTTTAGAATTTATTTAAAAACTTTCCACAAAAAAAATAAATGGTTCAGTATAAAATACTCAATGGAGGTCTTTATAGGCTCTTGCTTTGGAGTTCAGGCTGGCCTTGAATTCACTTTGTACCCATGAGACAGGAGATTAGGTGTGGCAAAGCTGGCTGGGGAAAATGAGCAGGACCTGTTGCAAGTCTGCAACCTGCCTGGACTCTGCTTTTGTAGCTCCCAGCCTGCTTACCAACAGAAGCACTACTCTCTGCAGGGAACTCACCTCAACACTGGGCAAACTTAGGAAAGGAGATAAGATAGGGTAAATAATTTTGTAAGACCTGGAGACAGTTGGAGATACTAAAAAATTTACAATGGATACTTTGAGGACTCTGCCCACTGAGATGCAAGATTTCCAGAAAACCATAACCACAGGTGTTCATTAGAACCTTCCTGCCTAGTGTCTCCTGTCTTCTCTCCATCTTTATAAAAGGGACACGCCTCTATTTGTTCAGGGCAGAAGGTCTTATCACACTCTTTGCCTGAACCCAGGCACAATACTTTCCATACCATGTTGCCTTTACAGAAACCTAATGGTTTCTGCTGCTTTCATATGTTACAACTGTCAAGTACAAGTTCCCAAGACAGCATCGAGTAATTCTCAGGACCTTGTATATGGAACTTCTCCAGAGTTCCCACGAGAGGCAGGTGGCATAAAAAAAAAAAAAAAAAAAAAAAAAAAAAAAAAGACCAGCCAGTGGTTTGGGGGAAGGAATATAGGCTTTTGTTTTTCCTTCTAGCTACTGTGTTCACTCCTTGGCTGCCTATGCATTTGTTTGTTGTGTATTGTGCTAAATTAGCCTGTTCTCCACATACACTAGGGTGTTTTTTTTTTTTTTTTTTTTTGTCGTTTTGAGACAGTATTTCACTGTGTAGTTCAGGTTGGCCTCAAACTTGCAGTGATCCTTCTGGATCAGCCTCTCAAGTGCAGGGATTACAGGGGTGAACTGCCACACCTGGTTTCTAGTTTGTAAGTCACTTTTACTGGCTCATATTCTGGTCAGGGATGCTCATGTTGTCAGCAGCACCTTGTCTTTTTGCATGACTATGGGTCACTTTTATGTGGATGTGCATCATCAGTTGCTTCCATATTTCCCTCCTTTATCTCCTCTGTTTCTCCTTCCTCTTCCTTCTTATTCTCTTTTTCTTCTTCCTCTTCTTCTTCTATTAACCAGGCTTAGGAGCTAAGCCTCTGATTTTGGACAGTATATGGGCTTGTGAGAATAAGAAAAGAAACTTTTTCTTGCACTAAAACAAAAATAGTGTGATATCCCTTGAAGAGAATTAGGCCTTTGTCATACCTGGAGACTGAGGTTGCAGCCCCAAGAAAGTTGGGTGCTTATGGGGTGGGTGCCCACAAGCCAAAAAGGGGGCTTTGTTCCATCAGGTTGGAGGTGATCATCTTGCCCCACTGTAAGAGGGAGAATAAATTAGAACTCAAAAGAAAACCTTGGAGGGCTGGGGTTTTAGCTCAGTGGCAAAAGCACCTGCCTGGCAAGCACTAGGTAATGAGTTCAGTCCCCCCGTCAAAAAAGAAAACCTTGCTCCTTTTAAAAGCAGAACTAGAGCCATAGCTCTAGTTCTCCTCTGGCTGAGGCCATCCTCACCTGGTTTCCAGTACTTTCCTGTTTAAATGCAATTAAGTGGAAAGATCCATGCCTGAGACCTGAACAGAGGAGTGTTTTCCCACATGGTTTACAAGTTGGGCTGTCATGGGGTTCAGCAAGGTGGTAAAAGAACTTTCCTTGGGAAAGTTAAAAAAACACACCTGCCTATTAATAAGGACTCCTTCCACCAATTAAAAGATGCTATGTTGGTGTCCATTCATGAGACTTGGAGGACAGGTTCACTGAGACAGACTGGTTGGGCTCCTTCTCTACCCTCTGAAGGAATTGGGGAGCTTCCCCTTCTGATCTGATCTGCTGGTGAAGAGGCAATCTTAGAAGTTGGGACTTCCCATTCTCTCCTTTCTGGGCTGAGAATGACAGTTCAGGACCAAGGTATTTCAATAACTTACTTTGAGCTTTCTCTGACCTTACTTCTGATCTTTTTCCAGCCATTGCGTACTTTCCTTTTTTGAAGGCATATAAGATCAGAGAGAAAGAATTCTAAACTGCCCCAACCTTTCCCTCTATCCAACAACTACGTTAAGCCCATAGGAAATGAGCATTTGCTGATGCAGAAAACAGGGAAATCATTTTAGATGAGGGAAAGTTCTGCTATTACCTCACAGCAGTTTGGATTAGGCAAGGCTGACAGATGGCCCAGTATCCTTCTCCGTAGTGAGTTAATGGGTCACAAAATCTCCCAGGGAAGGGTTTTATTCCATGGTAAATTATTGGCATCACTCTGAAGTTCCAGGTTTTGTCCAGTCTCACAGGGGCACCTTGTGGACTTCATGGGTCCTCCTTCTTCATGGGACACCACCTTAAAGTGCAGAGGACTACTTATCTCCTCTTCTCTATAAGCATAGTTGCTTAGGTACTAAGACAAGCAAATGGGAAATCTGTTGGATCTCATCACCAAGTGAAATTCACTGACTTTGCCACTAAGCCATATCCTTGACAAATGGGACAGGTGTGAACCTGACAATTTGAAACAAGGACAGCTTATCTACTATTGTAATATTGTCTGGGTTCAGTATGAACTGAGAGGTGATAAAAGATGGGTATGGGATGGCATGCTAGACTATGAAACTGTTGTGCATTTATAGTATTTCTGCTTGAAACATGAAAGGTGACATGACATACCCTACTGATATATGGGAAAAGTACTTCCAACCTGCTAGATGTCTGAAACTCCCGAGTTCGTATCCTCTAAAATCAAGGAATGAATTCTAGGGATAATGGGGGTTGTGAGTAGGAAGAATGTATTGAAACAAAAAAAAAATCTTCTGTCTAACAGAGGCAGAAGGGGGCTTGGGAAGTAGATTACCTACAGGCTACATTTCTCAAGGGTATTTTATTGAGCAAATCCACAAAGTGAGATGGGTTCAAGGTAGAACAAAGCTATAGTTAACTAATAAGATTACAAGCATAGCTGCTTAGGTAATATTGATCCAATGGGAAGTTATAAAGTGGGTGTGATCAAACTTATAGTAAACAAGTAAGGTGGATCAAACTTATAGTAAATAAGTAAGATTACAACAAGTGTAGCTGCTTAAGTAATATTGATTAATGAGTATCGAATTGGGAAGCAAGTCTTATAGCAAGTGCACAAGGGACTAGAACTCTCCTGAAAGGAGTGCAGGTTTGATCCTCTACCCCAACGTGATGGATGACTATTTAGAACATCAATCACTGCTGCTCATCCTTAGGGTAAATACAGGAGTGCAGTTGGTCCCCTTTTCTTGAAACCTGGCCTTCAGTGAATGTGCCTGATATCAGTCACAGCTGATTTCTTCACTGGCCTGTCCAGGACCCATCCCTGTGTGACTGCTTATATTTCTAAATAACTTAGCCATCTGTAATATTATGATCCTGTTTTTATAGCTGTTTATCAAAGAGAGTGCTCAAGAACTATAGCACTGGGTACAGGATCTTAGGAAGACAAAGATATCCTGGATGATCCTGTTCTACTTATCTCTCAGGGGAGTCTGCATCTTACTGGTCTAGAAGGTCATCTCAACCTCCTTCCTATGATCCTCAGACCAATAAATCAGGCCTATCCCCTCCAAGTGACAAGCGACTCCATTAGAGCCTAATGTCTCAGAGGAACTCAGTGTTGTTAAGCTCCCCAAGCAGCCTCCTCAGGGAGCCGAAGTCCCACTGGGAACACATAGATAGTTTTAAGCCTCAAAGTAGCCCCAAAGGTTGAACCCAAAGTAGTGCTTCCTACTACTCTGGTTCACAACTTGTCCTGCCCATAAGCAAAGTCCCAGGGATGGAAAGAACTACTTGAGTGCGGGTTCCTTTTTCAATTGCAGATGTCCAACAGTGTGGGAAATGATTAGGGTAATGATCCAAAGATTCTTGCAAGTTTGCAGATGGGTTTAACACTTTGGCCCTTGCTTTTATCATTGTGAGATGTCCAGTATATCTTGGCTATTTGCTGTATCCCAGATGAAAACAAAGAATCCTACAAGAGACTAGAAACTATGCAAATGTGCAATATTCCTTGAAAAGGTAAGGGAACTACCCTGGAGAGGCTATTCTCCCCTCCGTAGAACCATACCGAGATTAGAATATTCAGCATGGACTAGAAAGATCCATCTTTTAGCAAGGAGGAGACATTAATGGGACAACATCTCACTGTAGTGTACTTGGCACAAGCTACAAAAACTGCAGAATGTGCCTTAGACATATATAACCCAATTGATCAATGTGGCCTTCTCTGTGTTCAACAATTGGGACCCAGAGGAGACACAAAGGAGGAAAGCTAAAATTATAGTCATTGCAGTTGGTAATGCTTTAAATCCATGTCATTTAAGGAAAAACCCAGGGACAATCAGGAAAGAGTTCCTGTTTTTAGTGTAAGAAGATTGGACCCGAGGCATGAGATTGCACCTGACTCTTGGATACTGAAGATTTGACTGTCACTTCGCCCAGAGAAGGACTAAGCCAGTCAAACCCCAATTTTCTGTCCTGGCGACTGAAGAGGCCCAGGGGAATTCTGATGCCCCTGTCCACAGACATCACTATCTCCCAGAGGAACCCTGGATAATCTTGGATGTCATGAGTGATCCAATTCAACCACTTATAGATACAAGAGCTGCTCTCTCTGTTTTGATTTACTTCTCTGGAAATCTATAGCCATAGTTGGGGTTGAAGAGTTCCCTAGTTGGAGATTGTTTACTTTACCTTTGATGTGGTCCTTTGAAGGTCAAATATTTAACTGTGAATTTCTAATTGTCCCACAATGTCCTATTCTCCTGCGGGAAAGAGATTTATTAACAAATTGGGGACAATTCTCAAATTCTAACTAAGACCAAAATGGATTTTATTCACTGGGACAACATCAGGTCTTCCTAACCAAACTAGCCAACAGGTAACTCCTGCAGCATGGTATAATGAAATACCAGGTAGGGAAAATTCAGATGTGTTAGGAATTGTTAGCCTAAGCCCAGAGGCAGTCCATCTTCCCAGACAGGTCCTAGCAATGCTCTGTAAAGGACACCAATGAGACATATGTGAGATTTCCTTGGGAAGTCAAAAGGCCAGTAGGGAAGGAAAAAGGGCAGCCCTTATCCCTTAAGACTCTAATCTTAATCGCAGTTCCTGGGGAACCATTAAAGCCAGTCTATACTGCCCAGGAAGGTAAATGGGCCTTAGAACAAGGAGAAATTAAAAGGGCACTGTGGTGGTGTTTAGGAAACCAACTGGTCCTTTCGTAAGGGGTACAGTGGGAGGCTATAAAAACACTCCCTCCCAATGGGAAGAGATGCTACATCCAAAAGGGTCACTTGAGTTTTCACAGGGTTAGGATCAGCAACAACTACCAAACTGCTCTGTAAAACTTGTCCACTCTGTACCTACAAAATCTGGGCAAGCCTGAACTGCCTCCTTTATTAAAGCTGTAGAGAGATGAGGGACACATCTTGGGGAGTTAGACTTTACTCATTTGCCTCCATGTAGTGGATTTCAACAGATCTTGATCCTAATTTTACATCTTTCCTGGCTGGGTTGGGGCCCTTCCTACCTGTTCAGAAAAGGCTACAGAGAGAGAACATGGCAGACAGATAGCAGCAGCTACGCAGGCTCTCTGCGAGACCCAGCTTAGAATCCAGGAATGGTGCTGAGGGAGGAATCCTAACCAAGGGGAGATATACCCTGCTGACCCAAGAACGAAGGGGGCTGAGAGATACCAACTGGGAATGCAATCCTGGTGCTATAACAGGAACAGATAAAGCCTGAGCGTGGAAGCTGGAGCCCACACCATTGAAAGCCGCGATTTGGGTTTTCTGCCGCCACTGCTGCATCTGAATTGGCTCGGCAGGGAGAGAGAGACGCGCGAAAGTGCTGAGAACAGGAATCAGTGAACGGAGTTAAGAGCTGGGCGGGTGGGGAGCCATGCATCGACCTCCGGTAAATGAGGGAAACTGGGACTCTCCCACGGTCTAGGAGGTGCCAACAGAGAACTTTCTGGGACCTGGCAGACTTGCTGGAAGAGGGAGCTGTAGTGACTTTAGTCACATATCCCTCCTCTCAAGTGGGATTGGTGAGCAGTGCCTAGCCTATGTGACACTGCTGGCTGAGACTCAGTAGGCTAGCACAACCCAGGTCCCAATGCCTGAAGGTGCACCCCAGTGGTGAAGCCTTTGGTAGGTTGACCTGGAGGGGCAGGCCCTCATAGGCTGCCCGGTCCGTAACTCCCTGGTGCATTGCGGTGGGCGGGAACACCTAGCCGGTGCAATTCAGTCAGACTGTGGCAGACAGGGAAGGAAGCTGGGCCTCCTATATACGCTTACATATACAAGGAACAAAGAATATGGAAGAGGGAGCAACAAGAAAGGCTCCTCGGCCCCCAATCCTGAGAAACAGGCAATAGCAGACATGCCACCAACAGACATAAAAGGCTATCTCCAGAGCCTCATAGATCAGTTCATGAATGAAGTTATTAATGACCTGAAGCAAGACATAAGCAGAATAGTCAGAGAAATACTAAGCACCACTCAAGAAAAAGCAGATGGTGGAATGGAAGAACAGAAAAAGAGGGGAGAATTATTTGATGAAGAAAATAGAGAACACGTAGAATACGTGAAGCAGGTTCAAAGAGATTACCAGGAAACTAAAAACTCTATCAAAAACTGGCATAACAGCTTGAAAGAAACTAAGGACAGATTATCTGAACTGGAGGGCAGATTTGTAATATGGGAGCATGAAATGAAAAACTTCTTAAAAATAACAAAAAAACAGAAACAATACAAAAACTAGGAGATGATAAGAGGATCTATAACTTAAGAATTAAGAACATAAGAGAAGAAGTGGGGACATAAACAAATGGACTACAAAAGCTATTCACAGAAATAATCCAGGAGAATTTCCATAATTTAGCAAATGGTAAAGATACTCAGATATATGAGGCATACAGGACTCCAGCTACCTACAACCCAAATAGAGCTACACCTAGGCATATAATAATCAAAATTCCAGAAATCCAATATAAGAACAGAATATTAAAAGCTGTCAGAAACAAGAAACAGATCACTTACAAGGGAATACCCATAAGAATTACAGCAGACTTCTCGGCACAAACCATCAAATCATGAAGAGCGTGGAGGGAAATAATTCAAGCTTTGAAAGATAATAACCTCCAGCCAAGATTGAGATATCCTGCACAACTATCCCTGGAAATTGATGGAAAAACAAGGTGCTTTCAGGATAAAGAGGAACTAGGGGAATATGCAACCGCCAATTCAACTCTACAGAGAATACTGCAGGATATTCTAAAAAAGAAAAATACGAAGAATCCAGAAATAGTGGCAGAGAGACCACAATGAATGGAGCAGAAAACAAAATGAAGAAGACAAACTGACAACTAATGACAGAAAAAGAGCTCAAGAGAAATGAGGCAGAGAAGATTGGATGATAGGAACAGCTATCTTGGAGAAAATGATATCATAATAGGTAGTGCTAATTTGGTATCATCTTATTTTGAAGTCCCATCAAGCTTTTGTTCTTCTGTCTCTATAGGTCTAAACAGGTTGTATCTTATTGGATTTTATTATATGTGATAGCATAAACAAAAACTTTTATAGACAAGGAGATTATACAGAAACCATGGTTCATTATCTGTTAGTTGATTCTAAATACCCTGTAATACTGTCATTCTCTTGAATGGTTTTACATTGTGTTGATATATTTGATGCTACAGTATACAAAGTTATACTCAAAGATCTCAAGGAAAGAGACAATATGGTAACTACTTTTATGTTGGAATTATCTTGTGGTGAAACACTAATTTGCTTAAATGGTTATGTTTTGATCTCCACTGTTTAGTTGTTATGCCCTCTTTTATCTCAATCTCCATTTTATTATTTACTTTTTTATTTTTATCCTTTTAATTAAAGGAAAAATAAATTTAAAAAAATCAGGATATATTATAGTAACCCACTTTGATATTCTATTAACTTGATTTGAAGCCCTGTATTGCTCTCACCATCTTGTTTTGACTGATGTTCCTCTATTCTGCTTTGCTTGATAGTACCAGGTTCGAAAGTTTAGGCAACAGCTGTGAAGATAGTGGGATTCATTATGACGCCCATACTGGTTGACTATTACCTACTTTTGAAGACCTGTAATGTCTCCAATGTTTTGGTTTTGTTGGTTTCATTCTTTACTGTTTTGTTCAATTTTATTATAACTGATGATATAGGCAATTCTATTTGAGATAGCGGGAGGCATCATGGTAACCATTGTTGATCACCTTGTATTATGTTTTTACATTATCTATTATGTCCATCCTTTTGATTTAACTGACTCTGTTCTGTTAAGTCACATTTGGTTTTACTCTCTTCCAAAAAAAGTAATAAGAACTGTGGGAGCAATAAAACCCAAAATGTGTAATAGTCATTGTACAATAGAGAGGAAAAGAAAGTGCTCTAAATGGTATAACTGCATGTAAATTTAAGTGTATAAGTTAGACAATGATATTACTGAGTTTTGTTGGATCATTGAACAGAACTGTTTGCAGTCTCACTGTTTGAATGTCCACTTAATATGCTTTTAATCTTGTCACTTGAACAAATATTTCTAAGATGACAATGTGTAATCCATTAGTGATTTCCTACTGTTTATTTTTTTCTGAAATTCTGTATAACTTGTACCCTTTTTCTGCTTTTTTTCCTTTTTCTCTTTAAATAAAAAAAAAAAAAAAAGAAAAGGCTACAGAGGAATCAAGGTGGTACTTAAAAGAAATCATGCCCAGATTTGGACTGCCCCAGTTTCTCCAGAGTGACAGTGGACCTTGTTTTACATCTCATATAGTTAAGGAGGTGGCAAAGGGTTTAGAAATAAAGTACTACCTCTGTTCCGCTTGGCGGTCTCAATCTTCTGGAAAGGCAGAGAGAGCCAACCATACCCCAAAGTGAGCTCTGATGAAACTTTGGCAAAAGGCGCCTGAATCCTGGCTCTGATCACTGCCCATAGCACTCATGAGGGTTCATAATCTGACTAAAACTAAGTTTGAGCTCATTTGGGATGTTATGCAGGTCATTTCTGTCCTCCAATATGATAGTAGATCCAGACACTATGACATTCTTACCATATTTTATCAATCTGGGCCAAGTACAACAGATATTCATATGTACAGGCACAGATTCCTGCTAGCTCCTGGCCCAGACCAAGTGCTTGTGAAAGCTTGGAGAAAGGGAACACCAGCAAACCACTAAAGGCCAAAATGGAAAGGCCCTTTTTTTTTCAGTGATCCTTGTAGCACTCACTGTAGTAAAGAGGCCAGAGACAGATAATTGGGTTCATCTTTCTATATTAAAGCTAGCCCCACTGAACTGCCTAAAGAACATGATCACCCAAAAGAAAAACAAAAACACGACTCCTATCAACCTCTGGAAGACTTAAGATTTCTCTTTTGAAAGCAAAGCTGTTACAGATAAGTAAACAACACCTTGCTAAGGCCATGGCTCTCATGGCTCTCAGACTCTTGATGATTTAGCTGAAATACCTCTCAACGTACGTTCTTCTGAATAGAAAGCATGGAAGTCTGACCTGCTCCTCACATCTGGGCTAGTTGTAAGGTTTGTTTTCTTCATAAAACAGGGAGCCTGGAGATCATGAACCCTTTTCTCATTATTTCAGACAGATTTTTCTTCCCTCAACCTACCTACAAGCCTTAACATCCCGAGCTGGTTGGAGAATACATAATCCCTGATAGGTAGGGTCTATATCCTCTTCCAGCTTTTAAAGAAGATATAGAAGACAGAGGCCTCTACTCCTTCAGCACCCCCATAAAGATTTTTGGGGATTTGTGTTTCTCAGGGGAAACGAGATAGGAGATTAGGACATGGCAAAGCTGGCGGGGAAAAATGAGCAAGACTTGTCAATTATAAGATCCCAGGACAGTGCCAAATAATTCTCAGGGCCCTGTATGTGGAACTTCTCAAGAGCTCCTATGAGATACAGATGGCATAAAAGAAGACCAGCTATTATAGAAAGCTGCTGTCTTGCATGAGTCTCCATGATAGTCCGTACGATGTTTCTTAGATGTAGCATGAACTTTGGTTGTTACCCTGTTTTGCTCTTTGTTTGACCTAAGTCCACTCTGTAGAGCTGGTTTCATCCATACTCATCAAATAAACTTTTGGCACCATTTTTGGTTTGTCTCATCCAATTCTTTGTTCAAGGCAAGAATGACCTGGAATACTTTCTGAAAGAACTACCTGATAACACACAGGCTAGCTTAGAACTCTCAGTGATCCTACTGCCTCAGCCTCTTCAGTGTCAGGATTACAGGCATACACCTCTATACCCAACAGGTGTTAAAATATTTTCAGTTCTTTTTTTTTTTTTTAGACAGTGTCTTGCTGTGTAGGCTGGCCTCAAACTTGCAATCCTCCTGCCTTAGCCTTCTGAGTGCTGGAATTATAGGCAAATGCCACCATGCCCAGCTCAGTTGTCATTTTAAAAATAGAATTTTTAAAGGAACATTTTTAGGCTTACAAAAGAATTGTACAGAGTTCTCATATACCTGACCTTCCCACCTCAGCTTCCTCATGGTAAACATCTCGCCTCTCTGTGGTCCATTTGCTGTGATTAAGGAAACAGCATCAATATATTGTTAAACTGTCTGGATTTGGATTTATTCTTCGTGTGCTAAGGGTTCTTATGGGTATACAATGTCATGGATTCACCACTAGCTTTTCAAACAGAATACTTCTGCTGTCTTAAAAATGTTCTGCTTATCACCTTTCATTTCACCCGTCCTACTTTATTCCCACTTTTCCCCCTATCTCCATAGTTTTACTGTCCTAGAATGTCACATAGTTGTTATCCATTTACAAACAGCTGTGTTATCCAGTTTGCTTATCCATTTATCTTGGTTCCCATCAATTTTAGGCAATTTTTGAAAGAAACTTCCTACATTCGTGTGCAGGTTTGTGTGGACCTGAAATTTCAACTCATTTCTTAAATTGCCAAGGAGCAGAATTCCTAGAATGATACATTTTACAGCCTTTTCACATTGGCATCTCAGAAATGTACATCTAAGTTTCCTCCATGTTTATCTTATGGTGTAATTGTTCATTCTTTAAACCACTATCCCTCTGTATAATGCAGTAGTTTGCTTATCTGTTTATCTTGGTTACCGCCAATTCTGGGCAATTATGAAAGAAATTTCTAACATCCATGTACAGGTTTGTGTGAACATAAAATTTTAGCACATTTGTTCAATGACCAAGGAGCAGTAAACGTATGTTCACTGTTGTAAAAAGCCACCAAACTGTGTTCTAGAGTCATCATCAGTGTTGTCAGCGCCTTGGATTCTATCACCAGACAGGTGCATTTGTAATTTCCTTAGTGAGGCAGAGCTCAAGCACCATTTCATAAGCTTAGCATTTGCACATCTTCTCTGGTGAACTGTCTGTTTAAATGTTTTGCCCATTTAAAAACTAAATTACATTCTTATTGTTAAGTATTAAGAGGATACATTTTGATACAGGTCCTTTCTCTAATATGTGCTTTGCAAATATTTTTATTCTGTGGCTTGTCTTCTTTTTCCTTTAAGAGTGTTCCTCTCAAAGCAACATTTTAAATTTCAATAAAGTCGAAATTATCATGCTTTAAAATTTAATTTTTTTATTAGTACATGTTTGCAGCACCTAATGATTATGGGGAATTGGTAAATACATAACACATGCCGATTCTTTCCCTACCTCCTCACCTATCTTTTTTTTTTTTGGCCAGGATCAGATTAATTTATTTACAAGTCCTTATAGAGTTAATTATCACACATGCAGATTAACATCCGGACTAATAGGCCAAACCCTGTAAAACACATGAAACAATTTTAGATAGATTGTCCATGTTGCATGACAAAAAGTTTTTTCTTTTTTCCTATTGTTTTTTATTTGGCACTTTATTTATATATTGAATTTCACATATAAGAGAAACTATGCGATATTTATGTGCCTAACAGTATGGTCTCAAAGTGCATCCATTTTCTTACAAATGACTTGAGTTTGCGCTTTATGGCAGAGTAAGACTTCTTTGTGTATAAATACCATGTTTTCTTTATCCATTCATCTGCTGTCGGATATATAGGTTGCTTCCAAGATTTAGTTGTTATGAATTGTGCTGCTACAAACATAGAAATGCATACATTACTGTGAAATCTAATTTATCATGCTTTTTGATGTTTAAATAAAAATTTATTACCAAACTCAAGGTTACCTAGATTTTTTCATATGTTATTTTCTAGACATTTTATATTTTACATGTAGGTATATAATCCATTTCGGGTTAATTTTTGTGAACAATGTAAGATCCACATGAGGATTTTTTTTTCCAGGTGGATCTTGGTTTTTCAGCACCATTGTTTAAGACTGTCCTTTCTTCATTGGGTTGACTTTCTCTGTCACATATCAGACGATTAGATTCATGTGGGCTTGTTTCTGGGATATCTATTCTGTTCTATCACAAGATGGATGAGAGTGTGGCCTTGCAAGGAGAGCATGCCTGGGTTAGATGGTGACTCTTCTTTGCTCTCTTGACTGCTGGCTCTTTGGGTCAGGAGAGACGATTCATTCAGTTACTGCAGTTTTCAGACCAAAGCAGACCCAATAGTTTCTTCTCCACAAGAGCATACAGTGCTTTACAACGTGTGAATATAAGCTTTCCTCCACTGGCCTTTCCACACCGCAGCTTCTCAGCCCCTGTGTCCTAAGTAAAAGCAACCACAGCTGCGCTCCACTTTGAAACTGAGAAATGATGAGATTCTCCCAAGTTCTCCAAAGTCGGCCAGTCACGGGATAGAGATTAACCCCACATCCTTCCAGACCCTCCATTCTGATTGCTCACTTGAAGGCCAGGACACACACACACATATACCCGCACAGACGTACGCCCATTCACACCCGCTGTTGTCTCCGTGTTTAAAAACCATAATCACCTATGATGATGTGAGGTAAAATACACTCCGCCCTGCTGTCTAGATGAAGTGCTGTGGTTTGGGGGCCCCTGGCTAGCCAGGTAATTCAGCGTGTTCAGCAGACATGGGGAGGCAGCAGCACAAGCAGAAGCGGAAGTCTAGGGGTGATGCAGGTCCCACCATCGATGCCAACCCCATCAACCTCCTGGAGTACCCGGGGCCCGCCAGACCTTGTCAAGAGGTCAAATTTCTGGCGTTTCTTCCTCACAGGACAGGCTGTGCCTCTGGCTAAGTGGCTCTGTGCATGTGTGGCCACCGTGAAGGCGCTGACATAGGGTAGCAAGCTCTCTGTGTAGCACACATTCCTTCCTAATGATCTGTTCTGCTCAAAGAGCAGCAGGGCCAGATACTTCAATACTCTCTAGAATACCTGGCAGAAGCAGGAAGTTAGTAGGTTTGAGGCCAGCCCGGAAAGATTGGTGAGGTCTTGTCGTCCCCCCTGAAGTGGCCAAGGTTGAAGCTGATTGATAAAGCACCCCTGTGTTCCAGCCACAGTACTGGGGGATAAGGAGGCAGGGTGGGAACAACAGGGCAAGAGGGCTTCCATTAGTTCCCCAACCCAAACATTCCAGCCTGCACCTTCAGGCTCCATCTACTTTGCCTCAACAACCACGCCATGGCCAGGTATTAGGCACATCACACAGGGACCTGAGTAGCCCCGGTGGGCGAGGACAATTCCTGGAGACAGGCAGGGAATTCCGGATCTCTGGTCCCTAGGGACTACACTAAAGCGAGGTGAGCCACATTTTCTTTGGTGAACTCCTGGTGCCCGGACAGGTAGGGTGTAGAGATCATCCTGAGTGGGGAGGGCAGGTAGGGACCCTGCCTACACTGCAGTCAAGAGTCATACAAGTACTGGGAGACATAAAGGAAAAATGCTTAAGCAGGGTTCTCGATTTCTTACAGAAGGGCACAGGCTTACAATTAACACAGAATAAAGCAGCACGACTTAACAGTCCCAGCATTGCAAGGCATGGTTACACTGGTGGTGTTCCTGGAGTGACTACGCACGGGCCTCCAGTCGTTGTGGGGCTCGCGCAGCTCCCGGTCTTCGCCCGGGCCGCATTCCCGTGCGTGGATCCGTGTCACTCAGGCGCCGGGCAGGGACAGGCACGACCCGGGCCGGGGCAACAGCGGCTGGCGTGGGGAGGAGGCGGCGAGGCGGGGATGCGGCCGGGGCGGGCCTGACGCAACCGCGGCGCCGAGCAGCACCGCAGGGCCCGGGCCGCGTCCCGCCCTCCCCCACCGCGCAGGGGTGCGTGGCGCCGCGGGGTCGCGGCTCGGTCTTCGGCTGGAGCCGGCGCAGGGGGCGCACGAGCGCCGCGGGGAGGCAGAGGGCGCGGCGCAGCGCGGGAGGCCGGGACCCGCCCCAGGCGCACGTGTGGCCGCGGGCGCCGCCGCCGAGCTCTCCCGGGGGCCGCGCCCCGGTCGGGCGGTGCGTGGCGAGGGTGCCCGCCCAGCCTGCGCCCACCCCCCGCGCCGCGGTGCATGTTAGCCTCTTGCCGCTGTGTGCCGAGAGGCGGCGGGACCATGAAGATGATCCACTTTCGGAGCTCCAGCGTCAAATCGCTCAACCAGGAGATGAAATGCACCATCCGGCTGCTGGACGACTCGGAGATCTCCTGCCACATCCAGGTGGGGAGGCGCAGCCGGGTCGGGGCGCGCGGAGCCCGGCAGGGGGCCTCCGCGGTGGGCGTGCGCGGGCGGGGAACCCAAGAGCAGAGGAGCCGGCCAGAAAGCCCGGCTCTGCCCGGAGAGGCAAGGGCCCGGCCGGCGGGGCTCGGTCCCGGCAAGCCCCGCACGCGTGTCCGCCGGCCCTTCCAGTGTTGGGATCCGCGCGCGCGCCTCGCTGCGCCCAGAGCAGGACGGCGGGGCGGCTACCTGGGGACGCCAGGAGCGGGGAGACCCGCGGACCGAGAGGGATCTTGGCCTGTCGCTCGCTCATCCTCCTGCTTTCCTCCACGTGGAGAGGCAGGACCAGCTCGGGCTCACGCATTTCTGCCTCCCAAGCTCCAGAGACGCCCTCAGTTCGGGCACCAGCTAATTCACGCCTGCCACCCGTCTGTTGTTGCCCCTGCTGTCCGGAGGAGGCCAGTGGCTAAGTTTGCCCAGCGTGAGAGAAACTGGTAGCCCTGGACTCCAGCCATCAGTGGTGGGATGCGCGCCCTGCTCCACTGGAGCCACTGGGAAAGGAACCTGTGAAGTCTGAGCATTTCAGAGAAGGAAGACAATTTGTGGGGCCAACGGGTGGGGAATCCTGTGGGCATCTGGGTCCTGGAGAAAAGAGCCTGTGGGAGTCTCCGCTCCAGTTGGAGGAGGCCAGTTGTTTGAGTGAAGGCAGGAGTGCTGGCAGCCACCTTCTCTGGTAGTAAGTGCTTTGGGCTCCAGAGCTAGTGTGAGCTGCAAGGGTGTGTGTGAGCCCTTGTGCATGCATGTGTGTGCATTTGCAGTGTATGTACAGGCAGGCAGATGTGAGCCCATCTCCTGTGAACCCAACGATGCCTCACTCGGTGCGCACAGTTCTGAAAGGTCTTGTCAGAACTCTGCACGGTTAGCTTCTGACTTTAAAGTATGGGGTTTCCTCTCTTCAGTACCGGAGCTCCAGGTCTGTGCCTGGGGTAGGGTGAGGGGAGTCTCTCTGGGCAGCAAGAATTTGCCTCTAGGCTGTGTTAACCTTGTATTAATGAAAGGTATTTCCCTGTAGCTCCCCCTTTTTTTCCTCTCCCTCTTTTAGAATTTTTGCTAGTGGGAGCTCGTGAAACAGAGACTGTGCAATTCGTTTGTAAACTGATAGCTGGATAAGTTTTGAGTCAGGAAGGTGGTGCCCCATGATTTCCTTGGAAGGTAGGCTTCTGCTGAATTTTCTAGAGGAGCTTGAATTTCATTCTGAACGAAGAACTGCTGGTAAACTTAATAATAAAGGGATTAGCAGGATAGACAGTTTTTCTGCTGCCACCCTGGCCGCCCAAAAGTGCTTGGCTTGTACCGTTCTTTGATGCAGAGAGAGTGGTTTGTGCACTCAGCTTTAGGTCCTCCAGAGGCTAGAAGGATGATTTAAGTCCTGAAGAGCAAGGTAACCCTGCTGGGGCTCCTTTCTGCTCGGCCTCACCTGCCTGGGTCGCCAGTGGAGTTGACATTGTCCCTTGAGACTGAATCTGCTTTAGAGTAGATAAGATGTCCCCAGAGGACGTGTATTTGTCTGGTGTCCTGGGAGACAATACTTTCGTAGCCTAATAACAGTTTGGAAAGTTTGAGTTATGGTTTCACTGATGCCAAAGTGGTTAAAATGATGCATGCAAAAATGTTGATTTTAAGGGCCTGAGGATATAGCTGAGTGGCACAAGTGCCTGCCTGGCACACACACACACACAAAAGTTGACTTTGTCACTGATTAAAGAAATTTTTGATACATCTTTTTATGCTTTATCTGCCCCTCTCCCATGGTGATTATCACTTAGCCAATTAAAATGAACTGAAGTATACTGTTTTTAATAACTTTGAGCCAGGTATTTCCTAGGGTGTTCCAAGCAAGGAACTGAAATTTTACTTTCAGGTATCAGGTTACAAAGATTTCCCATTTGCTAAGAAGACCAAAAAATATAAAAAAGGAAACAAAAGCATCTGGGGTCACCAGCACTTGTTCTGGAAGAATCAATTTGTGTTTCCTGCTTCTTTTTTCCTCTTCCTCTTTACTTTCTGTTTTCCTCTTCTCTCTTCCGCTTTCTCCTCCTTTGTGTCTTTGACCTCCTCCCGCATTCTCTCCCGGAGAATCACTAGTGAAAGGATTGTATGGATGGCCTGGAGAGTTGCACACCTCCCTTGTGGCCCACACCTTCCTGCCTAAGTTAGGGGTGCACACTTACTCTGAGGCTCTGGACCTGTTAGTTGCCAACATTCCCTCCAGGTACAAGGAGTGAGTGGAGCCTGTGTATCCCAAAGGTGGGGAAACTCAGTCATGCATCCTTTGGGGCTCCTTTGTCTGCGTTCCCTAGTAAGTGAGTGTTCCAGATGGGAAGTGAGCTGTTCAGATGGATCTTGTTGGCAAAGTGCTGGAGGGTGGCGGATGCAGGGCCACTGAAAACCTTTAGGGTTGCTGTCTGAGACCATGTAAATAGCCTTGGCACCATTTTTGAATATCTGTGCTCTGGCTCTTTATACCCATTACAAGTAGCCCTGCCACAGATCTCTGAGGTAGGCATGGTTCCCAGCTTATGAATAATGAAGTGGAGAAGCTGAGTGTTTGTGGCTTGTCCAAGGCTGCATCCCTAAAAAGAGATGAGCTGCTGACATTCAAATCTAGAGTCGTCTTGTGCAGAACTTGTATATGTCTTTGACATATTAACCCATTGTTAAAATAGCAGAACTTGCAGTGAAATTTCTAGATAGACATAGATAAATATAATGTGAAGGGTTTGAACTGAGGAATAAAAGCCAGTTGGGATTCATGATCTCAGTGGCAAAGTGGCCCTCCCTGCCAGTGTGTACAAGTAGTGTCTATAGTCGAGCAAGAGAGGTGGGCATCCCGGGACTGATTGGAATACCCCATCCAGAGGCTGCTGGAGCCACTGCCACATTTGGGGAACATGGGGTTTGCCCTCAGGAGAACCATACTTATCCATGCCTTCTTAGATTTTACAAATGTATTTGTGTATTTCAAGGGTAGAGCATAGTACCCTCAGATTCTTGCTGTGCATCAGAAGATGAAGTCTGAGCAAGCCAGAAGCTAAGAATTGTGGTCCTACTTAGTGGTGAAGGGGTGGGCAGGACAGGTTCTGTCCCTCTAGGTGTGCATTCTGCCAGACCAGGAGGCAGAGTAGTATTCATGCTGCTTGTCTTGGTTATTTTCCTCTGTTTGCTGAGACAAAATATCTGACACCTCAAATTAGGGAAAGAAAGGTTTATTTAACTTACACGTTTTGGAGGTTTCAGTCCATACTCAGCTGGCTCCAAGACAGGGTGGTGTGGCTGAGGGACAGCCATTCATGATGTCTACAAGTGACAAGAGCAAAAGGGCAAAAGGGAAAAGCACTCCTCCTTCCTTCCCTTATATTGTATGCTGGATCTCTGCCCTTGGGCAGAAATAGCACTCACATCACCAATCCCAGCACTAGACAATGCATCAATCACAAACACTAGACTCAGCCTCCTCTATGACTACATGAGGCTTTGCGGGGATGTCCAAACACAAACCGTAACACTGGTCCACCCCACATCCCCAAGAAGCTTTGCATTTACAACTCTTTGGATTATAGAAAACAGATTTTAGAAAGCAACAGGTTTTAATTATTTCTTTTCCAAATGATATTTTGGTGGTATTTTAGCAAAGAAAAGTTTCAAATGCAACTTAACAGCACAGCCTCCACAACCTATGGCTGGTTCCAGTAGGAATCATGGACAACCCTGCCCTTATCTCTTCACAAGGGCTAGGGTGCTGCCTCATTTTAGCACTGGTGTACGAAGAGTTCTGTGGGCTGAAAGAGGAATTCTAGATGAACAGGGAGAAAAAGAGGAGACTAGGGCATCAGAAGAGGCCTGTGAAAGACAAGGGGTTGCTTAGTGCTTCCCCTGGCTTTGCCAATAGAGCCCACTCTTCAAGTCTGGGTCTTAGAGAAGGATGTGATTTAGCACTAAGTGCTTCTGTCAGCCTCACCGCTTTCATTAGCATGGAGTCTTGGCCACCTCTTATCAGGTTTGTGGATGCTGGCATGATTATTCACAACTCCTCCTAATGAGTTTGCCATTTTTAATACTGCCTTTTGAGACCAAAGTAGACTTTCCATATTATTCATTCTTTAGCAAGGCCTGGTAAATATAACCAATGTCTTTGAAACTATTTGGAAATTTGTATTTATATTTAAACACCAGTTGTGCATAGTGCTTAGAACATAGTAGACAATCTTAGCATAGCACTTGGCATATGGTAGGTGCAAAATAAATATAGATGTAGATTAGATAATTTCCTTTCTAGATTGTTAAGTTCATGAGAGCAGGAACATTTCTTTGTTTTCTTTTTTTCTTTGTCTTTTTTGAGACGGAGTCTCGCTATGCAATCCAGGCTGGCCTTGAGCTCACTTTGTAGCCCAGGCTGGTCTCGAAATTGCAAGGATCCTCCCACCTCAGTCTCCCTAGTGCTGGGATTATAGGCGTGAGCCATTACACCCGGCTGAGAGCAGGAACATTTCATTGTTGATGTTATTCATCATGGAGTCCCTAATACCTGGAATATACCTGGCAAATAGTATGTGTTCCTTAAACTCTAGTAGAATGAGTGCTAACTCACACAGTATGTCATTTAGATCGTTACTTATTAACACAAAGCTAGCATGACAGCAGTGGATTTGGAAGCAGATGTGTAGTTCTGTTATATTACCAGCCAATTATGTGATGAGTGAATCACTTGATATTTGTAAAATAAAGGATTTGGATTAGCTACAGTTTAGAGAAACTCTTCGGCCTAAGTATTCCTCAGAAAAATTTATTTGAGCAAAACATTAGTGTTTACCAAGTGGCTATAGCTACATTATCTCATGTGATTTTTGTAACTGCCATTTGTTATTTTCATTTTATTGATATTATTCACTGGATTGTGCAACTATCTAGTCATTTTAGAGCATTGTTGTCATCTAAAAGGAACTGTCACCCTTTAGCAGTCATCCCAACTTCCCAGTAGATCTCCTTGTCCTAGGCAACCACCGTTGTATTTCTCATCTCTATATTTGTCTACTCTGGACATGTGATAAAAGTGGGATCGTAGTAATGCATAGCCTTTCGTGTAGGTCTTTTTTCACTTAGTGCTGTTTTCAAGGTTCATTCATGTTGTAGCATGGATCAGTGCTTTTGTTCTTTTTCTTGTTGAATAGTAGTCCACTGCATAGATAATCACTTTATGTTTATCCATTTATCTGTTGTTGGACATTTGAGTTGTTTCTACCTTTGGGCTTTAGAATAATGATGCCATGAATGTTCCTGTAAAAGTTGCTGTAGAGGTGCATGTTTCATTTCTCTTGAGTATATACCTTAGAATGAGAGTATAGAATCACTTGATAACTCTATGTTTAATCTTTTGAATAACTGTTGAACTGTTTTACATGCAGCAGTACTTCAGTTTTTGCATGTCCTCTTAAAGATTGGCTGTTATCTGTCTGTTTGATTATAATCATTCTAAGAGGCGCAAAGTGCCATCTCATTGTGATTTTGATTTCCCTGCTGCTGTTAGCATTTCCCTGGCTAATGATGTTGAGCATCTTTTCATGCACTTATTACCCGTGTATATATCTTCTTTGGATAGATGTCTATTCAGATTGTTTGCCCATTTTTAAATTGGATTGCTTTTATTATTGAGTTGTAAGAACTTTTCTGTATATTGTGAATACAGACCCCTCATATAATTGTTGATCATTTTTTCCCCCACTCTCTGGGATGTCCTTTTCTTTCTTGATGCTACCAACAAGCTTTTAATTTTTATGAAATTATATGTATGAAAAATATATATAGAGAGAGTATTTTTGATGTCATAGTTAAGAAACTATTGCCCAATCCAAGGTCAGGAAGATTTATGACTTTTCTTAAGTATCATAATTTTAGCTCTTGCATTTAGGACTTTGATTCATTTTAAAACTTGATACATAGTTCATCTATTCATCATTTTAAAGTATATCCTTTAGTGAATCGTAGTATAATCACAAGGTTGTACAACGTTACCGCTATCTAATTCCAGACTGTTTCATCACCCAAGTATACCTGTGTGCATTAACTTCCACTCAGCAGTTTTGATCCATTTTGAAAGAGATTTTATATGTAGTGTGATGCAGGGATACAGCTTTATTCTCTGTTTGAGGATAACCACTTTTTCCAACATCCTTTGTGGAGAAAAATGAACCTTTCCGTATGGATTGTCTTGCCAGTTTTGCTAGGTGCTGTCTGCCTCTTCCACTCATGTCGTGTCTCCAGGGCCGGGGACAAGTGATCACACAGGTGAGAACCTAGCTCTGTTGAGGATGACTCTAGAAGCGTTTGCAACTTGTCTCACTAACTTAATACTATTGATATTAATATTTGAGATGGGCTCTCTCAGAGTTTCATAGGCTGATCTCAAACTCAGGGTCAACTGTACCACTGTGCTCAGCTCAAAATTATTCCTTATTTTGTAGAATATAGTTATTTCCCAAAAGATATATCATTTATGTTAATGTATAATGGATTTATTGTTATTTTAAAATGGATTAACAATTGAATATTTTGGAAATTTTTAGTAAATATTGATGTATACCATCCATATAAACAAAAGTTCTGTAAATCCTCATGTAAAGCAGTTTTGAAGGCTACAAACTGTGCATAGGTGACTGTTAATTCCCTAGACTTCCTGGCAGATATAAAAGTGTCCTAAATAAAATAGAACTCTTTTACATTTTGAGTCCTGAATACAACAAAGAACTCTTATACAGTAGAACTCTTATACAGCTTGAGTCTCCAGTTACATGTAATTGAAATGATAAATAAAACACCAAATACATATATAAGACATGTATACATTTGGGAATTCTTTGTAGTAATCTTATACCTGTGTATGGAATGAGTCTTGATGACTCCCTGTCCCAGCCAAATCATGAGGTTGTTTTTCAGTGGGACACCCTGTGATGGCAGATTTGATGAGGTGCTGAATAACAAGGGAAGGACATGGGGGCCTAAGGTTAGTGACAGCCTTCTCTCCTTGGTTTCCTGTGTTCTGGATTTTGGTAGCATTGCCGAGGAGCTCTGGTTGTAACCCAGCCTAAATCAATCACTGAGTGTAAGCCACCAGTGCCTGGAAACTCCCAAAGGAACAGGGGTCCAGCTATTCTTACTTGCAAAAGTGACCCTGAGAGACAGTAACTTTGAGAACAGTCCCTAGTGCATTCCAATTGCAGCCTAAGCTGTGGAGCTGTTGTGCGAGTGACTTTCCCTGAAGGTGCAGCATGGAAGGAGGGGTCACTGTTGAGAAAATGTGAAGCTTATTCTAACAAGGAAGAACATTTGTATGAATCAGGCCATCATGTTTTTCAAAAGTGAATTAAAGATGTTGGAAATCAAATCTTATTCAGTGATCATTTGTTTGGTATCTTCCATGTAAGAAGGACAGAGCTGAGAACTAGAGAAATAAAAGAAAATAAAATTAGCAATCAGGAGACTATGAAGTTAGTTGAGGAAAGATAGGCTAGTGATTCGGAGTCAAAATAACAGATACAGAAACATATACACAGATGGAAGAGCTGGAGAAAAAGGCATCTTTTTCAGGTGTATAGATACATCTTGATTGATAGTTAAAGGACAAATGGAGGAATTGACCTTGCCTGGTATAAAGCCCTGGATGTAAAATGACTTGCCTGATCTGTGAATTAAGGAGGGGGGGCACCTAGGGTGAGTGGCAGATGGTTGGTTTCAGTGACAGAGGTGATGGTGGTGACACTTATTCTAGGAGAGACAATACTGGTCACATCATAACTGTGGTCCTGCAAAATGAAAATTCAGGCCTCCCTGTTCAACAGTGATTAAAAATTTCAAATGGCAATTGTTGATGCTCTTAAACCAACTTCAGGCTCTTCTAATTATGGGTTCCTGAGAAAATGTGCAAGTCACAACTGTGAAACTGGCCCTCAGGACCTGAGTCTAAAACGGAAGCTGGGTAGAGAGGGGATGGAGAGTTTCATTTGCGTATCCTAACATTGAGGTGCCCATAGAGCATTTGAGTGGAGAATTCCCAGTCCACAGTTGGATAGAAGGAATAAAATGACCAGAAGCAGAGGTCTGGCACAGAGACAAAGATCACAAAGGGTCCTTGCAAAATGGTGGCAGAAACCACCATGGATGAAACCAGCGTGACTTATCTCCATTTTTTTGCTCAATGCATCCTAGTAGATCAAATCAATGGATTAAGAGTTTGAGAATTCCTTCCAATGTATTTGATTATTTTTTCTTATTAGTTAACTCTGATCTCAATAAGAACAAGAGCTACTCTTCATCCTCTGCAAACTGGGCAAACTATGTTTTTTATTGGAAATGTATTTTACTGTCTTCAATCCTCTTGTCTTACTTTGGGCTAGCAAGTGCAAAAGACATCTATCTCTTAGATTTACAGTTCTAAGTTTTAAAGCATAGAATTTCCATTCTAGGGAAGTTGTCCTTTGGGATAGTGTCATGAACATTAAATAGATAATGTATTTTAAAATCCTAGCAATGTGGTACAAAATTAAACATATTTTTATGAGGAGCAGCTTTGAAAATTATGCTGCAATACTTTATCATTTATTTAATATTTATATATCAGATATCTCCTATGCAAATATTGTTTAAGTACTATAAAATCATTCAAAGAAATAATCTAATATTAGTAGTGTAATTGTTTCCAGCAGCTGAGTTAGTTAGAAATGTTATAAGCAGTCAGGCAGGGCTGGGCCCTCAAAGGAGCCAGTGCCGAAGACCAGATACCCTGCAACCTTGGAAGAAACAGACACCTCCACTGTGGGCCAGGCCTCAAGACAAAAGGCAAAACAAATGCAACCACATCCTAAGTATAAACATCAGGGATCAATATTCTAAATAGGTATGGATCACCTTGAGGAAGCCAGGAGTCACCATCCCAACCCTCTACAGTAAGA
Organism: Cavia porcellus; assembly: GCF_034190915.1. Taxonomy (NCBI): domain Eukaryota; kingdom Metazoa; phylum Chordata; class Mammalia; order Rodentia; family Caviidae; genus Cavia; species Cavia porcellus. The sequence continues at coordinate 70,593,803 of NW_026947485.1, read as the reverse complement.
GTCGCTGCTCTTTAAGCATGCTTGCTTGCTATGGGACACGCTTCCCCATTTGTCCTTGATTGGTCAATTTTATCTGAACAATTAATCTTATTGGTTGGCCATAGTTCTGTCCCACCTCATGCCCTTCTGCCTTGCCAGTTCCCATGTTTTACCCATCTTGGACCCATCTCACCTCATGGTCTTATTCTATAAAAGTCCCTAGAAAAGATAAAGTCTTTGGCAATTCACTAGGGACCCTTTCTGTCTCTCTCCCAGACAGATGCTTTCTTTCTCTCAAAAAATATATTCTGCTCTTAACCTCCATTGTTCCTAAAATTCATTCTTCGATTTTAGAGAACATGACCTTGTACCAGACATCTAATAGGTTGGGAATTTCTTTCCCCTATATCATAATGACCTGACTCTTAGATGTGCAACAGAGCTTTGTCTTACATCCTTGTATTATGCTAAGGTCTGAAATAAAATTATTCTGTGGCAGGGGCGGAAAAATGCCATGTTAACAGATGAGGGTTGGTTTATTATCTCACCTCATAAGTATAATTTGTTTTTGTAAGACTTTAGAGTTTGATGGTAAATATTAATGTGCAAAATGAAGATTGACTGAAACAGGGTCTTCACACACAAACATGGTATCATTTATTACGGTATTCCCAATAAAATTAAGCAGGATATAAAAAATTAGTAACTAGCTTTACTAATAAAAGAGAACAAAAGCCTATTTAACAAGGTGGTTGATAATTCTTCTTTACTGTTTGTCACTGATGTTATCTTTTTGGTGGGTCTACACACATATTACTATCCATTGTCCTGCAAACAATGCTGGTCTTTGTGATCCATGTCTTATGGAGACGTTGTTTACAATTTTATGGTGGTTTTAGGTATTAATTTGTTCTTTGTTTAGTAGCAACTTTTCTCTTTTCTTCTTCTTTTGTTTATCGGTACCAGGGATCAAACTCATGACTGCACGCTTGCAAACTTTTTGATATTCTTGAGTAGCACAACAGTAATGCTTATTAGTTAGTTGACCCAATTAAAATACAGAGGTAGTGTGATTTCCCTAAAGTTTCATATTTAGCAAGAATAAAGTGAGGCCTTGAGTTTTAGTTTTGCTCCGGCTGTCTTCCTTAATAGTCTAAGGTGATATAATTCTTATACTCTGACAGCTTTTTTAATTGGGTAGGAGAAACCATACATGTATCCCCTGTTTGAGTAGAAAACTCAAATTGATGTTATAGCACTGTCATCTGTGGATACAGTTTAAATTCTTCTCCCTACTTATCTTTAGTAACCTGTGGCTGACGATATATTCAAATGGAGCATTACAGTCAACCCATTACATACGTTTTACTATAGCTCTGTATCTATATGTGAATATTTTTCTATCTGACCTAACTAGATAACTAATTCCCTTTGCATGATTGGGGAACAGATTGTGCTTCTAGTTTGATACTTCAAATGGACTCCCAAGAAATTGCAAAGAAAAAATGTAAGAATGATGTTAATAGAATTTCATATCTATCATCTAAAGTAGCTTACTTTGTAGCATTAAGATCCAGTCTTCACAGTTCTAGACTGTAGTATTTAAAGGACTAGTAGAAAAATACTGAAAACAAAGGACATGTGTGTGTGTGTGTGTGTGTATGTGTTTAGCTTGGCACTAGCTACAGTCTAGCTTGATTCTCTTTGTTTTGAAGGTTTAGATAGAGGAGTGATAAAATCTCTAGAGTCAGAGGTGCAAAAATACTTCTTTCCTACCACCTGGAGCCCTGTCAAGGAGAGCTTCACCTCTTGTGTTCCTAAGTCCTCAGGGACATGTATTTCTGCTGAGGGGCATCCTGCCACCTGAGAGGCACCTTGAACGACACCTTTTGCCTCCAGGTTTCTCCGCCAGGTGTAGGTGGCACCTTTGTGGTTTAGTGCTGATTCAAAGGGAAAAAAGAGGAGAAGTTGTACAGTGATTCAGCTGAAGCCTGAGTCTGCAGCCCCAGCAGCACTGTGGTAATTTGAGAATAGTGAATTAGAAGAACAAAGCAGATTTTAATCATATGCTACAGAGAGGAAGGTGGTTCAGGATTCTCTCCAAATCGTGCCTCCATTAGAGAAAGGGAGGCTTTTAATGCTATTAGTCAATATATATGGTTAAAGCTTCCTTCCTTTTCCCCCCCAGGTTTCCTTTAGTGTACTGGCTAAGTACGAGATGGCAGCTTTTTCTTCCTCAGTGTATTGAGCGGTGGTTAAGTATAAAATATGTCCTTAGAGAGAGACTGATTAAGGTCTTTACTCTTTAGGAGATTTTAGTCTGAAGTTAGAACTCAACACTTAAAGAAAAGAATTCAGTACTTAAAGTGTCTTCATCTATCCATGCAACCATCCGTCTGTCCATCCAACAAACGTACCCAAAGGACATTGTTTGCAAGTTTGCAAGTATTTGGTTAAAGTTTTAAACTTCGATTTGTTGTTAGCAGCAGTGATGGTTTTCTGACCTGTGGCCCTCAGCGAACCCAATAGTGAAGCCTAGCTACACATCAGGAAGTGGGAGACCTCACCAAGGCAGTTTGCCCCATACCCCATTAGGGTGGTCCTGAGCACAGCAGAGAGAGCCCCTTGGAATTGATCCTGGAGGCTCTAGGGAATAAAACATTGCACAGTGGTGTGAGGAGTTGAAAAAGGCCTCTTGGGAACTGCTGTGGATACAGAGATGTAAGAATGCATCCCTACTAGTCTAGTAGAGAAGATAGACACATGAACTAAGTCAAGGTGACACTTCTGGGGTAGACAAACACCAGAATATTGTTGGGGTTTGTAGAAGGGCTGATGATAATGTCACAGTGTGGCTTGGGGGAAGACACGATACTCCTTTAGTTCTAATCCTTTTTTTTCCAACATCTTCTCTCCTCTCTTCTCTCTTGTATTTTTTGGTCAAACTTTTTTTGCGGGGGGCCTCTCTAGCAGTTCAGGCTGGCCTTGAGCTCACTTTGTAACCCAGGCTGGTCTCAGACACACAACAATCCTTTTGGCTCAGCCTCCTGAGTGCTGAGATTACAGGGGTGTGCCACCACGCTGGGTTTGGTCACACTTCTTACAAGGAAATGCTTTGAAACAGATCCCTGACACTTTCTGAATTATACTTAACATGTAACACATTCTTTAAGAAATTTGCTTTTTTTTGGTTATGGGGAATCAAACTCATGGCCTTGTGCTTGCCAGGCCGGTGCTGTGCTGCTGAGCTATCTCCGTAGCCCTAACAACGTTGCTCTTTTCTTTTAATATCTCAGCAGAAGTTGTACTTTGCTATAAAATGTAATGTCAAGACCAGTCCATATATATGCCTGCCCTGTCACATAGTATGTGTTACACAGGAATTCCAGACAAGGAGTAGGAGTCCTGAGAGCCTGTGAATCCAGGACAGGTTTCTAGAGGAAGTGATGTCTGAGGTGGATTTCAAAGAAGAAGCAGACAGTGCCCGGCCAGTCAGTACACTGGGCAGTGTGCTGAGAAAGCATGCTGATAAGGAAAGGACATTCTCAGGGGAGGTGAAGTGTAGAGAAAGGCGTGGCATTTGCTGGGGACTGAGATGCCTATAATTTTATAAAGCAGCCTAGAGATGCCTGCAGTAGGGAGGTGGCAGTTCTCTGATGAGGTAGATAGTTGGAGCCTATGAGGGAACACTGGCTGCTGCTTGTTAGGGGACATTTAAGACAACCCCACTGAAGCTGGTTTGAACAGGCACAGAGACTGGAGAACTGCTTGGCAGGAGGATTTGGTTCACCCCCTCAGAGTTACAGGTGGGCTTTAAGTGTTTCCTCTCAGGCCTTGAATACCTTAATACTTTTCACAAAGCACTACTTGAAGAGACATTGGAACATGTGTATTCTCAGTGAAGGTTTTACCCTCCTGTGTGATGGCAGGGTGGGGATATTTCTGTAGCCTATGGCCTTTGATGAAGCCATCAACATAAGTCTTCTTCATTATGCTTCAGGAGTTGGGAGACCTTACCGGGACCCCTCACCCTGTGCGCCTGGTGGTGTGGTCCTCAGACAGTGGACGGGGCCAAAGGAAGTGATTGTAGAGGCTTCAGTGAGTAAATGCTGGGCAGAAGTGGGGAGAGCAGCAGGAGGTTTCTTCAGGGTATGTAGACAGACTTCCAGTAGAACTTGTGCGATGAGGAAACTTCTGTATTGGTGCTGTTCTTGTTGGTAGTCTGTAGCTCCGTGTGTCACACTTGACTAATGTGACAGAAATTGAATTTTCAATATTAGTTTTAATCCATTAAAATTTAAATAGCTCCGTGTGCTAGTCACTGCCTTACAGGGCTGCACATTGTCAGTCTCCTCACCCTGGTTAATTCTGGAAGGCAAGAGAAGTGAGGGTCCTTCGGGGAGCAGTACAGGAAAGCTCTGCTCTCTCTACACCCACGGCATTTGAATCTTTGATTATATGTGTTACTTTTGTAATTTTCAAACCATAAGAAATTTTAGAGTAAATATATGTGTCTTTATATTTAGAGAGAACTTAGGAAGTTGGAAGGGATTTTAGATTTTAATGTAATTCCTACATCTTTCTCAGAGAGCAGTTGTAAACCAGAAAGGAAGGAAGGACCCACCTTACCTGGTGGGTGACAGAGGAGTTGGAACTCAGGCATGCAGCCTCCCATTTCTGCTAAGGTTTGTCTGTGTGAGCTGGAATCACTTTGCTGTGTACTTTATTTGAATCTGGAAAGTAATGATTTATAGCAATCCATAAAAGGTGAAAGTTACTCCTAAAACTTACAATTTTTTTTTGTACTGAAACTCGAACCTAGAGATTCTCTACCACTAAGCTACCTCCTCAACCCCTTTGTATTTTGTTTTCAGACAGAGTCTCTCTTGTCCAGGTTGGGTTTGAACTTGCACTCCTCCCAGCTCAGCCTACCACGTAGTTGGGATTTATGGCGTGTGTCCCTATGTCCAGCCTACAGCTTGGAATTCTTAGTAAATAAACAGCACCTCTCAAATCAGTTTTTCCCCTTCTGTCATTTACTTTGGAGAGAATATTCTTTCTCTTTAATGATAATTATAAAAAAATGATCAAAAATTTCAAATAGTCCAGAAGATTGCTCAATAAGAAGTGAATCATCATCCTATATCAGACCTCAGGTGTATTCTTTAGGGCTTCTGCTCCCCACAGATTTTTAAAAATTTTTTTTATTTAAGAGAAAATAAGACACAGAAAAGAAAAATAGCAAAAGAGACAAACAACAACAAACCCAAAACAATAACAGTAGAGGCTTACAAAACAAGATGATAGGAATTTAACTATGGTTGTAATATTGCATATTGTTACTTTCAAAACGGTTGCTCAGATTACCAGATAAACACAAGTAAAATTGATCTAATCATGAGTATTAACTGTTCTTTTCCAAGGATTAATACAACAGATTTTTGGGTGCATCTTTCCAGAGTCATTTTCTTCCTTCCAGAAAAAAATACTGATGATTGTTTCTCAGGCAGTGTGAATAACCCCACTGAGGTGTAGTTCTTATGAGCAAAAAATGACCTGGAGGATTGTTCACTAAGATCAGGTTGGCCAGCACTTGAAGAACCAGAGGTAAAATGGGCTGATTTTTGGATCAGGCTCTAAGTGCCTGCAGACATGCTGGTGCCCACTCTGTGTTTATGCATTATTGAGCTCCTATGTTCTCTTCGGGGGTTGGATTAGTGCTGGGTGGTTGATAGACACATTCTGGTTTTTCGGGAGTGACTTTACTGCAGTTCCTGACATGTCATTTTATTCCCCTCCCTTACAGTGTGACTGGAATAAATGGGGACACTTGCGTGCACTTCTCTTATCTGCTCACCTCTGTGTGTGTGGACCTTTCCTCCCAGTGGCATTGTTTAAGATTCCATTGTCTCAGTGAAGTGTGAAGAACAGTCAGAGATGCCGAAAGACATCAGATGCGTGCATATCCTCCCAAGGAGTGGTGGCTCAAATCCCAAAGGGCTCTGGAGAGTGAGGGGCAAAAGATGAGGAGGCCTGGCCTCCAGGAGGAGATGAGCCCAGCCTGTGTCCAAGCCAGCCTTGAGTGTGATGTGCTGGGCCCTGGCAGGCTGTCACCGTTTCTGCAGCGGAGCTTAGCAAGGACCTGTAATCAGTGACTTGGTCAGCAGTAAGCATTCAGTACATGACACAGTGTGAGTGCCCCTTGCGCACCCTCCAGAGTCTTCTCCAGCAGCTCCTGTCCCATTCCCATTTGCCCCTGCTTCACAGGACCCTGGGCTGTTTATGAATTTGCTCATTGGTGGGCCTGTGTGGTGTCACTCTTCTCTGCAGACTGGCAGCCCCAAGAAGGCAGGGGTGCTAAGATGACCCAGCATCCGCAACACTGTAGGGGCTCAATAAAAGTTTTGGGTGGAGGAGAGAATAAATAAGTGTATACGTGACACCAAGTAATAATAACCACGGCAGTGATAACTGCCAGTTGTCGTGTACTTGGTATGTGCAGCCCCTGCACCAAGCACCTTTCATCTCACTTCATTCTTAGAAGTAGCCCTTGAAGGGTGAATTAATATTCTTAAGTCTTTGCTCTCTTGAGGCACACAACCAGTTAGTGGTGGACTGAGCTTTGAACTCAGAACTGCCTAAGACCTTGACCATTAACAAGGTGTCAGCTTCAAGCAGTGTTGTGAGGAGACTCTGCAAAGGATGCAGGTGCTTGCCTTCTGGGTGATGTTGGACCGTGGGAGTAGGTGGGTGCCTGCCTGGGCTTAGAAGGAGATACCATGCACTCCGACAGCTCGGCGCCACAGAGCGGGTTTGTTCTGGCTCAGGTGCCTGTGGGTATTTTGAGCACTTGTGAATTATTCAGGTGCTGAGGCAGAGAAGCTTCCTCATACTGAATCCTAACTGGAAACTGTGCTGAAATTAAAGCCAAAGGTTCAGCAGCTATGTATTTTCTTCTGTTAACAAATAGGAGAGGAAAAACAATTTTGAAGCCATCAGCCATATGGTTTTCTTTTGTGTTGCTTTGTCCTGGTTCTCCAAATGGCTCATGGGTGCTTGTGAGTATTTTTATTTTTATGATATCATATTTTGCAAAATACCTGAGAGACATTTTCACCATTATGGATGCCCAGAGCATACTCAGAGTGATCCGTTTGCCTTCCAGGAGAGATGAAGTGGAGAGGAAGAGGCCTGGGCAGTTTTTGGTCTCTAGTTCACTCCTTGTCCAAGCCCTCCCAGCCTTGCTGCTCTCCCTCCTTGTAGGCTGCGCTGATCAACTGAGCTTATGATGGTGAATTCTGTAAAATTCCTAATTCTTTTTACTGGTCATTTCTAAGTAAGTCACTGATCAGGGGAGGAAGAGAACCCAGGCGAGTCTGGGCCCAGCTCCAGGGTTGGCCTGCTGAGTTAGCCCAGTTCGGGGAAGGACTTTTAAGATGGACAAGAGCCTGTTCTTGGTGAGAGTCAGTGTGCTGTGGGCAGTCTGAGCTGGATCTCCCTACATCTTTTCAAACAGCTTTTTGTAGTTTTTCATCTAAGGTGTACAAGTGAATGAATTTTAATCTGTTTGCAGAGTTGTGCATTCATCATGCCAGTCATTTTAGAATATCTCTTCCTCCTCGGAAGAAGCCCACACTACTAACTACCATTCCCTCCAACCCCTGGTCTTCCCACTCCTCTCCGTATGCCATTATATATTTATCCTTTCTGGGATATAATTTAATATAAATTAAATTCTATAATATGAGATTTTTTTATAATTGCTGTCTCCCATTTATTTATTTATTTTTGGTACCAGGAATTGAACTTGCCTGGCAGGTGCTGTGCCCCTGAGCCATATCCCTGGGTCAGCTTCTTCCATTTAACATACAGTTTTCAACGTTCATTTATATTGTAGCGTATGTCAGTAATTTGTAGGAAAATGGATGCATCTTGCTACCATAATGTAAGTGAAATAAATCAGACCCACAAATTTGAATATCTTATGGTTTCTTTTATATGAGAAGCCCAAATATAAATGAAAATCAAAATTAAAATTGAATAAGAAAAAGTCTTTCTCAAATGGGAAGAAGATCAGAAGATGGAGGGAGGGGAGACCTAAAAAGAATTAAGATGTGTTATGCACACATATCAGTTTCCCACCATGTGTGTGATAATTACGTTCTTCAAACATGCATTAATAAAAAATAAAAACTTAAGAAAAATACTTCCTTTCTTTTGGTTGTCAAACAATATTCCATTGTGTGGACTTACCACAGTCTGTCCATTCATCTGGTGATGGAAATTCAGGTTGTTTTACTTCTGTTCTGAGTATGAGAATAGTGCTGTTTTGAGTGTTTGTGGACAAGTATTTGTGTGGATATGTGTGATTTGCTTAGGAGAGGAATGGCTGGGTCCTCTGGTAATTCTGTGTTTAACCTCTCGAGGAACCAACAGACTGTTTTCCAAAGTGGCTGCACCCTGCTGCATTCCCATGGGCCTTAGGTGAGGCCTGTGATGTCTCCACGTCTCTGTCAACAGCACTTGCTATTATCTGACTCTGTGACTAGTCATCCTGGTGGGTTTGATGGGATAAAGTGGCCTGACTTTGTGGTTTGGATTTGTATCTTGCTGATGGCGCCCACCTATGTCTCGACTGCAAACATCTTCCTTAGTGGTGCTTGAGGGCTCACTGTGAGCTGGTGAGGAGGCTGAGGCCCTTTCCAGAGCCCTCTTTTCCTGAGTGGCCTCGCATCCACAGAACATACTCCTTTCTATATCCTTTCCATCTGTCATGCTGGCCTGTGAGGATGGGGCTGAGCCACACCCAGGGCTTCGCCTGGTCTCCACCTGAGGGCAGATGCTGCTGTGCAGTGGCTGTTTTTACTTCTCACACAATAAAAAAAAAAAAAAAAAAAAAAAAAAAAAATATATATATATATATATATATATATATATATATATATATATAGCTTTATTTACTTTTTTTTTTTTTTTTTGTCTTTTTTGAGACAGGGTCTCTCTATGCAGTTTGGGCAGGCCTTAAGCTCACTTTGTAGCCCAGGCTGGTCTTGAATTCGCAAGGATCTTCCTACCTCAGCCTCCCGAGTGGTGCTGGAATTACAGGCATGAGCCACCATGCCCAACTGCTTTTTTTTTTTAAATGAAGCTTTAAAACAATTTGCTTTTAAAAGTCAGTGACAGATATTGGCCTGTTATTCCTACAACTTCAGTCATGAAAAATTCTAACATTGTGGTATTTTTCAAGATCACTAAATGTCAAGCCTACAACATGGGGAATGCATGTTTTCCAGTTTTTCTAGGTCCTCAGAGAATGCACAGACTGGCGTGCCCCAGCCTGGAACTGTGCTTGTGTTTTAATTATTCCCTTTATTTTGAGATAATTGCAGATTCATATACAGTCACAAGAAGCAGTATCGAGAGGTCCCGTTCTTAGAATTATTTTGCTGTGGGAGAAAATGAAGATTTACTGAGGGACTGGAAAATATGTAACTCTGGAAAGCACGCCAAGAATCCAAACTATCTCTGTGCCTTCAGCTCCCTGTCTTTCCCAGGGTGAGGACCACATGACCAGACAGTCCTCTGAATTGCTCCCGGGGTGTGGTTATTATTGACTGATTGTTTAGCTTTGTGATTTACTACAGCTTACAGGAGATGAACCTGGGAACAGGGCCCCTTTTTGGTCCTCCCCACTCCTGCTCTGTGGTGTCATTTGCTCGTACAAATCTTTTTGTCCATGGTTATGACTGCTGGGCCTAATCTGTTGATTTTTTTTTTTCTAAAATTGAGACCACCAAAGTTCTTGTTTTAACTTAGATGGAACCTATTTTATGCATTTGAAATATGGTATATTAGTTGTTGGTAAATGCTTTGGATAAGAAGCAGAGAGGGGAAATGTGGAGGGGTGGGAGGGGAAGGACGTGGGATTGATTGCAGCTGTAAATGAGGCAGTCAGGAAAGACTTCCCCAGGAGGGTGACAGTAGGGTGGGGGTTGGCAGATTGCTTTCTGTCAAAGGGTAGATCCGTACACATTTTGTACTTGGCTGGCTGGCTACTGAACTCTTGTAGTTCAGAAGCAGCTGCAAAGGAAAGGTGTGTTTCCAGACCTAGGCGAATGGCTGGATTTGGACAGAGGCTGTAGTTTGTCAGCCCCCAAGTTAAGAGTAAAAATGTGAAGGTGGTGAGAAACCAGGCTTTCTGAGATCTGAGAAGACAGCGTTCGGAGCAGGTAGAACAGTCGGCACGAAGGCCCTGAAGTGGGCTGTTGGCCAGCTGGAGAGGAGAACAGGAGGAGTCTAGTGAATGAATAAGTGGAAGAGTTGTGGGAGATGAGGTCAGAGAAATGGTAGTGGCCAGTCCTGTGGGGATTCATTTGTAGACTCAGGTAAGCACAGAATACATTTGTTAATGGTCAGAGGAAAAGTCTATGCACTGATTTTCAACAAGTGAAGTAAAATCTGTGCACTGATTTTCAACAAGTGTGCAGCATCCTTATGGAGGGAACACTTGGGAACACTTGGATAACAGCACCCAGACCTAGAAATGCTGCGTGACCAGCACCCCACAGCCTTGTGCCCTGGCAGGCTCTGCCCTCTGAGGTGACTGATGTCCTGGGTTCTGACATCACAGGTTAATTTGCCCAGTTGTCCCTTTTACATCATTTAAAAAAAAAGCATCAAACAGCACTTACTCTGTTGTCTTTCTACATTTGTTGTCTTATACTCCACGTCATGACTGTGAGATTCATCCTTCTTGGTGTTTGTAGTTGTCATTACAAATTTTCATGGATGTATGGGAGTCAATTAATGGATATTTTAAAAATTAACTTTTTAAACTTCCCATAGACATTTAGGTTGTTTCCTGTTTGGGCTTTTACCAAGTGCATTTGTTGCTTTAACTTTTTGTTTTCAATAAATAAAAACTCTTCAATGTAGTCAGTCATACAGACAGGCTTTTGGTGTTTGTGAAAAGCAGCTTCAAATGTCTGAGAACAAGAAGGCCTGAAACCATCCACTGATTGGCCAAGGGTGAGACATAGCTGCTATAGCTGGAGAGTTCTGAGCTGCCCAGCACCATAGCTGCCCATGTACCCAGCAGTGCCAGGAACAGTTGCTGTGGGTTCACGTGATGTATTCAGAGGTGATGGGAAGTGTCCTCTTCCCCTTTGCCTTCCTCTAGCAGATGTCCGTCAGTTGTTCCAAACTGAGGCTGCTAACTACTGGCCCACTGTGGCTCTTAGATTTTCCACTATCTGTGGGACCTCAGAGAGCTCTGATCACACAGTGAACACACGATGCAGGCCAACAAAAACCTTTGAAGCCTGACTACATTCTTACAGTCTAGGAAGCAACTTAAGCCTTTAGGCCACTCAGGACTGGACCTCAGTAAGGAAAGACTGTGTGTATAAATGTCCTTCAGGAAGGGCTCAGGCAGCACCAGGCAACAACTTTTTGTTGATTTTGAAGCTGACCTTTCTGTAAATTCATTCTAGTGCTGAAAATGCAGAGCAGGTGTACTCGGCAGCTGTAGAATCAGGAGGTAGACATCTGATCTCTATGTGAAGAGGACCTTGGTGGCACTGTCTGCTTCTTCTCCTGTTGCACCTGTGCTCAGCCAGCACTCTTTGTTCCCCACCATCTGTAAATCATGCTCTTAGTGAGCAAACGGTCCCAGCAGCTGATGTGGTGGACTCAGCACCAGACTGATCTTAGCACACTCCCATGTCACCTGCTGGGGCTTCTGTGATGCCTGGTCCTTGCAGAGCACTTTGCGATTTGAGCAGAGAGGAAAGTTCCTCTCTGTGGGCTCATTCTAAGTTGAAGAGTCCGAAGAGGACAAACAGGTAAGAAAGTTAGTGGACTGGAAAAAGCAAGACAGAAAGCAGTCCTTTAGGTTAGCATTTCTGAGCATCTCCACCTGTTTATAGATTTATGCTGTAGTATTTTATGGAATTTCTCAAGAGAATGGATGTTTCTAGATCCTTCTATGGCTTCTTTGTGAATTATCATAAAACATTTCTTCCATAGTACATTATTGTAGAAGGGGAGCTCTCCTCCATTGTAGAGGCATTGGGCCCAGAGTAGACACACGGAAATTGTTTGCCAAAGAATGAAAAAACCTTGTATATTGTTGAGCTTCCTGCAGCAATTGTGGTCTCCCACTGTTTTGGGACCTCCCAAGTTCTGTGTTGCTTGTAGTTTGAGGCTAGTGGACCCAATCTCACCATCCAACATGTCCTGGAAGATTTTCTGCTATTCATTCATTAATTCATTCATCAGATATTTACTGTGAAAGGATCTTATCATCCAGAAGCAAATAGGAAAAACTTGTGGAGTTTATATTCTAGTTGAAAGAAGATGAGAATAAGCAAACACTTAACAAATAAAAATTATGATAGGTGATGATAAATTCTGTAGAGAAATATAAAGTTAGGTAAGGGATATTAGAGAGGAAAGAGGTAAGAGAATGGTGTTCCTCTGTGTAGAGTGGTCTGGGAATGTCTGTCTGATAAGGAGTTTTTGAGCAGAGGTCTGAAGAAAGTTAGGGAGTGATCCCCAGTGAATATCTGGGAGAGGAACATTTCAGGAAGAGGGTGTGTGTGCTTGAGGCAGGAGGGAGCCAGAGTGTTTTAGGATCCTGAGGGACAAAGAAGTCAGGATAGAAACCCAGAGTAGTAGAGACTGGCCAGCCCTGAGGGTCTGCTAGGTCACTTGAAGTCTGCAAGCCACTGGAGGTTTTGGTAGAGAACAAATGGCCTGACCTGTGTTTTAAGGAGGATCACTCAACTTTATTTGTTGAGAATAGGCTCTAGGAAAATAGGAACAAGTGCTGGAGTAGGAGATGGGAGATGGGCCCTTGCAGAGGGGGAGTTCTAGGGTGTACAAGGTCATTAGCATGGCCTTTGATTGCTGGTGGAGCACTCCCTTTATGGATACTGTAAACTCAGAAGTGAACACTGACCTGTCCCTGGAAAGGGAGCTGGTCAGGACCAGGCCCTTGTCCTCTCCCCGGGAGGAAGGGGGAGCTGGAAGACTTGTTGGGTCCTGATTGCTGCCAGATTGTCTGCGTGTCCTTCTCTTTTGCTATTTGCCTCTGCCCCTCCATGTGCAGGGGAGCCACGTGCTGAGGAGCAGGAGAGTTTCAGCTCGAGTTAGTTACACAGGGCCTCTTTTCCTTCTTGCCTGAATGGGCCAAGCCTTGTTCATCTGTGATTTCAGCTAAGTCAACTGGAATGTTTCTTTCCTCAGACTTCCCTGAATTGGATGCATCTGTCTGCTTACCTGGTAGAGGTGGACCCCTAAGACACTGGGGGTTCTGTTAGGTTAGATTTACTGTACTCCACTGTCATTATTTGGTTTCTGTATTGTTCATCTATTGCTTCACAACACATTTATCAGCTGTGTGGGCAGGGATTCTGGGCAGGCGTGGCCAGTTCTATGCTGAAGTATCACAGGCTTCATTCAAAGTAGTGACTGGCCTGGGCTTTGTGTAGAAGCTTATGGAAGTCTCTGAGGTCATTCAGGTTGGTGGGAGAATCCAGTTCTTTGTGACTGTAGAACCAGACTTCCCATTTGCTTGTCTGCTTTTGGTGAGAGTCATTAGAGCTCATCATGTTCTTTGTTTTGTAATCACCTCCACTTCAACCCAGCAGGGACATCCAGCCCTTCTTGTCCTTTTGACTCAGTCTGAACTGCCCTCTGCCACCCTCTCTGCTTTCATGGGTTATGTTACATTTGATCAGTTGGATAACATGAAGGTCCCTTGTGCCGTGCAGTGTAGTGTAGGAACTGTGTTGTGTAAAACACCGTCACTGTGGAGTACTGCCTCATCATACTGATGGGGATTAGGACAGGACATGAGTAGGAGCTACATTCAGATTCTGCCTGACAGTCTGACTGCCGGTAACAGCAGTATTTGTAGATGTAATGTTACCTTCATGACGAGTTTACTTTGGTGACCACCGCAATGTGCTTTTATCTCTAGGACCTATGTTCCTCCTTTTTAAATGGAGAGACAGTCAGCATTTTGAAGCCTTTGCTCTAGAACCCAGCAGAGTGATCAGAAAGCAGTGTTTAGTACTTCTGTCTGACTCCAGATGGCAGGGGACCAAGGAAATGATGTCCTGTTTTACCACTGTATGATCACTAAAGGTAGAATTATGAGGGTTGTGATGTTCATGGCATCTGTGTGCTTTCACTGGAAACCTTCTTGGTCATGTTATTGTAGATTATCTTTGCTGTCCCCAAGCATCAGTGAATGTCACAGTCAGCCTCCTGATCCTGACAGATGAGTTTCCTGCCTCCTCTGGGGCATTTCCTGTGGCCTGTCTATTGTATTCTTAGACTCATCTGTTTATTTTAAAACTCTTTAACCTTTTGGACTCCTGTCTGTATCCTGACTGTCATTGTGTTCACACATGGCTGGAAATGACTGCACATGATTCTTACTTTTTAAAAAAATTTTTGAGACAGGGTCTTGCTATGCAGTTCTGGCTGGCCTTGAACTCACTTTGTAGCTCAGGCTGGTCTTGAACTCCCAATAATCCTCCTGCTTCAGCCCCCTGAGTGCTGGGATTACAGGTGTGTGCCACCACACCATGCTGTGGCTTTTATCTTTTGTAAAATACAGAAAGTCTGTTAATCAGAGGCAAGTATCAGTCTCAGAACATCTCTTCTACAAAGTACCAGGTATCCTGGTCCATGATCCATTTCTGGTATTGGAATCTAGCTTCACAGTGTGGGCTCCGTCCACGGCAGAACCCTTATCTGTTGTATTCTTCAGCTCCTGGCACAGTAAATATTTACTGCCTGGGATTCTCTATCACTTTGGAGTAGAAGTCTGAGCCACCCAGGATTAGATGATTATTAGGTGATCAGCATTGCCCACTTTTCTGTTTTGTTTTGTTGTGGCAGGATAGCACTGTGTGGTTTAGGCTGGCTTGAACTCACTGTGTAAAGTAGGCTGGCCTTAAACTCTTGACAGTCCTCCTGCCTCAGCCTCCTGAGTGCTGGGATTACTGCTGTGTGCCACTATACCTTGCAGTTGCCCAGTCTTGTGATCCATCCCAAGTCCTTTTTACAAATAATTAAATTTTTTTGATCTTAAATCTCTTTCTGAACAAGGCATATTAAATAGGTAAATAAAACAAAAACAAGCTCATGATTCAGGCACTCTGGCACTTAAGAGACTTGCTTTCACTAGTAACAAATTTGGTGCTCAATTTAAATTGTGCCTCATTTAGAGTGGGAAGGAGGAGGCAAGTTCACTGCAGAGAAAAAAGGAGTTTTAAATAGAGCGTTAGTTTTCCTTTTCCCTCTGTATTCAAGGCATGGAGACACTTAACCAGATGTGGGCTTTAGCCACAGGGATGAAGGTGAAGCCTCACAATCATATCCAGAAATTCCTCCCAAGGGCAGATGGGGGTTGTGACTGCCTTGCTGTGTGTCACAGGTTCTTGGCTTGCCACCGGGAGGGTACCTTGGCACATGGGTTTTCAATGATGGCTGTTTGCTAGGATATCCTAACATTACTAGTTGGTTTAAAATGCATAGCTTTCTATAAAGTAATTTTTAACACATTTGCATCATTTTTCAGGGGAAAATACATGTGGTTATATCTGTAAGTAATTGTAAGTTGCAGCCATTGGTGTGGTCGCTAAGCTGTCCAGCCTGGATGTATGATGATGCTCCATGGAAGAACATCCATAAAAGTTTCAGATGTAGCTCTGCTCTGTGAAAAATTAATGAGATACCTTATATGTGTAACAAGGGATTGCTCTGGTCCTTGTGACACGCATTTTCCCCCTCTGAGGCTATTTACTGATTCTTGTGTTATGTAAAGAAGTTCTACTTTTAAGGGAGTATCTGGAAGAAATCTCTGTTTGTATTAAGAAAATCACAGAAAGCAATTGTAGAAAGTGACTGTTTATTGTATTTTAATATTGCTTGACATTCAGATAAATGAGACTAGATTGTTTTTAATAACTTTGATTTACACGTATGTCACATATATTATGCAAATTAATTCTTAAAATAACTAATCATTTCAGATGAGGAATTTTAATCTTTATTGATCTTTTACAACAGTGATTTTAATAACTAACTTAGAGATGATTTTAAAGCACTAAACCATGAGTTTTAAAGTGCTAGAAAGAAGCTAATCTCTGTTCTTACCTTGCAACACAGATTTTCTGTCTCTAGGTATTTGCATGTTGTTAAAAGTCCAAACAGTGTGTAAATTCGGCTGCCTTTGTTAGCCAACTGCACTGACTAATTAATTGACTCATTCAGCAAACACGCATGGGCCTCCCCTAGTGTTTTGTTCATAATACTAGAGAGGGAGAGAAGAAAAGCTCCTGCAAGGTTTAGAGGAGCCTTACCTTAAATGAATCTGTAGACCAGTGGTTCTCCAAGTGTGACCACACCCCAGGACTGGCATTGTGTGTGTTCGTGTGTGTATGTGTGTGCACAAGCTCATGGGTTGTTTGCAGGCCCACAGCCCTAGAATATGCAAGGGTAGGAAATAGACATTCAGCTTGACTAAAAAAATTAACATTCTGTACTTTCCTTTTTAGAGCAGTTTTAGATATAAAGAAAAGTTTATAGAGAAGGTACAGACAGTTCCTATCTGCCTCGTATTTATTGTCCTTTTATCACTTTTAACAATTTTCAGTAGTTTCACAATTAATAATTATCATTATTAACATTTGTAACAATTAAAGAATAATTATAGCTACATTAACTAAAATTCATAGGATTCATTCTTGGTGTGTCTCTGGTGTTGATGAATTCAAAAAGTCATATATTCACATATATTTACAGTATTTTACAAAATAGTTTTATTGTCCTGAAAATTCTTGTGTTTTAACTATTTATCTTACCTAACCCCTGGATTTAGTATTGATATTTTTTTGTCCCCCATCATAGTTTTGCCTTTTGCAGAGTGTCATACAGTTAAAAGTTATACAAAGTGTAGCCTTTTCAGATTAGCTTCTTTCATTTAGTAGTATTTAAATTTCTTCCATTCTTTTTTCATAGCTTGATAGCTTATTTCCTAATATTCTGTTGTCTGGATCTACCACAATTTGTCCAACCTACTGAACACATCTTCATTTTGACATTTATAAATCAAGCTTCTATAAATATTCACGTGCAGGTTGTAAAACCTTCACATAGACATGTTTTCAGTTTGTTTGGGAAATACCAAGGACTCACATGATAAGCTGTGTGTAGCTTTGTGAGACTCTGCCACATTGCTTCATATAGCATCTATACCAGATCCTGTTGCTCCATACCCTCACCAGCACTGGGTGTTGTTAGCATTCTGGTGTTTAATGTTGTGTCATCATAGGGTTTTGCTTGTTTTGTTTTGTATTGTTAGGCACTGGGCATCATAAATGCCCTGCAGAAGTGGGAGCCCTGTGACTCCCTTATGTATCCTGTTTTGGGGTTCTACATGCATTTTTATTTTTACTAGTATGTGTTTGCAGCAATAATGATCACATTCCTCACTGAGAGTTGGTACATGTACTTATTAATCTTAATTCTTAATTCTTCTTTCATCCCCTTTCCCTTCCTCCTTTCTCTTCTCTGCTCCTGCATCTCTTGGTCTCCTTCCTACTTAGAAAAGATCTACCTTCCTATTATCTTTAATTTTGCTGTTTATTTAGACTTTGGGCTTCTCATGTAAGAGAAACCATGTAATACTGTGTGTCAGATTTATTTCACTTCACACTATGGTCTTAAGGTACAACCAGTGGTCCATGTATACCCATGTTTATATATAGCATAATAAATAGCATAATAATTCAATCTTGGAAGTGCTTTAGAAGATACTTTAGTTCAGTGTCACTTTTGCTCACTAACTTAACTCTTTTCATCTAACAGTAAAAAGTAGAGAAAGTTCTTTTTTCTACAGCCTATCTTTCACAGTTAAGTTTTAAAGAACTGACCCTCTGGAATTTCCATCTCACTGTCAGTGCAGTGAGTTTGCAGCTGATTTGCCCTCCAGGGAAGAACATTCTGCCTTCATTGTGGATTTCACACAGAACTTTTGCTATGCAGACAGTCTCATGGCCTTGTCCAGAGTCTGGTTTGCTTTGGTATCCTGCTGGGATCCAGTAACAGTGACTATCAGGATCCAGCATCAGCTTTACCAGCTTTGTTCTATTGCAGGGAGATTTTTTTATTCTAGTGACACAACTAAAGACTCAGGAAATCTGCAAGCCTGCTGCACCTTAAAGGTAGCATCCACATTTTGTATGTCCTGCCCCATGCCAGTGATCTGAACAAATGTGGTAGTTCTGTGTTTAAGCTTTTCTTGATCTCAGGTAATCTCAAGGGTTGCTTTTCTCAGTTTTACTCCATTAATGTTAATGGTAAGATTAGCTGGAAGAGAGAGCTACAGATCTTTCCTAGAAGCTACTTTATATGACAAACACATTGTTTTTACTTCAGTTATATTTTTTAGAAGGCGTTTTTGAGAATAGATAGTGAAAAGATGTTCTAAACCAGTGTTGTCCAATAAAACAGTGCATGGTAATGTAAAGTCATTTAATATGGTAGCCAGTAGCCACATGAAATGTGACTAGCACAACCAAGGAAATGTATTTTAAATTTCACTTAGTTTTAGTTAATTTAAATGTAAATTAAAATAGTTCTACATGGCTAGTGGCTGAGAAAGGTAGGTCAGCCCGTAAAGTATTTGTCAAGTGTTCTCTTTTCCTTTGGCACAATGATAGAGAATAGAGATTTTAGGGAAGGGAACTAAATTAAATATGAAAATTTTGGACCCTTATTTTTCATCATTAACATTGAAATGATTACTTAAAAAATTCTCGTTAGTTTGATTTGTGTGTCTACATATGCATGTGTGTGTGTGTGTGTGAAGTCTAGTACTTTTGGTTCTTAAAAAAGTTTATAGATAATATCCAGGATTTTTTTTGGTACTGATAAGTTGAACTCATGACCTCACACTTGCCCGCCAGGTGCTGGCTACTGAGCTATATCCCCAGCTCCAGGATGTTGAAGGAACAGGAGATTTCTGTTGATGAGCTGTGTCATGCAGGATAGATAATGAAAGAGTTCTGACTTCTGGTATTTCAGGTCTGATGAGGACCATAGTATCCTGTATACCTAGCATATACTATACCAGTATATAATCTAATATATAAACTAGTATAGCTAGTTTTGATGGTGGATACCATCTGAGAGGAGTCATTGAATTAAACCCCTGTGCTATGGAGAATTCTGATCTGGAAATCAGAGGCGTCAGATGCCAGGTGTGTTAGTCAGGATCAGCTGGGTTCTGCTTTGACAATGAATTCATCCTGCAGTCTAAGCTGTTAGCACTTGAAGGCTCAGTTCTTGTTCCTTCAGAATCTGACACAGGTAGACAACTGTGACGAGCATTTGTCTTCTATGCTGTCATTAAATCATTCCAGCTGTTTCTGTCTTGTGCCTTCATTGTTGAAGCCACCAAGATTCTTGTAAGAGAGAAACAGAGAGAGCTGGAAGGCTGCACAGCAGCTGTTAAATGTTTGGATCCGGGAAGGACCCAGTCCCTTCTGCTTATAACACGTTGGTAGTGCCTGACACATGGCTTTGCCAGCTCCAAGGGGGATGGAGAGCGTGGAGGTGCCCATGCATATTTGGTAAGTAGAAAATTCCTTTTTATACCAAACCCTTAGCATATAAAAAATTCAAATATTTAGAATGAATTTGGAATTTAAAACTACTTTCACCCAGTCACTTAGATATAATTTGGGTGGTTGTACAAAATGTTATATTTTCCAGGCTTTAGTCTCACTTTGGAATTTACTCAAATGCCGCATTTCTCAGTAAATTTCACTTCTATTTCATTTTTAACATTTGCTTTTACAGTGCTATTCACCTTTGTGGCCCTTTGGGCTCAGGTGGCTTATAAATAAAAACGCTATGGTAATAATTTCATTATTCAGGTGAGCAATTTTTAAGTCACATCTTTTGAGATGTGAACTAAAATACAAATGGAGAGAGTATTGGGCATGATTTTCTCTAGTTTGTACTGAATTTGGGTGTTACGGTAACATTTTATAAACATGCTGTGATTTGTTTTTAGTGTTTTATAAAACCCTATGAATGTTAGACTCTGAGGAAGCACAGTTCATTCATAATATCCAGCTTTAAAGTGGCAAAAAAGGTAATAGCATACAGGTTTCCCCTTAATCTCCTTTCTTCTCCTCAACAATCTCCCATTAAAGGAAACTTGCGTAGATGTATTCTCTGTCATTATACCCTATGTTTATCCAATCATAGAAATCTCCAGGGTGTTTACTAGCAGTACTGGTTCCATGTTTTTGGTAGATCTGAAATGCAGTCTAAGAACATGTGTTTTTTTGTTACTGGGGATCAAACTCATGACCTCATGCTTGCCAGGCAGGTGCTGTACTGCTGAGCTGTATTCTCTGACAGGAATGGGTGTGTTAAGAAGTTCTTGTTTTTGAGTCTTATTCTTGGTATCATTTGGGGACTTTTATCTTATTTGAAGGTAAACAAGTTATCTTGTTTGGACTAGGACTCTTGTCATACAAGTCAGGTTGATGATGAAACACTAGGTAGTGTTCTTGATAAAGAACAGTTGGTAAGTTAGGGTTGTATTTTATTACCTTCCTAAACTTCACTTATTGCAGTGATCTCATACTATTCACTGTGGAGGACTACCTGGATGACTCTCCTTGAATAAAGAGCAGTTATCTGCATTTGTCTAAACCTGGCCCACTCTCCACGTATGATGCGTACAGAGCTGGCTAAGCCATTTCCTTTTCCCTTCATTTGGCTCTAAGCAGCATAAATTGAGCTGACTGAGGTGCTGATGCATAATCTTTGAAGCTAGGTGACAGTTGCTGTTTCCCCATGGCTCTGAAAAAAACATGGTTGAGCCAGTGGGATGAAGAGCCACTGCTCCACACTGTCCACTGGGATCGAGACTATGACTTCCCAGAGCAAAGAAGTTCACACATCAGAGCTGAAGTATCGACCACAGAACATTAGATATTACCTCAGTTGTGTTGTGCAGATTGGTCTCTGGGTACTACAGAGGAGCTTTCAGGCCTCCTACATAGCTGAGCTCACAGGACTCACATAATTCTCACCATTCTCACAGTCACTCATCCTCAAGCCACTCCCATCTTCATGAGTTAATAAAATCTGTGTTCAGCCCTAGGGTGAGGCCTTTGTGCTGATGAATCTTCATCCAGGCAAACTTAGGACCCCTTGGCTCCCCATAACTATGTCTTTATTCTCTCTGTGGGTTGCATTGGAAGTGGTAGATTGGAATTAGCTTACTAGAATTCCCATAACTTTTCATGGGATTACACATATAAACGTCTGAGACTGAGATGAGAAACGGGAAGAGCTCTCTATAATTCACAGTTACTTATTTAATATTTTTCATTTAGTGACACAGAACAAGTTAGTTGAATGAGACTTTATGCTGTGAAGTCATGGTTTTACCTTTAAAAATGTTAGTGTTTTTTCATCATTTCAGATACCTTATGTAGAAGGTGCATCATGAGGGGAACATGGTGTGAAATAACCCTTTGTGCCAGTGCTGGCAGTTCTTATGATTGTGCCATTTAAGTTTCAGACAGTTAATCACACTGGCCAAAATTCAAGCTTTGCATTCCTTTTGTAACTTAATCAAATCAGAACATGTTTGTTCATGGTAATAAATATGCTTAACAGTAAATGACCAGCACAACCGTCGTTTTATATTTAATTGTTTGACTCTGATTCTACCTGGATGTATCCATCTCTATTTTTATTTATGGCAAACCCTGAAAAGTTTTCAGATAGCTTTTGTTTACTCAATGAAAAAAGTCTATTACCATGACTTTTCGATGCTCACTGTGCATCCTGCCAAGTACATGCCCATGCTGCCCAGACATGGAACTGGGGAAACGTCTGTGGACTGGATTGGCATGTGTGCATTGTTGGTGTCTCTGACAATTTGAAGCCATAATTATTCTCACTTAACAGATAGCTCCATTCTTTCTACTTTTGGAATTTGCCATCACTCCTACTCTGTCTGCTGACCCCACTCGCCTCTTAGTGCCCACTCTAGCAAACATCCCTGAGATGATGGATTCTCTTCTCCCCGCCTTTTATTCACTTTTCCACTCAGCCTCTTGTCCCCTAACCAAGGGTGCTGATGACTTGGGCTTATTCAATAGGTGGCTCATTTTCACATTGCTCAATGTAGGGACACAGGTAGCCTTCTTTTCATTTTGGAATTTATTTTCTCTTGGCTTTTATGAACCTCCTCCTGCTGCCTGGGTTTCCTACAGTGTAGGGTGTCTGCTTCCCTGTCTTTTTGCCTGACTCTTTCTGAAGGCTGCTGCACTTTATATTGAACTCACATGAATATAGTCAGATGGAGACAAAGACAAATGCAGAGGGATGTTTTGCAATATAGTCTCTGAGTATGCAATTGGAAACAATTGAGACTGGCTAAATAAATCATGAAATGTTCATAATGGAATATCATACAACTGGTAGAACTTACTTTCTAAGAAAATTCAATGGTATTGGAAATATTCATGACCTTTAAATAAAACAGAAGTAGAACATACACCCCAGTGTGGGGAATGATGCAAACTTGTAAGAAAAGTTGTATGTAATGTCTGCATCTACAGGTATCAAATAAATGACAAACGAGACCAATGAAATTGTATCCCCGTAGCACTCTTCAGAGAATATCCTTTCTCTTCACTCACTTTCACTAGTACTTCCTGTGCTAGCAGAAGGCAGGAGGAAGTGGGTTGGATGCAGACCTCCCTCGACTTCCAGCTGACTTCAGACTGCTATGGCCCCCCAGGAAGGCTGCCAATGAGTCCAGGGGGTCCCTGAGAGCTGTGGGTATTAGGCTGAGGAGGTTGTGGGTAGGTGGACTCACAGCTGGTTCTTGGAACTGAGGGGAGACCCTGGCAGGCCCTTCAAGGAGTGAATAAATGCGGAATGGTGGGCACCCAACCCCCCCAGTGCCTCAGTGGCCAGACAGAGTTAGGTGGCTAAAAAGAGCAACTAAGGAAAGTGGACCGTAGTCCTGCATCCCTGGGCTCCTCCCTGCACCTGAGAGACCTGGGAAGACACCCCTCACACCCACGCTGTGTTTATAGCCCAGTGGAATGAATTTTTTTTCCATCTTGTTATAATTAATAACATTTTTGCTATGAATGAGATTTGTGAATGCCACATGTGTTTCATTAGCATCTTATCAGCCAGGCCTCCTGCTGTAGTTTTTATCTTTTTTGTTTAACACTCAGTTTTGTCAGTTTCAAATCTGTTGGACAGAAGCTTTAATCATCAGCTTCTGCTTTGGACATTAACTAATTAGGATGAATTATCCCTGGGGTGACCCGTTGGAGTGGTGGAGTACTGGAAGTCCCATTAGGCTCCTGCTGGTTTTCTTTTTCTTTTATTTTTTAGTACCAGGAATTGAACTTACAACCTCACACTTGCCAGGCAGGTGCTTAAGCCACTGAGCTAAATCCCCAGCCCACTCCTGCTGTTCATGAGACTCTTCCTAGGGGGTCCAGGACATCACACACACACACACACACACACACACACACACACACACACACACGTAAATTAAAAATTAGATAATTTATTTGACAAATACAGGACTACTATAGAATGAAAGCACAATGGACTTCCATCTAGCTTGGGAAGGAGACCACTAACGAGGACAGCTCTGGTCTCCTAATGGCAAGGACATGTTCTGAGAGATATGTCATTAGGAAATGTACTTGTGGACACTTCTGAGTATGCTTACACAGCCTAAGCCAGCTGCAGTATCACCAGGTGATCCCATGTCAGTATGACCTCTGTCTTCCGTGCAGTCGGTCATTGACTCAATGTGGTCCTGGAGCACGTGGATATGCAAGCAGAAGCCTCTGAATCTCTGTCCCTTCCATCCCCCCCCCCCGAGTTAATTGCTATCTTCAACTTGGTGTTTCCCACACATGTTAATTCACTCTGAGCAGAATGACGTTTCTGGATAATTATATCCTGTTAACTAGACAAGAGCTCAAAATACTACTCCCTGACTGTGTGTAATAGAACTCCTTTCCTACCAGGAGTCAGGCAGGCAGACAGGGGCCCTCACATGTCCTTTATGGCTAACCTTCTCTTTTTCTGTTTGTGGGCCTGCCAGGGTCGTGTGGAAGGACAGGGATTGACAGAAGCTTGTGGGGCTGCTGAGGAGGCAGAGTCTTCCGGACGAACAGTTTGTGATAGCTCCTCGTACATCCGAGGTGCCGCTCACCCTTGGGGCTGCCCGTGGCGTCACTGTCCCCTCTGTGGAGGATGGGCTGCTTACGCTGTGCACCACCAGTGGCTGAGGGCCCTTGCTCAGGCAGGACCCGAGTTTGTGAGAGGAGCCTCCTCAGCCTCCCTGTGCCTCGGGTCCTGACAGCACACCTGGATGTCCAGCGAGTGGCAAGCAGCCACCGTTTCTGTGTTGTCTCAGCTCACACTTAGAATCTCTTGACTTGATCTTTTATTGCAACCCTCCCCTCTTAGCTGTGGTGGACCAGCGAACAGATGATTAAAATTTCCTTTGATTTGAGGTTCCTGTACTTAAATGCTAACAATATACCAGTTGGGTGCCCACAGCATGTCCTGAAGTGATCTGGGTGTTACACGAATAAAGGAATTTCATGGGAGATTCAGGGTTAAATAAATTAATCTCCTTAAAAAAGCTGCAGGATTTCACAGAGCCTTCAGTGTGCTAATATTTATTGTTATCTTGCTAAAATGATCTAGTTATGTGGTGATCCTTAAGACCATCTGACTGGAATGTCTAAAAATTAAAGCATCACATGAAACAATGGGTTTAGGACACACTTTGGGATCTGGAATAAAACATTTAGCTTGCATACATTTTCACTTTGTTATGCTTGCTTTCTAAGTGGTTGCTACTGGCAACAAGGAATTGTGTGTGTGTGTGTGTGTGTGTGTGTGTGTGTGTATGTGTGTATGTGAGTGAGAGAGAGAGAGATATTAACAAGCTGAATCTTTCACAGTGTTTAATCAGTCTGCCAACCAATCTGAAATTATAGAAAATTTATTAAAATATTTTTTGGAAAAGATTTTTTTATAGTATTTAATTCTCATGCATTCTCCAAACCTATTTTTTTTTGATGCTAAATAGATTGAAAGTTCATTCTACTAAAGAATGTAGGACTACAAGAGAAGTTATGAAAAGGGCTGTTTGTTTTTCCACTGCTGTCTTCCAGGTGTCCAGCTGTGGATGAATGGTGTTGCTGATGGTCATTTCTGATGGATTCACACTCTGTGCAAGCTCAGATGAGCTCCTGCACTGCGGGAAAGGCACAATGGGCAGATAAAGGGCACCGTGGTAGACCATGGAGAAGGGCTGGCATTGGCATGTTCTGGAGCTCTCAAGGGCCCTCATGTTGACATCCAGTGACCCGGCCACTGAGAATGTCTAGCTGAGGGGGCAGGATGCCATTAAGGGAGCCTTATTTTGCTATGTTTCCTGTATGTACTTGTTTGCTATCTGTATTGAGATGTCAATTAGTGACATATCTATCCTGAAGATAACTGTGGGTACTAGCAGCCGTTAAAAATCATTTTCTAGCCAGGTAAGGTGGTGGATGCCTATAATCCCAGCTAGTTGGGAGGTTGAGGCAGGAGGATCACAAGCTTGAGGCCAGGTCAGCTTAAGCAACTTAATGTCATTCTGTTTCAAAATAAAATTGAAAACAAATCATTGGACTTTCTCTCCCACATTTCCTTGGATGCATCATGTATATGTACCAAATACCTACAGTGAATGTGAACGTGATAACATATAATGTTATCAGTATGAACCACAAGTAATAACAATGATAATGAAAATGGGGAAAGGGGATCTAGAAG
This sequence comes from Cavia porcellus, assembly GCF_034190915.1. NCBI lineage: Eukaryota > Metazoa > Chordata > Mammalia > Rodentia > Caviidae > Cavia > Cavia porcellus. The sequence continues at coordinate 70,567,898 of NW_026947485.1, read as the reverse complement.
TGGAGGGATGGAGGTGAGTGAGGAGGGGAAGCTGACCTAGAAAGAATCAAGATGTGTTATGTCTATAAATGTAAACTTCATGTATTGAAAACATGTACAAATCAAATAAAATGAAGAAGTGATTTGAGATATAGTTTAGTGGTGTGGCACTTGCCTCATACTCGTAAGGCCCTGGGATCAACTCAGTACTAAAAGAAGGTTGTTTTCTATAGCTATTCCGGGCTGAATAAAAAATAATTATTTTAAAAGTAGTGACTTCAACTTGGTTTTGTATAATAATCCTTCCTGAGACACAGGGAGATGGTGTTTTGTCTTGTTTCTGATTTGAGAGGAAATGCTTTTAGTTTTTACCCCTTCAGGCTGAGGTTGGAGATGTGTCTTGAGCAGCTACACTGGCCAGGTGGTTTTACCATTTCCTGGTGAGTTTATTGGTTTATTATTCTGAGTATCCATCTTTCAAGTGGCCTGCAGGTCTGGGGCCCAGGCTGAAATCTTTGGAAATCGGAATTCTCACTTCTCTTTCCTTTTCCCTTCCTCTGGGGAATCCTGCAGGCTTCTCTAGGGCTACTGGGGAGGGTTGTTGAAATGAACAGAGGCCTGGGTATAGTACTCTTCTTCTACCACTTGTGTACACGCGCACACACACACACACACACACACACACACTCACTCACTCACACACACGCCTGTGTTTCTGGGAGTGAGGGACTGGGAGGTTGTGTGATGACCTGAAGATACACTTGGGCTCTGAGGATCTACTTTGTGTCTTCCCTTTTCCTTGCACAGGTTTATTCTCCGGAATGGGCGAGTCTTCCTGCTCAGCCTCTGTAGTTCTTCAGTTGGACTGTTGGAGGACTGGCAGAGGCTGTCAGTGGGTGAGAGGGGCTCCCTGCCTGAAGAACCTCGACCCTGAGCATGCAGACTGCTGTGTTTGGTGGGAGAGGGCCGGTGCGAAGGTCAGCTTGAAGTGTGCTGTGAGGCCAGGCTAGTGATCTGATGTCAGGAAAGAGCAAGCCTTGCATCCGTTTATGACATCCTTGACTTCTTTGTCCTCTTATAATCCTTGTGTCCTAATCATATCTTTAAGCAGTGGAGTGTTTCCTTTCACTGTTGATCCATTTCACTTGGGTTTCAGTGGCATCCATGGATGAATTTGCCCTGAAAGATGGTTAGATCAATGGAGCACTATCAGATTCACCCAGAAAGAAATGTGGCATGAGGTCTTTCAAAGGGGCGTCAAACAACAGTGCTCTGATCCATGGCCTTCCTCCCTGAGCAGTGGAAGGGGAACATATTCCTGGGATGTTTGTGCATCCTCGATGCTAGTTATTTAGCTGTACATGAGTTACTTAACTGCAACAGAACTGTAGAAATGCCACCCTGATTACTTGCACTTCATTTAAGAGGAGGTCAGAGGACAAGTGTGTATTTTGGTGCATTCCAATGAGAAACATGCTAAGAATGCAAATGGGGAGAATAAGAAGTAATAGCTGAGGGCCTGTTTTTATTTTGGTTGTAGTCAGAAACTGAGGAAAATTCAGCCTCTGTTGCATTTAATTAGAAGCTGAATGAAAATGTATTTTGAGCTGGCCTTACATTACTGCAAGTGGCAGTTCACCTATTGTAAGGATCTGGGTAAAGATGTTTTGGTGACATTGGGGGTGGGCTGTTTCCTTGGGTCTGTTTTCTCTGACAAAATCTCAACCCTGTTCCTCTCTTGAAGGCTCTCAGATACGTGGACAGCCAAGGGAGAGCTCAGATTTCCCCGGCGCATCTCATTGTTCCTCTTGTATGCTCCTTTTCATTTTTTTTTTTATTGTTCCATATTGAGCAGAGCAGTATGTGTTAAATCTCCGTCCCCTCCGCTGGTTGATAGAGGGCTGCTGCTGTATGTCCCCGGTCTCAGGGGACTGACTGGGATATCCTGTTGTCAGTGCCCAGGAAGCATCTGTTGCATTAATGGGTTTGCGGAGAGCCTAGCTGTGCTCGTGGCATTTGAAATTCACCAATTCCAGCTGCATCTTGGAGATTTGTCATTATGTCTCACCTGCCTCTTCAGAGCCTGTTAGCAGATTTCTGGGATGAGGAAAAGATGGTTCATAATAAATTAAATTTCTTATAAGTAAAGACAAATATAATACAGGTAGTCGTTGATTTTTTTCTTATTCTATTGAGATAGACATTTACTAGGGGAGGGGAGGGAAGTGGTAAAGCCTTCATTTTTAGGAACAAGAGGAATGTGAGAGACACTTTTACGAAACCTACCTTGGGTCATTTTGAAAGGTGGGTTTTCGGTGGCCTTTCCTAACCCATTGCTAATGGCATCGTTGCCACACAGGACTGTGACAATGGCATAAATTTTACTTGCTGGTACTGATAACTTGGGTGACATCATTAACATTCTCTTTCTCACTCTGCTGAAAACAAGCAGCCTGTCAGGGGAGATGAACGGCAGGCCCTGGATGGGAGGCATTTCTGCCTGCTGTGTCAGCAGTGCTGCGGGAATCTCTGCGAAGCAGGCACTGAGACAGAAGGTGCTGATCACGGGTCTCAGGAGAGCATTTGTAGGCGCAGAGGTGAATATTCAGTCATTGTTAATAGGAGACTTAGGGTGTGTGTGAATTGAAACGTTAGCCAAAGTTCCTTTTTGCAAAGGCAGAAGTAAGCCTCATTGCATCAGACTTTTTTGTGTCCTGGAAGTAATTGTGGGCAGTTGGAGCAGGTGGGTCACCTGATAGGCTGATCAGTGGCTCAGCTGGCTGATGGTGGGCAGCCTAGTGTGCCATTTTTAGGAGAGAATATCTTCCTTGCTCCCTGCTGGTTCCCAAATGTGCAGGCCCAGACTGATGATGCTTTACCCTGGGAAGCACTGAGCATGGTGAAGAGACAGAATAGGTTTTTATGGCTTTGTTGGTCCCAGATTTCAAAATTATGCCTCTGGGTAGGATTTAGATAGAATATTATTCACCGTTGATAAACAGATATGTGTTTGAGTCTTCATAGGGTTCTACACTAATATAGTGAAATGTATACTTTATATATTACGTGTGACTATACTGTATATTATATGATATATACATTGATATGTTAGAATATGATTGAAAGAGCTTTTTTTTGTCTTTAGAAAAAAATTTGAAGCTATTTAAGAATCATTGGCCTGGAAAGGAATTTTGGGTTTCCTAGTTAAAGTCAACTAACTTTCCAGATTGGCAGCGTCTGTGGGAGTGTGTGTTTGTTTGTTGGTGCCTTCACATGGCTCCCGATATGTCATACTGACATATTTCTCTGCCCTTTTCTTGTTGGCCTGAGTCACATCTCAGTGCTGGGAATCCTGGTGATTCCAGGTGATGTCTGTCTTCTGTCCCTGAAATAAAGGGCCAGCAGGTTGGACCAGGAGCCCAAGTGGTTTGACATCAAAGTCAACTTTACATGTAAGACCTGGTGTATCTATTGTTTGAATTTATTAACCTGGGGATCCTAACTACTTCCAATTTTTATGTTTTGTTTTAATGAAATTGCTTAACATAATTAAATGCTAGATAGCAGAAAGAGTGATGGAATGTTTGTGGATTTTCCATTTCATAAAAGTTGAAAAGGTACTGGAAAAGTAGTCATGTGTTTGTTAAATTATGTGTGAAGTACCCTGAAGTTTAATGAAATGGATGGTAGTGGATTTTTTTTTTCCAGGGAGGAAAGGTTTGTATGTAGCCTAGGCTGGCCTTGAACTCATAGTTATCTTCCTACTTCAGCCTCCTGAGTGCTGGGATTACAGGCATGAGCCACCACACCTGGCTGATGGATGTTAATGTTGAAGGCAAACCAGCCGATTTTCTGTATCAGTTTACTGAGAGGCATTTTAACATCAGAATTATGAACAAACCTACATTAATTCTGCGTACCAGGAAGTCAATAGCATCAGCATTTCTCAGGTTTGTTGTTTATGCACAGTCCTTCCCAGTCCTTCCATTGTGTTGTAGAATTTTGATTTGGGTTTATCTGTCTGTTGTAAGAGGATTTATTAGTGAAAAACCTAGACAAAACTAATCATTAATATTTGTTTCTGTGGCTGACTCCCTAGGGGCAGAATTATAGCTGTTCTCCAGCACACATGGAAGATAAATCATTGATATATATTTTAGTATCTACAGTACTGGACTTTGTTTAAAAATTATCAGAACCTTTGTGTCTCTAGGCTAATTTGTCTTCAAGATACAGCATCACACTATACTGTTTTCTTCTACATGTGGTCTGGTTTTTCTAGGGCACAAATCTTATTTCCCAAGCTTGCACCATTTTCCTTTTAGTAGCTTTGAGACTTGTCAGAGCATTGATATTTCATACCCTTTGTAAAATTGGCAATATATTTGTAAAGTCTCCATGTCCACACAGGACTCACAGACTGTTTTCTCCTGTTCTTTGCCACATTTTCCCAAAATTCATTGGGAGAATTTTATGACTTGGAAAAATTCCAGTCCATATGTTATATTCTATACATTGGCAGTGGGGAGTATTGGAAACATGCTCGTAATTTCCATAAGATCCCTCCCTCCTATATCTAGTATGGAGACAGGTAATGAATACTTGATCTAAATAAACTCAAAGAAATTGATAAATGATTGTGGGGAAAAAAGTGTACTGATTATCAGGTAAGACTTTAAACAAATTCTTGTAAGGAGTAGATACTTATCTTTAAGCTCTGAATTTTTATTAGCCATCTTCTCTTCTGCCAGTGAGAAGGACTGAGTTTAACTCTCACTAGTGAATAGGAAGGCTATGTATATCTGTATATCTATATATCTATCTATATCCTTAGGATCAGAAGCTTTTTTGAAACACTTTCTGCATGGCCTATGGAGTATGTATAGGCTCAGTACATACAAGTGGGTTCTTCAAGCCCAGCATATTTTGAAATTCTTTTACCTTTCTTGTGCCACAAATTACGTGTATATCAGATAAGATTTTAGACATTAACATCTACAGTCACTCATTTTCACATACAAAGGTTTATTCAATGGGGTGGGTAACACAGACTCACTGGCAGGCTTGAAAACAGCCTGAACCAAGCTCCCAGGAATGACTAGAGCCCGCTCAGCGGAGGTGCTCCTGCCTCTGCCACTCAGGACACCCAGGTTAGATGCTGGCATGAAATAGTATCTTTCCTGCCATCTTCTCACCTACAAAATGTGTCTGTCTCCTTTGGCTGTCAAGGGAGCACGTGGCTGCATGTTCATACCTGGATTCTTGAGTTTGGATCACTCTGCTGGTGGTGACTTTGCTGTCCCCTGCCCTTTACCTGACTGAGTGCCTCCATTTCTACTCCTGGTTGAATTGCCTGCATCCTGCCCTTGATGTACTCCCCAGTATTTCTTGCTTCTTTCAAGAATCCTTCCTCAGCAAGTGTGACTTAAGGACTTCCTAGTCTTTACTGACCTACATATTCATTGTATATACTCATTGGTCAAGTAATAGTTTTTTTTTTTTTATTTTCAAGAGGGTTAGTTTTACACAGCAAAACAGAACATAAAGCAATGTAAGAGACATAAATTTCAAAGCAAGACAACTAGAGATCTTCACTATCTATCATATTGTCTCTTGTTTTCTTCCAAATAGTTGTCTATATCTTCTATGCAGAGAATTCATACAAAACAACATAGTACAAAACTGATCTGAAGAGGATGAGGAAGGTATTTTAGGTCTTCAGGACCAGACAGTAGGGAAGTCAATAATGGCTGTTATTGTGTCTCTCATTTTCTTCAAAATAGCTGTCCATACCTTCATATATGTTGAAATTAAACAAAATAAAACAGGCTAAAATCACTTGGAACAAAGAATAATAGTATTGCTGGATTTCATATCATGACACCACAGAATCAACACTGGGTATATTATAGTGTCTCTTTTTCTTCACAGTAGTTGTTCATTTCATCATGTTATATAATCAGTATTCATAAATTGTTTATGGGTTCTACACATGCATGAATCTTATATGTATTTTTATCTTTTCTGTATTAGAAAAACAAAGCAAGGAAAACAAAGCAAATTCCCATAAAAACATGAAATGAAAAAGTAATATAAAAACCATAGTACAAGGTGATCTACAATAGTTACTATGTTGTCTCTTGTTATCTTCAATAGAATTGTCTATATCATCAGGCATAGTATAATTGAATATAGCAGTATATAACAATATTAATAAAAATAAAACTTTGTAGACAGTGTAAAACTTCAGAAACAGGTAATGATCAAACCAGAATGGATATGGTGGTGAATCTTGTCATCTTCAGTGTAGTTGTCTATACTCTCAGACTTGATACTATTAATCATAATAGATTTGAATAAAATCTGTCAATACCAAACAGCTATCTAACAAACCAGATTCAAATAAGACCAGTCATGATAAAACAGTGTAAGTAACACAGGGCTTCAGATTAAGTTAATAGGAAATTAAGGATAATTACCATACTGTATCCTGCTATTTTTGGGATAGCTGTCTGTGCCCTCAAATCAAGTGCAGGTAGACAAACTGGAACAGAATATAATCTGTCTGAAACAGAGTGGTGTGAATAATGTGGGTTTAAAATCCTGATACACCATTAACAATATCCTTTGCCTTCTTTTCTTAGACTATTCCTCCCTTTTCACTCCTACAGTGTGTACTATGCATTTGGGATCCCACCAACTCCCTCAGGTTTTAGATTGTGGGGGGCAATCTGCTATTTACCTAAGTGGTTCTGATCCTTCTCACTCCTGGACTTGATCTCAAGTTGTATTCCTTTGCCTACAAAAGCCTCAAGATTTTCCATCATTATAGCACAGTAATTCTCTATTGCACATAAGTATCCTCCTATCTTTCCAACCTATCTGCAAGTGCTGATTGAGTTGCCTCTATTTCTTCCTGGTTTCCTGTTTCATAGAGCACTGTTTTCTCATATTTGATTTTAGGTCCATAAACCCTTTTTCAGGTTAATTATATTTCCTATACAGAGCATCTCAGTGGACCCTACCTTCTGATCTACTCTGCCTGTGTTTCTTCTTCTATTTTTTTTTTAGTGTATCAAGGCCATCTATATTAGAGATTATAGCCAACTTTCTCTGCCTCATTTATGCTATGCTATTTTTCTGGCATTGGTTGTATGCTTTTCTCCTTTTTTCCACTGTCTGCCCCATTCATTGAAGGCCTCTGTGTCACTGTTCCTGAAATCCTGGTTTTTTTTTTCTTTCTCTCTAGAATATCCTTCAGTATTCTCGGTAGGGTTGGATTGATGGTCACGAATTCCCCCAGTTCCTCTTTGTCATGGGAGCATCTTGTTTCTCAATTAATTTTGAGAGACAGCTTTTCAGGGTACATCAATCTGGGCTGGAGGTTATTTTCTTTCAAGGCTTGGAATACTTCACTCCAGGCTCTTCTTGATTTGATGGTCTGTGTTGTGAAGTCTGCCATGATTTTGATGGGTTTTCCTTTATAGATGATCTGTTTCTTTTCTCTGACAGCTTTTAATATTCTGTTCTTATATTGAATTTTTGGGATCTTTATTATATGTCTGGGTGTAGCTCTGTTTTGGTTGTAGGTGGCTGAAGTTCTGTATGCCTCATTCATCTGTATATCATTTCCTTTTCCTATGCTCAGGAAGTTTTCCTTAATTATTTCTGTGAATAGCCTTTGTATTTCCTTTGTTTTTACCCCTGCTTCTTCACTCACATTTTTTATTCTTAACTTATAGATCCTCTTATTGTCTTCTAGCCTATTGTTACTGCCTGCTTCCTTGTTATTTTTAAGAGACCTTTCCTTTCATGATCATACATTGCAAACCTATCTTCAAGTTTTGATGGTCTGTTCTTAGTTTGTTTCAAGCAGTTTTGGCAGCTTTCATTGGAGTTTTTAATTTCCTGGTAATCTCTTTGAACCTGCTTCATGTATTCTAGGTTTTCTTTATATTCTTCTTCAAACGTTTCTCTCCTTTTTTGTGTGTCCCTTCATTCTTCCATCTGTGTCTTCTTGAGATATGGTTAGCATTTCTTTTATTAATCTTCTTATATCTTGCCTTACTTAATATTTCAGTTTTGAGCTTGTCTATGAGGTCACCAAGGTATCTCTTTATGTCCGCTGATGCTGTGTCTGATATTGCATATTTGCTGCCCTCAATCTCTTTTGTATTTACCTCTCCTGGATCAATACTCACAGGGTTGGGGATTGGGGCTTTTTCTTATTTCTATCTCTTGTCATGTGTCTGGTTTCTTCCTTACAGATGTATAGTGGAGGTTCCAGCCCCTTTCCTTGTTGGTTATGGTTCTTTTGAAGCATGCTGGTTAGGGATTTCTGCCCTCTCCAGTTTGCTGTTGGTCGTTGAGGTGCAAGCAGGGGTGGTGTATGCTGGTTCCTCCCCTCCAGGCCAGTCGACCTGCGGGGGCCTTCACCACATTAGTGTGTGCCACACATATGGGATCATTCTCATATTGGGTCCTGGCCAGGGGCGTGACCCAGGCCAAGAAGTTCCCACCAATCTGCTCTGGGTAGGGAGTAACTGACTGAAGTCACTGCCATTCCTTGTTCATGCCTGTCCTGTCCAATTCCAACATGTTGTTCAGTTGGTTGCCCCTTTCTCGTGGGAGGGTCTTATTCCAAGCACTCACCGCAGATTAGTGCAGGTCCCTTGCTGGCTCTATTCTCTTTTGGGATCACCGACCCCCAACTTTAGCATGACTGTGGCTTTGGCAAGTTCATATGGCTCCACTGAGTCATGGCGGCACAAGTTAGGCAGCTTCAGTGAGAGCACCATGGCTGCTAATCTTAGCTGCTCGATGGTAGCCCTGAGACTGCATGTTTGACCAACTTTTTTCCCTGTTTCTTCCTGGGTTGAGAGAGGACCCATCTCCCTCTCTCCCGACCTCTTCAGGATTTTTATTCCGGCGTCTGAGTTGGCTCTCTCAGGGAGGCTCTGTATCCTGTTGCTTACTGATCCGCCATCTTTATTTAGCTCTTTCCCCCAAGTAATAATTTTTAAAGAGATAACACCTCTTACCTTACTGACCAGTGTGCTACCTTTCCCCATTGTTGTCCCTTTGTGTCCAGGAGATTGGTCACAGGAGCCCTCGTGAATGCCAGAACCTGAGATGCTGAAGCGTGTGTGACTTATTGTCATATTGGCATGCAGCCTATCACATACTTCCACACAAAGGCATAGATTACTTAGAGTACTTCATATAGTGTAAGTACTATGCAAATAGTTGTCACGCTACATTATTTAGATAATAATGACAAGATATTGTTATGTATTCAGGCAGATGCAGTTTCTTTCCCTGAATATTTTCCATCTTAGGTTGGCTGAATCTGTGGATGTAGAATCTGTGGTGGGTGAGCTGACTGTATATACTTTTCAGTGATAAAGTAATGTAATTGCTGAGACTGTAGGGCCTGGTTTTTCTTGGATTGTCCTACCAGCCATTTTTCAGGCATTCTGAAGAGTAGGTGCTTTAATGGATCATGCAGGTCACCATACAAGACAGCCTTTACTAGCAACTGATACCTTTAAAAAGACAAACTCTTTGTCCCTGTTATTTTGTGAATTATACACAATTATAAAATACTTTAAAATTTTTGTTGAAATCACCATAGGGAATCCAGCAAATAAGCATTCTTGGAGGTTTTCAAATAGATGGAATGTGGCTTCCAAAAATGCATGGGGCAGAAGCTCCTTGTAGATGAGCACTGCCTCCTGCCCTGCCTTCTTGCATACGGGGGAGAGGCCATAAAAGAAGATTGCACAGAGAAGTGCAGGCAGCTTGCAGGCTTCACTTTTGGTTTTTTGTGTTATCTATGATTTGTTAGACTTCCCCCTTCACTGTTCTAAGGAACTTTAACTTTTAAAAAATGTGTTTCAAAAAAGCATCTTTCACATATGTTCCTCAGATAGCAGTCTGGCTGTGAAGACGCTCTGTGCAGAAAGGGGTCTGTGGTCAAAAACACTTTGGGAAAACTCTCTTCTCTTCTCTGGGGACGCACAGGTTTTTAGAATGTGAACAGCCTAGAGAAGCGCTGCTGGGAAGCAGAAGCTGGTGAAATTTTGCCTCAGTTTCCCTTGGTAGGAGACTGGGGTCCCTCTTTCCAGATCACTTTGAAATCGTACATGAAATTCTTTGGAAGCTGAATACTTGGGGAAAATGTGGGCAAACTGAAGCATGGAATTTAAGTTGTAGTTGTCTTTTAAAGTTTTAGTGTGGGACCTCTTTCTCATATGATTAGTCTTCCGTATTTTTGCATGTAAATTTATGTGATATTGTATTGGTTTTCCTTTATGGTATTGTTGTAGCATTTAGCTTACCTCTGTGTGGATATCCTTCTAAAATAGCATGATGGTCATTTTAAAAAGTTGGAAGCAGAGATGGTTATTTATTTGTATATTTATCTTGATTCTGGAGATTGCATCCAGGGCCTAATGCTTGCTAGGCAGTTGCTGCACTGCTGAGTCCCATCCCCAGCTTAAGAATTGGTCTTCTTATTTCACTTATGAGGATAGTCTCAAGTTGCCTCCATTTACCTATGAAGTCCTCAAGATCATCCTTTTTATAGCTGAGTAATATTCCATTGTATAAAAATACATCTTTTTCATCCACTTTGAGGTCAATGGGCATTTTGGTTGTTTCCAAGATTTAGCTATTACAAATTGTGCTGCTATGAACATGGGTGCACATATATTTCTGTGACATGACCTTTTCAATTTTTCTGGGAAAATACCCAATTGGGATTCCTTTGAATGCTAACTAAAGCAATATACATGGATTCCTTTTTTTTTGTAAGATTGAGTTGTCTTGCATTAATGTACTTTCCTTGCCTGTAAAGCATTTCAATATTGTAGTTCTTTTCCAGTTTATAAAAGCGTTGCATCCTGTTTTATGGAATCACTTGTAATAACTTTTTTTTGACTTGGAACTATGCTGCTATGATTTGGTCGTATTGTTGCATACTATTTTAATTAAATTTTTTGACTGTTGGGTGCATAGATAACAGTTTATTCATCCATTATCCTGTTTGTGGCATTGTGATTGTTTCTAAGATTGTACTATGGTTGAAAGTGATGCGATGATCTTTTTGGTATGGCTGTAGTTGTTCTTCTGCAATAATTTGTTGTGGTATATATCTTGAAATGGAACTGATAAGGAGAAAATTCTCCTTCAGATGATAACAACCTAGTAATTTCTTTAAGAGTTACATTAATTTACCTGTCTCCAAGGACCAAATTAAAGATCCTGTGGATTCACATTGCTCCAACACTTAGTATCATCAGACTTTGAAACATTTGAATCATTTATGATAGCATCATTGTGGACTTGACCTGCAGTTCTGATTCTGATGAGCTTTCTTTGACTACTCACCATGTTTGTTTCTTCTCCTGTCAGGCAGCTGTTCATATCTGGTGCCTAGTTTTTTTTTATTAGATTATTTGTATTTTCTTATTGATGTGTAATTCATTATATAATTCTAATAATAATTTGCTCTTATTGAGTGATCTGTTCTGTGACTATTTCCAGGTTAGGTCATGTGTTAAGGCCCCATAGTTGTAGGCAAAGTCTATATCCCAGGGCTTACTTTCTAAGGCAGACAAATAAATAATTATTAGGTAATGCGGAGGACCTCTATCCAAGGGGATGTTGGGATGCTCTTAGGAGAGGGTGACTTAGTCTGCTGGGAGCCAATTCAAGAATCTGCATCCTGCCTGTGATGTATGAGCCAAGTCTTGGACTGTGGATCACACAGATGAGGCAGAATGTTAGGGGAGACTCTTTAAGCCCCTCAAATATCCCTGACAACTCAGAACAAAGGTGAATGGACCCGAGACTTAATTTCTTCTACTGTGAGACTTAATTTCTTCTACTAATGTTTATAACAGAAAACATTTTAGCCACTTTCTTAGTCACTTTTAATTGTGGGAAAATATATTACATAACTTACCATTTTCTCCATTTATAGTGTATAGTTTAGAGGTACTGAGTATGTCCACGTTGTTGAGCAATCATCAGATCACAATTTTGTGTCATCCTAAGCTGAAACTCTGTACCCAATTGATTCTCTGTCCCTACTTACTTCTGTTCTACTTCCTATCTATGGATTTGACTACTCTAAGAAACTTGCATAACTGGAATTTTATGATACATGTCCTTTTGCATCTGTCTCGTTTCACCTGGCATAAGGTTTATTCAGAATTTCATTTCCCTTAGGCTGAGTAATAGTCCATTGTGTGTATTTATTATTATATATTGTTTAATTATTTGCCCGTGAACATTTGTGCTGTTGTGCTTTGTGTAGTTATAATGAGTAATGCTGCCATGGAAATTGGTGTACAAATATCTGAGTTCCTGTTTTCAGTTCTTTGGGATATATACCCACAAGTTATATTTTTGGATCATATGATAATTTAAGTCTTAGAGGAACTGCCATATTGTCTTCTGTAGTGAGTGTACCACTGTACATTCCTTCTGGCAGTGTGTACCTGTTGTACATCTTTGCTAACAAAGTTTTCTTTTTTCGATAATAGGCACCCAAAAGGGTGTCAAGCGTTATCTTGTTATGGTTTAGATTTGCATTTTCCCAATGACTAGTGACACTGCATTATTTCATGTGCTTCAAAACTTTTGAAACAAATCTTAAAATTATGGACTTTCTGTACAGAAAAACATACATATGTTCACCATGCTTTGTATAAGAACCACAGAGAGAACATCATAGACCATATGAGGAGCAATAGACCCAGGCTCAGACCTTTCTTAGGGCTTAACACTGTGCACTGGTGGATCCCTTTAAGTCAATGCTATGAAGAGAATGGATGGCATACTTTTCACTTTTTGCAAGTGCAATAAATTGGTAATTCTAAACTGAAATATCAATCTTTGGATACAGGAGATTTTATTCTTCAGGATTTAGGGGGTGGGTAAAGAGAGGAGAAAGACAGATGCCATCCCCTGGAAAAAATTAAGTAAGGTACAAAGAAATGGTCCAAAGATTAGATCAGGGCAAATGGTACTATAAGATGAACTCTCACAGGGATGTTAGAATCTGATGGCTTTTCACAAACCAAGAGCCCAAGCCATGTTAGAAGAGAACAAGAACCACAATTATACACTGAAGGGAAGGTTCGGGCTTAGAGTGCCTGAAGAGACTGGTGTACAACGAAGGCCACATAGGTGACATCAGGGAAGCCTGGGAGCAGAGAAGGAAAGCCCAGGGCCCCTGAACTGCAGAGTCCAGGCCTATGAATTAATAACTGAGACATGGGCAGGATCTAGAAGGGCAGGGCAGGGTGCTTTTGCTTTCTAGGACTGATCAAATGGTGCTGGTATCTGAGACAGAAACTTTTCTGTTATTTGTAGGTCTTAGTGTTTGGCTGAGAGAAGTGCAATCACTGAGAAACTTGGAAACAGAGGTTTTCCAGTCTAGGAGTGGAATCAGAATATAACCAGGTTCTGAGTGAGATAGCCAGATCAGTGTTGAGCTGTCATCTATGCTATAGGGCTTGTCGTAACTTCCCACTGGTGAGAAGCTTGGTCATATGTGGGGAGGGGACATAGATGCTTCTGAGGCTTTAGCAGCAGCAGCGGGAGTTACATAGGGCTGTAGTTTATAGCTTTGGTTGTGTATCCAATTAGAACCATCAGGGGAGCTTTGTAAGTCCCTGTGGCCCAGCTAGGCTTCACAATTATTAAAATGAAATCTGTAGGGAGGGGAGTTGAGAACCAGCCATGGGAATTTCCTAAAACTTCCCAGGTGACTTTCAATGTAGCCATAGTGAGAATCTCTGATTTAGGAATAAGTAGTCAGTCAATATACTCTCCTAGTTGTTGAAACAAACTAATTCTCAAAAAAATTTTTGGTTGAAACCATGCTGCTAAGTCAAAACAATTTCTTCTGTGTCTCTCCACTCATTTAGGAGAAGACTTTCTGGGCTAGTTATCAAAAGTACTGTTATGGTTTAGGTCTCAGTATTCCCCCAAAAGTCTCATGTCTTCATAGGTTGGGTTATGGGCCACTGCACTCATAAGTGGGTTAATCGATGGGCAAGTTTGTAGGTAGACATGCCATTAGGAGATGGAATCTTATCAGAAAAGGGGTCACTGAGGGCATGACTTAGAAGGATATATATTTTTGAGCTTGATTCTTCCTTTCTCTCTACTTCCTGGCCTCAATGGCATGAGCAGTTTTCCTCTACCAGGGCTTATTATCATGTAGTTTCTGTGATAGGGCCAACCAACCATGGACTAAACTCACTTAGACCTTGAGTCAAAATAAACCACTCTTCCTTAAATTGTGGGTGAAAGGTGCTTTGTCCCAGTGACAGGAAAGCAACTAATACAAGTATTTACACTGTGCCACATTTTCCAAACTTTTATGTGCATACAAATCTCCTGTGGTTTGTGAGGCAGCAGGTGTGAGCCTGAGAATTTGTTTTTACAAGTGCACAGTTAATGATGCTGCTAGACTATACTCTGAGTAGCAGGATTCTGAGATCATAACCACACTGAGCTGAATTTTATGAAACTTGTACTCATCAAATTATTGAAAGGTACTTACTACCTACAAGACACTTTTCTAGTTAAGCATGAGAAGTGTAGCTGTGAAAATGAAACAATACCTAATCATGAGGTTCATAAAACTAAAGAGGAAGGGTAATGAGCTCCTAAAATCATAAATAATTATGGTAAGGGCACAATGGGAAAGTAAAGGCTATTATAAAACCATGTGACAGGAAGCATATGATTGTGACTCATGAAGTGAACCCCAAGAGACCCATGTTGTACTCTGCTCTTCATTCTGGCTGTGGGAACCCACTGACCTTTTCTCACAACCTTCGGAAGCACTCATTATTTTTAGTATATTGACCCTTTTTTCCTGCTCTACATTTTTCCATGAAGCTCTCAGTCATTTTTTTTGTTTTTCTTATCCACTTGATCTCAACTTTGACCTTTCTTCAGAGATCTAGATTCAGGTTTCTGACTATTGATGAACTTCTCTAACTTAAAACTCAGTGTAGTGTTGAACAAACTAATCTTTTCATAAAATAAAACTTTTTCAATATTTTTGGCAGTGTCATCGTTTCTGTTTAACCAGGTAGGTGAAATCAACATTTAAACTAATGTGTATGCCGCTATCGTTGGCCTGAGGGTGAGCCCATATTTTTAATATTACTTTTTTTGATTCATAGGTGACCTACATTGAATAAGTAGACATTGTAGCCATTCAGTAAATGTTGAATGAGATTTAGGGGAGGAGAGAAGGGAACTGATACTCATCTAGCCTGTGTGTTTTTGCTAAGAATTTTATATACACTAACTCATTTATTTCTCACATAGCTTCCTAGAAATTTATTGCTTCCTTTCATTGGAGTGAAAGTAAAGCTTTTAAGATGTTCAGTGAGCATAAGATAGCAGATGAAATTTTTTCCAATTTCAAATACCACTATATTCTTTTACTATGCGTCAGGCCTTTTATACTGTAAAAGCCTCTCTAAACTGTTATTGAAAACATGTATTTCAAATGAAAGCTCTCAAATATTAGTTTGGCTTTCTTTCACATTTTAAAAATATACTGGTAAGTGTATCTTATGAAAATATCTTGCTAAAGTGTATCTTACTCGAATTACTGTTCTTCTTCCTGTGTTCCACTCTGGCATTTTCTACCTAATCATCATCTTCCAGATCACTAATTCTCTCTTTAGGTGACTGTTTTTCTATAGATTCATCTGGAAAGCATTGTTGATTTTTATTTCATTGTATTTTTCAGTTCTAGAATTTCCATGTAATTCATATATATATTCTGCTTCTTGGGTGAAATTTTCATCTTGTTACTTATTTTCTTAAACATGTTAATTCGTTATTTTAAAATCTATGTTTAATATAGATCCAGTGTATAGATCTACTGTGAGATGATTTCTATTGTCTGTTTTTTTATTTTGATCCTATCTCACAGTATGCCTAGTAATTTTTTTTTGTACTGAGGATCGAATTCGTGACCTCATGCTTGCCATGCAGGCACTTGTGCTACTGAGGTAATTTAAATCCCTGGTATGCTTGGTAATTTTTAATGGAATGTTGGACATTGCAAATGAAAAATTAGGAGGCTCTCAATGATATATTTTCCAACAAAAGATTTTTTCCCCCACTAATTTCTGTTAGGCAGTTAGAATTTTAATTATCTTGATTCAGTCTGTTTTACCCAAAAGGCATAGCCCTTCAGAAGTCCCCATTGAAATCCCAGAGTGTGTGTTGTGGTTCAACCACTTTGGAGTGCCCTGAGCTCCTATTATTAGTGGTGGTAGCTCTGCTTAGTTTCTCTCTGTCTAGCAGTTGTTCTGTGCTTTTCTCCTTTCTTTCTTTCTTTCTTTTTTTTTTCCCCTTCGGTGCAAGGGATCAAACTCATAACCTCATGCTTGCCAGACAGGGACTTGTGCCATTGAACAAACTCCCAGCTCACTTTTCTCCTTTCTGCCTGTGAAATTTATAAAGCAGCAAATGTCAAAGTGGAAGAGAGGTTGTGGTGATTTCTGTTTCCTTATTGTCACTGTTCACAGTAGTGGTGAACCTATGGCCTGTGTGGTGCAATGGGCCGATATTACCATTGAAAGCTACCCTAGGAACTTGCCTGTCCGGTTCTGGTTGTCTTGGTAACATTTAGGTACCGTCAAAGAGATTTATTTTTATTTTCGAATTTCTATGTAGTTTCTCTACATGCCACTTGAAAGTGACCTATATTCTTTTCTGAAATTTAAGTAAGTGAGGCTGGTGATAAACCATCTGATTCATCAAATTTCCACAGGACTCAGTGTCATTCAGGCACACAGGAGAGAGGTCTCTGCTTGAGCTGCAGTGAAATCTGCCACCCACTTGCCCCGTAAGAACCTTTGACTTTTCTCCATCATGACTTTTTGCTTCACATTCAAGGAGGCAACCTGAGAATGAGTGAATTAAACTTTCACCCTATCAGATGTGGAGTGGTAGGTTTATTTACCAGGGAACAGTATTAAATAAATGATAGAGTCAAGGAGGCTTAGATCTCTATTTGAACTTCTAGGTAGTAATGAAAAGCAAACATTCCTCTGTAGAGGAAATAAAGACTATGGTAATTTCTAATGGCCTGATATTTTTGTGGTACTTCATCCCTTTGAGGGTTTGCAGTTTTGAAATATATGGTAATGATTTTCCCGGAAGTGTTTTCCATGTCCTCTTTCTCTTTTGTAGACATGCATGGACAATTGCATACACGCATATAAATGTATATAACACCTAACCTCTTTATCTCTTTTTCTCTGAAAAGTCTTCAATGTAAAAACAGAAGTTTTCAATCTTCAACCTCCAGGAAAGTAAAGAAAACCCCAGAGGTTGTTAACTTTGGCAGGAGTTTATGGCCACAGATTTCATGACCTTGTTCTAGTACAGCTACAT
The DNA here is from genome assembly GCF_034190915.1 of Cavia porcellus. Classification (NCBI taxonomy): domain Eukaryota; kingdom Metazoa; phylum Chordata; class Mammalia; order Rodentia; family Caviidae; genus Cavia; species Cavia porcellus. The sequence goes on along the minus strand of NW_026947485.1, from coordinate 70,550,471 downwards.
CTTCCCCAGTTCATTTGTTTTTATGCGTTCTTCTTTCTTTGGCAGCAATGAACCTGGAAAGTGGCCTTCCTTGGGATAATTTTGAGGGAGAAGCCTCAGGCTTTGGACGCTAAAGGTTGGCCTGAATGCTTTCCTTTGGGGGAGTGAATTTTGCCTCTTAGGCTCACTGACTTGGGCTCACCTATGCTTTTCCCCTCTCTCCTCCTAGTATTGTTGTTGACAGTGGGGTTACAGAGAAAGCTTCAGAAAGAGGTAAAGATGATGCAATCAGTGACTTTGGCAGAGGGAGAGTATTTTGAGGGTGCTTAATACCAACATGTCTTTCACTGTAATAAATTTGAAAACTCTTTTAAAATATTCGTAGTTGTTTTTTACCACATTACATCCTGTCATGAGAAAGTGGAGTCAGGTTGTACTGCTGATTACCTGTCTCTCTAGTTGCTTGTGGGGTTCAGAGACTGTCCCATGAGTGTAAGAAGTTCTGTATAGCCCAAAATATTATGATTTCTCTCTTTTGCTTTTTGTTCTTGGTACTCGTGCATGTCTGGACAGCAGAGCAGAAGAAGGCCAGAGCAGTTCTTTGTGCTGTCAAGTCTGGGCTGGGTGCACTGTGTGGAGGGAGTGCTTGCTCATCTGTTCTGCTCATCTGTCAGGAGGCAGAAGGATGCCCTTGCACCATCAGAGCTCTGTATGCTATGTGCAGCACTTAGGTGGGACCATTACATTGCTTTCTGCTGATGTTTGCATCTGTGCTCTGTTAGTAGCAATTAATTAATTTTAAAGACTTAGCAGCTAAACAGATGGGGGAAATGCTCCAGCTTGTTGAGGGCTATGTCTCTCAATCATTTTTTACAGAATGTGAGGGAAAGGAGAATCAGTTTAAAATGAAATTCACTGATTACCAAGCCTTCTTTGAATAATTCAGCCCTCAGAGGTTCATTTGCTGTTCATCTGCACTGCGCAAGGCATCGTGCAAGGTCCTAGAGATGAGGAATCATGGGTCATGCCCTAATAGATGGAGAATTTCCTGAGATGGCCACAGTCAGTACCCCCTCGGGTTAGGCACATGCTGGAGTGTGGCAGACTCAGAGGGCTGAGTTGTCACAAAGGAAAGGGAGTTTTGAGGCTGAAAACCCAAATCTGGTTGCAACATATCCCTTCTATGAGCATTGGTTAGGTCCCTACCCTGGGTGGTCACCAGGTGCAAGGTGAAATGTATATACATATATTCTTACTTAAATCATCAGACAATCTCCTGAGATGTAGATCTGAGGAACTGAGGCTCACGTGAGTAAAGGAATTGTTTAAAGTTATATAGAAAATGGCAGGGAAGTATTAGAGCCCAGACAGACTGTAAGATCAGTGTGGGATTCTATGGCTTCAAAGGTTGGAGTTTAGTAAGTGTAGCAAATCTAGAACACTGTCTGGATCTTTCTAGATGTATTCTGATGGAGAAAGAATTATGAATGGAGTGTTAGAGCAACTGAGGCCTAGGGTGTGGTCCTGAGGAGTAGAACCTCTTCTCTTTTTCCTCTTCCCCCTCAACTCTCCTCTTCTTCTTCTCTTCTGCCCCTCCCCTGCCTCCTTTTTCTCCTCTTCCTTCTTTTTTTGATCCTTTATATTTGGTGCATTGTTTTCTCTTGAATAATTGGTAGAAGGTCTGAGCTCATAGCTCTTCTTAGCCAGACTTAATGTTGTCCATGTCCTGAACCAGCTATACCTCAACCAGTTTTATCCACTGAGGTCCCCAGCCTGAGAGTCTCACCTTTTACAAAACTCTCAGGGGTTCAGATGTACATCTGAGTTTGAGAATTAGTGGACCTGAGCATCCCACTGGTTGTGGGACCTTTAATTATGCATGACCATGGAGCCCATGCTAGACAGCAGCTGGGTTTGAGTTCTTATCTAGGTTTTTTTGGGTGGTGGTGGTGGTGAGGGGAGATTATGGGAGATAGAATTCAGAACCTTGCACTTGCCAGGCATGTGCTGCAGAGCTGAGCTTTATCCCTGGTGTCCAAATCTAGGTTTTGAGTTCAGTGTTTTGTCTCTTCTCAACTTTAATTAATTCTCATATTCTCTCTTTCTGTGTGTCTTTCTCTCTCCTCTCTTTGTCAAGAAGAAGGTTAATGCTCTTAGTTCTATGTTTTCTAATGAGGCACTTTATGAATTTTGGTGAGGGGATACTGGGAATAGAACTTGGGACTTCGAGCTTGCTAGGTGCTGTGCTACTGAGCTACGTCCCTGGCCCAATTTATGCATTTTTCTCTTTATCATTGATTTCAAAAAGCTGCAGTTATTTAGTTTTATGTTTGTCCTCCACAAGTGAGTGATAGCCTCATGAATAAGACATTACTCCTCTTTCCTGACCTCTCTGAGACTCTTGTAGTTCTTGTATGTCTTTGATATTTTGACCTTTGAAAATTCCAGTTCTCCATATCTCATGTGACATCTTCAAGTCCCTTGGCCTGTGGATATAACTAATGATTATCTATGAAGTGTGCTGAGTTTCTTTGGAGTTGCTTACCAAGGGCAGGTTTTCAGCGAATCCCTGCTGGCTCGATTTTGGCACAGTTGATCTTTCTTATAGCTGCTCAAATAATTGTTACCCTTCAGCAGTGAACTACTGCTTGCTGCCCGTGGGAGTGGGATTCTGTCTCCTAGCTTGCTTTGAGCAAACTGGGCTTTTAAGTTTATCTGTCTCTGTCTCTGACTTAGACTGGCTTTATTGTGATGGATTGTGTCCAACCAGTGCAATTTCTCTCCTGGTTGGCATCTGTATCTTACTACACTTTAGTTTAACCTCTTTTGCATGCTTTGATGATGGTTGGACATTTGTAGAATACACTGGGGCACCATGTCCAAATCAGCTGTGGTGGTGGCTGCCTCTTTGCTTTCGGCATTTGCCATACTGAGGTCTTGTATCAGGCTGGCGTGTTTGGGTATATTATTTGGTCAGCATGCTGTCAGGACTTCAGGATGAATCAGGAAGAGAAAATCAAGGTCACTATACGGCTTCTTGACTGCTGTCATGGCCTTGAGCCCAATAAAGAACTCTCGTCGTGCTCTCCTCTCTCTTGTTCCTGGATGTGGGGCTATTGATCAGTGGTAACAGAAATTTAAAACAGCCAGAAGTCTGAGAACATAGGTAGACCTTGAGAAGGAAGAGAAAGTGGGACCAGCATTTAGACTTGAGGAGAAGAGCTGAAGGGGCTACAGCTCTGACAGAGAGGATCTGACTGGCCCCTTAACAAAGGAAAGGGAAGGCTTTTATGGGATTGCCTGGTTGGACTCTAGGGTCTGGTTGATTGTGATCTCAATTCTGCTTCTGTAAGCTGGCCCTGGACTTCAGGGGTGGGCAGCCTCAGTTGTGGGCTGATTGCTCCCATTTAGGGATCTGGTCTCATCATGGAATGATTTGTCTGCGAGACTTGCCTGTTCCCAAAATCCAGGGTAACTGCAGGTGTGGATCTGTGACTGGAGATGTTGAGGTGCTGCCCTGGTGCTCTGGTTTAAGGACAGTGTAAAAGCTGTCGATTGAGCATCCCCACGCATCTTGAAGATAGCTACTCTCATCTTGGTGTCCTCAGTCCTGAAGGAGAATGAGCTACGGTAGGTAAATTTGGGGCTAATAAACCAATTTTTAGATGGTCTCTAAGTCATTAACATATCTACATGCAGAGCTGAGCATGACAGTGACCCAGTGTTTAAAGTAAAAATGAAGGTGAATGTGAAAGGAAACTACAAGTGCTGAGCTCTATCCCACCTTTAGTTAGCCATTGAGCATCTGCAGACTCAAATGACGAGTCTGTCATTTTTAGACAAAGGAGCTTTTAACTGTGTCTTACTCCCAGATTTGATGCCATCAGGTGTGTTTTTTCTCACCAGCCCTGTAGCTAGGACATAGATGTATGGTGATAAACAGGTTGGTACTGTCCTGAACTTCCTACAGTCACGTTGTTAATCCTGGTCTTGGGAAGAGTGGGAGCAATTTACCAACCTCAGGTTTCTTGAACAATCCAGTGGAGTAGGGATTAGCAGAGCCAGTTAGAGAGTTGGGAACTAAATCCTGCAAGACTTGACTTGTCTTAACTTTGAGCTTCCACAGTTCCTTGTGGATAATAAAGCCAGGAAATGCGCCTTTTCGGAATCCATGGTGGGACTGTAGTTGGTTGCTCCTCGCACTTCTCAGTGTGCCCTGTGGCTCTGAACCATGCCCTTCCCACTCCTGATACATGCTGTGGGCACTCATTTCCTGTAACTGAAGAATGCAGCTTCAGGTGGTTGTTATGGTTTTGGTGCTACTTTTGGAAAAGATACAAAAATAGAAATGACAAATCAGATCTACTTTTATGAAAATCAAGTTTGTATAGAAGAGCTGATTTCTCACCTTGAATCTGTCTCTTAACAGCTTATAGAAATGGGCACAAAACCATTTTTATCCAAGCAGTGTCATTTTATGTGGAATCTTACAAGATGTGTTACTGATGGGGAGCTCAAAACTAGATGCTCTTTGGCTGATGCTTTTATTCCAACTCAGTTTTTTAGATTTTCCCTAAGGGTAGCTGGGAATGAGACCTAAGCACAGCCATCCTCTTCTGATAGTGTCTGACAGAAACAGAAAAACTTGCATCTTAATATCCTTGGGTGCTTGAGCAGCTAAAAGCATCTTGTGTTCACTAATCTCTGAAATCAGGCAATTAGACAGGGATGGCAGTGACGTCTTTTTGTGTAAATAATGGAATGCTCAAATGGGGGAATGTATGGAATGGAGCCCAGTCTTCCAGAGATGGAAGAGAAGATGATGGTACTTTGAGGTCTTGGCAGATGGTGATACAACAAATCTTCCTCTCAAGATAAAAGGAAGCTTGCTCGTGCAGTTGTCAAAGATATGGGTCAGTGCTGGGATATAGCTCAGTGATGGAGTGTTTGCCTAGCATGTATGAGGCCTTGGGTTCAATTCCAAGTACTGGAAAATTATTATATTGTTAGTTTTGTAATCAATTCAGAAACTTGTTTATTTATTTGTTTAATAGTAGTTGGACCCAAGGACCTTCACACTGAGCTATGTGCCCTACCCTTTTAAAATTTTTTTGTTTTATGGTTTCAGTAAGTTGCTAAATTGCCTAGAGAGCTTGAACTTGTGATCCTCCTGCCTTATCTTCTCAGGTTTCTGGGATTGCGGGCATGTGCCACTGCATTTCACTTCTGTAGTCATATGCTACTAGCTGGAGTTCTGCATTATTTTTTTCTGAAACAAACTAGCAGGAGGTGTGAAATCCAGGAGGATCTCTTTTGGAGAGCTTCTGGCAGGTATATTAGAGGAACTACTTAATGGTGTATTTGGAAAGCATGCCAGACTCTCTGTTTTATTTTCCCTGTCAGAGTAAAATTTCTCCAGATACTTGTGGCAGTAATGGTTCTGGGGCTGGTTTGTTTCCTGCTGAGATATAATTCTGTAAAATAAGTCAGGCAACATCTGGGTTAGCATCTGCCATTTTCTCTACAATCTTTCTGTCACTAATGCTGCATTTTCTGATGTCTTCATGACGAACAGCAGAGACTTTGGTTGCTTCCTAAAGGATTCATAGATCTGAGATTCTTTTGGTTAAGGGCCTGCTAGACAGTAAGTCTCAAGTCTCATTCTTCCTGTACCAGTTATTGATTTGCAGTGACAGGAAGGGAAGTGGAGCCTTACCTTTGAGCCCCACAGGAATGTGGTTTCTCCAGCCCCTCTAATTTATTTCACTGGAACTGGCATCTTTTGGCATCTTTTGGTTCAGATTCTTCCATTTTAAACAATCCCCATCTCTGGTTTGTTTATATTTGTATACACACACACACACACACACACACACACACACACATATACATACACCTAGGTGTGTGGAGAGCCACAGTTGATATTCGACATGGTAGAGGTCTGTTTCAGTAAGATGCATCTCCAGGGACTGTTTTAAGTTCCTCCTGTGTGGTGCTGCAGCTGGTACACATTTTCTTCACAGTTGTCTCCAGGGTATCTGACTCAGAGAGTGCCTGCCAAAATGCAGTGTCTATTTACCTCAGTGCTTAATACTTGATGTTTAAACCTGCTCTCTTCCCGGATGAATGCATTCGGATCCTTTGTAGAAGTATGTAGCAGATATGGGTGCACCTGAGGCCTGGGACTGGGCCTGGCAGGATGGTATAGCTGAGCGTTTTAGCCTTTCTTTTTGGAGGAAAACTGTGAAACAGTCTTCCTGTAGCTAGCAGAAACACATAATTTCTTTTTGAGGTATTGGCCTCAAACCAAATGCAATTCTTTTTTTTTTTCTTGTCTTATACTTTAATTTGTACATTTTTTTGGAAAATAAATAAACAGTGTGCATATACAGCATATTAATATTTATGATGGAGGGGGATTGCTAGCTTAAAAATGATAGACTGATATCATGGAATAATTTAGTTATTTTATGAGAATAAGGGAGATCTGTCTGTGATCTGATGTTATTAGAAAAGCACATGTACATATATACACACTCAGACACATTCTTCTCCGTGCAAATTCTTTTTTTTTTTTTTTTGTACCAGGGACTGAACTCACAACCTCATGCTTGCTAGGCGGGCACTTATGACACTGAGCTAAATCCCTGGCCCAAATTCTTAGAGAAACAAAATGCATCAAAACCATTCCTGCTTCTGCTGGTCATGGTAATTTCCTAGATAGGAGCCCTGCTCCCCTCAGGGATCTCTCAGTAATGACAGGGAGGGCCAGACTGAATGACAGGGTCTCTGAAGCACTGTTCTCTCATTTCCTGCCTTTGCTTTTCCTTCTGCACCATATAGTCATGGTGCTCAGAGTGGGGAGATTGATGAACTTAGTTGCTGTAGGAGCCGGGACCATCAGTGAATATAGAAGGAAATGCAGGAATTCTGAATGATAACTGCTTTCAGTAGAAAGTTCCAGAACAGTTTAAGTAGCTATGTTCTCTGCATGATTTGTCTTAGAGATCTTAGTTGGAGTTTTTGGTGTTGGTCAGTGTAAAGCCCACGATTAAGACTTTTTCAAGTTAAAAAATGACTTGAATACACCTACCACTGACTAGATGAGAAATAGTTTCTAGTACTGTCTTGCGTACCATCTACTGACTTCAAACCTGAGGGGGAGAGTTTCAGCTCAGCCAAGGCAGCTAGGTCCCAGAGTAGAGCATACAGATCTCTCTGAAAGGTTCTACACTAACTTATCTTTTTGTCACTTTATTTCTGTGACTTGTTCAGATTTCCCTTGCAAGGAATTCAGTCACACAGAGAATGTGAAGTGCACAGAATCCTGGAAAATGAAAGAAAATTAGAAGGATTTGTGTCTTTACTTTGGAGTAGGATTTATGTGACATCTGCACAAGAGAGGAAGGAAGGACCCAGAGGAATGTGAGGAGGGCAAGTGTCACACGCAGCTGTCAGCTGTTGGGGACCTGCTGAGTACTTTTGGGCATGAAAAGTATCCTGGGCAGTGTGACTCATCTCTACCTTGTTTGAGTGGCCTTTGTAAATTGTTGGTAAAATCTAGTGGATAATGGGTGTAAAATAAATGGTAAAGTGCTGGTTCAACTTAAAAGACTTCTGACTATGTCAATTAGTGATATTAATTTCTTAATGTTATTTATTTGTTTATTTATTTGAAATTTTGTATCATTTCTACCTTTTTCTGCTTTGCTTTTTTTTAAATTAAAAAAAAGACTTGGTTTTGTTTTTAAGGAACCTCATTAAAAGTTAATCAGTTTTAATGTACACTAGGGAGAAGTCTTTTGAGAAGTCATGAAAACCCATCACCCAGAAACGGGGTGTCTACTGTGCTCTAATGCAGTGATCGTGTGGAAGTTTTGATGAGAGTGTTCCCTCTTGGGGAAATGGAGACTGTCTCTGCCCCAGGTTTCTTCAGAGAGTGAGAAGATTCGATCTTAGGGCAAAGAGGAGTGCTGGTGACCCTTACAGTCTTCCACCATTGAGTGTAACAAACAGAATCCAGAACCCTTGGGAGTGATCTCTTGTTCCCAAGCCAACAACCGTGACTGTGAATTTGGGCTTAGATGAGAAAGCCATGGGTGGATAAGTCCTGTTTGATTAGGACACTGTATTCTCTGATCAACCTTTGCCAGCCCAGATAGAAAGGCTCTTGAATAATTTATGAGGATTGCTGCCAGCAAAAGCAACGGGATTGGTTCTGTCTGAAGTGCAGAGTAGTGACTCTTCCTGGCAAGCATCATGAGGGGAGAAAGGATGGCTTTCATCTCCAGTGGCCAGTGATTGGTCACGTGTGGGGTGTGTGCAGTTAGGGTTGGCTGCTGGGACAGATGTGGAGTCCCGAAACACGAATGGCACTGGGCTGAGGCTGGAGTGTCTGGGCATCAGATGGCACATCCTCCCTTACTCTACCTGACCAGAGGCAGAATTCTGAGGGCATCTTGGCCATCAACAGACAAGGTCACAATTTCTCAGTGAGGTTGATGTGAGTGGTTCTGTGGTTAATGTTGCACTGATTCCACGAGTTATCCATGGGGCAGGACAGAGAATTTTCTTTCTAGAGTGGAATGAATTTCCTTGACAAAAGCAAAATGGTAAACAGGTTATTAGTATTGCTCTTATTTGAGACAAGAAGAAGCCACTTCATTATTTATCACCAGTGAGGACTCATAAATATTTCATTGTTTAAGGTAAACAACTCTTGAACAGGATAAAATAAAATCTTCTGAGCAAGATGCTTGCTAAGCACCTTCTGAGCCCCATTCTGATCTTAATTGCTTTCATTTCTTTTGTTGTCAGAGAATCGGAGCATCATGGTGCCATTTTTACCTCTTTCTCATACAATCTAACAAGTGTAAAATATTTATGTGGACTTGCTGACCACCGAGCAAATATAACTATGCATTTGGACCGTATTATATTGAGAAACTATTATACAGTTACATAGGGAATAATACTTGAAGATAAAGTCAACTTTGTGCAAATTGTTTTTCCCCTGAGTTGTATACTAACTCAGTAAGGTACCTTAACTTTTTCAGCATTCACTCTGTTGATGTGAGACCAGCTAACAAATGGGTCCAAAAGTAGCTTGAAGGCATGGAGCAGCTGAGTATAACACAATGCCTGGAATAAAAATATTTGTGAGAAGATATAACAACTGATTCATTATTGGAAGTTAGAGCTGTTAGAGCTTAGGCAAGTGACCATTGGTCTTCCTGTTTGAGGTCTTCCATTTTGCTTCTCTGGATCCTTCCCTACTTGAGCATCTATGTTTTTGGCCCATGGGGCTTCCTTATTTTATTAGAATGACAGTTAGGAGTATATCTCGACTTAGGATATCATCTGCTAACTTTTCTGACTTGCTGGATTTTAAGTTAATTATATAGGGTCATCTCATCTTCTTAATCTCTTTGCTTTTGTATCTGTGGCTAACGCCTCTGCTGGAATCCTCTGGACTGACCAGCGGTCACAGCCCTGGGGCTGTGGAAGTCCATTTGGTGGAGTCTGTCTTTTCTGTCTGCAGACATGACATAGCCATCGTAGCTTCTACTCCTGTTGATTTAATCTCCATTAGATCCAAATGCAGAATTTATTTTCTCAGCCTTCTGGCTCATGGTGTGTCATAGAAGAAATACCCCTGTCAGTGGACTCCTTGGACAGATCCTGAGGTTACTACATCCTTTCTTTTAAAATTTGAGTTACTATTAACTTTATAAAATACTGAGTTTCAGGGCACATGATGTATTTTATCCTCTTTCTCCCCATTATCACCCTCCTTTACATCCTCTCCTGACTCATTGTGCCCTTCCTTGTGTCTGATAAAAGTCTCCCTTCTCTTTTCATGCCATCTTTACGTGGGCAAACATGATCCTTATCTTTCTGAACCTTGCTGCTTTCGCTTAACCTGATGCTCCATCTATTTTTCGGCAAATGACAGAATTTTGTTCTTTACAGCTTAGTAATATTCCATTATATATATTGTATATAAATATAGTCTCACATTCTCTTTATCCATTTCTCTGTTGATGGGCAGCTAGACTGGTTTCATATCTTGGGTGTTGTGAATTGTACTGTAATAAACAAGAGTGCATTACCCTTTCTTAACACATGTCTGTGTTTTGGCTTCAGTTGTTACTGATTAGCCCTGAGGTATAGCCATCCATCCTGAAAGTTCGTGTTAAAATAGAGGTGAGTGAATATCTCTGTATATTCAGTTTTGGCAAAGCCACATATCCTGCAATCCCTAGCTGGCATCAGTAGTGCCTCTTAGCTGAGAAGGACTTTAAACAAAAGCCCGTGGCAACTTCAACTTTTCACTTTAATAGACAAGGATCCAAAGGCTGTGGAGGTCAAGTTAAGTGACTGAGTTCCCTTCAAAGCCAGTGGCCACACACTGGTCTAGAACCCAGAAGATCTAGCTCCAATACCACTGTTGCTCTGAAAGACAGGGCAGTGCTAGGGTCTGGGAAGGCGTGTGTTTCCAGGCCCGTACACTGGGAAGAGCCACTTCCTTTTGTCTTCACTTTTCCTTCATCTCTGTTTTTCACCAGTTAAGTTCAGGAAAGCTATATCAGACTCTCATATGTAATTGTTATTTATTTATTTTATCTTTTTGAGACAGGGTCTTGCTATGCAGTTCCAGCTGGCCTGGAACTCACTTTGTAGCCTAGGATAGCCTTGAACTCTCAGAGATCCTCCTGCTTCAGCTGCCCGAGTGCTGGGATTACAGGCATGTGCCACCACATCCAGCTTTATTATGTACTGTTGATATTTCAGAGGAGTTGAACCTTGGACAGCTGCTGGGTGGTTCTATCTATATGAGAGAACCCACCCTGCATTTTTATGATTACACATACGCCAACATTTTGAATTAGTTTATTTTATGAGGTTGGGCAATATTATAATTAGGTTTTTATTGATCATGTGAATTTAATAAAACTTTTTATGTGATAGTGCCATGCCCTAAATTTTATAGCATCTTCCTCTGAACAAAAACAGGGTTCTTCATTCATTAGGCTTCTTGACTCTTGGATTGTGCTTACTTCCTTTAAGATAGAGGTTAAAATTAAAAACAGATTCATAGATTAAAACCTCCATAGAATATCAGTTGCCACTTAAATTGATGAACAAAACATATAATACATTATGTTGACAAGGGGGAGAGAAAAAAGATGCTGTCATACATACCTGGTGGAAGTATAACCCCTTTTGTTGACCCTTGTGTAATATCTGCCTAAATCTTTAGAGTCTGTCTGTGAGTCTGCCTGCATGTGTACCTGCATGTGTGTGTCTATCTATCTTACTTTTTGTTTGACTCAGTTCTGTTTCTAACGATCTGTGTTGTGGATATTCTTGAACACTGTTATGTGTAGGGGGTTATTCACAGAAGCACTGTTATTTTGAGACTTGAAAGTTACCTTTCAGTCTCTCAGAGGTGAGCTGAATCAAGCATGGAGCATACATTCCATGAATATGAATGAATTAATGTGAAATGCATTAATAGGAAAAGATCAATGGATCCACTTTGAGATCATAAGGTTAAGCAAATAGATCAGACATGAGGTTAAATGTCACAGTTTCTCTTATACTAGAGACCAGAGTAAAAATAAAAAGCAAAATAAAAGGTAACAGGAAATAGGGCGATTGATTGTTCTCAGTGAGAAGAGGAGCAAGAGATGGAGGGAGGTGGAATGGGAGGCATGAAGGATGAACATGTACTATCTGCGTGTACTCATAAACTAAAATAAAAAGAATAAAAGAACCATTAGGAACACTATCAGGTGAGAACTGTAAGAGTGCTGTCCTTTGTTGAGAAGAATTTATAGATGGCTGTTTATCTGTGGACTGTCTCTGTGTCTACAACAAAGCCTGGCAGAGAGTGGGCCCTTAAAAACCATAAGAATGAACTGATAGGCATAAACATCCTATAGTGCTGGTCCTTTTTGGCAGTGTTACATTGGCGACCTATGGGGAGGGTGCCTGGGTGGCTTGGCACGGGGGAAGAAGTGGCCTTACTTTTCATGGTAAACCTTTGTATGTATTTTGTACCATTCACAAATTCTAATTGACACTTAATTTCTTAAAAAAGCACATACGCAAGTGATTTCCAATCTGCCCAAAGGTTTTTGTGAATAAAGAACACACTGAACTCCTATTATTTTTGCTGAGAACTCTGTATTGTGTATATACTTCTATAAACATATATGCAATTTAAATTTACATTCATTTATATGTGACTTAGATGGTAAAAGAAATTTCAATCTGCAAATGTGGCAAATTGTTCAGGTTCTAATATAGTCAAAGACAGTTGCTTGTCTTGATTTTATGTAAGTTTTAAAACATCCATTTAAAACATCCTTTATGTAATTTAAAAATGTGTCAAATAGCATAATTGCTCAGAGATGTGATAACGTAGTAAAAACAAAAAGCAATTCATAGACATAATACACAGTACTTCAGTGGAGTTATGGAGGGAATAATGGTATATGGGACTCAGCAGGGCTGGGTACACAATTGCTCACTGGGTTTTTATTTATAGATATATTTAGACATAGCATAATTCCAGGATTCATCAGTGTTGCCAACTTATTGTCAGGAACTATAGTCAGAGTTCCTTGAAGCCATAAAATCACGCACAAACAATATGGGCATCAGTGACTTTTGTGTTCTTTGGTCTCTGCTTTATTATAGTACCTAGAATGGAGTCTGGCTGACCGGAGTCCTTTAAAACTATAAAAATGAACAACAGACATAAAGTCCTTTCAGCCAGCGGTCCTCAACCTTTTTGGCACTAGGACTGGGAGGTCGGGGGTGGCGAGCCTTGCTGGCTGGTGTTTTGGATTAGAGTCTCATCAGGAGCACACAAGCTGGGTTTCTCAGGTATGCAGTTAGGTAGGGTTTGTACTCCTGGGAGTCGCTAATGCCGCCCCGTTCTGACAAGGGGTGCAGCTCGGGTGGTAAAATGAGCTCTGGGGAGCACCTGTAAATAAAGGGGAAGCTTCAGACCCTCACCTACCTGTTACCTACTGCCATGTTCCTGACTGATCATAGACCAGTACCAGGGCCCAAGGCTTGGGGACTTCTGCATCAAGCTACTGAATTGGCATGGTAGGTTGTTCCATGCATCGACTTGTGAAATGGGACCCAGAGTGAGAAGTGGGTACAGTAGATGATGTCTCTAACTTTAGGGTGGGAAAAAGAAAGAATCAGAGAGCTTTCTCAGTAACCGGAGATAACAGATGAAACCAAGAGACGTAACCAAACAGGTTATGACGTCTTGAATTCCCCTTAGCAGTGCTGTTTCTGTCTGTGTCCAAACCAGGAGCAGGATTATGTGGCAGTGCTGGGAGTGGCAGATGTTAATTATTACCCATTACTCTGGCTGTCAGCCATTTGGTGCACATTGCTCAACTGGTGCAATTGTTTTTTAAAAAATGGTTTTAAAATTTGTTTTTTATTTGTTATACATAATGATCACATTCCTCATAGGGAAATTGTACCTGTACAGAATAACGTAATATGCCTTAATTCTTTTTTCCATTCTCTTCCCTTTCCTTCAACCCTTCTCCTCTTTATTTATAGAAACTTTGTTTCCATATTTTCCCTTTTCGTTTTCTTTTTTGTTTGAATGATAGTTGAATGATAGGTTTTTTTTTTTTTTTTTTTTTTTTTTTTTTTTTTTTTTTTTGAGACTGGATCTTGCTATGTAGTTCAGGTTGGTCTTGAACTCACTGTGTAGCATTGGCTGGCCTTGAACTCAAAGCAGTCTTTCTGCCTCAGCCTCCAGACTGCTGAGATTACAGGTGTGTGCCATCATGCCTAGCACCATTCTCTTTTTTAAAAAATCTTTTTTCTTCTTTCTTCTCCATTTGAACATGGTGGTTTTTGCTTCTATTTACCTCACACAAAAGAAACAATGTGATATTGAAATTTGTCTGATGTATTTCATTTAAAAGTATGGTCTTAGCTATGTATCCATTTACCTAAGAATGACGGATTTATCCTTCTTGATAGCATGTTAGTACTCTATTATATATCAATACAATATTTTCTTTATCCATTTGTCTGTTGATGAGCATATGGGCTGTTTCTAAGATTTAGCTATTACAAATTATGCTGCTATAAACGTAATTATGTGTCTATCACTGTGGTATAATCCTTTTAATTCTTTTGAGGAGATAGCTAGAAGGGGCACAGTTGGATCACATAGAACCTCTAGTTTTAGTTTTTTGAGGCATCTCCACACTGATTTCCACAGTGGTTGCACTGGTCTACACTTCTACCAACAGTGGAGTTCTTTTTTCCGCAGTGCCCTGCCAGCGTTTTTTATTGGTTGATTTATTGGATGATAGCCATTCTTTCTGGGGTAAGATGGAATCTTAATGTTGCTTTAATTTGTGTTTCTCCAATGACTATGGATCCTGACATTTTTCATATATTTATTTTCCATTTCTAATTCATCTGAGAAGTGTTTATTCATTTCAGATGCCTATTTTTAGGTTGGGCCTTTAAATTTGGGGAGTATGATTTTTTAAAAATTCTTTGTATATTCTAGATATTAGTTCTTTGTCTGAAGAGTATCTGGCAAATATTTTGTCCCATTCTATGAATTGTTTCTTCACTCTGTTGGTGGTTTCTTTAGTGATGTGACTATAGTTGTTGATTATTTGTAATATTTCCTGTGCAATCAGGGTTTTGTTCATAATACCTTTGCCTATGCCTATGTCTTCAAGTGTAACCTTTTCTGTCTTCTAGCAGATTGTAGTGGATTAACTAATGGTCAGCTTGTAACAACCAGCAGAACTGAATCAGCATGGTTCTGGGTGTGCGTGGCCCATCTGAGGATTGTTGCCAACAGCATAAAAAGAGAACTGGAGAAGATGGTGTGCTGTTGAGTCTCTTGGAGAAACATGTCTTGCTGGTTTTCCTAAAATGAACTTAGTCATTTTCATCTGTGCAGGAGCTGGGGTCCTTGCTGTTGTGGAAGATGGCTGCGACTCTCTTTGCCCCGGTGCTGGTTCTAGGACTTTCAAATCCACGGAAGTTCAGGATGAACTTGGCGTTGCTGTGGGGGTGGGGCCTGAGTTGTTTAGTTTATAGCATTCTGGGGGCCTCTTTACCAGCCTCACCAGAGCCTCCTGACCTGGGATGTCTCATGTGGATGTCTCTCACCCAGTCACTATGGGTATTTAACACTGGGAGCCCTGAGATGGAGCCAGCCTGTCACTGCTATGAGTTGCCTGTTCTCTTGCTAGAATGATGTGCAAACTGGCATCTTCTACAGGCGATATGGCAGATGCTTGGATTGGAATCACTCACCAGCTGCTCCTGTGCACAGATCCACGCTCTATTTCTCTGCTTGTTTCTCCCTGAAGGGCCCTGGAGCCACCCACTTTCCCTATGTCTATGAACTTTTTAATCTTGCTCTCTTACACCAGGAGCCAGGAGCCAGGAGCCAGGGAGGAAGTACAGATTACCCCTTTACCAGCATTGTGGTCCATCTCTTCAGTTTCTTGTAGGCTCTGATTTTCCCTTCAGGTCCTTCCTGGTCCCAGGGATTCATGTCTCTCTTTCTTTTCTTCCTTAAATAGTTATTTTCCAGTGTCTGGATCCCAAATCTTAGGGGCTGATTTGTTCCTGCTTACTGCGCTTCTGTCTTCTCCCACATTGTTTAATAGTTAAGGTAGGATGCAAGAACCTGACATAGTGGTGTCTATATGTTATCCTTGGAGGCAGGAGGCAGGAAGGTCACAAATTCGAGTCCATCCTGGGCAACTTAGTGAGATCGCATCTCAAAAAGAAAATTTAGAAAGGGCTGGAGATGTAGCTCAGTATATGGGCCCTGGGTTTAATCTCTAGTATTGAAATAAAACAAAAAAGGATGGAAGGAATGTGGGAAAACAATAACCCTGTGAACCTTCAACACCTATGAAAGATGTGTTAACATATGTGATAATACATGAGTAATACACTATTGCTACTAATTTGTTCACCACATATAGCTAACCAGAGCAGTCCTGTCCCCCAAAATATTTGAGCTACATGTATAATTTAAAATTTTCTTGTGATTCCATTAAAAATACAAAGAAACAGATGGAAATTAATTTTCATAGTATATTATTTAATCCAATATAAAAATATAAATTCAATATGTAATCAGTATTAAAACATTAAGATTTTATATTTTTTCTCCATTCTAAGTCTCTGAAATGCTATGAATATTTTTATCTTTAGTAGGATACTAAGTTTTCGTCAGAAATATTACATCTATTGTATTTTTTTATGAAGTCAGCTATTGAAAAAGTAGATTTAGGTATCCATGTTGTTCCCAATAACTGAATTGGGCATTGATTTCTAAATTTAAATTTAGGTGAAATTAAATACTGAGTTCTTCAGTTCCACAGCCACATTCCAAGTGGTCAGCAGTTACCTGTGTGTAGTGAGTGACTCCTGTGTTGGATCATCATAGACTTTTACTTCCAATTCCAGCATCTCTCTGTTGCTGTGCCCAAGTAGCTTATAAGCAGTAAAACACCTGTATCTATTGCTTTGTTTTAAATTAATTCTGTGTAAGTGTTGCAGCTAATTTGATGAAACTCACTTTAGGAACTGAAATTTAAGATCTGAGATTTAGTGTGACTATAATTTTGGATAATTTTTCATAAGTGTACTAAAGCTCCAGAGAGCTAAAAAACTTTTAACCTAAGAAATGACATATAACTTTGCTGTTTTTAGAGAAAAAGATAAAAACTTGGAAAAAGCAGGTTTTAGCCACAAGTAATCATATTGAATATTAAAGAATATGGAAAATAGATATTTATAGTTTCGGTAGTGAACCTCATAACTGTATTAACAAGAGGATGGGTAGTTTAGTTAGTGAACATTAGCTAGTAGAAGTTGAAACTGAGAAAATTGATTTTGAGGATAGATTTTATTGCCGAGTTTTGGCAGCTCCAGGGTCATGTAGGAGGAGAGCATATGAGATCACAGTTTAGCTGGAGGGGAACTCTTTCCCTTCTGTCTGGTTTCTGGAAAATACGGTGGGTAGTGCTGTCTTCCTGTAGCTGCCTGAAGATAGGTTAAGAGGAATGAAGTCCTGGGACTTGGGGTTTTTATGGAAAATGGAGTTAGTTTTTCCCCTTTAACACACAAACCATGAAGAATTCACAGGGTTCCTTTACAGTTATTAATAGTTTAGAGATGTTCATTATTATTAACTGTCAAATTATTAAATTATCATTTACTAGTTATGTTACTAAATCAGTTCTAATAATCACTGCATCACTTGATTATTAATCTTTATGTCTAAGTAGTTTCATCTGTCACTGTGAGGGAGGGGGAAGGGACCAGTTCTGATTGGTGTGGGTTTTGGTGCAGTTGGTGCTACATGCGACCATTTTAAGGGCATGGGGAGGTGGTGTCCTTCTCACCTCATCTCTGCTAGCTCGATTTTACTTTCTTACCTGGCCATGCCTTCATCCTGATGGCTCAGCACATCCCGTGGGATACTGACTGTGGGTGTTTATGAGTAGCGATTGCACCATGCCAGTGTTGCTGGGCATTGTTTTGCTGGGTGGGTGATGATGGTCCTTCATTCAGATATAGACAAAATGAGTGATTCAGTGAGTGTGCATGGTGGAGTGTGTGTGTGTGTGTGTGTGTGTGTGTGTGTGTGCGCAATGAAGTAGCTTTAACATTTCCATCTAGTACTTTTTTTTTTTTCCATCTAGTACTTCCAAGAGAAGTTCCCAAACTGCCTTTTCTCCTAAAGGTGTGTATTGTGGGGAATGCAGTCTCACCTCTCTTAATCCTCTGCCTCCTGAGAGGAGCACATTTTTGTCTGTTATCAAAAATCCCATTGACTTCACTTCAAAGGGTAAAATACATATCTTTTTGTCATTAAAATAAATCACTCATAGTTTCAGGGGCCTATGCTCAGTATCTTTGGTTAAAGGTAATTTTGCAGTGTATTTCTTATGACTTAGTGCTTCTGTCCATAGTGTATTTCAGGTTTGGGCACCGATTAAGCAGGTGTTCCTTAAGGCCATCTCTTCTCCAGTTTGTCCATTCGGAAAAATCATCCTCACTTCCTCTTTGAAACTGCGTTTTTCATACTGCTCAGACTTTGAATGATCTGGTCAGAACCAGCATTCAGAAGCTCCTCTTGCTGTTCTGGCACTTTCTTTGAAGTGTGGAATTCTTCTAAGGAGGCAGCTGGTGGACAAATTTGTTCCTCTTGCCCAGGTCAGGAAGGCAGGCAGGCAGGCAGGCAACCCCTGTGGCAGCCAGACAATGCCCAGTACAGGTGGCCACCAGCAAAGCCAGCTTTGCTGCGTTCTTGGAGCCAGAGCCCTTCCTCCCCAAGGAGCTGAGGGTCTTTGTTCCACCTGCCACACAGGCTTCTGTTGTTTGGAAGAGAGGGAGCAGAGAGCTGATAATAGGCATTTTGCCGTTAGCTGCCTTTTGGGCAGAAGTCTTGGAATGAAAATGTAAAAACCAAATGTAAAGGCTGAGGGTGGCAGTTGGGATCTCATTAGCTTAGCGGCTGTCAGTATTTCTAGGAAACAGGCTGTGGGCATATGACTGTCTGAGAAGCTGGTGTGTGTGTATGCGTGTGTGTGCCTGAGGGTGGGGCAAACACTTAAAGCTTTGGCATATAATTTATGTGCTTAAGCTTAAAAAAATAGTTGTGTTGCAGTGGGCATGGTTATTTTCCTTTACATGAGCTTCTGTGAATATCTTTAGATTTTAGCTTTGAAATTTAAGAGAGATGATCAGTGTGAAGAATAAGCATATTATGGGTTTGCTCTTTAAAAAAAATTATTGAGTCATGAAATGCTGCAGTGGAGAGCTTCAAGTGTGTTTTCTCAAGGTAATAGCCCAGATAAGAATGGGAAGATTTCCATACTCTACAGGGCAGCTGGGCCTGGTTTGGTGATCTGGGAGGACAGTAGGTTCCTGGTCTTAATATGCTGCCTCTGGCTTCCTAACCCATCGTGCCAGCTTCCAGCCTCTGAATCTTTTAGAAATCCTTGGAATCAAGTCTGGTGATTTGTGGCTCAGGGTCCCAGGGTGGGAACCACAGGCTCATGATCTGAATTCCACCTCTGTCACTTCCAGAACTGTGTTCTCCCTGACAGTCCAGTCAAGAAACTGTATCTGAGGTCAGAAAACATACCATGTTCTTCCTCAGAGAGGCATTTTACAGCCATTTGCTGGCCTTAGTCTGTCTTCCCAGAGGCAGTGGCTGGGTCTCTGAGCAGGCCAGGTAGAAGCACAGAGAGCTATGTACTAGTTCCACCTTAGCTTTTCAGAATTGCAAAAGGTGGGTAATCCTACCGCATTCTCCATGGGCTGTTGGTTTCTGATTGGCAGTGCACCTTGCATCCCCTGGTAAATATTTAGAATGTCACCCACTCTCCTTAGCGCACCCAGTACGACCCCTCAGGCATCCCCTCGATGCCTGCGAAGGCTTAGTGAGCTTTTTGTTCTCAGCACAGTGCACTTTGTGCTGATAAGGCCTGGGCCTGTTGGCCGAGTTGTGGTGATCCAAGTGAGGCCTGAGGCTGCAGGAGGCCCAGAGTTGGTAAGAAAGGTTGCTGTCTGGGTGTGCCCTGCCTTTTTCCCCTCCCGTGGTAAAGCTAGAAGAAATTTTAGCACGAGGTTGTGTTCATGGCTCACCCGACCTCTGCCAAGATAATTGGGAACTTGGGGAGACTAGATGCTTTCGAGGTTTGAAAGGCACATGTCATCTTAGCCAAAACCACATGGAGTTTTGGAAATTAGATCTGAGTTCCAGTGTCTGTTCCTCTTTGATCTTGGAAGGGGAGTGGAGAGTGACTCCCAGCTCTTCATTTGCTGGGCTAAGAGTTTCATTTTGAGGTACCATAAGGCTTTGGAGCTGAGCTGGGGCCAGCTGGTTAACCATATTGAAACCCCCTCTTCCAGAGCCACCGATGCACTTCTTTCTTCTCTTGTGGATTTGTGCCTTGCCAAAGGTGCTATTTGCTTGGTGCTGCTTGAGGACTGAGTGCTGCTGTTCTAGGGAGGGATCACCCCTCTCGGCAGTAGGGAGGCTGTCACGGAGCTGTGGTTGTCTGCAGAGATTGGAGGAGGCTCTGTGGCTTTTGCTCCTCGCCTCTCCTGTCTGTGCCTTTGCCTGCAACTTGCACTAGTTATTAAATCAATCACAAGGGTCACAAGTGAGATGCCTGTGGGGCCAAACAGTTAGCATAAATACAAAAATAGGCCTGCTCAGGAGCAAGGCAGCAGGGAGATGAGGACTGCAGCAGAGATAGGCTTGCTCCTTGGTAGGTGCACTTTTCAGGTGTGTGACACAGTGTGTTTGAGAGAAGTGTGTTTAAGTACCTCTGGGGGAAGATTAGAAAGGCATAGGGGCCGTGGGGGAAGGGACATCGGAATCAGGCTCTTACACATGCTGAAGAACCAACCTGTGAATATTCAGACTAAAAGAAAAGAAATAAAGCCACACCTGCAGGTTGTATTTAGCTTGAACATGAAGAATTTACAACTTTCGGTAGAGTGTTTAAAGAAAGACACAGTACTTATGCCCTGTTTAATACCAGATAATATGCTGGCCTTTTTGTAAATGTTACTTAATGCTCACAACAATCTTGTGATATAGGTCTCTTACCCCTATATTTTAGCCACAGTGAGGGCAAATAATTTGTTTAAGGTTACTCAGCCTCAGTGTGGGGTGTTAGGATTTGATACCATGATTTTGTCTTTTGCCCAGAAGCTCCTGGCTATGCTTCAGTGCCGAGGGGTTTCTGTGGCCTCTGCCACTCTCTGGTCTTCCCTGCCCCAGTGTTAACTCGCACCCTCTGCTTGCGCCCACCATCTGCTCACACCAGCGACCTGGCTCTCAGTGAGGTCTCACCCTGAGCCATCAGGGCTTGGGCCTCAGCTGGCACTGACCTCTGCCCAAGGGTCTGAGGGGACCTTCACAGGCATGGAGCTCTCTTGGGCAGGGAGGGAGGCCAGCTACTGTGCTCTCCTCCACCGTGTGAGTTAGGAGCAAGGCATGGCATCTGTGAAGAGGCCTGGGGAGCTCATAGTGTGTGCAGAGGGGACACAGGGAGGTGTGAGTCGCGGCTCAGGGTTGCATTTTCTTCCCCCTTCACAGCTACTTAATTATACATAAATGAGAACATTTGGAATCTGGGAAATGTAGCACCCCATACTCAAGTACCCCCGAAATACTTGCACACATGCAGAGTAAAGGAAGAACAATTGTAAGAGGTGAAAGAAGGACTTTCCTAATTGACAAGTATTTTCTTGGGTACAGATGTCCCTGAAGTGGGGAGGTTTTTCAGGTGTGGGTTTATATTCAGGGTACCAAAAGGTGACTGCTGGTGTAGAGGCTGCTGGGCTCCCATGGAAGTCACAGGAGGAACTCTGATCTCAGCCTGGTCCCAGGTGATGGCAAGGTGGGTGCTGCCTGTGTATCCCTGTTGGGAGCAGTAGGTGAGTGTGACTCAGCACAGTTCTGCAGGCCATTTTCTAGTGCGAAGAATCTGGATTTTTTTTTTTTTTTTGTAATCTCTCTTCTACCACTAAATAATGGTGTACCTTGGACAAGTTACAGACCCTTATGCATAGTTTTCATATGAATATAATGAGGGTTGTAGTGGAAATGTGCCAGGTCACTTGAAGGTAGACAGATCTGTAATGAGTTCCTTGTGGCCCCTGGAGGGCTGTGAAATGCATTTACTATAAACAGCAAGTTCTTCACTACAGGTATATAGGTCTTGATATTTGTACCAAACTGTTAGGCCAGTCAAAATGAGTCTTTGCCATTCTTCTTGTTTTGTGTCAAGTAGCCTTTCCATTTTATGAGCTTGCTTGTCTTAGAAAAGCAGTTCCTCAATGTGCAAATATTCCCAATCCTCAAACATCCCTTAAATCTTTCATCAAACTCGATTGGCCTTTCTTTCATTGTCTCTTTTCCCAAAGCCACACCCGTGCTTAGCTATGTGTGATTAGGCATTATAAATTTCTTTGCAAAGGTAAATAATGAGGCGTCCTTCTTAAGTATATTTTCTATGTCTTGTAAGAATAGAAGAAACCGGTCTTGCCAAAAAAATGAATCTCAGGTGGTGACCCATCATGCAGCTGAGACTGCAAAGTGGGCAAAGGAGAGGCCCCTTCCGGGGCCCTGTGGATTGTGTCATCTTGATGGCATCTCTCTGTCAACTACCTCTGTCTTGTTAATCTATACCTAATGTATTTCATGAAAGATTCAAGTTAGCTCATGACTTGAAGCCAGCTGATTATGGCACTAGAGTGAAATACTTAAGTGTTAAGAAATAAAAACAAGAATGAAAGTGAATGTAAGCCAAGTGAAATGACAAGGCCATGGGGGAGACTGAATACAAAAATGCCGGCTACACAACTGGCAGAATTGCTTCAGTGGCCACGTGCTTGGTGTTGAGCTTCTCTAGGAAATGTAATCTGGTCATGAGAAGGGGAACAAATCAATTCCTATGGAAGTCAAAGAGCTCTTGGCATTTAGCTGCAACTTGGTGTTGCACAAGAAAAGAAGTGATTGTCATCAATACAGCATCTTGCAGCAGGAACAGAAGTGGCTTTTAGTTCATTTCTTGTCACTTCTTGGTTAAAGCCAAGGACTTTGGAAGTCAGTGTTACTGGTAGCCTGTAGGTGGATACTTTGAGCCCACATTCCTGTGGTTGTGTAGGCTTTGATTTGAGTCATAGAACCATTTTGGCTTGTACCTAGATGTCCCCCAAAGCCTTGTTCAGTCACAGGCGGGACTTTTTGGGAGTGGTTGGGTCCAGGGTGGGTAAAGTTGTGAAAAAGGGTGTGATACTGGGCCTGATTCATGGTGAGATGCTAGGACAAAGGGTGCCCTGTCCTGCACGTGAGTGCTACCTGCTCCAAGGGGGTCACCTGAATAGGATGTAAGGGACAGAAAGAGGGTCACTGCTTGTTGCTTGTCACTTGCTGCTTTGCTCCTTTAGTGCTTCCTACCTTATACTTTGCTGCCCTCTGCCCACCATGAACTGTTTCTCCTCAGTGATGCCCCTCTGCCATGCTTCCTTGCCTTAGATCCAGCCGATTATGAACTGAAGCCGCAACAAACTGTGAGCTACAATAAGCCTTTCCTCCTTAGACCCTGGGGGTTGGGTATTTTGTCTCAGCAATGAGAGAAGTAACCAAGGCTAGAATTATCTTTAACAAAGCCAAAAGCCATACAATTTTTGAAGGAAATGCAGAAAGCACATAATGCTTTCTATTGTGCTTGGGAAGATTTGAAGAGAAGGTGACCTGTCTTATTTCTGGCTTGAACTTCTAAGGCTGGCTGTCAAGATTATCATCAGCCATTTTATTTGAGATGAGGAGTTTTATTAGAAATAAGCCAGACCTAAATCAGGTTTTTTTGTTTAAAAGTGGGTTATTTTGGGCAAGGAAAGTGGGCAGAGGTTATTGGCTATCTTGAAAAAACTCTGACTGAGTTCCAACCTCACTCCTCTGTAAATAGATCTAATTCCCTTTCCTGTGGTCTTCCAAACTACATTAGTGAATGCGTGTTACCTCAGGCTGCAATATGACAGTCTCTGTTCACAGTGCTGAAGGGATTTTGAATGAATGACCCCTAAGTACAGATTGATTTCTTTTTTGTGAATTAATTGCAGTAAATATTTTTTAGTAAACAAAAATAAGAAAAATTATAAGCTGGGCATGGTGGTGCATGCCTGTAATCCCAGCACTTGGAAGGCTGAGGCAGGAGGATCACTATGAGTTTGAGGCCAGCTTGGACTACAGAGTGAATTCAATGCTAGCCTGAACTGTAAAGCCGCCCATGTCTCAAAAAAAAAAAAAAAAAACCCAAAAAACCAAAAAAACAAAAAACAAAAAACAAAAACAAGAAAAAGAAGTACTTTTAGTGTCCAAGCTACCCTTGTTTATTTTGGAAACCATATATGTGAGCATTGAAAAACTTAGAATTTCCCAGAAATCTTTCCATGACTGCAGAAGATTCAAGATTTAGAAGGAAGAGTCCAGATGCACCACTGGGAAAAAGGTGCAAAGATGAAGCGAATAAAAAGCATTGGGCACAGGGAAAATGAGGGAAACAGAGCTGCCACTGGGCACATGTCGACTTCGTGTCAGAAACAGCACTACTGTGTGTGTGGCCTCTGTCCTGAGTGGGAGGTTAATATCCTCAGAAATCAGAGCTCAGGCCTGGGAGTCACACAAGACTGAACTTACATCTGACTCATTCAGAGCCTCCTTTTCCCATATCAGATCCATGTAGGTTTATTTTAAGGACTGAAATATTTAGTGCCTATGAAGCTCTTGTTTTGAGACAGGCACTCACTGTGTATTTCAGATTGGCTTCAGACTCACTGTGAAGCCCAGGCTGATTTGAACTTGTGATCCTTCTGCCTCAGCCTCTGGAGGGCTAAGATTACAGGAATGTACACCACGCCTGGCTCTACATGATATGCCTAGCACATGCGAGCTTTCCTCACCAATGGAAGTTTTATTGTTGGTGTTATTGTAACTATGAGTAAACTGAATGTCAGGGCAGAGATCACCTCTGGTCCTACAGTAGGGGGTGGTGAAGATGAGATTTGTACTCCAGTATGAGTACTGGAGTACTCGTCTTGTTCTTGATGCTGTGTTTGGATCATGGCTAAGAAAAAAGGTTACATTTCTTTCATAGTCCTGTTTTTTCATTTCTTTTTTGTCATCTATCTGTAAGAAATTGGATGCTAGCGCTTCAGAATTCATGCTGGCTTATTTTGGCAACATCAAGTGAAAAACATTCTGCTCTGGATGTAAAACATGCCCCCTTTCCCAGCTGACAGAACTTAACAAATGATGAAGGGTTAATGTGTGTTTGTTTTGCCCAGAAAAATGGCAATGATTTTGTGCTTAGGGGTCCTGACTATTTAGCAATGAGGATTTTCCCCACTAGATTAGGAAACAGATGTTTTCTGGTTCATTGAGGACTTTTAAAGCCTGGAAATACTGAAGAGTTATTTTCTGGGGCTGCTGACCTCAATTTCTGGATTATGATCATTCTGACTGGGGTCCAGAACTCTAGAGCCTTTAATCTGTAAAGAATCTTACATATGTTTATCTTACCAGACTTAATGTGACCTTTTAAATCCTTAATTCATTCATAAAGGCATAATTTAGACTCAGGAATTGGGATTATTTGGTTTTTCTCTTTTTAATTCCAAACAACTAAAGGGTCCTATCAAGGTCCTTTCTTGTGAACTACCATGACATCAGTCCTGGGACCAATTCAGTTGGAATCTTTGACTTCTCAGTTATTCCCACTTTCTTTTCAAAGATAGCATTTTGAAAAAACAAAAATGGAATCAACATTTAGCAGAATTCACTGGATTTACTCTTTCAGTGAGGACTGAAATTGGTCATACTGGCATAACAACCTCTAAATTTCATGGCTCAATGCAACATTTCTCTTCTGGTTCATACTTCATATCCCATGATGAGCTGTAGGGTCATCTGTTCATCAGAGTCCCAGAGTGGCCCAGGATATTGGAGGTTGCATCGCATGAGCTCCATGACCATCATCATGATGGGAAGGGCGTGATGAGTCTCTTAGTGGCCAAAACAAGTCACATGGTCAAGACATGCTTCAGATGAAGCCAGAAAATACAGTTGAATGATGGAAGAAGAACCACATGTGAGCAGCCCTAGTAGCTTCTCACTCTGGGCACAAAGTTCTGTATAGTAGGTACCATTCATGGATTGTCTGTAGTCTTCAACCTGATTTTGTGAGGCATGTGTTGCTCTTCCCACACTACAGTTGGGCAAAGCAGACACAGACTGGTAGTGTGAGTTGCCTGTAGGAACATGGGGTTGGAATTTAAATCGGACCATTACTAAAATGCATGCACTTTCCTCTCTGTTATCCTGCCATTGACACTAGGCTTTTATGTTCCTCCCCACCTACATACTTCTCCCAGAAATCCTCCTCTTGCATCACTTGTTATATGCTCTGTGTTTGTTCAAAATTGAACTGGTGTAGAGGACAATTGCTGCTGCCCCATGAGAATGGTCCAACTGGGAGTTCATCCACTGAGTCAAGTCTGTAGGATTAGGGAGAGTCCAGAAGTCAGAAGATACTAAGAAAAACTTGTGGATCCTTTGGAGATTGTCAGAAATTGGCAAATACCTTTCTTTGTCATTAGACTCAGGGACTGCCTTGTGAGTATTATAGTTAGTGCTGATGCATTGGATCACATTTTAAAAGCAAGCTTTGTGTTTTATTTAGGTTTACATTTAAAGATCAAGCTTTGTGTTTTATTTTTATAAATGACAATTTGGTCCAGTAATTGTCTTGGGCATGACCTGGGCTGTAGGCTTTGAGTACACACCAAGAGCTACCCTCAGTCTAGAAGTGACCCATGATCATGGCCAGTAACTATAAAGAAGTTGGTTTTGGTCTGTTCTGCCGGTAGATATAAGATCATTCTCTTGGGCAGCCTGTGTGTGTCAACAGACTTAAAATGCCCAAGACCACCTTCCCTGGTTTATGTAGTGGGTATAGTCAGCAGGATATGCTCGTGATGTAAAAGTGTGTGTTTTGGGACCTTGATATGGATTTTGAAAAGCAGTTCTTTGTTTGAAAAAACATTCTACTTTATAATGAAATAAATGAGATATTTTGACTTAGTATCTCCTATCTGGTCTTTCTACCAGTTTCTCTTTACTTTATATATTCTGCTTTTCATATATTAGTTTTTTTACTTAGTAAGAACTTAACTGTTACTTTCTGGTTGATTACCTTCTGACAGTTTCTCATTGCCTACATGTGAAAGTTTGAAAGGCACATGACTTTCTCTGTATCTACTAATAAAATAATCATTGCCTGCCTGCCTGTTTACCTGCCTGTCTCTCTGCTCCCACCCCTCTCAGTGTGTTGGTGTGCCTAGAAATTTATGCACAACAGAGGAGTCATTTTCAATTGCCTGTCATACAGAAAGTGAGACTTTCTTCTAATAGGAATGTTTTGTTTCTTTTTCACTCAGAAATGTGCTGATTCTGCAGAAAGAAACTAACAAATTGTAAGAAGAGGACAGAAATTGAATGGTTACATTATAGAAATAGGTTCTTCAGTGTTTGGTAACCATCTAGTTGATGTTTAGTAACCAACCAAGACTGAAAACTTTCTCTTGTCTATCATAAGCCAGATGTTAGATTCTCAGAACAGGCTAGACCTGAGAATGAAATGTTCCATTCATTACTGACAGGAGAGGATTTACACCTGGTCATGACAGGGTTCTTCCTTGGCTTTGGGACAACTCCTGTCCTTCAGGAAGTGGTATTAACAACTAATGTCATACTCCTCTCTGGAGCTTTATGGGTATCATTTATGGGCTTTAAATGTTACATAATGTTCATGGCCTGAAATCAAATTGTGTCAAAGACAAATGATTATATACAGTCTCCTGAACTACGTATGACCCTGAGAATTCTAGGGCTCCATGTGAGCAATGTCTGTCATAGATGCCTTTTGAATTTGGCTATTATCATCGGAGGAGTTTGGAACCTTGTCCCTGACAGTGGCTGTGATACACTTTGGGGGCGCTCTGGTCCTTACTTTGAACATGGCTTTGTGGCTCTGGAGGGGAAGATGTTTGCTGTTTAATCTCCAGGAGGTTTGTCATACTGGCTTCTTCATTCTCATCATCAGAGGGGCTTGGGACCTCACTGTCGCTGAGGATGGCTGTGGTACTTTTCAGGGGGACCCTGGTCCTTATTTTGAGTGTCACTTCTTGGCTCCACTGCAGAACCCTCAAACTAGTGGCACAGATCCTTCACCCTATTAGAGTAGACTTTCTAGTTTTCATGGCTGACCTTTGGGCCTTCCCTGCACAGATCCATAAAATGACTTGTATGAGACATTGTCATGGGCTCTAGACTTCCAGTTAGACTCCTGTGAGGCACTAGCATGGGCTATAGGTCTTCAGCTGGACCCCTGCAGGACATTATTGTGGGATCCAGGCCTTTGGCTAGATTTTCTAGGTCTTTAGTATTGTGGAAAGATTTCCTGCACTTTGTTGTATTTAACTCTGAGTTACCGTCGTAAAATAATATTATAAATTCCATGTCCTGTAGATAATTGTTCTCCTTGAAACCCCTAACTACAACACCTTTTAAAAAGAGTCACATGTGCTAGATACAGCTCTCACACAGATGGATTAGGGTTTGCAGATGTCTCTTCTTTTTCTCCTGAGTTGCTTTCTCTGGAGACAAACTTACTGTGGTTTGCCTTGTGTAGAAGAAGGGCAGGCTGAACACAGCTCAGAGCAGGTGTGGCTTCTATGGTCCTCTTGGCAGTGGAGGCACAGAGCACGCAGCAGGGGACAGGGTGCTCCTGCCTCCCTCCTCCAGGGAGTTGTCTGACTACTTCAGGACTGTACCCTCGCCCACACCTCTTGCACAAGGCCACCTTCAGGTGACTCTCTTGAGCTGTAGAATGAGTAGCAGGAAACTCCTAGACCCCTCCTAAGAATCCACGTTCCAGTTCCAGACTCAGCTAAGACCTTGTCTGGGGACTGTGTGGCTTTCCCAGATAACTGGTGTCTACTTGAGCAATTTAAGATGTGGAATTCATAGGTTTCATCCTCCTTACTTTGGGAAATCTCTTCTCCTGTCTTCGTTTTCCCTACTCCCATCCCTTCCACTTTCTTCCACCCCTCCCCCTTCCATTTCCTTTCATTTTATCCTTCTTTCCCCGGCTTCCTTCCTGCCTTTTAAATCCCATGAGCTATTTCCTTGAGTCAGACCTTTTTTTGGTATGCTTACTAGTAATTTGGCAGAGATTTTAGCCTTTTGCTGGCACTTCCAGGCTCACTGGGAGTCGCTCGCAGCACCAGAGCAGCCCACGTGTGGGAGGCGAGGCTAGGTGAGGCTGAGTCTGCAAAGTGAAGTGCGTTTCCCGTCTGCAAAGTGATGTGCCCTCGCATGGCCTCTGGCTTTTCATATTTATGCCATATTGCTTTTTGTGCTCTAGAGGATACCCCTGCTTCATTCATTTAGCTCTTCCCTGTTACCACTGGTGACGTACACACTCTTCCAGAATGAAAAATCTGATACAAACCTCAGGCCTTGAAACAGCAGAGAAGATGCAGGATGCCAATTGTCTGCAGACATGAATGTCACTATTCCCACTGTGGCTCCACAGAAAGCCCAGGGTTGTGTGTCTTGTCACATATGGAGGCCTAGTCTGGTCCATGAGAGGAGCCCACTGGTGCCAGATCGAGGAGGCATTTCTGGGATTACGGTGGCTGGTGGGGGCTGGAATGGATACAGCTGAGTGAGTTGAGTGTAGCCTTCCAGGGGTCACGGTGTTTGGTATGTAATTGTCAGGCTCAGACTTAAGTGACAGAGAACACAGCAGGCATTTGGTACCAGGACAGGAAAGTGGGTGGGTCAAATGTAAAGTCTCAGTGTATAATTTTCAGTAAGTTACAAGTGTGACTCATACAAATATGCTATGTACATGTGCTGAAGATTTATTTAGCTTGGTAGTGAGGGAGCTAACAGGAGAGCAGAGCCAGTTTAGAGGAGAATATGTTAGATATTTACAGTCAGTCACAGAAAATAATACTGAAATTTTTACTGAGACACAGTGGAGATAGTTAATAGTGATAAGTGATACAACTATAAACTCTGGGATAGAAATTATCCATAGCTTATTAATCTTAACAGGTGAACATCTAACTTAAAGAGTAGTAAATATCAAATCCAGCTGAGTAAATATTCCTAGAGCATCAGGTTATGTCTGTGTGACTTAATGACAATGTTCTGTGTGACCTTGAAAGGGCACCTAGTCATCTTTTTGCCTTATTTTCTTTGATTTTTTATGTTTTTGATAATCCATGCTGTCAAGAGGTTTCTGTGGTCAGCAGATTTCTGGGTAGCCTTCTGCCTTCCTGGTTGACATTTACCAGAAGAGTTCAGCCTCTCTGGGCGCAATGCTGGAGCCGATCTCTCTGCGCTGCCCTTCTTTCTAGTGTGGTGACTGTTGTGACTGTTTTCAGAGGTGCTGGCTTCTGGGAGACCCATTGGGATCAATAACTTTCTCCCTTGTCCAGGATGCAAAACTTCCAGTTCCAGACTAAAAGCATACACCTTTATATAGCATGGCTAGTTTGGGAAAGGCACAATTTAAAAACAAAATTGGCTTCTTCTCCTTGGTCCAGAACAATTTGAGTGAATCATGTGAGATAACTGGTTTCAACATAGGAAATGACTATTTTATTTACAAATTTATTTATTTATTTATTTTAAAATTTTATTTAAGGAGAAAAAGAAAAAAAAGCAGAAAAAAGGTACAAGTTATACAGAATTTCAGAAAAAAAAAACCAGTAGGAAATCACTAGTTAATAGATTACATATTGACATCTTAGGAATATTTGTTCAGGTTACAAAATTAAAGCATATAAAGTGGACATTCAAACAGTGAGACTGCAAACAGTTCTGTTCAATGGTCCAACAAAACTCGTAATATCGTTATCTATCTTATACACTTAAATATACATGCAGTTATATCGTTTAGAGCACTTTCTTTTCCTCTCTTTTGTACAATGACAATTACACATTTTGGGTTTTATTACTCCCACAGTTCTTATTACTTTTTTTTTGAAAAGAGTAAAACCAAATGTGACATAACAGAACACAGTCAGTCAAATCAAAAGGATAGACATAGTATATAATATAAAAACATAATACAAGGTGATCAACAGTGCATAACAGAGGCATTATCATAATGCCTCTTGCTATCTTAAAAAGAATTGCCTATATAATCAGTTATAATAAAATTGAACAAACAGTAAAGAACAAAACCAAAACATTGGAGATATTACAGGTCTTCAAAAGAAGATAATAGTCAACCAGAATGGACGTCATAATGAATCTTATTATCTTCACAGCTGTTGCTGTTTCGAACTTGGTACTATCAAGCAAAACAGAATGGAGGAAAATCAGTCAAAACAAGATGGTGAGAGCAATACAGGGTTTCAAATCAAGTTAATAGGAAATCAAAGTGGGTTACTATAATATATCTTGCTATTTTTAATTTATTTTTCCCTTAATTAAAAAGATAAATATAAAAAAGTAAATAATAACATGGAGATTGAGATAAAAGAGGGCATAACAACAAAACAGTGCAGGTCAAGACATAAACATTTAAGCAAAATAATGTTTCACCACAAGATAATCCCAACATAAAAGTAGTTACCATATTGTCTCTTTCCTTGAAATCTTTGAGTATAACTTCATATACTGTAGCATCAAACATATCAAAACAATGTAAAACCATTCAAGGGAATGACATTATTACAGGGTATTTAGAATCAACTAACAGAAAATGAACAATGGTTTTTGTATAATCTCCTTGTCTATAAAAGTTTTTGTTTATATTATCACATATAGTAAAATCCAATAAGATACAGCATGTTAAGACCTATGGAGACAGAAGAACAACAGCTTGATGGGACTTCAAAACAAGATGATATTAAATCAGCACTAGCTATTATGATGTCTTGTTTTCTCCAAAATAGCTGTTCCTACCATCTAACCTTCTCTGCCTCATTTCTGCTGAGCTCTTTTTCTGTCATTAGTTGTCAGTTTGTCTTCTTCATTTCACTTTCTGCTTCATTCATTGTGGCCTCTCTCTTTCTGGAATCTTGGTATTTTTCTTTTTTAGAATATCCTTCAGTATTCTCTGTAGAGTTGAACTGGTGGTTGCAAATTCCCCTAGTTCCTCTTTATCCTGGATACACCTTGTTTTTCCATCAATTTCTAGGGATAGTTGTGCAGGATATATCAATCTTGGCTGGAGGTTATTGTCTTTCAAAGCTTGAATTATATCTCCCCATGCTCTTCGTGATTTAATGGTTTGTGCCGAGAAGTCTGCTGTAATTCTGATGGGTGTTCCCTTGTAAGTGATCTGTTTCTTGTCTCTGATTGCTTTTAATATTCTGTTCTTATATTGGATTTCTGGAATTTTGATTATTATATGCCTGGGTGTACCTCTGTTTGGGTTGTAGGTGGCTGGGGTCCTGTATGCCTCATACATCTGAGTATCTTTAACCTTTTGCTAAATTAGGGAAATTCTCCTGGATTATTTCTGTGAATAGCTTTTGTAGTTCATTTGTTTGTCCCTACTTCTTCTTTTATGTTCTTAATTCTTAAGTTATAGATCCTCTTACCATCTTCTAGCCTTTGTATTATTGCTGTTTGTTTCTTTGTTATTTTTAAGAAGTTTTTCATTTCATGAACCACTTTACAAATCTGTCCTTCAGTTCAGATAATCTATCCTTAGTTTCTTTCAAGCTGTTATGCCAACATTCAATAGAGTTTTTAGTTTCCTGGTAATCTCTTTGAATCTGCTTTACGTATTCTATGTTTTCTCTATTTTCTCCATCAAACAATTCTTCCCTTTTTTTCTGTTCTTCCATTCCACCATCTGTTTTTTCTTGGGCAGTGCTTAGCATTTCTCTAACTATTCTACTTATATCTTGCTTTATTTCATTAAATACTTCACTTTTGAACTCATCTATGAGGCTCTGGTGATATCACTTTATGTCTATTGGTGCCATGTCTGATATTGCATGTTTTCTGTCCTCATTCTCCTTTGTATTTACCTTTCCTGGATCAGTGTTCTCAGGATTGGGGGCCGAGGACCCTTTCTTGTTGCTCCTTCTTCCCATATTTTTTGTTTCTTCCATACAGGTGTAAATAGGAGGCCCAGTTTTTTTTTTCTTTGTCGGTTACACTTTGTTTGAATCCGCCAGCTAGGTGTTCCCACCTACTGCTGTGTACTAGGGATACACAGACCTGGGCAGCCTCTGCTGGGCCCACCCCTCCAGGTCAGTCAACCTATTGAAGGCTTCACTGCTAGGGTACACCACCAGGCGCTGGGACTTGGTCTGGGCTAGCCTGCTGGGTCTTAGTCTGCAGTGTCACCCAGGCCAGGCACTCCCCACCAATCCCGCTTGAGAGGGGAATATGCGACTGAAGTCACTGCAGTGTCCTGTTCTGGCTAGTCTGCCTGGTCCCAGAATGTTCTCTGTTGGAACCTTCTAGTCCATGGAAGAGTCCCCATTTCCCTCACTCACCGCAGGTCGATGCAGGGCTCTCCGCCTGTCCCGCTCTCAACTCTGTTTGCCAATTCCCACTCTCAGAGCTTTTGCACATCTCTCTCCCTGCTGTCCCAATTCAGATGCAGCAGTGGCGGCAGGAAACCCAAATCACGGCTTCCAGTGGCGCGGGTTCCAGCTTCCATGCTGAGACTTTATCTGTTCCTGTTATAGCACCGGGATCTCATTCCCAGTTAGTTTCTCTCAGCCCAGTTCATTCTTGGGTCAACAGGGTATATCTCCCCTTGCTTAGGACTCTTCACTCCACACCATTCCTGGATTCTAAGCTGGATATCTCAGAGAGCCTCTGTAGCTGCTGTTATCTGTCCACCATGTTCTCCTGGAAGTCCCTATTTACAAATTTATAAGCAGTGTAATATTTTAAACATTGTGAAAATGTTCACACTCCATTTTTATTGTTTCTTGAAGCAAGGTCTCCTTTGTTAGTAGGTTGGTCCATTGTGCATGCACAGGCTCCTCCCCCTTATATTAGTTAGATTTTATAAGACAAACAGTGATTAATTTGGATATATGAGATTCTTTCTTGGCCAAAAACATGCTAAATAAAGTGAGGCCTCTTGAGTCCTTTGTAAGTCTTGCTTTGTGGACAGTATTATGTATCTGTTACTTTATTTAATCATGTTTCAGGAGTTTTGATTTGACCTCTGTGTGGTCTCCATGGCTTTCCAGGGTCATCTCTTCTTTCTGAAGTGCTTAATCTCAGGAAAGATGCTGCCCAGTCAGAGACTGTGGGCCAGGGCCAGGGAGAGCTGGAGCTCAAGTGAAACCAGGGCCTGGGAGAAGGGGTCAGTGTGCATGGCTGCTAGGGGGTCTGGGTGTGCCAGGAATTTCTCACATCTGATTCCTGAACAGGTCAGCACTCCAGGCTTTGTTTTTCTCAGTTTGGTGTGTGGGGATTTCACTTTTGTTTCGAGCCAGCTTCAAAGGTTCTGTGGCGCCCTGTGATCCTATTTCTCCACATTGTGTGAGGAGGTCCACGCTGAAGTCAGCAGTGCAGAGGGTGGTTCTAAGAATGTGGGTCCTTGCTTCCCTGCCTCAACTAGAGTCAGAATCCTAGGATGCATTGAGGAGTCTCCATTGTAAAGGTTTCCAGGTCAATCTCAGATTCACCAAAATCAATGTTGTGCTAATTTTGTATCTGTTCTGCAACTCTGTGTCACCAAACTGAACCGAACTGAACTGAACTGAAGAAGATTCTTGCAGTGCAGACAAGTTGGCCTCTTGTTAACTGTCTAGAGTAAATCATTCATACCCAGAAAGGAGTGACTGAAATGTACCTTGCCTGAAGTTTTATGACTTATGGGAGAATTTCATCACCTGCATGACCCTCCAAGAAGCCAGCCTTCAGAGGAAGCTCTCTGTCCAGCAGGCTGCACTGTGGCCACAGGCCTCCTGGTGTGCAGTGGCAGTGGCCCTAGACCTCACTTTGGAGATGCACAGAATTCCTAGAAGCAGGTTACTTGATTTCTTGAGTCTCCCTTTTCCAATCAGGATGGTAAGAGGCTTTCCTGGGTGACCCTGGGACCTTGATTTCAAGCATTCTGCACCCCTCTGGGTGTTGAGGAGCAGGGATACAGTGGGAGGTCTTACATAGCAGCAGTGCTCCCTGTCTTATGGGCAGCTGTAGAACAGAGAACACTGAACAGGGAACATTATAGAAGAAATTCAGATCATTTTACAATGTGTTCCCCCATTGGAAACCCCAAGAAAGCCCAAGCATTGAATCTAAGATACTGGAAGAGAACTGTTACTAGTGTGGTCTGTGTCTGCTTTGGAACATGCTGGTTTGCTTGGAAAAGCTTATTAAAACAGTACTCTGCTCCAGCAGTCCCAAGGTCGTCCCCCTGGCCAGATGAAAGGCTGAGTGAGGGAGGTTTATGGAGCTTATGTCTGAGTATTAAATGCTTCATGTGCACTGTCTTTTTTTAAATGTTGGGCATTTGCTGCAATTCATAGTTGAGGAAACTGAGGCTCAGAGAACCAAGTGGGTTGTTTTAGGTGACACAGCCAGGAAGGAGAAGGCCAAGGTATGAAATGAAATCCTGCAATGTCTAGTACTCTTCACGGAAGAGCAGGCCACATTCTTTTCTTCCCTAGGTCTCTGGAGGTCAGTGGTACAATACCCTAAACGTGACCTTGACCTCTACTGAGCGCCAAGGTCTGCTAGGTTAGAGACTGTGGGCCAGGGCGAGGGAGAGCTGGATCCCAAGTGACACCATGACCTGGGAGAAGAGGTTGGTGCAAAGAGTCCAGTGGTCAAGGGATAGCAAACAGCCAGGAGCAGTGTTCAGTTTTTAGTTAGGGGAGAATCTAATATTTGCTAAGGCAAATTACTAAACCTGAGGTCTGGAGGAAAGAAAAGGGAGTCCAGATGGGGCAATTGGTGCTGTTCCAAAGAGGTGGTAAAAGGGGAATCTCCAGAACAGAGCCACATGGAGGCTCTGACCCATTCTGTAAAGTGTCTGGCTGGTGAGAAAGTGGATGGGACTGGGCACCATTCTGGAGGAGGCCTTGCCTCTTTCTTGTGTGGTGTCCTGACCTCTTGCTTTCACCATTATTGCTGATCACACAGACTTTTGTGATGCAATTAAAGATTATTTCCTCCCATGTCCTTTAGTAATATAGTGCACTAAGACAGTACTTTTCATCCTCCTGTGGTTTTGTTTATAAAGAAAATTTTAAAAATGAAAAGACTTCCTTTCATGTTGACCTTATACTCCTTTTATATTGACCTTGAAAACATATTTCTGTAGACTTTGGATGAATGATCACTGGCCTTTGTTTTGAAAGTTTAATTTACTGCATTTAAAAATTCCAGCCAGCTTGGGATAGTGGGTGGCATCTTCCATGCAGTGGTGATGGATTCACACATAAAATCTCGGAATGTGAGTGGGCTGTGGGGAGTGTGGACCGTGCCATACAAAGGCCATGCCATCACTTTTTCCTGGGTGGCTGGGCCAGCCTCGTGGCCACCTGCCATCTGGCAGTGCTCTTCGATGTTCTCCTCAGAGAGATTCCTGGATTCCCTGGTGCAGGGGTAATTCAGTGACCTGGAAAGAGGCAGGTCCAGGCCCAGTGGCAAGGCCAGAGCTGCAGAAGCAGTTTGTGGAGAATGAGATTGCATTGGAAATACACTCCAGCTCATTGTTCACAGCCATTGACTAAATTAACCAGTGAGCTGGGAGGAGGCGAGGCATCCAGAAGACAGGGGCACAGGGAAGTCTCTTGAAGTGTGTAGTGTTTTGCTCCTGATCCTGCCAGGGTAAGGTACACTTCTCTCCAGCCACCAGATCTTGGGAAGCGGGTTGGGAAGGGAATCAGGCAAAGGATTTGACTAATGACTAGGATATTAGGTGCCTGTTGAAGATGGTCTGTGCTTGGAGCTGCTGAGAGTTGTTTTGAAGACTTGGATTTCTCAGAACGAGGCAAAGACCTGCTCTGAACCGAAAATTCCCCGTTAACAGAATGCTGTGCTGGCTTTTGGCAGGCTCATGTGTTTATTAGTTGGTCATCTTAGGATAAGAGCACATTCCTGAAAGGCAGGTGGCAACTTCCAATTGGAACTCAGGCCAGGTCCTGAGATGAGAGTATAGAGAAGTAACACCAGATGCAGGCAAAGAACCAGGAAAGCCAAAATAATAAGGGGAAGATTGTGCAGAATTGTGGAAGTTAAAGGAGCATTAGAGCCAACAAATCAGCAAATAGGGAAGGCAGAGGCAAGTGACGCTTTGGGCACCTTTATAGGTTCAGCAGAAGCTGATACTTTTGGGATCTAAAGCAGCAACTGTTTCATTGTAGGATTGAAAAAAAGAAAAAGAAAAATAAATCACAAAGCTGTTTAAGATTAATGTCTGTGAAATACAAAGTGAAATAGAATATATAAAAAATCAGAATGGAGTAGGGAAGAAGATTGATCACAAATTATGGTAAGTTCAAATTGGGAATTTCATTTTGTCCTAGTGTTTTAAGGAGGCAGAAATGATCTTGGTGGGCAGAACAGCAGAACAAGTCATCCTAACTCATATTCCTGGAAATTCAAATAAATGATTCACAGAGAGTAATAAGCATTTGGAAGCACAGGTGGTGCTGGCTTCATGTCACAAACACAGAATATATTATTACATTGGTGTCATACTCGTTTATGCTGGGAGTCTTGGATGAGGGAAACCAGGCCAGCTCCTTACCATGGGTATACCGAGCCAGGGTTACCTGGGCAGGTGAATTTTCAAGACAGGCAGCTTTTGATATTTTGGAGAAAATTAATTTTTATATATTGGATTTTTGCACCAAGGATATGAATGTGAAGCTACCAATATACTAATTCTAGCTTTGAAATTTAGAGTAAAAGAGGTAAAAGGTAAGTGTTTAATGGCTCATTGGTGTCAAATGAAAGACATCAAAAGAAACAGAATCAACAGAATGAATATATGTACATATATATTTAAATTTATTTATATTTATATGAAGAGAATTTATAGATTGGCTTACGGGATTGTAGGATAGTCCCACAATAGCTGTTTGTGTGCCAGTGATCCTGTGGACCCAGGACCTAGAAGGCACCAAGTCCAAGAAACTAGCAGCCTCAGAACAAGAGGGAATAAGGATGCAGCTGAAGGCCTTGCCAGTGATGGTAAACCTTGAAATGCAAGTGCCCCAAGTGCAACCCAGAACCCACTTGTCTACTGCAGAGTACCAGTTGCCATTAAGTCTGAATACTGAGGTTTTAGTTTAGAAAAAACAACTCATTCATTAACATTTTGTCTGAAAAACAATACACGTTCCCTAGGTGCACCATTCCTGGTGTAGGTGCTCATGGACAGTAGGTCACTATTGTGAGTCCACGTTGCAGGGCCCAGGCTGGAGTCTGGTGTCTGCAGGTGATGGCGTCAGTAAAACACACACCCATTCAGGTATAATTGAGCCTCCTTCTGCTTTTTGTTGTAATGGGGCTGCAAGCCTTTTGGGTGGTGTCACCCATAATAGGGCAGGACTTTCCCCCTCAGTTTGTGGCCTCCATGCCAGTTGTCTCTGGAAGCACCCTCGCAGGACACCCTAAAGGGTACTTTCCAAATCCCCAGGCATCTCTCAGTCCAGCCAAATGACAATCAAGATTAACCATCACATCATAATTTTATCATTCTGAAAACACTGGAGACAGATATATGAAAAGATTCTGTTAGTTTGTTATAGGTTAAGCATCCATAATCTGAAAATTCAAAGTTAAAAATCCTCCAAAGTTTGCAGCTCTTTTGAGTGCTAACACAGGTGGATCATCTGTGCCTAATATCATACATATAATGGGTCATATCATACGAATCCAGGCATACTAAAGATAGTGTATAAATTTACCTTCAACTTATGTGTATCAAGTGTGTAGCATTTATAATAAGGGATACTTAGCCTGTAATTTTCTACTCTGAGTATCAGGAGGAGTTGCGTCTTTATGATCTGTGTGAACTTAAACACATGTATAAGATATATATTTGTATGTACTTAGGCAAATATGAATGGTAAAAATTCCTCAACAGGCTGCTAGTAGTGAGTACAGGAAGAGCACATGAGTCTTTTAAAGTCCTCTGACTTAATGACATCCTGTGGTATAGGCCCATCCTAGACCAGCTGAATCAGAACCTGTATGTAAGCAAGGTCTGCACACTATTTGTGTTACATCAAAGTTTAAGCATACAGACTTATTGGATAAGGATAGGTTAGCCAGAGAGAGTGAGATGGAAGGGGGCATTTAAGACACAGGAAATGGCTATGTGAGAGAGATGGCGTCTCCGTCTCAGACTGCAAAGATCCGCATACAGAGCAACAGGCAAGAGGTGGAGAGAGGAAAAGCTTTGTGGGGAGATAGAAGAGCAGCTAGAGCTAATACTGAGACATGCCCTTGTTCCTGGCAATAGGCAGTCAGGAGGCCCAGGCTATGTTTGCCTTTATAATGATGCCACAGTAATTGACATTATTTCTGCAGCTGGCAGCTCCTTCCACAGCTGAGGCTCCCCTACTGTGGTGTTTCATTGCTGCTTAAGTTCAGATCTTTGGTTCAATGAGAGCTTCCTTTCAGGTTCCTGTCCCTTGAAAGATCCTCATGATCCCATCTCTGTCTCTTGCTTGGCAATTTGGCCCAATCTCTGCCATACTTCTCACACTGTGTTATGATGACTTTGTCTATTTCTGGAGGCAGGGATGGTGCCTAAGCTATCTTTATTTACATTTGCACTGCGGGCATAAAGGATATGTTCCGTAAATATTTGTTGAACAAACAAATGATTAGAGCAGTCCAGGCAGATATTTGTCTGGCTGTACTAGATTGTTTCCCTGTTGAGGCCAATGATTTGTTGCATTTCCAGATGGTACCCTCTGGTCCGAAGCATTGGCTCCACTTCCTACAGTGTGGCAGACCTTGCAAGGAAAGGAATGTGTGAGTGGGTGGTTAGCTTTGGCATTGGAAGAATTCAACTTCTTTGTGCCTAATTTAGGTCAAGATTAGTGGGTTGAAAATTAGGCTTTAATTCTGAGTTTTCTTTGGATATTTTGTTGTTGGTAAACACATGTGAATGCGGGTCTTATGGATGGAGCTGCTGAAGTTTAAAGGCCTCTTCCTCTTAGAAACCCAAGTGCTACACAGGTTCCAGAGTAAATTCCAGTCTAAAATGCAAATTTGGATTGGCATTTGGTGGCTGCTTTTTTTTTTTTTTCCTGGAAAACCTCTCTCCTTTGTGAGTGGGGTACATGATGGTCAGGTTTTCCTGAGCCTGCCCCGTCCCTCCTTCTGTGGTCTATGAGTATTCTGTTTCACTCTCAGCACATAGGATGACAGATGAGATGATGACCCTTTTCCCAAGATTCTTTCTTACTGGCCCTGACTTCTCCCTACAGCATTGCTGTTTACTTTTTGGGCACCCTACATGGTTGTGGGACATGCTTATGCCGATTGTAAGGTTGCAGGCTCCCAACTGTGGCTGCTCCTCATACCTTGTGACTGGCTCACTCTTGGACTTGCTGTGGATAGTTCATGTATAAACTAGAACATCTGCCTGCTTTAGCCTGGTATTGCTGCGGATCCTGTAAAAACTTAGAATTAAAATAATAAGCACATTGGGTTTGGTTTCCCTCAGCACTTTAAGCAGAAATCTCTTAATGATTGGGTTAATCTTTTAATGGTCAGATGGATTTGAGCCATGGGTGAATAAACAGTAGTGAGGTGGGTGAGGAGGTTACCAGTCTGCAATAGTTACTATACTAACGGTATAATTTCTAGCCTTTCATCTATCATAAACTTGTTCTTCAGCACTATTTGGAGCAATGATAGCCCAGGACAGTAAGAAGAATACGAGTTGCAAAGCCAGATAGATGATTTTATCATTTCTCTGAGAGAACTCTATTCACATCTGTAAAAGTGAAAATAACAAGACCCTCACTGAGTGGA
This sequence comes from Cavia porcellus, assembly GCF_034190915.1. Classification (NCBI taxonomy): domain Eukaryota; kingdom Metazoa; phylum Chordata; class Mammalia; order Rodentia; family Caviidae; genus Cavia; species Cavia porcellus. The sequence continues at coordinate 70,509,850 of NW_026947485.1, read as the reverse complement.
TAGTTTTGACAATTAATAATGTGAAAATGTTGAGTTATGTGCACCATAGTTAAGACTGTCTGCTTGATTTTTAAAAAAATTTTTTTTATTATTTTGAACAAGACGAAACAAAGCCAATTGAGACAGTGTAGTGAAATTGGTACAGAACTTCACAGCAGGTTACTGGCACAACAGTAATAAGTAACCATAGTATATCTTGTTATCTTCACAATAATTGTTCTTTCAATCAAGTATAGCAAAATCAAATGAAATACAGAACATTATAGAACTTAATCAACACAGAATATTGAATAGAGCAATACCATTAATCAGAAAAAAACAAAACAATGATAAAAATATTTGCCTTCAAAGAGATGGTAGAAGGAAATCCTCCTTATTTGCTATATTTCATATGGTCAGCCTCCCAAGAGATGCTCAGATCTCTGGCTCCTATTTACTAATGGGGGATATAAGATGTTTGATTCTTAGGCCGTGCGTTGGTATATTCATGGCCACATATCATGAGGTGAATTGGTTGCTTGGTTTCCCAGCACTCTTAAGTTCCAACGTGGTGTGAATCTCAGGAGACGCTGGGTGGTTCTCGCCCTGGGGCAGCTGCAGCTTGCCCGAGTCACAGCTGCTTACCAGGGAGGTGAGCTGGTTGCTTCTGTCTGCTTGTTTTTAAAGAGTAATCTGAGTTATTTCTGTTTGTAAACAGTGGTAGTGTTACAAATACATATTTGGTGTTTACTTTTGATATTTCCCTGCTGTTCATCTCTAATTATTGTTCCAAACTTAGATTCTCTTTATCAAATTTGGTAACACAGAATACTTCCTAGCCATTCAGGGTGATCCAGGACTAGGCAGTGGTGTGAATATCCTCCTGGCAGACCTTGCTGTCAGAGCTTTTCCAGTGGAGTTCTGTGACCACCCATCTCTCTTTCTGCCACGTGACCTCAAAGTCTTGTTGAGGTGAAGAAAACCAAAGAGCCATTTGGTGAGGGAAAATGAAGTTTGGTGTAATAGGGAAGAGATTCTGTTCTAAAATTGGAATGTTTATTGACCAACATTGTACCTTTGATTACACTTAGAAGTGTTTTTCCTGAGCTACCAGGGAGGGTGTCAGCTCCTTGCGTGTATTTTTGTTGTGTAGTATAGCTCGACTCAGCTCAGGAGTCATGATTAGACCCCAAGAGTGGGAAGGGATCAGAGAGATCATCTTATGGCACAGGGCAGGGAATGGGCTGCCATTGGTCCTTCTGGGAAGTGGCAGAGGCAAGTGAGAAACTTCAGTCTTTTGACTTACAGGTCTCTAAATGAGTTTCCAAGGGTCTTTGGGCCCCTAAAATTGTGCCTCAGCTTTGTGTGTATGTGCAGTATAGGGCAGAGTGTCTGTAACATGTGTGACCTGCATCATGTGATCTGCTTTCCTGAATTCTCTGACTTGCGTGGTTAGTTGGACCTCCAGGTCCTTAATTTTTGGATAAAGCTTGTAGATCATTTGCTGGGAAATTGTGACACTTGGAAACATTTTACTGAGGCAGGAAAAACCATTTTACCATTGGCAACTTCTGGCCCCAGAGACAAAGGGCAAATAATTTTTAGCTTACTGTGATAAGGAAAATAATTCTTTGCCTCCATCTTACTAATCAGGAGCAGCAGGGCCATCTTCATACTTGAAGAATAGCTCATGGCTTGGTTCATACAGGTGTGGAGCTTAGTGATATGTACTGGGGCCCAGCTCTATAATTTCTTGACTTGTGTGACCTGGAGAAAATGACTTCTTATTTGCACCTCAGTTTCCTCATTTGAAAAAATGCGGGGGTGTAGTAGCTATTTGCAGCACTGTGATGAGGATTCCATATAAGAATATATGAAGAATTCAGGACGTGTACCACAGCTTCTGTCTCTGTAAGCATTTCCTTTTTCACTGACCCCTTCTGAGCTACTAAGGATCAGTGTTGTTCTAGATCAAAAGGAACTTTTTCTTTCTTTCTTTCTAAATGTGTTTAATATAAAGATTTTGCTGCTCTCAATGTTGTGATCTTTCTGCCTTAGCTCTTGGCTGGCTGGGACTTGCAAGTATGCACCCCAAGGCTTGGCGCAGTGACATTTTAGGTTGATTGTTACCTTAAGCAGAGGATTGGGCTGCTGAGGCATCACAATCCCTGGGAAAGCTCCTGCTGAGTGGGTTTGGGAATAATCATGGAATATTTCTATTTGTTAATTTGAATAATGTAGTGAAAGGCAAAAGTCTCATCGTGTTTGTTTGTAGTGTCTGATTTCTTGAAATGAAACGCTCCAACACCCGCATCTGTGAAGCCAACTGCTCTACGGTGGGCTGTTGAGCCTTTTGAGGCAGTTGAGGATGATGCAGTACATTCTTTTCTTCCTCATGAGCTTTCTTGCTTTCAGTCATCATCTAGGAGGCCTTCCCATCTGCTTGCTACAGTTCTGTCTACTGAAATATGCTTTATAGGATAATAGGAACACATGATCTTACAGGAAGCTAAGGATAAGCTAGACATGTCATTTTTGGGAACAGAGCCATGAAAAAAATTTTTTGGCAAAATTTGGTCTAGGTACAATGAAAAGTAGGGTATGGGTATAGATGTCTATCTTAAATGAATTTTTACTTAGAGGTAACAGGCTAAGTTTCTAGTTTACAGTCTTAGTTTCCTTTCCTTTTCTTTCCTTTTCTTTTTTTTTTTTTTGGTCCAGGAATTGAACTCATGACCTTGTACTTGGCAGGCAGGTGCTGTGTCACTGAATTATATCCTTAACCGACATACTTTCCCTTGTTTGTAAAAGGGAAGTACCACTAAGAGATTGTGTAAAAGATGAACATTTGTCTTAGAACAGTAATAACAATGATAACCCTAATGATAAAAACTTCAGAGTTAAGGTGTCTGATATAGGTGACTATGATGGGTAAGTTCAATTGTTCAAATTATTGACTTGGGAGCCACCTGTAGGATTATTAGAGCACACTTGTGAGTATGGCTGTGTGGATCATGGAGGTGTGACCTTCATGGTATCTGATCCTTCACCCTTTCACTCTTGCACTGTTCTGCAAGGTGTCCTGGCCATCAGAAGTAAACAGCTTTGCTGTACCATATACTTCTGTCATGATGTTCCTGCTGTAGAGCCAGTTGGGCATGAACTGAATCCTCTAAAACCATGAGCCAAATCTTCACTTTCTCCTTTAAATTGTGGTTATAAGGTATTATGTTCCAGAACTGGGAAAACTGACTAATGCATTGGTAGAATAATGTCAACACAGAATATAAGACATCCTCCTAGAGCCTTTCTGCCCTGATCTTTGCCCTCGCTAGCCACATAGTACATGCTCAAGATCATGAAGTACATCCCTCATGATCATGAAGCCTATAAAACCTGCTTGTAGGATTTAATAGTTATCATAGTGTCAGTAAAACTGCCCCTGACAATAATTTTAAAAGACTTTTTCTGTAACACCACCCAAAAAGTTTAAAAGCAAAGACACATTTCATATCAGACTTTATTTAAAAGCATCACTTTTTAAACATTAAGTTCTGTAGGAATAGAAAGCCCAAAATTTCAGAATTAGTGCTGCTTTATCTGTCTTACTTGACAGTGGAAACGTTATTACAACTTTGAATTACTCAGCTACTATGTCCTGTTAGAAGTACTTATCATTTAGGCCACTGATGGTGAACCTTCAGAGCTTTCAGTGATACAAAACAGCCCTTGTGGCTGTGTGTTGTAGGTTCACCGGCACTGATTCAGGCTTAGGGTTTTTCTGAGGTCTCTATTCAGTGAATTCCCTCACAGAGCAGCACTGGTGGAGGGAATGGTGCTGAGAGGCACTAATGCATCCTTGTCTGGGGAGTTTCTGTCTTCTAGTTCACCACCGCTGTGGCCGAGTACCTTCACCTCTGCGCATGCTGTGGGAGGTGGACTCTTCTGTGTGCTTGAATTTGGTGGCTTTTTTGAGTTTCAGTCCCATGTGTCTTCCAGGATCCCCTTGCAGCTCTCCCCTCCTTATTGCTTGCCCCTGCCCTCTCTTTTTTTCCCCCTCCTCCATGGAACTGTGGTCTTAAACTCCTGTATTACTCAGCATCTCACTGCATTGATGTTTCTCAGAGTGTGGGCCTGACCAGGGCCTCAGTGTCACCTGGCTCCTTGTCCTCATCCCTGTACTCATGAGGGTGTTGAGGGATTTGCCAGCGGGCATCAGGTCAGCGCCTATAACTTGATCATGGTTGCTGATCAAACGTACTGTTGTGTGTTTTTGGAATGTGTCCCACTAATCACAGGGATTTTAAGGTGGAGGGGGAGGCAACAGAGTCAGGGTCCGAATGAGGAGGTGTGAGAAATACTCAACCAACCACTGCTGGCCTCCAGATGGAGAGGCTGTGAGCAGGGACCCAGGCAGGCTCTAAAAGCAGAAAGAGGCAAGCAAACAGATGTCCCTCAGAGCCTTGGGAAAAACACACAGTCCAGTCCCCTTGATTTTTGTCCAGCGAGATCCATTTTGGACTTGTTCTGAGTTCTGAGTCTTCTGCTGTAAGGCAGTACTTTGTGCTGTTTCAAGCTCTTAAATTTGTGATGATTTCTTACAGGAAAGTAATACAGCTCAGAATATGTGGTTCACCTCTGAGCTGCTGTTATCAAAAACCCTGGGGGCGGGGCCAGCAATCTGTCCTTCCATTGACTCTGAGCAGAAATTTGAGAACCACTGCTTAATGTTTTTGCCTTCTTGGGCTGCTTAAACATGTGAGCCTCTGTTCTAGCAATGGAAGAGACAGGCATATAAATTGGTGCATATGCATGATTATTTCAAGTTCAGAGAGCCCCTTGCATAGAAGAGCTTGGTTTTGCTTTGTGCCACAATGCAGAGAGATTTGGAATAGGAAGCCGCTGAGACACAGCAGCCAGATCTTGTATAGCTGACTGGGCTTCTAAGAGGGAAGAGTATATCAGAGTGCTTTTTGATTGACACTGTTAAAACCTTTTAAGAAAATCAATGTGGATCCCGCACTAATGGAAACTGCGGTTGAGGCCTGAGTGAGGGTGAATGATAAGGAGGGGCATTTGGGCCCAGGGGATGGATGGTAAGCTGAGAAAGCCTGTCGTGATGAGGGGGAGTCAGAGGAAAGAGTGGGAGGGCCCTTCCAGGTGGTTCAAAGTAAGACCTGTCAGAGAGAAGGCTCACTGTGTATTTGGTGGGGTAATAATCTTTCCTGAGTGCCCAGATGCTGGCTCTGAGGTGAATTTGAGGTGGTGCAACCCCCTTTGTATCATTTACTCCTGAAGAAATAAAATGCTGGATCAGCTCCACTTCTAATCAATAGAAAATAAATTATACAGGGCATTATCTTGGTTGTGTAAGAAGCTACAGCAGGAGGCTCCTGACCCTGAGTTCCTGGTGCTTTAAACTGTACACTGGGAAAACCAGAGGAGGTTGGGAATGGGCAGGCAGTGTGGTTCTGCTGAATTCCACAAGTCTCAAGCAAGCATTAGCAATGGCAGATCACTGCAGTTTCCTCACTTGAATTCTCTGATTGGCAAGGGCCTGAGTGCTGAGAGGACATACTGTGTATTAAAGTGGATCCCCAGCAGTGCAGTCAGCAGTGTTGTGGTGACTGTTTAAGGGCCTGGTGTGCCCTTGTATTTCTGCCCAGTCATGACTGATGAGCTTTGTTATTCCTGGTGTATGGATGCTGGAGTGGGAGTGGGTGGTAGGGAAGGCTGTGTTGTCTCAAGGACAGGATCATCCATCCTGCAGGGGCACCTGGGAATAGAAGGCCGGTTCTGGAAATTCCTGTACTGTGAAGTATGCAGGAAAATGATTTGGGACCTATATAATTTTGAGAGCGTTACTACCCCTTGCTTACCTCAGAAGATGGACTCATGCTTTGATATATTTACCAGGATCAGTTAGTTTTGAAATATGTACAGGTTTGTATGGCTGGGTGGATTGAGTTCTCCTGCAGAGTTACTTGTAGCCTGCAGAATATGGAAGACTCTCAGCTGAATGTAGTTATGTTATGAGGACCGTGTTCTGATGCTGAATGTTTGAAGGTGTCATTTAGCCAGTATGTGCAGTTACTCAGAGGCTCCATCTGCCTGTATGTCACGTTGAAAGCGTGATTACCGGCACAGGGAAGTTTGCGTTTCTTTTTGTCTAAACAGTAGTAGGCAGGTATGCACTTTATCCATTGTTATATTAATTTTATATGTTAAAAAAAGACTCGTGTCACAGCGGTTCACCCATCAGACATTTTACATTTCCAGGGTTTTACTCCATCTAAAATGCTCACACATTATTTTTTCATCCAGCAAAATCCTTTGACTTTGGGAGTTTGGCTAGGTTATCAGTATTTTAGTCTCCTGCAAAACACTGCTCCTGTACAAGATTCGAGTTGCAGTTGTTCCTGACAGTCATTTCCAATCTCCTCATGCCGACTTTGAACAGAGCTCTAACACTGTAATGCAAGTTTTTGTTTAAATATCTGCCCCCCTCCCTTTGGACTGTGAATTCCCAAGGAAACAAAGCATCTCACATCAGTATTCTGGTTCAGTTCAGTAAATAAGTGATGAATGAATAAATGAATAACTGTATGTAACAGACTCTAAAAATGATTCTTGTATAAGCACTTTGGAGGTCTCTCTGGCAGGATCTACCATAGGTAAACAAATGTACCAGCTGCTCCACGCCCAGGTGTTTACTTAGTAGAAATGCTTGTTTGTTCATCAGAGGTGTGTATGTTTGTAGCAGGTTTCTTTGTAATTATCGGGAACTGGAAACCACCCAGGAGTTGATTGGATTAATGAATTGTGTGTTCATACAGTACCATATAGTAAAGCAATAAAGTGAACAAATGATTGTTCACATGAAAACGTATGACTACTAGAAGTTATTTTGAACTAAAGAAAATGGCTGAAAAAGAACCATACTGAAGACTTTTTTTCAGAAAATGACACAGATTAGTGATAGAGATAAAAGGCATACTTTTAAACTGTTTGTCCCTCTGTGGCAAGATGAGATAATAATGTACTGTAGTGCGCTGTAGTGAAATGGTTGTGTCTAAAATTGCTGACTCCTCATGTGAGCTATTAAGTGAAGATATTCAGGTTTGTCACCCAAGCTCCCCTTGATACTCTTTATGCCCCTACCAAAGCAGTCTAGTTTTATGAGGAGCGTCCAGCACAGTGACTGTCGGTACTCTTGGGGACCACGTCCCTCTGCCCTTCCCTTGCTGTGGAGCAGGTGGATGATGCTTTACACCACCGTTATGGTGAGCAGGGAATTGGAGACTTCTTTAGAGTGAGCACTTGATGCAGGTTGTGGTCCCCTTCCCCTTGGTCCTCCAGCCTCTGCCCATGGATGGTCACCTTTTTGACCTCCTGTACTCCTGCCCCAAAGCTTTTTGTGCATCAGCTCATTTTGGCACTCACTAGAGACCCAGAATGTCTCTTCCTTCTTTGTAATCTGCAAAACCTCTCTTTTTCTCTGAGGCATGTTGAAAATAGCTACAAATTATTTGCTGTTCCTTCTGTGTAGAGGAAAAGTTTAATTACTCTACCTTTGAGTCTGGGCTGGGCTTAGTAGCTCCCTTATAACCAGCAGTGTGCGGTACCAGTGACACTGTGTGAGTGCAGCTCTGGCCCGAGTCTGGGGATGGTCATCCTGGGTGAAGCTGGTAATTCAGAAGCATGGTTGCCATGAGGCCAGCGGGGTGTGAGGAAGCCGGCCTAGGTAGTGAAGATGTTACATAAAGAGAGAGAGAGAGAGGGATGAGGAAGAGAAAGGCAGGGAGAGGGAGACAGTAGGGAGGATGGGGAGGAGGAGGAGGGAAGGCTTAGTTAGCCCATAGCTATTTCAGCCAGCCCAGCCCAGGCAGCAGACATGGACAAAAACAGCTCTTACGGGACTGTAGTAATGTAAAGAACCCAAGCAAGGACCACCCAGCTGAGTGCAGTCAATAGACAAAACTAAAGCTAAGCTCCTATGTTTTCAAATGGTTGGTTACACAGCAGTGCATAACTGGAACACTCTTTATACTCTGTTGTCAGTGGGTTCAGACATTTGAAATGAAATCCCAGAGGTCTTGCCAGGTACTGATTGTCACTCTGCTGTGCATAGTCTCTGAGCTGAGGATTGTAGAGCTAATGCCTGTTAAGAGCGGGCGTGGCAATGTAGGAGACTTAAAATCTCCTAATGTATATTGAAACCATTTTACCATTTCAACCATTATAACCACTCCAGCTTCTGTAACCACTGTAACTTCTGTGAGTATGGGATTCCTCTATTGTCTCTATCTCAGGGTTAACCACTTTTAAAGTTTTCTTTGACTTTGTGAAATTAACAGGTAAAAATGACATTTTACTATGGCTGAATAAATATTTTGAATCATTTACTACATACAAATTACTATGAGAAGCATAAAGAAGAACTGAATAAAATTAAGCTTTCTTGAGAAAAGAAAACTGGAGAAAAAAGGATACAGGAATTGTGCAGTTACACAGACAGTAGGAGAGGTGACCAAGGGTCATGTTTCTTTAGTTTCCAGTGGGGTCAGAGAAGGATGCATCATCTAGGACATGAGTGATCAAATGTGGGAGCAAGTCCCACAGAGAATTCTCTATTCTTAGGTGAACTTAACAGAATTTTGACAAATAGAGAAGAACATTTTATTCATACAGGGAAACAGCATATTTTGTGGAACATTCTGAGTGATGAAACACACTGGAGGAAAACGTGGTAAATAAAGCACAAACAAAGCCAACTATCAGCCAACAATAGCAGCAGCATCATAAAAGTCAGCCACCTGAGCATCAGATACAGGCATTTCTGAGTTTGCCTGACCTTTTCAGCAGGCTGTGTCCTTAGGAACACTGGCTAACTACCAAGTGAAGACCTCTGAACCAGGGCCCAAGGAATTGGCTTTCTGAGGTTCAGCACAGAGCTCAGAGCAGCAGCACTTGTGAGTTGGAAGCTGGGCTCTGATCTGGGAGGGTTAGCATTGGCACCTTTACTTGGTTTGCAGGAGAAAAATCCACTTGCTTTCCTCTTTGAGTTCTTCAAGGTCAACCAGTGCCTGTTACCTGTAGGTGCTCTCCTCTCTTCCACATGGAGTCTCTTGGTGTTCTTTCTCCTGTCTGCACAAAACTCATGTCTGCAAAGTCTGTAGCAGGGCGCTGCCCCCAGAGTGATACCTCTGTACTGGTCCTCCACGACATGGAGATGTCTTTGGCTCTGGTGGCTTCTGACCCTTCTCTTTCTTATGTTGCAGCTTTTGGTTATGCAGGTAGGAGGAAAGATTGGGAGGTTCTTAATAGATAGTGATAGGAGCTTGGTGGTGCAAAAGGGAAGCAGGGAGAGTTGTTCTGGGATAGGAGGCAGAGGAAGCAGAGTGCTATTTTCTGTGCTCTGGGAAGCTCTACCGCAGTGCTGTTTATGTGCTTCTGATTCACAGTCCCTACTGCCTGCGTTAGTGCTGTAGTCACCTTCTTAGAGTGTGTGGGTGGGAGAATGTGATAGGATTTCTGAAAAAGATGAGGAATTGCCTATGTAAAGTGAAACCTGTGTTGCTGTTTGGTTTTGTCTGTGTCTGAGAAAGTTTGGCAGAATTTGCATCAGAACAGAAAGTAATAACTCAGCATGTTGTTCCACCTGGCAGACTTGTCAAGCTGCAGACCCCTGGCAGCCTGATTCCACGGTCATTGCAGGCCCGGGACAGAGGAGGAATGATGCACATGTTCAGCACCATCTCTCTGTACCCAGCCCGCCTGCTTCTTCCACGTCCCTTCATGAAACTTAGGAGGAGACCCAGCAAACTGGGTTCAGATGCAAGTGGACAACACTAGGATAGCGCTCTGCTAATGACACGATGGAAGCCCAGCACAGCCTGGCTCTGGATCTTTTCCCCACCATCCTGCCCAGCCGCCACTGCTGCTGACGCCACACATGTGGGCACGTGGGGACATAGGAAGGTTGATAAGTTGCCCAGGGCTGTGGTTGGCAAAGGTAGAGGACCTCAAGCCAGTATTAGGACTGTAGGAGCAGAGATATTCTCACTGTACTGTCTCTTGCTTCTCTTCTTTCCTAGATGAAAAAGAGATAATATTTGGGGATGATACAACTGAAATTCTGGTTTGTGAGTCTTATAGATACTTCCTGGTCCATAGGCCTGTGGGGACTATGGCCTGCATGTTACCTTCAGAAGGAAAATAAAACATTGTAGTTAAAATTATATTGATAATCAACCTAATGCTTGTTGTTAGTAAGAAAGCTAGGAAATGCTAGTGGGAACAAAGAAAAAAAGTAAAAGTAATGCATTACCTTGTACAGATATAACTGGCAATTTTTTAGCCTTTGATTCTTTGTGTCTATGTCTATATTTGTGTATATTATTATACATGTTCAAAAATATGAGTTTCACAAAAATGATTCATTCTGTCTCTTGTCACTTTACACACATCTTGAATATCTACATAGGCCTTCTTAAAAGTGCATCTTAGAGGGTATCCTCACTTTTATACTTTAGTATGCATTTCTGTGTATTCTTCTCTGTTTCTGGGGTACAGCCATGCTAACCAGTGGACAAGAATGCTCTTTGTAGATTGGTGGTGATAGTTTCCTTCTTCCAAGAAACTGTTGTCTGCTGCAAAGTGTGAAAAAAGGCAGAGGAGACCTAAAGAAGAAAGTGAGTTTGCAATAACTGCTAATGGCTCTTAAAAGTTCCATCAATCATTCTTTATATTTTTGGTTTCCTAAAAACAAGATACCCTTGGCTTGGGTTACTGTGTAGTCAAAAGAAATGTAAATATAACCAAGATGTTTTTCCTCTTTCATGACTAATCTCTCAAAGAAACGGGGAGGTGTGATAGTTAGGGAGCCTAGCCTACGTCTTCCAATTCTTAAATATTTGTGGCAAGTTTTCCTGGTGTGTGTGTGTCTGTGTGTGTGTGTGTGTGTGTGTGTGTGTGTGTGTGTGTGTAGGAATTCCCCAGCACACAGAATGGTTGTTTCAGAATTCCAGAATTCCACGGACTGTGGGTTCAGGCCTGCTTGTCACCTGACCCCAGATATGGGAATTTTCTGTAATGACACTATTGAAATGAGATACCAAGACTTCAAGAATGGAGTGGACCTTGCTGGCTTTTTTGTTTGTTTGTTTTTGCCAGAATAAGGACTACAGTCAAGAGAGAAAGAAAGTAGCTTAGAAAACTCAGGAATGGAGGTGGGTAGAAATCATACATTGCAAGAAGGTCATCTACCCAAATGGGGCTGATGCTAGGCCTGTCAGACGAGAGAATGACAGGCTTTCTGTGCAGTACTTAGCCCCATTGATAGTTAGCACTCAGTAATTTGCAGAGGTGATTTCTTTTCAAGGTGTGCCATCTGTCATAGTTTTAATTGAATTACACTGCACTGCAGTGTTGCTGGTGTGGCCAGTCTACCCCATGTATGCGAACACTATGGAAGGTGTCCTAGGGCAGTCTAGTGGTGTCTTCTCTTCCTGATGACCCATCGTGTTCCTCACCCCTTAACCTTCTTAGGATGCTTCCTAAGAGAGTTCTACCAAGTGGGGCGGTGACATACTTTGGACCATTGGAAGACCTTTTCCATTTCTATTATCCAGGGATTTTAAGTATCTGTGACTATTCTAGCTACCTCGTTTTGACCTCTCATTTTCTCCACCCTCCTATCTCTGGAGAGGAGAGATGATTTCTTGCTGTAAGAGAAGCTGTGTGGCCTGGGGAGGAATTTGGAGGACCAGGCAGTTGAGAGCCTTTGCAGTACTGCAGGACTACAAGGGAATGTGGATAGATTAAAGGACTTTTAGGAAATGTTACTGTGGCTCTTTCTAATATCCCTGGAAAACTAGCAATGAGGAATTGAATTTCTTTTCAAGTATTTTTGCCACTCACCCGCTGCTCTCTAAATGTGTCTGAGCCCTTTAGAGACTGAGTCGTGTGGACTCTTGTGGCTCAATCAGGGCTGCATGTTTAAGTCTCCTCTTTGCTTTTTCTCTCTGTCCCTGTTTAGTTTTCCTTTCTCTGGCTTAGCTTGAGGGAGCTCTCCCTCCCATACTCCTGAGCAGAGCTTAGCTGACTGTGGAAGTGGCAGTGCGTTTCTGAGCTTCTCCACAAGCCTTGGACAAGTCTTGTTCTAGCTGCTTTGTTTCACTACCAGAGAGGAGCCAGGAGCAGCCCTAAAGGTTATGCATAGAAGTGGGGGATCCTTCTGTCCAAGGCTCTTGACAGTTAGATAGGAGTATGAAGGGGTGCTCTGCTTCATTGTACTTAAGAGGTGTTTTTTAAAATCTTAATAATTGAGCTTACTGCATGCAAATTCAGGAAGAATTCTGTCTTCATTATTAAACTTCAGGATGTATTGAGACTTCTATAAGCATAAAACATCTCTTTGTTCTCTGAGTGTGAGTGGCAGCTCCTGTTACCTTTTTTTTTTTTTTTCCTGGGAGCTCGGTACTACAATTCCTTTAACTATATACTTGTATCTGTATGTCCCATGTGTGATTCCACTAGGTCATGGGCTCTAAGCTCACTGTATTCTTTAAAATGTAAGTAATAGGGGCTGGGGATTTAGCTCAGCGGCATAAGCGCCTTCCTTGCAAGTGTGCAGTCGTGAGTTCAATCCCTAGTACTGATAAAAACGAAAAAGACAAAAAAAAAAAAAGAAAATGTAAATAATAGTTTAAGATTATTATGGAAATTCCTGAGATAAATTATCAAGGATTATAAAATAAATGGGTGTGCTGTAATTTTATGTGAATATTGTATTTGAAAACATTATACCTGAATGTGTCACTGTTAATTAAGTTAAATTTAATTCAGCGAAGTGTGGGACTGAGCCCTAGTGTTTTGGATGTTGGGACAGTTCTCAAGCATTCTGTTTCTCATGCTGCTAGGAATTTTGGAATTTTGCTCCTTTATCTTCTCTGAGTTTGACAAAAGACAAAACTCACTTTGGCAGGTGGACTGAAATGATGTGTCATTTTGGGGTAGGATAACTGTGAATGATTCTAGTTGTTTCTCTTTGGACTCAGAGACCTGAGTGCAAATGTAGTGATGCCATTGTTTTATCACAGTGCCTTGGCTGGGCCAGTTACTCAGTTACTGCAATCTTTATTTTTTTCTGAGAAAATGAGAAGGCAGCTCTCTCCTGGGTTTATGTGGGTTGAATTGGATGCACAGTCGAGGTGGTGAGCATAAAGGGCAGCACCCATCACCAGGCACCACGGCTGTCCTTGGCGTCTGCTGCTCACTCAGAGCTGAGCCAAAGAGGAGGTGCTTGAGGCTCAGTCCCAGCTCGGGGAGACAGGAGACCCAGAGGCTTGTCAGAAAAACAGATGTTGCAGTCCATAGGCTACAAAGAGAGAAAATGGCATGTAGAATAGAGAAAGAGGCGTTTAAATTAGGAAGCACGGAGACAGCTTGCTTCTGACAGTACTTTGCCTAAAATCTTATCTCAACTCCTGTAGTTGGAAACTACATTTTAAAAAAGAATGTATTTTTCCCCTTTGGAAATTTTAGATAATAAAAGAAAACATCTTTATGTGCACATTTATTTTTATTAATTACAATATTATTTCCTAGAATTTTGGGGGGAGTGTTAGTCTCCTAAATTGCAGATTTTATCTTCCATGTCCTCTCTAGGGCTCTACTGTTCTCTTTTTCCTCCCCTCCCTCATTTTGGCCGTCCTTTCTTCTCCTTTCCAAACTTTCCTGCTCTCTTTCTCTCTCCCTTTCCCTTCTTTCCTTTCTGCTTCCTTTCCCTCTATTCCTTCTTTGATTTCATGCTGCAGTATAGCTTTAGGTTTTATAGGAAAATTGAACAGGGAATAGAATTTCCATATAACCTTCTCCGTTTCCCTGTCTGTTAATATCTGGCATTAGTGTCCTACATTTGTTACAATCACTGAATCAATTTTACTACATTATTAACTAAAGTCCATAGTTTATAGTAGAGTTTTACTTGGTGTTGTATAGTTCCACTGGTTTTGACAAATATATGACACATTTCTACTCTTTGAGTGTTCTAGAGGGTAGTTTCACTGATGCTAAACCTTAAAAAGGAAGAAGAAGATGAGGAAGGAAGAAACTTTTCAGAACTAAGCGTTGGATTGGCTTATATGTCCATTGCAGCATAAGTGGTCCAGTGCCTGGGTACCAACACAGAAAGTGTCATGGAGCTGGAAAACACCTGGCAGAAAAAATAAAGACAAGGCAAATGTGCAAGGCACTGCCTACTTTTTCCACCAACAGTGCGTTAGGAGACACATTTGAGCGTTGGATAATGAGGTGATCTCGACCTCCCCTGCTCTGCTTCTCACCTTTTTGTGGGTGCAGTGTCTCCCTACTTTTGCCTTTTTCTTCCTGAGGTACTAGAGATGGAGCCCAGGGCCTGGCACACCGAGGCAAGCACCCTGCTACTGTGCTGTACACTTCCCCCCTTTCTTCTTTTTTCCACTTCAGGGCTTGTTCCCTTTCCTAACCGAGATGCTGCTGAGCTCCTCACTGTGAGGAGGATAGTGCACTTCTGTCTTTTCTGAGCGGTAAGGGTAGCCAGGGATTGGGATGAGCACTGCTTTTGACTCTCCTGGCCAGCCTGGCTGCACTGTGTGACCACTTGTGTTGTGCCTGAGTTTTGTATCTGGTGCTCATTTTCAGCACTGTTGGTTTTTATTCCCCATATGATTGTGTGGATTTGGTAGGATTGTTGGTTGTTATTTTCTGGATTTTAGGACATTATTACAGTTATAACTCCAACCCTTCCTCTGCAACCAAAGATTATTGATTGTACACAAAAATGCTGTTAATTTTACCTCTTTTCAGTTGTCTACTGATTATGACCACGAAACATATTCAGAATTAGTTATATTAGCTTCCTTATGCTTTGATTTTGCCTTCCAAACATCTGAAAATATCTGACTAATACAACTTTGAATTTCTGTGTGAGAACCATAGATTGAGTTATAAAGAGGTCCTTGTATTCTTGTTTTTCTTTACATTTTTGCCCATTTAAACAGGCTTAATGCTACTTGTTCTTTTTTATCTTGAGCGATGCAATTTTTTAGTGTATTTCACAGCCAAATATCAAATGCCAGTTATTGTAGCTATATATCACTTACTTTTACTTTATTTTTAAAATTTTATTTTAAAGAGGATAAAACAATAAAACCATCATCATCAAAACAAACAATTGTAAGTAACAAAAGGCTTCAAAACATTACAAAATCAACAATAGTTACCATAATGCTTTTCATTGCCTTCAAAATAGCTGCAGGTAGTTTTGGACGCAGTAAAAATCAAGCAATAGAATAGAATAGAAACAGTAAAAACAAAATGGTGAATGCAATAAAGGACTTCAAAACAAACCAATAGCAAATCCAAAATTGGTACCATAATGTATCTTACTATCTTTGGACTAGCTGCTCATGTCATCGAATTTAACACAAACAAAACAAAAGAGAATAAAACCCAATCAAACAAAAAATGGAAGTGATATAGGTTGGCTACAACCCTCAGAAGGAGATTCCCCCACCCCCTCCACCCCGCCATGCCACACTGTATGCCTTGACCCTCTGAACCTGTGATCAAACCACTGGCCCTAGACCTGCAATGTCAGTGAAACACCAAACCACCACAGGCATCCAACTGCATTTCAACTCAACAGCTGTCATCACAGCCTGTGTTTCTCTGTATCAGCCGATCACTTATGGGATAATTAGAGGGGAGACTGATACTTCTTGTTTGTCAGCCCACATACAGGAAGGAGCTGGGGTCTGTTTTTTTCCAGTCCTATGGCAGCCTGTGCATGACGCTTGCTTCCTCTAAAATCCAATTTTTTGGATAGTGAGTTTTGAACCCGAGGAATGCTCAGCTATATCCAAAGCTCTTATCATTTTATTTTTTAAATTGTGGGACAAGGTTGCTTGATAGGCCTCAGCTTTGTGAGTGTCCCCACAGGGATTACAGGTGTATATCAGTGCCTGGCAAAGCAATTTTTTTGTTTTTTAAATGGAGAGGTATGTTTTGGTTAAAGTTGTGTTCCTGCTGTTAACAAGGTGTGTGAATTTACACAAACAGACTTAAAAAATTTTAAATCAGGCTATCAAGGCGGAGTATTTTTATGTTGTATAATCAAGCTACAATTTTCTTAACAAATGCTTATCCTTTACAATAAGAAGCACAACTCTAGTTCATCAGGTTCTCATTAGTATGTTTTGTTCTTCTGCTTATGAGAGTACGTGGATCAAGGCCCCTAATTCAACAAAGAAATACAGCCATTTGTCCCTAGAAGGCATATAATTCTTGCAGCAATCTGAGCATTCAGTTACTGTTTAGGGCCTTGAAGTTGGAGTTTCTTGGCACCCACTGGTTGGGATTGATTCTTGCTTCCCAGGTGAAAGTACCAGTAGACAGCAACCCTCTCCAGACTGTATCCATGGAAACTGCCCCTTCTAGAGCAGTCCCACAGGCTTAGGGTACGAAGCTGCAGAGCCTTAGGATAAGAATCTATCTCTGTAGTTGTTGTTACCACAAAGTGAAGGCATGGAGCTCCCACTGTCACAGAGGGAGCCTGGAGACATAGTGCCCTAAAATGGAGGATTTCTGGTGTCCTGTCCTGGCCTTCACATATTCACTTCATCTCATTGAGTCTGTTCTGTTCCCCTGTTCTGTGCATGGCTCTCTTCATCCATCGGATCCTAGGATTTCAGTGGCTTGCAGCTGAAACTTTCCCTTGGCGCTAAGGATGCTCTGAGAATATCCAAAGAAAACTCTTCCCAGAAACCCTTCCTGGTACCTCTGCATTACCTCAGCTGTAAACTCAGATGCCCACAGGGAAGTTATGGCAATGGAAGACTGCAGGGGGATGGAAAAGAAGGGACGGTGTCATTCATTCTCCCAGAAAGGACAACCCACACTGAATTCAACAGACTTTTGTGGACCAGCTTCTAGACCTTCCAGCTTTGCAATAGCAGCTGGCATCCAGCATTGAGGTGCAGCCTCCCAAATTAAAAATACTCTGAGTCAAACATGTTGGTAGATGAGCTCAGCCACTGGGCTGATCATTGGTGATCTCAGAGACTATGTTTCACACCAACCATGTTGCTCTCTGAGCTCTTCTGCTTGGCCTCAGATGGGGGTCTGCCACCTCCTGGAAGTGAAAATTTGGGGTGTGTGGAGCAGAAAAACCAATTTTTTGATAGATAAAATAGAAATTTTGTGGATATTTCTACAAATTCATGTTAACTGATTGACAAGTTGGAGATGTGGTCTTTGTGTGTTGCCTTTGTCTGTTATCTAGAGGCTGGAGAAAGTCTGTTCTTGATGCTCTTTCAGAGAAGTAAACAGGATTTGCGCACACCAAGAAGGGACTCACAAACTGGGTGATGGGTCCTTTCTTGAACTAAGACTAGAGTGAGATTACCCTTAGACCAATCCATTTATACCTAGAGATGGAAGGCTTTTGTCTGAACCCATGTGTATGCATGTGCATTCTTCCCTAAACAAAATTGGAGTTCCATTAGGAAAGACAAAGGACGTATAGATATTACACAGTCAGCCAGGTATGCCTATTATAATGTGCTTTGTGATTTATGAAACAGCCTCTTCTGTGTCTGGTCCTGCAGTGGTAACCCAGTGCTCCTTCCCGGCAGCGTTCATGCATTAGTAACCAGAGAACTAGAAGTAGTGGCTCCTCAACCCTTGCATTGCTCCCTACCTTTCTGTCCACTTAAAGAATGGGGTGTGGAGGCAACACTGAGTTCCTAAAATAGCTCTGTATGGGTTTGACATGATATAAACATATTTATGAATCCATTTTCTTAGTCTGCAGCATAGGAAGAATATTAACTATCTCAGTGTGTTGTCAGGAGATTAAATGCAGTTATGTACAATTCTTGGTGTACAGTAAAAGTTTAAATAGATAATAGTTACACGTATTATTCCTGAAGGTAGCTGTTCAAACTTTGAGCTTTGTTTAATAACAAAACTTTAAGTGCTTTTGAGTTGATCTTCCCTTTTCTACTTAATCAGACTTTAAAATACAGTGAAATATCTTATTTTAGAGATTTAAAGATTGAGGACTGAAATCTCACATATTTTTCATTGAAGACAAATTGTGGATTTAGGCAATTGATTTCTTTGCACCTTTTCTTTAAGCACAAATTGATTGTTGCTTTCACTTAGCCACTGAACCAGGGAGTTGAAGCAAATGTCTCATCAGCACTTGGCCACAAGTGGAGTCGAGCAGAGAATTGAGTTGCTTCTTTGCTCACCTTTTGTCCCACTGAGACCAGTTCTGGGAAATGAATACAATTCTGTTCAGCTTCTGTCTAAAGAGATCCATGAAAGATTAGGGTTATTTTTAATATTCCAAATCATGACATCTGACTTTAGCAGAGTGATTTACCATTTAGAAAATGCTGTCATATTTTGCAAGCACAGGATTTTAAGGTCTGTAATTTTAAGTTGCTGTTTCCCTCACTGTTTGTCTTTAGTCAGTGTTTCAGTGCCTGGTGCTAACAGGTGTTTAATGTATATATGGATACAAGTAGCTCCATGGGAATGGATCTGGGGGTCACATCATAATTACCCACTCACAGAAGAAACTAAGTCGCAGGGACATGTCACAACTTGTGTAAGGCCACCCAGATGGTATGTGGTGGAAGCAGGAATTCTATCCAGTGGCTTTTCTGCATTCTGGTCCATTCTTCAGAGTGGGGAGGAGAGCTGGAAGTGTATGACAAGTGGGCTAGTTTATGATTATAAAATGCAGTTTCTCGGGGTAAAAAAGTAAAGCCCGTCCTGAGAGAGGATAGTGGACTCTGTGGTGGGCGTCCTGCTCATTTAGCCCACTTACACCTTCCAGAGAGGAGGGTGCTGGCATCAGGTGATCAGTAATGTGTGCCATACCACACCTGCATTGTGGAGTTTTAATCCCTTGAGCAGCTACTGTGTGTGAAACAAGATATTTTAGGAACACTGTCTTAAATACTCATATTCCCCAAGGAAAAAAAGGTATAATTTAATTTATGTTCTGAGAGATAGTGATTCAGAGCAACTAAATGACCTTTTGGTCTCTCAGAATGATTCCCACAGGAACTCATTGTAAGAATTAGTCCATTCTGAGAATAGTTTAGAAAAACCAGTTAGTTAACTGATGGCAACCTCAGGTAGGTGAAGGCTTCCTCTTGCACCCTGGCCACAGGGGTGCCTTTTTCTGAGTGAGTGTTCGCTGGCCCACTGGGTTGCCTCTCAGGGTTGCCTGGGTGTTATGGTGCAAGCACAAAGCTGATGCCACCTTACCCTGCTCTACCGGTTGTACATGTGGCGCCTATTTCACCATGCCAGAGAGCCTCCAGCCCACTGAGAGAATTTACCTCTCAAAATATCTAGAATGATACCATGCATCCTGCCGTACCCAGGGATGAGTACTCTGCAGCCTGAGAGAGGTCTCTACAAGAATATGGAATCATCACTCAGAGCTCAGGGAATCATCCAGGGTGTGGACAGAGACTGAGGAGACAGCACCAAACTTTGGGACTTCTTGAGTAAAGAAATCTATAAAGGAAATGAAACAGCTTTGCAGTTTCCATCAGAGTCCCAGATGCTCTGTGGTGAGAGATTGATTCTAGCTTTTGTTTTCTCAATCCATTTTTGACCAATACTTGTAGAAAACACAGTAAAAATAAATTACATTTAATTTCTGCACTTATCTCATGGAGGAAGATTCAGCATAGTTCAGAGATCACACCTTGACCAACGCTGGTAGATAATAAAACACATTAAGAATATTACAATTGTGTTTATATTATTTTAGGACAGTATTTATAAAAAATAAATTCACCATGTAGTATACATGGTAAGGAGAGATAATAGATGCACAAATGTTCCAGTGAACAAATTCTTTCAACTCTGCATTTCTGAGGTAGAATAGCATACAGACTTGTCCAACAAGCTCCTGCCCAGGTGACTCTGATTTTGCCAGCTTAAGACTTTGCTAGAGACCTAGAATCCACTTCTGGCTCAGAATCATAGTGTCAGCCCGTTTTGTGCTGTTGTAACAGAATCTCCCAATGGAAAGGAAAATGTCTAAAGAAGAGATTTGTCGAGTTCCCCATTGTGGGGTGGAAAGTCTAAACAGTGTGACACTACAACTGGCTGTATTGCAATGGGGTGGAAAAGCAGAAAGGGAGCTGCCTGCAGGTTCTGTGTGAGCAAGGAGGTGAGACACTGGGGAGGACTGAGCTTGCGTTTCTATAGCAGCCTGGTTCTGCAAGACCTGCAGTAGTCCCTTCTGAGGGTGGTCCCCTGGGAGCTATCCTGTCTTTAAAGTGGCCACCATCTCAATTCTGTTCCACTGGGAAACCACCACGGGGACAAAACATCTAGCCCAGAGCACGTGGGAATTGGCTTGACCTGAATTGGTGGAAGGCAGTGACCCTCTCTTTCATTCATACTCAACCTGGTAGCACATTGTGTGTGCTCTTATTTTCTTCTCTCAAGGGTCTTGGAGTAATCTAAGAAGCTATTGCTTGAGGGTATATGTTGGTCACTGTGTATAATCATTACAGTTTTTGTTGTTGTTGTTGTGTTTTGGAGTACATCTTCCTTAGAGAAAACTGACAGCACTAGCTGTCATGCTCAATCATGGTCTGCTCAGTCCTCTTTGAGCGCAGGGCACTGCGTTGATCTGCAGCACATCAAGTACATCTCACATACAGTAGTGAGTAGTTCCCCATTGTAAATCCAGATGCAGGCAGCTTTGTCATTCAGTCATAAACTGATGAACTGTTACGTTTGGTTAGTTGATAAAGCTTCCTTCCTTCCTTTCTTTCTTTTGTTCTTTCTTTCTCTTTTTGAGACAGGGTCTCTCTATGCAGTTCAGGCTGGCCTGAAGCTCATTTTGTAGCTCAGGCTGGTCTTGAACTTGCAGTGATCCTCCTACCTCAGCCTCCTGAGTGCTGGGGTTACAGGCATGTGCCACTACACCTGGCTTGCTTAGCTTCTTTAAAACAGATGCCCAACAGTAGATATCTATAAAAGAAGCTAAATCTGTTGATTATATTCTTGGTATTGGGTTCAGTTGTCATCAGACTGAGCTTGTCATTTGAGACTCCTGGCTTAAACTACAGTTAAGTTACAGAAATTTAAAAACAAATTTATTTTTATTTTTACTTATGTCAGATGGTTTATCTTCAAAGGAAGTAAAGAATCAACTCATACAGAGGTAAACTTGAGTATCTCTTTGTTTCCTGCCTGCTTTGCCCCAAAAAAGCCTCCTTTGTGATGCCCCACTGCCACCTGTCCTGCCTTGGAGCCAGTGAGCTATGGACTGAAACCTCTCCAGGTTGTGATCCACAATAAACCTTTCCTCACAAAACGAAACAAAACAAAACAGGTTAACTCAAAAGCAATTTAAGGAAAAGAGCAGCTTGTATCACAGTGTGTGCTTATAAGCCACAGGGCTTTATCAGAGCAGTACATTCCAGGCCAACAGGTGGGTTTTTCATCCAGTCTCCTGAGTTGGTGGTAGTTTTTAGTGAAAATCTTCATGTGGTGTAGAGCAAACTAACCTTCTAAATTATTGTAGTGGATCAGGAGAGTAGCCCACTTAATGTCTCTGATTTCTTAATTTCTTCACATGGCATCTCTAAACCATGCCGTAGATCTGTCAGCAACTTTGATCAAAGCAGAAATTGACCTTATCAGGCATCCAAATGGAAGTTTCTGTAGGTTTTTGTTATGAGGAGGGTTTTTGTAATACTGTTTATCTCATTAAGATTTGGCTGATAATATCTTTCACTAAGGATTTTGGAAGGAAAAATAATTTAATGAACTTAAAAATCATCTAGTCTAAACATCTCATTTTACCAAAATGGAAATAGCCAGGGGTTTACCACACGTCACAAGGTCCCATCTTTAGAGTCTAGTCCTGGTCTTCTGAAATCTCCCATAATGCCTTGCTGTTTTGATTGATGGGTTGGAATAATGGTTGTGAGGCCTTGGGAAGCAGCTTTCTTACCATCTGTGGCAGGGATGGGGCATCCCAACTACTTTCATGCAGTGCCACAGCAGCCTGGCCCTGCCTGCTCCACTTGGGGTACACTCAGAGGTCTCAGGGAGACCATGTGGCTTGGCTGGGACCTAGATTTTGTAGCTCAGTTCCTGCCATGCTCCAGGCAAGTTGCGTGACCTTGGGTGAACCCCTGATTCCTTTTGTGCTCAGCTTCTGCATATAAAATGGGGTTTTTCCTCATAGGACCTTGGTAAGGACTGTATGAGTACTCGTGGGAAGTGACTAGAACAAGTAGCCAGGGGTGTGTAGTATGTAACATGAGCATTTTCAAAGCATGGGTCTCCTCAAGGTACTGAGCTATGAAGGTTGGAGTCGTAAGTTTGAAGTCATAAATAGTGTTAGAAAAACTATATGGCATATAGTCAGAAGAGCCAGAACATCCTGGGCACATCATATCTGGTCAGGGTACTATTGGCTATCCCTTTGGCTCTATGTTTTGGTTCTTTTGGTTTTGTGTGTGTGTCTCTGTGTGTGTGTGTGTGAGTGTGTATAATGGCACACTTTGTGAAGTGTGCTGCTCCTTTAGGTAGTAAGGGTTAAACGAAGCCCCTGCTCCAGGTCTCGCGTGAGCAAATCCCTGTTTCTGAGTGCAGACCCATTGGGATAGGAGACCCAGAGTGGACCTGAAGGCACAGGTGAGCTCTGCCTGAATGGAAATGTGCTTCCCTTGCAGCGGGAGACCAAGGGGCAGTTTCTTATTGACCACATATGCAACTACTACAGCCTGCTGGAGAAGGACTACTTTGGCATTCGCTATGTGGACCCAGAGAAGCAGAGGGTAAGAGCCAACCTCCTCTCAGTCTACTGTTGGGGAAGGGGCCAGGGTACGGGATATAGTGGGGTCCCACCAAAGCTCTTATGCCCTTGTTCCAGGACACCAGCCACTGGGGAGGGGTGATTAGAGACATAGGACTAGGACCATCCCTGCTGGGCTGGGTGGAGCAGGAGAAGGGCAGGTCGCTGTGGACCTTTCTAGAATGCTGCTTCCAGCTGGAGAAGAAAGAAGGTTTCTGTTCCTTTTCTGGACTCCTCAGTTTGCAGAGCACTTCCGACATTCACGTCTTTCCATTCATCCAGATGGGCATAAAAGCTAATTATGGATTCTACACCCCTCACTGTAAAGAGCCAGGGGTGGAGAGGAACCCAAGGGGTGAGTGCTTACTGGGTCTAGGGGTTTTTTTTGGGTGGTGAAGACAATGTTTGGGAGTTGATATAGGTTGTATAACAGTGTGACCAAATGCTGCTGAAATGTACATTTTATGATACTGAAATATGTGGATTTCATCTCAGGTTACAAAAAGCTTTTGACAGATGAAAGGTGAAATCACTCTGGAAGCTGTTCCTTGGACACTGGGGACTTCAGCAGGACCCTTATGTTCTTGCTCTGCATACAGCCACCATTCCTGGCCTGGTGCTGGGTTAGAGTGGGTTTGGAGTCTCATTTTTCGATGTGGTGGGCCAGCCTGAGTGTGTGCTGGCATGGCTTAGGCTGACCCACAGTGATCCTGTGACTGAAAATGTCAGCTTTTTTTTTTTTTTTTTTACACCAAACAGATGTTATAGCCTTTTGATGTGATATGGATGTAGCTATATGGGCTTCAAGCATTTTCTCTCATCACTGCATAGTTTAGATTTAGAAAGATACGATTTAGAAACCATATCTTTGCTTATTAATAAGCTATTTGTTCCTGATCAAGTTATTTGGCTTCTCTGAGTCTCTCTCCTGATGAGTACAACAGACTAAAACACTTTCCTTTAGTACTGATATAAAAAGAAGAGACAAAGTATATACAGTTGATACTGAACACATGATATATATTGACTACTTGGTATGCTCAGTATTGTTGGGATTGTCATTCTTAAGATTATTAGCATTGACTCAGTGCAGGTGAGGAAAAACAGCCATGATTAACACCCTGAAAATCTACAATGGTTTATAATAGCTTTTTTTTAAAGGTGGTGGGGATAGGGCACTATTATAATCCTTGGAATGAGAAGCAGAAAGTGGTCCTTCAATAACTAGAAAAACAGGCTCAAAAGCATAAAGACACACTGGTTATGAGAATCTTCAGCAGAGACAAAATGACTGATGTTGGTCTTGACCAGCTTCTGTACTTTTTCTTAATGGCAAGTAAAACTGTTGAATAATTTAGACAGAAAATCTTGCAAGAGAGGAAAAAAAACACGAGAGCTAAAGCAGAAGTTACCTTTGCTGTGGTTTGTCGGTACTTCTTCCCAACTTGACTGACAGTAAACCATTGTGTAATATTAAATATTTAGCATTATTACATTGGAACACCATCTGTTTTACAAGACAGCTCATACTCCACTCATTCTGAAAGTGGTGAGGACCAAATCTGTAAGTGGTGCCTATCTTTTGCTTGTTCATTGGTAAGGACCAGACTCCTTTTATTACTTTATTTGCCATAGGGAAGGACAGGCTGAACACTACTAGTCAGTAAAATCCACTTGAGTTTCACCATTTATCTTCTAAGAAATCATGCAGGCTTAGTTGAGTAAGACTAGGAAAAGGTGAATAGTGTTTTCTCTATTTTACTGATAGAGAAAGCTGGGGCAGTATGTCTAGAAGTTTTGAAAGAAACACTTCCAAGGGAACATTTGTACTTGGGCTGAATTCAGGTTTTGTTCTTAAATCCAGTATATACTTCCCACCGATTTTGCTCAGATATTTGGGTAACTTCCCATTGGAAAGATGAGATTTTTAAATAATTAGCTGAGTTTCAGGACTCTAGTTTCTGTAGCTGTGGTTTGAAATGTGCACTGTACTGGACTTCCCTCTTGTTTTTCTGCCCCTTCCTTTCTGGATAAGGAAGCCACCTCTGTGGCTTTTAGCTGAGAAAGGGCTTCAGCCTGCAGCCCCACAGGAGAAGCAATTATAGCAGGACTCGGTATAGGTGATCGGCTCATGGTCTGGAGGAAGACTGCACTCAGTGCTTTTAACTTCCTTATCTGCAAGAATGTACTGAACCCATTGCATCAGGGTCATTGAGCTGATGGAAGGCTGACCGACTCACATTCAGAGACAGAGGAATCACTTGGAAGTCCTCAGCTGTAGGGGCAAGCTTCTCAAGTGCCGTCTGATAGCACACTATGTGTCACACATCCACCGGGCACCAGAGGATTTAATATGTTTTCCGAGGGAAAGATGACTACAAAGTCATGCATGCAAGTTCAGGGTGAATCTTAGTGCCTGTTTATGTAGGTAGCCAGAAAGAACTAGTGATCCTGTTAGTGGATTTTATTAAACATGGAAAAGACTTTGTTCGTGTTTGAGCAATTTGCTTTTTCTGGAGGCACCTTGGGAGGTCGTGGAATGGAATAAAAATCAGCCCAGTGATTTGAGGTTTCACTCTGGGGTTGGTGCCAGGAAGCCAGACAGCATTATGTCCCACCAGCTGCTCTTGCCATTGAAAGCTGCTGCTTGCTCCTCAGGATAACTGTTTCACAGATGCTTATAGAAAGGAACAGTAGTGGTACCTAAGATTTAAGGCAGTTATAAACATTATAAACAGAGGGTTGTACTGCAGCTGCAAGTCATTGGTCATGAATTCTCCTGCTTGATGAGTGTTCTTTTGTTCTTAAGGATTAAGAAGGTTAAAAGTAAGACTTAGGTACCTCTGTGGCCCAGGGGGCATGTACAGGTATCTTGTCTTTGTAGGAAGGACCCTGGACACTCAAGTTGCAAGGAAGACAGCACTGTCCAAACATCTTAAAATGGCATGCACTCTCTGGTAGTCATCTGTGACAAAAGGTATTAACATCTCCAGATTTAGAGAATTTGTCAGCATCTGTTCAACAGAAAGAGCTTAGTATGTGTCTGAATCACATTCCTGTCACCGGGATGCAGTACCAGCACCCACAACCTAACGTAGGAGAGATTTATTTGGGTCACAGTGTTTAGTGGGTTCAGTCCATGGTCTGCTGGCTCCAAGAAGAAATGCATGGTAGAAAGTCTTGACAGAAGAAAGTGCTCCATCCACTGTATACAGGAAGCTGCGGAAAAAAAGGAGGAGCTTTCAGGCAACACCCTCGGTGACCACCTCCCGCCAGGCCCCACCACACAGCACCTTCAGTTACTCATTAAACTCATCATAGATGAATTCACCAAGAGTACAGTGTCCCACCAACCAGTCACGCTCCGTCAGACATTTTTGGGGATATTTTAGATTTAAATCATAGCAATACTTGTCTAAATGGATTGCTCTTAGCTGACTTAATCTACATCTACTGCTCTCCTGGGAAAGGAGCGGGACATGTGAGGAAAGGTTTTGATCTGGAAGTCACTGGGCACACTGGGCTATCATAATTTTAATGATCGGAGAGTCAAAGATACAAACTGATGAATATGTTTGGATTAGAAGTAGCCATAAGAATAAGTGGGGCCGGGAAAAAGCCATTTCATTCCTGTTTAAGTCAGATAGAAACAGGAATATCCATGGTTAGGAGTTTTCCTCTCTCAGTTGTGGAAACAATGGGGTCAGGAATTCACGATAGGGGTTAGGGGCTGTCATTAAGGAGAGAAGTGTTTGCGGGAGGCTTTCAGCAGCCAAGGGACATCAGTGATGACAAGAAAGCAGTAGGTTGGGAAGTCTTAAAATAGCTTTAAAGATAGCTTTTAAATTAAGCCAGGAAAAAGATTAGAATGTATTATATGCTGCATAAGTTGGAGAAATAAAGTACAGGGTAGGAAATGACCATTTGAAGTGGAGTTTTATTTCTTCTTGGTTCAGACTTTAGCAGACGTCTTTCAGGGCTCAGTGGAGGTGGTGTGTTACGTGCAAGGAGGGTGACAGTGATGAGCTAGGGTTCTAGTTTCTATCACTGGATAACATGTACCTGTACTTTAGTGACTTAGAACAGCATGGCTTTATTGTATCACAGAGTATCGTGGGCCAGGACTTTGAGCAGGCCCAGCGGAGTAGCTTGGTTCCTTACGATGTTGCCCAGGGTCACTCACTGGTTACCCAGTTGTTGCTCTGCAGGCTTCAGGATGTCTTCACTCCCATGCCTGGTACCTTGGTGGGGATGGTTAGAAGCTGAAGATGAACTTGGGGGAGACTCTTGCGTGTAACCCCAGGGCCTCTGCAGATGTCATTCCTGCAGGGTGTCTGAACCCCTTACATGGCTATTGAGGTCTCTGAATAATAATGCAGCTGGTCACTAAATAAGTTATACAACAAAGAGATCAGGTTTTGGGAGAAAAATGATGAGTTGTGAGCATGATGAGTGTGGGAACCTGGGATGTATCACAGTTGAGTTATTCTCACTATAATTGAAAAAAGGGGCTTAAACTTCATAGGAGATTTCGGTCCTAGATGAGGCTTTTGAGACAGTGAAGTCTTGTTACTTCACAGCCTTGGAATTGTAGAGCACACAAAAGGGTGGAGGGAGGCAGCAGCAGTGGGGGAGAACATGAATGAGAGAGACAGGCTATATAGAATGAGAGGAGAACTCATGTTAACATAGTGACCCAGAAAGGGAAACTATCAAGATAAATGGATCAGGAGAACAGAGCAGAAAAGACAAAGTGAACAGAGAAGGAAGCATCTAGATCAGGATGAGAGTAGACTCAGTGAGGGCGGTAGACTGCAGTTTCTTTCTTTTTTTTAAAAAAAATTAAATGATTTTTTAATGAATAAGGGAGAGGATGAGATAAAAGGGGCATAACAACATAACAATACAGTTAAAGCATGACACTTTCAGCAACCTAGTGCTTCACCACCAAATAACCTGACTTAATAGTAGTTACCATAGTGTCTTTTTCTTTAAAATATTTGAATATAACTTCATATGCTATAGCATCAAATATATCAAGACTGTGTAACACCATTCAAGTGGATGAAAGCATTGTAGAGTATTTAGAACCAGCTAACAGAAAAAAAAAATGATCAATGGTTTCAATATTATCTCTTTGCCTATAACAATTTTTGTTTATACTACCACATACGATAAAATCCAGCAAGTTACAACATGATAAAATCAATGGAGACAGAAGAACCATAGTTTGGTATGGCTTTAAGACAAGATGTTATTAAATCAGCACTAGCTGTTATTATGTCTTATTTTCTTCAAAGTGGCTGTTCATTGCATCACCGGCCATGATATCAAACAGCCCAGAATAAAGCCATTCCAAGTAATGAGTGACAATTTTATAAGGCTTCAAGGCCATATAATGGGGAATCATGGTTATCACGTACTTTTATATATTTGATTCATTTCCTACACTAGGGAAACTATTCGGAGTTCACAGATGCGAGTTTGATTTAGTTCACTTATGAGTATGGTTTCAAGCTGCGCCCATTTATTGATAAATACGTCAATGTGATCCTTCTTTATAGCTGAGTAGTACTCCATTATATAGAGGTACCACAGCTTTTTTATCCATTCCTCGGTTGATGGACATTTGGGTTGTTTCCATGATCTAGCAATTACAAATTGTGCTGCTATAAACATAGGTGCACATATATCACTTTGGTATGATGCTTTCAGTTCTTCTGGGAAGATGCCTAGTAGTGGAATAGCTGGAACAAATGGGACTTCCAATCACAGCTTTTTGAGAAATCTCCAGACTGACCTCCACAAAGGTTGTACCAGTCTATACTTCCACCAACAGTGTAGGAGAGTTCCTTTTTCCCCACAGCCTCTCCAGCATTTGTTGTTGTTGGTTTTCTTGATCCTGGCCATTCTTTCAGGAGTGAGATGGTATCTCAGTGTGGTTTTAATTTGCATTTCCCTAATAACCAATGATGATGAACATTTTTTCATGTATTTATTTGCCATTTGTATTTCTTCCTCTGAGAAGTGTGTATTCATCTCAGATGCCCATTTTTGGATTGGGTCTTTGAATTTTGGGGGTCTGATTTTTTTTAATTCTTTATATATTTTAGACAAAAGTCCTTTGTCTGAGGGGGAGTTCACTAAGATCTTTTCCCAGTTTGTGGGTTTTCTTTTCACTATGCTGGAGATTTTTTTTTGACTTACAAAAACTTTTTAAAAAGTGGTAGTCCCAATTATTGATTCTGGGAAGTATTTCCCATGTGGTTTGATTCCTGTTCATGAATTCTCTAACTACCCCTATATCAAAGGCAATTTTAAGCAACAAAGGCAAGGCAGAAGGCATCACAATCCCTGACTTGAAGTTATACTACAAAGCAACAGTAGTAAAATCAACATGGTACTGGAATCAAAACAGAGCAGAGGATCAATGGAATAGATTAGAAGATACAACCACAACTACAAACACACTCAACCACCTTATCTTCGATAAAGGAGCCAAGCAGGTTCACTGGAAGAACAACAGTCTTTTTAATAAATGGTGTTGGAAAAACTGGCTCTACATTTGCCGAAAACTAAAACTCGACCCAAGCCTATCACCATGTACTAAATTAAAATCTAAATGGATTAAAGATCTGAATATTAAAAAAGAAACACTAAATCTATTGAAAGACAAATTAGGTAGAAACCTTGAAGACTGCAGTTTCAACCATGAAGATTGGGCCGGAGTGCTATAGCTAGGGGTTTCAGACCTAAATCAGGAGGACTGTGCCCAATGCTCTCCCTGCTGCTTGGTTGGTATATGACTTTGAGCAGATTCCTCGCCTTCTGTGCCTCAGTTTTTCCTTTCTGTAAAGTGAGAATACAAATAATAACTGGACCATGGCATTGCTGTTTAAATTACTTCATTTTATCAGTTTATATAACTGATGTTATATTAGATGCTTTAAAGAGTTTGAATAGGCCCATGGGTCAAGCAACTAGGTGATCTTTGACCTTAGAACAGTTTAGTGGTGTTAGCAACTTTATATGGCATGATAGTATGGTAAAACATTTCATAGTAACAAGCTTGAAGTAACCCCATAGTTTCTCATAAGAGACCACAAGGCCTAAAATATTTACACTCTGGTCTCTGATCCTTTACACACGTGGGTACACACATGTGTGTACACAGACACATGTGCACTTGCGCACATACACAATAGAGAGCGCTGATATCATTGAAGGGAATGGAGGTTGCTGACTATTTGAATGGATGCTTGTACTATTTTACGCTTTCTGTCTTTTCCTCTGTTTCTTCCAGTCTCTTCCAGTATTTCTTCTCTGGGCTGCTGTTATATTTTGCCCTCCCTGAGACTCTAAAATACAAAATCGGGTATGACTAAAAACCCTACACTGAAACAGTGAAGTTCTTCTGACCTAGACTGACTTCAGATACACAATAACTTTGGAACATTCCTGCTCTACAGATTGCTATTGATCTTGGGTCATGGCTCTTAAGGAAACCAGAGTGGAGTCCATTGTTCCTGGTGGGCAGATAACAAGGCCTGCCTATAGTCTTACCATCCACAGCATTGTTAAGGCTGCGTCATTCAGATGCATTCTTTCTCCCCCACAGAAACCAAAGAGTCTGCAAATGGCATAAATTGTCTACCTAATACAGGGTCTGGGTACTCTGTACTTTGTTCAGGTAGACGTGAGAAGCGGGCCATCCTTTTAGAGACATGATGGGAATTGGTCAGTGTCTAGTTACTATTGAGGGGAAGACAACCTCCTGCTTGTGAAGCCGCATTCATTTTTTTTTTTTTTTTTTTACAGCTCCATAGATTATTTAATACATTTCTTGGGGCTGCAGATTACTATGCTTTAGGACACCAGGGGTTTTAAGAAGATAACAGAGACGTGTGTAATTTTTTCTGTAATTATAGACTGAAGCAGTTGCAGCAGAAACCCCACATTTGGAGATAACTAAGTGTTGCATTCTAATTGTTTACTTTTGCAAACATCTTTTTCTGGAGGGAGGCTGTCTCAGCAGCTACCAAATTAAAAATCAGTTCACCTAGCCACAAACTGCGACTTCACATATGCCTGCTTTATCCCCAAACAAGCTAAAATTAGAATGCATGGAAGATACGCACCATTTCTTTGGTAGGGTAGAGAAAAATGGTCTTGTAAGGCTAGCTACAGCTGGGACTAGAAAAGGAAAAGAAAGAAGCACTTTGGTAATGTCCTTATTTTTCAGGCTCCTAGGAGGTTAGCTTGTAGAACTGGAAGCGTCTGAGTGGTTCTCTAACCAGCCCCTCCCCCACATGCAGATTTGCAGAAAGAAGGTTTGCAGTTTCTCTGCTTTTCACTCTTTGTATACCTTCCTGGTACTCGTGCTCTATTTCTTTAAGCTGCTGACAATTGAAATACCTTTAAGAAGGTGCTTGAAACAGGGTCAGGTTAAACTGTCATTACTTAAACTCTTTTAAGTTAGGATCTCTTTTAAGTTAGGTTTTGTATGTTACCAGGATTTAAGCTTAAGGCAAAATAAATAAACTTCCTCAGGGAGGACTTTAAGCACATGAAGGGAAGTTACTGAAAGAAAGTTAGGAAAGCTGTATTAGATCTGGTTCCCTGAAACACACCTGGAGATAAAAATTCTAGAATAAGTGATTTCTTAGGAAATATTTCCAGGAAAAGATGCCGAGGGAAGCCAGAGACTGGGCCAGAGAGGGAAGGAAGGGCAAACAAGTGTGCAATGTCTGACACGGTTGAGCAGAGGGTAAGTCCCCTGCAGAGCCCAGTATAGCTCTGGGCTCAGAGTAGATCATACTTTTTAGTCCTGTCTATGGTGAGGGAGCAGAGGAATCTCCTTCGCCTCTGTTACATAATCATTAGTTAAAAGAGTTACCCTAGATTGTGAAAGGTAGGGCGGCTGCCAGTGGCTGAGTTCTCCACCCTGCAGGGGATTGCAGTAACCTAGTGGGCCGCCCACCCCAGAGGAAAAGACAATTGTGGCCTGACATTCTCTACTACAGATACCTTCTTATGCCTTCAGATAGTACTGAGGGCTGCATGCTGTGGTTCATCTGACTTCCTGAGTTCATTCTGGAAAGTAACGATGGGATCATAGCATCCATAGACTTTGGGACTATTATTCCCATGAGCGATGATCATACGAAGTTTTCAATTGTGGTAAACCAGCCACAAATTCAGCTATTTAGTTGTCAGGTTCTCCTTTCTACCTCTTTTAGAGAAGACAAGTTTCCAGTAAAAAAAAAAATACAAATTTTTCTTTTCCTAACTAAAATAGCATATATTCCAAGTAACAATTAAAAGGAAAAAAAAATGACACAAGAAGTATTTTGAACCTTGTATTTAATTACCAAGGGTAACACATCATGGTTGTTATTTTTTTTACACAAGTGCAATCTCTCTGAGTACTCGCAAGGTCATTGCTCATATTCAACTTCACAGTGTAATATATTGGAAGACTGAGAAAGGGGAAGAGAAAGAAGATGGCAATGAAGAGAAGGGCAAAGCACTAATAGCTGATGTTACAATTTTACATATAGATAATCTTATGTAACCTAGAAAGGAAGGGGAAGTGGGGAGGAGGGAGGGAGAGAGCAACAAGGGTGGGTTCACTGAGCTGCCTTTGCACCAGCTGAGCAGTTTCTCACCTCTGTGACAATGATGGTGACTGCTGGCGCAGACAGAGCCTCCGCGAAGCACCACACACTATGCTTGGTTCTAAGAGCTTCATGAGTTAGCACATTTGGCTCTCATGAGAATGACGTGACTAAGGAAACCCAGGCCTTTTCTTGTGGTCACATAGCTAGTGAGTATGAGGCTGGGGCTCCAAGTCTAGACCTGCTGGCTCCTGAGCCCAGCGTGGTATCCTCCGACCCGGGCGCTCAGCGGGGTTTGGTATCTGACATCGTGTATGAAATTCTTACCTGAAATAACTTTCATCCTCTGAATAGAACTTTGCTTTCTGTGTTCCTTAAAAGTTGTTTTTA
Organism: Cavia porcellus; assembly: GCF_034190915.1. Taxonomy (NCBI): domain Eukaryota; kingdom Metazoa; phylum Chordata; class Mammalia; order Rodentia; family Caviidae; genus Cavia; species Cavia porcellus. The sequence goes on along the minus strand of NW_026947485.1, from coordinate 70,476,967 downwards.
GTTATTCATATAATGAGCCAGTACATGTAAAAAGATTAAAGTATCACACGTGAAGCATCACAGAAATACTGAAGTCATGGTTTCCTGTGGCGAATACTGCCAAATTTTGGCCTCCCCCATCCCTGTTACCCACTTCTACTAGAATAACTGTAGCATATCACTTCCAATCTTTAAAAATACATTTAGATACTTATTTATGTATGCCTTGAATATATGATACATCTGTATGTGTCTTAGTTACTTTATGCTCCTCGCTGAGACAAAATACCTGATGCCCAAGTTGGGAAAGGAAAGGTTTATTTCTTACAGTTTTTGGAGGTTTCAGTCCACACTCAGTTGGCTCCCAGGCAGGCGGGCATGGCTGGGCCGCCATTCATGGCGGCTGCAAACAGCAAGCCGGAACCAGCAAAGAGCAAGACACACTTTCTTCCTGCCATTACATCACATCCTGGCTCCACCCCTATGTGGGAGGCACACTGACACCATCAATCCAAGCACTAGACAATGAACCATCACAAATGCACAATTCAAACTCATGAGGCCTGGGGGACACAGACATGAACCATGACAGTATGTTTTAATTAAGAATAACATGTTACTAAATGATGAAATAGTTCAAATCTTCTAAGACTTTTTCAATGTGTGGTTCTCAAAGTATCTTTGTAATTATTTCATGGTGTTCATAGGCTATAAGACTATCCAGAGCTCCATTTAATATGAGCTAGATCCAGACAATTAAAGTATCTACATCCTAATAATCTAATAGCTATTTCAAACATTATGCCTATAAATTTTAAGAAAAATGATATTTTAAATTATTCTACAATAACCACAGTTTTTTAATATTGGGAGATGTGTACCTGCTAGGTACCCCTGGGTCTTATTAGAAATAAGACCTGTTTCTATTCCATGCCTACTTCTGCATGGTACTTCTTTTATTTTTTATCATAGCAAGAGACCCAGCTGTGGGGGAAAATGACATCAGAAGGAATCTAGCCTGATCTCCTTTTGGAACTGTGGTCCCCTGGATTCCTGCTTCCCACAGTGCTGACAGATTGTCTGCTGCGGTTGGGCTCCCCTGGGGTGCTCCCTGCAGTCATTCATAGTCACACATTCCCAGCTCCTTCTTTCATCCCACATTGCACCTTACGGACCTGTGCATGTTACACATGGAGATTTACCTTCTCCAAATGCTGCTGCATAATTATCCAGAATGAACAGACCGCAGTTTGTTTACCTGTTTTACTGTTGATCACAGTTAATGTTACTTTTAATAGTTTGTAATTTTGTGCAGTGTCACAATGAAAATCCTTGGTATGCACCTTTTTGTTCATGTGGGAGAGTAAAAGAATTGCTGGACTGGTGGCTGGTCAGTTTTTCTGTTTGTTTGAATGCATATTTACAAGTTGAGCTTGGCCATCTTTGAAGAAATTATTTCTTATAATCCTTTGAAATATCCTTATGTTGCTGGATTTTTTTCCTAGGGCTCCATAACCCCATGACTGTCCCATTGGGAAAGAATAATTTTCCTGAAACAGTAAATAGTAATCTTATATGTTACTTAGATATACAAAGCCTGAAAAGCAAGGGTTGGATATGAATAGAACAAGAGGAAAGGAGTGATAGGAACCGATTAGAAAGATACATTTCCCAGGACAACGAGGCAGTCAGCTTGTTTGGTGTATGTTGCTGCAGACGTGAGCACGGCCAGCTCTTTTGGAATAAATAATTTATTTGAGACACAGATAGCAAGTATTTTGCAAACATGCATTAAATGTTCTTTATCCCTCTACAGCAGACATAACCAATCTGTAGCAGCACAACAGATATAGCTGATCTATAGTGGCACAGCAGACAAAGACAATCTCAAGTGCATGGCAGACATAGCCAATCCATCCCCCACTCACTATTGAGACCCTTCTTACAGTCTTGGTGTGGACTTGTTATTCCTGGAGTCAGAGAGACACTGGAGAGGCAAATTGAAGTTAGGAGGACGAGGGACAAAAATTGTGAAATCAAGGAGAATTTGGAAGGTTTGTTTATAATTCAGATCTTATTGGCACAAGGACTGATGATTTTCCCCCGTGAGAAATAGCGACATATGTTGCTTTCCGGTTGCTCTTGTTTGTTTCCTGGTTAAGTTCTAAGTTATTTATTTATTTATTTCTAGCAGATTAATTTAATTATGAGAGACCCCTTTTTATTATTCTCTTCCATGAAGCCCATATATTGAAAGATATGATTCTAAAAGTAAAATCCTACTTCTTAAAACAGTGGCAGCAGTAGACAAGTATTAATTGAGTTTTTTTTATACAGCCAAGCACGGTGTATAATACATTTATTAATTCTTTTACTAACTTCTAAACCCTCACAACAGTTCTGTGAGGTGGGTACTATTACTGTTCTCATTTTTATAGTTGTGAAATCTGAGACACTGAGTTTAAACATTTTGTGCAAAGTTCTGTAACTAGTAAGTGATACAGTGAATTGGTCATCTGCTAACAGTTATAACTGTATCATTCCTGATTAGGAGATGATGAGGATACTGAGAATGAGCTGAGACAATTTTGGCCAGAAGCAAAGGAACTTGCTGTGTCAGCCTTGTCTGTGCAGCAGGGCTGGGGGAAATGTACGATTTTTTTTGGTTAGAGTGTTCTGTCATTGTTTTTAAAGACTACAGAGACCTGACATCCTGGTTTAGAAACTATGGATCTGGCCATTCAGTTTTCCATTTCCTGAGAAAGCAGGGAGTGTTCATCAAAGACAGTAAAGCGTCACAGAGCAGATTTACCTGTCAGGCAGGAGGCTTGGTGCTGAGAGGTACAGGCCCTACTCTCTGAACTCCTGCTGTACGATTGGCCTCCCCATTTGTTAGCTGGGTGAGATGAGGTGAACCCCAGAGTTCTCAGTGGTAGAGTGTGTGCATTGATTAAGATAGCATGTGTTGTAGATGCTTCTTGAGGGGTAGGTGGTACTTACACTCAACTTTTTAAACTTTCGGGTTGAGCATGTACATCAGATAATAAGGACAGAACAGGCCCTTAAGGGAGATTGAGCAGGTGCAAGAGCTCAGCAGATGGCAAGTTTCCTTGTCCTCTTTCCTCTCTAGCATAGAGCAGGCTGGTGCCCCTGAGGGAGACCTCCCTGGCCTCGTGATAACTAGATACCCAACAGCGCACCCTCTTACCATCTTCACACACTGCAGGTATAGAAAGTGACCCTCCCTGACATTCCCCCCAACAGCCTCAGGGACTTTGTGATTAGTGATTCAGAAGTGGCCAGCTGTCAGTGTGTTAGAGTGACCTTTGCACGTGGTTCAAGGAGAGGTGGCTGCTGGGACAAGTTTGGTGTCTATTTCAAATAAATGCCTGTCAGTAATGTGAGCTACTTAGGTCTTTAGGCTTTGTTTTGTGTTGGAGCTGATTTTTCTCCTTGATATCTTCACGCTTCTGAAAATAAGATCCTGAAAACCATTTGTTCCTTCCTATTGTAAAAGAAGAATTGCCTCTCTCTGTGTGTGTGTGTGTGTGTGTGTGTGTGTGTGTGTGTGTGAGATGGGCCCTGTATTGACTCGGCCCAGGATTCCTCTTGGAGGAGGCTGTCCTGGCAGGAGAACTGAGTGTGATGCTGTCTTGGGCTGTGACTCTTTAGGGTGAGAGGTGTCAAATGCTCCACGCCTTCAACCATCTGTGGCTTTTCAAGAATCACTGCGGAACCTACCAACGTTACCAGAATGTCCCACTTAAGTACATATTCTCTCTCTTGTCTTCTTGGTAACTGTATGACTCAAATGTTACTCAGAAAGTCTTAGTCCTCCGTAATTTACACCCCTTGTCTTTGTTATTATTTGCAAGCTGTTGGTTTTCATCTTTCAAAAGTGTAATGTTGAGGAATAGCTGTGGGAACCGTGGCTAGAAGTACAGATTTCTTTTTGTTATTAAGTATATTTACTTTTGTTATTAAGTATATTTGACCAAATCTTTTTTTTCCTCCCCAGCACTGGCTTGAACCTAACAAGTCCATCTTCAAGCAAATGAAATGTAAGTGTCAATGTGTGGTTTTATTTTTGCTATGAAACGTCCTAAGGTAGAATCAGTTTCCCAACAAAGTTTCCTTTGCCAGGGGAAAAGCAGGTAGAGCTGAAGATGCGTGGGTGAGCAGGGTTACCTCTCCCAGTGAGAGGAGTGTGTGTTCTCCCTTCTTCTCTTACCTTGGTCTCCCTGCAGCCACTGATCCTTTTGTCTGCTGTGTCTCTCGCCCTCTGCACCGTTTTGCCTTCATATGTCATATCTGAACAGGAACTTTGCCCCTGAGTGGTTAAATATGTGCTATGCATGGTTACTAGTGCCTGATTCTTTCTGATTGTGCAGGTTGCTAGTAAATGGTTCAGAGTGTGAGGTGCAGTCTTGAAGAAGAGAGAAGCAGGTGTGTTCGGATACTAAAATCTTACCGATGGTTTTATTACACATTATTATTCTTTCCTACTCTTCCAATTCCAAGAGAGAAGTAAAAGTATTTTCTGGGTAATTGTTCTGAACAAAACCTTCTGGAATCCCTGATCATTCACCAGGAATGTTGTGAGGAGAAGTAATCCTGTCTGATATGTATTTTGTTCTGGTAACCTCTAGCAATCTGCTTTTATTTATGGTTTGGAGGACTTCTCAAATGGACCTCAGAATTCACTGCCTGCCCCCAAATCCAATGGTCCTTGTCTGTGTCAACTCTACAATATAGATGATACATCAGTTCCTCATGCAGAACAGATTAATATAAATCAAGTCACTTGTCATCATTCCAGGAGTTCTTTTCTTTCTCAAAAATGAAATTACCACAGGCAGAGCTTTCAGGTGGTGAGAGGAGGAAGAAGCTGAACATGAGCTTCAGCTGTGCAACCAGCTCTGCCCTCCTTGACCTTTGTCTTCCATCTCCCCTGTGCCACTTCCACAGCCCCGGTCCTCCAGAGCAGACGGGGTCTGGCTGGTGCAAGAGGGGTGTACTGAGAGGAGAACAGTGGCGTTGCAGGTGTGGGCAGTGTGAGGAGGTCAGGCTGTTGGGGTGAGGCTGGGACAGACTTGGGGTAAGATCCCCACAGAGGTAGAAGGACAGAGAGCCCAGGCGCCTCCAGAAGAATACGCAGGGAACTAAGGGCTAACTGCATGAGAAAAAGCACAGTGTAGCTGAACGTTAGCTTTTGTCCCTCAGGTTGTTATTTTTGTTTGTATATTCAACTATATTTAAGCAACTTTCCAGTGTTCTTATTTATATTAAATGGTTCTCTGACTTTGATTCTTTTATTTTTTGGCACCAGGAATCGAACTCACGACCTTGTGCATGCCATGCAGGTGCTTGTGCCTCTGAGCTAAATTCCTGGCCTGCCTTTGGTTCTTAGATGTCATGCTGTGTTTTCCACATTCCATAAATATTGATGAAATATAAATTTATCATTAACCATGTTTCAATACTTGGTAGAAAGAGAAATTTAAAACTTGTAAGAAATATAAGATGCACGATAAATTGGCTGCTTAAGACGTTTACTTTTTTTTTTAAAGAGCTTTACTTTCACAATAACACAAGTTTTAACAACTAACTGAAAATGTATACTGTTTTATAAAAATGGTTTGCACATTGATATTTGACCAATGGTCACTTTGAATCTAATGACAAATGAGATATAAATCTGGGAAAAAATAGTGTGGAATTTAATTTCTCAACGAGACACGTGATTTGTTGATTCTGGGAAGTGCGTGACTCTTACCCATACCTGGTCACTGTTGTGCTGCTGAGGAGACTGCTGAACAGGACTTAGTAATTGGAACAGACATGTCAAAATGGCCCAATTAATAGCCTAGGAAGAGCCAGAGCTGCCCAGGCCAGACTCCCGGGGCTCACTCCGTGTTCCGGCTGCCTCCCTCACCAGCTCCCGACACTGGAAGTGCTGTGTAAAGTGGCATTTTCTCTAGCGCTCACTGAGGGCAGGGGAAGCTGGACAGCATGAGCCACCTGCAGGGACCTTGGGTCACATTCCCAGAGACACAGGAAGGAGTGGGGCTCAGCACTTGTCTAGAGTGAGCTCTTCCTATCATTTCCACAAACACAGGAGAAATCTGAGTTAGCAGGAAATCCTGGACAGCTGCCACCATCATGATTGGAGAGGAAGAGTCCCTAAACCAGGCCAAGGACTGGGTCTGATTTCCCTGGTTACAAAGGGGAGCTGTTGAGACAGTTTGGGATCTGAATGCTAAACAAAAGATAGATGGGCTCCAACCAAGAGCTTCTGGTGACATTCTGGACAGAAAAATCTCTGAAGTAAGAACACAACATATAGGTCCACTCAGCACCTAGGACACTGGCGAAGGAGAACTCAGGATCAGGAAAGTTATTTCAGGTCCTCCTTTTCTTAAGTAAATTGAGGAGATTGCATTGCAGGACAGAGACAAAAGACTGTGGTTAACCATGCCCCAAGCACAGCCCCAGTGGACCCTGCTCAGGACTCCTTGGCAGCTGGTAGACGGCCTGCAGCCAGGTGGGAAATGGGTGCAGCTGCAGCCAAGCAGGAAGGGGATTGTGTGGACACTTGGGCGTGACGGGAGATAGGGCACACCGGGAGGTCGCCTACCTTCTCTTACCAGAGTATCTGTTCTGATTTCTTGCCAGGTTTATGTTTTGTTTTTTGAGATAGGGTCTTGCTATGCAGTTTAGGCTGGCAGAGAATGCCGGGTAATCCTCCTGTCTCAGCCTCCCGAGTGCTGGGATCGCAGGAGTGTGCCATCACTCCTGGCAGGTTTTGTTTTTCGTTTTTGCTTCTGTTTCTTTTCTTTCTCTCTCTTCTTTTTCTTCAGTTCCTCTTTCTGTATCAATACTACCTTTTCATTTTAAAAAAAATTAAATTTTTTCTCTTAAATTCTGCTTCTTGGTCTTTTGTTTCTTTTTAACCTTTTGTCTTCTTGTTCTATGCTTTTTGCTCTTCCTTGTCTTACCTATCCCTTTGTCTTTTCTTGCTTCTTCACTTTTATGCGACACACACACACATATGCATACATACTTCCATATATGTATATATGTATAGCAGGTGCCTATATTTGTGCAAAAGAGACTACTCATCCATAAAGAAAGCTAAACTTGAATCATTTGTAGGAACATGGATGCACCTTAAGACCATAATGATAAGTAAAATAAAATAGACACGCAAGCTTAAATAGCACATGGTTTCTGTTATATGTGAGACTTAAATTATTAAAAAAAAAAGCAAGTAGAAGACAGTAAGAAATAGGGAGATAAAGGTTTTTCAGATGGGAAGGGGATCAAGAGATGGAGTGGGGCTGAGGGAGGGGAGGAGAGGGCATGATAGGGGAGTGGACACGGTTATGTATGTGGGCCAGCTCCACATGAGGAATGTAAGTGTTGTGCACTCCACACGTGCACTAATAAAGAGAGGAGCAAATCAGCGCTTTAACTTTGTGGTACCATCCACAGTCACTTTGAGGTAACCCCAAACAGAACTATGCTGGGAAGTTTCAAGCAAAATTAATCACAAACATATCAACAGGTTTCAACAGCCTCCCAGATAACACCACCCACCCCCTACATCCTGCCCCTTTGCTCCCAAATATCTTCTTAAAAACCCTTCATTGCTAACCTTTGCTGCAGCCATAAATGCCTTCCAACAGAATCTGACCATGTATCTGATTTTTTAATGTTTATTTGTTCTATATATCTTTCCTCCTACTACCTGACCCCTTTCTCCTTTCTCCCTTTTCTTCTTCTCTGTCCATCCCTTCTTTTTCTATACTGCAGGCTAACTGCTAATAATAATACAGTATAGATCAGTGATGGGGAATCTTTTAGAGCTTTCAATGATACAAACAGGCCACTGTGGCACATGTGCTGTAGGTACAGACTGAAGGGATACTGATACACGGTGAAAGTGTGTAAACAAGGTGTAGTATATGCGTGACATGTGATCAAATCTGTTGATGCTATTACAACCAGTAGACATTTTCTCCTCATGACACAGTGATGGGATCCAACTGATTGAGGTTGAATAGCTGAAGGGGTGAACATTCTCCATGGAGAAATAAGTCCATGAACACGTCACTGGAAAACAGAATTTGACTAAAAAGTTCCTTATATCAGTTATAGTCCCTCCTTACTGTATTTCAACTAAAACACACACACGTGCACACGAGTACACACACAGGAATGTGAAAATAGAAGGCAACCAAAGGCCTCCAGAACTTCCCAGATCTCCCACAGCAAGTCCAAGGAGCGCTAATGGAGACAAAGCAGACATCAAGTAGCAGACATGTGTGAGATGATGGAAGAGGGAAGAAGCTTGGTAGGTTCCGGAGCATGACCCCTAAAAGATGATGAAAGTGACTCAGAAGCTGACCACTGTGAATATGGGAGAAAGAAAAAAGTTGGAAAACCTGACCAAAATGGTTCAAAATGTGAAGGACAATTTTATCAAAGAGACATACTCCACAAAAATGCCAGACTTAAAAATTATATAGAATTTGTAAACTGCAGACATGACCAGTGTGAAGACAGGGCTTCTGAAACTGAAGACAATGAGATAAATTATGACAATTTGCTCAGGGAAGCCTTAAAAATGACAAGAATACAAATAAATAAAATAATAAGACAAAATAACAAGATAAAAATGACAAGAGAACAAGAAAAATTCATCCAACAATTACTGGATGATGCTAAGAGGACTAACTTAAGGTTAGGTGGAGTTAGAGTACAGCACATAAGGGATAAAAAAATCTGTTGACAGAAATCATAATGGAAAAATTTCCAAGTATGAGGAAAGAACATAGTATTCAGGCTTACAGAGCACCAGTTAACTACAATGAAAAAAGACACTCCCATGACATATCACAGTCAAAATCCCAGATTTGCAACAAAAAGACAGAATCTTGAAAGCTATTAGAGGAAAGCAAAACATCATACATACAGGTAAACCCATCAGATTTACAGCAGACTTCTCAACACAAACTTTGAAGGCCAAGATAGCTTGGAGGGAAGTGTTTTAAGCTATAAAAACAGACACCTTCCAACCCAGACCACTATATCCTGCAAAATGATTTTTCAAAATTGATAGAAAAATAAGGACATTCCATAGCAAACAATACCTTTAGAAGTACATGAACACCAAGTCAGCACTCCAGTAAGTACTCAGGAGTATCCTAGACCAGCAGTGGTGAACCTATGACATGCATGCCACAGTTGGCTGTTTGTTATCATTGAAAGCTCAAAAACGTTCACTATCACTATTAGAGAAACAGCCACAAATTCAGATGGAATGAATGCATCAAACAAGCTTGGCAAGCAGTTAAACAAAAAAGGAAAAATAAAAGAGTCATCAACAGAAAAAAATGCAATGACAGGAATAAATCAATACCTTCCAGTAATAACTCTCAAAATAAATGACCTCAACTCTTCAATTAAAATACACAAACAAAATAAAATTCATCTAATCCAAAAAGAAATTCATAGACTCAAAATCAAAGGGTGGAAAACTATTTTTATGCACGAGGACTCTGAAAGCAAACAAGAGTTGCAATTTTACTCTCAGGTAAAATAAACTTCAAGGTAAAACAGGTCAGAAGAGGTAAACAGTTACTATATATTGGGTGTTGGAACAAAAATATCAGGAAGTGATAACAATTGTAAATATATATGAACTGAATATTGGAGCATCTAACTGCGTAAAATACTGCTGGACCTGAAAGATCAAGTAACCAGCACAGTCAGAGAGAGTGCATGTTGTAATCTGAGCAACTACTTTGAAGATAACAACCTACTTTCACAGAGAGACATATCGATTAAATAAAAAATTCAACAAAGAAATATCAGAGTTGAATTATACCTTCAAACAAATGGACTTAATAGATATCTACCAACAGAGTTTTATCTACCACAGCAGAATGTATGTATTTCTCAGTAAAACACAGAACTCTGTCCAAAATGGACTACATAGAAGCCCAAAACATAGTTAAATACAAAACAGTCAAACTCACTCTATGTTTAAGTTGAAACTAGAAATCATCCACAGAAGAAATCATAGAAAATTTATAAACACCTGGTAACATAATAACACATGCCTGAATACTCAGTGGATCACAGCAGAAATTATGCCAAAAATCACACAATTTCTGGAATTGAATGACAGTGCCAGGACAACGCATCAGAACCTGTGGGATACAATGAAGACAGTCCCCAAAGGACAGTTTGTTGCAGTCAGTGCTCAAATTAGGAAAACAGCAAGCTAAAATAAATAATCTAATGATAACTTCAAGATATTTGAAAAATAATAGCATTCCAAACTCAAATCTAGTTTAAGGAGGGAAACCATAAAGGACAAGGCAGAAATTTAAAAAATTAAGACCAAAAATTACAAAGGACCAACAAATCAAAGAGCTGGTTCTTTAAAAGAACAAACAAAATAGATAAACCCTTAGCCAGACTTACCCAATGAAGGAGAGAGAAGATTCGTATCAATGCAATTAGAAATGAAAAGATAAAATCACAGTGGAAATCACTGGAATCCAGAATATTGGTAGTAACTATTATGAAAAATTGTACTCCAACAAACTGAAAAATTCCTAGACATACATTAATTACCAAAAATGAGCCAAAAAGACATAAAAATTCTGAACAATCCAATAACAAGCAATGAAACTGAGGAGGTAAGGAAAAAAACTACCAACTAAGAAAAGCTCAGGGCCTCATAGAATCACTACTGAGTTGTACAAGACCTTTGAGGACATTATAGTGCTAGTATTCCTCAAACTCTTTAATGAAATTATAGGGAAATAATGCCTCTAAACTCAATTCTAGAGGCCAGATTTAGTCTGATTCCCAAACCAGACAAAGAGCCAACTAAAGCTTATGGACCAATCTCCTTAATGAACATAGAAAAATCTTCAGTAAGACATTGGCAAATGGAACGCATCACCAAAAGGGTCACACATTATGAACAACTGAACTCCATCCCAGGAATGTAAGAATGGTTCAACGTATGCAAAGCAATAAATGTAATACACTCACAGGTATGGAATCAAGGACAAAAATCACACAATCATCTCAATAAATGCAAAAAATACTCTTGAGAAAATCTATTGCTCTTTTATGGTTAAAAAAAACTTGAAGAAAATAGGTATACAAAGACCATACTTCAGTGTGATAAAAGTCATTTATGACAAGCCGATAGGCAGCATCATATTAAATGGGGAAAAGCTGGAAACTTTTCCTACAAAACCAGGAGCAAGACAGGATGTCTCTCCATTCCTGATCAGAATAGCACTTGAAATATTAACCAGAGAAATCAGGCAAAAGAAAGAGATAAAAGGGACACACAGACACACACAAACACACACACACACACACACACACACACACACACACACACACACACGATTGACAGAAATTAAACTATCATATTTCAAGTGACATGATCTTTTATATAGAAGACACAAAAAAGTCAACCAAAAGGCTTCTAGAATTAATAACCAAATTGAACAGTATACAGGATACAGAACCAACATGCAAAAATCAGTAGTGTTCTGTGCACCAATAATGAAAACACTGAGAAAAAAATTGGAAAAGCAGTATGATTCTCAACAGTATCAAAAAAATTAAATATTTAGGAATTAATCTAAATAAGTGAAAGACCTCTAGAATAAAAACTATGCAAGTCTGAAAAAGGAAATTGAAGAGATTATCAGAAAATGGAAAGATATCTATCCCTTGTTCCTAGAAAGCCAGAATCAGTATTGTCAAAATGGTCATAATTCCAAAATTGTTATACAAATTTAATGCAATCCATATCAAAATACCAATAGCATTCCTCGCAGAAGAAGAGAAAAAAATCCTAAAGTTCATATGGAGCAAAAAGAGACTCCGAATACTGAAAGCAATCCTGGGCAATGATAAATATAGGAGGCATGACAATACCTGACCTCAAATTATACTGCAAAGCTATAACGGTAAAACAGCGTGGTACTAGCACAAACACATACATGTAGATCAAAGGAACAGAAAAGATGATGTGGAAGCAGCCCCAGGCACATTCAGCCACCTATCTTTCAGCCAAAAATCTATGAGGGAAAGACAGCCTCTTTAGCAAATATCCATATGCGGAAGATTGAAAGTACTTTTTCCTCTCACCATGTACTAAACTTGAATCAAAATGAGTCAAAGGTCTGTATATTAAAACAGAAACATAACCTTCAGGAAGATAAAATAGATAAAACTCTTGAAGTCATAGGTGGTATGCAGGGACTTTCTGATTAGGACTTTGGTTGTATAAAAAATAGCAAGAGTCAACAAGTGGGATCATATCAAATTTAAAACCTTCTGCACAGCAAAAGAAACAACCAGCAGAGTGAAAAATAAGGCAGCCTACAGAATGGGAAAAAATTTTGCCAGCTTTACTTTGGACAGAGGGTAATATCTGGAACATATAAAGAAGCAAAAAACAAAAAGACTTCCCCTGCAAAATAAAAGATCCAATCAAAGTGTGGTGTTGCATGCCTGTGATCTCAGCACTCAGGAGGCTGGACCCAGAGGATCTCTGCCAGTTCAAGGCCGGCCTGGGCTACACAGTGAGTTCGAGGTTAGCCTGAACTGCGTAGTAAAACTCCGTCTTGAAAAGACCAAAAACAAAAATAAAACAAAAACACCAAACCAAAAGCCCAGTCAATCCACAGGCAACTGAAAGACATTTTTCAGAAGAAATACTAATGTCCAGTAATTACATGAAAAAAATGTTCAACATTGCTGTCCACTAGAAAACTGCAAGTTAAAACGACACTTAAGATTTAATCCTAACACCAGAAAAAATAGCATTACTAAAGAAATCAAATAATAAAATCTTCCAATGCTGCCATAAAAAATAACCTTCCTGCATTGTTGTTGAGAATGTAAACTAGTACAACCACTAGTGAAGTCAGTATGGAGGTTCCTCAAAAAGCTAAAGCTAGAAATTCCATTTGACCCAGCTGTTCTCCTACTAGGCATCTTCCCAAAGAGTTACAGACATCATGTTACAGTGATACACACCTGCCCGTGTATCTAGCAGCACAACTCATAATAGCTAAACCTTGGAAGCAGCCTATATGCCTATCAGCAGATGGATGGGTGAAGAAACTGCAGTTATTTATGCACAATGAATTTACTTGGCTATAAAGAAGAGTAAAGTTAAGCCATTAGTGGGTAAATGGGTGCACCTTGAGAACATAAAATTAAGTGGAATAAAACAGACCTACAAGCTTCAGTATTGTATAGCTTCTCTCATATGAGAAGTCCAAAGTATAAAGAACAACTTAAAAGGTAGATAAAAAATGTAGGGAGATAGATCTTTTGCAAATGGGAAGAGGACCAAGAGATGGAGAGTGGGGAAAGGGACATAAAAAGACTTAAAATGCATCATATTCATGTACCAGCTACCCACAGGGATTGTAAACATTATGTGTTGTAGACATGAACTTAAAAAACAAAAAGAAAAGGGATCCAGTGGTGGAGGGAGAAAGGTGGGACAGAAGGGGAAGAATGAAAGGAACCGGTATGAGTGCGTGTACCTATTCCCTAATCTGAGTGTCAGCATTATGTACTGCAAGCATGTGCTAATACATTTTTTAATTAAAACATATCTTCCATGCTCAAAATTATGTAATTGTCTCAAGATCAACCTACTTTGTTGTTGAGGATGATGTCATTTAGCATTTAAGAATTTCTAGGTTCTCATATGTGTGTCCTAGAAACACTAACTTTAAGAGGAAAAAATTAAATCAGAACTTTATATTGTTAACCGAGCAAAACTAAATCCAATACCTAGAACTCATCCATGAATCTGTCAGGAAGACATGGCTGCAAAGCCCCAGGCACTGTCACCCTTGGGTGCGGGCACAGCTTTTAAATTCCGCTTTTCTTTTAGTGGTTATGGATATGCAGTTGCTTGGAGAAACCATTCCTTGCATTCTCTTCTCCCTCACAGAGTATAGAGGACATTCTTTTCTCTGATGCTCCCTGTTTCACACTGCTGGGGGATGGAACCGAGGCCTTTCCCCAAGCTGAGCACATGCTGGACCCCCAGCTGTATCCCCAGCACTGCCCTGACCTTCGTGAGGTGCTCCTGACTATGGCTATTCCTTAAGAGGTGTTCCCAGAGTCCATTGAAGGTTACCTGTCCTGATGACCAAACCCTGTGCAAAGGTGTTATTTTTTTTTACAGAGTTTAAAAAACAATACCAAGCTTGTGGTTTCTCAAGCAGCTCAGCAAAGTTTAAAAGGAAGATCAGAAGTCTTTCTTCTCTTGCTATGGTTAACAGTATACTTAGAACACTTTAACTTGCCACATGATAAGTATACCTATTTGTAGGGTACTGTGTGATGGAGTTACAGAATACACATATTGTATGTAATGATCAGACCAGGATAACAAGCAATATTTTGTATAAACTTCCCAGGTTTTTAAAAAATCTATGTGTATGTTTCCATTATAATAAGGCCGGTCTTAAACAACAATGAAGTCAAACTCTTTATGTTGTTCTTCACTTTGGTATTTTTCTTAAGAATTAATTTTAGAGATTTTTCATTGTTTATAACTGAAGATTGACCTTTTAAAAATGGCTTTATGGTGGTTAATTTTATGCATGTATGTAATTTTTATTTATCAAAGCTGTTTCTAGTATTTTACTGCTATAAATTATACTATAGTAAATATGCACATATGCATTCTTGCATTTTGTGGAAGGATATCTGTCTAGAAATTCTTAGTTATGGACAGTATACACAGTTTACATTTCCTTAGAGGCACAGAGCCACCCGAGGAGTTTGTCACTCTTTATTCCTACTGATGTTATGGGAGAACACGTTTCCACATAATCTCGTTGAAAATTGATATATTTATTTTATGGTGACTTAAAATTTATGAAAAGAAATATTCATTTAATTTAAAATCTACTTAGATGGTTAGTTAATTTGGTGGAAAGTTTTAAGTTGGAATGCTTAAATAAAAATCTTATTCTGTGATCATCGGAAAACTGCCTTTGTTTTGGTATAGGGTTCTATGACCAATACCATGGGCCACATGGAACAGCTTCATTAATCATGCCCAAGCTTCTCTTGTATAGTCCCCCTCACCCAGCAGTCACAACTGTGTTCCATGTGAGTTGTTTTGTCCTCTAAGGACATATAAATTGAGTCATACAGTGTATGGTTTTAGGGCTGTTTTTCAACTCAGCATGCTAAGTTTCATTCAAGTTGCTATGCTTATCATCACTTCTACAATACAGAAAATAAATTAAGGTGTTTTCAAAGGTGTTAAAGCTGGTCTTTGAAACATCAAGAAAATTGTTGAACAAATTATCAGTATCAGAAATTATAAAGAAGAGTTATCACTGCACACTCCACCGAGCAATTGTAGGAATATAAATTTGATGGTTCAGAAGAAGTAGACCAATTCCTCAAAAGCTAAGAATTACCAAAACTTGCCAATATGAAATATATTACTTGAGTAGATTTTTTGAGTCCCCTCCCCCAGTACTGGGGATTGAATCTAGGGCCCTCTAATGAGTTATAACCCCGCGCTTTGTGGAAATTTGATGTTGAGACAGGGCCTTCCAGGTTGCCCCAGTTGTGCTCAACCTTAGGTGTTGTCCTGCCGTGGCCTCTTGGAGTGCTGGGATTATAGCCATGCAGCACCATGCCTGGCACAGGAGTAGTTTGAGAACTGTTTAAGACTTCTTAGCTTCCAGAAAAAAATCTCCAGCTCTGTTACTGTTGCTGCCAGAAATCTGTCCTGCTCCACAAGCTAGAAGCTTCTCCTAGGGTTTTCTTGGCCAGGGCCGATGCTCACTTCCTGAATCCCTCAGGTCCTGATCAGGACGTCAGCAGTGGCTCAGTGATCGTATAGGCTCTCATCTTCTTTTTCCATCTGCCTGTTACTCTTGGCTTTTATCATCCCGAAGTAGTGCTTCCCGTGTTCTGTCCAGGTCTTATAGCTGCATTCCACGGGAGAGCCACATAGGCACAGCCAGCCTGTCCTACCTGGACTCTGGACCGTAAAGTCCCACTGTTATGATTGCTTGTCTGACAGGGAAGGAAGACACAGGTAAGCTACATAACTCATCTGGACAATGGAGTCATCTTTTTTTCTGTTCTACAACGTATGTGTAGAACAATAGCGTGAACTGAGCTATTGATTCCTTTTGTTTTTCATGAGTGCTTGAATAACAGGTAGCCTGCAAACGAAGGGGTGGATTTTGAATGTTTGATTTTTGGAGTCCTTGCTTTTCACATTGCTGTGCAGCACAGAGGTGATCTTTCTAACTTTTAACCTTTGGATTTTAGCCTTTGCACCATAACTATGGAGTGGATACATGTAGTGGCCCATGTTTAGAAGACAGACATTGTACACTCTGTAGGATTTGTGTGCTGCACAAATTATATCAGCGTGAAAAGCCTTTAAAAATTTACATGCTGGTGAACACCTGTTTCTATGAAGGCAAACATTTTAATCTCATCACTTCAACTCAAAAGTAATTAGTTTAGAATTTGATTTCTTTCAGGAGTAGTATTCAGTTCCTAATTTAAATATAGTCACTTGAAAGTATGAAGTCCTCACTGGGGCATTTTTCCCATGTGGAGAGATTTCAGCCTGCTCCTCCTTGTAATGGCATCAAAGGAAGGAGAGGCCTTGGCACCGTGTGGTAACGAGCGTGTGCTCTTCCTCAAGTGCAGCCCTCATTTCCTCCTTTGGTGTATTTCTTGTGATCTGACCCTTGAGTTTTGTTTTTTGTGGTCCTGTCAACTGCTCTGGGCTCTTCCCCTAACTACATCTGCACACTGCCAAGTACAGATCATTAGGGTACAGGATTCCTTCTCAGAGCTCAAGGCAGCATCTGAAACTTGATTAACACAAGCTCCCCATCTTCTGGGCCTCCCTGCTCGCTCTCCACAGCTAGTAGGAACCTTTCTCCTCAGATAGATTAAAAGTCTCACCAAATAGCTATCTTATACAACAACAGTAATGATTTCTCAAATGATATTTTAAAAATGCTGTAATTTGTAATAGTATGTAAAAACATAAATTTCTTACAAATAAATGTAACCAGAAATAAACAGCCTTTATAGAAATGAGACTATGGAATCTTGCTGTGCAATTACTGTAGGCCAGATGAAAAAGAGCCAAATGAATGGATACATCTCGTTTTCCTCGTTATTATAATTAATAAAAGCAATTCCTCACAGATTAATATAGTCAATAATTTACAAATTAAAATTTCAGTGAAATTCCTTATGGCATTAATAATGACTCAACATCATTTGCAAAAGAAAATGTTTAACGCTAAAGGTATAAAACAGCATTGTTTTGTTAGATGGAAAATCAAGGCCAGTGAACAATAGTAATTAAAAGATGGTTAGTAATAGCCACATGTAGTAATTGAGATAGACCTAGGAACAGTAAAATAATTAGAGGAATAGGAAAAACAATGTCCACATTGACCTGTTACTTATGGGAATATGTGTTATGATAAAAGTTGTATTTCATATTAGCGATATAGAGGTTATTCAAGTGTAATTTTGGGTTATTTTCCTTTCCATTTGGAAGTCATACTTCATTACCATACATGGGAGTAATTCTGAGTATATTAAAAAAACTCACTGTGGGGTAACAGAGTTTCCTAAGGAAAATATAAAATTTGGATGCAATGAAACAAAATGCTGACAAATTTGTGCAGAAATTGAACTTTTGAAACACAACGTTTGGCTTCTTTGCAGCATAGAATAGATTTTCAGTAAATTTTATCTGAATGAATAATTATAAAACCAATGATAAATAAAATACAAGCAAACTAATGGGAAGAATATCTGCCAAGTATATAACTTACTTTAATGTGTAGAATATATAGAGTATGTTGCCCCAAATCAAAAGATGGCTGATTCAGTGGAAAAATGTGCAATACACACATAGAAATAAACTCATGAGCGGATGCTCAACAACATTAATAACAAAGGAAATGTAAAACGAAGATAATTTTGCTTCTTATATTAAGAAAATTATAAATATTGATAGTGCCCTGTGATGAGGATGAGAGTACCATTCAGGTGTGTATATTGATAAATCTGTCTTTTGAGGGAAATTTAACAGTGTCTTGCAAGTTTAAAAATGCCTAGGTACCTTAATTCAGAAAGTCAGTCTCTATGACGTACTCTAAAGCAAAATACATTCCACATACAGATTTAAACATGCAGGGATGGTCATTGCAGATTGCTTTCAACATTGAGCCCTGGAAACAAAGCTTAGCAATTTAGGCAAGACTAAGTAAACTATGTGAAATACTATAGTCATTTAAAAAATGAGTGAGTTAGAACAGTAAAGACCATCCTAGGAAACAAAGGCAAAGGAGGAGGTATCGTAATCTCTGATTTGAATTCATACTACAAAGCTACTGTGATCAAATCAGCATGGTACTGTTAAAAACAAAAACAATACCCACCCCAAAACAAAAACAAACTTGAGGACCAATGGAACAGATTAGAAGAAGCAGACACAACTACAAAGCACTCAGCCACTTTATCTTTTTTCTTTTTTAAATTTTATTTTAAAGAGATTAAGACAAAAGAGGACAGAACAAAGCAGATCTGAACAGAATTATGTAAACAACACAGTACTTCACCACAAGACAACCCGATATTAACCATAGCTACCATAATGTCTCTTTCTTTGAAATAGTTGAGCATACCTTCATATACAATAGTTTTAAACATTAACAAAATAGTATAAAACCATTCAAGAGAATGAAAGTATTACAGGGCATTCAGAACCAAATAACAGAAAGTGAACAATGGCCACTATATTATCTCATTTTCCATAAAAAATTTGTTTATACTGTCACACATATTAAAAGCCATAAGATACAACATGATAGAACCAATGGAAACAGAAGAACAAAAGCATGGTAGACCTTCAAAAGCAAGATGATATTAAATCAGTAATGGCTGTCATAATGTTTTCTTCAAAGTAGCTGTTCATACCATCACACATAATAAAATCAAACAAACCAGAATAAAACCATTCTAACTAATGAATGAAAACATTATAAGGCTTCAAAGCAATGTAATGGAGAATCATGATTACCGTAAAATCTTATGTACTTACCATTTCTTACACTAGGGAGACTATATAGTATTTATACATGTAAGTTTGATTTATTTCGCTTATAAGCATGGTCTTAAGTTGTGTCCATTTGTTTATTAATATCTCAATGTGATCATTCTTTATAGCTGAGTAGTACTCCATTTTATAAAAGTACCACAACTTTTTTATCCATTCCTCAGTTGATGGACACTTAGGTTGTTTCCAAGATCTCGCTATTACAAATTGTGCTGCTATAAACATGGGTGCACATATATCATTGTGGTATGATGTTTTCAGTTCTTCTGGAAATATGCCTAGAAGTGGAATAGCTGGTTCAAGTGGGACTTCCAATCCCAGCTTTTTGAGGAACTTCCAGACTGACCTCCACAATGCTTGTGCCAGTCTACACTTGCACCAACTGTGCAGGAGAGTTCCTTTTTCCCCACAACCTCTCCAGCATTTGTTGTTGGTAGTTTTCTTGATCTTGGCCATTCTTTCAGGAGTGAGATGGAATCTTGGTGTGGTTTTAATTTGCATTTCTCTAATGAGTAATGATGATGAACATTGTTTCATGTATTTATTTGCCATTTGTATTTTTTTATCTGAAAATTGTGTATTCATCTCAGATGCCCATTTTTGGATTGGGTCTTTGAATTTTGGGAATTTGATTTTTTAAAATTCTTTATATGTTTTAGACAGAAGTCCTTTGTCTGAGGGACAGTTCACTAAGATTTTTTCCCAGTTTGTGGATTTTCTTTTCACTATGCTGGAGATTTCTTTTTACATGAAGAAACTTCTTAGTAATATATGATCCCAGTTATTGATTCTGGGAAGTATTTCCCATGTGGTTTGATTGCTGTTCATGAATTCTCTACCTACCCTATGTCTTCAAGATTTTTATGTAAATTGTCTTCCAACAGATTTAGTGTTTCTGTTTTAATATTCAGATCTTTGATCCATTTAGATTTTTGTTTAGTGCATGTTGATAGCCATGGGTCTAGTTTTAGTTTTTGGCATATGGAGAGCCAGTTTTTCCAACACCATTTATTAGACTGTCATTCTTCCAGTAAACATATTTGGCCCCTTTATCAAAGATAAGGTGGTTGAGTGTGTTTGTAGTTGTGGTTGTATCTTCTAATCTGTTCCATTGATCTTCAGATCTCTTTTTATTCTAGTACCATGTTGGTTTTATTACAATAGCTTTGTAGTATAAGTTTAAGTCAGGGATTGTGATGTCTCCTGCCTTTCTTTGCTGCCTAGAATTGCCTTTGCTATTCTAGGTCTCTTCTGGTTCCAGATGAATCTTAGGAGTGATTTCTTGAGATCTATGAGGTATGTTGGTGGTATTTTCCTTGGGATTGCATTGAATCTGTATAAAAGTTTTGGCAATTAGACAAGAGAGAGAAATAAAAGGAGTAAAGATAGGAAAAGAGGAAGTTAAATTAACATTATTTGCAGACAACATGATACTCTACATAGAAGATCCCCAAAACTCCATTGAAGGACTCCTAGATGTAATAAATAAATTCAGCAGTGTAGCTGGATACAAAGTCAATACTCAAAAATCAATAGCATTCCTATATACTAATAGCCACCTTATTTTTGACAAAGGTGCTGAACACCTTCACTGGAAGAAAGATAGCCTCTTTAATAAATGGTGCTGGTAAAACTGGTTTCCACATGATGAAAACTAAAACTAGACCCATGTGTTTCATTAAAAACATCATACCATAGTGATGTATGTGCATCCATGTTTATAGAAGCACAATATATAATAACTAAACAAGCCAAATGCCCATCAACTAACGAATGGGGAAAAAAAGCGCATATTTCTATACAATAGATAAAGAAGGATAAACTCGAGGCTTTTATATATAAATGGATGCAGCTAGAGATCATACTCATAAGTGAAATAAATCAAACTCACGTGTGTAAGCATCATATTGTCTCTGTAGCATAAGAAACTAAAGGAGTAAGATATAAAATCTGTAATGCATATTGAGAAAGGGAAAGAAACTTCTCATGAGGAAAGAACAACTGAGGGAGATGAGGGAAAGGAGAAATGAAAGGGAAAAGAAAAAATATACATATATATGTATAAACATATATATACATAAACATTTATGTTTACATTATGTTATACATAAATGTTTATGTATATATATGTACAAGATAACTGACATAATTATACTAATAATTTCTTTTAATTCATTGAAGGAATCAGTTGGTGCTTATATTGTTTAATCATTTTTATTTTTTTGGTACTGAGGATCAAACTCATGAAAGCCAGCCCACCTACTCTTCTGGTAAACAGCTGTCTGCTCACCCTGGCTTGTGCCTATCTGAGGCCTGACCAGCCCAGCAGAATAGTTAAAGTCCTGCTCTTGCCCTATTTATCAGACTCTGTGTGGCTTCCAAACACTCTGAAGAGGTAGGGGTACCTGGAAATGGCTTCTTCCTGCAAATAAGTTTGGGGAACCCCAGCTGTTGCATATATGATTCAGCCATAGTGGCAGTTCCTAGGCAGGTTGCTGGCTGTGGCTCTCACTGCTCCATGATGGCCCGTCGTGCCTGACTCTGGCGGTGGTGTTCTTGGCTCTTTATGACTCTGTTATGCTCCTCAGACTTCCCTCATCCCCTTTGGGTAACCTAACAAACAGCTTCTTTGTTGAGGAGTGATTCCATCTAGAGAGAGAAAGGGAGAAAAAGACAAAAGCAAAAGTATTGATTCTGCCATGGTGTAAGTAGCAGGCAAAAAGCCACAGACCCTATCTCATTCAGAGGCTGTATAGATGGATGCATGACTACTAACCCTGTTCTTCAGCTATAATCCTTGCAGAGTATGTTGGCTTCTTGGGCTGACACAGCAAGTTAAGATACACTGAGTGACTTAAAATGACAGAAATGTATTCTCTCCCAGCTCTGGTGGAAGCAGTCTGAAATCAAGGGTCTGTGAGACGCTGCTCCCTTTCTTGCCCCATGGAACTTCTGAATATTGCCTGCATTCCTTGGCTTGTAGATACATCACTGCTCTCTGCACTTCATCTTCATATGGCCTCTTCCAGTGTTTCACTATATCTATGTGTTTGAGTTTTTTGTCCTTTGATAAAGACATCAGCCATTGGATTTAGCTTACCCCCAGCCTCGTATGTCTTCAGCATAACTTAGTCATATCTGCAAAGAGCCCATTTCCCAGCAGAGTCACACTCCAAGGTTCCAGGTGGACATGAGTTCTTTTGGGGAAACTGTCCAGTCCACTGCACTGAACAGCCTCTGTTAGCCATCCTGCACCCTCAGGATTTGATTTTCCTCCAGTGTTCAGCCTTCATACTTATGCTTCATGTCTCTTTCCTCCTCCACTTTGTGTGTGTGTGTTCTTTTTTGATGAAAGTGGTCATATGATTCTGACAGGAAGATGTGCACAGTTTACTTCTCTAAACACCCGTAGTGACAGTAACCCCTCTCCTACCACTTTATCCGCAGACATGTGTACATCTAATCACACCCTACTGTTGAGTTTGGGTTGATTTTTTTTTACCTGGCCCATGACTGTCTTGGTTACTTTCCTCATTGCTGGGGCAAAATATCTGATAACCAACATTAAAGAAGGAGAGGTTTATGGTAGCATATGGTTTGTAATGTGTCGGTGTCGCTCCCGGCCGGCAGGAAAAACACACGACAAATTCTGACGGTGTGCAACCTTGTCTTTATTTGTCTCCACGTGGGCCCCGCGAGGCCTCTGCTCTGCCACCAGTCCTTTCTTACCAGTGGACTTTCTCTATCTCTCTATCTCCTCCCGCAGGGAGGGTCACATACATATATATATGGACTCATCATCCAATAGGGCAACAGCAAGCAATGCAAGCTGATTGGTCATCGTCATTGGTTGCTAGGTAGACCAATCTATTGCGCGGGCTGTTTAAGTCGCCAGGGCAATCAGGGGGCAGGAAGCAGGCGCCAACTTGGCTCACTCGATGGGAGGGGTAATCTAGCTCAGGCTTTACTCTTTTCTACAGGCCTCACGTCCGCCAAGTAAGGCGACCGGGCTCGGCCGCGGCTCCCAACATCTCCCCCTATTTTATTTATTTTGAATGAATGTACGCATCGCAGCCCACCCTGGATTGAGTGCAGAGGCTTATGCCCTGTGTTGAGGCCCACCGTAGGCCCTTGGCTTGGACCCTGGTCGGCCGTCCCCGGGTCCACCAAGGCCTTGAGACCCTCGTCCTTTTTCCAGGGCCAGGAGTGAACTGGACGGAACCTGGATGCACATAGGCATGCACTCATGCCCCTCCGTGCGATCCCCTCGGAGAGACATCTAGATCTGGGCAGATTCTAGTAATCCAGCGGCTTTCGTGCAGTATGGGGTAGGGCCTGGCTTAGGTCGAGTCGTGCTGGGGAGGCACGCTCTTACCCGTCATTGACTCACCCACCCTGCTGTGTGGTGTCAATAGGGAAGGAATGCGGAAGACCCGCCACATCTAGACCCGGTCGTAGGCCAGTTGAGCGAGCCATGCGTAAGCCTGGGGGTCATTGTGCCCATCACGGGCTGCTGCCAGGGCCGCATGGGCAACCAGGCGTACTTGATGCCGGGCCGCCGCAAGGCGCCCATTAATAAATGATGTAACCCATCGGAGCAAGAATGGTCCTATAAGCAGGAGCAAGAACAAGGAGCATAGAGGGCCTAACAAGGGTCAAGCCGTTCCAGGCCCCCCAAAAAGGGATTGTCCTGCAGTTCTTTTAGGGCTCATCTTGTTGTTGGGTCTGCGGTTGGCCTCTGGTGGAACAGGCCTGATCTTCAGTCGAGGGACTTGTCGCGTCAACCTCTCTGGGACCCACAGTGGTTCTCGTCCCGGTTCCTGCGGAAAAACACAAACCGCGCCTCGGTTCCAGCTAACCACCGGATCCGGGCCCATCCATTGTCCCGTCAGGACATCTTTTTATCTAACCCATCCTTTATTTTTTGGGGATGGGGTACAATGTGCCATAGCTGGGGAACAATTTTCACTGTTTAAGTTTAAAAAATTGTATGTGAATAATGCCATAGATAACTGTGCCTTTGGAGGCAGGCCTTGGCCTTTTTTTTTTTTTTTTTTTTTTTTTTTTTTTTTTTATCGGTACCAGGGATCGAACTCGCGATTGCCTGCTTACAAGGCAGGCGCTTATGCCGCTGGGCTAAACCTCCAGCCCCTGTTTCCTCGACCGGCGTTTCTCTCAGCCTGCTCGGCAGAGAACTCTGCGTACCATGCTCGCCAGTCAAGATAACTACCCGAAGGAAGGCATGCCTTGGCCAGCTGCATCCAATCACCCGGTGTAAGAGGCTGAGAGGCAAGATTCTCTAGCATAGCTATGGTATAAGGAGCTGTGGGCCCGAAGGTCGTGACAGCGCTTTTTAATTCTCTAATCTGTTTTATTTCAAACGGTTCCCAAACATTGCGCCCTTGGCCTGGGGCCATTTGCACAGGAAATACTCCATAAGGACCGTAATCTATTCCTTGTATCGGTGGATCCCCTCCGGGCCATCGTCTACCCCTCCATAGCCGCCCATGAAAATACCGTCCGCCCCGCGGCGCGACGTCATAGGACGGCGGTCGCGACAGAGTGGAACGGGGCGTCACTTCCTGTGCCGGCTGAGAGAAGGGAGGGTCCCCCGTAGCGGCCTCTCGGCGGGGAGCCGCTTCTGGAAAAGAACCCCAGGGCGGAGCGGATGGCTCTCTATCTCCTCCCCGCCAGAGAGCACTCGGGGGTCCTTTCTCCTCTCTCTGCTTTTCTCGGGCGGCGCACGCACACAATTCGCGGCGCAACTCGGCATAGGGGTTTTTGGCCTCTCGGCTTCCTGCCCCACCTTCTGGTTCCTCCTTGCTATCTGAGTCGGAGGACTCCGG
This sequence comes from Cavia porcellus, assembly GCF_034190915.1. Taxonomy (NCBI): domain Eukaryota; kingdom Metazoa; phylum Chordata; class Mammalia; order Rodentia; family Caviidae; genus Cavia; species Cavia porcellus. The sequence goes on along the minus strand of NW_026947485.1, from coordinate 70,451,938 downwards.
AGCTTGGGTGTCCTCTATCTTTCCCTGGATTTTTTCCCCCTGGACAGATCCCTCCCGAGAGCATTCCGACTTTGCCTGCTCAAAAGCCTTGCGTGCGTCTATGATTTCCGCGTCTCTAACTGCCGACGGGAACCCCTTCCCCTCCCCTTCAAGACACGCATGGATCATTTCCCACAGGGGGCGAATAGCCGGCGAAATATCGCCTCCCAATTCCACCGAGGCGAGGTCCCCGCCTAACTTCTCCCATGACGGCAGGTTTAAATGCCCTGTGGGTAAAAACCAGGGAGCCACCCTATCTACCTCCGCTATGAATAGTTCCAGTGTTTTTTGACCTACCCTGAGGTCCCTAGATTTTAAAAGCTTCCTAAGGGCCTTTACCAAGGGCCGCGCCTCCGCGCTCGGTAAATTACCCATCCTCAACCTCTAAGGGCTGTAACTCACCGCGTGTGACTTAGAGAACCCGTCACCTACGCGTGAGCCTGAGGGGAGTCTAAAAGCCCTGTAGGTGCGCGCCACCCAGAGCCCAGGCTTATCCCCCACTCACCTGTCCGGCAGCACCACGCTGGAGCGTTGCACACCACCGCCGCGTCTCGGGGTTGATCAGTCCCCGTACGGGCCACCAGATGTCGGTGTCGCTCCCGGCCGGCAGGAAAAACACACGACAGATTCTGACGGTGTGCAACCTTGTCTTTATTTGTCCCCGCGTGGGCCCCGCGAGGCCTCTGCTCTGCCACCAGTCCTTTCTTACCGGTGGACTTTCTCTATCTCTCTATCTCCTCCCGCAGGGAGGGTCACATACATATATATATGGACTCATCATCCAATAGGGCAACAGCAAGCAATGCAAGCTGATTGGTCATCGTCATTGGTTGCTAGGTAGACCAATCTATTGCGCAGGCTGTTTAAGTCGCCAGGGCAATCAGGGGGCAGGAAGCAGGCGCCAACTTGGCTCACTCGATGGGAGGGGTAATCTAGCTCAGGCTTTACTCTTTTCTACAGGCCTCACGTCCGCCAAGCAAGGCGACCGGGCTCGGCCGCGGCTCCCAACAGTAATGGTTTCAGTTCATAGTTGGTTGTCTCCAAGACAGGGCAGTGTGGCAGTTGGGAATTGCAGAGGAGAAACAGTTCATGACAGGCAGAAGGCAGAAGGGAACAAGTAGCAAGCTATAAGTGACAAGCTGCGACCCTTTTCCTGTCTATTCTCCATGTAGGTAGCACTCCCACCCAGTTTGGGGCAGCCTTAATCTTAGCATTGTACCACAAGTCAATCCCAGTATCACATCCTTAATCCTAGCATCACAAACTATAGATCAGCCACCTCCACAAATCTCTGCCTGTGATTACATGGCAGCTGGGACCGGAGTGGGGGGCAGCTTCTATATACCAACCATAATAATGGCCTAATACAAGACTATGCAGGCAGTGGCTTATAATGAATGCTGTTCATTATGCTAGACCTGTAATGTTCCTTTTAGAGCACAAATGGAAATTCAAGTGCCATGTTTTTCAAAGAAATAAAAACAAAATTAAATGCACAATCGAATGAAATTGATTATATATATTAAAAAACACATCAAGTGTCCAGCTGTGGGGGTTTCATTTTGGCCCTTTCCAGTTTGTTCCTTCCCAGTGATGCTTTTTTTTTTTAATTTAAAGGAAGAAAGAAAAACTCCAATAAAAACGATGATATAGAATTTCAAAACAGGATAACAGGAAATTGACAATGTTTAATACATTGCCTCTTACTGTCTTCAAAGTAGCTGCTCAGATTACAAGATATAGGTATGCAAAATTCAGGAAGAACAACTGTGGTTTTTTTAAGTCCTGGTTTCGTTGGAGGGTCCCAGAACTTCTGTTTTGAATGCTGCAATGCTGCTTTTCCTCTGCACTGCCCATCTGCCACACCACCCTGCCTTGGAGTCAACCAACTATGAACTGAAACCACTGCGAACTGTGAGCTACCTTTATTCTAGTGATAGTTCATCAGGGTGAGCTTTTTTTCTCCCAGCGACAGCTATTTGATCAGATTTCCCATGCTCAGCCATTATCTCAAGGGCTGATGTGGTTTGGGGCTGTAAGTGGATTCTTACAGCCCCATTGCCATTCTCTTTCTTTTTTCCCAACATGAAAAGAGGGCATGGGAATACTACCAATGACAAAAACCCTTGTGAAGTGATGTGATTATTTGACCAGCCACAGATCTATATTTTCAGCTTTGTCTTGCTGATGTGATGGTGGTGACATTGTCATCAGTTTGATTTGCTTGCAGTGGAGGGCCTCAGGGAAGTTCCAGCTCTCCTTTTCATGGGGAGAGAGCAGAAAGGATAGGAGCCTGTCCTGATGAAAGCCCTAGTTTACTGGTATGATAGTTTCAGTATGTTTCTTCTTCCTTCCTAATGATACCCATGAGCTCAAACTCCAAGTGTATTGGTAGCACAAATGTCTGAATGGAACTAGGTGTACCAGAGGATTCCAGGCTGCATATGAGTTCTACAGGTGGACTTAGTTGGGTCAAGTGGATAGGGAGACTTTAATCGTGATTCTCCTTGGTTGGAAATACTTTACAATGAGTTACTTTTGGGTGCAGTTTAAGAGCATAAAATCTCAGCTTCAAGTTATATAACTTGTTGAATGAGGATGGTTTATAGTTCTTGTTCCCACATGTTGCTTTGTACCTACCAACATGATGCCAAAGCAGTCCAGTTTGTGCTGGCACCAAGCAGATACCTGGGTCTCATGGCTGCAGTTTCAGGTGCTCTTGTTATTTGCCTTAAACTCTCAAGTTCCAGTCTTAGGCATCAAAATTCTTTAGATGCATGTACTACCAAATACTTCTCCATTGTACATCTACTGCATGACTGTTCCATCCCCACTCATTGCTGGGAGGTGACAGTCCCTTTACACTTTCAGCCAAAGATCAGGGAGAGTGAAAGGGCTCTGCTTCAAGTCATGGCAGTTTCTTTCTCTCATGCTAGAGCAAGCAGAGCTCCAGGGAGTTAAGTCTTTGGGTCTCAGGCCCTTGCCAAGTGCTTTGCAGCTATTAAATCACATTGTCCTCGTTGTAGTCTCCATACAAGGTTATGACCAGTTTCACAGTTTTAAATGCTTGAAAAAATATCAAAAAGCAATTTTATGGCATATGAAAATGACATGAAATTAAACATTTCAGTGTTTTTTTTTAACCTAGCCATTATTGTGTTTTTAAAAGTCCTCCTAAAGCCTCATGTGGTTGTGGTGGGGGTGGGCCTTTGGAAGGTGGCTGAGTCTAGTGGTTGTGAGTGGTTCATTGTCTAACGCTAGGATTGATAGTGTAAATGCTGTACTTTCCCTTATACTGCAGCCACCATACCTTCCAAGGAAGGAAGGAGGCATGCTTTGCCTTTTGCTGTTTTGCTCTTCTTGCTTTTAGTATCTGCCACAACCACCATGTTGCCCCTCATCCACGCCACCCTGCCTTGGAGCCAGCTGATTATGGACTAAAATCTTCACAAACTGTGAGCTAAATAAACTTTTCCTTCCTTCATTTTGGGTGTCGGGAGTTTGTCCCAGCAACAGGAGAAAAGTAACGAAGACAAAATTTAGTACCTGTGAAGTGGGATTTTTGCTGTGACTGTATCTGCTCATCTGGTTCAAGAGCCTTTAGGAATGACTTGTGAGAAGAGTTTGGAAAGGTTTGGAGATGCCACCAGAAAGTGTGAAGTTGGAACAGCTTAGGCTCTTCTGTATGAGAGATTCTGGTCAGAGCTTAGAAGACCAGAAAACCATTAAAGATCAGGCTCAGGAGATTTCTGCTGGGAAGAAGAACTGCACAGTTTGTTGGACTCCAGACAACATGTGTTATGGCTTGACAGAAAGTTTGTCTGCATTTTGCTCATGTTCAGAGACTTTGAGACTGAGATTAAAGGTGTCAGACTAATCTGGCAAAAGAAATTTCAAGGCAGTCGAATGTTGAGGCAGTAATATGGCTATTGTTGGGGGCTTTTAGCCAGATTTACATAGCAAATCAAGAGCAAAGAGCCCAGCAGGATGATTTAAAACATTGAATTTGTCCAGGAAAAAAGCTCCAGTAAACTGTGTACTGCAAAGATAGAGCTGAAATCTCTACTGTTGAGAAGGAAGAGGGGAATATAAAAGATAGCATTAGGGCATCACAAGCAACAGTGAGTCTCCATGCTTTGCGCCTCAAAACTGAAAAAGTGCAAGACTTTGCTTGGAGGGGAAAGCAGCAGAACATCATGTTCCAGAATGGCAGTGGAAGCCACACAAGACTCCAAAATGGCAGCAGCCACACCTGGTTCCAGAATGGCAGCAGCTAAAACATTTGTTCTTCAAAATCAGGTTGAGAGTGCTCAGTGATCTAGGCACTTAACCCCTACAGCCAAGAGAGAGGAAAGCCTGGTTACTGCTCTAGCTGGCAGAAGACCTTGGCATCATCCACATGGCACTGGGTTTAGGTACATACAGAATGTAAGAGTTCTGAGGTTAAAAAAGCTTTCAAACCAATTTTTGAAGACCTGAGAGGCCAGGCAGTGCACCCTTGAGAGGGCAGTGTGTGAAGCTTTGAGTGTGAAGCCAGAGGCACAACAGAGAGCTCAGAAGTTTGGAAAACCCAGAAATGTGGATCATCTAAGGAAAGCTGCAAGGAGGAAGCAAAGCTAGCCCAAGGAAGAAGTTGTAGGAGCTATAACCACAAGTGCTATGGGTATGGAGTCACTAAAGGCTTTTGGAGCTCACAACTAGATTGCTTCAGATGCTGAATGTGGAACCCCAGTGCTTAATGTTTGCCCTGTTGGTTCTTGGACTTCTTTTGGTGCCATTCCTTTGTATCCCTGTTTTTACTTTTGGAATGGTAATGTTTATCTTGTGCCACTGAAAGTTGGAAATATTTAACTTTGTTTTCATTTGTACAGGGGGTTATGGCTAAGAGTTTGCCTTAGATCTCAGAGGAGAGTTGGAACTTGGACTTTTCATGAAGGCTGAAAATGTTAGGACTTTTGCAATGCTTGGAGATAGACTAGATGTCTTTTACATAAAGGATGTGCGTGAGTCTTTGTGGGGCCAAGTGGGGAATGTTATGGCTTTTGTTTAAATGTCCCCCCACAGCCTCATGTGGTCATGGTGGGGGTGGGCCTTTTGAAGGTGGCTGAGTCTAGCATTTGTGATTGGTTCATTGTCTAGTACTGGGACTGGTAGTGTGAGTGCTGCACCTGCGCAGGGGTGGGGAGCCAGTGCACAATATAAGGGAAGGAAGGAGGTGTGCTTTTCCTTTCTGCCTTTTTTGCTCTTGTTGCTTGTGACATTTAGCCACAACACCCTGCCTTAGAGGTAACTGATTTGGACTGAAACCTCCACAAACTGTGAACTAAATAAACTTTTGTTTCCTTCATTTTTGTGTGTCAGGTATTTTGTCCCAGCAATGAATGAAAAGAAACCAAAAGAAACATATTGCCCTTGGTTGGTTCTGCACTACAACAGCTAAGTACACAGCTGAGGCAGGCTCCCATCATAAAACAGTTAACTCTTTGGCCTTCATAGAGAATAGTCGCTGATGCCTACTGTCTGTGGTTGTTCCAATATCCTTCCCATTGCTCAGATGAAATGGAAGTATAGACTTTTGTCTGGGCCCAGTGATGTGGTACAGTGATAGCCTTCAGGTGAGAACCATGAGGCCATCTCTGTCAGCTGCTCCAGAACAGGCAGCAGCAGTAGAGCACTGAGAGACCATGTGCTGTTAGGTAGCTGTCCAGCATCCCGGTGTCCCCTAAGACCCCTTAGAGTGACTTCAGTGAGTGCCTGTGCATATGTGTGATGAAAGCACGAGAGAGAACCATAACCAGGGGAGGATGAGTTAAACACATTTGAAACATCCTCTCTGCTCTGGAGCAGAGGCTGCAGCGGAGTTATTTCCACAGGAGCAATGAGGGATTCTTGCTGTGTTGAGATAGCAACAGTTGTTGGGAAATGATAATAATCATTTCTAAGTGGAAGAGAGCTGACGTTACTGTAGCCTATGTTCTCTGTGGAAAGCCTGGTTGCACATTTTCTAGGAGTCCTTAGTCGCTGGCGAGTAAGTGAGCAGTGTTCTGCCCTGTTGCTACTCAGGTGTCATTTTTCATGCATGTGGTTCCTGTTCTTGTGCTATCTTGTTATTAAGTGCAGAACAGATGCAACTGTGAGTATCACTGAGCATGGTGTGTGGACAGAGAGATGTGGGATGCCTTCCTCCGTGCTGGCTCTAAAGCCTCTTCAGGATAATATGAGAGGGAGGACATTTGTTTGCTTAGGAATAAAAAGGCATCTATTGCACAGAAAGGCCTGGAAGCACCATAATCTGCTAAGATGCCACTGGAAAGCAAGCTTCATATTTATGGAGCAGTAGGGATTTCTGCAGCACCAAACCTTTTGTAGTATTTTGAAAAATTGATCAAACTTGTTCTTTTCTTCCAAAGAGTCCAAATGAGGGAGGTACAAAACCTGTTCCAGATGTAGGAATTGCCCTGCAGTCTGCCTAAGCCATGGCTGCACGATTTATGGCTGTTTCCAGGAGACGGGGGGAGACTTTTCCCAGCTGTAAGCCAGACCTACATAAGAGAGAGAAGACTTCATATGCTTATTCCTGAAGTTATGCCTTTTATTTTTCTGTGATTCCTTTATGATGACTATAGGAAGATTTCTGCATTTTAAGGAAAGCTGCTAAGTGGTGTTTCTTAACACCACTTTAAAAAAAAACTCCTATTTGTTTCTAAAAAGATTTGAGTAAGGCTGTTGGTTAAGAGTATAAACTCCTTTTTCTCATTTCCACCCAGAGTCTGCTCAAATAATCATTTCCTCTGCCCAGCTCCATTCCTGGGCGTGATCTCAGTGCAGAGATGAGAAGATCTGTTTCTGCTTCATGAGCGGAAGTACCTCTCTCCCTGCTCTCACTGGTAACCTACTATTGAAATGACCTTACCTCAGGATCTGCTGATGCAAAAGGGGCTACCAAGGTGCCTGGAGGAGAAGCCTGGCCTCCTCAGCCTCATCTGGCAATCCTCAGGCACTGGAGAGAAGAGCCCTGCTGTTGTCAGAGTGATTACACGCTCTTGGCATTTTAAACGTGGGTTTCACATTTTTTTCCTCCTTCTCTGGTGCTTAGTGGTATTATCTGTTTTTAGTGCTTACAAGGCAGAGTAAATGCTTTACAGCTGTTGGGCTGAACTCAGTTCAGTGTTTCCCCATCCCTTCCCTCCCATTTCCACCTCCCGTTTCCTTCTCTTCTGCTAGGAATGTTTGTCTCAACAAAGCAGAATCTCTCATGTAGATTAATTCCCTGGGTACACACTCCAGAACCCATTGGATCTGCCCAAACATTTCCAGGAGACACACAATGGTAGCTTGTGCCATCCCCTCTTCCAAAGCAAAAACAGAGAAGTAGGGCAGGAAGCCCCGGGCACTGCTGGGGTTCCTGCTGTAGGGGTCTGGTGTTACCTCTACCCTTTTTGCCCTCCACTGATTGGGGATGGACCACTGTGATGACTGTTCTCATCACTGGTTTTTGTGTCCTTTATGATTTATTCTCCACAGAACATACAACCTTCTAATGACCTACATATGTCAGCTATTTTAGTTTTTATACCTGTTTTCCCCCCTGGAATGTTTCCTCCATGGGAGACAGATTTTTGTCTTTTCATAGCTGTTGTTATTTGTATATTTAAAATGGGGCTTAGTAGTTATTAAATGTTGCATAAATTAAATTTTGAAAGTGAGTGAAGTAGTCTCTCTGGAAATAGCTATGTGTGTTATAATCTAGTCCAGAGAATCTGAATTGTGCCAGATGTTAAGTGGCAAAATAGAAGTTGAGATGTAAGATTAGAAGTTTTCAGAATACACATCCTTGGACTTGCAAGTCAGACTATGGTCCTTCTACATGAGTATATTGATCTTGTCAGAGAAATCCAGACATGATAGTGACAGCAGGACCTGGCAGTCCCTCTGGACAGCATCAGCCTAGGGCTGGAGGTTCAGCCTTCATCATTCAGCCAGGCCGGCAGAGCACGGCTCTTTTTGGGTAACCAGCCCAAAAGACATGCGGGTTCAGACCCGTGTGTGTCTTGTTGCCCAGGACTAGATCGACATGTTTGTGCTCAGCCACTCTTGTCCCCAGGTCTGGTCACAAGGCTGCAGTTGTCATTGTGCATCCCTGCGATTCCTCCTGGTTCACTGTGCTGGAATGGGATGTTCCTTCAGACTTAGGTGGAAGTTCTTTTCCTTTTATTGGCCATGTGAGGAAAATGATGTTGGATGGGTGTGAACAGCACAGTGTGGGTATGTGATGATACAACAACAACAAAAAAAATAGAGTATTTTGAACTTGAAAAGTACTTCTTCCTGATTTTTCTACACTAGTTTCACTTCCTCCTTTGATAATGGGTCCAGTGATGAACATGTCGTTATTACTTCAGTGACCACACACTGGAAGATGGAAGGAAATGGGAGAACACAGGGGCCTTTGCAGTCCAGCTCTCACAGCAGGGCTGTCCCTGCGAAAGAAGCATTGGGTGCTGCTGGACCTGCAGGCAGGGAGTGGGATGGAGGTGGAAGGGTTTTGTCCACTTGGAGGTGTTCCAGGATGGCGACTTGAGGAGCTGCCTCTGGCCTCTCCACCTCCACACTCACACTGAGGAAAAGCTGGAGTCCGATGTGAGTGTGACCAACCTCATGAAACCAGCCCCCTGGCTTGGTAAGCAAATAGGTTTCCCAGAAAGGACAGCTTGCATTTGGGGGACATACTTTGTGATTATCCTTCCCCCAACTGTTCTCTGATACTTGATTTTATTTTTGCTATTTCCTTTAGAACATTTTCCCATATTTAAAAAAATTTTTATTTTTATTTTAAAGAAGATAAACCCAAGGAAAATAAAACAGAATAAAGCCAATAAAAAGAAACCAGTGTAAGTGATACAGGACTTCAAAACAATATGAAATCAACAATGGTTACCATAGTGTCTCGTTATCTTCAAAATAGCTGCAGATACCTTCAGACATAGTGAAAAACAAACAGAACAGAACACAACAAAACAGAACAGAACCATTAAAACAAAACAATGAATGCAATAAAGTACTTCAAAACACGACTATAGTGTATCCAAAATGGCTACCCTAATATATCTTGCTATCTTTGAAATAACTGCTCCTGCCATCAGATATAACAAAATCAAATAAAACAAAACAGAATAAAACCCAACCCAACAAAACAATGAAAATGGTACAGGACTTCAAAACAGGATAATTAACAATGGCTACCACCTTCAGAATGAGATTCCCCATAGATGCTACATTCCATGTTACTATCCTATGAATAGATGACCAGACCACTGGTCCTAGACCTTCAAGGTCAGTAAAACACTAAACACTACAAGCATCAAACTGCAATTCAGTCCAATAACCATCCTCACAGCCTGTGTATTTCCAGATCAGCTGGTCACTTATGGGGGGCAGAGGGGTGGTGGTTGGCTCTTCTTGTTCTTTAGCCTATGTGCTGGAAGAGGCCAGGGTCTGGCTGTCCCCCCGCTGCTGCCAGCCCGCACATGAAGCTGGTTCACAGTTAGGGATTGCTTCTTGGGGAGGCCTCTCATATCTATTGATCCAGCAATGTTGGGAGTCTGTATTATAGAAATATAAATAAAAGACAAGAGTACTTCATGATCTGTGCATCAATAGGTAGATAGATACATAACAAAATTATTCAAGGGGCAAAAAATAGAAAAAATCTGAATAATAACTTTAAGGGAAGAGTTGAGTAAAATCTGGTTAGTTTATACTATGAACTGTGACAATGTTAGATTTCTATTCACTGTCCTGGAGGGAGAAGATGTAGAGTTTAGTAAGAAAAACAAGAGAAATGTGTATGATGTAATTTCATTTTGAGCAAATAAAATTTAAAATTCCTCCACATACATAATCAGATATATTTGTGCAAGGATGCCAACAGCAGTAGAATAATTGGATGAGGTAGCGAATGGAGGAGAGTTGGAGGGGATGGTTCGAGAGATCTGAGAGGCAGGGGCAGTAATAACACAGTGAAGGACAGGAAAAAGGGTTTGCCAGCATCTGCCTGCCTGTCATCTGTCTGTGTGTCTGTCTGTTGGTCTGTTGATCATCTGTCGTCTGCCTGCCTGTCTATCATCTGTCTATCATTTGCTTGAATTGGTTGTGTTAAATGTGTAATAATTTAGAGGAGTAGTAAAAGATAAAGAAGAAAATGGAAGGGAAATTTCCTTTTCTTACATGTTAATCCCATCTTTTGTTTTGTTGTTTTTTATAAACATTGTCTCAATCTTGTGATTAAAGGCAATCCCAAGGTTGTATAATGAAAACTCATTAGCTTTAATCATTTGAAGATGGTGTTTTAAATAATTAAAAGGAAACCTAGAGGTTATTTAAAAGTAAAATATTTTGAGCTAAGACAGGAATTTTGGGTATAATGAAAGATGAATGACTTGAGGAGTGCTCGAATTTTTCTAAGTCATTTCTCTGCTGTACAGAAGGTATTCGTTTTTGCCTAGTGTTTCAGAAAAAAATGTTTCCTTTCTGAAGTCTAGGGGATACAGGGTCAAATTAGGAGCATCAGCTCAGTTAGGGAATCATCTTCTGGTTAGGAAGTAAGGCATCAAACAAAGAGTCAAACTCCTGAGAAGAGAGAGAGAGAGAGAGAGAGACATGTTTTTCTCCTGAGGTAACAAAATGTGATTTATATTTTCTTGTAATTTGGATATCCAATTATTTTTAATAGTTATTGTCCATTTTAAATGAACTCCATTAAATGTTCATGTTTGAAGCTGATGAATGCATCTACATCCAGACAAGACATTGGAGAGTCAGTCGCTGCTTAAGAGAAATGTGGGGAGGATTGGATACAGAATCATGTTCTCATTTGGTTGTAGACTCTGAGCTGATCCCTGGTAGCTATACTAATTGATACTGAGGCAAATGAGCTAGTATGTAAGATTAGTAGAAATAGTCATTCTAGCTATCATGTCCCATTGATTTTAAAATGATGATTTATTTTGTTCAGTGCAGTCTGAGTACATCTTACTTCATTTGTATGCATTTAATTAGGGTAATATAAGTCAATAATGGCTTTATCTAAGTGAGGGTGTTGACAATCCTGATCATTTGAGTTCTGGATATTTGAAGAATCTGACAAGGTAGCAGTCTATACCGTAGACTTGATTCAGACAAGCCAGGAAAATAGAATAGTACTTATTGTTAGAGGGGCAACTGCTTCAAACATAGATAAGACAGAAATCCAGGGTGGGATCTGTGCTCCTTTGAGTCTGGCTTTCTAAGTCTGAATATTCATCCAGCGGTGCCAACATTTTGGGAAAACTGGTCGTGTAGCGGGACATTTTTCTACCTCATAGAGTGAAAAATCCTTCATGAGCCCCAATCCTGGAGTGGTACATAGGAGTAATTTTCTGTCCTTGGGGTGGGCTGATCTGAGGAGGAAGTATCTTTGGTGCCAGAAAGTGGAAAGTGCCGTGGGATGATACCTACTGGCTGGGTCACTTAGCCTGCATCCACCCGAGGTGTCCTGTGCAGCGTTTCCTATGAGTTTTGCTGTCACTTTGTTTCCCTGGGCTTTCTGTTTGCTTCCTCTCCTGTCTCCTGTGTCCCAGCAGCAGGGTAGTGTGTGAGGCTTTGCAGTTGATATCCCTGTGTGTGTTGGAGTCCGTGGTTTTCCGCTGCTTATCTCATGCCTTTTTTTTTATGATGTTTCAGCTCATCCACCATACACCATGTGCTTTAGAGTGAAATTCTACCCACATGAACCCTTGAAGATTAAAGAAGAGCTCACAAGGTATTTTTGTTTGTTTGTTTAACTTGTGCCTTTAGCCTTCCAGGGCTTCTGCATCTTACAGGCTCCACATCCCTGTTGTCTAGAGACTGTCTCCATGAGGCAGGCACTGGACTCAGCATTTTGGCTTGAGTGCTGCTCTTACACTTAATTGCCTTAGAATTTCTTTTTCAAACAATTGTCATTGGGAGTGTAATTAGCTGCACAGAAAAGCAGTGGTTATGAGGGGGAGGTTTTCTCTGAAAACATCTGACAGTGGGGTTCTAAAAATAAGTAGATCAGTGTCTTCAGGACATGGGAAATTCATAGCTAAGGAACCCCTGCACTGTTTCTCAGAACTCAGCTTTTCTAGGAGGGATGAGGTTGCTTGAACTGGTGGACAGCTAGTCATTGTACTTTCCTCTTGCTTAACTGACTGAGGGGCAGGTTTCCCTTCCCTGGAGGACTCTTCTCAGCGCAACTTTCCAAATTTCCCATTCCTCTTGCCTCCCTGTCTCTCCTCTTCTGCAGGGCTTCAGTCAGTCCACCTTCTGGGGGTTTTGCTTCCCTCAATCACTTGACGGGGCTCTGATTTGGAGACCCCTATAAAACACTGTGTATAATCATCTCTTGGGATAGTTTTCTTAGGTGCAGACTCAACAGAAAAGCAAACACAAATGGTAGAGAACATTGGCAAAGGAGGTTAGGGTTGGGTTTTCTGCTTTCATGTTATCCTGAGCTCTGGTAGAGCCTGACCCTGGTAGTGCTGTGGTGATTTCAGGAATAAGCAGCTGGTTCTGTTCTGTTATTAATGTGCCCACAGCTAGAGTAAGGTGTGTGTGTGTGTGTGTGTGTGTGTGTGTGTGCGCGCGTGCTTGCGGGGCAGAGGTGGGGGTTTGAGAAGGATGGAGAAAGAAGCTGTGTGAGTAGCAGAAGAGCAGTAATGGGTCATGGACACTGTACGTGGTATTTGTAATTTTGTACTCTGGCCTGTGTTTTTCTTTTACATTGAGGCAAAATTAATGAAACATAAATTACTCTCACCATTTTGAAGCGTACAGTTCAGTGGCATCCAGTCCACTCATGGTGTTGGACAACCACCCCTCCCTTCTAGTTCCAGCACATTTTCATCACCAGGAAAAGAAACCCCATATCCAGGAACAGCCCATACCCCGCCCTGGCAGCCATTCATCTGCTCTGTCCCTCTCAACATTTCATATCAGTGGAATTACACAATGTGTGGCCTTGGCCTGCTTTTTGACTTTTATTTATTTGGTAAATTCTTTTGTGGTTCTGATTATTTACTTATGGGAGACAGACTCCATCAGCTATATAAAACAAGAAAGGTAGCAGAGGGAGATATTTGTTCTGCCTTACGGGTGCTAACAGTGTAATTAGGAAGATCAAAATAAAAGCTAACGCCTCATTTTTGTCATTTGTTGTCTTTATAATCTTTGCTGGACAATAAGAATTGAATATATGTCAGAATAAAAATTGAGGATAAATCTTTTGTTGTTGAAGAGAACAAAAGAATACAAAAATTTAGTGACTAACCCTAATTAATCCCCTCTCAATTAAATAGTGTTTTCCTGCTTTTGACTAAGAAACTTAGGTATGAATAATGGAATATTGTGAATATTGGATTCTAAGGAAAATTAAGATGGTCTCCTGCCTTTACACAGGTACAGTTTTTCTCTGGATCAGCACAGTTCTTAGCATTACAAACCAATTTAGAAGCCATATGTAACCCTGTACGAATAGTTTAAACCCTTGTTTGGAAAGTTTTTATTGTATGGAAAGTTATTTTGTTGTCAGGTTAACCTAAAATCTGAGACAAATTTAATATAGTATATGAGAAATTAACATCATGTCTAGGGCCATGCTAAGGAATAAAGAAATATTAAGAAAAAGGCAGGTTTCAGTGGACAGAGCAAGAAAAATACTCACTAAAAGGTTTTTGAAACTTTCACGTTCTTTTATCTTTCCATTTGAGCAATCATTTTACAATTGTTTATTTTTCTAGGATTTTATAAATATTATATGCAACTAAATGCTACCCAAAGCATGTTGAATTTAGTTTTTTTTATTGAGGATAGTCTTTAATTCATTTGAGTGAAGAAGCAATATCATTAAGAGCAACACGATAATTTATGTCCCAGATCCTCTTGTATTTTGGTTGTTTAATCCTCTCATGCTGGGGTGACACTCAAGACAGACACATTATTTTTGATGGCTATGTATTTAAAAAATGAGCATCCTCAACTTGAAGCTATAGTAAAGCCCTGTGGATTATGCTGAATCCACAATAATCCTTGATTATCTCTGTAGGTCACTGATAAGAGAATAAAACCAAGCTGTGACCTAGGAAACTTGATTTCATAAAACCTGATTTCTGAGTTATGAATTAGACCTCAAACCTCTCATATGAATAGTTGTTTAAGCTGTTTTTCACTACCAAATTGCTCAAAAAGTAGAAATGTTTTATTTCAATGCATACATTCATCAATCAGGAAAGAAACCAACCTCACGGCATTTGGCCTGGTATTTAGTCTTTAAAGATCTGGGCATTCTAAGTATTGTGTGACTGTGATATTCTGAATGCTCTAGGGCCATGTCACATCAGATTATTTGGACATTTGTTACAGATTCTTGGTCCCTGGTCCTGTAACTCCAGGGCCGGCAATCTGTATTTTCCTAAGTTTTCAAGGTAATTTGAAATTCTGCCAAATATTGAGCACTGTTATTCTGAAACAGTTTGGATTTTGAAAAATTTCTTTTGGCAGGTTTTAATGTGTGCAGTTTAGTGGTTTTTGGTGTGCTCACACATTTGTGTCACTGCTGCCATGGTCTAATCCCAGAATCTTTTCATCACTCTAGTGGCATGTCTCCAATCCAAGTGTCAGCCTATGTTCTCCCTGTCATTCAGTCCTTGAAAACCAAGGACCTTATTTTTGGTCTCTGTAGATTTATCTTTCTTGTACATTTCCTGTAAGTGCAGTCATACATTATGTGACCTTTGTGTCTCTCTTCTTTTTATGTATCATAATGCTTTCAAAATTCATCTGTGTGGTAGTGTTTATCAGTATTTTATTCATCTTTATGATTGGGTAGTCTACTGCATGTTCACTTTATACATTGTGTTCACTTTATACATTCATCAGCTGGTGAGCAGTTTGGGTTGTTTTCACTTTTCACAGTTGGAGATGAGAACCATAGGTTTACAGTTGTGTTACTCAGAGCGTGGTCTTGGAGCAGTGTTGTCAGAAATATCGAGTTTTCCCCCTCCCCCACCAAACTTACTGAGTCAGAGCCCCCATTTTCACAACTGGCCTCAGTAATTTGTGTGCTTATTCAGGTGGAGTGGCATTATTTTAGGAGTTAGTCCAAGTCTTTTCCTACCAAGTATAATATTGTTCCTTTGACCAAAAGCACACCAAAGTGAATACAAAGTGTGTTAGGGACTTTCTTCCCTGCACACAGTTCTTTTGTAAAATGAGACCAGACTGTTATCTAAGCCCATGCTGCGTCCTCTGTGTTTAACACAATGATAGCAGGAAGCGGGTATGAAGATGAAAACTTCTGAATGAGAACTCAGTTAGCCACGGAGTACCTCCATCCATCCCATATGGTTCAGTGCCCGAGGCCCACAGTGCTAGGCTCTGTGGCAGGCAAAGTCGCTGGGACCCAAGCATGCTAACCACTCTTTCTCTGATTCTCCGTTTCTTTGCCTTTAAAATGAGACTTGTGTATGTTGCTTCTTATAAGGCTGAGTTAAGATCAAATCCCTTAATCACTGGTGTGTGTATCAGTCTCCCACAGAAGTGTCCAATAGTATTTCTATCTTAGAGTCTATCTGTCTATCTAACTACCTGTCAACACTTATTACAAGGAATTGACTCACATGAGTATAGAGGCTGAGAAATCCCACAGCCGCCAAGCTGGCAGTCCAGGACAGCCAGTGCATAGTCTGAAGGGCTGATGTGTACCCTTGTGGCCTAGTGTCCAGTCCAGGTCTCACGACCTAGGAACTGCAGCACTGAGGATGAGAAGATGGTTGTCCCACTCACAGTCAAGCAGAGTGGATTCAGTCTTCCTCTGTCTGTTTTCTTTGGTCTTCAGCAGTCTGAATGATGTCCTCCCATCGTAGGGAGGGCCTTTGGCTTTGCTCAGTTCAAATTCTGAGATCAGATGCTGATCCTTTCTGGAAATGCCCCCATAGACACCCAATAATGTTTAGCTGCTATCTGGGCATCCCATGGTCTAGTCAAGTTGACACATACAATGCACCATCACATGGTGGTCACTAGTACTGGTTGAGAGGGGTCTCAGCCCCCAAGAACATGGGAAGAAAAAAATGAAATTTATTTTTAGGACTTAAATGCTACAGTAAATCTAGAAAGAAGCTGACTTTGATCAGAAACAATAGATGCCAGGCTTGAACCTGGAATAAAAGAATTAACCTATCCAAGAATGACCAGGAAATCTGTAGAGGTCTTGCCCAGCAGAGAGGACACAAAAAGGATGAGGACAAGGTGAGCCTGAGTTGCAGATTGTAGAGTGGGGACTCCTGGATGATTTTTATTCGGTGCTGCTATGTTTTTAGAAACAGTGGCATGGCATTTAAAAACTCAGAGATTTCACTTGTAAATTCAGTCTCAGAAACATCTCTTCTGCCTTCCTGAGAGATGACAGTGGCTGGAGCTGAGTGCTGGCTGATCCCTGCCTGCCATAGGAAGCCTGTTTGGCCTCCCCTACCCCTGAGGCCCCTTAGACCATCCTTCCTCTGGCAGTAGGTTTGCCTGACCCTGGGAAGCAGTGGGCTGGGCTGATAGCCAGCTCCACCTGCAAATCCGCTGCCTTTCTGTCCTTAGCATGGTGCTTGTTTGATGGATGAATGTGAGTCCATCCACCCCTGAGAGATGATGAGGTTGTCTTGTTACCTGAATTCAATGCATTCTTGATTCTACATTTCAAATAGAATTTGGGCAATAGGGACCTGAAGTGGAGGTGATGGGGCATGGCTGTTACCGTTTGGGGACAGTGGCTATAGGGCCCTGTGTCTTCTGAGCTTTCCTCAGGCCTCTTTAGAGGCTGAGGGGATCTGTTTGCCCAGACATTGAGTTTCAACATTCTGAAAACCCCCCGTTTCCCTGCTTGTCTAGGAGAGGCTGGGTGCTCCAGTGACTGTGTATAGGGCTTTGGTGATGTAGGTGAACCCTGCATGGGCAGCCCTTCTCCTCCAGGCTTCTGTCAAACTTAGTGCAACTGTTTGTCCCTTGTGTTGCAGGTACCTTTTGTATTTACAAATCAAACGTGATATTTTTCATGGTCGATTGCTGTGCTCCTTTTCCGATGCTGCCTACCTGGGTGCCTGTATCATTCAAGGTAAGTCTAGCACCAGTGCCCACTGCCGGCACTGCGTTGGTCTGCCGAGCTCTGCCCACAGGTACCACCTATGTTTTCTGCATCTGTCATTAAAGGCTGGCTGGGACTGTTCTCAGCAGCAGAGGCCTCGGTTTTCCCTCAACTTTCCTCCTGAGCCACTGCGGTTCTAGTAGGAAGCTGGGCTGAGGTGGTTGCAGTGGCCTCTGTAAATACAAAGCACCTTTCAGGCCCTACAGTATGAGTCCTGGGGTCTCTTTCATAAGAGGTGAACTTGTAGTTTTACAAGCTCCGAAGTGGTGTGGGTTTCTGTTCTGAGCTCTGATCCACCAGTGTGGGGCCTCACAAACGCGTGGAGGAAGGTAGGTTTCAAACAAAGGTCTTTCCTGACACCCTCACATACATATTTCATATGTGATGTGTACATTTGTATGTACCGTGTACATGAATATCTGTGTAGTGTATCTAATTGCACAGTTTTTCTAGCCCTGTATATGAGAAGTGAGACAAGCAGCAGGTTCACAAGCTGTCACAACCCAGTTTGAATCTTTCTTTCCCCTTCCTGGTTATTTCACCATAGACAAATTACTAGTTCCCTAAGCCCTGGCGTCTATGTGTCATGAGCAGGTTTGTCATACCTCAACTTTGGTCACTGAGACTTCACCAGGAGAGGCCAGATCCATCAGCAATGGCTGCCCATCTTTTAGGGTTGAACATGCCCGTAGCTGGGGACACCAGGAGCAGCAAGTGCACTGACCTGGGTGGCTTCCGAGTGATTCTCCTGGGAAACAGTGTCTGGCAGTGGAGCCTCCATGACCAGAAGCAGCAAGCCCAGGGGTTCTATTGCCCTTGGCTTGGTGGAAGGCAGCTGGCCCCCCGGGCAGTCTGGAGGGACCTTAATGATAGCCATTTGTATCATGGGTGCTAATGACATGTTTATGAGTGAGAAGGAGGGGGTGACAGGAAGGGGAAAGGGGAACAAGGCAGCACTGAGAGTCTGTCAGTGCTGTGATGGATCTAGAAAGAAAAACATAGGAGCTCGTGATGAGCCAAAATGTGTCATAGGAAGCTGCACATCACAATGCCAGACTTCATTCATCACTTCAGGGAGAATCCCCTGTTTCTCCTGGGAATCTCCCTGGGCCCCCGCTGGCCCTGTGGGATGCCCTGAGCTGGGAAATAGTCCCTTTGTCATGTTTCCAAATGTGCTTGGTCTCTGGGAATTTTGAAGTGGCTTTTGTGTGTTGCTTTTTCCTCTTCTCTGGGAAGTACCCACTGCTATGTAGCAGATTTTGGCAGCACAGAAAACTCCTTGGGATATTGCAGTGTTCAGTAGCTAGGAGTGTTCTGCAGCTGTGAGGGGTTCTCAGGATTTCCAAGGGAAGATCATGCTTTTGAAAGCCGCCTTGTTTGCCCCCAGAGTGAAGAGTTATTAGACCTCGCTGTAATCTTCCTTAGCAATGGAAAAGGCACGTGACTAGTTAGGGGCACTGTCTCTGGAGGGAAATGGGAATCAATACTAATCTAAGCAGCAGGCCAGCATATGAGGATTTTAGAAAGCATTTAAGCATCAGTGAATTATTGTCACGTCTCCAAGCACAAGCTCAGTATAGATCTGTAATGGAAAGTTCTCCATCCTCTGTTGCGTTTGAAATAAAGCCACAAAGGCTCCACCCAGAAGCTGGACCCTCATTCATCCCTCATGGCTATTATCACAGACCACACACAGTGGGAGAGGAAGGAGAGTTGGAAATGGACTGGTTGACCTTGAAGGGACCTTTCATCTCTAAAATGCATTCTTGTCTCTGAGTCACTTGGGGCAAGTTCAGTAAAGGTGGGTTCTTAGCCTTCTCTGATTCTCAGGGTCAATATGCAAGTAGTTCTGGAGGTTAGGAACAAATGCAGGTAAAAATGGGCTTTGTCAGAGCCAAACATTCTCACACAGTGACGGGAAGGTGGTGTCGCTGATTCAAGAGCAGTGGCCATGAGAGAGATCATTGTCAAGCTTGCTGCTGTCTTTCTGAGGAGTGTGTTTTAGGCTTTGGTGTATGCAATGTGTGTAAACATCACCCAGAGCTTTGCTACCTGTGGTTACTGAATCCAGCAAATAAGTTCAATACATACAGAGTGTATTTTATTTCATAATACAAGTTGTAAAACAAACATACCTTTGGGATCTGTTTATTTGTTTATTTTATATAAATTGCTTTTCCTGTCTCTTCTTCAAAGAAGTCTTCCCAATCTGTCCAAGGAAGCCTCCCTCCTGCCTGTCATTCTTTCCTACATCCCTGTTTGGTTGTCTCATAAATGCCTGAAATTATCTCGCTGAGTTGGGTCTGGACTTCTTTTGTGTTTCCTTCTGTATTAGTCAGCTTTCCACCACTGTATCAAATCCCTGAGATAAATCAATTTACAAAGAGAAAAATATAATTTGGCTCAGTTTTGGAGATTCCTGTCCATAGTTGATTGGCTCTGCTGATTTGGGGCTGCATCGCATGGCCAGAGCCTGTGGCAGAGCGCAACCGCTCACCCCAGCATAAGCCAGGAACAGAAAGCAGGTGAAAGAGGCCACACACCACAGTCCCCTTGGTGGACACCCCAGTTCCTCAAATACCTTCTACTGCACTCCACTTCTTAATGTTTACCTCCCAGTGACATCCCCTGAGGACTGAGCTTTGTGGCATGTACATGGGGGGACATTTTCTAAAATAGGGTCCAGTTCCATAGCAAGGAGTCTCAAGGAGCGTTTTTCAATGCAGTCTTCCTGTGTCTGACATATAGTAGCCTTCCCACAAAATCTGAGAAGTCAAGATACTTGCCTCAGTTGCTCCAGTGAATGCTTTCTCTTTATCATAGGGAGAAATCAGTTGGCTGCCTATTGTGAAGATACTCATTACCTTGTTTATCTATGTGTTCATGGTTCTCCAGGCATTTCTTGAGTAGCTACTTAGTGGCAGGCACTGCAGTACATGTCCTTGCAGGAAGATAGACGGATAAATAAGCCATCATGATGATGTGTCTGTGACCAAACTAGGGGGGACACACAGGCTAAGTCCCTGCTGTGAGCAGTCTCAGGCAAGCTTTACACCAGAAAGTATAGGCCAGGCAAGGCTCCTAAAGGAGAGGACCTCCTTCTGGAGACTAGGATGTCCTATATCTGGAGTCCTGTGCACTCTCCACTCATTTCTTCTCTTTTTTTTCTCTCTGTCATTTTCTGGTTTCTTTTTGTAGTATTTATAGTTACAAGTCTATTGTATCTCATGAGTTTTCCTGGAAAGAGAAATACTCCCCACAAACATGGCCTGCCCTCGCCAGCCCCTCTCCAAGCTGACAGGTGCTCTGAAGATGACTGAGCTTTGTACTGAGGTTGATCACCTGTGGGAAATAGAGGCATTGGATTGGACCATTGCCTAAGTACTTAGTTCCAGGGAGGGCCACACATGTGTACCTATATGCATGTGGGCATGTTATCTGTACTTCTTTTGGAACTTAGATTCTGATCATCAGTTCATGGTTCTTGTTCATCATTGGTCCCCTTGGGCCCATCTGTCCATCAGTTGATTTCCATTCTTTTGTTCTTTTTTTCCCCTGAAGACAGTTAGGATCACAGTCACCTTTGCCTTGGCATATTGCTTTATAAAGCAATTTGTGTATAAGTTTCATAAATTAAGTGGGGCTATAGACCTATCTCATCTCTTCCTTTAATGCTCAGCATACTGTTTTTGGAGAACTCTCTTATGTTGCTAGGAATATCTTTCACTGTTTCTAACCACCACAGATGTCCTGTTGGGGGCGTCTCTCATGTTTTACTTATCAGTCCAGCCAACTACAAACACCTGAGGATCCCGTGATTCAAAAATACTTCACACATATCATTTCTTGTACCCAGAGTTTTTCTAGGATGTATGCCCAGAAGAGAGATTTCTGAGTTATAATATTGCCTAGCTACTCCTACCTTGCTTTCTAGAAGAATATGTATTCAGAATCCCCAAAAGTGCATAAGTCTTTCTGTTTCCTTATGTTTTGCCAACGTCCTAGTGTTTGATAGTGTTATAGACGCAAAGTGACGTCTTGTTTTGGTTTTCGTGTCTTGATTACTAGTGAGTTTGGACGTCTCACCAACCGTTAGCAGTTCACCTCTCGCGAATTGCCGATTCATGTCTTTGACTATTTCTCTATTCATCTTCCTGCCCATTTTTCTGTGACTTACAAAGATTTTCTCTTTATTGTGGGTATTAGCTGTTGTAAATGTTAGAGTTTGCAAATAAATTCTTTCAACTTGACATCTCTTATTTGTCCATAATGTGTTTCCATGATTAGTAACATTTAATTTTGGTATTGTCAAATTAATCACTTTCCATTCCATGATCAATAGCATATCAAATCTTATTTTTTAAAAAACCCCTTTCTCATGTGGTATATATACATCTTTAGGTTTTCTGAAGAACTGCAATTTGAAACAGTAGAAATAAGTTGGAGAGATGAGAGCACATCTTCAGATATGCTGATTCTTCAGATATGCTCCAGACATACTAATTTTTCCTACATCAGAATCATGTGGGTGAAAAAGTTTGTCTACTGTCACCATCTTTATTTTCCTTCCTGGGCTGTGTCTCCCATTTCTGCCCAAGATACTTGCTTTTGTGTCTCGTTTTCATCACTGGTATGGAATCTGTAATGGTGTTCCATTGCCAGACATCACGTTTGCTCCTCCAGACTGTGGGCTGGACACCCACCTCTCCTTAGTGCTCAAGGTGCTTGAGAGATCCAGGCATTTCTCTTCACTCTGGAAGAATCCCAGAAGTTCCTTGTGGAAAAAAGGCAACACCTAAATCCAGTGTGCTATTTTGTATTTAGGTATGCTCTTTAATTTGAAGTGTGATCCATTTGTTTTTAAGTGCAGTCCCCCTTAAGTTCCTTCATATTATGACATTTTTTTCACTGAATGAGCTGTGCTGCAGAAACCTCAGAGCCAGCAGCCCAGATAGATAGATATCCTGGGAACACTGGAAATATTGGAGAGTTTGTTTTTCAATTTTTAATGGACAAATAAATATCATATGTATAGTGTACATGATGCTGAAATAGGTATACATTGTTTAGTGACTGAACTGAGCTAATTAATATGCATTACCTCATAGATTTATCAATTTTGTGATGGAAACATTTAAAATTAATACTGCCAGAGACTTCTGAATATACAATATATATTTTTTACTTATAGTCACTCCATTGTACTACAGATTTCTTGAACATGTTCATATCTACCTGATATTTTGTGTCCTTTGCCTAACTTTTTGGCATGATATTCTTGATGATCATTGAATTGGTCAGCTTTCTTGTTGCTGGAACAAAATAACACCTGAAATTTAAAGGAGAAGAGGTTTAACTTGGCTCACAGTTTCAAAGGGTCCCATGGTTCGCTGGTTCCAAGGCAGAGGCATCATGGTGTGGGGGGTGGTGGAGCAAAGATGCTCAGTTCATGGTGGCCAGAAAGCAAAGCAAGGGGACAGTGCAAGAGAGGAAGAGACAGATATGTGCTCTCAGATTCATGTCCCCACGACCTTCCTACACTGCTCACAGTGGTGCTTTACTAATTCCCTAGGTGTTTCTTAAGCCAATCAAGTGGACAGTCAAGATTAACCATCATGGTAACAGTGATTATGCTACTGACATTTAGTGCCTGAAGGATAGAAATGCTAAGTATCCTACACTTCGGTGGGCAATCTGAAATAATAAACTTTTTAACCCCTCCAAATACCAGTGGTGCCCCCAGTGAGAAACACTGATGTAAACTGTTTTGATATGTAAAATAAGAGAAGGAAACACAGAGGAGGTTGTGTCCAAAGTCAGACAGCTAAATCTGATCCTGGGGCGAGTCTAGAGTCTAAGGCAGTGGTGGTGAGCCTGTAGCGCAGGTGCCGCCCAGCTATTTGTTGTTGACAGCTCTGAAAGGTTCACCATCACTGGCCTCCACACTCAAACTGTGGTCTGCGCACGGGCACAGATGCACTTTGGGGCTAGGGAGCACAGTCCAGGCTGTTCTTTTGGATGGCAGGCAACAGCCTGCTTGTAGTGTCTTTAATCTTATTTTCGTTTTTTACTGGTTACAGCCGAGCTTGGTGATTATGATCCTGATGAGCATCTTGAGAATTACATAAGTGAGTTTGAGATTTTCCCCAAGCAGTCACAGAAGCTGGAGAGAAAAATCATGGAAGTTCATAAAAACGAACTCAGGTAATGTGGGTAGAGAGCTATGAAAATGATAGCAGTGGAAAAATATTGTTACTTTGGGGAATGTGTAAATCTGTGATGTAAGATTTATTATAGTCAACTGCTTCAGGTGGCGGGGCAGTATTTCTAGGTACCACTGAGCACCCCAGCGTCCCCACTAATAACAATCTCGGTAGTGTGAGTGGTGTTCGGGGCTGCATATGATCCATCCATAGCTATTCCAGCTTTGTGTTTTCTTATTTATGTGGGTTTCTAACCACCCTGAGATTCTGATAGTAAAATCTAAGGTAAATAAGTAATCTTTTCCAGTTGGAATTTTGTATTGCTGTTTCTCCTGTGGCCATTGCTGGAAGTGTTTGCCTTAGGTAGAATGCACTGGATGGACGGTGTTCCCTTTGTCAGGCTGCTTTCAGTAGGACAGTTTTTTGTGTCTGCTCCTCCCCTCCTTGTCGACAGCACTTCAGAGTAATAACTACAGGTGGCAGCCGTGGGAGCCTCACTGCATGGAGTATTCATAGATCACCAGACGTGTTTCTAAGCCCTTGGTCTATTCAGACTCATTTAATCCTCACAGTGACCTAGGTGCCAGATGCTCTGGTTGTTCCCATATTACAGATGAAGGAACCGAGGTCACTTACACATGTCAAGGGCTGAATGTAGGCAGCTTGGGTGTTGTGTCCATGCGCTTGGGCACTCTGTCCACCTCTGCTGGACATGGGCCAGAGGAGTCAGGCAAAGCATGCCAAGAAACTTGGAACTGAGGTAACTTAAATCTTGTAGTCTACAGTTAGAATCTAGATCTTGTGAAAATCACGAAAGAAATTATTTTGGTAATAAGCATAGGCAGTGCCTAGGTGAAGTGTTGGTGAAAAGCCACTTTCATCTCCTGGGCATCTGACAATACAAGAAAATGCTAGCATTGGATCAGTAATTCTGGAACAAGTAACTGACCCAACAAAGGGGGATTGGCAGTAGCTGCATGGTGCAGGCACTCCCTCTTCTGGTGCATCTGAGAAGAGTATCGTGTAGGTGTTCAAAGCAGAAGCATGTTTTAGGTTGGAAAGTTTATTCTTAGAGGTATAGGTGATTAGATATCAAAACATAGTGACTTCAGAAGGAAACCTACCATCTCTGGTTATTTTAGAGTACTGTGTTTTAATGAAAGATTGTTGAAATTCATAAAACTCTCAGTATTCTTTTTATAATTTGAAGACAAGGGCACGAGAGGTAACAATAAAATTCTAATATTCCACTGAGGCGCCAGAGAAGTAGCCCCTTTTTATAGGTCACAGGGCAAGATGAGGGAGTTGCATCCATTGTATGGATTAGTAGGAAAGGTCTTCTGCGACCAGAATTTGCAAGGGCTTAAATATGTGGCACATGCAAAGTAGTAAACATACCTGGAGCACATACTAGATGCCAGAACATCATGTCAGGAGCTGTGTGTGCATCTGTTCACCTAGTCCTTTCAGATTGACAAGGCAGACACTTGCAGTGTTCCCAGTTCGGTTTGTGGAGAGTCTGGCATGGTGCAGGGAGGTTGGCAGCGTTGGAACATGGGCTTGCATGATATGAACATCTACACTCTTACCCTTGTGCTGTGCAGCTGTGAGGAGCAAGTGTTGTGCCTGGCATGTTCACTGTGTAATTCTGGTGGTGACATCTGAGGATGGACATTGGGAGCAAGAGGAGTCAATAATGTTTGCTATTAGAGATGCCAAAGACCCACAAAAGAATAGGAGGGGAATAAATAGAAAGAACAGAATTTTGAGAAATGTGATCATAAGACTTGGTGATGTACTGGATTTTATGAGGACATGAGTGGCTCAGAGAGGGTCTCCCAACAATCAGAAGACTGTAGATTGGCTACTGCTCCAGCACCTGAATTTGTGGCTAGCTCTGAAAGTGTCATCGTGACCTGGGGATTCCAGGGAGCCCTGGTTTTATAACTCTTGACAGTGAGTCCTACAGCTTGATCAAAGCTGCTGTTTTGCAGCTCATGCAGTGCTAGAAAGCCCTTGTAAGAGGCCATAGTCACAAGCCTGGGGCATGAAGCTGGCAGATATCATAGGACATTGTGAGGGGAGCCTTGGGGGTACTTCTTTGTGCATGTTTGCTTGCTTTCCCCAAGTAGTTATGTATTTGACTCGGGCTCTGTGCAGCACTGAGAGATTTTGGGTCAGGACAGAAAGATGTGAAGAATAGAAGATGTCAGTGCTAGGGAGAGGGCTTTCTATAGTTGGAGGAAAATGTACTCTAGAGGTTGAGCCTGCCTGATCTAGTATGCCCTTGCATGTAGACCAAGAGAGTGGTGACATTGTGTGGGGAGCAGGGCCTTCCACGGAATTGTACCACAAAATCAATAGTGTTGGAGCAGAGTCACCAGTGGAGGAATCCTGTGCAAATCTGGACTTGGGCATGCAGCCTCGGTGATCCCAGACCCCATAAGCCTCAGCGATGCAAGAGAGTAACGCAAAGCTACTGAGCCATTGCTTTCGAGATTTCCAAGAGAGTTATGGTTGGCCTTTGTTGTTGTTTGAGAACTTCTTCCTACCTGCTTTCTGCACCAGCTGAGGAAGAAAACAAAATAGACAGTGGTGGAGATGTTTGAGCATTATAGGAATAATAGTGGTGGTTTACCGTAGGGAAACTGTTTTTACCTGTTGAGGTCTCACAATCTTTCTCTGAATTTTGTGGACTATAGTTATGCTGTTCTATTCTCTCTGAGTAAGGGACAAAGCTGCCATACTTAGGATAAAATTGATCAGGGAGAACTAAGACCTTCCCCTCCTGGGAAGGCTACTCAGGCAGGAGGATGGGAGTTCTTTGGGGAGAGAAAGTGAGAAAGAGAGATCCCTTGGAATTTTCAGATGTTTTAAAATACAATAGAAAATTGAGCTTTTAGTGTTTCTCTGGATAAAATGCTTAGTCTTCCTTGGATATCCAAGAGATCAGTGCTTGAAGATTCAAGTTCATGCCTGAATCAGTTAGTCTTCCTTATGTATGTCACATCTTTGCAGTGGAAGGCAATTTTCCTTCAGTTTTGCTGTGAGTCTAAATTTCTCTAAAAAGTAAAGTCTATTTACAGAAAGAAAACACAGGATTTGGGATTAGCTCATAGTAAAGTGCCTGCCTAGCATTTGCCAAGCCCTGAGATTTATCCCAGCACCTCAAAAAGAAAAAGAAGGGAGGGCGAGAGAGTGATTCACAGAGATTCCCCCTCTGCCCCCTGCTCTGCTCATAAATTGTTCCCCAATATCAGCACCTCCTGGAAACAGTACATTTGTTAACACTGATGAGCTTACATGATGCATTGCAATCAGCCAGTCTCTATAGCCAGTTTATACTTCGACTTACTTTCAGTGTGCCTTCTATGGGTTTTATAGTAACATGTGTCCACCACTATGGTATCATACCTCTGTAGTTTCATAAAGAAGAGTTTCACTGTGGTAAAAATCATTATCCCTTATTTTTGACTCCTGAAAACCTCTGCTTTTTTTTAACCTCCATACTTCTGACTTTTCCAGAATGT
Source organism: Cavia porcellus (assembly GCF_034190915.1). Lineage (NCBI taxonomy): Eukaryota > Metazoa > Chordata > Mammalia > Rodentia > Caviidae > Cavia > Cavia porcellus. The sequence goes on along the minus strand of NW_026947485.1, from coordinate 70,424,975 downwards.
GATAGTTGGAATTTCACAACATGTAGCCTTTTTTGGTTGACTTCTTTCACTTAGTAAATATGCACTTAAGGTTCCTGCCTGTTTTCTCATGGCTTGATAGCTCATTTCCTCTTAGCACTGAATACTGTTCAGGATGTGGCACAGTTCATTTATCCATGGAAGACCAGCTTCATTTCTTGCCAAGTCTGAGCAATTATGAACAACACTATTTATAAACATCTATGTGCAAGTTTTCTTGTGGATGTAAGTTTTTAACTTGTTTGGGTAAGTGCCCAGGAGCAAGATTGCTACATAATATGGTAAAAGTGTGTTTAATTTTATAATCAACAGCAGACTGTTGGCCAAGTGTGTGCACTATTTTGTGTTTTCACCAATGCGTGAGCATTTCTGTTGTTCCACATCCTCGCTAGGCTTTGATGGTGTTGATGATCTGGATTTTGGCTATTGTAATAGGTGCACAGCTAACAAAGCTGTATTTACAAAGGTATCCTTGGAGGTACCTTTGGGTCTCTTAAATTCCTGCAGACATGTTCCATTTGCATCTGGCCATCCATCAGGAGAGGGCACTTGGTCGCAAGCCATCTTGGTGAAGGGCCAGCTGAGCTCAGAACTCAGAGCAAACGCTGGCTCAATCTAGCAGCTCCCAGCTGAGTTCAAGTCTGCAGAAGCTGCATAAAAACCTGCCTGAACTTCAGGAGAAATAAAGAAGCAGGCTCACTGAAATTACCCGATGCCATGCGATACCTGCAGGCTCTCTGGGATAAATCAACCTGGATCTGGAGTCTGCCTCCACACATTGTCTACCAGTGACAGCAGAGACCAACCTTGAAGCGGACTTTTTCCCTCTCTTTTTCTGTGTTTTCTTCTCTTCATTGTTTATTTTGTTTTTTGAGTGTGAATGTGGTTTCTAGTTTTTTTTGTGTGTGTTAGTTGTTACTCTTTTTATTTCCTCCTTCTCTCTTTTTCTTCTGTCTTCTGCACCAATTTCCCAAAGTTTATATGATCTTTCTTTGTCTTCCAGCATTGCTTCTAATGTCTTCCTCTTCTATCTCTATTTTTACCCTAATCTCTTCTAAATTTTCTCTCGAGGGTAAAATTGGCATGTTGAGAGCTTATTTACTGCATAAAATTTTCTGCTTTGTTTTAGATTTTATTATATAACCATAAATCTAGTTCATATGGTTAAAGGTGGCAGATTAATGGTGACCTCAGTTTGTCATTTTTTGAGCTTTGTTTGATGCTGTTGTTATTGTTGATTGTACCACTTTAGCCAGAGGGACATAAGAAAACTACTCGCTCAGGGCAATTTACAAGCATCAATCAAGGAATTAAACTAAAAACAACAACAAAAAGTACTAATAAAACAGATGATGGCCAGATTCTAGAGAAAAATGACAAAGGAGGTCTATAATCAATGTGTGTTTCATTCTCATGTCTCTAGAGATAATTTTAAAACAAGACCAATATTTGCTTTAAAACTGTGACTCTCAGCCTCCTTGTCTTTGACCATGGGACCAAGCATGTTCACTGAAAGAAAGATAGCCTCTTTACATAGCGCTGGAAAAACTGGCTTTCCACTTGCTGAAGACCAACACTAGAACCATGTACACTAAACTAAAGGCAAAATGGATCAAAGGTCTAAATTATTAAAACAGAAACACTAAATCTGCTGGAAAACAAGGTAGGTAGAAACCTCAACGACATAGGTGACGGCAGAGAGTTCTTGAACAAAAACCAAACTGCGCAAGAAATATTTCAAAGAATCAACAGCTGGGATCTCATCTTCTTAAAAGACACCAACAGAGTGAAAAGAAGACTCACAGAGTGGAAAAAAATTTAGACAACTGTCCCTCAAAGGACTTCTATCTAGAAGGAATTGAAACAAATCAATTTTAGACCCAATCCAAATTTAAAGTCCCAATCCAAAAATGAGCATCTGAGATAAATACACACATCTCAGATGAAGACATACAAATTGCAAATAAATATATGAAAAAATGTTTAGCATCATTGGTCATCCAAGAAATGCAGATTAAAATAACACTGTTTCCCCCTCACCCCAGAAAGAATGTCTATTATCAAGAAATCAACCAATAACAAATTCTGGGGCGGGGGAGTTCGGGGAACAAGGAATCCTTCTCCACTGTTGGTGGGAGTGTAGATGAGTACAACCATTGTGGAAAATCAGTGTGGAAACTTCTCAAAAAATCAGGATTCAAGGTCCCATTCAAGCCCGCTATTCTCCTTCTGAGTATTTTCCCAGAACAGTTAGAAACATCATGCCACAGTGGGAGATATGCATCTATGTTTATAGCAGCACGATCTGTAATAGCTAAATCTTGGAAACAACCCAAATGCCCATCAACTGGGGAATGTGTTTTAAAAGATATGATATTTCTATATGATGGAGAATTATTCAGCTGTAAAGAAGAATAAGCTCGATGTTTTTATAGGTAAATGGATGCAACTACAAACCATACTCATAAGTGAAATAAATCAGACTTGCATATGTAAAGATTGTGTCATCTCTTTAGTGTAAGAAACTGAAAGAGTAAATAAGACCCAAAATGCACAATAAATGTAGTGAAAAGAAAAGAAACTACTCAAAAAGAAAGGAAACTGGGAAGGGGAAAAGAAAAAAGGAAAGGAAAATAATACATATATAATATATATGATAATCATATATAATTTTGATTTTCATATATGGTATATGTGATAATATATAATTATGATTATATATTATACCTGATTGTACCACTTATTGCCAGATATTATATATATGATTATATATTATACTAGGTATAATATATAATATATATTATAAATGATAGTCAAGATAAATAAACTTAATTATACTACTAATTTCTATAATTCCCTAAAAAGAATGGCTTGTGTTTATACTGTCTGGCCAATTTTGCATGCCTATATCTTGTATTCTGAGCAACTACTTTGAAGATAACAATATGCAATATGTCAACTACGGTTAATTTCCTTTTATCTTGTTTTGAAATTATGTATAAGTTTTATTGTTTTTTCTCTTTAAAATAAAAAAATTAAATCTATGTGTGAGAAAAATTTTTTTAAATTTAAAGACTTTATTGGATTTGATGTGCAGGGATGAGATACACCCTTGCTGTGGGACTGAATTGAGATTATTTACATTCCAGAGCCCTCTGGTGGCTGGAAGAAGTTATAACTTCAAATATATATAAATGATACATAATATATACTATTTTCTATGTATTTGGGGCCCTCTTGGTTTCTGTTTTCCACAGTTTTAATCATAGCTACATTGAGAAGAGTGGCTCATTTTTTTAGTGATAAGGTTCTCAGAGAGGGTTTCAGATAAAGGTAAGATAATGTTCATTGCAGGGAGTTCTGGTGAACTCCGGAGGCGTTTCCTAGAGCAGTAGTGGCGAACCTGTGGCCCTTGTGCTGCATCGATCTGTGAAAGCTCTAAAAGGTTCACCATCACTGTCCCAGTTTCTACTCCCTGAGTCTTATTCTCCTCCTCACCCATTCATCTTGTCTGTCACTAGGGCAATAACCCTTATATTCACTCCAGCCATAAATCATTAGCTCTTAATCTGCGGAAAGCTCAGCTGGCAATAAATCTTTTCCCTTCCCCCTAAAGCACAGAAATGCCATTCAGTTAGCCACTACTATAATAGTAGTGAAATTTGTCATGGAAATAGTCATGACACAGAGTATTTTAAGCAGTGCAATCATCTCCATTCCTCAGACCCTTAGTCTCTGCAAATCATTTGATGTAGCTTCCTAGCAAGGAATGCTGGGCTAAAAGCTGCCTAGCTTTATAGAATAACAGGTCCTTCTGTGAAAATGCCCTCTACCTGTTGCATCTCATGAGCAGGGCACAAGAACATACCCAGGTTTAAATGCTTAGGAAATGTCAGATATGAGAAGAGTGTTTATTGAGTAAAAGAAGAGAGATATCCAGTTGTTTTGCAACCCCCATCTTTCTTAAGATGTCTTTTTTTCCCCTGTCATCACTTTTCCCACCCTCTGCACTCTTTTCCTTCCTGAGTCTTTTCCAGAATGCTTCTAGAGCCCAGTCTCTGGCCCTGACAGGTTATTAAATGCATTTCCATTTTACTTTACTGTCTGACATAACATCCTGGTTAGGAATGAGATGGTGCAGGCATTTGGCATCACATGCTAAATCTTACATTGTGTGGCCTAGATTCAGGGCTCTTTTTAGAGAATGCTGGGCCAGGCTGAAGAATGTGCACATCTGAATCATTAACAATTATATGCAGATGAAATGGGGTGAAAGTGACCTGAAGAGAGAATTAGCAGTCACCCAAGTGCCATGTGGCTGGGAAGGAGAGAGGCTGTGCTGGAAGAGGGAGTCATCCTTACCTGATACATCCCCTGAGTATCCTGGGCAGGCAATTACAAGTCAAAGACTCTGAGCTTTTGGGGAGACTCTAAGAATATGTCTGCTCATCCACGCCCTCATCCATCCACGCCTCATCTGTCCACGCATGGTCTGTTCATGCAGCACGTGGTTATTGAAAGGCTGTGTGCAGGGGAAGTGCAGGGAGGTGCAGTAGTGCTGCTCGGCCTAGCAACCATCAACTGCTTCGCCATCAGGCTGGGCCCCATCACCAGCCTCACTCTCCTGTGACTCATGCACTGAAAGATTTTATCTAAAAATAATGTCTATGGAGTGGCAACTTTTTATTAACTGAAAACACCTGACAGTGCCATCCAGAGCCTTTGATTGTCACTTATACTAAACAAAGCAGTTAACACACTGGAGAGACTCAGCAAAGTATGGGGTCATATAGTCCCAGATTTATGTCCTTTGGGCCAAATAATAGTTTTCAAAATGGCATCAGTTGCCACAAAGGTCTAGTTTTTATTTGCAGGTGGACGATTTGGTAACACCAGTTAGTAACAGTCTCCTTTGAAAGAATTATTTGCTCTCTAAATTGCCTCCCTCTCCACTCAGCCTCTTTACCTTCTACTGTCTTAGGTGTTGAGTTTGTGATCCGCAGCTACCATCTTAGACAAATAAAGAAACAGAGGGCTGAGAAACTACTCTACCCAAGTCTACACAATTGGGAATCTGTGGAATGTGACTTCAGTTTTCTCATGCAGTGCTGTAATATCTTTCTAAGTAGCTGCTGTCCTTTAGTTTTGGCCCTATGTGGCATAAGAGCATCATCACTGTACCCTCATAGCATAGTAGTTATGCAAATTGGCAAGATTGTATCTCATACTCTGCCCAATTAGGGGGTCCCTAATGGTTCCTTAAGAATTTACAAGAGATAATGTCCCCTCTCTAAAAAAATTGGAAGTGACAGATTGGGAACTGTTACTTTCGGCTAGAGTGCAGAAAGGTATACTATGTGGATCTCCTCTAACTTCAAAGTAGCACTAACTAGCAAGGTAAACTCCAAAAGTAGAGTTTTGAGCCCACTAGACAGCTGAGGATATTTTTAAAAAGCCATAAATGTACTAAAATCCAGAATGTCCTTCTGATGAGAAGCTCTCAGGTGCTGTCATTTTAGTGGGACAGTGGAGACGGGGGAGTATATTACAGATGAGATGTGATGAGAGGGAGAAGAAAGATCTCGTGATGTCCAGAGCACAGAGATGGGACTGCAGAGCACAGTTTCCTTGCAGCCCTCGAGTTTGGAGTCTCTCAGAGTCTGAGTCTCAGGGGTGCTGAGACCCCAAATCCTGCTGCTAGGTCAGTCCTGAGAGCACCCCATGTGGTGGGAGCCAGTGTTGAGAAAAGTTTAAAGCTACACCAAAGCTGAACCTAAGGTAAAGTTTCAAGAAAACTTTTTTCATTGCTATAACAAATGCCTGAGGCTGGCTTCTTTATAAGCAAGGGATAGATTTAACTCTCAGATCTGGAGATCCAAAAACAAGGTAGCAGCACTTGCTTAGCTGTGCTGAGAGATGATATGTGGGAACATCATATATGATCAGTGGCACCACAGAGGGAGTGTGTGCAGGAGGGAACAATCACAGGGCAAGAACGAAAGTTGGAGACGTTCAGACTTTGCCCTCCTATAACACTCTGCTTTCTCTGCTCTCATGTGGCTTAAGTTGGGTCCCTTGAGGGGTCAGAAATCCAACTACCTCCTACCAGCCCCACGTCCTGAGTCTCCCATGCTCTTCCACACTGCACACCAAGCAGACCAAACCTCTGGGGGCATCACATGGATAGCTGAGCCATAACCTCCCACAATCAACCTGTTTCCAGACTATGTAGAAAAGGATGGTGGCCTGGCAAGCGTGAGGTCAGGGATTTGATCCTTGACACCAAAAAAAAAAAAAAAAAAAAAAAAAAAAAAAAAAAAAAAAAAAAAAAAAGAAAGAAAGATAAAATTGAACTTTAAAGTCAAAAGTTGACTTTTAATAATAATATTAAAAAGATGCTGAAGGTTTAACAGATCATGAGAGTAAGCAGCTCTCTGAAGAAGAGGAGTCTTCTGTGTGTGTGTGTGCCCACACGTGTGTGACAGGCAGACAGACAAGAAGGGAGGGAGAAGGAGCTGCCTATTTGGATTCAATAAACACATTTTTAAATGAAAATTAGAATACTATACAAACTTAGAGCTATATAGAGAGAAAGATTCCCATATACTTTGAGACAATTTTTAAAAATTACTTTTTCCTATTCATGTCAATATACCTGATGACTTTCTGAGTTTATTATTACTTTATCAAGGGAAAAAATAATTGCAATCTCTGTGTCCTCAGAGAAGAAATTTAGCTGCCAGATGTGGTGGTGATGCCTATAATTCCAGCATTCAGGAAGCTGAGACAGGAGGATCACTGCAAGTTTGAGGCCAGCCTGGGCTACATAGTAAGCTCAAGTCCACCTTGAATTACAGAGCAAGGCTTTGTTTCAAAAAAAATATCATCAAAGGAAGGACCAGAGATAGGATTTGTTGGATTGAAAGAGCTCACATAGTAATGATCAAGATAAAGATTTTCCATATATGCATGGGTGTTACAGTGAAATTTAAAACACACTCAAACTGAAAAAATCTGGAAAAGCTGCAGAAAGATTTTATTTTCATAAAGCAGACATTACTTTCTTTTGAATGTCCTGTATGGTAACCACCCCTTCCTTCCCCAAACCCCTGTGGATAATAGAAAGGACACTTGGCAGAGCATGTGACAAAGAATCCCATCTTCAGTCAGAGGCTGAAGACACCTCTGGAAGGAAGGACGCAGAGAGGTCTGGGCCAGCCATACACACGAGGTGGTGGTGCTTTGGGGGCTGGGAATAAACAGAGCCGCCATCAGTGAACAGCATCTGTGTGTGGAGCACCGGGGAGCATTGCCGTCTTCCTCTGGCTCAAGGGCAGCTGCAGGCCCGAGCTGAAGTTCCCCAAGAGTGAACAAGGATATCTCCAAAAGGAGCAAGAAACTTTACCCCAAATCAAGTTACTGGAACTCTTTGGGTATGGCACATCTCACCCTTACAGCTACAGCTACAACTTCTGGAGGACACCCTGTTAAATGGGTTTGTCACAGATGGGCACTGAACTGAGAATCACCATACACTTAAGGAAACATCAACCCCATGAACCAGAGATGGTGACTCTGCCCTCCAATGACCCTCACTGGAGAGCAGCAGTTGTGGAGCTGACAAGATTGGACTTTCCATGAGGCAAACAGTAATAGAGATGGAGGAGGAATTCATGTTCATGAAGCAAGAACATGTTGCTGTTTCAAGACTCTGAAAATATTACAAAGGAAATGAAATGCTTAGTTGATGTTTAAAAAGACATGAGTGGATGAAAAGTAGAATGTACACAGCAAAAAAAAAAAAAAAAAAAAAAGAATTGGCAGGCTGGAGGCTTGAATTAGGAGATAACAGAATGTTAAATAAAAAAGAGAGTATAAGGATGTTCCTGGACACAGTGGAGCAACATTTCAGTCCATTAAGAGAAAAGGGAAGATCTTGCAAGGCTTTAGGGATTCTGTTTTGATTTAGAGGTAAGAAGACACTGAGTGACTTGGGAGGTTGGGGGAAATTCCACCTATGCATTTTAAGTAGAGATAGATTTAATTTTGCAATATAATTTTGCATTTTGAAAAATAATAAATGAATTCTTGTTGCTTTCCATAGCACACTCTTCTGGTTGTTGAAGTCACATAATTCTCTCTGGGGAATGATTTGGGTTCTCCATGATATATGTGGGATACAATGCTGGTCAAAGTGAGGTCTCTGAAATGTTGTGCAGGTAAAGTATAGAGGTCAGCACAGAGAGGACTCCATGGCCTTCTGTATTTGTAATCCTTTTCCCCCTGTGGCCAAGATGTCCTTTACCTTCCTAGAGGTAAGCATAGGAGTAGTGGTTGGGATTTCCTTTCAGAATCCAAGGCTTCCCATGAAATGTCTGATGGTTCTTCGGTGGGGTAACAGAACTACCCAGTTTCTATGCTGAGCAAGAAAGAATGCCATTTACCCAGGATAATCTCTGGATGAATAGGAAAGAACAGATGCTGAACTTTTTTTTATATCAATTAGCAAGGACCTGCTTATTAGTAACTTGATAGCCTTGATTAACTGTACGGTCACTGGAGTACTGAGATCACACGTGGGTGTGTTTGGAACAGTCAGCTCAGAACATGAGCTCAGATTTCTTGGCAGAGTTTCCCTATGGTGAGAAATAATGATTGGCTTTATGATCACTGTGTCCATATGGACCCCCCCCCATATTTAATGTAATGTTGCACATTTTATTGAAGGAATTTCATTTTTATATTTTAACTCCTTAAATTTCTTTTGTGTGTGATTTTAGAGGCCAGAGCCCGCCGGTGGCTGAGTTTAACTTACTCCTGAAAGCTCACACTTTGGAAACTTATGGGGTGGATCCTCACCCATGCAAGGTAACTGTCCCTCAGCAGTTCATAATGGTTTTGCCCCAGATAGAATGAAGTGAAGTGAATGCCTGGCAGAATGCTCTCAGGAGATTGCCACAGCCTTGTACACAGATGTTGATCAGAAAGGACAACTGTGGGCCACGGTCACGTGTGGAGAAGTGATTTTGCTCTAGAGACTTGCTCACTTGTTACAATGTAGTACCCATGCTTCCCTAAGTTAGTAACAATGGACTTAAATATTGAGTAGAAGATGGTTTTCCTTTGGAAGCTTAAAAGATCTCAATGTGTTTTAAGGCCACTGCTGGCAAGAGTGCATTCTTTAAATATGGGAAAGTGGAAGGATAAAAGAAAGATTTAAATTACATTATAGCATTAGGAGTTATTTTACTCATGTAATTTGATAGTATTTTTCTCAAGTGTGAAACCAACCTCCCCTATCAGAAGCTGATTTAGAATTCTGGGGTCCGTCTGGGAAATCTTTCTCTTCATCAAGCTCCTGAAGTGATGATGCTATATATGTTTTTTCTAGAAATAATTTGTGTAAGCAATATTCTCCTTGGCATATTTTAACTGTGTATTAACTGGACATTAGCACTAATTGTAAAGTAGGTATTTGTATCAGTCAGGCTCTTAGAGATAAAGAGTACTAGCTCATTAGCACAGAGCTCGAACTTCTCATTAAAAAATCTACTGCCCGTCACACCCCTGAGCCCATTCCCTCAGAACCTGTGGTGGGCCAGGCCTCCAGTGTATGGCTAAGGAGGTGGCACTTGTCTGTCTTACTCTTCTGCTTGCATGATTGTTAGAGAATATTTTCTAGGTTCCCCTTCCACTAATGAGGTAAATCACTTCGCTTCACTTGGTGACTTTGATTTTGTTCAACAAGTTAAACCTTACTGTTTTTGTTTATTATTTTGAGACTGACTTGATTTTTATTGTTGTTATTAATCTTTGACCTTCACTTAATTTATCAATAAATTGCTTAGTGTTCCTGGTCTACGCTAGAAGCAAAGTAGACTTTCCTGGGCATAAATACTGAAAATACCAGAAATCCTCTAGGGTTGAATAACAGGATTGAATCTTGTGGTGTGACAGGATTGAATCCTGTTACAGAAAATACTGACAGTTTTGGTTTCATTGTATTCAAGAGCTACTAGGGAGCCAGACATGGTGTTGCGTGCCAGTAATCCTAGCACTAGAGAGGATGAGGGAGAAAGATCAATGTGAGTTCAAAGTCAGCCGGGGGTACAAAGTGATTTCGAGATCAGCCTGAACTACATAGTGAGACCCTGTCTCAAAAGGACCCAAAGAAGAGCTTACAGCAACCAACAAGAGTTTGCTCACACTGCAGAGCAGATCCATGGCACAGGTAGTCCAGAAGATATTTGAAAATAGACATCTTCTGGGCAAAATCTGTCTTTTTCCAGGAGGTTCCTTTGGGGACAGAAGGATCATTGCTCCTGAAAGATAAAAGCCACATAATTCTGGGCCTTGTCCAGATTTTGGAAGTCCTGCTATAAAGGAAATCTTAAAAACTGTAACGTGACAGTATATTAAGAACAGGAAAGGCAAGCCCAGTCTGTTTAGACTCAGCCAGCCATGAGATTGCAACACCAGCTGCAATTTGTAAGATAGACATACCTCAGCCAGAACGCACTCTTGTGCTAACTTGCTTCAGTTAAAGCTAACTTGAGCTAACTTGAGTCAGTTAAAGACAGTGATTCACGCAAACCCCTGACCTTCAGGAACCCTCTTCAGCCCAGAACAAATTTGCCTGACAACATATGCTACAACCTGTGTAACCCATTATAAAATAATCTGCTGTCAGCTTTTTTACTTCCTGCCTAAAATATATGTGTCTGTTAATCCCAAAGTGGGGCTGGTGATTTGGAACTCAGTTTCCCCCAGCCCGCTAGCATTATAAAGAGTTGCCTTTTAACTCCTTGGTACCTGTGTGTCTTCTGATTCAACCCTGGCTTTTTCCATACTCACTTAAAAGTTCTACCTCAGGAACCTCCATTGTTACAATCACTGATCTTGACCTAAAACTGAGCCAGATTAAAGATGAGTAGGAGTGCTACTTATCATGTACTTTATTTTCCTCAATCCAAAAAAGTTTTTATTTCCTTTTTTCAGGATTCAACAGGAGCAACAACATTTTTAGGATTCACTGCTACAGGCTTTGTGGTATTCCAGGGAAATAAGAGAATCCACTTGATAAAATGGTGAGTTCTTCTTTGGAAAACTAACTTACCATATGTATTCATGATTCCTTACCCTTCTCTTTGACTTGTGTGTGTGTGTATGAGTGTGTGTGTGTGTGTGTGTGTGTGTGTGTGTGTGTGTACAGTGCTGAGTAGATTGTCTATTATGTTTCTTTACCTTGGAGTATTACGATAAAGGCATTTATCACCTATGAGTGGAACCCAATCTAGGTTACCCTTCATGGGGAATTGAATTGTCAAGCTGAGGAGTCACCTCCAGAGATCTCGGCTGGAGAGCTCTGTGTTCATTGTTTGAACACCAGAAGCTTCTGCTGACCCAGCCAAAAGAGGGAGTGCAGTACAGGGCAGGGCTTGTGGCTGCCAGATCACTTCCCATTAGGTCCCACCCCTTAAAGGCCCCAGCACATGGAACTTTGGGGTTCAAACCATGGCAGTGTTTTGGAGCAGCTTGGGATCAATCTATTGTCTTCTACTCACTTGCCTCCACTTTTCTCTCCTACTGAATATTCAATGCAGGTGCACCCTTTGTTCCCCAGAGTATCAGTGAAGTTGCTTTTGGCAAAAAGTAGCAAACACATCTACCCAGAATGGTAAGAGGATGGGTGTACAAAACCCAAATCTGAGGGCTGTTACCTCATCTGTGAACTTAATTGCCCAAGTCATGACAAGGTCAAGTCTCCACTTTCTTTTCTACCATCTCAGGTTGGTAACTTGTTTCAAACTCATGTTCATGAGATGGATGTGAATATCAGTCTGGCTTCTTTCATACAATCATCCAGATCGTGGAGAAGAGGAGCCCCTTCCATGTGTCTCCTTTTAAAACAAGCATACCTTTTTCGGAATCCCTGTAGACTTCCCGTATTTTTAGTTGGACAGAACTGGGTCACATGTACTTAAGCCAGTCCTCGTCTAGACGAATGGAAAGTCCATGTGTACTTTGGTCTGTCAGGCTAAGCCCTTGGCTGGGCAGTGTACAACCTGCGTGAACACAGGTGAAGTGTAAGTTGTGTCAATAAGGGAGGAGAAGGATGGGTACCTCCAGTCAAGGGCTTTTCATAGCAGATGCTTTTGCTGTGGAGGGAGTAATGGTGCATGTTCTGTGTTCACTGGAATATTGTAAAGGCCTAGTGCTGTTCATCTGCAGCTTGACTCAGTTCCTTTTCTCATGGCCCCTGCAAGGCTTGTCCCCCTGGGAATTATGGGGCTGTGGGCTTGCTCTAAAGACTAAAGCTCTGAGTCCTTGGCTGTGACATTCTTGACAGGCCAATGGGCATCTTCAGTCCCCAGGTTGGAACTGCTTTCATGCACCCCGTGGAACCTCAGTGTCATGGTTCTGTGAACTTTGGGCTCTCTCCCATTGAGTTACCCCTTTCTTCCTCAGCACTCTGTCCTTTGCACCTGCTTTTCTTTCATGCTGTCTCTACTGGGTTAACATCAGTTAGCTATGCGCATGCCCTTCCATGTACCTCCTACTCTGTTTTTAAATGGCAGTGCCCCCTCTCTAAGACTCCTGATTCCTCTAAATATCTTCTTTGCCCTCTCAATTACTGTCTTTTTTTCAGCATATGTTTTGAATCCCTCTCTGTGCCCAGTTGTTTTCTTCTTCCATAGTTAGCATTCTCAAAACGTTCATCGCTTAAATTCTGTGACTCCTGGTATACCCATCCTCAGTGTGGAGATTGATTATTTCTGGCTGCCTTAGAATGAGAGAAGCAGACGGAGAAAAATGAAGTAATGGGCAAGAGTGCTTTGCAGACCTATTGCAGCTTGTGATATATAAAGTGTAATGGGAGTGTATTATCTGGCTTCCTTTTCTGTATTTTTAGCACTTTGCAGAAGTGCTCCAGTGTTAATCACCCTTGGTCCATTTCAGAATAGTTTCCCTAGGGATCTTCATGGACTTTGGAGAGCATGAGTAGTTTGGGGCTTTCCCCATCCTGCCCTAGGACCGCAAAGAGTTTAGGGGACCAGAAGGGTGTTAGATCCTCAGGTTTCTGAATTTGCTTGGACCCAGAGTAGTTATGCTGGAACCTGGTATATATCAAATACAGATTAGTTTCGGGTGTTTTCCTTCCCTTGATGTTATTTTTCTTCTGGGTGTGCAGAAGAATGGAAACAAGATATTACCTTATATCCATGAGAGCAGTGGAAAGCCCCAAGTGAGTTTATACACCAGCTTTCCTCCCAAGAGAGGATTTGCAGACAATTCAGAATCATTTCGCCCATATTTTATAGTTTGGCTGCATCTTTCCTCCAAGGAGCTGGAGAGTGTAAGTATTAACAAACAAAATGAATTGGCCCGCTAGCTTTTCAAGGCTGGAGCAATTCTCAGATTCAGTTAATGATGGATTCAAAGCATCTGACCTTCCCATCCTCCCACATCTAGCTCCAGGAAGCACATATACCACACTGCAACATTGTCATGTGCTTTCCTTATTTATGAAGAAGAATTGTTTTATTACATACTGAAATGCTCAAAATTGTGAGAACAACTTGGTAAATGATAAATTGTGGTTGAAAGCGTGACTTCAGATTTTATCCTCAGGGCTGTTCTCTTAAAACCTTTCTGGAATGCAGGCCCCAGAGGCCTTTTGGTGAGAAAATCATTCTGCTGTATTGTGGTGATATAACTGGTAGAACACTGATGTTGAGTTTGTGGATTCAGCAGGATTTGGTGGGGAAGCCAGGCGCTTTGGTTACCTGCTACTTTGTTTTTCCTTCTCACCCTGAGATTTTCTCTTCTTAGGCCGGATGTCTGCAAACTGAAGTTTGAAGGAAAGACATTTTATGTGATTGGCACACAGAAGGAGGTCAGAGATGGTTTTCTTCCCATGTTGTGTGTGGATGGGGAAATTTGAGGCTAAAATATGCCTGAATGTTGTAGCCCCAAAGACCAGGATATTTGAGTGTGATGATAATGGAAGCTATAGGCTGAAAACATTTTAGAGGTGAACAAATGAACACTGGGTTGCACAAGAGTAAAGTAGGTGAGCAATGCTGATTATACAGCACAAGGTGTAAAATAAGGCGAGGTAGACTTGAATAAAACATGGATCTCCTCACTCTCTGTGCTGAGGTACAGAAGTGGGGAACAAATGCAGAATGCTTATGAAGCTAGATGTCAGCCAGCATTAGAGAGAGTGATAGAAAGAGTCTGTAAGCCCCAAGAGTCTGAAAACACGGGGCTTACCAGATAAAGGTTGTGATTTACCAGGGAACACATTTACCAGGGTGGCCTTAGCAAAAAGTCAAGCCTCAGAGCTGGCCCTGAAGTTTGCACATTTTCTGCTCAATTACCAGTTACTCAAGTATGGAAAATAGGTGTTAAGACTAATCTCAGGCTGATAGAAAGACAGGTGATTCCTGGCGTGTTGAGAAAGCTTGTGAAACTGCTTTGATTTGGAAATGGGGCTCAATAGATTAAGGATGTCTGATGGAGAGTGGGAGGGTTACTGTTTGTATCATACTTTAAGAATCCCAATAATATGTGAAGCAACCTCAGAACTGTGGGCAGGAGGCAGGATACAAGTAGATAAATACCTAAAGGAAAAACTGTGTTGATGATACCTTTTTTTTTTTTTTAATAGAAAAAAGCCATGTTGGCATTCCACACGTCGACACCAGCTGCCTGCAAGCATCTCTGGAAGTGTGGGGTGGAGAACCAGGCCTTTTATAAGTAAGGACCTTTTATTCATTTACTAATAGATTTAAAAGGCACTCATGGAGCCCTTTATGTTTTGTGAATGGTTATATATTCATTTCTTTTTAAAAAAAGCTTTTTGTTATATTGGAGTGAATTATAAGTTTGGTATTTGGTGTGACTACAGATGTTGGCCTGATCAAGTCCTGAGCTCTGTGTTGGATGTTTTCTGTGGAGGCACTGTGGGCTATTTTTAAAAAATTGTTTCCGTTGAACAAGTCATATAATCTGTTTCTGGTTTCGGGCCCCTCAGATCTTGTGATGGAGGTAATACAAGTGGTTTTTATTTTTTATTTTTTAGGTATCGGGGATCAAACTCATGACCTAGCACTTGCCAGGGAGGCATTTATGCTGCTGAGCTAAATCCCTGGGCACAGGTTTTTATTTTTTAAATAGTCAATGGGTTTACCTGAGGGATGAAGGGAATTGAGGCAGGTAAGAAGCAATAGAGGATGCATTCTACCACAGTCTGTCTGCTAGGTTTAGCTCTGCGTACCTCTGTGGGGACTGGGTGGCGTGCCTTGAAGTTGTCTGCAGGCAAAGAGGCAGAGCTGTTTGTCTGCCATGGCCCCATTCACTTGGCTGAGTATTGCTTTGGGGGCAGAGATGTATTCTCTGACATTGGCTTACTTGGAACCTGGGTCAGATGAGCCCTCCCAAGGGACCTTTACAGTTACAGACTCGTGCATGTGGGTAGTGAGAAGCTTCAGGACAAAGATGTATGGGTGAAATGTCATAAGGAGTGTAGGACCATGGAGGCTGCGGTGGAGTGGCTGCAGAAATCCATTGGGTGGCTCCAAGGTCTCTGAAGAGTCCACACTGAGGATGGGTTCACATGATCCCACCTTGTCCTCCATGAGACCCGCCTGCTGCCTGGGAGGGCAGGGCTAAGGGACACAGTTAGGAGCTGGCCTGCCCTGTCCCATTGTCACCAGTACTACACATCCCTGGAATTTACTCAGGAAGCTCTTGCTCAGTTTCCCCACCCTGGATTTCTTCCTCATTCACTGGACTCATCTCACTGAAAGCAGCTGGGCCACTGAGGCTCCTGGGCTTTGGCCAGGAAGGACTGTCCAGAAAGGAGAACAATGACTTGGATAATGATGTTGAAACCTGTTTTTAGCCACAGAATTTTTTACTTTGAACTGAGGTGTAGGCAATGCCTAGAATATGGAGGTGAAAACAGAGACACTGTGATATGGATGGGGCTGATTCGGGACTGGAGATTAAAGATTTCATCCACTGCTCAAGGCTCCTAGGGGCTGGGGCGACAGAGGTGCATTTTGCTTGAACTTTCCCAGGGTTGGCACTGAGAGTCCTGTAAGCTGAAAACCACTAACTAGTGGGCCTTAGCAGCTGCATGATTTAACAACTGGATGAGACTATCCATGACATGCCACACAATTGGAGCGGCAGAGTGGAGCTGTGGATCAGTGACCTGTGGCAGCTCCAGGCCAGCTGGAGGGCAGTGCACCACTTGGAGCCTGCTACAGGGGTCGCTGGCCTTGGCGACATCCATGTGTCTAGAGTGCTCACTGTGTCAGAGAATAGGTGCAAAAACTCCGAGTGTGATGTCCTCCATCTTTAATCCAATCCCAAGGTTTTATTTTTTTAAATTATTTTTTCTTTTAAATCTTATTTAAAGAAAGACTAAACAAAACAGGAAACGGGTAGAAATAATACATACTTGCAAAGAAAAAAATAAACAGTAAGAAATCACTAGTTGATGATTACATATTGTCCTCTTACAAATAGTTGTTCAAGATACAAAAGTGAAACATACAAAGTGGGGATTCAAACAGTGAGACTGCAAATGGTTCTGTTCAAATATCCAACTTTTGTTTTGGACTTAAACATGCATGCAGTTATCCGTATCTTCATTTATGTTGAGATTAAATAAACCATAGCAGGCTAAAATCACTCTGAACAAAGAATAATAGTATTCCTGGATTTCACATCACAACACTACGGGATCAGCACTCAATACCCTAGTGTCTCTTTTTCTTCAAAGTATGTGTTCATTTCATCATGAGTTATAGGATCAGTTCTCGTAAACTGTTTATAGGTTCTACGCATGCATGAGTCTTAACATGTTATTTCTATCCTTTCTCTATTAGAGGGAGAAACAAAACAAAGCAAGACAAAAAAAAAAACATTTCCTATAAACACATGAAACGAAAAAGACGTATAAAACCACTGTACAAGGAGTTCTACCATGGTTACTGTGTTGTCCCTTGTTATCTTCAATAGAATTGGCTATATCATCAGATATAGTATAATTGAATATACCAGTACATAACAGCATTTATAGAAATACAACTTTGTAGATAGTATAAAACTACAAAAACAGGAAGTAATCAAACCAGAATGGATACCGTAGTGAATCTTGTCATTTTCAGTGTAGTTGCCTATATTCTCAGACTTGATACTATAAATTGTAGCAGTTTTGAATAAAATCTGTCGATACCAAACAGCAATCAAACAAACCAGGTTTAACTAAGATCAGTCATAAGAAAACAGTATAAGTTATACAGAACTCCAGATTAAATTAATAAGAAAAATTAAAGATGATTACTGTACTATATCCTGTTAGTTTTGGGATAGCTGTCTGTGCCCTCAGATATAGTGCAAGTAGACAAACTGTGACAGAATCTAAGCAGAACAATGCGAGTAACGTGGGTTTTAAATCCTGATGCACTATTAATGATATCCTCTGCCATCTTTTTAAGACTATTTCTCCCCTTTTACTCCCACGGGGTGCACTGTGCATTTTTGAGTCTCACTAACACCCTCAGTTTTTAGAGTTGGGGGACAACCTGCTATTTACCTAAGTGGTCCTGAACCTTCTCCCTCCTGGACTTGATCTCTAGTTGTATTCCTTTACCTACTAAAGCCTGTCTTTCCAGTCTATCTACAAAAACTGGTCAAGTTGCCCCTATTACTCTCTGGTTCTCTGTCACATGGGGCATTTTTTTCTCATATTTGATTTTCGGTCCATAATCCCTTTTTTGGGTTAATTATATTTCCTATACAGAACATCTTCGTGGACCCTACCTCCTGATCTACTCTGCCTGTGTTTCTCTTTTTTTTTTTTTTTAGTGTATCAAGGCCATCTATATTAGAGATTATAACCAACCTTCTCTGCCCCATTTCTGCTGTGCTTTTTTCTGCCATCAGTTGTCTGCTTTTCTTCTTCATTCCACTTTCTGCTGCATTCATTGAGGCCTCTCTGCCACTGTTCCTGGAATCCTGGTATTTTTCTCTCTCTCTCTAGAATGTCCTTCAGTATTCTCTGTAGAATTAGATTGGTGGTCGGGAATTCCCCCAGTTCCACTTTGTCTTGGAAGCATATTGTTTCTCCATTAATTTCTAGAGACAGTTTTTCAGGGTACATCAATCAGGGCTGGAGGTTATTTTCTTTCAGGGCTTGGAATACTTCACTTCAAGCTCTTCTTGATTTGATGGTCTGTGTTGGTCTGCCATGATTTTGATGGATTTTCCTTTATAGGTGATCTGTTTCTTTTCTCTGACGGCTTTTAATATTCTATTCTTATGTTGAATTTTTGGGATCTTGATCATTATATGTCTGAGTGTAGCTCTGTTTTGGTTGTAGATGGCTGGAGTTCTGTATGCCTCATACATCTGAATATCATTTCCTTTTCCTATGCTTGGGAAGTTTTCCTTAATTATTTCTGTGAATAGCCTTTGTAGTTCCTTTGATTGTACCCCTGCTTCTTCATTCACATTCTTTGTTCTTAAGTTATAGATCCTCTTGTCATCTTCTAGCCTTTGTATTGTTACTGCCTGTTTCCTTGTTATTTTTAAGAAATTTTTCCTTTTAGTATCCCACATTGCAAGCCATCTTCCAGTTTGGATAATCTATCCTTAGTTTCTTTCAAGCAGTTTTGCCAGCTTCCCATGGAGTTTTTTGTCTCCTGGTAATCTCTTTGAACCTGCTTCATGTATTCTATGTTTTCTTTATATTCTTCATCAAACATTTCTCTCTTTTTTGTGCTCCTCTGTTCTGTCTGTGTCTTTTTGAGAGGTGCTTAGCATTTCTTTTATTAATCTACTTATATCATGCTTTACTTGGTTAAGTATTTCACTTTTGAACTCATCTATGAGGTCCCAAAGATATCTCTTTATGTCCACTGATGCAGTGTCTGATATTGCGTGTTTGCTGTCCTCAATATCTTTTGTATTTACCTCTCCTGAATCAATGTTCTCAGGGTTGGGGGATGGGGATTTTTTCTTGTTGCTTCCTCTTCTCATGTTTTTGGTTTCTTCCATACAGGCATATACAGGAGGTCCCAGTCCCTTTCCTTGTTGGTTATGGTTCTTCTGATCAAGCTGGCTAGGTAATCCTGCCCACTGCAGTGTGTTATTGAGGTGCAAGCAGGGGTGGTGTATGCAGGCTCCTCCCTTCCGGGTGAGTCAACCTGCTGAGGCCTTCACTGCATTAGTGTGCATCATATATAGGGAATTGGTTTGGGATAACTTATTGGGTCTCAGCCAGGGATGTGACCCAGGCCAAGCATACCCCACCAATCTCATCTGGGAAGGGAATAACTGACTGAAGTCACTGAAGTCCTTGTCCTTGCCATTCCTGCCCGATCCAAAATGTTGTCCTGTTGGTACCCCTTTCCCGTGCAAAGGTTTTATTCCCAGCACTCACCGCAGGTCAATGCAGGTCCCTTGCCGGCTCTATTTTCCGTTGGGCTCGCCAACCTCCAACTTCAGTGTGACTGCACTTCAGTGCAACTGCAGTTCCAGCGAGTTGAAGTGGTGGGAATTTGGGCACACAAGAGCTTGTAATCTTAGCTGCCTCAATAGTAGCTCTGGGACTGCAGGTTTGACTGGTTCTTTTCACTTTACTTTCTTCCTGGGTCAAGAGGATCCATCTCCTTCTGTTCAGGACTCCCCATGATGTGTTATTTCAGCATCTGAGTTGTCTGTCTCAGGGAGCCTCTATATTCTGCTCTTATCTATCCACCATCCTTCCCGGAAGCCACTTTTTAAAATTATTTAAAAACTGAAATCTAATTTACATGTCATAAAATTTACCCTTTTAAAGTATGCAATTCAAGATATTTTAGGATAACCCATAACATTATCTAAATACCACTAATACCTAATTTCAGAACAGTTTTATCTTTCCTGAAAGAAACTTTATACCCATTGGCAATCATTTGCTAGTCCATGGAAATCGCTAACCTACTTTGTTATATCTTTATGGATTTACCTAATTGGGACATTTTCATACAAACAGAATTATAGATGATGTGGCATTTTGTTCCTGGCTTCTCCCAACTGGCATAGTACACTCAGCTTCATGAATATTGTAGCATGGGTCACTTTTTCATTCCTTTTGGTGGTTGAATAGTGTTCTACTAGATGAATTCACATCATTTTGCTTATCTGTTTTTCAGTTGATGGATATTTGGGTTTTTTCTCTTCATAGCATTATGAAGAATCTTACAATGAACTTGTATCCACATGCAAGTTTCTGTGTGGACAGCTTCCCTGAGTATATACCTCAGAGTGGAATTACTGAGCATATGGCAACTCTATATTTAGCTAGTCAAGGATCTTTTTGGGAGCCTAAGGTTTCTGAACTCCTCCAGTTCTGCTGTGATCAGATAGTTGGGTTCTTGTCAAAAGATAGGTTAGCAACATTCTGTTAGTTATTTTCAAACATTATTTTCTCACAAATGAGGGAGATGGTACGTGGAATCATGAATCAAGATAGAGCCAGGATATATCATGACAGTTTTTAACGCCATCTTAACACATGCATTCAGACTGGATCTGATGTAGCTGAGCCTGAGAACGAGGCTCTGCTGCTCCTCTGCATTTCCTGAAGATCTCAGGTGCTGAAAACATATTTTGTGTGTCAAATTGATAAGTCCTGGTTCATGTCTTCAAGAGTTTTAATTTCTTAGTAAAGACCCAAAAGAAGAGTGAAAATGAAGTGGTAGTGGGGACTCCAGAGGAGAGGATGTCTTGCTCCTGTGGGATTCAGGGACAGAAAACCCCGCCAGGTGGTGAAAAGGCATCCTAGCCCAAGTAAGGGACCAGCGCACAAAGTAGAGGATACCTGAGGCTGCCCAGCACTGGAGCAGAGGGAAACTGAGGCAAAAGGGAGGTGGCAAGGGGCCAGGAGATCTTGTGCTAGACACAGAGGACTGGCCAGCATGGAAAGAGCAGCAGAGGGTGTGGTCGGTGTGGCTGGTCACTTTGATGACCAGGAACATGGGGTAGGGACCGCAGAGGCCTTTCCGAGCCTCCCCAGTGGGTATGACTGGCAAGGTCTTCTACACAGACCTGATGAGTCTGTAGTGAAATCGTAGGGTCTGTATAAGGAATAACTTAAGAGACTTTAACTTGACGTTTTTCACACGTATGGTTTTATCACATGTAAGCAAGTGAGTAGATGGAGTCAAATAAGAGAAAAGTGGAATTGCAAAGAGGAAAGGGAGAGAAAGACTTTAGTCTGAGGAATCTGGTTAGCACGATTGAGGTAAGTGGGTTACTGGCAGCTAGTAAGGAGGCCAGCCTGGAAATTCATTATCCAGGCTAAAGAAGCAGTCACAGATACCCTTCCAGAGCCTGGCCGATGCTTAAGACCCAGGGAGGGTAGCCCTGAGCATGTGGAATGGATGTGTGCAGCTGCCTCTGCTGGAGTTAGGCTGTGGTGCCCTGCTTTTCCTGTCAGCACTTCTAATCATTATTGTTTGTATTGATCTGATATTTGCCAGAAGTTTCGGATTCCTTCTCCATTATTTTCTTGCCATTCCTGTTCCTAAGGCAGAAAGAGGCTATTGCTTATATTGGGCCAGCTGAGTGCCCTGACACTCATGTACCCTCTGCCCTCAGTCTTCTCATCTGTAGGACAGAGGGGACTGGCACTCAGCTGTGCATGCCTGGCCTCCTGTGGCATCATACAGTGAGCATGGGCTTTGGAGGTTAGTCAGACTTGGGTTTAGATCTCAGCCCTGCCACTTGTGGTGTGGCCTGGAACAAAGCCCCTGAGTGTTGGTCGAGCCTCAGCTTTATTGTTGCCTATACTACACAGTGATGATAATAACCTGCCACATGTGGTTTGTTCTGCTGTCATGTGAGCTACTGGCTACTGTTCTCCAACTGCTGCCCTGCAGCTACAGGCACCAGCTGGAGACAGGGTCTCTTTGCCTTGATTTCACAGGATTCCGTTCCCCGTGGGGGTGGATGCCTACTTCCTCTACCTCGCCAGCCCATTTCTGTGAACACAGGCGTCTGGCTCTGCCTCTCTGACCAGCACAGCTGGCCTTGGTTTTAGCCGGTATGGAAGGGCTCGACCTTGGTCCCTGGGGTGGGAGTGCTTTCTCCTTCCATTTATACTTCTTCTTCAGCCACAAGATCCTGGAAGCCTGATGGTTGCTGCCTACGGATTCCCCAGGGTGCTTTTAGGATTTGAATGTTCTGCTGGCTGTCAGCTGGCTCGGGGCCACTGATCTAGTTGGAAAGCTTTGGCTCAGAGATCTGCTGCCTGGGAACAAAGCCCAGAAGCAGAAAGCCTGAGTTTCCTGCTGACTCTGGGTCTCGGGGGATCCCCGACAGACTCAGTCACCAGACACAAGCTTCTTTTCTACCATGTGTTGTCCAAGTGCTGCCAGCTCCAGGCATTGCAGCATGTGGTTGCTGGACCTGGTTCACAGGAAACACACCGGATGGATGGGGAGATTCAGTGGCCACCGCTGCTTTAATTCAGAGACGCTTCATCTCACATCTGTTTTATGCCGTGTACTATGCCAGGTACTGGGGACCTGAGGAAAGTCAGATGGCACTCTCTGGCCCTCTGTAGTGTGGAATTACCAACAGGAACAAAGGCTGTCCCTACTGAGTTTCTCATTTAGAATTTGAAGTTCTAGAGGAAAAGTAATATAAGTGAAGAACCCAGACTTTCTCCCTATACTGATACCTGTTTGACTTTAGTGAGAACATGAATTACCAGGAGATCTTGCTAGTCCCCTCTGTCCTACAGATGAGAAGACTGAGGGCAGAGGGTACATGAGTGTCAGGCCACTCAGCTGGCCCAATATAAGCAACAGCCTCTTTCTGCCTTAGGAACCGGAATGGCAGGGAATGGGCATTCTGATTCTTCTCCAGGTCCTGGGTGGGCATGAGATTCCTATCTCTGATGCTTCTGAGGAGAGGCTGTGCTGCAGATCCGGGACCACACTTTGAGTACTGTCATGGTCTATGTCAGTGGCCTGCAGGCCTCATACATTTGCATTATGCTTTTCTGATTGGTTCATTGTATAGTGCTTGGATTGATGGTGTCAGTGCTACACCTACATAGGGGTGGAGCCAGGATGTGATGTAATAGCAGGAAGAAGGCGTGTCTTACTCTCTTGTCAGTTTCTGCCTTGCTGTTTGCAGACACCATAAACGGTGGCCCAGTCATGCTACCCTACCTTGGAGCCAATTGAGTATTGAGTGAAACCTCCAAAAACTGTAAGAAATAAACTTTTCCTTTCCCAACTTTGGGCATCAGGTATTTTGTCTCAGCGACGAGTAAAAAGTAACTAAGACAAGTACTAATGTTCTCAACCCTGACTGCACATGAGGGTCAGCAGGAGGCACCTTTCAAATGTGCCAGTGTTGTGGGTCCTTGCATCCTGCTGCAGACCCATTCAATTAGAATTTGAATTTTCACCAAAAACTTGTATGTGAATGTTTGCAGCAGCATTATTCACCATTGCTGAAAAGTGGAAACAACCCTAGTGTCCAGGTATCCAAAAGGAACAAACTACCCTGATCTAAGAAAATCAGGACTTTGCAGTGGCCACAGAAACCATTAAAACACAGTTCCAGTTGAACACAGCTAGAGGCAGCAACAGGAACTCTTCTGGGGACAGAGTCAGAGCAGTAAGCAGGAATAAAATGTGATCTATCCTTACAATGGAATGCTATTTAGCCATGAGAAGGCATCGGCAGAGTTTCACATGGTGTATGATTCTGTTGATATAAAATTTCCAGCTTA
This sequence comes from Cavia porcellus, assembly GCF_034190915.1. NCBI lineage: Eukaryota > Metazoa > Chordata > Mammalia > Rodentia > Caviidae > Cavia > Cavia porcellus. The sequence goes on along the minus strand of NW_026947485.1, from coordinate 70,401,145 downwards.
GCAAATGCATATACAGAAAGTAGATGAGTAGTTGCCTAGCGCTGGGGATGGCGGACACAAAGAAGAGAAACTAATGTAACTGTGGTGGCACAGGGACTCACAGCCCCAGTGGAACGCTCACCCGAGCTCCATAACTGTGGCTTTCACATCATCAACTTGGAGCAAGCTCTGAGTTGTTCCTCTCTGCGTGGTCAGCAGAAATGTCAGCCAAACAACAGACCTGACCTTGGATGAGGCAGAAGTCCGGCATAGGGAACTCCACATGGCTGACTAGAAGAGCAGTCACATCATAGATGCTAAAGAGAGATCCACTGAAAAGGAATGATCTAGAACATCCAACATGGCTGAGCAGAGGAGGAACTACACTGGAGAGACTGAGAAGACATCCACTAGAAACACTGAGAGGAGGAAAATCCATCATAAATGGAAAGAAACATAACCACACTGGGCCTGAGAATCAACAACAGTTTGGAATCTGCAAGGAAAATGTGGTACACTGCTTCCAGAGGGACGTCCATGGTCCACAGTGAGTGAGTGACCTCTGTCCAGCACCCCCCATCACAACTGCAAAGCGAGAGCTGCAGGAGACATCACTGTAAGGCAGGGCTCAACGTTCGAACCATGGTCCCAAAACAGCCCTTTGGCTCTAACCCATGCTCCACATTGTCAAGTTCCCAAATGAATGAGGGGAGGAAAACCTCGAGAGACAGCTCGCTGCTGGTCGGAGAGCAGGCTGGAAGCAGTGCTGCAGAGGGGCTGGAACTGGTGAGCACTGACCTGGCTAGTGTGGTCAGAGGCCAGGCTCGGCCTGAGTACCCAGGCCTGGAAGCTCACATGGGTGCCCTCCTGCCACTCTGTGCCGACGTCTGCATGCAGCACCGTTCTGGGCTGAGCACTGCCTCAGGCTTCCAGTGCGAGCAGCGTCTTGTCCCAGCCCAGGCTGTGCTTCTTATTCCTGGGCTGTGGAGAAGAAACATGCATCCAAAACAACAGAAAACTTTTTTTATTGTTTTCCTTTCTGTTTAGCACCATCCACTTTTATTCCATTATTTCCCCCTTTCTTTTCTTTTTGGGAATGTGTATGTCTTCTCCCTGACTTTTTCTTCCAGTATAGTTTATAGAAGTTGGAAATATTTCCTTGTCCCTTTGTATTCCTCCTATTTATATCTATACCTTTTCACCTGACTACTCTCTTGTTTCATATCCTTTCTTTATTTTTCTTTTCCCCCCTTTTCATTTGTCTCCCTGTAACCTTTTTCCTAGCATTTATGCTAGTCATGTAATCCCTTCTCATCCTCATTCTTATGACTGATTTTGTGCCCCGTTTCTCCTGTCATTGCCCATCTAAATATATAACATATCTCCACCACCACAAGGATCCTTCGCCCCCTTCCTGTTTCTTTAGTCCCACACTGTGTAGCAGAGGACCTTACTTTTTTTTTCCTACTCCTTATTACCTGGTCTTCAACCCTGTGGGCTTTAGATAATTAATTCTGTAAAATTACCTTTGAATGCTTCTTTTATCAGAAGATAGCTATCACTTTTAGTGCATATTAGATGTGGATCAATACTTGAGCTGTTATGATGCTTATACTATGACTGGATTTCTTCTCTGTGCTGAAGAGAAATCCAAATTGTTATGTATGTGATAGATACAGCTGTAACTGAATAACCTGTTCTGCTATAGCTGCTTTGATAGCACATGTGTGGACAGTTTCGTACCAGTGAACTTTTCTACTGATCCCACCCAGGGAGACGGACAGCAAGAGCTCCTAATTCAAGAATTTGAACTGGGTCAGACTCTGCAAGAAGACCTGCAACCTGGCAGAGAGAAGTCCTGAGTGTGACTTAGCATCAGTATTGCAGTGGAAGATTCAGGGGAGTTACTGGGCACAAGCACTGAGATTCTCTGGCACACAAGCCACTTGGGAATACATGTGCATTATTTCACTGGACTATTTAATCTGTGTTCCCATCACATAGTTTATAGGTTTGAGTTTTGTTTCTTGGTTGATTTAGTAATGTGTTGTTATGTTACATTCTTTTACGTTTTTTGCTTTTATTAGTTTTTTCATTTTGTATTTTTTTCTTTCACTGGCTCTGATTTAACAGGTGTCCAGGTTCCCTCATTCATCTTGGCTCCCTGTCTAGCTTCTTCACCTCAAACCCCACAGCAATACTATTGTTATATTTATTTATTCTTTTCCTAAATACATAAAATCCTCTTCCAGAGATTTAATTTTCATACTTAGCTCCTCCACAGTTGCATCCACAGTTGCATCTGTCTTCTCCAGGACTGACCCCCAGACCTCCCCATTGGAAACCTTTGGTTCTCCTGTAACTTACCCAACCTGTTGGCATCTCTGTCCACAGCTTCTGAAAACCACATAGCTTTCCTCAATCCCAAAGTAAACCCCTTCCTCCCATATCTTGTCCTTGTACCTTACCCAATACAACTCTCAGTTCCTGGGGGGAAGGATGGGGAAATAAAGAGTTGGAATACAGAAAGCTGAGGTCAGGTGGAGCCCGCTCTCTGGATGGGAGGAAAGGAACTGTTCTGCTGCAGTGTGTTTATTCATATATTATGTACACTGATGTCATGTGCCACCCCTCTGCCTGGCATTCTGTTTGTGTGGCAGCCTTAGGGCACCTTGCGTTCTGGGAGCTGGAGCAGCTTGTTCATGTGGCTCACCTTAGGCACTCTTGGTTCTCGGAACTGGCCATGCTCTAGCCCCACACATCTGATCAGTCTTCAGCTTTAGCTGCGCCCCACACACTTACTCCCACAAATATTCTCTGAAAATTCTAAATACTAATCCTTCAACTCAGCTGAAAGTACTCTCATAGAATCAGAGTCAACATCAACCTTTCCTTCTCATCTGCCACTATCCCCTGCCTGTGTGCCTCCTCTTGGTGTCTCACACTCTTCATCCACCCACCTTCCATTTTCTCCCTGCATTTCACCTACCTCACTAAGAACAGCCACAAATAATAAATGGCCCTATTGTGCATAGAGGGTAGACAAAGGAGGGAAGAGGAGCTGCAAGGACTGCCATATAGGAGCGTTGTGTGATTGAATCTGTGGATGCTGCCATAACCAAAAATAATTCTTATAGCAAAATATAGGGACAGAGTCCAAACTACTTAAAGTAAATAACAGAAGGAGTAAATATGTGCATTGAACATAAAAAGCTGAAATTTATGGGGAGGCAGCATCCTACTAAAGTTCTTCACATAAGCTGCAGATTCTCATTAACCAGCAAAAGTATCCTTCTAAATAGATTGAGAAATAATGTTTTTTTTTTCATGAAAGTAATCAGTTCAGAAGTTAGATGAGTGCTAAAGCAGCTCTAGAGCAAATACTTAGGAATATTTTTGATAGAAATAATCAGACAACTAAAAACACAGAAGAAACTAATCAGGTCAGTGGATAAATAACTACAAAAAATCAGGGAAAGAAAAAGGATTTACACCAACAGATAAAAAAGGCAATGATAGTAAGAACACCGCATCTCAGTAATATCTCTCAATGTTGAGAGCCTCAACTCCCCAATTAAAAAAACAGATCGGCATTTAAGGTCATGTAATTAAAAAAGGTACTCAGAGGCTAAAGATTAAAGGATGGAAAACAGTATTTCATGCACCAGGACCCTGAAAACAAGCAGGGGTAGCAATTCTAATATCATACATGATAAACTTCTGGGTAAAATGAATTAGAAGAGATAACACTGATAAACATATGCACCTTTCTTGATAAAACATAAACTGCTGAAAATAAAGATCAAATAAACAGTAACACAATCATAGTAGAAAATTTTACAATTTTGCACTTTTGCAAACAGATCATCTAAATAAACAGTCTATAAACAAACTTCAGAGTTGAATCATACCCTTGAACATATGGATGTAATAGATATTTACAGAGTATTCAACCCTCTACAACACAGTGTACATTCTTTTCAGCAACAAATGATACTTTTTTCCAGACTAGACCACACACTAGTCCACAAGCCTGGTAATAAAAGATTTTAAAAGACCTCATGTATACTATCAAGCCACTGTGCAATAAAATTAGAAATCCAGCCAGGCATGGTGGCACATGCCTTTAATCTTAGCACGTGGAAGGCAGAGGCAGGAGAATCACTGTGAGTTTGAGGCCAGCTTGAGCTACAAAATGAGTTCAAGACCAGCATGAGGATCTGGGGTGCCCTCACTGGCCTCTCTGCGTGTCTGGAGGACTCTGGATATCTGCGCCCAGACTGCTGGAGTTCCCTCAGGCTTCCAGGTGCAGTGAAGGAGAGAGGTGGGTTTGAGGCTTCCACATCAGCCTCCCCATTCCCGGCTTCATTTGGAGACCTGCTGAGCTCCCCATAGGTGGGCTGGCCCACACTACCAGCCTAGCCCAGCCTGTTTAGCTGCCGCGCCTGGCCATAGGTCTGCAGAGGAGGAGCTGGGCAGATCTGGGGTGCCCTCACTGGCCTCTCTGCGTGTCTGGAGGACTCTGGATATCTGCGCCCAGACTGCTGGAGTTCCCTCAGGCTTCCAGGGGCAGTGAAGGAGAGAGGTGGGTTTGAGGCTTCCACATCAGCCTCCCCATTCCCGGCTTCACTTGGAGACCTGCTGAGCTCCCCATAGGTGGGCTGGCCCACACTACCAGCCTAGCCCAGCCTGTTTAGCTGCCACGCCTGGCCATAGGCCTGCAGAGGAGGAGCTGGGCAGATCTGGGGTGCCCTCACCGGCCTCTCTGCGTGTCTGGAGGACTCTGGATATCTGCGCCCAGACTGCTGGAGTTCCCTCAGGCTTCCAGGTGCAGTGAAGGAGAGAGGTGGGTTTGAGGCTTCCACATCAGCCTCCCCATTCCCGGCTTCACTTGGAGACCTGCTGAGCTCCCCATAGGTGGGCTGGCCCACACTACCAGCCTAGCCCAGCCTGTTTAGCTGCCGCGCCTGGCCATAGGCCTGCAGAGGAGGAGCTGGGCAGATCTGGGGTGCCCTCACCGGCCTCTCTGCGTGTCTGGAGGACTCTGGATATCTGTGCCCAGACTGCTGGAGTTCCCTCAGGCTTCCAGGTGCAGTGAAGGGGAGAGGTGGGTTTGAGGCTTCCACATCAGCCTCCCCATTCCGGCTTCACTTGGAGACCTGCTGAGCTCCCGATAGGTGGGCTGGCCCACACTACCAGCCTAGCCCAGCCTGTTTAGCTGCCGCGCCTGGCCATTGGTCTGCAGAGGAGGAGCTGGGCAGATTTCGGGTGCCTGCATCGGCCTCTCCATGTGTCTGGAGGACTGTGGATATCTCTGCAACCAGGGAGGGTCCACAGGTTCCTGAAGCACTGCGGCCTGTGGTGAGTACCCTAACCCAGCTGCGATTGAAGAACTGTGGAGCTTCCAAGGGGCAGGTGGGCGCACAGTGTCCCTGAGGCCCAGCTTGTCTGGAACTGCGGAGTTCTGAGCAGGCAGAGGAGGGCCACTGGTTCTGTAGGCCTAATGGCTTGGGGTAGCGCGGCGCCAGAGTCTCAGTAGCTCCAAACATAGAAGGGGATTTTCAACAGATCCTGAGGAAGCTTTCAAATAACACTTGAAACACAGAAATATAGGAAAATGACAAAACGAAAGACCAAATTACAACCTCAAACCTCCAGCCCATCTCAAGAAACCCTAGGAGCGATGTATATAGAAGAAAATATATCCCATCCACCTCATATATCGGACACAATAGCCACTGAAATTGACAAGCAACTCCAGGAAGCTTTAAAGAAATTCAAACTCGAAATAATCTCCCAGATAAAAGAAGAAATGATAAAAGAAATGAAAGAGATTCTAAATATATCTAAAGAAAACACAGATAAAAAATTGGAGGAACTAAACAAAAAGACAGAATCCCTAGACGAGCAATATAAGAAACAAACAGAATACATAATGCAGATGCACAGAGATATACAGGAAATAAAAAACTCCACTGAAAGTTGTAAAAACCGCCTTAATGAAAGTGAAGATAGAATTTCAGACCTTGAAGACAGGATTGCAGCTAGTGAACAGGAAAGGAAAGATCTTTTGAAAATAACAAGGAACCAGGATACAACAATTCAACAACTGCAAGACGATGCAAAGAAGAATAACATAAGAATGATAGGGATTAATGAAAGAGAGGGAGACAACATGAAGGATGTCAGGAGGATATTTCGAGAAGTAATAGCTGAAAATTTCCCAAGCATGAGATCAGAAACTGACATCAGGATCAGTGAAGCATATAGAACTCCAAACAGTCATAACCAAAATAAAACTACACCCAGACATATAATAATCACCATCCCAGAAATCCAACACAAGAATAGATTATTAAAAGCTGTCAGAGAGAAAAGACAGATCACTTATAAAGGAAAACCTATCAGAATCACAGCAGACTTCTCAGCACAAACGATAAAGTCAAGAAGAGCATGGAGTGAAGTATTCCAGATCCTAAAGCAAAATGATTTCCAACCAAGACTGATATATCCTGCAAAATTATCATTCAAAATAGATGGTGCAATACGATACTTCCATGACAAAGAACAGCTGAAGAACTTCACGAACACCAAACCAACCCTGCAAAAAATATTGAAAGACAGTTTAGATACACAAAGGAAAAAAGCACTAAGCAAAGCAAATAATTAAACAGAACTGAAAGATAAAGATGCAACAGCAGAGAGATAACATTCCTACAATTAACCAGCATTTAACAGTAATAACCATTAATGTAAATGGTCTCAATGCACCAATCAAAAGAAACAGACTAGCAGAATGGATCAAGAAACAAAATCCAACCATATGCTGTTTACAGGAAACCCATCTAACCCAGAAAGATACTCACAGACTGAAAGTCAAAGGATGGAAAACAATTCTTCATGCAGCAGGAATCCAAAAAAAGGCAGGAGTAGCCATTCTGTTTGCAGACAACGTGAACTTTAAACCAACAATGACCATAAAGGACAAAGAAGGTCACTACATACTCGTAAGGGGAAAACTCCAAGAGGAAGAGATAACTATCTTAAATATATACGCACCAAACTCCAGAGCACCCAGTTATATAAAACAATTATTAACAGAAATGAAAACTCAAATTATCAGTAACACAATTGTAACAGGAGACCTTAATACACCACTGACACCAAGGGACAGATCAACCAGACAGAAAATGAGCAAAGAAATAACAGAACTGAATCACACCTGTGAACAAATGGGTTTGATAGACATATACAGAATGTTCCACCCAACAACATCAGAATACACATTCTTCTCAGCAGTACATGGATCATTTTCTAAAATAGACCATATATTAGCTCACAGAACATATTTAAGCAAATGCAAAAGAGTTGAAATCATCCCTTGCATATTATCGGATCATAGCGCTCTGGAATTAGAAATTAATGACAAAGGATATTGCAAAAATTCCGCAAACACATGGAAACTAAATAACACACTCTTGAGTAATCAGTGGGTCACAGAAGAAATTAAAGAAGAAATTAAACAATACCTAAAAGAAAATGAAAATGCAGATACAACTTACTGGAATCTGTGGGATGCAATGAAAGCCATTCTGAGAGGAAAATTTATTGCACTGAGATCCCACATCAGGAAAACAGAGCGAATACAAATAAATAATTTGATGCTACACCTCAAACAGCTAGAAAAAGAAGAGCAAGTCAAGCCCAAAGCCAAAAGAAGAGAGGAAATTATAAAAATCAGAGCAGAAATCAATGCAATAGAGACTAAGAAAACAATCCAAAGAATCAACGAATCAAAGAGTTGGTTCTTTGAAAGAATAAATAAAATCGATAAGCCCCTAGCCAACCTTATTAAAAAAAGGAAAGAAAAAGCTCAAATTCATGCAATAAGAAATGAAAAAGGAGAAATCACTACAGACCCAATAGAAATACAGAGGATCATCAACACCTATTTCGAAAACCTCTACTCTCAAAAGTTTGATAACACAGAAGAAATAGACAGATTCTTAGAAGCATATGAAGTACCAAAGCTAGATCAAGAGGATATAAAACTGTTGAATAACCCAATCTCTGCTAATGAAATTGAGAATGTAATTGGGTCCTTGCCCACCAAGAAGAGCCCAGGCCCAGATGGATTCACTGCAGAATTCTACAAGAAATATAAAGAAGACCTAATGCCGACACTCCTCAAACTATTCAATGAAATTGAAAGGGAAGCAATCCTTCCTAAGTCATTCCTGGAAGCAAATATTACTCTAGTACCAAAACCTGAGAAAGACCCAACTATAAAAGAGAACTATAGACCGATCTCCCTAATGAACACAGATGCAAAAATCCTCAATAAAATATTGGCAAATAGGATCCAGCAAATCATCAAGAAGATTATACACCATGACCAAGTGGGATTCATCCCAGGAATGCAAGGATGGTTCAACATACGCAAATCAATAAATGTAATCCACCATATCAATAAAGCCAAAAATAAGAATCACATGATCATCTCTATAGATGCAGAAAAAGCCTTCGATAAGGTCCAACACTTATTCATGATAAGAACTTTACAGAAAATTGGAATAAATGGTCTTTACCTCAATATAATAAAGGCCATTTATGACAAACCAACAGCCAGCATCATACTAAATGGCCAAAAATTGAAAGCCTTTACTTTAAAATCGGGTACAAGACAAGGATATCCTTTATCACCACTCCTATTTAATATAGTACTGGAAGTACTAGCCAGAGCAATTAGGCAAGAAAGAGAAATAAAAGGGGTAAAGATAGGAAAAGAAGAAGTTAAATTATCATTGTTTGCAGATGACATGATACTCTACATAGAAGACCCCCTAAACTCCATTGAAATACTCTTAGATACAATAAATAAATTCAGTAATGTGGCTGGATACAAAATCAATACTCAGAAATCAATAGCATTCCTATACACGAACAACAAAATTACAGAGAGGGAAATAAGAGAAACTGGACTATTCACATTAGCAAGCAAAAAAATGAAATATTTAGGAATTACTCTTACGAAAGAAGTGAAAGACTTATACAGTGAAAATTATAATACACTGAAAAAGGAAATTGAAGATGATCTCAGAAAATGGAAAGACATCCCTTGCTCATGGATAGGAAGAACAAACATTGTGAAAATGGCCATTCTCCCAAAACTGTTATACAGATTCAATGCAATCCCAATAGAAATACCATCAACATACCTTATAGATCTAGAGAAATCACTCCTAAATTTCATCTGGAACCAGAAGAGACCTAGAATCGCAAAGGCAATTCTAAGCAGCAAAGACAAAGCAGGAGGCATCACAATCCCTGACTTGAAGTTATACTACAAAGCAACAGTAGTAAAATCAACATGGTATTGGAATCAAAACAGAGCTGAAGATCAGTGGAATAGATTAGAAGATACAACCACAACTACGAACACACTCAACCACCTTATTTTTAATAAAGGAGCCAAGCAGGTTCACTGGAAGAACGACAGTCTCTTTAATAAATGGTGCTGGAAAAACTGGCTCTCCATTTGCCGAAAACTAAAGCTAGACCCATGTCTATCACCATGTACTAAATTAAAATCTAAATGGGTCAAAGATCTGAATATTAAAACAGAAACACTAAATCTATTGGAAGACAAAATAGGTAGAAACCTTGGAGACATAGGAGTAGGTAAAGAATTCATGAACAGGACTCAAACCGCACGGGAAATACTTCCCAGAATCAATAACTGGGACCACTTCTTATTAAAAAGTTTCTGCATGTCAAAAGAAATCTCCAGCATAGTGAAAAGAAAACCCACAAACTGGGAAAAGATTTTAGTGAACTCTCTCTCAGACAAGGGCCTCTTGTCTAAAACATATAAAGAATTAAAGAAACTCAGACCTCCGAAATTCAAAGATCCAATCCAAAAATGGGCATCTGAGATGAATATGCAATTCTCAGATGAAGAAATGCAAATGGCAAATAAATACATGAAAAAATGCTCATCATCATTGGTCATTAGAGAAATGCAAATTAAAACCACACTGAGATACCATCTCACTCCTGAAAGAATGGCCAGGATCAAGAAAACCGACAACAAATGCTGGAGAGGCTGTGGGGAAAAAGGAACTCTCCTGCACTGCTGGTGGGAGTGTAGACTGGTACAGCCTTTGTGGAGATCTGTCTGGAGATTTCTCAAAAAGTTGGGACTGGAAATCCCATTTATTCCAGCTATTCCACTTCTAGGCATATTCCCAGAAGAACTGAAAGCATCATACCACAGTGATATATGTGCACCTATGTTTATAGCAGCACAATTTGTAATCGCCAGATCTTGGAAACAACCCAAGTGCCCATCAACTGAGGAATGGATAAAAAAGTTGTGGTATTTCTATACAATGGAGTATTATTCAGCTATAAAGAAGGATCACATTGAGATATTTATCAATAAATGGGCGCAGCTTGAGACCATACTCATTAGTGAAATAAATCAATCTCGCATGTGTGAATACCGAATAGTTTCCCTAATGTAAATAATGATTCAAATATATAAAAATATGTGGTAATCATGATTCCCCATTAGGTGGCCTTGAAGCCTTATAAAGTTTTCACTCATTAATTAGAAAGGCTTTATTCTGGGCTTCTTGATATGAAAATATTTGAAGCTAGAGTATATGAAGTTTTATCCAAATATTTCAAGGAAAAAGACACTATGGTAACTACTATTAAGTCAGGTTATAAGGTGGTGAAGTACTAGGTTGTTGAAACAGTCATGCTGTGACCTCTATTGTTATATTGTTATGTCCTGTTTTATCTCAATCTCCCCCTTATTGTTTCAAAAAAATTATTTAGTCATTTCTTATGTTTGTCTTAATTAAAGAAAAAATTCAAAAAAATTAGGATATATAAATAGTAACTCTTTTCGATTTCCTATTAACTTGTTTTGAAGTCCTGTAGTACTCCCACGATCTTGTTTTGACTGATTAGACTCTGTTCCATTCTATATGATAGTATCAAGTTTGAAGACATAGGCAACTACTTTGAAGACAATAAGATTCACTAAGATACCCATTCTGGTTTGACTATTGTCTTCTTTGGAAGTCCTGTAATGTTTACAATGCCTAAGTTTTATTGGTCTTGTTCTCTACTGTTTTGTCCAACTTTATAATATCTAATAAGATAGACAATTCTTTTTAAGGAAACAAGGGACAACGTTGATAACCATTGTTGATAAACTTGTACTCTGTTCTAAAAAAAAAAAAAAAAGACCAGCATGAACTGCATAGAAAAACACTTTATTTAAAAAACAAAGCAGAAAAAGAAAAACAGAAACAAAGTAAACAATACCTGAAAAAATTTTGGAAAATGCAAAAGCTCCTGGGAAATTAACTGTACTAATAAGCCATAGGTCGCAGAGGAAATTTAAAATTTTGTGGAAGTTGATGATGGTATGATTCAATGAGTCCTCTGGAAAACTGTAAAAATAGTTCTAAGATGAAAGTTCATCACAGTCAGTGCTCATATTAGGAAAACAAAATAAGCCCAAGTAAATTTTATGTGCTTAACATACTTAAGAATGAAAAACAAACCAGCCCCAAACCAAAATTAAAGAGAGAATTGATAAAGATCAGAGTGGAAATCAATGAAATTAAGACTAAAGGAAGTAAAAATAAAATAGGGTTCTTTAAAAGAATAAATAAAATAGGTGCTAGCCAGGGTTACCAAAAGAAAGAAAAAAAGACATCAGCACAGTTAGAAATGAAAAAGATGAAATTGCAAGAGACACTGTGGAAATCCAGAAGATAGCAACTACTTAAAAAATTATATTCCAACAAATTAACAGATTTTTAAAAATGGAAAAATGCTTAGACACACACAAATTACCAAAACTAATCCAAGAAGACATAAGTATGCTTAACAACCCAGGAATAAGCAATGAAATTGACACAGTAATAAGGAATATACCACCTGAAAAAATCCTGGGATCTATGTAGACAAGAGGATCTATAACTTAAGAATAAAAAATGTTAATGAAAAAGCAGGGGTAAAAACAAGTGAAATACAAAGGCTATTCACAGAAATAATTAAGGAAAACTTCCTAAGCATAGGAAAAGGAAAGAGGTATGAGGCATACAGAACTTCAGCCGCCTACAACCAAAATAGAGCTACACCCAGACATATAATAATCAAGATCCCAGAAATTCAATATAAGAACAGAATATTAAAAGTCATCAGAGAAAAGAAACAGATCATCTATAAAGGAAAACCCATCAAAATCATGGCAGACTTCTTAACACAGACCATCAAATCAAGAAGAGCTTAGAGCAAAGTATTCCAAGCCCTGAAAGAAAAAGACCTCCAGCCCAGATTGATGTACCCTGAAAAAATGTCTTTAGAAATTAATGGAGAAACAAGATGCTTCCATGACAAAGAGTAGCTGGGAGAATTTGCAACCACCAATCCAACTCTACAGAGAGTACTGAAGGACATAAGAGAGAGAGAAGGAGAGAGAGAGAGAAAGACAGAGAAAGTGAGAGAATACCAGGATTTCAGGAACAGTGGCAGAGAGGCCTCAATGAATGGGGCAGAAAGTGGAATGAAGGAGAAAAGCAAACAACTAATGGCAGAAAAAGAGCACAACAGAAATGAGGCAGAGAAGGTTGGTTATAATCTCTAATATAGATGACTCTGATACACTAAAAAAAATGAAAACCAAGAAACACAGGCAGAGTAGATCAGGAGATAGTGTCCGCCAAGATGCTCTGTATAGAAAATATAATTAACCTGAAAAAGGGTTTATGGACCAAAAATCAAATATGAAAAAACAATGTTCTATGTGACATGGAACCCAGCAAACTAGAGAGTGATAGGGACAACTTGACCAGCACCTGCAGATAGGTTGAAAAGACAGGTTTTATAGATAAAGGAATACAACTTGAGATCAAGTCCAGGAATGAGAAGGTTCAGAACCACTTAGGTAAATAGCAGGTTCCCCCCCACACCAGTCTAAAAACTGAGGAAGTGGTGGGACCCAAAATGCACAGTTCACCCTGTGAGACTGAAAGGGGAGGAATAGTCTAAAAAAAGAAGGCAGAGTATATTGTTAATAATGTATCAGGATTTAAAACCCACATTACTTGAACCTCTTAGTTCAGATAGATGATATTCTATCCCAGTTTGTATACTTGCACTAGATTTGAGGGCACAGACAGCTATCCCAAAAATAGCAGGATATAGTATAGTTATCATTCTTAATTTCCTATTAACTTAATCTGACGCCCTGTATAACCTAAACTGTTTTACCATGACTGATCTTAGTTGAATCTGGTTTGCTAGATTGCTATTTGGTATTGACAGATTTTATTCAAATCTATTATGATTAATAGTATCAAGTCTGAGAGTACAAGCAACTACACTGAAGATGACAAGATTCACCACAATATCCATTCTGGTTTGATCATTACCCATTTTTGAAGTTTTACACTGTCTACAAAGTTTTGTTTTTATTAATATTGTTATGTACTGCTATATTCAATTATACTATGTCTGATGATATAGACAGTTCTATTGCAGATAACAAGAGACAATACAGTAACTGTTGTAGATCACCTTGTACTGTGGTTTTATATGACTTTTTCATATCCTGTTTTTATAGGAATATGCTTTGTTTTGTTTTTTCTTGCTTTGTTTTGTTTCTCCCTCTAATGTAGAAAGGATAGAAATACATGTTAAGACTCATGTATATGTAGGACCTATAAACAGTTTATGAAAACTGTTTCTATAATGCATGATGAAGTGACCAACTACTTTGAAGAAAAAGACACTATAGTACCCAGTGCTGATCCCATAGTGTTATGATGTGAAATCCAGCAATACTATTATTCTTTGTTCAGAGTAATTTTAGCCTGTTTTGTTTTGTTTAATCTTAACATATATGAAGGTATGGACAGCTGTTTTGAAGAGAATGAGAAACACAATGATAGCCATTGTTGACCTCCCTGTTGTCTGATCTTGAAGACCTAAAATGCATTCCTCATCTTGTTCAGATCAGTTGTATTCTATGTTGTTTCATATAAATTCTCTGAATGTGAATATACGGTCAACTGTTTGGAAGAAAACAGACAATAGGATAGATAGTGAAGATCTCTGATTATCTGGCTTTGAAATTTATGTCTCTTACATTGCTTTCTTATGTTCTGTTTTGCTCTGTTCTGTTGTGTTCAATTTTACCCTCTTTAAAATAAAATTAAAAAGTAGCATTTTTGTACATCATAATTAACTTGATGAGAAACAAATTTTCGAAACAGTACATTCATGAGCTTCAAGAAAAACAAAATGCCTAGGAACTAAAGCCAACCAAGTATGTTAAAGAGCTCACAAAGAAAACTGCAGTAATTTGAAGAGGAAGATTGAAGAGGACATTGGAAAATGAAAAGTTGTCCTCTGCTTCTGGATAGGCAGAGCCAGTATTGCCAAAATGGCCATACTGCAAAAACTGTTAGATTCAATGCAGTTCCAATCAAAATACCCACAGCAAATTTGCAGAACTAGAGAAAACAATTCTAAGGTTCATATGGAGCCAGAAGAGAACCAGAAGAGCAAAAGCAATTTTTGGCAACAAGAGCAAAGCAGAAGGCATAGCAATACCTGGCTTCAAGCTATACTGCAAAACAATACTGATAAAACCAGCATGTTCTGGAACAAAAACATACCTGGGTCAGTGGGACAGAACAGAGGATAGAGAAACTTCCCCAGACATGTTTAGCTATTTGATCTTTGACAAAGAGGCCAAAGTTTATGTTAGAGCAAAGTTAGACTATTCAGCACATGGTATTGGGAAACCTGTGTATCTGTTTGTGGAAGGTTGAAACTGAACCCTTCTCTCTCATCATATACTAGATTAAAATTAGACAGGCTCAAAGATATAGACATTCAAACAGAAACATTAGGCTTACTGGCAGATAAAATACTAGTAGACATAGGTATAAGAAAGGATTTTCTAACTAGAACCTCAGTTGCACAAAAAGTAACAGCAAGATTCAATAAATGGAATTCTGTCATACTTAAAAGCTTAAGTACAGCAAAAGAATTCAGTCACTAGAGTAAAGAGATAGCCAACAGGGTGGGGAAAAATCCTTGCCAGCTACTCCTCAGACAGAGGGCTAATATCTAGAATGTACAAAGAACTAAAGAAAAATTTAAACCACCTATATGTAAGGATCTAGTCAAGAAATGGGCCAGAAGAATAAACAAACATTTCGTGGAGGAAGAACTACAAATGGTTAAAAGGGTGGATCTCTTGCAACAGGGAAGAGGAACAGGAAACAAGGGCAAGGGGTGAAGAGGAGGGGAAGGGGAAATAAGGATAAAGATGTGCCTTGTGATAATGTGATCTAAGATTAATAACATTGATATGGATGAAAATTGGGGTGGGGAAACTGGAGAAGGAGGGAGAGAAGGGGAAGGGTATTTAAAAAAAGAAGAAATAAGCTGTGGTGTATAATCATCCCCCAAGGTGACACTATCAGTGTCATGTTGTGCAAATATGTACTAATAAAATTTTTAAAAACATGAGGGGTACACAGGATTTCTTTTGAGGAGAATTGAAATGTTTGAGTGTTAAATAGTGGTAACTAAGTTTCTGGTTATTGTTCAGGTTCTGTGAGTCACACTAGAAACCACTGAGTGGAAAGTCTGAAAGCGTAAGTGTTTGGCATTTGGATCACATCTCAATCAAGCTGTTGTTTAAGAGGGACAGCTTTGTGGAAGATTGTTCCTGGGGCTTTCCATTGTTCTTTAGAGAAAGCCCAAAATGCTTAACAAGGACAGCTTAAATTCAGGCTGGTTGTTGCTCTGGTTTGTCATTTTCCACCTTGTGCACCTGTACTTTTCCTTCTTCGTTAGGAAAGTGGGTGTTTCTCTGTGTGGTAATCTGGGTGCACATGCAGCAGTCCTTCCTAGTGCTCCAAAGGCTAGCGCAGAGGGTGTTTGTGCCTGCTGGCCTCTGCTGGGCACCCGCTCTCCACCCTCCCATTGGTATCTTCCTGCCCCAATCTCAGCTCAGATGCTTTTTCCTTTGAGCACCTTTCGTGGCCCCCAGACGAGCTCAGCCCTGCTTCCTGGTGCTCCTGTCACCTTACCCTTCACAGAAAGCCCTACGGTGTTCATGTCCATAGATCTGTGTGGTTCCTGGATTGTTGTACTTGGTTCTCTGCACCTTTCACTCTGTGAGTGCAGAGACTGCATCTCCTGAGCTCAGCTTGATGTGTGGACGGGTCCAGCACTCAATTCTGCTGCTGAGGCAGTGAATGGACTTGTATCAGATGTGGGGGGGGGCCTCTGTGAATATCAATGTTTTAAATGACCCTGAACTCTGTAACCTGTCTTTCTGTGTGGATTTAACTGCATAAGGCTTAGAGTGACTAGAGTAGAGGCATCCTCAGCTGTCATAGTAATGTAGGGCCCTGTGTCTGGCCTGGGGCCGCACATGTCCTTGATTGTTTCTCAGCATGTTGTCGTTTTGTTCGTATTTAAGGGTGTGGCTCAGAGGTGCTGAATCAATGGTTAGCCAGGCTTTCTGCTCCCTGTGTATCTTAGTCAACTACCCGTGTGAATTCTGTTAAAGGGCATTGGGCCACGGTGACATAGAAGCCAGCAGCTTTGCCTATAGTGGTATATTCTCTTGATTCCCTGCAGGAGGATACACAGTGGGTCTTTGTAACATAGCAGGTGACCTGTGATGCCAGGAAGCTGCTTCCTGCTGCACTGTTGACACAAGCACATCAACGAAGTGCCCCCAACTCTGGAGGGTGTAGCAGTGCCAGGTCACAAAATCTCATCCTCTCCTTCTCTCTCAGGGTAAACTTGAGGAAGGGTCCCTGCAGTCATCAGTGTCTCCCAGTCTTTTTTGCAAGTCCTGACCTGTAATGGGTTGTAAAGACAAGTGTGTGGGTCATGATAGGCTCCTTTCAAAAAAGGGTGAAAGGAAAAACATTAGACACCATGTATGACGTCAACTGTAATGCACATAGTGAAATTAACGGTTCTGTTGTAAAACTTTGCTTTCAGTGCTTGTGGCAAAATAGAAAATGTATTTCTCTCTTATAGTTAAAATAGCTGATTAGCACAGCTTAGCAGCATATCCTACTTTAACTTTCCAGTATCATTATTGCCTTTGCTTTGCTTTTTCTTAAAGGTATGCGAAGTCCAGTCAGATCAAGACTGTGTCAAGCAGCAAGATATTTTTTAAAGGAAGTAGATTTCGATATAGGTGGGTACACATGGTTCCACTTAGCAATGGATTCGGGTAAGGCTATTCACATGGAAATGTTCTGCTTGTAATGCTGTGAGGCTTTGCCCCTGCATTAGCTACTTCTGCAGCCCCTACGTACCCCTTCTGTTTCCACTTCATTAAGTCTATGGAAAGGGCACCTCTACCTCTGTCGTGACTTCCCCTGTGGAAGAAAGGGAGATGTGGAGCATAGAGCTGGCTCGGCCTGTGGTGAAGTAAAAAACCCAATGTATGTGTACCCCTCCTTCTATGAATGTGCACATAGCTTGTGTTTTTGTCTTTTTGTAGTGGCAAAGTTGCTAAAGAAGTGGTGGAGGCAAGCTCCAGAATCCAGAGGGAGCCTCCTGAGGTGCACAGGTGAGCGGAGATTGCGTGGCTTCTGGGATAGACAGAGGGATTGAAGGGCGGCTTTCCATGGGCAAGGGGGGAAGCTTGGGGGAGCACCTGCATAACATATATGAGGCCCTAGGTTTGAACCCAAATGCCACACACACACACAAAAGCCTGTTTTTCCCAGGTCTCTAATCTCCCTGTGTGCAGTGACACCCAGAATTAGGTAAGGACGCTGTCATCTCCCTAGAAGTGTCCCCTAGATTTGGCTGGGCTGACATGAATGCTGCCAAGCTCCCTTTTGAGTTACATGCTCTGGGCACAATGATCAGGCCTGGGGTGTCAGGGAAACCAGCAGATGATGTGCCATGCTGTGACCAGGCCCCATTGTATGCTCTCTTAGAACTGCCCCATTCCCATCTTGTTCCTGTAGCGTGGCCAGTCCCTGGGGCTTTGCTCACATGGACAGGCTTACTTGCTGTCAGATTCTTTGCTGTCAAGGCCACACGGAGGAACTTGGCCACTATCTACGTAAGGGCAACACTTTTACTAAAGTGGCGATCTGTATTCAATTCTTTTTTTATATATACTATAATTTTGCTTCAATCTCACAAAATTAGCATAGAGGTAATTTAAATGAACAATAACAGTAAAAACAGCAGAGAACTGAAAAATCTACAAAGGAAAATATATCTAAAACATAAAAGTCAACATTCATTAGTGTTTCATCTTCAGTTTTGATTGACACTTAATGCTTGCAAATTTTTAAACAAACTTTTAAATCAAGACTTTACTGAAGAGATTTCAGCACCAGCACTAAGATCTGTACATTCAGTTTGTAGCTGACTTATTGGCCATTTACAGAGTACATGGTTACAGACATGCCACAGGTCAGATCACAGTGCTGAGGACTGAGGATAGCAGTACCTTCCTGCAACTAGAAGTCTACATTCAATTCTTGGGAATTAAATATTACCATGACTAAGCTGGACTTCACCACAGCTTATACAAATCATTGCACGTCCCAAACTGCAAACATGGTGGATATTGTAAAGCTGAACATTCTCACCATAACCCCCTGCCCCTATTAGGCAAGATCATCATAAGCTAAAGTTTTAGAGTCCTCATTTGCTGATTACCTGTCATCCCCATCTTTGGGGACTGGCAGTGTGGCCTTTGTGCTTCAATTTGTCAGGTATCTGTTTCAGCTAACCAGTTGAGCTGGGCACCACTCCTTGCTCTGGGGTTAGGGGCAGCCCACAGTAATGAGACCAGGCCAGCTGCTAGGGGCATCTGGAAGCTGACTGCTGTTCCTGGGAGATACCCCGCAGACACTCACAAATTGTAACTCCTGTGAGCCTTCCATCCAGTCCCTCCTTCTTTCAGGAGGGAGCTGAGGGGCTTGGGAAGTGGGGCCCATGGCCCGAGGGACGTTGGTGGAACGCCTGAACACCTAGAGCCCTCCCTTCAGGGAAACTTCTTTTAGTGCCCCTGCCCTGCTCCAAATTGAGGTCATTCTGCAAAGCAGAAAGGAAAAAACAAATAATAAAACAGCCCATTTCAGTCTTTCCAGGATACTTGGATTAGAAGTAACTTCAGGGATCCCTTAATCTGCTGCTTCTAGTGTATTACCAGAAAGCTTGAATCTTGAACAAGTGACTATGCAGGTCTTAAGTACTTTTGGTGGCAGACTTACACGTAGAACTGCAGTGTCTTGGATCTGAGCCCTGAGTCCTTTTCTCCTCAGCACTCGCCACCCTGAAAGCTTTAGGTATTTGCTTAGAGGCTGATAAAATAGAGGCAGAGCCACCCCAAGCAGCACAGCTTGGGTTTTCTTTTTCCAGCTTGATGCTTTACTCTTTGATCTTAAAAAAAGGAAGAAAAATACTTGGTGCTGCAACAGTTCTGCTTTTTAAACAGTGTTTTTAGACCATTCATGGATTAATGAGAGAAGAAAAGAATGCAGTACTTCCCTTATAAATTGAGGTTTTCATGGTTTAAGAAAATCAAGGTGTTCTAGCTCAGGGCTTCTTAAACCTTAATTTGCACATGGACCACATGCAGGTACTGTTAAAACCAAGTTCTGGCCAGGGATATAGCTCAGCGGCACAGTGCCTGCCTGGCCAGTTCAAGGTCCTGAGTTTGATTTCTGGTACCAGTAATAATAATAATAATAAAAACCAGGTTCTGCTTTAAACAGCCAGGTGCTGTCTGGGAGTTTGCATTTCTCCAGAACTTGAGAGGAGGCTGTGGCTGCTCTACACTCACCTTTTAAGTAGCCACTATCTCAGTGTTATGTGTCAGGTGTGAAGTGAGCAGGTTGGCCAGAGTGAGAGCTTTCTTTGGAGGGACTGAACCTCCAAATGTGACAGAGAAGTGAAGATGTGCTGAGGAATTATCAGTTCATAGTTTACCCTTTCTGGAGTATTCTGAAATAACTCCAGATACAAATACAGAACTAGAGGCCCTTGAGGCCTGCTATACATGCAGGCTCTTTCTCCCCACCCTTTTGTGTATACAAAAGACCACTCTATGTGTACCCTCAGGACACTTCTCTGGTCCTCAGTTCTTTGACAGCACCCTTGAAATCTCTGGCAGTACTGGGAAGACTGTAGTTAATAAAACGATGCGCGCATAGCCAATTTAGGAGGCCGGAGCTCTGTCTGTCTTGGTCCTCTCTGTTCCTGCATCTCCTAACAAAGTACTTGATGCACAGTGAATGTGAAGGCATGTCTACTGAATGGACCTGTGCCTGAGAGTGTGGGACGGCAGCTGTTCCCATCTGAGATCTGTCCGAGATGCTTCCCTGAGGACCAGCCCTCTCCAGAGGCAACTTTGTGGCCATCACACTGGTGACATGTGATATTTTCATGCTAGCAGTTTTTCCTTTCCATCCAGCTGCATGATAGGAAATCATTCCTCTAGGACAAGTGTTTCATTTTCAGATTTTTTGAGCTTCTTTTTATTGTTTATTCGTACATGTTTGCAGTACATAATGATCATATTCATCATGTGAAACAGCTTCTTTGATACTACTGTCAAAAGTGACGCTGTGAGTTTCCCTCATGTGATGGGCATCCAGCCTGACTTAGTCTGGGATGATGACCACAAGGCCCTTATCAATCATCTTTCCTTATACCTGAGATTCTGCTCCTCAAAGGACAGCGAGTTCATGCACTTATACTTCTGAGGTGTATGAGTGTAGAGATAAACACACACAGACTGAGGACGTTGTTTTGCTATTACTTATTTCTTCCTCAAAAAGAGCAAAGGTCAGCTGATGTTAGCTCATTGATCTTTGTTGATGACAAAATCCCCCAGTAAAGTTCTCCTGGGGGTTAAAGTACTTTTAAAAGCATAGAGTGCCATGTAGATGCAAAGAGATCCTATTATCATCTCTCATCCAGAATTGGAAAGCTAGAATCTGAAAGACACATGCATAGTAACATGCTGGGCCACCCACAGTAGTGTCTTTCTTAAAGTTGCACAGCCTCATTGCAATCTCAGTTTCTCCTTCTGTGAAGACAGCATTTCCCTTAACTATGGTACAAGTATGTAAAGAAAGTTGAAGTAGTGTGTACATATCTCTTTGCAAACTGGAAAAGGGCCATTTGGGTTCTGGCATTACATTTGTCCTTAGGACACTGTACTGATGACTCTGGCTTTAATGAAAGCCTAGATCAGTCAGCACATTTTAAAAGGTTGCAAGGGGGAGGATTAGGTGGAAAGAGGAAGTAGGTGAAAGGAGATGGTAGGTGTATTAGTGCATTTCAGCTGCTATAATAAAATCCAGCAGGCCAGGCGGTATATAAACAAGAAAAGCTGTCTTCTTACTTTAGGTGGCTGAGAAGTCCATGATCAAAACACTGGCAGAGCTGGGATGTTGTGACATCTACTTTCTTCTAAATGGTGCCTGCTCACTGTGCTCCTAGATGATGGAAAGGCAAAACAAACTCCCCCAGAACTCTTTTATGAGGACAGTAGTCCCACTCACAAGGGCTTTGTCCTTGTGATCTTACCACCTCCAAAGGCCCCTTCTCTTAGTACCATCTTGTTGGAGATTAGGTTTCAGCAAATGAGTTTTCAGGAAATGCAAACATGCAGATCATAGCAACGGGAAAGATGGAGACTTCCACAGCAACTCCCAACTGTGCTTTCTCTTTCTCTAATGCCAGGCTGGAGGCCTGTGTTTTTTATGTTTTAGGGAAATCCCCCGTTGTATCCATCTTTGGTTTCCTCTGTGTTGTGCACTTACAGGGGAAATAATGTTCCTCTTGCTGTGGTGCTTCTGGAGAGTCTCAGGGTTGTGATTTGCTGTGGGAGTCACCTTGTCTCTCCTCGGCAGACTACAGCTATGAGTCCAAGGCCCTTGGCCTGCAACAGAGCAGCAGGGGGTGGGGAGTGCGGAGCCTGAGTCAGTGTCTCCTGAGCACTGGTGCCAAGGAGGTCAGCCCTCATGAGCTCAGCCTTCCCCAAATTGGGTAGCTGCTAGACACGGCCACGCTGGGTGGGGCAAAACATTTGCTATCTCATGCTAAAGGATGTAGGTAGGGTGACTGTTCAGGTTTGGTATGACAAAGGCAGTGACTTCCGGGGGGGTGTGTGTGCAAGAATAGCAGTTTCTAGGATGTAGCCCAGCAGATGCATGGGTAGAAATGGAGGAGAGCACTTCAGAGTCCCTTTTGCAAGAACAGATAGAAGGGCTGCTTCTGCAGAAAACAGCCTACCACACAAAACAGGACAATATGCTGTACTCTGCAGAGCTAGAGTCTCAATCACAAATGGCCACAGGGCCAGGGCGGGGAAACACGGGAGAACTAAGAAGTGGGGAACATTCCTGATAAAAGAAGGAAGTGCTCATGATGAATTTTAATCTCTCTTCCTCGCCTTTCCTCCTTCTGTCTATGAGGGTTTTCCTTATTCACATTCACCCATCAGTTCCACTGTGCTCACCGGGACTTGCTCTGGCCTCCCCTTCCCTGGGACGTCATCCCTGGCCCTCTTGTCTCTTGAGAAGGGTCAGGTGCCCCCTTTGTGCTCCCAGGAGACCCTTGGCCATCCATCTCCTTCATTAGATGTTTTCCAGGGGTAGCTATAGCACATTAATGAGTCATGAAGTGAAGTAGTAGTCAAGACCAGCATTAGAAACAAATGATATGAAATT
This sequence comes from Cavia porcellus, assembly GCF_034190915.1. Classification (NCBI taxonomy): domain Eukaryota; kingdom Metazoa; phylum Chordata; class Mammalia; order Rodentia; family Caviidae; genus Cavia; species Cavia porcellus. Next base: position 70,378,388 of record NW_026947485.1, on the reverse strand, counting down.
TTAAAAAGGGATGCACATAACTGTGCTTATTGTTGTGTGATTGTATGTCTTTGTGCATGTGTGTGTATGTGTGTGGATATAGAAAGGTGATAGGAAATATATTTCATAGTGTGGATCTCAGATGAAGCAATAAAAAAAAACACTGGTCTAACTAGTGAGTTACTACGGGGAGAGCAGCAGCTCCCTGGAATGGGTCAGACTGTCCGCTGTGTACATATCAACTGCAGCACAGGTGGTTCCAGAAGGAATAATTAAGGGCTCCAGGTGGAGCAAAGCCCCATACACTTACTGTGTACCCAGTGCCAACTGTGGACCTTCTGACCAGAGATGCTGACAGGAGTCCTGCTGTTCCCTCCCCCACTCCACCCCTCAGTGAAATGCTCAGGCTCGAAGGCCATGAGGGGAAGGGTACCCAGCCAGTCTGGAATGGCAGCCATATCAAGTGTGGATCGCATCCAGTTCCTACCATTTCAGACCTGAACACCCTTTAACAGGATGCCAGCTGAGGCACCATGAGGCACCCGGCCAAGTTAGGTCAGTCTCTGCCTTTGAGAGCTTAGCAAAGTGGGGCTAATTTGTATACCAGTAACTGCAGAGAGACAGGGGACAAATACAGTGAGCTGTGAAGGAAGGGAGAGTGATATGAGAAAGAGACAGGCAGGGAGAGTCTGATGCTGTTGTGAGGGGCAGTCCAAGAAGTCCTCAGAGGGCAGGAGACATCTGACACCATGCCCCAAGGATGGGAGGGCAGTGTGCCAAACCTTCCCATAGGCCTCACCTTCCTAAATTGGCTCTTCTGCTGGTAGCAGGTGCGCAGGTCCCCAGCACAGCTGGCCATTCTGCAGAGACACCTGCACAGCTGCCTTGGCCTCTGTTGCCCACTGTGGCCACTTGTGAGCATGCACCTTTCCACAAAAGAAACCTAGCTGGGTGCCCTGACTGGCAGGCAGCAGGTGTGAACAGTGATGTTAACCACTGGGTGTCCAGCAGTGCCAAGAAGCTCTTTACCCAGCACATCTGTGCTGTCCATCTGGCAGGAAAGTTGGCAGGGGTCTTTTACACGCAGCCCCACCCTTCTTCACCTTTCTGTGCATCTGTTTCAGCAATAGCTCACTCCTGGGTCTGTTTTCTGTGTCTTTAAATTCCTTGTGTTGTGGCCCAGCATGTGTGGGTATGAGGGTCCTTGGGAGCTACTTTTTCTTTGGCTGGGTTGTAGTGGGATACACAGACATTTATTAGGACCTCAAGGGTATGCAGAGCTTTACTGCTGTGGGGTTCCACCATCCTTACCGCTGTGTCCAGAGTTCCAGTGTGGGCAGCACTGAGGCAGAGGCTGGTGTTCCCTGTGGACACTGACTCCACCTGGCCATGTCTGTTTGCAGAGTCAGCATCACTCAGAGCCGCAGTTCCCACTCCTTGAACAAGCAGCTCATCATCAACATGGAGCCCCTGCAGCCCCTGCTTCCTTCCCCCATCGAGCAGGATGAGGAGCTTCCCCTGGGTGAGGGTAAGTTCATCCCAGTCCCTCATCGCAGGCCACTGAGGGGCCAGGGAAGTGATTCTGTGTACACTGGTCACATGTGGGGGCAGGGGGCAGTGTGAGGCTTGAACTGTGTTTGTAACAAATAGACTTTTATGTGTGTGCAGCTGGAAGGTTGTGTTACAGTGGGAGTTCTACTGGGTTCTTCCAAAAGGTTCACTCATGCAAAGCATTTGTAAAATTCTTTGTGACAGCAGCTGTGATGTTACAGTGGCAAACCACAGATGGCTATTTAAGCTAAGTTTAGATCATAATATATATATGAATGAAAGGGTTCAAAAAATGCAGGAGAGGGGGAAGGGAGGGATTTAAAAGAAATTAAGTGTGATGTAAACATGCCAGTTCCCCATGATGAATGTAATCATATAATACAAACATGTACTGATAGAATGTAAATATTTTAAAAAACAAAATCAAAGAAAGCTCTCTCTCTCTCTCTCTCTCTCTCTCTCTCTCTCTCTCTCTCTCTCTGTGCCCGCCATTAACCTATATCCTCAGCCCAGAAGGAGCTGTTTTCAGCTCCAGTTACAGTTGCATTGTGGAATTCTAAGGAATTCTTCATCGGTGCCTGTACACTGGTCATCCTCTCTCCGCCTCGGTAATTCCCCAACCTCATTTCCTTTTCCATGGGTCTCTTTTCTGACAGTTTTGATCCAGGCTAAATGTATGATGTCCACTTCAACTCCAGATTTGTTACATTTTTAAAAGCCTGTATGTTTGTGGGCTGCCGGGTCTCCCTCTTCCTCCACCACCCCTTCCCTCCTTCCTTCCATCTTTCCTTCTGCCTCCCCTCCCTCCTTTTCCTCCCTTCCTTCATTTTTCTTTCTTTGTAAGAACTTTGCTTACTTTGGAGAATCTTACTACACTGCTTTCTGCTGACACTTGGTGAGGCAAATCTCACACTCTTACTGATTTAATAGTAATCTAAAAACAAGTATGCACAAAAAAGTTACTGGAACCCAGAATACAGACATACCATTTTTTTGCTTAATTTTATGTGATCTTTTTATTTCACCATTGAAATTCTGGGCAATTTCAAGAAGCTGGGTCTCCCTGTCCCCAAGCAATCACCTCCATCTCAGCTTCAAGTTGAGGATTCCTTTCATAGGGGGAAACTTTTCAGTTCATAGTAAAAATTGGAACCGGCACACAGATACCTGGGGAGAGACAGCAGCAGCCAGTGCACACACAGCTGTGAAGGGTTTTAGTAGATTTTTCCGGGACAGTCACTGCAATGTTAGAAGGGGAACTGGTAACAGGATGCCCCCAGTCCGGTGTGTAGAGGGAAAGTGTGAACCAGGTAGGTGTCTCCGAAGATGCTTTGCTCTCCTGCCCAGCTGGACCACAAGAGTGGCCACTGTGAGTACACTCTCTTATAATAAACATGGCTGTCTGTCTTGACAACTATTCTGTAAGTTCATTGCTAAATTAATTTTCTTAGCTCAGAGGTTTCTGGATCCATTTTGCTTGTCTTTTATGTGTTTTCAAGGAAAAGCAAAGTGGCTTTTGTTTCTGATCTCTAATGTTTGTGGGGGCTGCATCTCACATTCTGCAGCACTATTCTGAGTGAAGATCACTTTTTAGAGGACTGTGATCCTCCCAAGTATGAATGAAGAAGGATGTGACTAATGGGGAGAAGAGGAGCGGGGCGAGTTCACTCACAGAATTGTGACCGTTGTGTGAGAAGATGAGCCTGTAGGAGGAAATTTGGAAGACTGGACAGAGTGAGCAGGAGGGATGAGGAGCGCAGAGTTCCAGGCCAGGTGAAGGGGGAGCTCGGTGAGCTTTCCTCTGAGCTCTTCACCCCATTCGTGAGGCTGCTTCCTTTTGCTTCCTTTTCCATGGCAAGGTTCCATCGCTGAAACCTAGCCTCATCTTCCACATAACAACTGCATGCACAGCAGATGATAAACCATCACAGTTAAATGCAGTAACATTTTAAAATCTCATTATGCAGAAATCCATACGTTGCTTTTTCAATTTTCCCAGTTGTTTGAAAGCACTATTTTAAATTCTTCCATCAGCTGCAAAACTAAACTGATAGATCTTGGCCTTAAAAGTTCAAAAAGCTCCTTTAATATCTAGATGTTTTCTCCAGATGTAGTATCTTACAAGGCATGTCTGTGAGATTTAGAGATGAGGAAAATCATAACAACGGTCAGCATGTATAATTAATTTAAAAATAAGACAAGGGGAAATAAAAATACTGTTAACAGTTCAATTAGGGGGGCTGGGGATTTAGCTCAGCGACATAAGCACCTGCCTTGCAAGCAGGTAGTCGTGAGTTCGATCCCTGGTACCGATAAAAACGAAAAAGACCAAAAAAAAAAAAAAAAAAAAAAAAAAAAAAAAAAAAAAAACAGTTCAATTAGGGTAGGGGGCTGGAGGTTTAGCTCAGCGGCATAAGCACCTGCCTTGCAAGCAGGCAGTCGTGAGTTCGATCCCCGGTACTGATAAAAAGGAAAAAGACAAAATAAAATAAAATAAAATAAAATAACCTGAGGGTCCAGGGATATAGCTCAATGGCACACCTGCCTTGAAGCATGAGGTCCTGAATTTGATTCCAGTACCAAAAAACAAACAAACAAAAACAATAGACTGACTTTTCCAACCCAGTGCAAGAGCAGAGACATCTTTTGTGCCAAGAAGTCCAAGATATGCTTCCCATAGTGCATGAAACTGTGTTCTCTCAACCCCTTTACAACTTAGATAATCTTTAAATTCCTACCCTATGTTTCTTGTCTTCGTCAGGCAGTGGGATTCAGGCAATCCCTGGGCTGAATACTGATGTTACAGGATTATACTTCTCTGATGGAGAACAGAAAACAACAGAGGCAGAGCCCACAACTCTAAGCAAAGATGTTTCCACTTTTTTTTTTTTTTTTTTGGTACCAAAGATCGAACTCATGACCTGGCGCCTGCCAGGCAGGCGCTGATGCTGCTGAGCTAAATCCCCAGCCGCATGTTTTCACTTTTGTAAGTGGGCCTTGTTTTCCTGAGCTTTTGAGCACATGCAGTATGATTAATTGTTCCATCTGTTTTATATTTTGAGTCTCAGTACCTTTTAGGTCTGAGTGAGAACTAAACTTAAGACAACCATTCGTCTATTCTGAACACAGGAACTGTGGTAAATGCAGTTGATATAACTGGCAGACCTCGCTGCCATCCTGCGGTGCACTCACTGTATTGGTGATCTCTGGAGGCTCATGGCAATTTGGGGAAATGATAGTGGGGCTTCGGGCCCAGGGAGGAGGCCCTGCCTCTGCTGACTGAATTATGTGCTCTCTTTTCTGCCTGCCTCACTGGACATCTGTGCCTCGGGCTGCTTGGGGAGTGTCTGGTCCCTTATCTCTGTGGAGCACCTGACATAAAATTGGGGGGCAAAGGAGTGAGCAGAGGCGGTGGTAGGAGAGGGCACTGGGAGTGATCCCGTCCCCCCGACAGCATGTGTGTGTGATTGGAAGAAAGAGGAAACAGGGGCCATGGTGAAGGCCAGCAGGAAGATAGGCAGGGGCAAGGTCGTGAGGAGTCTTCAGGCTTTCTGCCCTCTGCAGACTAATTTGGACCATTTGGGAGGCATTGGGGAGATCCAGGCCTGCAGCTGTCGTCACTGGAATTGTACGGTGAGTCTGGAGGGCTGTGGAAGATGGTGTCCAGGTGAGGATGTGAGGGCTTGAATTTCTCTTTGCAGTGTTACTGACCCTTTAAACTGGGCATTTTCTTGTCAGGGTGATGTCCTGTGCACTGTAGGCTGCATGGTGATATTGCTGCTGTCATAGTGCCTCACCCATCCCAAGAAGGGAACATGTCTCCAGTTTGGCCATGTGTCCCCTGGGGAGTAAAATGGCTCTCTGGCTAAAAGCCACTGGATTGGAAGCAAAAAGACACAGTGAAGAAATGGACAGGGGCTGAAATTGGAGAGGGTGAGAGTGGAGGAGGCAGTGGATTGGAGCTGCTTAGTGACAGCGTTGCTGGGAAGGAGCACTCATGACTCAGTGGCCCATGGGCTCCTGCAGTCCATGTCCTGCCCTGCACTTAGAGCTACTGATTAAAAACCGTCCACCTCTTTATTTCAAACCTGAGACTCACGAGACACAGGAGGGTTTAGTGGCTTATCAGCATCACCAAAGAACCCATGGTAAATAATTCCATTTAGATATTGGAGCCTTTTTGAATCAGAGGTATTCACTGATTTTCTGAACCCCAGACACAAGTGGAAGAAGGAGCTCTGGATGCCTCTGCCTCTGCTGCCTGAGTGTTATTGTCCTCATCTCTGCACCTTGGGTCAGGCTTGCATCTGGGGGAGTTTCAAATCATATATTTTGAAACTGGATTCAAATACAGATCAAGATCAGCATCCCAAGTCATGTTAGGAGATTTATCTCATGAGGAGTTTTTGAAAAATCAGTTTGACTTTTGGAAGCTCCATCTCTGGGAAGTCACAGAGGTCCTGGCATCTGTCCTATCCTGGTGGTTCCATCGGTGTAGGATCCCTGTCACCATGGCTGTCTGAGATCAGCATCACTACTTGTCTGACAAGCTGTTTTCATTCATCCAAGAAGCTCAAGTGTCACAAAAACAGCTGGGCAGGGGATTATTGCCCAGATTAACTCCCTGGGCTTTGGGGAGAACATGTTATCCTATTCACCGTAAGGACAGCTGAGGGACTTTGCTAAACTGACCCGTGTCTGGGCAGAATAAAAACAATTGCTTCCTAGGCACCAGGCAGCTAGAGAAATGTTTTCAGTGCTCAACCCAAAGTCACTTGGTTACTGTGTCCAGGTGAATCAGTGCTGGGGAAAAGTTCAGAAGAGAAAGGCAGGACATGTGAACAGTACCTTAAAGCTTTGGAGAATTTCACAAGGGGAAAAAAGTGAGAATGGGAGTTGTTTTGGGTGAAATCACATTTTAAGGAGTTGTTAATCTAAATACATTAACATGCAAGCAGAGCAAGTGTAGATAGCAACATGCTCATGTGTTTATCAGCGGAGTCTATTCCTCATTATAGAAGAAAGCAGACTGGTGGTAGAGAAGAGCAACAAAATTAATCACATGAGACTTGGTGGCTGGCAAGCACTGACATTTAATGAAAACCATTCTTGTGTGCCATAGCAGTGGTGCTGACTGGCATAATTAAACATGATGGAAAAGCCACCCCTGCCTCAGCATGGGATTTAGTTGGAAACTTATGGCTCTCCTCTCTTGGCTGCACAGAAGCATGTGGAGACTCCAGCATTTCTGTAACAAGGGCCTTGGGGTGTGATCCTGATGGAGTGAGTGGAGGTTTGATGCTGACCAAGACAGCGTCTATAGCAAAGAATAGATGGGGGAATTTTAAAAGAGTGGTAAAACTAATCGCTCCAAGCATACTATCACTGTGCATGCATGCACATATGTGTGTATGGGTGTGTGTAAAGGTGTTTAAGGAGTTGCTTTTATTGCCTAGCACTAATGTAGATAGCTGACTTTACTGCAGCTGTGGCAGGCTGTGTGAGATGTGTGAAGCACCTGAGCCCATAAGGACGAAACCATTCTCCGCGCAGACCGAGTGCTCCATGCAGCCTCCTCCCTGTGCTAACAGGAGACAAAGTGGGCTCTGCTGCGCTCCCCTGCCTAGTGGCCCTCCTCACCCCAGGCAGCTGCCCTAGTCCCTCTTACCCTGTGGCTGTTAGTCTCTCTTCTCTATGTCCTCTCATTCTGGGTCCTCCCTGCCCATCTGACAGAACTTTCTTCCTCCTCTCTCCCTTGAAGGAGGAGAACCCTGGAAGGCTGTGGACAGATCTACCCCCTTATCATGTCTCCTGCCTATGCCACCTACCTCCCCTTTGTGCTAGGCTACTTCTTCCCGCCTAGCTCAGGGACTCAGAGGCGATTGGCCTTTTGTGTTATCCTAAGACATGGACACAATAGGGACTGTTTGTTTATAAACCCTGAAGACCCCCTGTCTCCTCCTGGTTACTGTGACCTGGAGATGATGAGCTATAGGGTTCAGTATGATTAGTTTAGTTTCTTATACTAAATCTATTACATCATCACCTAAAATTTTTAGAAAGTACAGAAAAGCATACATAAGGAGGAAAAAGTCACTTCCAGATTGTCACCCTCCTGGAAGCAATCAGTTTTAACACCTTTGCAGCTTCCTTCCCTGTGCATTTTAATGTGGTGGTGATCATCCTGTGGATGCAATTTTAAAATTCCTACTTTGTTTGCTTACTGTTGAAGACTCCCGTCATGAAGATATTTCAGTGAACTGTAGGTAAAACAGTGAATTAGAAATACATTTGACATGAATGCAGACAAATGGAGTTAACACCCCCCAATTGGAAGGTGTGCATACAGAAGCACAGTTCTAAGCATGGGTTTGGCATTGCCTATACTGTGCCAGCTCATCTAGTAGGGGTTGGCAAGTGCATCTCGGGAGACAGGACAGAGGCCCAAACAAGCATTGCAGAGTTACACTTTGGAGTCTCTTCAAAAGCCACTTGTCTCCTTTGTGAGATTTTCCTTGGTTCTAATTTTATCTTTGGAACTCTGATTTCTGTTGTTTCCTGACAACTAAAGTACTTGCAGGTTTGTATCACTTGAAAGACAGCTTTGAAATTGCTAGTATTTCCTGGACTGTGGGTTAAGTGCATTTGGTCTTGCAAAGATTGTGTAGTTTACATTACAAGGCTCCAGCTGGTGCATCTGGCTGGTTCTGTGGTCAGTGATTGCCCACAGAAGTTCATTTTGTGAAATATGGTACTTCTCAGTGTAAACCATAAGAGGCCAGCAGTGCCTTTTGGTTAGTAATAGTGCACTTTTGGAATACATTGTTTTACTCTATCGACATGGTGTAGGTTTAAGGAATTGCTCTATTTCTGCATGCATGCCTTAGATGGGAGAGGAACTGCAAGCTCTGTGTTGGCTCCTCCAAAAGCAGCCAGTGACCACAGACTGGACCCTCTGTCTTCCCTGTATTCTTTTTTCTTGTCTAGAAAACAGGAAGACTGGACTTGAATAGCACTCAACATTTTGCAGCTCTGAACTCTGGTTCTTTTGCTGAATGTCAAGGTGAAAGAATCTCAGACTGTCACTTGAAGTCTTTTATATGAGAATGGGGATAAGAGATGGGGGTGTTTTTCATAGAATTTGAGGGTCAGAGGAGATACTGCAGATGGTCCTGAGCAGGGATCAGCAAGGTACAGCTCATGCCTAGCCCATCAGAAGCAGTGTCTTTGGGCTTGGATCTGGCAGTTATGTTCTAAATGATTGTATAGCTACCTATACAATAAGCACAATTTAGCCTCCTGGCCCACAAAGCTTAGCACTCAAAGTCTGGGCTTTTCCAATCCCTGATCCGGCATATCTTATTAAGGCCAGAGATGTGAGACAGTTTGTCCCATGTCACACTTGGGGAAGTATGGGGACTTGGATTGTATGGTTCTCACATCCCCAGCCCAGGTATCTTAGATGACAAGGAATGCATGACTTGCTATATCTTTCCAAAACAGAACCTGTAACTAAATAACTACATTTGTTTTTTACTTAAATGAATAATCAAAAGAAACAACTTAGTGAGTATAAATGTAGGGAATCCCTGTGGCTCAAGGAGGATAGCATTATGTACCAGGAGCAAGATTCCAGCCTTGGCTTTTCTGTCATAGTATGCCAGGACCTCACAATTACATTGAGACAGCCATCACCTTGGAATAGGAAGCTGGGGACCAGGTGTGTGGTCACCAAAAGGATTCTCTGGGTGACTGAGGCTGGAGGGAAACAGATCTCCTGCAGGACACCCACTCTGTTTAATTCATTAAGTAAAGGATGGCCCCTGCTAGAGCTCGTTCTAATTCCTCATATGCTCACTGTGTATGTTAAGGGACATTGTCTTCGTGGAAGCAGTTCAGTGCTAGGACTTCTCAAATCACTCAAATCAGGGTGCCATTTTGCTGCTTACTTAATAATTGGTTTAAAGAATTTGCTGAAGGTGAATCACTGTGCCAGTCATGTGCCTTGATGTGACTCATCCACAGTCCTTAAAAGCTGGGAGTGGAGCCAGCAGAAAACATCCCAAGCATGACCAGAAGTGGCCACCAGCAGATAGTGGGTTTGGCATGTAGACAAGCAAACACCTGTACCACTTCCTACAAAACCACAGGAGAGGAAAAGTGAAAGTATTGTTAGACCCACTGTCATAGAGAGCAGAGTTAGGATTCCCTGGCTTTTGTAGGTACTGCACAATCAACACAAGAGTCTGTGTTCTAATACTTTTGTTAGTGGGTTGGCAGCAAGCATTGAGTAGATGTTCTTTGAGATACTCAGGCTAAAATTGAGGCAGGTTCCTGTAGCATCTCTCTCCCTCTTCTCTTGTCTCCTAGGACTCTTGTCACCCATGTGGAGTGAAGCCTTGGGCACTGTGTGCTTGGTGACATTCTTTTAGGTGGTCCAGAATGACAGGTCTGTGGCCATTTGGACAGGATTCTGAAAAGAGACATGGGTAGTTTAGCACAAGGCTGGTTGTGAAGAGTATCTGCTGGGTGTCTACCTAATGCCACATATACAGGGCTGCAGCCTTCTGCTTGATAACACTGCTGGCAAACTGAAGGCCCTGGTGCTCAGCCTTCCAAGCCCAAGTGTGTGCTGTAGGCTCATGCCATGATGAACGGAGAGTTGGGAACTTACTCAGACTTTTACCAACATTTTATTTTTGTCACCTTATTATGTAACTTCTCTTGCCTAAGTTTCTTAATTACCTAATCAATAAAAGCAAATCTCCATGTGTCATAAGTCACAGTTGTTATCAGATGTGAACCCTTTTATCCCCTAAAACTTTGGCTATACCACACTAGATTGTGCCGATGAGTTTGCACAGAAGAAAAGGAGGGACATGGGTCTGCAACTCTGAAATCCGTGTTGATGCCAATGTTCCAGATTCCTAAAATAGATGTGAGTCTGTCTGCTCTGGTTACGGCGACGACATGCCACTTTGCATGCCTTCACCCTGTCACTTGGTAAACCACCCGGCATTCTGGGGACTGCCTCAGCTCTGCCAAGCTATTGGGAAGATGCTGTGTCACTCTCATTTAAGCATTGGATGGTGGCCTCTGAGTCCCCAGTTTATATGGAGTTTGGACTCCACTCAGGTGGACAGAGGATTCAGCATTAGTGGTGTGTTGCTGGTGAGAAGAGCACTGGATGGAGAGGGAGAGGGCTGAAAATCATTCATTCATTCATTCATTCATTCATTCATTCATTCATTCATTCATACATACATTCATTTGGTAGCCACGTACCATTATCTGGCACATGCTGGTCATCAACCCCACCTAAATCTTACTTCCTTGTTTGTTTAACAAGGTGAAGTGATGCCTGAGATTCCTTTCCACTCTGACTGGCCTTTTATAATTGTACTCCTGAATTGCTGGTGTTCTTAAAGATGTCATTTGGGTGACCTGCCAGTGCCTCTGAAAGCGAGAGATATAGCCATGTTCTGCTCAGTGTGGTAAATAAATACAACAATAAGTGTGTGGCACCATGATGTCTAAAAGAAGTATTCAGTTTTTTTCTTTTTAGGAGTGGTGCATTTCTAGCATAAAATTGAAACAGTGGGATAGAGCTTAAAAAGAGTTCAGAATATCAATGAGCTATCTCTTGGAAGAGCTCTTGTTTCCTTTTGAAATATTATCAGTATGTGTTTGCTGTACATAATGAGCACATTCATCATAGGGAATTTGTACTTGTACATAATATGTTATTTCTTTTTTTTCCCCAGTTCCTTTCCCTCTTTTCAACCCTTCATCCTCTCCCCATTTATAAAACTGTTATTTCCATTTTTCCCTTCCAGTCTCTTTCTTTATATCCTTTTTCCCTTCTTTCATTTCCACCTTTCCCCTCTCTTGTTCCCCTTCCCATTTAAACATTGTCTTCCCACTTCCCAATAGCTATCCTCCATTTTGGTCCTTAATTTTCCTTTGGATTTATCATAAAAGAGAAACAATGTGGTATTTAAACATGTGTGTCTGAGTTATTTCTCTTAAAATTATGATCCCAATGTGCATCCATTTACCTAAAAATGTCTCAAGTTTAGCCTCCTTTGTGTACACCATTGTACATAAAAACCACATTTTCTTTATTCATTCATTGCTGAGCATGTGATATGGACTGATTGCAGTTACAAATTGTGCTGCTACAAACATGGGTGTGCATCTATCACTGTGGTATGATGCTTTTTAACTCTCTTGGGAAGATAGCAAGAAGGGAATGGCTGGGTAAAATGTAATCTCTGAATCTCCACACTGATTTCCATAGTGATTGTACCAATTTAGAGTCCCACTAACAATAGGACAGAGTTCATTTAGACACTTTTCAGATAAAGAAGTACCAACAGCAAATAAATATACAAAAAAATTCAGCATCACTTGTCATTTGTGAAATACAAATTAAAAACTATCTCCAGAAATAATGGCTATTATCAAGAAACCAACCAATAACAAATAGTTGTGAGGCTGGCGGGGGGGGGGGGGAAGGTGGCACTTTGCTCCCTTTGAGAAGTTGTCTCTTACCCGAGTCCTGAGTCTCCACTTCAACATTAGAGATGTGACATCTGCAGATGCTCCAGCTGAAAGGGAATAAACAGGTCTTACAAGGGTCTGATAATCTGAATGTAGACTAGAACTTTTGCCACTAAAGAAAGGAGTGTCCTCATTCAAATGCAGAGCATCTTTTATAGCCTGGCCAGTCCCTGACAGACCTCAGCCACAGCTGAGCCATCGGACCTCAACACAGACATGTGGCCTCACCCCAGTTCCAAGGCAGTTACACCCTTACCTTGGAAGAATCAGGGAAGCTCAAGCCTAGTCTTTGGGTGGGGCCCTTAGTGCTGCTCTGTCCATCACTGTCTCCTGCTTCTGGCCCTTGTACATCCCGACTATACAGCCTGACTCCCTTCCGGAGTCCCTGCTGTCATGGGCCCTATGCTCTGGTGTCTGACAGCAGCCTTGTTCCTCTCTCAGGACCCTGACTTGCTGGTTGGACCTTGTCCCTATTTGCTGACTGACAGTCCACATGGGTCTCTTTTCTTGCTCTTTTTTGCCCTGGAACCATTTCCTACTTCTCTCCTCTCCTGTGTCTGTATTCCCTCCATTCTGCCTAGAATATATGTTTGCATGCATTTATTTGCTTTCTTGTTTGTTGACTGCCTCTCTGCACTGATAGGTCAGTTCCCCAGAGCCCAGGACTTTGCCCATCCCACTCCATCTGAGGCTGCGTGCTTGGCTATGCAATAGGAGCTAAATAGTACTTGCTGAATTAGTGAACAGAATAATAGATAAATAAGGAAATGTGTACATTTTAAATATTACCAGGAAAGAATTTAAAAGAAAACTTACAAATAGAATATTCTCCTGGGATTAGGGTTTACCATCAACCAAATATTTTCCTTCCTTTTGTTTTTAATATGAAATTAAAAGCAATACTTCAGTCAGTTTCAAAATTTGGAAAATACAAAAAAAAAACATGTAAAACCACTTGTAATTCTTGATATTTAAGCTGAACTATGTATCATCCACCTATATACTTTTAATAATTAAAAAATTAATAAACATATTAGAGATGCTGACCTATAATTCACCTTTTTATCTTATAATATAACATGAATGTTTCCCCAGTGCACTAATTGTTCTTCCACAAATTTATTTTTAGTGGATATATATTACTTCATCACACAGATATACAAAAATAACTCTTACACCCACACACATCTCCTCAAATTATTCATAGAAATGTCTCTCATTATAGCCTTACGAAAACTGGATAAAGCAAGTTTTAAAAATCTTTGGTGATTTAAAAGACCAAACTTACAGTAACTGGACACTTTTCTCATATTTATAGATAACTTGGTTTTCTCATTCTGAGCAGAAACTGGAATGTAAGAGAGATGCCTTTAGCAAGTGCACTGGGTGGGAGGGTTGGGCCCTGCCGCCTCTGACTTCTTAATCCCACATCAGCAGCAGGAGAAGTTCGCAGCTGCGGAAGACCCTGAATCTTTCCACAGGGATAGGTAGATGCCCTATTTCCTAATACACTTTGCAATGCTGTTTCAAGACACAGGGGGAAATCAGAGCTCTGTGTAGGCATACAGTCTAATTTAACTGCCTTCACTCAGAGTAGAGTGATTTGTGACAGTGACTTGTACCTGGGGTGACTAGAATGACTAAGCAGAAGTGATGGGAAAACAAACCCATGCTGTGTAAGAGTCCCAGGAAGTAAATTCTTGCTTGAAAGAATTACACAGAAACCAAAAGAAGCTGTTTTGACAGGAGTTGGGAGGGCTGGCATCTTCCGGCAGGGAAACTCAGGGTACCACAGAGCTTTGTGATCCAGAGAGTGCCTGAGGGCCTTGGATGCTGTGGCATCAGGGGATGTGTAACCTGGGGTTTAGCATTGTTTCTACGGAAAGAGCAATCTGAATTAGAAGTAGCCTTGGTCAGCAAGATGGTTTAAATTCCCCTCCCAGAGAACTCTTCACGCATGTTTCTGAAGAATGCACTATAGTTTTGAGACTTCGAGTCCATGTCTGATCTCTAGGGTAGATTTTCATCTGGTTTTATCTGTGAACAGGTACAGAAGTCTCCTCCGTCATGCTATTACTGTCCCCATAGTTCTGAGGCCCCACTTGGGCTCATAGGGTTTTAGGGTGCTTTGGACCGTTAAGAGTGTTGCTTGTAGAAAAGATGAGCAGTCATTGTGCTGCATAATCTCTGGGTGGCAAGGGACAATCAGTGTATATAGCAGTGTTTTATTTTTAATGTCTTTCTGTTTTGGATTAGCAGTTAGCCAATATTTCAAGGAGTTCTCATAAGTATTTTAGTTAATGGATGAATCCAGTACATCTATGAAATATTAGTTACCAAAACAGCTACTGAAGTACCTGCTGTTGTTGATGGTAGAATTATAGTTAGCATCTTTTAAGTGCCCGTGTATCAGGCACCCAGTCACGTGAGCTCCAGTGTCATCACCATCTTACAGATAATCAAGTGGATGCAGCGTTCCAAGGTGACAGGGCTGGGCAAGTAGGTTGTTCTCACCAGTACTCGTGTTTCATTAATACTTGGGTTGAACCAACAAGTAATGGCACCTTACAGATATGGGCGGCCAACAGAAGGAAGAAAATCCTCGCTCTTGAAAATCCTGCCTTCCTCTTTAACAGTTCAAAGAGACCAAGGAAGGAGCTTGTCTTGATTGCTTTTCTGTCATTGCTGGAAAAAAATACCTAACACCCAAAGTGCAGAAAACAAGAGTTTATTTAACTCACACTTTTAGTCCATAATCAGCTGGCTCCAAGGCAGAGTGGCACATGCCAGAGAGCAATAGTTTATGGTAGCAAACCCCCCCACACACAAAAAACAGCACAAGCAACAAGCACAAAAGGAGAGGAACATAGAGAGAAGACTTTCTGTCCCTTATTTTATATGTAGGCCACACCCACTTGGGTGTAGCACTCACATTCATAGTCCCAGCATTGGTCCCTGAGTCATTTGCAAACTCTAGACTCTGCGGCCTTCGAAAGGCCCGGCCCCCATGACCACATGAGGCTTTAGGGAGATAGCCAAACACAAACTGTAACAGAGCTTGTGCTGAAAAAAACGCTTATGGAGTAATTTGCTGCTGCACATTGATTGAGCCGAGCCCGCTTTGTATGTTAACCTCTTTACTCCTCATAGCTGCTCTCAGAGCCACCACTGTCTTCCAAGACACATTTTACAGTTATTAAAATTAATTGTAATATATGTTTCTTTTAATTTTTTTTTTTTTTTTACTTTTTAAAAACTTGGCTTGGCATATTCTTATTGGGCATTTCTCTAGAATGTAATGAAGGCTCATAAATATTTTTTAAAGAAATTACAGTAGGTCACTTTGTGATGTTATGTACTTGTCATCTTTAATCAAGGATATTTGATTCATGGGACACAGAGATATTTAGGGGTCTTCTCACCCGGATGCTTTAGAGAAGGCTGAGGTTTCATTGTTCGTTGGTAGAGCAAGTGCAGAGTTTAAAATAGCTTCCCCCCCCCCCCCGCCCTGTGCCTATCCCTCAGGAGTTATTTCTGCTGGCTACTTTAGGAGGCTGACATCTGAGTCATTGTCAGTGTGCCCTGCCTTGGTCCTTTGCAACAGAATGGACAGTTAGTGAAAGCGAGAGGTCAGAGCTACTATGGCTGATGGCGGCTGCCTGCAGCCCTGAGGGCAGAGAAGCCCTGGGGGAGAACAGAGGGTCCAGGATGGCAAAATGCTTGGTCAAGATCCAGACTCGACGAAGCCTCCACCTGCACATGGTGAACCACTGTGGCAGTAATGTATTTGTCCGGCTGCTGAGACACGGTTCCAAGGTCACGGCTCGAAACACTGGTATGTGCCAAGACCTGGGCTGTCACCTGCGGCTGACTGCTGGCAGCTTAGAGAAGCTGAGGGTGAATGAATGATGCACTGCCAGAGTTCTTGCGAAGGGTTAGCAGTGCAGGAAGAGGCTGAGGTTGGCAGGGAGGAGGGTTAGTGGGTGTGTGTACAGGGGAGATGTGCACAGGGGAGATGTGTCCCCGCTCAAGGAAAAGGCTCCGCAGTATCACAAAGACAGATTATGTTCCCCATTCAGAGCAATTTGGGAGGGAGCAGTTATGGTCTGCTTGGTAACAAGAGCAGATGTTGAGCTGGTGGACTGGAAGATCCAGACTTACTCTCCGTCCTCATTGTTTAGAGGTTTCAGATCTAAGATCTGCTTGTGTGTATTCCGAGAAGTCAAAGGAGAACGTTAGTAAAATATTAGCTAAAGAACAGGGATCAAACTGATGGCCTGCCAGTTTCTTTTTCCCTGTAAATGTCATGTTTTTGTTTTTTATGATGCTTGGGACAGATGGGAATTGAAATGGAAATCTCAAGTCAGATCCTATGTCAGTAGAGAAGCTGTGGTTCTATGTGTATGTGTGGCTTTTGCCAGTTGATGAAAACAAATTCTGAGAAATATCTAGAATTGGCTGTACCTTGTGTATATGTGTGGAACAGACTGATAAGTGAATTAAAGTGAAATTCATTGTATAGTGGTACCTTGGTTCAGGAACACTGTTTGTGAATAGTTTCATTTGCAAACAGAAGCATTTAGCAGAGTTTAATTTTTGTTTGTGAACTCTGCATCAGGCAATGAAACACTTTTTAAATAACTTTAACTTTGTGACACAGGCACTTTTTATCTGTACAAACAGCTTTTCCATATGTAGACTAGTTAAGTTTGTATAGCATAAGATTTATTTTAATGGCATTTTTCCTTAAGCAAAGGTTATAAAGGTATTTTTCATGGTTGCTTTTTTATAATTGATACATTCGTTTGAACTGTGTGAAAGTACTGATAATCATCTTACTTTTTACCTATAAGAATGGCAAGGTAATGTGATATCTCGCTTTTTTTTTGTTTGTTTGTTTTTTTTTTTGGCCTGGGGATTGAACCCAGGGCCTTCATACTGAGGCGCATCCCCAGCTGTTTATGTTGTTTTATTTTGAGGCAACATCACACGAAGTTACCCAGACTAGGCTTGTACTTGGAATCCTTCTACGTCTGTCTCCTAGAGTGCTGGGATTATAGGCACGCACTACCTCACCCACTTTCTAACATTTATTTTAGCTTAATTTTAAAAGTTGTTTGGAATTGTCATGATTATGTACTACTGTGGTTATATGATATAAGGACGTCCTTTATCTCCTAAATGCTTACCAATTTTAACAAAATTATTTTTTCATAAACAAATTTCCATTATATCCAAGACTATTTTTTAAATTGTGTGCTTTAATATTTTTGCTCTGTACTAACTCTGTAGTATAATTTTTATATTATTCAGATGGTGAAAGTTGACCCCCACATTGATTTTTTAATAATGTTTATTTTTAGAGCTATTTTTAGGTTTATACATAATTAAGAGAATTGTTCTGAGATGTCCCTATGCCCCCTGCCCCCATACGCATCCCCATGGAGTACATTGGTGGCTGCAAACCCACAGCATGTCGTAGTGCCCTCTGCCTGGGCATGCGCCAGGCTCCCTGCTGTGTACCACGTTCTGTAGATCCGGACAGATGCACCTACCATATCGAGCCATGCAGCATTGTTTCACTGTGCTGCAAATCTCCTCTGCTGCTCCTGTTCATCCTTCCCTCCGCTGTCCCCGTAGTTTTGCCTTTCTCAGAGCTTCCTGTGGTCAAAGTCCCACTGTGTGGACTCCATTCAGACCGCCTACTTTCACTAAGTCCTGTGCATCTGAGATCTCTTAGAGGGCTTTTCTCGGAATTTCCTTTAGTACTAAATAATATTCCATTGTCTGAAGGTACTCTGCTCTTTTCCAAATTTTTTTTATTATTTGTGTATACTTTCTCCATTTATGCTTTTAAAATTGAACTGATATTTGTACTGAAGTTTTACTGAATTTCAAATTAATGAAAGAAGAGTTAAATTTTCAAGCTATGAAGGCATCCTCTTCAGGAACATCAGTGTGTCTTCATTTGTTGAGATTTTCTTTTACGTTACTCAGTAACGCTGTAACACTGTCCTTGTGAAAATTTTGCATATTTCTTATCTTGGATATTCCTGGATATTTTATGACTGTTTTCATTGGTGCATTTAGCTGGTGGAAAGAGTTCCCATTATCACATCTTTACATTGTTTTTGCTGGCATGAAATGAATCACTGCATTGAAATGCTGATTTTGCCTTTGAACACCTAACAGAACTTCCAATAATTCTCCTGGTTTATCTTATTCTCTTTTCTATACAGATAATACCATCTTCTGGAACTAGACATTTGTACTTCCTTTCCTCATATTTATGCTTCTGATCTCTTGACTTTATCATGTGGGGTTATCTAGAGCCGCCGGAATAATAATTGATGTGCAGAGAGGTTTTTGTCATGTCCCTGACTGGTGGGGATTTTTGTCATGTTTTTCTGTTTTTTGCCCTCACATACAGTGATTTCCACAGTTCTCTAGCAGATGTGTCAATTCTGCTTTGCAAGAGATAAAGGTTCAATGGAAACCATAGCATGGTACCGTGGTTGATTGCAATGACAAAGAGACCCACAGCATGGATGGCAGCTGCATCACATAGGAAGCCATGAGCAGCGAGACATGGGGAATTCTCTTTAATGTGGTGTAAATAAGAAGTGATTTGTTATCCAGGAGAACAAGGCCAGAGGCAGATGGGGCTCCAGGTTTGCCAGCCAGTTTCATTTTATCTCTCTACACTGCTCTTCCCAGTTGGCCAAGCTTGTCCTCAGAGCAGTGGCATCATAGGATGGCTGCCACATCCTCTCGAGTTACAGCAGTGACAAGAGATAAACAGACAGTGCCTGGCCAGGATGTTCTTAGAAGCACAAGCCCCCCATCCGTGTCTCTCTGGGTGTGTGTGTGTGTGTGTGTGTGTGTGTGTGTATGTGTGTCTCTCCTGTTTCTCCATGTCAATTTGTGTTTTGAAGACTGATACTCATATGCTCATTTCTAAAGCAAATGTTACCAAGAAACTGGAATTACTATAACTAGCTTCCTGATTATTTGGGGAGAAATGCACCATAATCAGTCGACCGTGGAAGCTCCCAGATGTGCCACATCTACCTCAAACAAGGGTATGAGTAAGAGCCATTGGTGCAGACAGACATCTCAGGATGAAGCAGTAACTGGGCTGGGCATGGAAGCATGGGCCCCATGACCCTCTGAGTGCTTCTACATTGATGGCTGTGTGGTTGAGGAGAGCTTTTCTGTGTTGAGTTAGAGCTTAGTTTACTGTTTAGGTTGAAAGATAGGAGAAGTGTTTAAGGAAGAGGATTCATAGAATTAACAAACCTTTAAAAATGATTGTTCTGAAAACAGTTCGCAGGAAACCAGACTGAAGCCAAAGGAACAAAAGGGGTTAGGATGTCATTGCTGTCATCTGGTTAAGATGGAAGGATGGAAGGGCAGGGACAGCTTTGAATGTAGTAAAGCGGTGCCGTTGGGAAAAGTTGGTGGCAGTTAGGTGTGAGAGGTGATAAGGAGAAGACTTGGTCAGCACTTGGAATGCTGGTTTGGAAGGCCAGAGTAGAAGGCAGCGTGGCTTAGGAAGTGACAGGGGAGGGAAGAAGTTGAGTGGGAGAGACTACGTTTGGTCTCAGAAATATCAAGATTGATGTTTCTGTGTAGAGATGTGTGTAAACCTAGAGTTCATGAGACAGTTTTCAATTGAGATGGACCAGAGATTCGGTAACGTGTTTCCCAATCTAAGCTGTATTCTTAAGTTCTCTGGGCAAATGCATTCGGGAAATGTTGAGTTAAATTACATAAAACCAGTTTCTTCTCATCAGAGTCTTTCAAATATTTTAATGTAATAATAGCAGTATTATTGGGCATTTACCATGTGCCAAGGACTTTATATACATTAACTCATGGGTTCCTCTGCACACAGTATCACATGTAGTGTGTCTTGAAATCTCCTCAGTTTTGCAGATGTAGAAACTGAAATAGAACAACTAAATAACTGGCCTGTGACAAATGGTCCAAGGTAGGGATTCAAATCCAGAAAGCTGATCTCAGACCTTAAACTCTGAGTAGATGGTAATGTTTGAAAGGATGATAGAGAATGTAGTTTCCCAAACTTCTCGACCCATGGAATATTCTTCATGAGAAAAAACTGATAACATCTTAAGGTACAATAGAAACCTGTGGAGCCAGCAGGAACCTGCAGGATGCAGGAGCATTGTGGAGCTGTACATAGATCAAGACTTCAAAAGAGAGGGAGTAGAGTGAGAAGAGCAAGAATTGAGGCCACCACAAAAAGAGATAAGGAAACTGTAAGGACAGAAATAGCAAATAGTCTCTGGATGAGATCCAAGACAGTTAGGAGGTTAGGTGACGAGTAGGAAGACAGAAACATATGCACACACGCACACCCACCACTTTCAGCAGTATGCTGGGCACTGGAGACATTGATGAGCTCGCAGGAACAACTGGTTTGGAAGTGCAAGGGTAAAGAATCATCCATATGAGTTATGGATACTGAAGTTACCCAAGATAAAGTCATGAAAGTCAGCAAGAGTAGGAGCAGAGCCAGGTGGCTGGCAGATGATGGCCACAAGAAGAGAGATGATTCTTTAAGGATGCAACCCCCAGGGGTGAGGAAGGGAGCAGGAAGAGTGCCAGGCCTTGCTGCCAGCCCGGGGTGTTAGGAGATGACACAGACACAGGGAAGAAATGCTCTAGGTTTCAGTTGGGCTGGAGAAATGAGAGGACATTAAGATTCTGTCTGTGTCTCTGTCTCTCTGTCTCTCTTGGTCTCTTTTCTGTCTGTCTGTCTGTCTGTCTGTCTGTCTGTCTGTCTTTGTCTAAGTTTCCACTCAGGTATACTTTCCTAAGTCACACGAATGACTTTTCACAGGTTTTAAATAGCACAAACAGGTAGAATTCTAGAGACATTGAGAGGCATCAGGGATATTCTTGTGTTAGATATTCTGCAGTGTCCATGCTGAAAATGAAAATTGGAAAAGAATGTCATTCTCAGCCCTTTTTCCTTAAGCCCATGGGACATGCATTTCATTTAAAGGATTGAACTTTATCCCCAATAGAGGGGAGACAAAGAAGTCATGTGTGAGGTTAATGATACACCATCTTAGACAATTTTGGAAGTCTGCATGCTGCTTAGTATGGATAAAAAACATTTTCACTGAGAGTGCATGCTCAATGTCACCCATTTTAAAGTTTATTTTGTTACTCACCTAAGCTCTTAATCCACACAACAGCAGTATTTTTTAAATTGTTTTGTTTTATTTTTGCTATGTTGGGAATATAACTGTAGGAAAGCTGACATCTAATTAAATGACACTAAACTTGATTAGAAAAGCCTTTTGAGAATGTGAAGTGCCTTTTAATAATACTGCCGGGACCACAGGCACATGATGGGACTGCCCCAGACAGATGAGGTCTCATGGTCACCCTACATCTAGGCTGTGGCTGTGCAGATGAAATTGGGAGGAAGACAGAGGAGGTTTTTCCTCTGACGTGAAAAAGCAAAGAACTTTCTGGTCTCTCAGATCCCCTTCTCTTCAGGAAATAGGGTGATTTGAAAAAAAAACCTCAAGGCTTTGGTGTCAGGTAGGGTCCATTGCTTCCTAACTTTCTAGTCTCTAACAAGCTGATTTTTTGTTTTGTTTTTTTGTACTGGGAGTTGAACTTAGGGCCTCATGCTTGCCAGGCATGTGCCATACCATTGATCTGTATCCCCAGCCTAACAAGCTAATTTCTTTAAGCTTTAATTTCTCTTGTGACTTTGTATTCTGTACTTTAAAATATGTAACCCAATAAAAATTCTTTAAAATGTTAGTGCCCCTATCTACAATTTTAGTGAAACAGTTTGACATAGTCTTAAGGTGGAGCCACAGAAAGCTAGGACTGGATGCAGATCCGTTTTGCAGTAGAAAGTCCCAGATGATAGGCCCAGAGCGATGTATGTAAGATTACTCAGGTAGTTACGGGCTTAACTGCATAATGGAGTCCAGGTGTCTGCTCTTTGTATCCATCGTATTTACCAGAGGTAGGGGGATGGTATGTTCTGCTTTTTTCTCTCACTTTTCCTTTATTTTCTCTTCTTTACCCTCAGTTCAAGAATATGGCACATCTCCCAGAACCGCTGTTGCTTACTGTTTAAGATAAATACATTGATCAGAGTAAACTCTGAGCTAAAGCTCACCTTGAGAAGTATGGTCCTTGTCACTACGCAGCACACCTGTGACCTCTGAAGACAACTGGCAGTTTCCTGTGAGACCTGTCTAGGGTTAGCTGCCCTATCTAATCCCAGCATCTCCCTCTGAGAACAACTGCTCTGTGATAGTCTCTCCACCATCCTAACATGCAACTCACAGAACATAGTGTACCCACATGTAACTAAGTCAAAATAATCTCTAATTATAAGATAAGGAAAACTTAGGAGAAAATAATTTATAAGAATTCCCAAAGATTTTTGAAATGCATCGCTTACCAAGAGGCAGAATGAAGCAGTGAGGTTCTTGGAAACAGGGATAACCAAGCATTGAGGGAATCACCCACGTGCACACTGGCCACCTAGACACCTGTGGTGGTGATGTGTGATATTCTGAACTTCAAAGGCTCTTAGCAACAGTCTTCCTTAAATTTACTCAGTGGCTGCATTTCTGCAAATTGTGAAATACATTAAAATTGTACCTCAAATGCTATAGATTTAAATTAAGTCAAAGAAAGGTTTCTAGATTCAGATAATTTAAAGCAGGGTTTTCATCTATATGGATAGTATCTGATATTGGGTGTCTGAAAGCTGTGTGGGATATAAAATAATTCTTCATCTTGAGGGGCCATTCTAAATACTGTAGTGTGTCTGGCATTCCTGACCGCCCCGTGTTCAATGGCAGTAGTCCCTCCAGTCATCATGGTGCCTAAGCACCCTGTCCTACCCTGGGGAGATTCTGCCTTCCCTGTAGAGCTGCTCTAGAGTAGCAGGGACATTCTGTAGCCGAGTGTTGCCCAGGATCCTGAGGGGACCTCGGAGGGAGCCAGGGTGGTGGTATCCCATGATATCACCTGCCATAGCCTCTCTGCTGGACAAGGGCCTCATGTTCACAGTGAGGACCGGGTGACCATTCAGATGGCAGGACATACAGCCAAAAAATGAGCCTTCAAAATGAGCCAGTTTGGTTTTGGCAGCAGATTTCAAAGCAGAAAGACGTGGCCAAGTGGGTTGACTGTTACCCTAACAAACTCAAACTGCGAATTGTTTGTGTAAGAGGCGAGCATAGTTCAGTGCACATTGCAGATGATTTGTTTTTTTCAGGTGTCTCTGTCTTGTCCCCACAGTGCTTTCTCACATTGTTTCTGTCCCTCCACATGTCTGATCCTTCCATAACGGGTGAAGCAGTTAGGGGTCGCAAGTATGCTCATTTTAGGGTGTTCTGCTAACACTGACATTACGAGGTCATTGTGCTTGAGAAAGTAGATGGGGGCCATGACACACTGTTCATCTGTGTGTCTTGTACACACACAGGGTGCTGGAAGCTTTGGCCATAGAATTTGTGTGGCCAAGTGTATGGAATTCACTCAGAATGAACCCAGAGGCTGGACTCTAAATCTGCATGAGGTTGTGTCCATCCTCTTTTCACCTGCTAACTTTGCCATCACAGGGAGTCTCTGTGATGCTCTGAGAGCAGCCTCCCTGGCAGCCAGATCCATCAGCAGCTGACTGTAGGCTGTGTGGTGGTACATGATAGATCTGTAGGCTGTGCCATGGTTTGGGATCAGCATGAATGGTGCTGATGGGATGAGTGGTGCACAGACTTCTTGCCTGTAGCCAGCATGCACTCTGCTTATTCGTCATCAATAACTGTCAGCATCTATCTTGATTTTTTCTATTTCTTTCTTTTTTTGGGGGGGGAGAGGGGTGCTGGGGATTGAACCCAGGGCCTTGTGCATGCAAGGCAAGAGCCACGTGCCTGCTCCCTATTTTTGCTATTTCACTTCATAAAGTATTTCTTCAAATTACATAATAACAATGGTATAAAATATATAATTATACTAAAATGTAATAATAATAAACACTTGTTTCCTATATATTGGAAACTTTGTAGCTATTTTCTAATTTTAATTGGTCTGCATAGCTATTTAAATGGGAAAATAAATTCCTGAGTAATTGTTATTCTAAAACATAAAAGAACTCAGTCTTTCTAATTGAGCTTGTGAATATATTTAGCTCATCACATATAAGTCAGGCATATATAAATAAATTAATAGCAAAATTAATGAAGCAGTGTTGATTATATTATTAATGTGATAGTTTTAGACTCTTTGGACATTCTTGTCAAAATTCACCAGACCAGTACATAGAAAACTTTTAAAAGCTATCATATTAGGAAAATTAAGAAAATCTGTTTAGGGGCCAGGGATTTAGCTCAGTGGCATAAGCACCTGCCTGGCAAGTGCAAGGTCATGAGTTTGATCTCCAGTACCACAAAAAAAAAAAAAAAAGAAAAGAAAAGAAAAGAAAAGAAAACCTGTTTAACCAACTACAATAAAATTCACCTTGTATGTAATGGATTTATGAGAAAACTAATGTACATGCTGATAAAGTGACATTGTTTGATAATAGATCAAATATTGCCTGTTGTTTTGTGTTGAGATAGTAACATCTGATTTCTGGTTTGTTTTCATCTATAGATGGCACTTACATGCCATCATTTCATTTACCTAAGCTCAGCCTACGTGGTATTACTTACTCCTGTTCTGTAGTTCAGCAAATTGAACCCCAAGAATGGTAAGTAACCTTTAGCTACTTAATAACTTAAGTCTTGTGAGTAAATGATAGAGCTGGGATTTAAACCAGGGTTGTCCAACTTTAACCTGGTCCCCTTCCGCTGTGCCCAGTTGGAGCCTAGAGATGAGGGAAAAGTGATATGAATCTCAAGCACCCAACACTTGGTGTTAAAAGAAAACAAAGGAAGAAAGCATTTATTTATTTCCCTACCTGTCTCCACAGAATGTGACCATTTCTGTCATCAAGGTTGGTGACCTTGGGCTGGGGATTCAGTGGCACAGCACCTGTCTGGCAAATGCAAGGTCATGAGTTCAATCCCCGGTACCAAAAACAAACAAATAAATAAATGAACAAAAAGATCAGTGACCCTGAATACCTTAGTGGCATGAAATCCAGCTGATTTTTATTGATGGTAACATGGACTGCGTGCAGCCTGAATGCCTGACAAGACCTACAAGTACATTTTGTGTGGATTACTCAGATATGTTTAAAATTTAAATTTTAAAGCTTTTGTGGACACCATGGTGGCCGATTCTGTCCCATCACCATGATTCCCTGTTATCCCACGCCAGTCCTGGGTCAGTCACTGGCATTGTCCCTCCTGAAGGTATTGGCTTCTCTCTGTTTGAGTGCTCTGTTTGCCTCCTTATGTCCTGGACTTCTCAGAAGAAGAATAACTCCAGGCAGGGACTGAAATTTCATGTTGCATGACATGGAAAGCCCTCACCAGAGGGGGACTTCTGATTAAAGACCACAGAGAGGCAGGAGCTTGAACACAGGTGAGAGCTAAGGGCTCCCAGCAGAGGGAGCAGGGGGAGGAAGAGGAAGAAGAGGAGGAGGAGGAGGAGGAGGAGGAAGAGGTGGAAGAGGAGGGGGAGGAGGTTAAACCCCTACAGTGCACTGAGCCAGTGAGTGGCGCTGTCTCCCTCCTGCTGCCAAGCCATAGCAGCCCACACCTGTCAAGGCCTGAGGTAGGCAGGTGTGTCAGAGGCCTTTGCTGGAATCTAGACAAGAACATGGCAGTCTGGGTCAGGGAGACAACAGTAGAAATGGTGAGAAGCAATCTGATTTTGGACCCATTTTGTAGGTGAAGACTCAGGCTGCTGACAAATTGGACTTGGGCCATAGATTTGGGCTGAGCAACTGGAAGCTCAGGGTTGCTGTCAACAAATCTTGCAGCCTGCAAACCTGAGGTCCCCTTACCCAGTGTTACAGAGAAGATGGATGTGGCGACAGAAGCTGAAGGAGGAGGGGGTTGTTTATTAGACATTTGAGGAGGAAGCACCATAAACATATACCCACACCCACACACCTCCACCACACACACAGTGGGGTGTGGAAGTGGTCTCCCAGCAGCAGCGCTGTGGCACCCTTACCTGAGGGCGAGTGGAGCGTGTTGAGTCCTGCAGAGAGGCAGTACCTGCGGGATGGGTGTCTCGCCCTCGGGAAAGCCAGAGCTCATTTCCTATTCCAAGCACCGTGCTTCTTTCCTCCATTCAGGTTTCATAGATTGTTACGTGGTAGTGGGTGACTGGTGGCTTACATTGATGATTTATATTGAAGTTTAGTTCCCCTAACACAAAATAAGCCATTTTGCCATGACGGTTCAGTGACATTTAGGGGAGTATGCAACAAACATTCCAGAATGTTGTCATCACTACTAAGGGAAATGCTGCCCCTATAAAGTATGTACTGCACATTTCTCTCTTCCCCCAGCCCCACCCATCCACCCAATCGGATGCCTTTTCTGTAGATTTGCCTGTACCATGTATTTCATATAAATGGAGCCACACACTATGTGAACTTTGGGTCTGGCTTTCACTTAGTGCATGGTCTGGAGGTTCTGTGTTGGGGCATGACTCATACTCCATTGTATTCTGTGGCTCACTAATAATGCCTTATTATGTGGATGGACCAAATTCTGTTTATCCATTCATCCACTGATTGGTATCTCTGTTGTTTCCACCTTTTGACTAATGAAATAGTGCACCTGTGAACATTTGAATATAAGTACAGTGGTCCCTCAGTCCACAAGCCTGATTCTTTCCACGATTTTAGTTGCAACTGAATTCTGACTAGACTTGTGGAAAGAATTAAATTCACGAGCCAAGGTACTACTGTATTTGTTTAAGTAACTGTTTTTAATTTGTTTCCAGGAGTGGAATTTCAGGGTTGAATAATAATTCTCACTGCTCCTCAAAGGATGACTATCCCGAATAAAGAGCTCAAAAAGATAATAATTCCCTGACCTTGTGAGAAACATTAAACTTTTTTCACTATTTTACAAAGCTACTAGCAATATACAGGATTTCCATCTCATCATCAACATTTGTTATTTTTAGTTTTTTAAAATATTGTAGTCCTGATATGCATGAAGTGGTGTCTCATTCTGATTCTGAATTGCATTTCCCTAAAGTTTTATGCTGTTGAGCATCTTCTTGTGTACTTGTCAGCTGTTTGTATATGGTGTATACCTTTTTTTTTTTTTTTTTTTTTTGGTCTTTCTGAGACAGGGTTTCACTATGTAGCTCAGGCTGTCCTCAACTTCACAACAATCCTCCTGCCTCAGCCTTCTAAGTGCTGGGATTACAGGCATGTACCATCACTCTCACTCTGATTCTGATTTGCATTTCCCTAAAGTTTTATGCTGTTGAGCATCTTCTTGTGTACTTGTCAGCTGTTTGTATATGGTGTATACCTTTTTTTTTTTTTTTTTTTTTTTTGGTCTTTCTGAGACAGGGTTCACTATGTAGCTCAGGCTGTCCTCAACTTCACAACAATCCTCCTGCCTCAGCCTTCTAAGTGCTGGGATTACAGGCAAGTACCATCACTCCCTGGCGTGGTGTATACTTTCATGATATTTTTCACTTAGGCTTCTTCTGATTAGAGTACACTAGGAAATACATGTTGAGTTTTGAAAGGTAAAAGTGATTCACTCAGGTTCACCTGGAAGAGAGAAGTGACAGTATGTGTTTCAGCTCTTACTTACCTGCTGTCTGCTCATTTGGTGTCATACTGTAGATTTGTTCCAGAGGACACTGCTCCAATACTTCCTTTACTTTCTATGAAGAAGCCGAGACTCAACATTAGGGGAGGAGGCCTAATCCAGTAGCTGGATTTCCCATCTATAAAAGAAGATTCTGAGAAAAACTTCTCCCCCAGAAAGCTTTGAGGTTGCTTTGAGTAAGCAATTTGCCCTTTAGATATCTACCTCTGGTAAATGAACTTGAATGACAAGGAAAAGTTTTATTGGTAAACACATCTTGGAGCATTTTTATAATCACAAATCAAAGAGTTTACCAGTAGACAATTAATTTATTGTATTAATTAAATAAAACATGCATCATCTCTTATAAATACCAATAAAAGTATATATCAACACACAGAGCGTTTTGGTTAAACTAGTAAATGAAATGAGTAAAGTGTATCTTGTACACACAATATGGCTGGGACTAGAGGCGGACCATCCTTTACCCATGATGACTGGGATGGAAGTCTTTCAGAATGCAGAGGTTTTCAGTTTTTAAAACATTTGAAAATGTCCCTAATCAGAAAATCTGAAATATACAATGCTCTGAAATCCAAAATGTTTTGAGCACTTTTGGATTTCAGAACATTTCAGTTAGGGCTAGGGATGTTCAACTTGTGTGTGATACTAGAAACCACAAAAATTATACCTAGAATGAAGACTAGAAGGCAACATACCAGAATGACAATTTGATTATCCCCAAATGGCTGATTCTGTAGATAGCTACAGTATGGTAGCATATGGTAAAACGTAGCATAGTTTTATAAGACTATACTGACTGATCGTGTTGGCTTCCAAAAGATGCCACTCACAACCTAATAGTGAATTATTGTCATTTTATTCTTGCAAACATGATCAAAGTTGGAGATTTGCAGACCAGAATCACATATTTCAGTTTTTTACGCATCACCAACCATTTAAGAAGTGTTGGTTATTTGGGTTCAGCAGAGTTACTTCAGCACCTGTGGTACAAGGTCTGTTACTAACAGGACTTTGCTTTCAGTCATGATTCCAGGGAACAATTTCATGGATTTCTCAAATTCCACACATTGTTTTGTTTCTATCTATGGATTTTTGTGGGAAAAAAATCTGAAGTTTAAAATTATGAAACACATGTCTTTTTACAGGTGCCCCGTTGCCTAAAGAGGACAGGTCTGCTCCCTTGATCTCCAGCTCCCCAGTAAAGGAAGCCCGGGTGTATGAAGATCCCCCAAGTGAAGAAGGAGATAAAATCAAAGAGGAGCCCTTAACCATCTCTGAACTAGCATACAACCCAAGTGCCAGCTTGCTCCCCACTCCCGTTGATGATGATGAAATTGATATGCTATTTGACTGTTCATCTAGGCTTGAGTTGGAAAGAGAAGACACAGATTCATTTGAGGAACTGGACGCAGATGAAAATGCCTTTTTGATTGCCGAGGAAGAGGAGCTGAAAGAGGCTCGCCGAGCTTTGTCCTGGAGCTATGACATTCTGACCGGCCACTTTCGGGTGAATCCACTGGTCAAGAGTTTTTCCAGGCTTCTTGTGGTGGGCCTGGGACTGCTGCTCTTTGTATTTCCCCTGCTCCTCCTCCTTTTGGAGTCAGGTATTGATCTCTCCTTCTTATGTGAAATCCGCCAGACACCAGAGTTTGAGCAGTTTCACTATGAATACTACTGTCCCCTCAAGGAGTGGGTGGCTGGGAAGGTCAGCCTCATGCTCTACATGCTGGGGTGCTCCTGAGGGTAATGCCTTGCACGCTAAGGGCTATATTCAATACTAGTGAGTTCTCTTTTCAGTAGAGGCCTGGTTCTGAACGGTCATGGGGTCATCAACAGGTGATCCTTTCTCATGACTAATTACTCCTGTTCTTAAGTTAACTTTCCATAATTCAACATATTTAAATTAAGTTTAAATCAATTATAGACATTTTAGTTATAGGCCAAAAAGATGGCCCTTAAACAAAAACATGTTTACTTTTTAATGTACGATAGACACCTTTATCTGTTCTATCATAATCCATAATGATATATTGGACAGATTCAGTTTTCCTGCTTTTAGTAGTTGGCACCACTACAAGCTGTAAGATTCAGAATCAGAATTTTAAGAAAAACCCAAAGGAAAGTTTTTGAATATAATCCTTAGTGAACACAATGTCTTCTAACCAATGCCTATACAACTAAATTTATGCTGGGCTTTTCTTTTTGTTTTTTAAAAATATTTTTATGTGTTCAAACTATTTTGGTAAATTTTTAGCAAAAAAAAAAGAAAAAAAACACAAACAAAAAACAAGCCTCTCAAAATAATTTACATATACAGATTGCAAGACTAATGCATAAAGGCATATCAGGAATTTTTTAATGTTTTGGCAGTGGTTTGTTTTTTAAACTATTTTTGGCTGAACAATCTCATAATTTGTTATTACCTGCATATTTAATATAGAAAAATGGGTAGAAAGACACTGTAGCAATCAAGCCCCCCAAAGAGATGATGCAGCTGGAGGATGTAGAACTGAGAGCCCTGAGTTGACTCAAGGAGGTCCATTTTTCAAAATTTTGGACAATTTTGGATTTGGTGTTTTCCTTTTGCATTTTGTCCACATAGTTGGGCCTGGGCAAGCAGATTGTTCTTAAAGGAAAGTGAAACTGTAAGGGAAAAAATGGTGAAAGATAATAGTAGTTAACTGCTTATTGTACAGTAGCGTGAGAATGGAAGCAGATGAGAGTCGGACAGATAGAAAGTGGCAAAAGACAGTTTTGGTGAGAGCAGTAGGCAAGTGTGGTAGATGGATGGGGCTTTTATGAAAGTGATAATGATGCAAGGCATACAGCAATGTAAAGAGTAAGTGCCCTTGCTGTTTGAGGTGACATGAATGCATTCAAGTGGATATGAATAAAGGTGAAGAAACTTTAAGGTAAATTTCCATTCCTTCATGCCATTCCTTGTGATTTTGTGGGAAAAAAAAAACTTCAAAAAGTGTGATATGTGTGTGTGTGTGAGAGAGAGAGAGACAGACAGAGACAGAGACAGAGAGAGACAGAGACAGAGACAGAGACAGAGAGAGAGAGAATAAATATCCTCTCATGCAAATGATCGTCCTTTGTGTATATTCTTATCCTTGCCTGGTTTGCTCAAAAGCATAATAGCTCATTCATAATCAGGGCTTTCACTGCAAAAGTGGAGAGAGCTCATCAGATGACCAATCAGTTCAACCTTGGTGAAGGAGACAACAGAAGGAGCAAATAAGCAGACAACACAGGACCCAAATCCTCTAGTACCTTACTTCCTACCATCAAATCCAGGAGAAGCCGGTCTGATGCCTCCCTGTGCAGAGCACGGAGCAGCAAGGGAGAGAGAGGAGCCTGGATTCCCAGCGTAGAACACAGGGTTGCTCCAGGAGTTGAGAACATGCCATTACCTTCACTTACAAAGAGATGTGGCCCACCTGTGATCTCTCCCTAACTCAATGACACTTTCACTCTATTAGTGTAATTTCCAAGTTGGGCGTTCCAGTCTTGGTCATTCAATGGAGCTCTGCATGATTCATTAAGCATTTAATTTTGCAGACAAGTTTCAAAAAGCAGTTCATGAGGCCTTCTGCTGAACACATTATAATATATACTTGCTACTGAGTTTGCATGGTTGTCTTCTGATGGACTTTCATACTGATAAAGAAATACAGTTTCTTTGGTTGTAACCCGCAACAGTAAGTTAATTTTTCCCCTTTTCTCACATGACATGATTTCTAATTCATCCTCTGTAATGAAAGGATGATCCAATGTAGTCTCCATAAATTAGTCTTCCTTCAAATTGTACATCATGTTTTTCTAACCAAAACAAACCATCAAGCCTTTACCTATTAAAATGATATTAAATAGTTTTTAACATTACGGAAGTAGTATATTTTCCATTGTAAAGTATTTGAACAACACAAGACAAATATCACATACAATCTAACTACACAGATTCATATTAAGAAGATACATATCCAGCTAGCATCTCTTTTCTCCTAGACTTTATTGTGAAGGAGAAATGCTTTCAGGTAAAGCAGTTAACAGGATAGGGTCTGCTGAATTTCAACAATAGCCATTAAAAGTAAAACTGGGAACATGGAAAGCCATTTAATTGGCATAGAATCACAGCCTTTGAGAAATGCTCATTTAAGTTTTGTTAGAAGGCTGCACTGGTTGCCTGAATCAAATGAGGAGAACATTACTTCTAAAGATGAGCAGTATACAACTTAGTAAGATACACAGTTCAAAGCAAGTGTGTGAGTATATGTATATTCCATATTATTGGTGTATGTGTGTTTATATATAAACCTGTACATATGTGTGCATTTGTATAGACACAACCAATATGCTTTTCATATGTAGGTGTGCTTATTTTGTCCCAGCTGAGGAAATTGTTCCTTTTCCTCTCAGATATCACAGTGAGTAAAATCACATCCTCAAAGATCTAAAATTTCCAGAAAATTACTGTGTGTATATTTGCAAACTTGTACACACATATGGCAAATACATATACACACACAGTCTTATCTTTAATGGTAATGCAAGTTGGGTTATGAAAATGATGTAGGTAAAGTATGTATTTCTATCTGTGCTTGGAGCATATTGTAAAATGTTATGTATTTGGAGTATATTTTGTGGTTTGTCTAATATTTATAAACATAACTGTGGGGAGAAATTCACAATGAGTTGAAATCCAGAGATATGGGGCCATGTTACTGTGAATGGAGCCTTATCTTTGTATAGTGAAGTTTGCATTTCTATGTCAACATCCAAATTGTTTTATATGTTAATATGGTAGCAGGAATCCCTAATAAAACTACTCTGGGGTAAAATATTTTGCCATCATTCAGTTTTATTTAAAGCACAGTGGCATAGTTAACTTATTGGAAATCACAGGAGCATGCCCTTTAGGGCCATGAAATGAGATTTCCATTAATGATGATAGTGTAAGAAGAATCACAGGTAATGGTGGAGATGAACCTTCTGCAAAAGTCATGCAGGCAGAAATGTTAGCACTGCAAATGGACTCAACTATAAAAGAAAGCTGGGTCTAATTCGTGGTAGTAAGACAACTGGGCTAATAGAAAAGCATGGAAAAAATAGAAGAATGAGATAAAGGGTTTAAGAGGACTAGAAATCAGAGCATCATCACTGCTGGTCAGAAGAGAGCCTCCTGTGCGGGGGGAGCAATCTGACCCTTGGCTCTGGGATACTTGCCTTTAGACCCCTTGTCCTGCCTTCACAGGCCCTGAGAGAATCTCACTCTCCCACTTCCCTGCTCCCCTCTACGCAGTGGAGGCTTGACAGGTTTTCTGCTGAGGTTCCGTATAAGGACCGCACCTCCACCCCTGAAGATTAAATTGATATGTTACTTTGAGTGACACAAACGGGAGCCTTCTTTCCAGAAGGAAGACCCTAGGGATCAAGCAGCATGGTGTTATGGTGGCCTCATAAACCTATAAGTTCTTACTCAGCAGTTCTCAGAGGGACAGGCTAGAAAAGGAATTCAGTGGTTAGTGTTTAGAAGGGAGGTGCGTTGTAGGCCTCAGTCCTGGATCTGGCAGCTTACCTAGTGCCTTTGTTTGGGTCAGCAGATGCTGATCAAAATGGCCCTTCTTCATTATGTAGTTCACTGAGCTTTTGCTCCAGTCTTGCCTCTTGAAGGAGATCTTTCCCTATATCCCAACATTTTCTGCTGAGTCACATAGAGGAAGGATCTCCACCAACATTCTCAATCTGGGGAGAGAGTATTGGAGGAAGGCTTCTATCTTTGAGGTAACTTCTGAGGTGGTTGTAGCTGATGGGGTTTGAATCTTTTGGGGCCATCTTTCTCTACTGGGTGGAGATAATGTGTTAAAGGTCCCTGCTTACCTGTGCTCCTGCTTCTTCTCTCTTTCTCTCTGTTTTGGACCTGCTTTGGGGCTTCCAGTCTCCATGCCGTAAAGACACTCAGCAGGACCTGCCCATGGTGGGCCCAGCCGGGATCATCTCTGTTCCAGCCTTGGTCTGTACTGGGTGGGTAAGTCCAGCGAACATACCCTTGGGCTCAGCGGTCATCACTTCGGAGAGGAAGAAAGAAGCTCACATAGGCCTCAGATCTCAGATGTGTTCTCTAATTTAGTAATAAAGCTGATTTTATCCCTCTTCTGGCCACTGTGTCTTAACTGCTGGGAAATGGGATGATGGTATTGGACAAGGTGGTGGCTACCATTGAGAATCATTAACCTCTGATGTTTCAAGCAAGAAAGGTGGGAAGAAGACTGTTCCTGGGCAGAAAGACTGTTCCTGTTCCTGAGGAGATGAAGACTGTTCTTCTCCTCAGGCATCAGGAGATGTCAGTCACTGGCATGACAGACTACCAGTGAAGGGGGCACTGTAAATTTATATTAGTAAAGAACAGAGAGTTGGTGGCACTATATACTCCTATTCTACGCCTTTACTTGATACGCTTATTGTCTCTTGGAAAGGGAGTCGAGGCCATTTTTCTGGTTACAAAGAAAAACTCTTAGGAAGATATAAAGGTGCACATCCTGCGGGCAGTAAGTGTTGAAATATGCTTGCACGTTTCATCAGATTCTCTAGCTTACCACTGTCACCTTCATTCTTCTCACTCACAGAATTATGGTTGTGATCATTAGCTTTCCAAAGAGACTACCTTCCAAGGGAGACGACATTAGCCCACAAATGTTAGTTTCTATTCTGTGCAGTAGCCTCATTCTCAAAAGTTAAAAGCACAGTTTTTGTGGTTGAAGGATCAATCTTTCATAATTTTCTTAGTGTGAATCAGGTACCTCCCTTCCTCAATCAGCCAAGTGTCCTCACACTCTTCAGCTTCTGGTTCTGCAAAGCAGCAAACCGGACCACTATCTGCAGTGATTTCCAGTGATTAAACATTCTGCTCCTTGCTCATAGGGTTACCTTACATAATTCATCCAAACCGAGATGTTTCTGAGAGCAATAAGGAGTGTTTTATTAATGAACACTCCCTGTGGCCCCGCTATAAGCACTAGCTAGAACTGTCTTAGGTATTCTACCTGTAAGACCATCTGATCAGAAAGATGCCTCTTTGAGTGATTCCTATAATGTTTCCCTATAACACTGACTTGGTGAAATCGGGAAGGATGGTTGCTCTGCAGTCATAACTCTCCTGGTGGAAGAGTCAAGTTAAAACTCACCGAAATGAGTTGTATCATGCATTATATGCAGGTGAATCTCTCGTTGTGTATTTAGTGCTATACACAGGATAATCTTCATTGCCACTAGCAATGCTTAATTTCTTGTTTAATTTGAAGTAGATGGACAGAGGACTGAAATTATTTCAAAGTTGCTTCTACCTCTATATTCCTCCAGAATTTGATATTTATGATCTGCACACACACACACACACACAAAATAATGATCACTTTGTAAGCAACTGATTCACATTCAAGTTGCTTTCCATAGAAAGCCAATTTGATCACTTTTAGTGAGAAGTGTCACATTCTAGATGCTTGTTTGCTATCCGATGCTCCGTGAGTGTTTTTTTTTTTCCAGGATACACGCTGTAATGTGCACTGAGCACATCAGTAAGCACCAGGAATCCCAGCTTGAAAGCTGCCTCTAGGAAAGCCTACCCCAACAGGCTAGATTTCCAGTATTCCCGCTTATCACTGACTATGAAAATCACGTCCTCTTCTGTCTGGAACAGAAGTGGACTACATTTCCCAGCCCCTCCATAGTAGCCAAGGACAGCCATAACCCCTGAGTCATGGCCAAGGAAATTTAAATGAAATACAGTCTGTATTGCTTCCAAATCTCAGGCTAGGTGTGAATTTCCTTTTGTTTCTAGATATCAACACACACAATGATCTTCAAGTTACCCATTGAGGATGTCAGAGCTTTTGGCCTTTGGATCCTTACCCTAAACCAGACCCAGTCTTAGGAAAATTCTAAGTCAGTTGCTACCAACATTCCTCCCCTCAGTTTTCACTTGACTGTCTCAAAAGAAAGGAGAATGCAGTGGAGGTGAGTGTAGGAACTGCTCTGCACTGCAGTCTTCCAGAAGACTCCACTGGAAGAGCATGGCATAGTGACCACGAGAAGGCTAAGGGGTTTGTCAGTGATGGATCCTGTTCAAGATCTGCTTTGGTATTAACATATCCTGTCACTCTCCTTTTGGGGGACTCAACTGGAACCCAATGCAAGAGAACCCAAAGTAGGGCACTCAGATGGGCATAATCACCTCTAGTTAAGAACCCCTGGGTTTCAGACTGGTTTCGAGAGCATGTTCTCTGTGCACTCTGCTCTCAGAATGCTTGGCTTACTGCTCTGCCTTCGTAGTCTTGATGATTTCATAACTGTGATTTCTAAGTGAAGTTTTTAGAATAATAAAATATATGCAGATCAATTGGGCAGCAATAGGCAACATGCATGCAAAGCAGCCAGGCTGTATGCAAGACACCTTCATGTACATGAGGCTTCAGGGCACCCTTAGGTGATGCTATACCAAAACATGGGCCTGTGATAGTGACACTGGTGGTGGCTGCAGCAGAAACTATCCATAGAACAGAGGAGGAGCTCCATCTATGGAGGACCAGCACTGGAATCCATGTGGGAGGCCACCTTGTCCATCAGTTTCAGGAGCCCTTTCTGATACATATACACAAATTGTAACCCTCTGCTCAACACTGGACAGCAACTGCCACCAACCAGGCAGAGAACTTTGTCAATCAATTGTAATGAAATAAAAATGCACACACAGACATTGTAATAAGTGATAATAGGGAGTAGCCAGAATTCCTTAGAGAGTTTAGAATCTCTGGTTAAAAAACCATAACATTGCAATGCAAGTATCTTAAGTCTTGGAAATAGAAATTAAAAGTAAAGTTTTCATATTCTATGGAGAAAAGTATTAATTTCTCCTCTCTTTCTCCTTTCCATCTGTCCTTCCCTTCCTCCTTCCCTCTCTCCTTCTCTCCCTTCTTTCCTCCATCTCCCTTCTTGGTAATGAGGGTTGAACCCAGAGCCTTGTATATATTAGGTAAGCACTCTACCACTGAGCTCTATCCCTTTTTATTAAAATAAAAAGCTTTTGAAATAGGGTCTTATTAAATTGTCCAGGATCCTCCTGCTTCAGCCTCATAAGTACCTGGGATTATAGGCAAGTGCCCCCAGACCTGACAAAAGTACTTACTATTTTCATATGTAAACTGGCATGGACCAATTAATAGACAGAAAAATTAATTTTCTTTATAATCAACACATATAAAACTTTTTAGTTTTTATTTCCACAAGTTATGGAAAATGTCAGAGAAAATATTGAAATGCTATCATACATATGCCACTATACAAATAAACATTGAAAAATAAATTCAGATTTAAAGAAACTGACTTATAAGAAGTCATTTAAGAGAAATTGTTATGCAAGAATTATCAGCTCTAGATATACTAAAATTTATTTTTCAAGACAATTTCCAGAAATTTATGCTAATATTGTTAGTCAATAACAGAAATGGGGA
Organism: Cavia porcellus; assembly: GCF_034190915.1. Classification (NCBI taxonomy): domain Eukaryota; kingdom Metazoa; phylum Chordata; class Mammalia; order Rodentia; family Caviidae; genus Cavia; species Cavia porcellus. The sequence goes on along the minus strand of NW_026947485.1, from coordinate 70,341,016 downwards.
AACTTCTAGAGACCGATTGCCCAAACTTGCAACCCCCAAACCACTTGTTTATTGCAAAGTGCCAGCACTGCAATTAAACCTGAATTATCTGATGTTCCACTGCTAGGGTGATGCTGAGGTGACCTGACTCATGGGCCAATAGAAAGGGCTCTCCATGCCTACCATGGCATGTGTGCCATAGTTTGCCACCACTGGACTATAAAATAGTCTTGTCAGCTCCAGCAACAATAGCATCATCAGAAAGAGCCATCTCAGAACTAAAATTTACCAAAAAATTATTTGCTATTGTCAAGAGTGACTGATGCTGCTTTCATTGTATTAATAGAAAATAAAATGGTAAAAGAATGTTTTGATGTTCTAATCAAGGCATCTGCAGAAAAGTGAAATTTTGTGATGAATCAACACATTCCTACAGAGATGCACGGAGCTGTAATAAACTATTTTTAGTTATTGCACTATGAATTTAGAATTTAAAAACTTTTTTTGCAATTTGTAACTTTACAAATCATTGTTTTTATGTATTACTACTATCATATTGCATATATAATAAAAGTTGTTTAATTGGAGAGTGGGAATCAAACTCAGTGCCTTGTGCTTGCCAGGCAGGTACTGTGCCACTGAGCTATATACCTATAAAGTTGTTTTAAAGAGAGGTATTTATATTTTAGTATCCTTAGCTAAAATTTTACCCTGTGTTTTGAACGAGTTCCATATTTTCATCTTTCATTGAGTCCTACAAATTACATAGCTAACTGATTTAGAGGAAATAAGTACAGTATAGGAGGCCCAGAAAAAAACCCTTTGATTATCAGAAAAGAAATTCACATGTGCCAGTTAGTTTTTCATTATTTCATGAATTAAAATCCATCAAAATAGAAGCGAGGACTTATATTAAAACAAAACTTTATAAAGATAAAGAGTAAGAAACCATCTTAATTTTTGGCTAATATTTTTACTTTCTCAAACTTTGGTAATTGGATTAGGTTAAGTTAGATGGCTGTAAATGAAGATGAGTAAAAAGACAGTTCAGTGCTTTGGACAAACCAGCTATGTTAAATGTGTTTAGCAAAAAAAGAGAGCTAGTTCTAAAGAAAAGTATGTGAATAATACCTTACCAAATAGATTAAGAAAAAGACATATTAGAAAAAATAAAATAGAAATTCTGGCATTAAAAAAGTAACAATAACAAAAGTGAAAAATTCACCAAAGGGTCTCAATAACAGATTGAAATAGCCAAAGAAGTAATCAGCAAACTTGAAAATAAACCAATTGAGATGGACCAATCTGAAAAGCAAAGAAAACAACCAACCAAAAGGACAAACAAACAGAACTTCAGAGAACTGTAGAATGCACACCAATATCCATATAATGATAAACCTAGAAAGACAGAAGATAGAGGAAGGGAAAAGAACATTTAAAGACATAATGGTTGAAAATTTGGCAAACTGAAACTAATAAATGAGTACAACAAGGTTTCAGGTTCATTATACACAATGAATTATACCTTTACCAATCAGCAACAGAAAATTTTAAAAAATGAATTAAGTAAACATTTGCATTTATAATAGCATCAGAAAAATACATAGCAACAAATCTAGCAAGTGAAGTATAAAACTTATGCGTTGTAGACTTCACAAGTCCATTTAAAAAATTAAAGAAGATATAAGTAAACTGAAAGATATTCCATGTTCATGGGTTGGAAGACTTAATATTTTTAGATGTTAGTACTCCACAAATAGATTTTCAAATTCATAACAACCCCTATTCTCAGCTCTTGTTTTACAGAAATTTAAAAGAATTTCATAGAGCAAATTCATACAGAAATGCAAGAGCTCCCAATAGCCACAAAAATCTCTGAAAAGAACAAAATTGAAAGTCTCATACTTTCCATATTGAAAATTTGATGCAAAGCCATGGTGGATGAGACACTATGGTACTAATTTGGGGACAGATGCATAGATCCATGGTGTAGAGGGTTGAATCTAAAAATAAACTCATATATTAATTAACAACTGGTTTAAGACCAAAGCACCAAGACAAGTTACAGAAAAGCACAGGCTTTCAACAACTGAATTTTCATAGGCCAAATGATGAAGCTTGATCCATTCCTTATACCATATAAAAAATTAACCCAAAATGGATGATAGTTCTTTGGTGTGTTAAAACTACAAAAATCTTAGGAGACATGAGAGAGTATCTTTGTGACCTTTGATTAGGAAATAGTTGATGGCTATGATAGCAAAATATGATAATGATAAAGGAAAACAAAGATGATTTGGAGAGTAATAGATAAATTGTAAGCTTTTTAGACTTCAAAGAACACTATCAAGACTATGAAAAGATGAACCACTCCCTCCATCCATAGAATCCCAGGTGGGCCTAGAAGAATGCTGGGTGACCCCTCCCTCCACCAAGAGGATCTTGGAAGGTTACTGAGAGCAATGATGACCACTCCATCCATCCAGGGGAATCTGGGTGGACTAGCGAGAGCATCAGTGATCCCTCTCTCTATCCAGAAGTCACCAGGTTGTCCAGTTGGTGTGCTGGTGACCCTTCCCTTCATCTAGAGGAACCTGAGTGAGTCTGTAAGACTCCCAGTGACACAATAGGAACCTGGCAGGAGTGCATACCATGAACAATTGGGGTTGATGGCCTGGAAGAGTCCAAAGCAGCAGTAATAATATAAACCAAGGGTTGGTTCACATCAATACTCCTAGGCTAGTCAGTCCTGTAAGAATCCAGGACTTGCCCAACTGGTATCAGGAAGGATTCAGGTGACTGGCCCCTCCCCTACACTGTGGGATCTGGCAATGGGGTGAATGCTAGCCATACAGTTAGGACCCTGACTAAGATACACACAATAAACAGGGGAGACTAGTGAAATTTTTAAAAACCAAAATATGGTCAAAGGGGTGAAAATAATAAGATGAAAAGGCAATTGCAATCTCAGACCTTCAACCCATCCAGAACAAGTATAGGAGACATAGACATAAAAAAAATTTAGAAGTCACACACCTGAGATTTCTGAAAAGATAGCACGTGAAGTAAAGACACAAATCCACAAGGTTTTAGAGGAAATCAGATCAGAAATAATCTCTCAGGTAAAAAAATGAAAACTATAATGAAGGGATTGTTCAGCATAGCTAGAAAAATGTATTAAAAAATTGAAGAGCATTGGAAAATGATGGAAAACTTGAATGAACAATATAGGAAAGAACCAGAATGCACAAAATGAATTCAATGAGATATCTATGAAGTTAAAAATTCCATTGAAAGTTGGCAAAGCTACTTGAACAAAACTAAAGATAAGTTCTCAGACCTTAAAGACAGGATCATGGCTAGCAATGATGAAAGAAAAGATCTCTTTAAAAAGTGAGGGAGGGGGGGTAACTGGGAATGGTGGCACATTCTTATAATCCCAGCAATTGGGAGGTTGAGGCAGGAGAGCTGTTTGCAAGTTCGAGACTAGCCTGGTCTACAAAGTGAGCCAAAGGTCGGTTATGGTAAAGATAGTGGATAGATAATAGCAGGCTACAGAGGCTCCCTGAGATAGTCAACTTAGATTCTAAAAATAATACAGCATGGGGAGTCCTGAACAGAAGGAGATGGATCCTCCTGACCCAGGAACAAACTAACCAGAGAGAAACCAATTAAACATACAGCTAAAGGCTCAGTGCTCCTGCTGCAGCAATTGAACTCATGCGGCCAAGACTTATCGAGATACTTGAAAGCCCACCACTTCAACTCATTGGAGATGCACTCACAGTGAGGTCAGGAGTCAGCAAGCTGAATGGAATGCTGAGTTGGCAGGGAACCTGCATTGACCTGCGGTGAGTGAAGGGAATAAAACCAACCCACAGAAAAAGGGGTTCCAACAGAGTATATTCTGAGGCCAGGCAGACTGGTGAAAACAAGGAGCAGCAGTGACTTCAGTCAGTTGCTCCCTTCTCAAGCAGGATTGGTGAGGTGGGCTTGACCTGGGTCTCAGCCCCTGGCTGAGACTAAGGTTAGCCCAAACCAAGTCCCTATGCCTGGCAGCGCACCTTAATGCAGTGAAGCCCTCAGCAGGTTGACTGAGCGAGAGGGGAGGGCCCAGCATACACTGCCCCTGTTTGTACCTCCATAGTACACTGCAGTGGGCAGGAGCACCTAGTCAGCGCACTTCAGATGAACTGTAAACAGCAAAGAGAAACTGAGGCCTCCTATATACACTTGTATGGAAGGGAAAAAATATGAGAAGAGGAAGGAACAAGAAAGGGTCCCAAGCCCCCAAACCTGAGAACATTGATCCAGGAAAGGTAAATACAATGGAGATTGAGGATGGCAAAAAAGCAACATCAGACACAGCACCAATGGACATAAAGCAATATCTTTGGGACCTCATAGATGAGTTCAAAAGTGAAATACTTAGCCAAGCAAAGCAAGATATAAATAGAATAATAAAAGAAATGCTAAACACCTCTCAAGAAGACACAGATGGAATAATGGAGGAACAAAAAAAAAGGGAGAGAACCATTTGATGGAGAATATAAAGGAAACATAGAATACATGAAGCAGATTCAAAGAGATTACCAGGAAATTAAAAACTCCATTGAAAACTGGCAAAACTGCTTGAAAGAAACTAAGGATAGATTATCCAAACTGGAAGACAGATTTGCAATGTGGGATCATGAAAGGAAAAATTTCTTTAAAATAACAAGAAAACAGGCAGTAACAATACAAAAGCTAGAAGATGACAAGAGGATCTATAACTTAAGAACAAAGAATGTGAATGAAGAAGGAGGGGTACAATCAAAGGAACTACAAAGGCTATTCACAGAAATAATTAAGGAAAACTTCCCAAGCATAAGAAAAGAACATGATATTCAGATATATGAGGCATACAGAACTCCAGCCACCTACAACCAAAACAGAGCTACACCCAGGCATATAATAATCAAGATCCCAGAAATCCAATATAAGAACAGAATATTAAAGCCGTTAGAGATAAGAAACATATGACTTACAAGGGAAAGCCCATCAGAATTATGGCAGACTTCTCAGCACAAACCATCAAATCAAGAAGAGCATGGAGCAAAGTATTCCAAGCCCTGAAAAAAGAAAACCTCCAGCCCAGATGAACATTGTCTCTAGAAATTAATGGAGAAACAAGATGCTTTCAAGATAAAAAGGAACTGGGGAATTTGCAACCACTAATCCAACTCTACAGAGAATACTGAAGGACATTCTAAAGAGAGAGAAAAGTACCAGGATTTCAGGAACAGTGGCAGAGAGGCCTCAATGAATGGAGCAGAAAGTGAAATGAAGAAGACAAACAGACAACTAATGATGGAAAAAGAGCACAACAGAAATGAGGCAGAGAAGGTTGGATATAATTTCTAATGTAGATGACCTAGATGCACTAAATTAAGGAAAAAAAGAGATAATCACAGGCAGAGTGGATGAAGAGGTAGGGTCCACGGAGACGCTCTTTATAGGAAATATAATTAACCTGAAGAAAGATATATGGACAGAAAATCAAACATGAGATAACAGTACTCTATGTGATAGGAAACCAGAGAGTAATAGGGGCAACTGGACCAGTACTTATGGATAGGTAGGAAAGAGAAGCTTTAATAGGTAAAGAAATACAACTAGAGATGAAGTCCAGGAGTGAGAAGGTTTGAATCACTTAGGTAAATAGCAAGTTGCCCCCGCAATATAAAACCAAGGGTTTTGGGGAGACACAAAAATGCACAGTGCACCCTGAGGGAGTTAAAGGGGAAGAATAGTCTTAAAAAGACAGCAGAAACTATTGCTAATAGCATATCAAGAATTAAAACCCATATTACTCACACCACTATGCTTAGATAGAACTTATTCTGTCCCAGTTTATATACAAGCACTAGACCTGAGGGCACAGACAGCTATTTAAAAAACATCAGGATACACCACAGTAATCATCTTTAATTTCCTATTAACTTAATCTGGATCCCTGTATAACTTATACTGTTATATCATGACTGATCTTAGTTAAATCTGATTTGTGTGATTGCTGTTTGGTCTCAACAGATTTTATTCAAAACAGATAAGGTTGATAGTATCAAGTCTGAGAGAATAGATAACTATAGAGAAAATGACAATGATTCACTATGATACCCATTTTGGTTTGATTACTACCTGTTTTTATTTATTTAAAGAAAAAAACAGAAAAAAGGGTAGAAATAATACAGAATTACAGAAAAATAAACATCAAGAAATCACTAGTTGATAAGTTACATATTGTCATCTTAGAAATAGTTGTTTAGGTTACAAAATTAAAGCATACAAAGTGACATTCAAATAGTGACACTGCCAACAGTTCTGCTCAGTGATCCAACAAAACTTAGTAATATGGTTATCAGTCCTACACACATTTTTTTATCTTAAAGAGGGTAAGATTAAACATATCAAAACATAACAAAACAGTTCATAAAGAAACAATTTAAAGAAATATGAATTTCAAAGCAAGTCCACTGGAGATCTTCACTGTCTATCTTAATGTTTCTAGTTTTCTTCCAAATAGTTGTCCCCATTTTCAGACACATTGAATACATACTGCATATTATACAACTAATCAAATCATTACAGGATGAGGAAAGCTTTTGAGGTTTTCAAGACCTGACATTGGGGAATCAATAATGACTACCGTAATGTCTCTCATTCTCTTCATAGTAGCAGTCCTTATTTTTATGTAGGCTGAAATTGAAATTAAGAGACTAGACTAATATCACTCTGAACAGTGAATAACAGTTTTGCTAGATTTTATATCATAATGTTACAGAATTAGCATTGGGTTTCTTAGTGTCTCTTCTTCAGAGTATCTGTTCATTACATTGTGCATTATGTAATCTGTTCCCGTAAATAGTTTAAAAAATTCTTCCCATGTGTGAATTTCTACACCTATATCCATCCTCTCTGTATTATAAGAAAAAAAACAGATCATAACAAGACAATGAAACAAATTCCTAGAAAAACATGCAATGAAAAAGACACATAAGACCACAATATTAGGTGATCTACAGTAGTTACTATGCTTTTTCTTGTTATTTTCAATAGACTTGTCCACATCATCAGGTTTAATATAGTTAAGCATAGCATCACAATCCTATTTTTATAAAAACATAACTTTGAAGACATTGTAGGACTTGAAAGCAGTTAATAATCAAAACTGGTATGGATATCTTTTACAACTTGTAATCTTCAGAGTAGTTGCCTCTACTCTTAGACTTGATGCTATCAAGCATACAAAATTTGAATAAAATCAGCCAAGGCAAAACTGCGGTCTAACAAAGCAGCTTCAAATAAGATCAGTCATAGTAAGACAATGTAAATAATACAGGGTTTCATTTTAAGTTAATGGGAAATTAAGGATAATTACCATGGTATAACCTGCTGTTTTTGGGTTAGATGTCTGTGCCCTCAAATCTGATATGAGTGGGCAGACAGGAACAAAATAAAATCAAACTAAACAGAATGATAAGACTACTGTGACTTTTAAATCCTGATACACTATTAACAATGTCCTATGCCTTCCTTTTTAAAGCTATTTTTCACTTTTCCCCTTCTCAGGATGCTTTGTATGCTTTGGGTCCCAATAGCCCCTTTAGTTTTTAGATTGGGGGCCAGCCTGTTGTCTGAGTGTTGCTGTACCTTTTTACCCCTGAGCTTGATCTTGAGCTGTACTGATTTACTTACTAAAGTCATAGGGTTTTCCTTCCTTCCAGCTGTGTAGTTGTATAGTGCCCCAAAGTGTCATAGCTTTCCAATCTATCTGTGGCTGCTGGACAAGTTGTCCCTATTTCTCTCTGGTTTCCTGTTACATATAGCATTGTTTTCTCATCTTTGACTTTCAGTTTATTAACCCTCTTTTGGGTTGAGTGTATTTCCTATTCAGAGCATCTCGAAGGAACCTGCTTACTAATCTACCTGTGTTGTAGTCTGGGGTTGTACACAGAGAACAACTCAGGTCAGGACATGGAGTTTATAATATTTTTATAATGGTCACCGGAAGTTAACACAGGAGAATGCAGGAAATCTATCCGCAACACCAACGACATAGATTATTTAAGTCAAGAGCCTAAACCCCACGACAATGTCCCACATGAGTCCAGATAAAAACCCAGAGCTCAGGACAACGCCTCCACGAGTCCAACTGGAAGTCCAGGGCCCACAAGGACTCACGCCAGTCTCTTTTACAGATTTGTGCCAGGAAGACCGAAGGGTCAGCGGTGGAAGCCAGAAAGTCCATACCAGCAGGATGAAGGAGCTGTGCTAGTGGGATGAGGGTTCTACACTGGAGCTGAGAAGTCACACTCACAACAAAGAGCAGGGCTGTCCTGAAATGAACCACAACTGTCCTCAGCGACACGGAGGCCCCGAGCTCCTCCGATGACAAGCACAGTCAGGAACGTGCCAGGAAGCAGCATGACGAGTTCACCCTGGAGACCAGGCACATGTCTTCCCCTCCGGAGCCAGGAAGCAATGCTCAATGTGAAGACCAAAGCTTCTCCAGGAGAACCAACAGCTCAGACAGCAACTTGTAGGAGAACTAACAATGCCTCCATAATGCCTCAATCCCTCTCCACACCTCTCTTCTTCTCCACCTATTTATCCTGGCAACACTTCTCAGGTGGAGCATCTTCTCTCAATGCATGCTGATGTAATCCAGCTGGCGTTAAGCTGACCATTAGTTATCAAACCATAACAACCTGCCTGTTTCTTTTTTTTATTTTAGTGCAACAAGGCTATCTATATTAAAGATTATAGCTTACCATCTCTGCCTCATGCCTGCTATTTTATTTTACTGCTATAATTTGTCTACTTTACTCCTTCATCCCACTGTCTGCCCCATTCATTGAGGCCTATATGCCACTGTTGCTGGAATCCTGGTATTTTTTCCTCTCTCTCTCTCTCTCTCTCTGAAATGTCCTTCAGTATTTTTTGTAGGATTGGGTTGGTGGCCATGAACTCCTACAGTGCCTCCTTGTCTTGGAAACATCTTATTTCTCCATTAATTTTGAGAGATAATTTTTCAGGGTACATCAGTCTTGGTTGGAGGTTATTTTCTTTCAGGGCTTGGACTATTTCCCCCTGGGCTCTTCTCGATTTGAGAGTTTGTGTTGATAAGTCTGTTGTTATTTTGATAATTTTTCCATTGTAGGTAATCTGTTTCTTTTTCCTGGCTGCTTTTAGTATACTGTTCTTTTGGTGGATTTCTGGAATCTTGATTATTATATGTCTGGGTGTAGTTCTATTTTTGTTTAGGTGGCTGGAGTTCTGTATGCCTCATCTATCTGGTTATCATTTCTTTTTCCTGTGGTTGGGATGTTTTCTTTTATTATACCAGTGAATATACTTTGTAGTTCATTCTTGGTTACTCCTGCTTCTTTGCTCGCATGTTTTATTCTTAAGTTATATATCCTTTTGTCATCTTCTAGCCTTTGAATTGTTTCTTTCTGGTTCCTCATTATTTTTAAGTGATCTTTTCATTCATGATCAGATATCATAAATCTCTTACCAAGTTTCAAAAGGCTAACTTTAGTTTCTGTCAAGGAATTTTGCCAGTTTTCAATGTAGTTTTTAGTTTCCTGGTAATCTCTTTGGATCAGTTTCATGTATTCTAGGTTATGTTTAAGTTCATCATCAAAGGTTTTTCTTTTCTGAGTTCATCCATTCTTCCATCTGTGTTCTCTTGGGAGAGGCTTATCATTTCTTCAATTAATCTTTTTATATCTTGCCTCACTTGGATCAGAAGTACAGTTTTAAATTCATCTATGAGGTCATGAAGGTATTTCTTTATGTTCATTAATGCTGTGTCTAGTATTGGATGGTTATTGTACTGGTTTCCTTCTGTATTTACTTCTCCTAGGCTTATTTTCCCAGGTTCAGCAGCTGAAGGTTTTTTTAAATTTCTATCTCATGTCATGTTTCTGGTTTCTTTCAGACTGGTGTGTCCTGGGGGTCTCTGACCTTCTCCATATTGCTTAGGGTCTTTCCGATTGTGCTGACTGGCATTTTGCTGCCTTCCCCAGTTTTCTGTTATCTGAGGTACATGCAGGGATGCAGGGATAGTACAGGTTAGCCTCGAGCCTCTGAGCCAGTCAATCCACAAATTAGGCTGTACCTCTTGGACATCACAGAGTCGTGACAATGTTATATCTGCTTCTTGGATCCCAATCAGAGGCGTAGCTCAGCCCCAGCAGATCTCACTAGTTCTCTCTGCTCCAGGGGCAGCTGACTGACATTACTGTGGGGCTGGGCTCTGCCCAACTCCAAGATGTCCTCCAGCCAGCGACAGCAGCCACAAGACCCAGTCCCTAGCACTCACCAGGAATCAATGCAGTTCTTCCTTTTGGGTCCACTCCACACTGCGCCCGTGTCTTCACTGCACTCCCAGCACAGTGTGGATTGGTCAGAAAACTGCACGGTGCCTGGCTTTGGCGCTTAGGTGTATGGTCCTCTTATAGTCTTCTCTGGCATAACCAGGTGGCTCTGGCTGCTTCGCAGGTCCCCAGGACCCAATTTCCCGCATTCACCAAGAGCCAATAAAGCTCTTCCCCTTGGATCCACTGCTGACTGCACTGCATCCTCACATTAAGGGCCCAGGATTTGCCGACTTCCATTATTGGCAACTGCAGTCTCAGCGTGACTTTGGATTTTCTGGGCGTGCCTAGTACAGCGCTGAACAGGTCTCAGTGAGCATGTCGGGTTTCAGTTGTCCACCTGTGCTTTTCCTTCCTCTTCCTAGTTTTATTTTTCCTTTCAGTTACTGCCTTGGTTAATAAGAATCATTATCCAATCTGGCCCTCTCCATGTTGTCATATTCTAGCATCTGATCTGATTTCTCCACAGAAGCGCTCCCTCCAGCCCCCTAGAAAGCCGCCATTTTTTTCTCACTACCTGTTTTTGTAGTTCTACACTATCTACAAAGTTTTATTTCTATTAATACTGTTATGTCCTGATATATTCAATTATACTATATCTGATGACATAGCCAATTCTATTGATGATAACAAGAGAGAACACAGCAACCTTGATAGAATTCCTTATACAGCAGTTTTATATGTCTTTTTAGTTTTATGTGTTTATAGGAATATATTTTGTTCTGTTCTGCTTTGTTCTGTTTCTCCCTCTAATTTAGAAAGGATAGAAATACATGTTAAGACTCACACTTGCATAAAACCTATAAACAGTTTACGAGAACTGATCTTATGACACATGATAAAATGAACAAATACTTTGAAGGAAAAAAAGGCACTATAGCACCCAGTGCTGACTCTGGAGTGTCATGATGTGAAATCCAGCAATACTATTATTCTTTGTTCAAAGTGATTTTAGTCTGCTTCAGTTTGTTTAATCTCAACATAAATGAAGATATGGATAAATGCATGTATGTTTAAGAATATAGGATTGATAACCAACTAAAGTTTTTATTAGATAGTTGAACAGAACTATTTGCAGTCTCACTGTTTGAATTTCCATTTTTATGTTCCACTGTTGTATCTTGAACAACTATTTGTAAGAGGACAATATGTAAACATCAACAAGATTTATTATTGTTTATGTTTTTCTTTGAAAGTATGTATTATTTCTACCCATTTTCTATTTTGTTTTGTCTTTCTTTAAATAAAATAAAATAAAACAAAAGACACCAAAGTGAGCCAAAGGCCAGCTTACTGAGCATAGTGAGATCCTGTCTCAAAAAGACAAAAAACCCCCAAGGTTTAGGGCCAGGGCTTTAGCTCAGTGGCATAAGCACCTACCCATCAAGTGCTAGGTCATGAGTTTGATCCCTGGTACCAAGGAAAAAAAAGATGATGAAACAATAATTTAACACCTGCAAGAAAGTGTAAATACAATATAAGATTGATAGTTGTCAATGAAAAAATCAGGTGTCAACACAAATGACATTTAAAAAAACTATTTGCAGAAATAATAGCAGAAACTTTGCCAAGCGTGGGAAAAGAATCTGACACACAAATAAGTAAGGTATATAGAACTCCAAACAGCCATAACCAAGATAAATCTATAACCAGATATAAAATAATCTTTATTGCAGAAATTCAGCACGAAAACAGAATACTAAAAGCTGTTAGAGAAAATAAACAGATCACTTATAAAGGAAAGCACATCAGAATCATGGCAGACTTCTCAACACAAATCCTCAAGTCAAGAAGAAGTTTGAGTGAAGTATTTTAAGATCTGAAAAGAAACAACTTCCAACAGATTGAGGTACCTTGTAAAACTCTCTTTCAAAATTAATGGATAAATAAAATACTTCCACGACAAAGAACAACTGAAGAAATTTATGACCACAAAACCAACTCTATAAAGAGTATTGAAAAATATTCTAGACAGAGATAAAAATGACCACAATTCCAAGAACAATAGCAGAAAGAAACCACCAAGCAAGCCAAGTAATTAAATAGAGAGGAAAAGCAGAAAACCAACAGCAGAAAAATACCATGAGTAAGACAAGCCAATACATATAAGTTATAATCATGAATGTAAATGGCTTCAATTCACCAAGCATAAGAAACAGAGTGGCTCAGGAAACAAGATCCAACAACAGGCTGTATACAGAAACACATTTAACTCAAAAAGAAACTGATAGATTGAAAATCAAAGGATAGCAAACAATGATTCATGCAACAGGAACCCAGAAAAAACAGGGATAGTTATGCTGTTTGTAGATGATGTAAATTTCAAAACAAAAATCATCAGAAGAGGTAAAGATGGTTACTACATACTTGTTAAAGGAAAAATTCAAGAGGAAGAGATAACAATCATAAGTATATATGCACCAAATATGGGAACACCCAACTATTAGAGACAAATATTAATAGACATGAAAAATCAAATAAGCACTAACAGAATTGTAAAGGGGTAACTTAATACTGCATTGTCACAAAGAGATAGGTCAACTAGATAAAAAGTCAGCAAAGAAACAACAGAACTGAATCAAACATATGAACAAATGGACTTAGTAGATGTTTACAGAGTGTTCCACCCCACATCAGACTACAAATTCTTCTCAGCTGCTCATGTGATGTTCTCTAAAATACACCATACGCTAGCCCATAGAACATGCTTAAGCAAATGTAAAGGAATTGAAACAATCTCATGTGTATTATTTGACCATAGTGTGATGAAACTGCAAAAACATCATAAAACAGAAATTAAACATCACCTTCTTGAGAAACCAATAAGTCACAGATGAAATAAAAGAAGAAATGAGACAATATCTAAAATCAAATGAAAATGCAAATACAACATTTGAGAACCTGTGGGACACTATGAAAACAGTCCTCAGAGGAAAATATATAGTGGTGAATTCTCACATCAGGAAGAGAAAACATGCACAAATAAATAGCCTAATGATGCATCTCAAGTTTCTACAAAAAGAAGAGCAAGTCAAGCCCAAACCTTATAAAATGGAGGAAATGATGAAGATGAGAGCAAAAATACATGCAATTAAGATTAAGAAAACAATACAAAGAACCAATGAATCAAAGAGTTGGTTTATTGAAAGAATAAACAAAACTGATAAGCCCCTAGGCAACATTATCTTAAAAAGTAAAGAAAAACTCAAATTTATGCAATGTCAAATGAAAAGTGGAAAACCACTACAAATCCTGTGGAAATTCAGAAGATCATCAATACCTGGTCTGAAAAGTTTTACTTGCATAAGATAGAAAACAGAGAAGAAACGAACAGATTCCTAGAAATGTGTGAATTACCAAAGTTGAATCAAGAAGATATAAAAATTTTGATTAATCCAATATCAGTTAATGAAATGAAAGCTAATTAAAAACTTACCAACAAATAAAAGCCCAGATTCTGATGGATTCACGGCTGAATCCTAAAATAAATTTAGAGTTAATGCCAATATTCTTCAAACTCCTTAATGAAATTTAAAGGGAAACAATTCTTCCTAACTCATTTCTGAAGGCAAGTAAATACTAGCAAACAGAATGCAACAAATCATCAAGGAGATTATATATCATAATCAAGTGGATTCATCCCAGGAATGGAGGTATGATTCAACATATGCAAATCAATAAACATAATAGACCGCATCAACAGAACCAAATACAAAAATCACATCATCTGAGTCAATAGATCTGGAAAAAGCTTTAGACAAAGTCCAACACTCAGTCATGATAAAAAGCCCCAGAGAAAATCTGAATAGATAGTCTCTACCTTAATCTGATAAGAGCCATCTATGACAAGCCAACTGCCAACATCATACTAAACAGACAAAAATTGAAAGCTTTCACTATAAAATCAGGAACAAGACAAGGATGTCCACTATTACCACTCCTATTCAATATAGGAGTGGTAATATGTTTCAATATAATGTTTCAATTCTGGAAACATTAGCCAAAGTAATTAGACAAGAAAGAGAAATACAAAGACTAAGGACAGGAAAAGAAATTACAATCATCATTATTGTAGATGACATGATACTCTAAATGGAAGACAACCAAAGCTCCACCAAAAGACTGCTAGAGTTAATAAGCAAATTCTGCAGCATAGAGAGACACAAATCAGTCCTCAAAAATCAATAGCATTCCTGTACACAAAAAACAAATGCACTGTTATGGTTGATACATTGTGTCAACTTGAGAAGTTTGGAAGTTTAACTGAGAGACTCAGCAGGGAGCTAGGGTTGTTACTTTGTAAATATCCTCCCTATTTAGTTAAGAGGGCATAAATGCCTGCTTGGTAAGTGCAAGGTGATGAATTCTATCCCCTGTACCAAAAACAAACAAACAAACAAAATCACTTTCCACATGTGAACACTAAAACTAGAGCCATATCTATCACCATAAACTAAACTAATGTCAAAATGGATCAGAAATCTAAATAGTAAAACAGAAAACACTAAATTTACTGTTAGACAAATTAGGTAGAAATCTTGAAGATAGCTGTAGATGAAAAGTTCATGAATAAAACCCAAAGTGCCCTGGAAGTACTTCAAAGAATCAACAACTGGAATCTCACCTTTTAAAAAGTTTTTGCACATCAAAATAAATCACCAACAGAGTAAAAAGACTACTCACAGAATGGGCAAAATTTTTAGCCCACTGTCCTTCAGACAAAGGATTACTAGAAATCTAAAGAATTGAAAAAAATCAGGTCCCTTAAATTCAAAAACTCAATCCAAAAATGGGCATCTGAGATGAATACACACTTCTCAGATGAAGAAATACAAATGGCAAAAATATGAAAAAATATTCAGCATCATTGATCATTCAAGAAACAGAAATTAAAACAATACTGGATTCCATCTAACTCCAAGAAAAAGGGCTATCATCAAGAAATCAACCAATTGCCGGGGATTTAGTTCAGTGGTATAAGCACCTGCTTGGTTCCAAAAAAAAAAAAAAAAAAAAAAAAAAAAAAAAAAAAAAGAAAGAAAGAAAGAAAGAAAGAAAGAAATCAACCAATAACAAATACTGATGGGGCTGTGGGGAAAAAGGAACCCTTCTCCACTCTTGGTGGGAGTATAGATTTGTGGAAATCAGTGTGGATTCCTCAACAAATTAGGATTGGAGATCCCATTTGATCCAGCTATTCCCCTTCTGGGTATTTTTCCAGAAGAAATGAAAATATCATACCACAGTGATATATGTAAACTCATGTTTATAGCAGCATGATGTGTAACAGCTAAATCTTGGAAATAACACAAATGCTCATCAACCAAGGAATGGATAAAAAAGATGTATTTTTATGCAATGGAACACTACTCAGCTATAAAGAAGGATAAACTGAGATTTTTTTAATAGGTAAATTGATGCAACTAGAGATTTTACTAAGTGAAATAAATCAGATTTGCATGTGCAAACATCCTATTGTCTACATAGCGTAAGAAACTGAAAGAGTGTAAGACCCAAAATGTACCATAGATATTGTGAAAGTGAAAGGGGAAGAAACTTCTCAGAAAGAACAACTGGGATGAAGGAAAGGAGAAAGGAAAGAAGGTAAAAGACAATGTATACATGTATATATGTATTCATATAAATGTATATGTGACAGATAATTATACTATTAATCTGTTAGTTCATGAAAGTCTGTGCTTTCATTGTTTGATCCTTTTTGATGTCTGTATCTTGTAACTTGAGCAACTACTTTGAAGATAGCAATATGAATATATATTTTTTTTCTCTCTTTTTTTTTTTTTTTTTTTTTTTGTCTTTTTCCTTTTTATCGGTACCGGGGATCGAACTCACGACTGCCTGCTTGCAAGGCAGGTGCTTATGCCGCTGAGCTAAATCCCCAGCCCCACAATATGAATGTATTAACCATTGTTAATCTCCTATTATTTTGTTTTGAAAGACTTTATCATTGTTTTTATTCTTCTTTCCTTTAAAAAGAAAGAATATGAAAGGACAACTCACTGAAAGAGATATAATATTTAGAAATCATATGCCACTAAGAAATTTCTATCCATAATATATGAAAAATGATTATAATTCAGTAATAAAAAATAAATAACTCAATTTTTAAAATAAAGAATTATAGTAGACACATACAAAGAAAAAAATATTGAAATTGCACATAAGCACACAAATAGATGCTCAATTTCATTAGTCATTAAAGTATTGTAAGATAAAAACCACAATGAGGTACTGTTTTGCACTTACCACAGTGGCTGCAATAGAAAAGGTTACAATTTCTGTTGGCAAAGATATGGAAAAATTGGAGCCCTCATATTTTGATGATGGGAATATGAAATTGTGCAGGTACTTTGGAAAACTACTTGGTGGCTCTTCAAAATGTTAAACAAGAGATCCCTCTATAAACTGGAAATTCCAGAAAACATGTGTTCACACAAACCCTGGTACATGGTTTTCACAGTAGAACTTTTCATAAAAACACAAGAGTGGAAACACTCCAAATGGTCATCTGTTCACAAACAGGACAGCAAGATGGGGTGGCTCCGCCCTATAAAATAATGGAATACAGATACGTGCTACATTATGAATAAGGTTGGAAAACATTATGCTAAGTGAAAGGAACCAGAAGTAAAAGTCATCCATTGTTTGATTGTATTTACATGAAGTATCCAGAGTAAGCAAACTTATAGGGCTGGAATGATTAGTGAGAATTATATAATGGTGATGACTGCATGACTTTGTGAGTAAAGATCAATGAATTGTGTGTCTTCTTTCCAAATGAAACAACTGATAATAAAAAGAATCTAAATCCACAGCGCTAACGGTAAAATAAGAAAGTGCCTGGGAAATGCAAGATCTTGAGTTCGATTCCTGTTACAAAAAAATAAGAAAAAAAAGAGAAAGATACAAGGAGCTACATTAAAATCACCCATGATCCAACTGTGCAAGAATAAGCAATTCTAGTTTTCAGAATTGGAAAACTGCTCATTCTTACACATAGGGACTATGCAGAAGATCTTTAGAGCTCTCTGTTATATGGTTTCTCATAACAACCTTTTGTTATTATCTGCTTTTATTCTAGATATTTTGTCTCTACCACCAGCCTACTTGTAACACTGCTTAGGACAGTGTCTGGCTGTCACTTTGGGAAGGCCTGCTTTCTTCTGGCTGTGTGGTTTGTATCCCTTTCATCTTCTTGACATCTTAGTTGGCTGAGTCTATTTATTTCTGCAGCTTCAGACTCCTGCCCCTGGCTATAGTAGAACATCCTAGAGGCCCCGTGGCTGGTCCTTTGCTTTGGCACCATTACATTTAAAAGCAGTTGCTCTTTTCAACTGTTAACTACCAGCTTCTCTAATCAGCAGGATTATTACATCTCTTGGACTCTGGCCCAAAGCTTCTGCCAGGGGACTAAGTTTCCAAAAGTTTGGCTCATAATATTCAGATCAAATTTTTTTAAGTTACATATTGTCATCTTAGAAATAGTTGTTCAAGTTACAAAATTAAAGCATACAAAATGACATTCAAATAATGACACTGCAAACAGTTCTGCTCAATGATCCAACAAAAACTTAGTAATATGGTTATCAGTTTTACACACTTGTTTTTTATCTTAAAGAGGGTAAGATTACACATGACAAAACAGTTCATAAGGAAAAAATTTAAAGAAACACAGATTTCAAAACAAGTCCACTGAAGATCTTCACTGTCTATCTTATTGTCTCTAGTTTTCTTCCAAGTAGTTGTCTCCATCTTCACACACATTGAATATATACTGAACATTATAGAACTAATCAAATCATTACAGGATGATGAAGGCTTTTTACGTCTTCAAGATCTGATTTTGGAGAAGTCAATAATGGCTACCATGATGTAGCTCATTCTCTTCATAGTAGCTGTCCTTATCTTTACATATGCTGGAAAATGAACATAAAAGACTAGACTAATATCACTCTGAACAGTGAATGATAGTATTGCTAAATTTTATATCATAATGCTACAGAATTAGTATTGGGTTTCTAAGTGTCTCTTCTTCTTCAGAGTATCTGTTCATTACATCATGCATTATATAATGTTTCCATAGTTTAGAAATTCTTCCCATGTGTGAATCTCTACATGTATATCTATCCTTTCTGTATTATAGGAAAAAACAGATCATAACAAGACAATAAAACAAATTCCTAGAAAAACATGAAATGAAAAAGACATATAAGACCACAATATTAGGTGATCTACCGTAGTTACTATGCTTTCTCTTGTTATTTTCAATAGAATTATCCACATCATCAGGCATTATATAGTTAAGCATAGCATTACATACCTATTTTTATAAAAACACAACTTTGAAGACATTGTAGGACTTGAAAGCAGTTAATAATCAAAACTGGTATGGATATCTTTTACATCTTGTCATCCTCAGAGTAGTTGCCTCTACTCTTAGACTTGATACTATCAAGCATACCAAATTCGAATAGAATCAGTCAAGGCAAAAGCCGTCTAACAAACCAGCTTTAAATAAGATCAGTCATAGTAAGACAATGTAAGTAACACAGGGTTTCAGTTTAAGTTAATAGGAAATTAAGGATAGTACAATGGTATAACCTGCTATTTTGTAGTTAGCTGTCTGTGCCCTCAAATCTAATATGAGTAGACATACCAGAACAAAATATAATCAAACTAAACAGAGCAATAAGCCTACTGTGACTTTTAAGTCCTGATACACTATTAACAATTCCTCTGCCTTCCTTTTTTAGACAATTCTATCCCTTTCCCTTTCTCAGGATGCTCTGTATATTTTGGGTCCCATTAGCTCCTTTAGTTTTTAGATTAGGGGGCCAACCTGTTATCTCTCTGAGTGTTGCTGAACCTTTTTACCCCTGAGCTTGATCTTGAGCTGTACTCTTTTACTTACGAAAGTCACAAGGTTTTCTTTCCTTCCAGCTGTGTAGTTCTACACTGCCCAAAAGTGTCATAGCTTTCCAATCTATCTGTGGCTGCTGGACGAGTTGTCTCTATTTATCTCTGGTTCCCTGTCACAGATAGCATTGTTTTCTTATCTTTGACTCTCAGTTTATTAACCCTCTTTCAGGTTGAGTATATTTCTTATTCAGAGCATCCCAATGGATCCTGCCTCCTAATCTACTCTGCCTGTGTTTCTTTTTTGTTAGTGTATCAAAGCTATCTATATTAAAGATTATAGCTGTCTCTGCCTCATCTCTGCTATTCTATTCCTCTGCTATTTTTTGTCCACTTTTCTCCTTCATTCCACAGTCTGCCCTGTTCATTGAGGCTTCTCTGCCACTGTTGCTGGAATCCTGGTATTTTTTCCTTTCTCTCTGGAATGTCCTTCAGTATTTTTTGTAAGGTTAGGTTGTTGGCCACGAACTCCCACAGTTCCTCCTTGTCTTGGAAACATCTTATTTCTCCATTAATTTTGAGAGAGAGTTTTTCTGGGTACATGTCTTGGATGGAGGTTATTTTCTTTCAGGGCTTGGAATATTTTCTCCCAGGCTCTTCTCAATTTGAGAGTTTGTATTGAGAAGTCTGTCATTATTTTGATATTTTTTCCTTTGTAGGTAACCTGCTTCTTTTCTCTGGCTGCTTTTAATTTTCTGTTCTTTTGTTGGATTTCTGGAATCTTGATTATTATATGTCTGGGTGTAGATCTGTTTTGGTTGTAGGTGGCTGGAGTTCTGTATGCCTCATTTATCTGGATATCATTTCTTTTTCCTGTGCTTGGGAAGTTTCCCTTACTTGTATCTGTGAATAGTCTTTGTATTTCACTTGTGGTTATGCCTGCTTATTCACTCACATTTTTTATTTTTAAGTTATAAATCCTATTGTCATCTTCTAGCCTTTGAATTGTTTCTCTCTGGTTCCTTGTTATTTTTAAGAGATCTTTTTTTTCATGATCACACATCATAAATCTCTCTTCAAGTTTCAAAAGGCTAACTTTAGTTTTTTTCAAGGCATTTTGCCAGTTTTCAATGTAGTTTTTTGTTTCCTGGTAATCTCTTTGGATTGGTTTCATGTATTCTAGGTTTTGTTTATATTCTTCATCAAAGGTTTTTCTTCCTTTTCTGAATTCCTCCATTCTTCCATCTGTGTTCTCTTGGGAGAGGCTTATCATTTCTTTAATTAATCTTTTTATATCTTGCCTCACTTGGATCAGAAGTAGTTTTAAATTTGTCTATGAGGTCAAGAAGGCATTTCTTTATATCTACTGATGCATGATTACTGCACTGGTTCTTTTTTGCATTTACCTCTCCTGAGCTTATTTTCCTAGGGTCAGTGGCTGGAGGTTTTTAAAAATTTCTATCTCTTGTTATGTTTGTGGGTCCTGTGGGTTTCTGGCCCTCTCCATATTGCTAAGGGTCTTTCCAAGGTGTGCTGACTGGGGCTTTGCTGTCTTCCCCAATTTGCTGTTATCTGAGGTGCACGCAGGGACACAGAGATGGCACAAGCTAGCCTCAAGCCTCTGAGCCAGTCAACCCACAGATTCCTTCAGGGGCTTAGGCTGTACCTTGTGGACGTCACAGAGTTGTGACCTTTTTGTCCCTGGCTACTGGTCCCAACCAGAGGTGTAGCTCATCCCCAGAAGATCCCTCCAGTCCTGTTCGCACCAGGGGTGGTCAACTGACACTGCTGCAGTGCCAGGCTCTGCCCAACTCCGAGATGTCCTCCAGCTAGCACAGCAGCTGCGAGACCCAATCCTCAGCACTCACCGGGAATCAATGCAGTTCTGTATCTTGGCTCCACTCCATGCTGTGCTGGGTCCTCCCACCGAGGGCTCGGAACTCAACAATTCCCCTTATCAGAGGCTGTGGCTTCAGTTCGACCTTGAATTGCCTGACTCCACGGCCCTCCCAGCACAGCGTGGTCCAGTCTCAGTGAGTGCATAGGGCTCCAGCCCTCCACTCGCGGTTTTCCTTCCTCTGCAGGGGTAGATTCTAGCTTGATGTGGTTTTTCCCTGTCTAGATCACATCCTGCCTCTTCAGAAAACTGTACGGCACCCGGCTTTGGCACCCAGGTGCACGGTCCTCTCTGCAGTCTCCTCCAGCATGGCCAGGTGGCTTCGGCTGCTCCACGGGTCCCAGGACCCAATTTCCAGTTTTCACCGAGAGCCAATAAAGATCTCCATCTTGGCTCCGCTCCACACTGCGCTGCGTCCTCCTGTCAAGGGCCAGGGACTCACTGACTCCCGTTATGGGCAGCTGTGGCTTCAGTTTGACTCTAGGGTGCGCCCAGCACAGTGGGGAGCAGATCAAATTTTAATTGGGTTTAAGCTGCTATTTTTGTTGGTGTCTCCAAGGGCATCTGCTGCCACTCCCCCCAATAATCTAGATAGTTTCACCCTGGCTTAATCTTATTGCAGACTTGGTAATTCAAGCTAGAGGGAATGGACCTACTTCTTCTAGAGGAGACCTGCATAAATAGCATCATCATCTGCTCCAAGCACAAGAGAAAGGGATGTGCTCTCTTATGGCTTCCTTCAATTTCAGTTTCTTTCCTTGACTAAGGTTCTCCTTTATTTGCAATTCAACTTCTAGGAAAACAGATTTGCCGATTTTCTTCTTCTTTTAAAGGAAGGTTATTTCCTGCCTCTCTCGAAAGCTGCCACTGGGGGCTTTCTTCTATGCCGTATTTGAAAGCTGACTGCCTTTTACTCCCACTTGAAAATTAATCAGTTTACCAAACCCTGTAGCTCATATGGCACAGTACCTGCTTCCACTGTACAAAACCTCCCTGCTACAAATATCGGCCCCTCCTGGCTATAGGGTTTGGAGGTGATATTTTGAGTAACTTGTGAGTGACAGCCTCTGGGTCTATGAAAAGAAAGTAACAAATCTGTATCCTGGAGAGTGGGTGTGATGATTGGACAGAGAAATGGATGCTAAGACCTTGAAACATGAGCCTTGGCACCTCCTCTTTGCCAAACTCCCCACACTGTCTGCCTCAGGGGAGCACTCCCACCCCTCTCCTAAAGATAGCAGCCCTAGTGTCCTCTCCAACACTTCCCATAGTCTGGACCACCCTACTGCACAGTCTTTGGGAGACCATGCTACTTAAAATTAGGAACTCCCAAAATAAGTTTGGAAAACAATTGCAAAATTGTTTTGAATATGTCTTTCAGAAAAGAGAGTAAAAGGGAAAAATTGTGAGCAAGGCTGAATATTGCAGCCTTAACCTGAAGAATCACAATGCATATTAACTTTCTGAGTTTCTGAAACAACTCTCACAATAGAGAAGTGTACTTAGTGAAGAACTTTAACACTTATCTGACCGTGGTTCCCTTTCTTGTGTAAAACAGTATCTCGATGGACTTCTGGTCTGCTCACTTGTTCCGGTCTGTCTCTGCCCCTCACGCTCCTCAGCCGTCTTCTGTGATTAGGAAGTCTGAGCTGAGGAAAGCGTTTTCTAGACCGACCTACAACAGACTGCCCTTGCTTTTCCTGGGGCATGCATGCAATGACACAGCGGTCACAGTTACAGACAGACTCTGGAAGCCAGGCAAGGCAAGGCCGTAAGGCCCCGCAGATCCCAGCTCCTCTCCCCCAGCGTCTCCCCTCCCAGTGCAGCTGAGCAGTCGCTGCAGGTCTGCTTCTGCAGTCAGGGAGGCCTGCGCTGGGCGCTCCCACGCGCACGCAGAGCCCGGTCCTCCCGGTCCCTCGGGGGTCCTCACCAGTCCTGAAGTCCCACCTCTCTGGCTGGGGACAAAGGATGGAGGGCTGGGAGAAGGGGCCTGAGAAGAGTATTAACATCCTCAGGAGAGCACGATTGCTTTCCCAGGGTGGGTCTCCGCTCTGAACCCTAATCCTGAACGAGAAGTTAGGGCTTCTTCCGCGTAAACGCCACTGAGCCTGGTTCCTCTCTGCAGGCCAGCCCGGATCCCGATTCACTTCTACATCAGACCCGGGCTGCAGGTGGAGGAGCAGGCTTGGAGGACAAGACTTCCCCCAAGCGGGGTCCTGGAGAAGTGCAGCTGCGCTTCCCATCTGCTCCGAAGGCACTGACGGACCGGTCCATCCGGCAGGGAGGCCGGTCCATCCAGAGCAGCCAGGAAGAAGCGGCGCGGTGCCTGATCCTCCACCCTGCGCTGATCAGTGCGGGACACGGTGGTGGGGTGCAGATAAGGGGATAAGCGAACTACAGAGATCGCAACCTCTGTAAATGGAGGTTGCGGAGAGAGGAGAGAGTTGAGACGAAGAGGCAGGAGGGAGAGAAGGGAGGCACTGGGGAGGGGCAGTTGCCTTACCAGGTCCCATCTCTGCCACCCACCTCTCATCCCGGCCTGCCTCCTAACAGCGAGTCAGCTGTAGAGCTCCATAATCCAATCATCTACCACAAACCAGGCTTCTGCATGCCTAAGGCTTTGGGAGGACTTTCCAGATCTAAATGTTACCTTTTCAGAGTCCAGTGCTTTGGACAGATGGACCCCTGGCGAGAGAGTGCTTCCAGCTAGACATCTTACCGATGATGCATGGTCCTCCTATGGGCAACCAGGACTCTCGCTGTGTGGGTAATGTAGCTGGCCACACCCAAGCGGTCCCCAGACTATGGCCTTTGCATCTTTGTTGACTGTCCTGTGCAATCCTTCTGGCCCCAAGCTGTGGTCTCAGCTGTATCTTGAGGGAGAAGCTGGCCTCAGCCTGTGGGGAATGCAAAGGCTGTACTCTCAGAAGCTCTGGGGTGAGTTTGGCGCTTGGGGGCCCTGAGGACTGCTCTGACCACCTTCCCTGCTGCTAGGTGGCTCCCCTTCTGGAGGTGCTAGATTTGCAGCCCAGTAATACTTCAGCCCGGCAGAGCCCTAAAACTGCTTCAGGTAGCTTGGTCAGCATGTTTCTGACAACCATGCTGTATGCTGGACACCTACAGGCTTCTGTCTTCAAAATGGCCTGATGCATGAGGGGGATCCTGGATATCCCCTGCTGCAGGACTGTTTGGCAAGTCCACACTCAGAAGGGCCTGTGTGGAGCTCTAGACTTGACCAAGAACTGGGGATGGGTGTTACTTCCATATTTTCCCAGCAGCCCAATCAGGAACTAGAAGCCTTATTTTGTGGAAAAAGACACTGAATTTCAGAAATTTTCAGTGATGGACACTAAGATCCAACACCCCTCACTGGGGTCTGTCTTCCAAGCTCTCTCTCCAGAGCCTGAATTTACCAGAATTTTCTTTGGTTTTAGTGGAACTTTCATTCATGTTTCCCCCATCTCCATTGGTTCAACCAAATGGATCTGTAATCAGATATTTCCTTTAGAAATGCTCACCAATCAAAAGTATTCCAGGTCCTTCTTGCCCCAAGCAAAGAACTGGATAAATAAGCCAAAAACGGTGCCAGAAGTTTTTTTTGAAAAATATGAGGTGAATGGGTATGGAAAAAACCAACCCTTCAGAGTGAAGTTGGGCTGGACAGAGAAAAAAGAGGGTAAAGGCAGGGGTAAAAGTACACACTGAATCTGAAAATCATGGTGCGGGCTGTCATGGGAACTCACACACAATTACGAGTTTAGTGATGGCGGCTCTTCCTTTCTGTTGTCACCTTGCATGGGACCTTGTGAGAAGTTCCCTGTCTGGGGTCCTAGCGTTGTTCTGGGATCTTGTAATTGGCAGGTCCTGCTCATTGCCACAGCCAGCTTTGCCACACCCTATGCCCTACATCAGATCCAGTGGCAAGTTGTTGCATTCTGCCCTATGCAACTTGAGTGTAACCATGAGAACAGAGGCAATTACATCTGCTTTCATTTGGTTCTCAGTAAGAGCTCTGTTCCAGCTGGCTGGTTCGCTTCCAGTTTTCCCAGTCTTTAATGTACTGGGGTTACACTTCTGTTTCCTTCTCTCTCTCTCTCTCTCTCTCTCTCTCTCTCTCTCTCTCTCTGTCTCTGTCTGTCTTTCAGACCACCCATGCCCTTGCCTCCATCTGCCTAGAAGGATCTTTGGGCCTGACAATTACTGACTAATACTGCTGGCTGCTGTAGAAAGTCTACTTTCTCTTGATGCCTGTAGGTGGCATGTACAGACCGCTTGAGGAGGTAAAGTTTAAATCTGAGAAATTTCAGTTGATTTTAAGGAATAGCTAATGACACATAAAGCTCTAAGTTCCAAAAAGAAGTCCAGGAATTAAAAAAAAATGAATGAACCAATGAATTATTCAGCAAACATACATATCAATATATAGTACCAATTCTCTCATGCTCTTTAGTGATTGCAGACCATCATTTTGCATCATTTTGTTGACTGTGCTTCCTCAGTGCTCATCGCCTTTCAAGATTGTCTCCCATGGTCCAAGATGGCGCCCAGCCAGGAAGGAAAAAAAATGGATTGTCCTAGCCTTCCCAGTTAGAAACCTAACACTGAGATGTACTTGACCAGCTTAAGTTACAAAAACCCCTGAACCTATTGTGACCCATGGATTAGTGGCCTGTCCACATATTTTTATACAGTTGGCAGCAAGGTAAATACAGTTTTCTACTGGTACCAGTAAAGAGCAGGTTTCAAGCTTCCCTGGTGAGACCAAAAATAGAAGAATGTTCAAGACCCGTATATTAAATGGCCTATTATTTTCATTTATACTTTTTAAAAATTTTATTAGAACAAGGCTACACTTCATGCAGTTTATGATCACCTTGGGGAGTGATTACATGTACTATTTCCCCTTCCTCTCCCTCCTTCTTTTCCTCTCTAATTCCTCCATCACATTTTTCAATCTTATTGCTATTATTAATCTTAGCTCCTATTACGGCATATAACATTTACATTAATTGAGGTTGTTAGGTTCCTATACATGATGTATCCTATTCTTTTTATTTCCCCTTCCCTTCATCCTCACACTGAGAGAATAATAAAGAATAGGTAGAAGGGAAACAAGGAAATGGATCTCCAAGAAATCTTAGTTTTTACTTTGCCTCATTCAAATGAGAGATACCATATAGCATTTAAGCTTGTTTGTTTTATTTCACCCAACATTATATTTTCCAGGAGCATCCATCTTCCTACAAATGTCTCACATCTGTCATTTTTTATAGCTGAGTAGTATTTCATTATATATAGATACCACATTTTCTTTATTGAATCATCTCTTGATATGTATTCAAACCGTACCAGGATTTAGCCTTTGTGAATTATGATGCTATTAACATTGTATATGTACATTGCTGTAATATGATGTCTGAAGCTCCTTGAGGGAGATATTTTACCAGGAGGATTGCTGGATCATATGGAATTTCTAGTTTCAGTTGAGAAATCTCCATACTTATTTCCATGATGGTTGTCTTCGCTTACATTCCCACCAACAATGAAGGAGAGTTCCTTTTTCGTCATGACCTCAAAGGCATTTGTTACTGTCTGATTTCTTAATAATTGCCATTCTTTCTGGAGTAAGATGGAATTTTTGGGTTGTTTTGATTTGCATTTCTCTAATTCTCTAATTGAACATTTTTCATTTATTTGTTAACCCTTTATAGTTCTTCCTTGTACAAAGTGTCTGTTTATTTCTTTTGCTCATTTCTTGTCTGGCTCTTTAATTTTAGATAGTTTAATTATTTGAGTTCTTTGTATATTCTAGATATTAGTCCTCTGCCTGAGGAGTAGCTGGCAAAATATTTTCCCATTCTGTAGGTTATCTCTTTACTCTACTGATTGAATTCGTTTGCTTCACTGAAGCTTTTTAGTTTGATATAATCCCATTTGTTGATTCTTGCTGCTATTTCTTGTGCAATTGAGGTTCTGTTTAGAAAATTCTCTCCTATACCTGTGTCTACTAGTGCTTTACCTATTTTATCTTCCAGTAACTTTAATATTTCTGTTTGAATGTTTAGATCTTTGATCTAGTTTGATTTTAATCTAGTATATGATGAGAAAGAAAGGTCCAGTTTCAACCTTCTGCAAACAGATACGCAGGTTTCCCAGCACCACATGTTGAATAGGCTATCTTTCCTCCAACATATGCTTTTAGCTCCTTTGTCAAAGATCAAATAGCTGAACATGTCTGGTTTCTTTTTTATTCTCTATTCTGTTCCGCTGACCCAGGTATCTGGGTTTTTTTTTCCATTACCATGCCGTTTTTAATAACTATTGCTTTGTGGTATAGCTTGAAGTTGACTATTACTATGCCTCTTGCTTTCTTCTTGTTGCTCAAAGTTGCTTTTCTATTCTGGGTCCCTTCTGGCCCCATATGAACCTTAGGATTGTTTTCTCTAGTACTATAATGTACTCACATTGCTTATTTACCTTAAGATATTATTTCCCCAGGCGTATCAGTTTATTTGTGCTTAAACTGCTAGCCTGTCAACTTGAGTTCCTAAAACTTAATTTTAGCTATATGTTTATTGTAGCAATGTAAAGACAAATAAATTATTACAAACAAGAGGTATTTAGCTACATTTCAATTGCTTTTTTAAAAAAACTTTATGCAATGTGTACATGCACTGAGCATCACATAAATCTCCATCAATGTTTTTAAAAGGGAATTTAGATTCCAAAATTTTCATTTATAGTGGTTATAATATGAATATGCTCCAGAAACCCCAAAGAGAAACAGGTTTATACAAAGTGTGACTTTGTTATTACAAAAATGAGAAAGCAAAAAATAGAAACATACATCTGTATAATAACATGGACACAGATGTTCATAGTAACATCATTCATAGTAGTCAAAATGTACAAACCCAATTGTTCATCAGTTAGTGCATGCATTAAACAAAATGTGGTAAGTTCATAAAATAGTGTGGTGAATTAACTAATGTTCAATTTGGAGCACCCAGCTGAATTGGGTGTGGAAGGTCCACTTGAGGATTGTTGCCAATAGCATAAAAAGAAAACTAGAGAATAAATGGTATGTTGTTGATTTTCCTGGAAAGCCAGTCATTACTAGTCCTGGCTTATCCTGACTAGTCCTGATATGAACTCAACTGTTCTCATCATCAGAGAAGTCTGAGTCCTTGTTATCAATGAAGATGGCTTCAGTTCTCTTTGGGGCGTCAGCTGTGTCCTTACGTTGAGTATTGCTTCTTGGCACTAGTGCTTACCCCTCTGCCTGGTGGAGCACAGGTTTCACCCTGCTGGCACAAACTTTCTAGCTTCCACCCCTGACCTTTGAGCATTCTCAGTGCAGATTGTTGATGAAATGTGGGCTCTAGGCCTCCAGCTGTTCTTATGGAGGACATTTCCATGGGCTCCAGGACTTCAGATGGACTTGTGCAGGACATTGTTATTATAAGCTAAAAAACCCAAAATGTGTTGTACTTACTATAACTTGTTTTCTTCCTGTAAAACTTGTGCAATTGCCAGCTAAGTTGCAACCTTGCAACATCCCCACCATGTAACCCCCTCCCCGCCTCCCTGGTTCCTGTAACTGCTTGTTCCACCTCTCTGGTTCCTGTAAATCTAAGCCAAATTACCTTTTATGGAGACAAACTGATCCTAAAACCCTGACTCCTCCCCTTGCGGCTGGCTACTTTATAATTCCCTGCAGGCCCTGGCTGGGGGCACACTTCCCTGGCTGCTTTTCTGGGAGCTCAGCTAATAAAGTGCTTTAAAAATTTTTTTTAGAATCCTTAGTTTTTCTGCCCATATCAATTGCCATGGGATCCAGGCCATCAGCTGATCTCTTACACTCTTCTGCATTTGACTTTTTGCATGAATATTATAAAATAATTCTATAAATTATGTGTCCTGTATTGAATCTATTCCCTTGCAATTGTTGACTACAATGAATGGAATTTTATTGGCCAAGATGGCAAATACAAAAGGACAAACACTGAAAATATTGTACTAAGCAAAAAGAGCCAGACACACAGGACATATGTGAGATGATCTCATTAATGTAAAACATGTGAAGACTACAAATCAGAGACAGAAAGCAAATGAATGGTAAGCTAGTGCTAAGGACAAGACAAAGATTCAATGGCTAATTTGAACTCAACTGTGGTAAAAAGGTTCTAAAATTGTATTGCTGGATTCACAGCACTAAGAATATGCTAAAAGCTATTCAATTATACACTTATTTAAATTTTTAAAGAGAATAAAACTAAATAAAATAAAGCAGAAAAAAGCCAATCAAAACAGAATAATGGAAATGATACAGGACTTCAAAACAATATAATAGCAAATCAACAATGGCTACCATAATGCTTATTTTTTTCAAAATATCTGCCCATACCATCAGACCTAATGAAATCAAACAAAACATGCAGAATAAAACCAATCAAAATGAAACAAAAGAATGAAAGCATTACAGGATTTAAAAACCAGATAATAGAAATCAACAGTAATACATCTCATTATTTTAAAATAGTTTCCTATACCATCAGACATAACAAAATCAAGCAAAACAAGACACAATAAAACCAAACCCACCAAACCAGTGAAAATGATTCAGGAATTCAAAATAAGATGACAAGAAATTAATGATGGTTACCATTTTCCCTTTTTAGATGTTTCCTGCCCTGTCACATACACAGTATCTGTTGTACATTTTGGATTCCACTAATCCCTTCAGCTTTTTATGTCCAAATCATTTCACCCATAAGCCCGATCTCCAGCTGCATCCTTTTACCTATAAGAGCCTCGAGATTATTCTTCCTTATGGCTGGATGGCTTTCCATTATATGAAAATACCATGTCTTTTGTATCCATTCTGTAGTTAATGGGCAAGTTGCCCTTACTTTTTTCTGGCCCCCTCTCACATGGGACAATTGTTTTCTCTCCTTTGATTTTTCAGTCTGTGAAATTCCTTTGGAGTTAAATGTGTTTCTTGTATTTGGTATATTAATGGATCTTGTTTCTTGAGTCACTCTCCTTGTGTTTCTTTTCTTGGTGCTTATCTCACAGTGTGGTTGTGACAATCCATTAAGATCCCTGGAAGTACAATCCTTTCTCGTTTGGACCAAAAAAAATGATGTTAGTGCAGGGGATTCTGACACTTCCTTCAGTGGGGTTTATTGCTAGTGGGGGTATAAAACTATGTGGTGCCTTTAGTCTCTTATTTCTTTAAGTTTTGAATGCACTTCTACCAAGTTCTGGAAAAGGATCTTATTAACATTTGGGGAAAAGTCTTATTACTGAAACTTTTTGTAGCTTTATAACTCAAGGCACACATATGCCTATAAAGATATTTAGCTAAAAATGCCATTTTAAAAGAGAACCATTGTTATTTTCCCATATTCACAAGAAATCATTAATTTTTATTGGAAAGCTGAGGAGAGGCAGGGAAACCAAGTGTGAGGCACATGCCATGCCAGCAACAACAACCCATGTCTCTACTCTGTTCCACTATTTAGCAAGGACCAAAAGCCGGGGGCCTGGGCCTCTCCTCTGCAGTTGTTGAACTGTGTAGGTCTTGTCTCTGCAGCCTCCCTAGGATGAGCCCCTTAAAGGCAGAGCCTGTGACCTATAGATGTCTATGTCTGTTTATCTCCATCAGGACAAAGTTGTTAAATGAAACCTTGGCTGAAGTTGTATGTCAAAGCGAGGAGAAAAGGGAAGTTCTTGGCGGATTCTATCCTCCAGATGGATTCCCCACTCCTTCACAGTTGAAAAGAGACATTATTTGGTTTGGAGGCTGTGACTCAATAAAGAACTCACACAAGTGCTAGACAGATGTCAAATAAATGGTCTTACACTTGACAAAAGTCATGAGATATCAGGAGCCAGCTTAGGGGACAGCTGAAACAGTCCAGAGAAAAGAAACAGAGGTGTAGGGAGATGAGTGGCATGTGGAATTTTGAGGTTAATTTAATCTGACAGAAGGAACCTGAATTAAGTGTGACAGCTGACTCTGTACATTTGCAGGGTGATTATGCAGAGTAGATCTTCTCAACCTTTTCTCATGGCAAGATGCTCATAGGAAAACACCAGGGTTACATGTTGAATGGATTAGTCAGTGGTAGACAATGCACTGTATGCAACACCAAATACTGTGCATACAACACCAAATAAGGCTGTCCTGGTCTTGACTGATTCAGTTACTGTCTGTATTCTCTGAAGAAGCAGTCTCTCTGTCTTAATCATGAGTTCCATCCCCATGTCAGGTGTCTTCCCCGAGCCTGCCTCCTACTGGCTTGTGAAAACACTGAACAAATGAAACTCTATATACATGTGACCTTTCTTCATGTCATGCTTCATCATTTGACCTTGTATATTAATTCCAAGGGCTTCCACACTGTAATGATCTGTGTGTTTCTCATAAAGGAACTCCTGTGTGCTTTTTGTTTCTATTTTCATTACAAATAATTGTTCCATTTGTCAGCTCAGAAAACTTGCTAGAGAGAAGCAAAAGAGGAGCAGGTGACTTTCTATGCTGAAGAAGTAACTTGTCACTTCCCTTTTTCCCTGATCCCTTTTCTTATGTTTTGTGCACCCAGAGAAGCAAGTTCACAATTCAACATCTGAAGCAACCTGTGGCAAGTTGGGAATTCCAAAGGGCTTACCTTAGGTGGCTCCACCTCTAAGGCACTTCCAGTGGTTGTAGCTCCCATGCTTCTGTTGGGCCTGCTATGCTCCCTCCTTAAAGGTTTTTCTCAGATCATTCATCTTTCTGGCTTCTCCAAATTCTGGGTCTCCACTGCACCCTTGGCTTCACCCTCACAGCTTCACACATTTCCCTCTCAGCTACATACTACCTAGTCTCCCAGGCATGCTGAAATCTTGGTGGAAACCTTCTTAAGCCCATTAATTGTGCTTTCTGCATGTGCCTAAAACAAGTGCCCTATGGATGATGCCATGATCTGCTGCCAGCTGAAGCAGTAGCCAAGCTTTCCTCTCTCTTGGTAGTAATTGAATGCCTGGATTGCTGGGCACTCTGGGTCCAACTCTGAAGAACAAATTTTTCTATGCTTCTGCTATTCTGGAACATGATGAGGCTATTGTCATTCTAAAACATAATGAGGCTGCCACCAATCTGGAACAGAGTGCTCTGTGACTTTCTCCTCAAAGCAAAGTCTTTCGCTTTTGCAGTTTTGAGGCTGCAAAGGGTGGATACTTGCTGCTTCTCGTGATTTGGTCAAGCCATCTTTTATATTCTCCTGTTTCTTCTCAGCAATTGACATTTTAAACTACCTTGAAATTTCTTCTGCCAGATTAATTAGTCCACTACCTTGATTTTACTCTCAGGGTAAGTTTCTGGACATGAGAAAAATAGACAAACTTTTTGCCAAGCCATTACACACATTGTCTGGAGCCCAACAACCAATGCAGTCCTTCTTCCTAGTGGAAGCCTCCTGAGCCTGGTCTTTACTGGCAGGATTTCTATCAGCCTTCTGGTCTTCTGAGCTCTGAGCAGAATCTCCTGTACAAAAAAACCTAAGCTGGTCCAGTTTACTCTTTCAGGTAAAATCTCTGAACCTTTCTAAACTCTTCCCACAAACCATTCCTGAAGGCTTGTCAACCACAAGATCAGGTATAGCCACAGCAATGACCTCAATTCTCTGGTACCAAACTCTTAGTTACTTTTATCTTTTGCTGAGGCAAAATATATGACATCCAAAATTAAAAGAGGAAAGGATTGTTTAGCACACAGTTTGTAATCAACAGGCTCCAAGGCAGGGTGGCATGGTGAGAGGAAACAGTTCATGGCAGTGGAAAACTACAAAAGCAATAAGAGCAAAAGAAAAGGGGAGAGCTAACCT
Organism: Cavia porcellus; assembly: GCF_034190915.1. Classification (NCBI taxonomy): domain Eukaryota; kingdom Metazoa; phylum Chordata; class Mammalia; order Rodentia; family Caviidae; genus Cavia; species Cavia porcellus. Next base: position 70,307,966 of record NW_026947485.1, on the reverse strand, counting down.
CTTTTCCTCCCTTATATTGCAAGCAGGCTACATGCCCTTAGATGAGTCCTCTGTACCCTATGATGTGGGATTGCTGGGTCACTCAGTTAGGTTTGTAAATTTCTCAATTGGCACAATGTATCAACCATTACAACATCCTAGGCACAGACATCTATCCTAGGGCATGTCCTCTACACCTGGGGATGTAGAACTGCTGAGTTACTTAGCAAGTTTCTAAGATTCTCATGATGTGCAATGAATCAATCATTATTCTTTCCTTTGGATGCACTACAAGAATTTTTGAAAAATTTTAAATTGTAGTTTTAATTTTTGCTTAAAGTCAGAGTAAAAATCAATTTTATATCCCACAAGATATGAAGACTATTCTATGCACAAATAAAAATTCAATTTGTTTAGAGAACAAGTTTTTCTGAGTTGATTCCTAAAAGAAAAACATAAAACTGGTTCAAAATTGCTCTTCATATATATCTGAATTCTTTGCCTTTTAAAATACTGTAAAGAATTGGGGTAAAAATAAGAATTATTTCAAATATCACTAATTAATAGAGAATAGTCAACATGTAATCATGAATTCAGACCCCAAATTCAGAAATTTTCTTAATGGTTAAGGAAAAAATGCCCTGATTTATCTTCTAAAAATCCTGTTTTGTGAGCTATTCCAAATTAAGAGTACATAGTATGATTATATGGATAAGTTCATTATTCACACTGTGCCTTCAAGGGCCAGTAAGGGACTCCCAAATCAGATATCTGAATCACTGAACAAATGTTTATTACATACATAGAATAAGACATTGTGCTGAGCTCTGTGGACAATATAAAATAATAAGCCACAAGCCTGTCCTCCCAGTTTATTGTAGGAGTTGCAGAATAAGGAATGTAAAAAATAACTCTCAAGGAAGAAGGAGGCCAGTGAGAAAAGACAAGTAAAGCAGATATTCTCCATAACCCGATGCTATGTTTTTCTTTTTTATTTTAGTTTCTTCATGCATGTGTGCAGTACACAATGCTTACATTCCTTGTATGGAGTTGGTCCTGGTACACAGCACATCTCCACGCCTTTACTGTCCCCCCCAACACAGCTATCCCCTGACCTCCTTCCTTCTCTTTCTCTCTCTCTCTCTCTCTCTCTCTCTCTCTCTCTCTCTCTCTCTCTCTCTTTCTCTCTCTCCCCCCCCTCTCTTTCTGTTTCTTTTTTTCTCTGAACATTATTTTGAACATACCTAAAGATATCCTGAGCTGGACAGAGACAGCAGATTAAGGAGACACATTCTCTCACATGACTCACAAACCAAAAGTGTTTCGCTGAAGGAAAGTTAAAATCCCAGTGAAGAGCTTGATTGATAGAGTAGACTGTTCTTAAGAAGAATAAGAATATAGCCCGGCCCAGTGGCACACACCTGCAACCCCAGCACTCTTGAGGTTTGAGATGGGAAGCTTGCAAGTTTGTGACCATCTTGGATAATTTAGCAGCTTAGTGAGACCTTGCCTCAAATTTTTACGAACAGGGATGGGGCTGTAGCTGAGTGTGAAGGCCCTGACTTCAATCCGCAGTACCTCAGAAAGAAAATTAAAAAGAAGAGCGTGACTGTAAATCCTACAAGGCAGGGTCCTCAGGGATTCGCACAAGGCCTGCACATGCCAGGCAATACAGAATCCTGAGGGAATGTAAGCACTAAGTAAGGGAGCACTTTTCCCTCCCGATATTTGGATCACAGCCTGAGTCTGTCATTTACTAGTGATGGCAGCTGGGTTGCCAATGGAAGAGAGCATAGAAAAGCATCCTGTTTCATGAAATGACCTGGGGACTACATACCTACATCCCTTAACCAGATGAGTTGATTCTCTGAGGCTGAGAGAGGTAAAAGCATCCCTGGCCCTGACAAGCACATTTTAAGAATTTGTCTTAATGGGGCTGGGAATTTAGCTTAGCAGCATAAGCGCCTGCCTTGCAAGCAGGCAGTCGTGAGTTCGATCCCCGGTACCAATAAAAAAAAAGGAAAAAGAATTTGTCTTAAGCTTTTATTAAGTTCCTTAATGTAATGCATGAAATATACAAAGACTCAAGTAAATAAATATGTCTGCTGGATCACCAAAAAAAAGCATTAACTTTTAAAGAACAGTGTAAGACAAAAGTCAATGACAGGTTATTTGTCAGCTTTAGCTCAAGACATTGATGTTATAGAAGAGTGTGTTAAATGAAATTAGTACAATGAATCTCACAAAAATTAACCACAATCCTATTTCCCATAGATACAGTAACAAAAGATGGGTACAGCTAGATCTCATACTACACAAGCTCCATTTTTTAAAAAGTTATACTATGTTTGAGGGACTGTGCTACCCACTTTGTTCAATGTGAAGTCAGAGGGACCAGATGAAGAGTAATCTGCAGGAACCAGGGGTAAAGGCTGAAGCATAGCACTAGTTTTCAGAATTCTACTCAAGGCCAGCAGCCATGTTTCCTCATACCCATCTCCTTCTATAAAATACTGACTATTTTCCCTTCAAAATAGGAAGTAAGACAATTCAAAAATGATAGATTTTTCATAGGGAAAGGTTGTTTTCCAACCCCTTCTGTGGAAGCAAACAACACAGTACTTTAGAGAGTATGAAGGAGAGGATGGCAAGGCAGTGATGATGCAGGAGGTGGAAATTGCTGGGGAAATGAGCGGGACCAGTCAACACCAGGGCAAGGCTGGGATTCTGTGTGCAGAACTTTTAGCAAGCTCCCAGGAGACGTGGAGAGGATGATGTAAAAGAAGACAGGGCACCAGGAGGAGTCCCTGCAATAGCATGCACTATGTTCCCATTGATGGCATATACTTGTATTTTTGCTTTTACCTTCTTTATCCTCTTTGTTCAGCCCAAGTTCATGCCACAGAACCATGCTCATGTACCTCAAGGTTATTTTTCAAATAAAAATTTGGTACCATTTTTGGCTTGTCTAATGCAATTCTTTGAGGACAGAAGAATCTGCTATACATCTGACTGGGGACTCATTTCTAAAGGAACTGCCTGATAATGGTGAGACCCCTGCCTCTTAAGCAAGCTAGCTGACAAACACGCATGCAGTCTGAATCCCTAACTAGGGTTCCCCATGCAGCTGACATATGGGGACACAGTTGCAGCTGGGCGTCCAGGCTCAGGAACAACCAGTGTTCTAGATCACAGCTGGCAGAGCAAAGTCCTCTGTGGTCAGTTCCTGGGAAGGGCACTCCCAAATACTCAGCAGGCAGCACTGCCTTCCTGCCACATACGGCTCCCCAGAGGACCACAACTGCTGTCAGGTAGACAGTGGAGGTCAGATGAAAAGCAGTAAATCAGATCAAGATCCCTGATCCTATGCTTGATGACCAGCCCAGGAAAGTTGGAAATAGCACAGGCATTTTTTTTTCTCTTTTTGGTACCGGGGATAGAACTCAGGACCTCATGCTTGCTGGGCAGGTGCTTATGAGGCTGAGCTAACCCCCTGGCCCAAGACATTGCTTTTTGGTGACCCCAGGACACTCACAGACACCATGGAAAAGAGCTAAAGCATACTGCTACAAAACATGCATAAGGTCATATCCTACACAGTCATGAGTGTCCAGAAATAAAACGTGCCTGGACAGGAACATTGCTTTCCAAATTTGTGCAAAATAAGAAATGTGTCAAAATGCACCTGTAAGAGCAACAGAGAAAACCACAGGTAAATATGTTCTCAGTGTTTAGTATGTTTCAAGTTTATTTCAAGCCAACTTTTAATTAAAGTGAAGCTTCCTTTACCTCCAATGAGGGCTCCACAGCCAGAACCTAAGACTTTCTTAAAGAAGAATACACTTTTTTTTTACTGTGCTAAAATGGCTTACAAAATTCATGTCAATTTCTTTTTCAAATCAAGGCTATTGACTTGAATTAAGTGTTGATGGTCACTCCAGGTTTTTAATAGTATACTACTGCCACACATGTCTAGAATAAAAATCACAGGGTTTATCTTACATAAGAAACCCAAATTATAAATAATTTAAAGAGCAAGCTAAAATATAATATGAAATAGAGAATGATGTCCTTTGCAAATGGAAAAGCAATCTAGAAATGGGAGTGGTTGGGAGGGCAAGGGAAAGTAAATGAATTCATATGTTATGTACCTGTACCAGCATCCCATGATGAATACACAATTATGTTCAGCAAACACGTACTGAGGAATGTGAAGAAAGAAAATAAAACTGAACTCTCTTAAACACACCTAGAGTGCCTACAAAAAACCAAGAACAAGCACACCTACAAAACACACTTTTACTTTTCTTCATAGAATTAAAAACTTAAAAAATGTGAAATATAGTATTTAATATACACTGCACAATCACTATTAGCAGAACATGAATCGAGAAATGAAGAAATAAGGCAAAATCTAACTGAAAACATCAACTCATTTTAAAGAAAAATTCAGTTTTTCTGGAAGAAAACCCAGGCTCATTAAAAACTCTTACTTTTCACCCTACTTTATACAAATCTTTTTTCTGACACCATCACTGTTACGATTTGTGTGCAGGTATTTCCCTAATGCCACTGCAGTCATGGGGAGTGGGCTTCTTAGGGGTGACAGAATCTAGAATTTGCGATTGATCCATGGTTCAATGCTGGAATTACGGGTGGGAGTGCTACACCTGCCCTAGGTTGGTAACCAGCATACAATATAAGAAGCGAAGGAAGTTTGTCCCTGTTAGGACTGGCCTGAGTGTGACCTGAGAGAGACTCGGGCTTTCCACTACAAACAATGGACACTCCACTGCTAGCAATAGCTAACCCCTGGTAAACAGTAGCAAGGGCCATGAAAAACTTAGTGTGAGGCTAAGGTTGCCCTGTAGTCCCCTGATTCCAGCTCTTTGTACCAACATGTACTGACTATCCATACTACCTTAAACTCAAACATATCACCCAGATTCTTTAAGATTCTTTAAAATTGTGCCTCCAAACTTAAAATCTAAATATGCTCAGTCCCCCTTTAGCTATTTGCTGATATTTCACTATGGTATCAGCCTGCCTTAGGCAGAAGAATAAAACCTGATCTTCCTACAGCCTCAGGGTTCCTCCTGCACTGTTCTTACATCTGCTGCTGGGACTCAGATGGTGATAGGAAATCCCTTTTGAAAAAGGTGCATCCTATTTTGAGCCTTTTCCACTGAGGTCACCCACTGAGACAATCCAGATCCCAATCCAGTGACCCAGGAAGCTTCTCAATTACTGCCATGCTGAATGCTTCAGGTCTGATAAACTGGCACCTCTTTTGGGTTTCTAACACTCTCTGTGCCTTTAGGACACCCCCCACTTCCTCCCCTCCCCTGCCAGGTGCTACAGGCAGCTGCTTTCAACTCTTCCCAGCTCTTGGCTTTGATTTCTATAGGTTTTTAGCTCTGAAAGTTTAACAGCCTCTACTCTGAACCTCCTTCCTTTCTACTGTAGACTGCTTCCCAGTTCCACTCCCTTCTCTCACCCTCTGGGAAAGAAAAAGGCTGGCTTCTCCTCTGACTGGCTCTTGAGATTGATCAGTTGAGGTAATGAATTGTTTGTCCTTCATGCACATCCCCTGGCCTTGGCTTTAACTGAAGACCCTCAGTACAGGCCCTCCTGCAGCTTTGGTTTTGCCACACCAAGTGTGGCAATTACCTCTCTCTGTTCTCAGTGTGGAATTCTTCTATTCATTTTTCTTCCCCCTTAGCCTGCCTCTAAAACTATCTGAGCCTTAGCATCTGGCATCTCTCTGTAACATTACATGGTCAAAGAGTGGGACCCCTGATGTTTGCATGCTGTCAGAGTCAGACAATTAGCGCTAAAAGCTGAAAAAGTATTTGACAGTTTCCTACCCACAGGCAATTTTTACCCTCTCTAGTGTTCCTACTTTGTGCACCTCTTGTGATCCCTCTCAAGTCTTCCTTCTGTCCACACTTCAGGGTCTCCAGCTGTTACAGCCACCTCTTCTCCAGGCCCAGGGATTCCCATGGCTGCCACAGGCACTCCCTCCCCTCCTGCAGGGCCTCTTGCTGACCACATACCTGTTCCTCACGTTATACCTGCTAACCTGGCCCCACTGCACCCCACACCCAAGTCAAATTATAATTCAGCCCCAAAACCTTGCCCCCTGCTCCCCAGTTCCCTCTCTAAGAGGTGGCAGGGCCAGGGAAATAGTCAGAGATCATGTTCTTTCTCTTTGACAGATCTCTCCCAAATTAACCGGCATCTGGACTCCTTCCCACATTCCACCAAATATACCCAAGAGTTTCAATCACTTACTTAGTCGTATAGCCTAACCTGGGCTGATTTAAAAGTGACACTTGGCTCTACTCTTTCTTCAGAAGAGGAGTGATTGCCCTGGTGAAGTCTTGTGCAGATGAAAGGAACTTCACCTAGCAGATCTTTTCACAGGAAGGACAGCTGTCCTCCAGGAAGATCCTAAATGAAACTATCAGGCAGAATCTGGGGACTGAGCTAAACAAGATCAGATCACATGATTTTTAAAGAGATTTTATTTTAAAGAGGATAATATTAAACACAGCAAAACAGAACATAAGAAAGCAATGTATGAGACATAAATTTCAAAGCAAGACAACCAGAGATCTTTACTATCTATCACATTGTCTCTTGTTTTCTTCCAAATAGTTGTCCATATCTTCACATACTGTGAATTCATACAAAACAACATAGAATAGAACTGATATGAACTGGATGAGGAAGGCATTTTAGGTTTTCAAGACCAGTGACAATAGGGAAGCCAACAATGGCTATCATTTGTCTCTCATTCTCTTCAAAATAGCTATCCAGACCTTTATGTATGTTGAAATTAAACAAAACAAAACAGACTAAAATCACTCTGAACAAAGAATAATAGTATTACTGGATTTCACATCATGACACTACGGAATCAGCACTGGGTACTGAAGTGTCTACTTTTCTTCAAAGTAGTTGTTCATTTTATCATGTGTTATAAGATCAGTTCTCATAAACTGTTTATAGGTTCTACGCATGCATGAGTCTTAACATGTATTTCTATCTTTTCTGTATTAGAGGGAAAAAAAACAAAGCAAGACAAAACAAAACAAATTCCTATAAAAACATGAAAGCAAAAAGTCATATAAAACCACAATACAAGGTGATCTACATGGTTACTATGATGTCTCTTGTTATCTGCAATAGAATTGTCTATATCATCAGGCATAATATAATTGAATGTAGCAGTACGTAACAATATTAATAAAAATGAAACATTGTAGACACTGTAAGACTTCAAAAGCAGGCAATAATCAAACCAGTATGGGTATCCTAGTGAATCTCGTCATCTTCAGTGTAGTTGCCTATACTCTTAGTCTTGACACTATCAGTCATATTAGATTCAAATAAAATCAGTCAATACAAAACAGCAATCTAACAAACTAGATTCAGATAAGATCAGTCATGATAAGACAGTGTAAGCTATACAGGACTTCAGATTAACTTAATAAGAAATTAAGGATGATTACCATATTATGTCCTGCTATTTTTAGGATAGCTGTCTGTGCTCTCAAACCTAGTACAAGTAGACAAACTGGAACAGAATATAATCCATCTAAACAGAGCAGGGAGCATAATGTGGGTTTAAAACCTGTGGGTTTAATCCTGATACACTATTAACAATATCCTCCGCCTTCCTTTTTTAGACTATTTCTCCCCTTTCACTCCCACAGGTTGCACTGCACATTTTGGGTCCCACCAACACCCTCAGTTTTTAGATTGGGGGACAACCTGCTATTTACCTAAGTGGTTCCAAACCTTCTCACTCCTGGACTCCTCAAGTTGTATTCCTTTACCTACAAAAGCTTCAAGGTTTTCCTTTATTATAGCTGAGTAGTTCTCTACTGCACAAAATTATCATGTCTTTCCAACCTATCAGCCAGTGCTGGTTGAGTTGCCTCTATTTCTCTGTTTCCTGTCACATAGAGCATTGTTTTCTCATATTTGATTTTTTGGTCCATATGCCCTCTTTCAGGTTAATTATATTTCCAATACAGAGCATCTCAATGGACCCTACTTCCTGATTTATTCTGCCTGTATTTCTTTTTGTTAGTGTATCAAGACCGTCTATGTTAGAGATTATAGCCAACCTTCTCTGCCTCATTTCTGCTATACTATTTTTCTGGCTTTAGTTGTCTACTTTTCTCCTTCATTCCACTGCCCCATTCATTGAGGCCTCTCTGCCACTGTTTCTGAAATCCTGGTATTGTTTTTGTTTTCTCTCTAGAATGTCCTTCAGTATTTTCTGTAGGGTTGAATTGGTCATCATGAACTCCCACAGTTCTCTTTGTTTTGGAAGCATCTTGTTTCTCCATTAATTTCTAGAGACAGTTTTTCAGGGTACATCAATCTGGGCTGGAGGTTATTTTCTTTCAGGGCTTGGAATACTTTGCTTCAAGCTCTTCTTGATTTGATGGTCTGTGTTGAGAAGTCTGCCGTGATTTTGATGGATTTTCCTTTATAGGTGAGCTGCTTCTTTTCTCTGACAGCTTTTAGTATTCTGTCCTTATATTGAATTTCTGGGATCTTAATTATTATATGTCGGGTGTAGTTCTGTTTTGGTTGTAGGTGGCTGGGGTTCTGTATGCCTCATACATCTGAATATCACTTCCTTTTCCTATGCTTGGGAAGTTTTTCTTAATTATTTCTGTGAATAGCCTTTGCATTTCACTGTGTTTACCCCTGCTTCTTCACTCACATTTTTTATTCTTAAGTTATAGATCTTCTTGTCATCTTCTAGCTTTTATACTGTTACTGTCTGTTTCATTGTTATTTTTAAGAGATCTTTCCTTTCATGATCATGCATTGCAAACCCGTCTTCAAGTTTTATCAATCTATATATAGTTTCTGTCAGACAATTTTTCCAGCTTTTGAAGGAGTTTTTAATTTCCTGGTAATCTCTTTGAATCTGTTTCATGTACTCTAGATTTTCTTTATATTCTTCATTGAATGTTTCTCACCTTTTTTGTGTTCCTCCATTCTTCTATCTGTGTCTTCTTGAGAGGTGATTAGCATTTCTTGTATTAATCTTCTTATATTTTGCTTTACTTGAATTAATATTTTAGTTTTGAGCTCATCTATGATGTCACAAAAATATCTCTTGCCATATCTGATATTGCATGTTTGCTGCCCTCAATCTCTTCTGTATTTACCTCTCCTGGATCAATATAGCAGGTTGGGGTCTGGGGATTTTTTCTTATTTCTTTTTATGTTTTTGGTTTCTTTCATACAGGTGTATATTGGAGCCCCTTTCCTTGTTTTATGGTTCTTCTGAAGCATATTGGCTAGGCATTTCTGCCCTCTCCAGTTTGCTGTTGGTCATTGAGGTGCAAGCAGGTACAGCATATGCTGGCTCCTCTCCACCAAGCCAGTCAACCTGTGGGGGCCTTCACCACATTAATGTGTGCAGTGCATACAGAATCAGTTCTGGGTAATAACTTATTGAGTCCTGGACAGGGGTGTGACCCAGACCAGGCAGATCCCACCAATCTGCTTTGGGTAGGGAGTAACCAACTGAAGTCACTGCCATTCCTAGTTCATGCCCATCATGCCTGATTCCAATGTGTCATCTAGTTGGTTGCCCCTTTCCCATGGGAGGGTCTTATTCCATGTACTCACTGCAGGTTAGTGCAGGTCTCCACACCAGCTCCGTTCTCTGTTGGGCTTGCTGACTCCTTACTTCAGCATGACCGTGGCTCTGGTATGTCATGTCAGCACAAGTTAGGTGGCTCCAGTGAGAGCGCCATGGCTGCTAATCTTAGCTGCTCAATAGTAGCCCCAGGACTGCACATTTGACCAGCTCTTTTCCCTTTAGTTTCTTCCTGGGTCAAGAGGATCCATCTCCTTCTGTCTGGTCCTCTCCAGGATGTTTTATTCCAGCATCTGACTTGTTTCTCTAAGAGAGCCTCTGTCTTTTGCTGCTTACTGATCCACGATCTTTAGCTCCACCTGTCATGATTTCTTACAGAGAGATATCACAGAGCAGTCCTTAGGATAGTCAATTTTGATAAGTGAAAAACACCTCATACAGTACAGGGATGAAAATCCAGCTCAGTTTATGGCTCACTTGACTGCACTTAGATGTTATCAGCATTAAACCTAGAAAAACTGGGGGATGGCTTGTCCTAAAGATGCGTTTTATTACTCAGTCAGCACCAGACATTTGTAGAAAATTACAGAAACTGAAGCCTGGCCCTCAGACCCCACAAAAAACACTTACTAATGTGGCTTTCAAGGTTTTAATAACAGAGACGATCTACCAGAAAACAGTGTGTTCTTGAGCTGCAGATGTTAACCTCCACTGTAAATGGCCCCCAGCTGGAGGAATATCCATGGCCTGGGCTCCCTCTAAGCCGTGTCCTCTCTGTGGGGTCCTTACTAGAAGTCGCACTGCCCACTTGCCAGCTTCTTCCCAGACCTTATTGGCTAGAATGAAACCAGTGGAGACCCACTGGAACATTTCAAGTGCCAAACTAAAGGTGATTCTTGCAATGTTAAGTCTATTTCATCCTTAATCAAATAGATGCTTATCAAGATATAAAAACCAAATCTTATAAAAGCTAGTATTATAGAGAGAGATCCCACCAATGATTTTTTTTTTTTACAAAGACCTACATAATTAAAAGAAGGTGTCAAAGTGATTGGGCTAAAAGCTAAAAAAAAAAAAAAAAAAAAAAAAAAAAAAAAAAAAAAAAAGAGGAGATGACATAAAGCTGCCAAAATTCTTAAAACAAGATAGAACACAAAAATGAAAAAGGTTTTTATTTCTTTTAATTTTCATTATGAGACCTCTGTTAACTGACCTGTGAAAAGTTCTGACTAGGCTATGCCCTTGATATAAGACTAAATTAAGAAACAAAGATTTTCATATAGCTATGATATTCATTATTGTTGATTTCATGGTGCACTGAATGTATTCATATCTTCCAGGTATACAGATTTTCCAAGATATTAAACCAATGTTGTTTGTAATTATAACCTTTTTCTAGATTCAGATATCTTCCTTTTGCTTATATTCCAGCTTTAGTTAAGAAAAATATATATCAAATCAGCAAGATACCACCTGTCAAATAATAGTTTTACAAGGGTTTCCCCCAACACAGGACTGGCAGGTTGATTCCACCCACAAGCTGTGTGAAAGTTCAGGCTTCTCCTGCTAAAGTAGACACCTACACCAGGTAGATAAAAGCATTCTCTAGTACCTCAGCAATGGCTTCTGTTATTATCCACTGTCTTTCAGCTGACACAGTTGCAAGGTGTGATCTTCCTACCTCCTTTAATCAGATAATAGATCAGTCAGATTACCCAAGAAGGGCCTAACTCACTAGGGATCCAATAAAATTCACATGCCCCTACAGCCTCAGCAAGGCTCATCTTACTAAACACGTGCTCCAGCTTCACAGGGACTAGATTTTCTTCCTCCCAGTGGCTCTTTTAAGAATTCTTTCTATCCCTAGAAAATCCCTTAGAGACTATTACAACAGGTCCAAAAAAAAAAAACAAAAACAAAATCCCCACTTTGCTCACTTCCTTCTCCCTCCTCCTGACACTCACCCTTATGAGGATAACCTGGCAGGTAAATTGGTTTTAGTTAAATATTTAAAGTCCAGTTTCCTGCAGACCAAGTGGAAAGGACCTTTCAGAATCATCTGTAGCAGTCCAAAAGCTGTTTCACGCTCCAGAGTACCACTGTGCCCTCTCACAGTGTGCCCAATCTCTCCTGCACATAAAAGTCACAAGTAATCTCCCCCACATCCATCATGCTGGCCAGAATTCCAGAAAATACCTCAATGCTATTTTCCTTACTCTCCACCTGTTTGACAAATAAAAAGACCATTTTATTATATGTTTTCCTGTAGATTTTATCATATTAATTGCTTTCCGAGCCAGTTGTCTTTTGCTTTAAGAATAAAATACTCCCACCCGCGTGACCACTTTTACCAGAGCCCTAATGGCACTGTCCTCCCCTTACCTACAACCTTTGACCAGATTCCTCAAGATGTCTCTCCCATTTAGGCCTTCCACACCACCCTATGTCATGCCAGAGGCAGTCCTGAGCTCCTCTGCCCTCTTTCCCACCCTTTTCTGTATGTAATAACAAAAAGACTGGGCTGTCAAACTGCGCCGAGAGTGACCTGAGAGAGACTTGGGCTGTCCAGTACAAACAATGGACTCTCCACTACTAGTAATAGCTCACTCCTTGTAAATAAGAAGCAAAGGCTATGAAAAATTTAATGAGGCTAAGGTCTCCCTGCAGTCTTCTGATGCCAGCTCTGTGTACCAACCTGAGCTGACTGCCTGTACAGTCTTAAACTCAAACATTTCACCCAGATTCTTTAAAACTGTGCCCCCAAACTTGAAACCTATATATACACTCAGTTCCTCTTTAGATATTTGCTGATACACACTATTATGGACCGATGAGGTCTACAGTCTCTTAAATGAGTTGACGGCAAATGGCATAAATAAAAGAAACAGGTGGTATGACTTTTAGGGCTCTCAGAAGGTCAAAACCTTCTAATAGAATCCATAATTCTCTGGGTGTTGAGACAAGGAACTTCTCTGAGCAGCCTGTATTTATTTGGTTTTCAAACAAGAGAAGGTGATACTGAGGCAAGCAGAAAACTGAGCAGGGGTTCAAAGACTTGGGCATCAGTTCAAGACTTTTCCAAGCAGTACATTTGTCAAGCTCTGGAGAACTGTCTTATCTCTAAAGTTGGCAGCTTCCCTGCTCTGGAGTCAGGGTGTCAGCAGCCCATGACCTTGGTGCCTCAGCTGCGGTGCTATCTTGACTTGAAAGCATCATGCATGTGCTCTTTTCCAATGCAGCTACAGGTTCTTCACCCTGTATAGCCCAGTCTCCAATAATTCACTCCGAAGTCAGCCCTCCTGTAGGTAGAGGAAGGAAACCTGACCACCCCCACAGTTTCAGTCTCTGGGTGGTTGTCAGGGAACTTAAGGAAAGGGTGTAGGCAGGGAATAAACAGAGGACTCTGCCATGCTGGTGGATGGGGGAGGGTCAGCGAGAAGCCTTCCTCAGGTGCCCCTCCCTTCCCCTGGGGAACCCTTTGTGATTCTGTTGGGCTTTATGATGCGGGCAGGTACATAGTCAAGCTCCTGCAGCTTCACCTTTGGATTATGCAGAATGTTCTCTCCTTTCTAAATAGCCAGCCTGAGCCATGGCTGAGCTTTGGCTCAATGTTCTTGGATACAGAACCCAACTACACCTTTCTGAGTGCAGCAGGGTTGCTTTTTCTCCCGTTCTTGTGCTATCCATTGCTGAAACCATGGTTACCATTCCTCTGGAAAAACAAAGACATCCAAAAGGTATGGAAATGTAGGTGAATCTCTAAGAGGGAGTCTTTGTTTTTGTTTCTCATTTCAATTGTCAAACTAAGTGAATTTAGCTGTCTCAGGACACTCCTATAATGGGAAGTCTGCCAGGAAGATTTGCCACCTCTCTTTGGGGGAAAAGGCAGTAGGAAGGAATGGGGAGGCTCACCTTTTCCATCCAGCCAGCCCACTCACTACCTCTCTGTGCGTTGTGGCAAGGCTTTCCAAGATATGCTCTCCCTGCAGCTGACGGGCTCAGCTACAGACTGTGTACTCTGAAGGAGAATAGTCTCTTTTGACCCCAGATGCTGAGGCCTGTTCCCAGCCCAGGGTCCTTCCCAAGCCTGCCTCCCTGTTGGGATGACCAGGAAAGCCATGCCGTCCTCTAGCAGTGTCTGAACAGAGAAGAGCCTGAGCCCCCTCCTGAGATCCTCAGAGGGACACACAACTGACTGTGAGTCTAGGTCTCCACCATTCTCTCTCTAGCCGAGGCTGGGAAAGTGTGGGTCTCATGGATAAAAAAGTCTCCTTTGAGTTTCTCAAGGAGATAAAATTGAAAATGATAGTCTTTCAAAATGAGTGAAAGGAACAAATTTCCATTAAGAGGGACAGTCATGTGACTCATGGGAAACTACTGTCTGAGAAGGAAGCAAAGGATGAGTTCTGGACACTCTGTTTATTTTGTATTTATTTTTTCAGCCACAGCTCAGTGTCAAAAGGAGAAGTGGAACATTGAGAGGTGCGTTTTTTCCTTCCTTACCTGCCCGTGGTGGTTGTTAGACACGGTCTCTGTCAGGACACAGAGGCCTAGATGAGAGGTGCCCAGGAAGGCTGTAGAGCCCACTCTGACTGCGTGACGTGAAGCAGCAATGGAGCAGAGCTGTGTGCTCTGTGAGAGGTCCAGACAGGACTCTCGGGCAGAGCTTCTGCTTCCTGACAGTGTGCAAAGTACTTTATTTATGGATTCCCAGCTTTATCAGTGAGGTGACTTCTGACACTTTTGCTTCACTTGATAGTTTTGAGCATCGCATGGGATGATGAATGTGCAGGTACTTTACAAATGAAGCCACAGACCCACGGGGATCTTCTTAACAACATCCACCACCATGTCAAACCTTGTCTACTGACTTTTAGGGTTTTGAGATTGTAAAATCCTGAGTTTCTCATGAAGTGTCTCCTGTAAGAGCCCTGTGTTCACACCTTCCTTACCTGTCTCCCGTTGTTTGTTTTTCCAGGTCAGAAGACAGGCCAGGGAGAAGCCGAGGAGTGGAGGAAGCTGCTTTCTATTCTGAAAAGGTGACTCATCACTTCCCTTTTGCCCTGATCCCTTTTCCTATGTGTTTAGTACACAGAAAGAAGCAGTGCATCGTGCGCTGGCCATAGCAGGGCAGCCACAGCAGCAGGGAAGGGAATGCAGGCTGGGAGGAGTTGTGGAGCCCTGCATGAAGCCATGGCTTTGGGGCAGCAGGAAGAGGTAGGAGGAGCCAGGTGTCCCCACCCCCACCAGGATAGCATGATTTCCTTTGTTTATGCTGGTCTTGGCTGCTACCTTGTACTTTGTGTCTCTTGTAGCCCCTCGGGCCAGCACCATGACATTACACACTTCCGACAACTGCTGTGTCCAGATCCCTTCTGTAAGGTGTGTAATACCACAACAGCTAAGGTCCGTCGTCTGCTCTCTCAGGCATCCCTGGAAGATGATGCTCCCACTATATCTCATTTGTCATTCACTGCTTCAGTGAGAAAGCCATCACTCACTCCAACCTCTGCCATCTCTGCGATTTCTGCAGGGCAGCCAACTCCAGCCTCATTGACTGAACAGTCTCTGCTTCAGCCCTCCACTGCCCCACCTTCCCAGGTCACTCCTTTAGCAGATCCACTTTCATCCTTGGTGCTGAGTGACTCTGTGTCAGCAGAGCCCAACCCTCCCTTAGATCCCAGAGTCCCTGTGGACCAAGTCCCATCGGAGCCACTTACCACTCCCTCTTGCCTACCACATCCTACTCAAGTAAAAGAAACTGTACTGCAACCAGAAGCCCTGCTGTGCGTTGATGATCGCTCTGGTGACTTGTCCACTGATGACTTCAGTTCAGCAGAGGCCTCCTTTGGAGCACAAAGCACAGCTGACCAGGTAGAACCTGGATCCTTAGGGGTTCCCAGATCTGCTGATCCTGCCCTCCTTGAGAATGACATCAAAAAAACAGATGATTTCCTGATGTGCAGTGAACAAGAAAAAGAAGCAGAATCTTTTGCAAAACGACATGAGCCAGTCTGCCCACTGACTACTACAAGAAGACCAGAGTCTGCTGAGGATCAGCAGTGCTCTGTACTCTCCTGTCTTCTTGAGAGCAGTGACAGCAAACGAAAAGACCTGCACATGAATCACAAGGTTACAGGTCCTAAAAACTTGGAGGATCAGGTAGAGCAAAAAGGTAACCAGTTCTGCCATCACCCAGAACTGCTTAGACAGTCGCTGAATCCTCTTATCAATACTTCAGGTGACTGTTTCAGTGCAATAGCGAAGATCTTCAAAGCCTATGAAGCTCCAGTCCTCCCACACACTCCTCCTCTTTTTTTGGCAGAGGTCCAACCTCAAATCGTGAGGCAGTCTCCAACCCACCATCTCCATCTTGTACAGGCACAGGGCCAGCTTCAGTCCCTGTCTACAGTACTGCCAGATCCTGCTCTAGCCCAGAATCGCACCTGGGAAATGTGTTTTCATAGCACTCAGAGTGAGGTACAGTCTCTCACACTTTCTGAAGTTCGCCACCTAGAATATAATATGCTACCAAAAGTACAAGAAAGTGAGCGGTGTTTCCCCTCTGTGGTCCAAAAATTCCAGGAAGACATTGGTCCTCCAGCTCACAAGCTACCATCAGTCACTGAGTCCCCCAAAGCCCAAGTGCCTGTCTCCATCCTTCCTAGAAAACTCACACTCAGCAGTGAGCTGAGGGAAAAATTCGAACACCATTTTCAAAAGAAGCTCATTGAATACCAGTGGGGCTTGTTCCCCAGAGCTCCATCAGTGGTGTGTCCCCTTCAGACACAGTGCCCTGTGACAGCTGAGACAAAGAGTAGTCATGGAACCAACCATGTCTCTTTGCTTAAGAGTCAGAGCAGCAAAGACCTCAAGAATTTTGAACTGAGCCAATCCAGGTTTCATGAGAGCATCCAAGAAACTCTTCCTCTCCAGAAGGGGGTGGAGAAGAGACAGGAGCACAGTCCAGAGACTGGCTCCAAAAACAATCAGTTGGGCAGCCCACAAGAGGCTCCACAGAGTGTTCTGGGCTCTGACTCAGAGACAGACCCAGAGAGTCACCTGCAGAGGTTCATAGGGAAAATTTCACAGGCATCATGTGTGAGCTTAAGACAGAAGCAAATTATAAAAGCCTTAGAAGTACATTTGTACAAGAAATCTGAGGAAATCTGTAAGGGTCACATCCCTGATACTGTGAACATATCAAGACATTCCACCAGTTCAACACTTTCCTTAGCTGAAGAATGCTCCAAGCAAATACAAGATGGACATCTGGCATCATTGGAGGGTAAAGACAGCTACCCAAATACTTCTCGGAATATTTCCTTCCTCAGTTACAGCAAAGAAAAGATGTTGGAAGATCATATTAAAATTTTTCATAGCAGAAAGATGCAGGGACTTTCACACAAGGCCCAGGAATCCACAGAAATCTCCATCCCAAAAAAGGATCCATCACAGCCCCTTTCTGATGACCACATTCCCTCATCAGACACAAATGTTTCTGGGCTGCATGCTAAACCTGAGGTCTGTAAGCTCCTTAGAGAAAGTACCAGTGCTCTGCAGACATGCATTGTGAAAACACCAAATTCAGTTTTGGACGGTCCTTGTCCTGCTACCTCACCTGTAGACAAGGAAGGACAGGGGGACCTGAGACAGTCACCCTCTTCTACCATCCCTGAGCTTACTGGAAACATCCAGACATTAAAGGATGGCACACAGATCATTTTGAACCTCCAACACAACATAGACAAAGCAAGTCAGAAGCAGAATTTGCAAGCCAAGAGAAGCAGCCCAAGGTTGCCCACACGGCTGACTGGGGCAGGACCTGAGAAAAGGGAGAAGAGAATGAGCTCTGACAGTGACACAGAAAGGTTTCTGAGCCAAATGACAATGCAGTTACAAAATTTCCCTGTGTGTAAGAAGGCTGGAGCTTTGAAAGCACAGGAGCTCATTGTGCACCAGTCACAGCTCAGTAACGTCTCGACAAGCAGTAAGTCAGAAGGCATCCCAGAAAGAGATCTGAGTACAGGTAAGCCAGAAGCTTCTCTGACTACTGAAAGGTCTCCAGGAAGAACAGTAGTTCCCCAGGACCTCAAGCCATCAGGCTTTCAAAATCAGCTGTCTAGTGAGCCGATGTTTGAAATGGAGAATGTGGAGCAGAGTCAGGCTCAGGGCCTTTCCGCTGATGTGTCCCTGGCTTCCAGTGACTTGTCTCCCAAGACTTTATTCCATCATGACCAAGGTGACTGCTATGAGGACACAGCAACTTCCCAGGACAAAATAAAAACCCACATGGAGGAGGGGAAAGAGCCTCGGGACCCTCAACATGTCTTACGTCAGTACCAGGACAAGAAATTCCTCACAGCAGAAAAGAGAACACATTCTCTGACACTGAAAAGAAGAGATCCTGGTGGGATAAATGCAGGTCTGGGTGCATACCAGGGCAGGGAGAGGAGCCGCCCTGACCAAGACACTACATTGGATAAGACTCACTGGAGCAAGTCCTCCCTATCCCTGTCACTGGAGAGACAGCCTCCTCTTGAAAATCTTTTCAAAAATAAGATGAAACACTACTTCCAATGGTTTTGTCCTAGTACGAAATACAGAATGCAAGAAAGCTCCAAGGAGAAGACCAGCACCCCATCCTCCTCTGCACTGAGCAGAGGCCTGGAGAAAGCAAGAGCTGGATTGCCTGGGAACTCCAGAGACGGGAAAGTCAGCAGAGGCTTTGCAAAGTTCTTTAACCAGAAAGTGCAGGAAGAACATTTTCTTCCCCTCAAATAATTTCTCCACTGTTAGAAAACACTGTTCCCAATAAAAGTCCTAATAAAGAGATGTCTTTTTGTGTACTGAGTTGAGGGCACAGGTTGGGTAACTTGGGCTGTGCTTATGGAAAGTGCTCAGTAAAGCTCTCAATGATTGGCTCTTTGATTCTAAAAGTGACTAGTCCCCTGTAGCCCTTGTTGAGCAGATATCACATGCCCTCAAAAGAACTTTTCCCTCCCTGAAGTGTGAGGAAGTGGCTGTACTTCCTACCCTTTAGCTTAGCCTCCATGACACCGTGTGGCTGCCCATAACTTTTCCACCAATAGTTTCTGTTGGTCTTCCACACCGACAGGGAGGTGACAGACAGGTGAGGGTTTCGGGATGGGATGGATCAAGTATTTTCAGAGGCAGAGGTTGATCTTTCTTAGCGTTCAGAGGGCACTGCCACAGTGGCTTTTGGGGGGTGGGTAAGGCCTCGCAGCCTTGTGGGTGCCACAGAAGCTCTTGTGAGGGATGTACTAATGTGCTTCAGAAAGACACTTTTAAAATATTAATTAGTATGTGTTTTTGTTACATAGTGTACATACATTATGGGATGTTGGTACGTGTGCATAATACATCTTGATTTTTTTACCATCCCCTCTCCTCCCCCTCTCCATTTCTTGGTCACCTTTCCGTGTGTAAAAGATATATCTCCTTGATTTCTATTATCTGTATTTTATTTTATTGTTTACTTTCCATGCAGATTTTCTTGGTTGATAAATCTCCTAAATTATTTGTTTTTTCATGGCTTTGTCTTGTGGCTGTCTGCACAGTAAAAGGTCGCCTAGCTGTCAGTGGTAGGACTGTCAAACCAGCATCCACCTTCTTCCCAGGATAAAAAGTACTTAGAGTTAAAGGAAAAGATATCCTAGAGTGAGTGAGAAAGCAGAAAACATGGAAAAGGAAAGAACGACCATGCAGGGGGAACTGATGTTGATGCCACATGATTTCATTCACATTTCATGAACCTGTGGTGCTGTCCCTTTCCCTAGTAGCCTAGTTAGCACTTCCTTGGGGATGATCAGAATATGACAGAGCTTACTAACATCACACTAGCTATTGTTTGAGAGCTAAGTATCTAAGTATATCCTTCCTCTCTTTAGAGAAGGTAAACATGGTGCCTTCCTTTAATCCATGCTTGATGACAACATGCAGTATCTTCCCCATCAGTGTGTGTGGTTCACCCATCAGGATAGACACATCACTCTGAACTTCAATGGCCTTGATGGAACTATGGAGAGGTCTGGCCCTGTTACCTGAGCTCATCATCTAATGATGAATCATTGATTATGCACTAGGGATAGAGACTCATGGGTTCCACAGGGAGTTAGATAGAACATGTTCTGGTCAAGACTGAAATTTAACCACATACATTTATAAATAGTGGTATTTTGGGAAGGCAACTATATTAGCTGCTTCCCTTTGTTGGGACATAATACCCAACACTCACACTGTGAAAGAGGAGAGGTTTACTTTGGTCCGTTTTCAGAGGACACAGTATAAAGTTGGACCATTCCAAGGAAGAAACACATGGTGGAGGGTCTGGGGAAGAAAGGTGCTCATCCCATGGCAGCCTGGCTGCAGACAGAGAAATGGAGGAGCCCATGTCAGAAATGTGCCCTTGCAGGTCGTCATCCTCACAGTGACCTACTGCAACCAGCACCACCACCTGTCAGCACATTCAGCTTCTGAGCTCAGTCATCCACAGGTAAGTGCAGTGTCCTTGTGATCCAGTCACTTTATAAACTCATAGGACTTTGTGGGGACATTTTAGATCTAAATTCTAGTAGCAACTCTTCTTGAATGGACAGGGACTATAAAATGATTTGAGTTTCCCAAACGCCTCTTGAGGTGGTTTTTCCCACAAAAATTTGAGAATTCTGGGTGTCAGAATAAAAATAAAATATATGCCTGCTATAGCTCCTCATTCTACTGTAGCTGATCCTGTCCAGATCTATGCCCCTACCTGTGCAGTATCTGAAGTTCAGTGTTGCAATTTGAAAGCAGACTCTGCAGAATCCTTGGAAAGGTCCACAGTGGGAGGATCCAGGCAAGAAACTTGCAGAGGTGAGGAATCTGGGGAGGGCCTCAGCATCCACAGTGACAGGCTTTCCAGTGACCAGGCCTCTAAATTCCTTCACTGTCCTAGTTGAGGGCCTTTTCACTCCATTGCAGTGCACGTCGTCCCCCATCCTTGAACTGTTAAGGCAAGAGCTACATAATAGCCACCAGAAGTGTTATGCAGCTAACTTTATTCAAAACCAGAAAGCATAGTTGGCTCAAAACAGGCACACATTAGCTTGATATATTTATATATACTCATCTATGATATTTATATATATAATTCATTTAGATAAACTGGGAAATACATGATTTCTTCACTATGTGGTTAAAATCTTTTATTTGTGGACTCACTAAATCTTGGGTTCATTTAGGAAAATTTCATGTTTTCTCTAAGGAGCTAGAATTACAGAACTTAGTTGCTTAGGGTACCTAGCTTCAATAGGGGACAAATATGCAGGTGGTGCAGAAAGTGTGTCTGCAGGCTAGGAGAGGTCTTAGAATAAGGGGTGGGAGTGGAACCTTGTGGTAGTTAATGATTCAACATGGCTGAGAAACAGGATTCCTACTTCTTTGATTCAACACTATTTCTAGTCTTGGAATATTTCTTGAGAGATTGGCCTTATATTTGTGCTCAGAGTAAATTAGACTAATCTGCAATTTTAGTAATCATCATATCTGCTGGACCTCAGTAGAGCAGAAGTAAAGCTTCATTTTGCTCTCTGGCTGCTGAGCTGGAGACAGTGATTTTCTGCCCTCTCTTCAGCACTTTTGATCTAAGCCCTTTTGGAAATGGGTGCAGCAACATCCATAGTTGTCTGGCTCAGACTTGCAAATTATACACCATCAGTTTCCTGGATCTCCAGACTGCAGGGAGCAGATTGTCTGACTTCTCAGCATCTACAATTATGTGAGCTGATACTTTATTCTAAATGTATCTCTGCAAAGATTCTGAGGTTCTGAAGAAACCTACCTAATAGGACATGAATTTATGGGATTAGTTAAGAAATCTGCAATTCTCTAGCCAGCATATCTGACAAGAATTCTAGGTGAGTGTTAACATTTTTGTAAATGTATAATATAATCATGGTTTCTCCTCTTAACAATAAAACTGCAATGAAGTAAAAATGTACTGTGTTAGAAAAAAACGAGCATTTTGGCTATCTGAAAAATTAGAATACTCACTTGCCTGTAATTGTTTAAACTGTCAATAAAGTAAAGTAGTGAGATGAAACTTTATTATATTTCCTGTTAACTAACGTATTTTGGAAATCATGTAATATATTTTATCAGTCAGATAATGTATTTCAAAGATTCCACTGTGGAATGAACAAAGCAGTTGGTTGGAAAGTAGAGCTGTCCCAGCACTGGTAATGCTTACTGTCTCTCAGAAAGGGAAATTTCTGTGATTCCTGTATCACCAGCACAGAAATGTAATTCTGCAAATCAGTAACTGAACCGAAGCTGGGCAAATGCTTTCAACAGAAGATTCACAGAGAAGGGGATACTAAGCGCCTGATTGATACATGAAAGATAGCTAGTTTCACTTCAGTTCATGAAAATGCAAGCCAGTGAATTTAATTTTCCCAGTATTAAGTAAAAAGAAAACAAAAATCAGCAACAATAATATTGTTTTAAATTCTGGCAGGGATAAAAGTACAAAGCTGTTTTCCACACATGATTGGTTTAAATGAATATAAGAAGTAGGCAAAGCAATTTTTCAAGTTCCAACAAAGAACCAGAACCCACTGTTTCCACTTACAGTAGACAATGGCACCGCTTTTCCAATTAGTACACTAAGAGGTGTGGGAAAGTGTGTTCATTACAGCGTTTGTTCACTGTTAAGACTGTTGCTCTGCGAGGTTGCACTTGAGCCGCAGAGCTGCAGGTACTGCATAGTCTCAGGTGGATCTACCCAGTGAATTGAGCCCAAGAGTGACATTGGACAATTTAGGATTTTATAAGACCATCCATCCTGTCTTATTGGTAATCCATTCAATAAGTGCTCTTATATTGACAGTAATATTTTCCAGGAGAAATAGCAGTAGTTTACCCTAAGAAAACAGCAGCAGTGAAGGCAGTGTGTTGTGTGCAGTGTACAGTGTGTTGTGTGTCTATTGAAATCAGTTTAAAAGAACTGTGAATAGGGGCTTGGGATTTAGTTCAGTGGCATAAACGTCTGCTTGGCAAGTGCCAGGTTGTGAGTTCAATTCCTGGTACAAAAAACAAAACCTGTGAATAGTCTGATCTGAGTAGAAAACTAGGAGGTATGCATGACCCCAAAAAGCTGATACAAGGGTATTTAGAAAATAGTTCTGCTGGACAACCATTTTTTTGTTTTTTAAAATTTACTTTGAAGAATTAAAAACAATAAAAATGATACAAAATTTCAGAACAAAATGATAGGGAATTAACAATGATTATTATTGCATATTGTTAACTTCAAAATAGTTGCTGAGATTACCAGATATAAGCATGCAAAATTGGTCAAATATAACTACTAACTGTTCCTTTCAATGAGTTAACAACAGAATTAGTAGTAAAATTATCTTAACTATTATATATTAATATATATAATAGTTCCTTTTCTCCTTTCCCGCATACCAGTTGGTCTTTCCTTTTGAGTAGTTTCTTTACATTTCACAATATCTATTGTATCCTTTGGATTTTACTCTTTCAGTGTCATATGCTAGGGAGAAAATACAATGCTTAAACACGAGAGACTGATTTATTTCACTTATGAGCATGGTCTCTAGTAGCATCCATTTACCTATAAAAGCTTAGAGTTTATCTTTCTTCACAGCTGAGTAGTACTTCATTGTATAAAAATACTGTTATGGTTGACACATTGAGTCAACTTGAGTTTAGAAATTTAACTAAGAGACACAGCAGGGAGCCAGGATCCCTACTTTATAAATAACCTCATCCTGTACATGAGGAGAGCACAGAGGTGGTATAAGTGCTACACCCACCCTGGGGAGTGGGGGTAGCTTGCATACAATACAAGGGAGGAAAAGAGGCTTGTTCTCCCTTTTGTTGTTTTAGCTTTTGTTGGCTGCTGCCCTAAAGCATTGCCCTGGTGCCATACCACCTTGCCTTGGAGCAAACTGATTATGGACTGAAATCTTCACAGGGAGCTAAATAAACTTTTTTTCCTTCATTTTGGGTGTGGAGTATTTTGTCCCAGCAGAGAGAGAAAAGTAATCAAGACAGATACCACATCTTCTTTAATTCATTCCTTGATTGATGGGCATTTGGGATGTTTCCAAGATTTAGGTATTACAAATTGTGCTGCTATAACTATGCACATCTATATCTGTGGCATGATGTTTTCAATTCTTTTAGAAAAATACCCAATGGGACCCCTAATTCAAGTTTTTTTAAAGAAATCTCCACCCTGATTTCTAAAATGGTTGCACCAGTCTATACTTCTACCAAGCAGTGGACAAGGGTCCTTTTTTTTCTCCACAGCCCTACCAGCATTTGTTATTGAATGATTTTGAGGACCTCCATTCTTCTTGGAATGAGATGGAATCTCAGTGTTGTATTAACTTGCATTTCTCGAATGACAAATGATGTTGAATATTTTTTCATATATTTGCTTGCCATTTTTATTTCTGCATCTGGAAAGTATGTATTCATCTCAGATACTCATTTTTGGATTGGATCTTTGAATTTAGGATGCCTAATTTAAAAAAATTTTTACATGTTCTGGATAGAAGTCCTTTGTTTGAGGGACAGTTAGCTAAAATTTTTTCCCAATTCATGGGTTTTCTCTTCACCCTACTGATGATTTCTTTTGATGTGTGAAAACTTTCTAATAAGATGAGATCCCAGTTGTTGATTCTTTGAAGTGCTTCCTGTACAGTTTGGTTTTTGTTCATGAACTCTCTGCCTACCCTTATGTCTTCAAGATTTCTACCTACTTTCTTTTCCAGTAAATTTAGTAAAGTTTCAATATTTAGATCTTTGATCAATTTTGACTTTAGGGCATGGTGATAGACATTGGTCTAGTTTTAGTCTTTCGCATGTGGAAAGCCTGTTTTCCAACACCATTTATTAAAGAGGCTAGCTCTCTTCCAGTGACCATGTTTTCAAAATGAGGCTGAGGGCATTTATATTTGTGTCTACATCTTCTATTCCATTGATTTTTTTTGCCAGTACCATACTGATTTTATCATGGTAGTTTTTGTAGTATAATTTCAAGTCAGAGACTGTGATACTTTCTACCTTGCCCTTGTTGCCCAGGATCATCTTTGCTATACTAGGTTTCCTCTGGTTCCAGATGCATTTTATGTATGTTTACCTAGATTTGTCAGATATGTGACTGGTATTTTGATTGGGATTGTATTTTCAAAACGTTGGTTATTCCTACCCATGAGCAAGGAATATATTTCCATTTTCTGAAATCTTCAATTTCTTTTTTCAGAGTACTCTAATTTTCAATGTAGAGATCTTTTACTTCCTTTGTTAGATTGATTCTTAAGTATTTCTAGGTTTTTAGGGGGATGCTATTGGAAGGATGTGATTCCCCTAATCTTTCTTTCAGTGAGTTTCTTGTTGGTGTACAGGAATGCTATTGATTTTTGAGTGTTGACTTTGTATCCAGCTATACTACTGTGTTTGTTTATTAAATCTAGAAGTCTTTTGGCAGAACTTTTGAGGTCTTCTTTGTAGGCTATCATGTTATTGGGGAATAAAAATAATTTCATTTTTCCTTATTCCTTTACTTCTCTCTCTTGTCTAATTCAAAATTTTTACATCTTCTTGATCCAGCTTTGTTGATTCATAAGTTTCTAGGAATCTTTCTATTTCCTCTGTGTTTTCCATTCTTTTTTAAAAATATGTTCAGTGTATTTTATTTCATTTTATTCTTTTGTCTTTTTATTTTTTATGTTTTTTTTTTTTTTTTGTCTTTTTTTGAGACGGAGTCTCGCTATGCAGTTCAGGCAGGCCTTGAGGTCACTTTGGAGCCCAGGCTGCTCTTGAACTCTCAGTGATCCACCTCAGCCTCCCGAGTGCTGGGATTACAGGCGTAGACCACCACACCCGGCTGTGTTTTCCATTCAAAGATTTTCAAAGTCGGTATTGATGACCTTCTGAATTTCCAAAGGATCTCTAGTAATTTCACGCTTTTTGTTCATTGCATGAATTTGTGCTTTTTCTTTCCTTTTTTTGATAAGATTGACTAAGAATTTATCAATTTTATTTATTCTTTCAAATAACTGACTCAAATTTATTAATTCTGTGCATTGTTCTCTTAGTCTTAATAATACTAATTTCTGCTCTGATCTTTAGTTTCCTGCCTTCTATAATCTTTGGGCTTGATTTGTTCTTCATTTTGTAGAAGGTTGAGGTGCAGCATTAGGCTCTTTATTTGTGCTTGTTCCATTTTCCTGATGTGAGAATTCACTACTATAAATTTCTCGCTGAGAACTGCTTTCATAGTGTTCCATGGGTTCTGGTAAATTGTGCTTGCATTTTTGTTTGATACAGATACTGTTCAATTTCTTATTGAATTTCATCTATAACTCATTGGTTATTCAGAAGGGTGCTATTTAATTTTCATGTGTTTATGGAGTTTTGAAATTTCTTTTGCCATTAGTTTCCAGTTTCATTGCACTATGGTCAGAAATATGCATAGGAGACTTACAATTCCTTTGTACTTACTTAAGCATGTTGTATGGGCTAGTATATGATCTTTTTTAGAGAATTTCCTGTGTTCAGCTGACAAGAATACACACTTTGATACTGTTGGGTTGAACACTCTGTAAACATCTATTAAGTCTATTTGTTCACAATTTTGGTTCAGATCTATTATTTCTCTTCTTATTTTTTGTCTAGTTCATCTATTTCTTTGTGACAATGTGATGTTAAGGTGTCCCATTATAAATGTGTTATTGTTTATTTGATTTTTCATATCTATTAATATTTGTCTTCTATATTTGGGTGTTCCTGTATTTGGTCCACATAAATTTATGATTGTTATTTCTTCCTCTTGAGGTTTGCCCTAACAAGTATGTAGTGAACTTTTATAAAAATCTCTTTTGATCATTTTTGGTTTGAAGTTTATATTATCTGCAAACAGCATAGCTACTTTTGCATATTTTATGGGTTCCTGTTACATAAAGTATTGTTTTCCATCTTTTGACCTTCAATCTATGAATTTCCTTTTGAATTAAATGTATTTCTTGTATATAGCACATTGTTGGATTTTTTTCTTGATTCATTATGCCAGTTTGTTTCTTTTGAAGGTCATTTACATTAATGTTAATAACTGATATGTATTGGTTTATCTTTGTCATGTTATTGTTGTACTCTAAGAAAATAGCTTCGTTATATGTGTATTATAGCAAACCTGCAAGTGGCTTACTAAATGTGTTTTTTTTATCCTTTTTCCCTAACAGATATGTTAAGTGACCTAATTGATATATTGAGCAATACTCTCCTCTGTAAAGAATTGCAAGAATCTCCCCTAATTGATATGTTAACCCTCTACAAACAAGAAGAGTGGTGCTAAAACAAGCTAACAAGGGTTGTTAATCATGGGTAGGTGCCTCTATTTTCTGCTAAAGAGCTAAAGAAAACTAGGATGACCCACTAATTTACACTTGTTTGAAGTAACTTGCTTGTGTGAAGAGAGATTTGCGTATTAGTTTACCCCTTTACCTGGCCTTGATTCCCCTCCCCAGAAAGATAGATAAACATAACCGCCATTTTCCTGTTCTGTAGCATGCCTTATTGCCTCCCCTCACCTATCTATCTAGGCCATAAAGAATTTGGGTTTCTGGTGACCTCTTCCCGACCCGGTGATGATCTGTTGTAAAATGAGCCTGCCCCAATTTTAAGAACTGTTTAGCTTCAAAGAAATTACCGGGAAATACTATGGCCCAAACCCCAATCGGTGCTCTCCTTTTGTTCTGTATGCATCAAATGAGTTAGATATCAGATCTTTGTAAAACTTAAATTTCAGCTTCTTGTAATTCTTGACCCCTTTGCACCCACTAGCGAAAACGAGCTGTCCTGGGATAATTAACTCTCCACTTTCTTTTCCAAATATTGCTGCAGATGTACCACTCCAAGATAATGTCAGTCTGTAAGATGGGAGTCATTTGAGAAACATCAGGAACTCCCAAGATTGTCAGAGCTAAGTGGGCAGCAATACAGTTTCAGATGCAGGTCAACAGGTTTAATGGCCTTGCGGGTTTTCCCCCCACTTTTCCTTACTTTTAAAAACCCCTTATCCCAGTCTTGGGGCACGCAGTCTTTGGGTTGATCTGGGAGAGACTGTGCCACCAGGACTGGCTCAATAAAGCCTTTGCTACCTAAATTTTCAGTCTCTTGCTTCCTTGGATTTTATACTGGGGTCCGGGTTATAACATTTGGGAGCTCGCCCTGGATGGAAGCAAGACCCCAGACTCATTTCTGAACCTTTGAAAGTAAGTGCTCTGGAGGGTTTGTTTGGGCCATGGTCAATTTGTAATTTTGAGGGGACGCCCTCAATTTGGGAGTGGGGACCACCCCAGGACAGAGTCAATTGGTTTGTTGGACAAATTCTGTCCGTTTGTGACTCTGCCCTGGGTGGAGAACCGCTCCATTGGGGAGGGGATGTCCTCAATTCAGGGAGTGGGAACCTCCTGGAGACAGAGTCAATTGGTTTTTGGTTTTTGGTTTTTGGGACGAACCTCGTCCATTTGTGACTCTGCCCCCGCTCCGTTGGTTAATTTGTTAATTCCTCCAGATCCCAACATTTGACTAATTTTTGAGCAAAGGCTATTTTGCTGCAGCTTGTCTTGTCTTGTATGTCTGTTTGTGTGTCCATTTGTTCTAATTTTCCCCCTTTGGTTACCCCAAATCTAACA
This sequence comes from Cavia porcellus, assembly GCF_034190915.1. Lineage (NCBI taxonomy): Eukaryota > Metazoa > Chordata > Mammalia > Rodentia > Caviidae > Cavia > Cavia porcellus. The sequence continues at coordinate 70,279,619 of NW_026947485.1, read as the reverse complement.
GAACATTCTCTCCTAGGAACCCCTTCAACAAGCCCAAAATGGACAAAGGGATTTAGATATTGATGTGCAGTGTTTTTGTACTTTAGAGTTGTTTGCCTATTTAAATTTGTTACTAACTTAGGGGCTCACTGCCCATTTCTGTTGCAGGATCCATATGGCTTATTAGATTCAAGGTTCATAATAAAAAAATTATTTTCTTTAACTCACCAAACTCTGCACGAAGCAACCTTTGTTTGTGTCTTTAATGTTGTGGTGCCTTGTTTAATATTTTAGTCCTCAACTGATTGCTTGCAACCTCAGCATGCCTTTTAAAAGGAGTATTTTTCTTTCTGGTCAAAATGTAAACATATGTGCACATTTATGTGTATATTTATGGTTTTTAAGAGTCATATCAACTTTACCAAGTAAAAACCAGCTCATACTGTAATTGAGCCAATTTAAAGGTTACAGTTTTTTAAAATACAGCATTTTTTTTTTATTTAAGAGGAAAAAGAGAAAAACACAAAACAAAACAAAGCAGTGTAAGGTTACATATAATACAGAACTACAAAAAAAAGCATAACAGTAAGAAATCACCTGTTAATAGATTACATATTATCATCTTGGAAATAGTTGCTCAAATCACAGTATCAAAGAATACAAAGTAGACATTCAAACAGAGAGACTACAAACAGCTGTGTTCAATGATCCAAAAACATTAATATAGTCAGCTATTCAACATCCCTATACACACTTGCTGTTATATCCGTTAGAGCTCTTTTTTCCCCTTCCTCTCTTTTTACAACAAAATTTACACATTTTAGATTTTATTACTCCTTAGTTCTTATTACTTTTTTTTGGGGGGGGGGAGAATAAAGTCAAATATGGCAGAACAAAGCTGTCAGTGAAAACCAAGGATAGACTTAGCACATGATGTAGAACAGAGTATACGGTTATTAACAATAGTTATCAACGTTGTCTCTTGTTTCCTTAAAAAGATTTGTCTATCTCATTAGATATTATAAAGTTGGACAAAACAGTAGAGAACAAGACCAATAAAACTTAGACATTGTAAACATTACAGGACTTCCAAAGGAGACAATAGTGAAACCAGAATGGGCATCTTAGTGAATCTTACTGCCTTCAAAGTAGTTGCCTATACCCTCGGACCTGATACTATCCCACAGAATGGAACAGAGTCTAATCAGTCAAAACAAGATCGTGGGAGCATTACAGGACTTCAAAACAAGTTAATAGGAAATCGAAAAGAGTTACTATTATATATCCTAATTTTTTAAATTTTTCCCTTAATTAAAATAAACATAAGAGATAACTAAATAATTTTTTTAAAGAATAATAGTTACCATAGTGTCTGTCTTTTTCCTTGAGATATTTGGATAAAACTTCATATACTATAGCTTCAAATATTTCCATATCAAGAAGCCCGGAATAAAGCCTTTCTAATTAATAAGTGAAAATTTTATAAGGCTTCAAGGCCACATAATGGGGAATCATGATTGCCACATATTTTCATATATTTGAATCATTACTTACATTAGGGAAACTATTCGGTATTCATACATGCGAGATTGATTTATTTCACTTATGAGTATGGTCTCAAGCTGCGCCCATTTATTGATAAATATCTCAATGTGATCCTTCTTTATAGCTGAATAATATTCCATTGTATAGAAATACCACAACTTTTTTATCCATTCCTCAGTTGATGGACACTTGGGTTGTTTCCAAGATCTGGCGATTACAAATTGTGCTGCTATAAACATAGGTGCACATAAATCACTGTGGTATGATGCTTTCAGTTCTTCTGGGAATATGCCTAGAAGTGGAATAGCTGGAATAAATGGGATTTCCAATCCCAACTTTTTGAGAAACCTCCAGACAGACCTCCACAAAGGCTGTACCAGTCTACACTCCCACCAACAGTGCAGGAGAGTTATTTTTCCCCACATCCTCTCCAGCATTTGTTGTTGTTGGTTTTCTTGATCCTGGCCATTCTTTCAGGAGTGAGATGGAATCTCAGTGTGGTTTTAATTTGCATTTCTCTGATGACCAATGATGATGAGCATGTTTTCATATATTTATTTGCCATTTGCATTTCTTCATCTGAGAATTGCGTATTCATCTCAGATGCCCATTTTTGGATTGGATCTTTGAATTTTGGAGGTCTGAGTTTTTTTAATTCTTTATATGTTTTAGACAAGAGTCCCTTGTCTGAGAGAGAGTTCACTAAAATCTTTTCCCAGTTTGTGGGTTTTCTTTTCACTATGCTGGAGATTTCTTTTGACATGCAGAAACTTTTTAATAAGATGTGGTCCCAGTTATTGATTCTGGGAAGTGTTTCCCGTGTGGTTTGAGTCCTGTTCATGAATTCTCTACCTACTCCTATGTCTCCAAGGTTTCTACCCACTTTGTCTTCCAATAGATTTAGTGTTTCTGTTTTAATATTCAGATCTTTGACCCATTTAGATTTTAATTTAGTACATGGTGATAGACATGGGTCTAGCTTTAGTTTTCGGCAAATGGAGAGCCAGTTTTTCCAGCACCATTTATTAAAGAGACTATCGTTCTTCCAGTGAACCTGCTTGGCTCCTTTATCAAAGATAAGGTGGTTGAGTGTGTTTGTAGTTGTGGTTGTATCTTCTAATCTATTCCATTGATCTTCGCCTCTATTTTGATTCCAATACCATGTTGATTTTACTACTGTTGCTTTGTAGTATAATTTCAAGTCAGGGATTGTGATGCCTCCTGCTTTGCCTTTGCTGCTTAGAATTGCCTTTGCGATTCTAGGTCTCTTCTGGTTCCAGATGAAATTTAGGAGTGATTTCTCTAGATCTATAAGGTATGTTGATGGTATTTCTATTGGGATTGCATTGAATCTGTATAAGAGTTTTGGGAGAATGGCCATCTTCACAATGTTTGTTCTTCCTATCCATGAGCAAGGGATGTCTTTCCATTTTCTGAGATCATCTTCAATTTCCTTTTTCAGTGTATTATAGTTTTCACTGTATAAGTCTTTCACTTCTTTCGTAAGAGTAATTCCTAAATATTTCATTTTTTTGCTTGCTAATGTGAATAGTCCAGTTTCTCTTATTTCCCTCTCTGTAATTTTGTTGTTCGTGTATAGGAATGCTATTGATTTCTGAGTATTGATTTTGTATCCAGCCACATTACTGAATTTATTTATTGTATCTAAGAGTATTTCAATGGAGTTTAGGGGGTCTTCTATGTAGAGTATCATGTCATCTGCAAACAATGATAACTTAACTTCTTCTTTTCCTATCTTTACCCCTTTTATTTCTCTTTCTTGCCTAATTGCTCTGGCTAGTACTTCCAGTACTATATTAAATAGGAGTGGTGATAAAGGACATCCTTGTCTTGTGCCTGATTTTAAAGTAAAGGCTTTCAATTTTTGGCCATTTAGAATGATGCTGGCTGTTGGTTTGTCATAAATGGCCTTTATTATATTGAGGTAAAGACCATCTATTCCAATTTTCTGTAGAGTTTTTATCATGAATAAATGTTGGACCTTATCGAAGGCTTTTTCTGCACCTATAGAAATGATCATGTGATTCTTATTTTTGGCTTTATTGATATGGTGGATTACATTTATTGATTTGCGTATGTTGAACCATCCTTGCATTCCTGGGATGAATCCCACTTGGTCATGGTGTATAATCTTCTTGATGATTTGCTGGATCCTATTTGCCAATATTTTATTGAGGATTTTTGCATCTGTGTTCATTAGGGAGATCGGTCTATAGTTCTCTTTTTTAGTTGGGTCTTTCTCAGGTTTTGGTACTAGAGTAATATTTGCTTCCAGGAACGACTTAGGAAGGATTGCTTCCCTTTCAATTTCATTGAACAGTTTGAAGAGTGTCGGCATTAGGTCTTCTTTGTATTTCTTGTAGAATTCTGCAGTGAATCCATCTGGGCCTGGGCTCTTCTTGGTGGGTAAGGACTTAATTACATTTTCAATTTCAGTAACAGAGATTGGGTTATTCAACAGTTTTACATCCTCTTGATCTAGCTTTGGCACTTCATATGCTTCTAAGAATCTGTCTATTTCTTCTGTGTTATCAAACTTTTGAGAGTAGAGGTTTTCGAAGTAGGTGTTGATGATCTTCTGTATTTCTATTGGGTCTGTAGTGATTTCTCCTTTTTCATTTCTTATTGCATGAATTTGAGCTTTTTCTTTCCTTTTTTTAATAAGGTTGGCTAGGGGCTTATCGATTTTATTTATTCTTTCAAAGAACCAACTCTTTGATTCGTTGATTCTTTGGATTGTTTTCTTAGTCTCTATTGCATTGATTTCTGCTCTGATTTTTATAATTTCCTCTCTTCTTTTGGCTTTGGGCTTGACTTGCTCTTCTTTTTCTAGCTGTTTGAGGTGTAGCATCAAGTTATTTATTTGTATTCGCTCTGTTTTCCTGATGTGGGATCTCAGTGCAATAAATTTTGTGTTACTGATAATTTGAGTTTTCATTTCTGTTAATAATTGTTTTATATAACTGGGTGCTCTGGAGTTTGGTGCGTATATATTTAAGATAGTTATCTCTTCCTCTTGGAGTTTTCCCCTTACGAGTATGTAGTGACCTTCTTTGTCCTTTATGGTCATTGTTGGTTTAAAGTTCACGTTGTCTGCAAACAGAATGGCTACTCCTGCCTTTTTCTGGATTCCTGCTGCATGAAGAATTGTTTTCCATCCTTTGACTTTCAGTCTGTGAGTATCCTTCTGGGTTAGATGGGTTTCCTGTAAACAGCATATGGTTGGATTTTGTTTCTTGATCCATTCTGCTAGTCTGTTTCTTTTGATTGGTGCATTGAGACCATTTACATTAATGGTTATTACTGTTAAATGCTGGTTAATTGTAGGAATGTTATCTCTCTGCTGTTGCATCTTTATCTTTCTGTTCTGTTTAATTATTTGCTTTGCTTAGTGGTTTTTTCCTTTGTGTATCTAAACTGTCTTTCAATATTTTTTGCAGGGTCGGTTTGGTGTTCATGAAGTTCTTCAGCTGTTCTTTGTCATGGAAGTATCGTATTGCACCATCTATTTTGAATGATAGTTTTGCAGGATATATCAGTCTTGGTTGGAAATCATTTTGCTTTAGGATCTGGAATATTTCACTCCATGCTCTTCTTGACTTTATCGTTTGTGCTGAGAAGTCTGCTGTGATTCTGATAAGTTTTCCTTTATAAGTGATCTGTCTTTTCTCTCTGACAGCTTTTAGTAATCTATTCTTGTGTTGGATTTCTGGGATGGTGATTATTATATGTCTGGGTGTAGTTTTATTTTGGTTATGAGTGTTTGGAGTTCTATATGCTTCACTGATCTTGATGTCAGTTTCTGATCTCATGCTTGGGAAATTTTCAGCTATTACTTCTCTAAATATCCGCTTGACATCCTTTATGTTGTCTCCCTCTCTTTCATTAATCCCTATCATTCTTATGTTATTCTTCTTTGCATCGTCTTGCAGTTGTTGAATTGTTGTTTCCTGATTCCTTGTTATTTTCAAAAGATCTTTCCTTTCCTGTTCACTAGCTGCAATCATGTCTTCAAGGTCTGAAATTCTATCTTCACTTTCATTAAGGCGGTTTTTACAACTTTCAGTGGAGTTTTTTATTTCCTGTATATCTCTGTGCATCTGCATTATGTATTCTGTTTGTTTCTTATATTGCTCGTCTAGGGATTCTATCTTTTTGTTTAGTTCCTCCAATTTTTTATCTGTGTTTTCTTTAGATATATTTAGAATCTCTTTCATTTCTTTTATCATTTCTTCTTTTATCTGGGAGATTATTTCGAGTTTGAATTTCTTTAAAGCTTCCTGGAGTTGTTTGTCAACTTCAGTAGCTATTATGTCCGATATATGAGGTGGATGGGATATATTTTCTTCTATATACATTGCTCCTAGGGTTTCCTGAGATGGGCTGGAGGTTTGAGGTTGTAATTTGGTCTTTCGTTTTGTCATTTTGTATATTTCTGTGTTTCAAGTGTTATTTGAAAGCTTCTTCAGGATCTGTTGGAAATCCCCTTCTATGCTTGGAGCTACTGAGCCTCTGACACCGCACTACCCCAAGCCATTGGGCCTGCAGAACCAGTGTCCCTCCTCTGCCTGCTCAGAACTCCGCAGTTCCAGACAAGCTGGGCCTCAGGGACACTGTGCGCCCACCTGCCCCTTGGAAGATCCACAGCTCTTCAATTGCAGCCGGGTTAGGGTGCTCTCCACAGGCCACAGTGCCTCAGGAGCCTGTGATCCCTCCCTGCTTGCAGAGATATCCACAGTCCTCTAGGCAAAGGAAGGGACTTCTGCAGGCACTCCAGATCCGCCCAGCTCCTCCTCTGCAGGCAGATGGCTAGGCGCGGCAAAATACAGCATTTTAATGTGGTAAAAAGACATAAAATAATTAAATATGTTTTAGACTACTAAAAGGTGACTTCAAGGGTTTTGTTGAGAGTTTTAATGTTGTCTGAGAAGCGAGAGAAAAGGTAATTGACTGGTAATAGTAAAAAGGAGGGACAAAGAAAGTGGTTTGTCTTCAAGTAAAAATGTCTGGCTGTGCCAGAATGTGAAAGAAGATAAAACTTGGAGGTATATTGTAAGTTATAGAAAGCTCGAGATGATGTAAATTTTATTTGTCTTGGTTTATAGAACTGCAAATAACAGGTTTGACAAGAAGTAAATCTGTTCAATATTTGACAGTATTAGATCAGTTTTGGTAGATTTATTTATAAGATTCTAAACCTTTGCTGCAAAGTGTTTCCATTAATATGAGATTATAGGTGATAATAGAGATAAGATACAAGTTCTTGCATGTGCTGTGAACATCTGGGAGATTATACAGCACAATTTTGTTACCTATGAAAAAGCCTCTTTTCGTTAAGTATGTAATTCCAGTAAAATGATGGCCTGCCACATGGCACCCTGGGACAAAAGGCGGTGTGCCATCCAGATGAAGCCTGCTCTCTGATCTGAAATGCCAAAACCATGTTTTCCTTTTGTCCCACCCCGATTGGACATCCAGAGGTAAGGAGGTTTCCCTAGTATCGCCAGTTGTTCTCTTTGCAACTCAGTCGGCCCCACATGTTAGGCAAAAATTACAAAGGTTTGAGAGTTTTGAGAAAATGCCCCTCAGGAAGTTAATAGAGATAGCACAAAAGGTCTTTAAAAACAGGAAAAAATTACCGTCTACTGGCAAATTTGTCCAGTGTACCTGAGTCATCACAAACTGACTTAAAACTGTTAAGTAAATAAAAACAGGAGATTCCAAAAGTCTGAGCAGAAGAAAATCCTCCAGGGCTAGCAATTAACCAGGTTCCCCTTGTGGTGGAACTCTTACCCCAAGCGTGCCCCATCTGCTTGTGGCAATACCCAATAAGCCTGCAGGCCCAGAAAGGGATTAAAGTCCACATACAGAGGCTAAGAGACAATGATATTCTCATTCCTTGTGTCTCTCCCTGGAACATGCCCTTGCTTCCAGTCCAGAAGCCAGGGACAAATAACTATCGCCCTGTACAGGATCTCAGAGAGGTTAATAGATGAGTTCTGAGTCTATACCCAATAGTGCCAAATCCTGAGAACACCTGGTATTCTGTTCTAGACCTGAAAGATGCTTTCTTCACTTTGCCTCTTACTCTGGTGAGTCAACCCCTTTTTGCCTTCGAATGGACTGACCCAGATACAGGGGTAAAAGAACAGCTGACCTGGACACGTTTACCTAAGGGTTACAAGAACTCTTCCCCTCTTTTTGATGAGGCATTAACAAGAGATCTTTTAAAATTTAGGGAAGAACACCCTGAAATAGTGCTCCTCCAGTTCATGGATGACTTGTTAATAGCCTCGACCCCCCCAGAAGCTTATAAGCTTGTCGAGAGGCAACTGAGGAACTGTTAAGGACTTTGGGGCAATTGGACTATAAAGTCTCAGCTAAAAAGTCCTCATTGTGCCATCAGGCTGTGACTTATCTGGGCTACAAGTTGCAGAAAAAAGAGGACTTTGTCTAAAAAAGAGTCCAGGCTATATTGCAGATCCCATTCCCAGAAACTAAGAAACAGGTGCACGAATTTCTGGGAGCTGTCAGATACTTCAGGCTGTGGATTCTAAATTTTACTGAAACAGCTCACCCCCTATATGGCTCCCTTAAGGAAAAAACTCACTGAACTGGACTGATAAATGTGAACGGACCTTGCAGCAGCTCAAGTGGGCCTTGAGAGAAGCCCCAGCCCTGGGACTCCCTGATGTTACCAAGCCATTCACCTTGTTCATAGATAAACTCAGGGGCATTGCCAAAGGAGTCCTAACCCAGGACATTGGCCCTTGGAAGAGGCCTATAGCCTATCTTTCCAAAAGTCTCCATCCAGTAACAGGAGGGTGGCCTCCATGCCTAAAAATTCTGTCCGCTGTGGCAATGCTACTAAAAGAGGCTAAGAAACTCACTTTTGGACAGAAGATTTCTGTAGTGACCTCCCACAGTTTAGAGACTTTTATCAAAACCCCTCCTGAAAAATGGCTTTCAAACACTAGAATTTCACACTATTAGGCCCTGCTCCTAGACCCAGAGTCAGTAGTTTTCAAGACTTCTTCAGCTTTAAACCCAGCCACCCTTATGCCTGATAATGACCTGAGAAATTTCACAGATGGAAGCAGCTTCATCCAGAACGTAGAGGCAGATGAGTGGCTGGGGCAGCAGTGACCAAAAAAAAGGAGGTACTCTGGGTTAAGTGGTTAGAGCCTGGCATCTCTGTCCAAAAGGCGGAGCTCATTGCTTTGACTGAGGTGCTAAAAGTAGCCGCAGGAAAGAGAGTAAACATCTATACTGATAGTAGATATGCTTTTGCTACTATACATGTACATGGAGCCATTTATTAGGAGCGAGGTCTCTTAACCTCACCCAGGACTAAGAAAAAAAATGCTCCACACATCCTAGACTTGCTGGCAGCAGTCTGGCTGTCTCAGCAGATTGCTGCTATTCACCTGAGGGAACAATTTGGCAGATCAGGCCACTCAAAGAGTAGCAATCACATCAGAGGGGCCAGCCGAGAAAGTAACTGCTCTGATGCTAGTCCCTCCGACCTTGTCAGAACCAGTTTACACAAAGAAAGACTGCACTGGTTGTTGTGAGCCATCTAACAGATTCCAGTTCCTGTGACTAAAAGACAAGTGCAAAATTTCTAGGAGCCACAGGACTGATCCAGAGTTTGGGACCCTGGCAGAGGCCTGTTGCCTATCTTTCCAAGAGACTTGATTCTGTGGCAGCCAGATGGCCACCCTGTCTGCGGTGATTTTCTCGGTGGCCCCCTCATAAAGGAGGCTTAAAAATTGACTTTTAGACAAAAACTCTTAATTGTTTCCTCCTATTCGCTGGAGACTCTCATCAAGGCCCCACCAGACCGATGGATGTCTAACTCCTGAGCCATACATTATCAGACACTACTTCTGGAAACAGCTGCTCCAAACTTGGCTACTTTGCTGCCTGAGGATGACCCTCATTACCTCACCACAATTGTACTGAGGTCATTGATCACCTCATGGGACTTCGACCTTATCTAGTGGATAAGCCACTATCTAGAGTTCCATCCTACTTCTCTGATGGAAGTAGTTATGTCTATCAAGGTAAGCGGGTCGTGGGAGCTGCTGTTACACAAAATCTCGGGTTCTATGGGAACAAACCTTAGAGCCAGAAACATCAGCCTAGTGGGCTAAACTCATTGCCCATAGGGAGTCCTCCAGTTGTCTTTATCAAAAATGGTCTTTATTGTCTTCTGGGGTCAAAAGATTAAAAATGCTCCCCAAATTTGGACTTGTTGGTTGCCATATAGATGCCAAGGAGAGTGGCTACCATCTGCTGTATAAGCCACTGGGAAGAAGATGATCTTGTTATATGGGGAAATAATTTGACAAGTGCCACCTTCCAAAAGACAGCCAGACAGCCCCAAAATCAGTGGGGATTAAGATAAACTTGATATTATTGCTGATCCCACCTACTTTCTTTGTCAGAGCCTATTTACACTTGAAAAGACTAACATCTGGCAGCTCAACTTACTAGAGAAGCCCCGGGGGGGGGGCTAATATCAAGCTAGCCCAGTCTGTGAGCTTTAGATGCCCTCAGTGCCAATTGGTAAATCTAAAAGAACTGCAACAAATAGAAACCACTGGTTATCGTGGGATTATGCCTAGAAAACACTAGGAAATAGATTTTACAAAAAAAAAATAATAAAAAGCCTGAACTTCAAGGATATAAGTGTTTACTTATAATGGTTGATACTTTCACTAGATGGGTAAAAGCATTTTCTACTCAGTCTGAGTCAGCTCTGACAACAGTTTCCCTGATTTGGCCTCCCTTTTTATCCATGGGGTCCGACAATGGCCTGGCTTTTATAGCCTAGTAACTCAAATTAACCTAAGCTTTGCAGATCAATTAGAAAACTCCATTGGGCTTACCAGCCTCAGAGTTCAGGAGAGGTAAAAAGATAAGTCAGATTTTAAAGACCATAATTACTGATGGCCTTAAAAACTGGCAAACACTGGGTGAGTCTCTTTTCCTTTTGCCCTTTTGCGTGCGTGATGTACCCCCTATGTTGCAGATATTGAAAACTAGGATGGCCCACTAATTTACACTTGTTTGAAATAACTTGCTTGTGTGAAGAGAGATTTGCGTATTAGTTTACCCCTTTACCTGGCCTTGATTCCCCTCCCCAGAAAGATAGATAAACATAACCGCCATTTTCCTGTTCTGTAGCATGCCTTATTGCCTCCCCTCACCTATCTATCTAGGCCATAAAGAATTTGGGTTTCTCGTGACCTCTTCCCGACCCGGTGATGATCTGTTGTAAAATGAGCCTGCCCCAATTTTAAGAACTGTTTAGCTTCAAAGAAATTACCAGGAAATACTATGGCCCAAACCCCAATCGGTGCTCTCCTTTTGTTCTGTATGCATTAAATGAGTTAGATATCAGATCTTTGTAAAACTTAAGTTTCAGCATCTTGTAACTCTTGACCCCTTCGCACCCACTAGCGAAAATGAGCTGTCCTGGGATAATTAACTCTCCACTTTCTTCTCCAAATATTGCTGCAGATGTACCACTCTGAGATACTGTCAGTCTGTAAGATGGGAGTCATTTGAGAAGCACCAGGAACTCCCGAGATTGTCAGAGCTAAGTGGACAGCAATACAGTTTCCAGATGCAGGTCAACAGGTTTAATGGCCTTGTGGGTCCCCCCCCCCCACTTTTCCTTACTTTTAAAAACCCCTTATCCCAGTCTTGGGGCGCGCAGTCTTTGGGTCGATCTGGGAGAGACTGTGCCGCCAGAAGTGGCTCAATAAAGCCTTTGCTACCTAAATTTTCAGTCTCTTGCTTCCTTGGATTTTATACCGGGGTCCGGGTTATAACAGTTATCATCCTGCTGTTTGTTCCCTACTTTCTGCCTGTGTTTAACTGCTTGCCTTGCTTAGAGATTTCTTTCTGTTGTTGCTCTTAGAATTGTGGTCATTTTTATCTCTTTCTAGAATGTCTTTATGGGGTTAATTTGGTGGTCACAAACTTCTTCAGTTGTTCTTTGTCATGGAAATATCTTATTTCCTCCATTAATTTTGAAAGATAATTTTTTGGGGTAAATCCATCTGGGTTGGATGTTTTCTTTAAGGACTTCAAATACTTCATATCAAGGTTGTTTTGACTTGATAGTTTGTGTTGTCTGTTGTGATTCTGATTAGCTTTTCTTTATAGATGATCTTTTTCTTTAACAGTTTTTAATATTCTGTTCTTTTGCTGAATTTCTGGGATCTTAATCATTATATGGGTGTAGAATTGTTTGGGTTATGTTAACTGGAGCTCTATATGCTTCGCTTATCTATGCTAATTGGAGTTCTATATGCTTCACTTATCGGTAGGTCAGATTCTGCTCACATGCTTGGGAAATTTTCTGCTATTACTTATGCAAATAATCTCTTTATGTCATTTGTGTTGACTTCTGCTTTCTCATTAGCACCTATCTGTCTCAGATTGTTTTTCTTTGCATCATCTTGCTGCTGTTCAATTTTCATTTCTTTGTTTCTTGTTATTTTTGAGAGATCCTTTCCTTTATGATCACTAGCTGTAATGCTGTCTTCAAAGTCTGAAAATCTGTTTTTCAGTTCAAGTGGTTTTTCTGACTTTCAATGGAATTTTTAATTTCCTGGATATTGCTTTGAATCTGTTTATGCATTCTAATTCTTTCAAGGTTTTCATCATTTTCCTATGTGCCTCTATTTTTTTAAAATCTATGTCTTCTTTAAATATGCTCAGCCTTTCTTTCATTATGGTTGTTTCTTTTCTTTTCTTCTTCTTCTTCTTTTTTTTTTTTTTTTTTTTTTTTTGCCTGAGAGATTTTTTATCTAATTTTCTTTGCAACCACATGGAGTTTTTTTTTAACTTCAGTTGCTATAATTTCAGAATTTAAGGTGTATGGTATCCAATTTCTTCTATGTCTATGTCTCCTGGACTTGTTCTATATGGATGAGAGGTCTGAGATTGCATTTTGTTCCTTTGTCTCGACATTTTCTATTTTTTAAAAAGTTTTTATTTGTTTTCTATGATGATCCTTGTGAGTTTTGGTGGCAGGTAGCATATCTGTAGTATGAAGGTCTCTCTAGGAAAAGTTTGTTTCTTTTTTGGCTATCTTCTGTGTGTAGGAGACTTTTGGACTTTTTCTATCCCAAGACCTTATTTTCCCAATTAATCAAGAGCAGAATGTTGGTTTCTGTTTGGCTCAGTCCCCAGTCTTTTAGTGTAGGGCTGTGTTGCATTTGTTACCCCAGAGCTTCCCAGTATTTTTACACAAGGGAAAACAATTTATTACAGCAGATATGACAATCTAGATATTGTAGCACAATTAGCAATAAACATAGCATCAAGTGGTTTAGAAATAAAATCTGTGGTAACTGTTGATTTTGTACCTTAGGGCATAGGAACAAAGTCTACAGTTATATAACAGAACCAACCATAAATTAGGGATTTATATGCAAACTGTTTTCCCGTGTAGAGTGAATTTACTCTGGGTTCCTCTGGATGAGCTCTGGATGATGAATGGCCACTTACCACATTGGCTATCCATCCTGCTGTGTAGGGGAATGAGCTAGCCACCCACATTCCTCTGGACTGAGGTTCCTGGAGTAGTGGAGAGGTGATGGGTTGGGTTTCTGTCCTCCTCTGTGGCTCAGTGGAGTGGTAATGGAGTGTCTCAGGTTGGAACCAAGGAAACTGCTCCCATACAGGTTATGCAGTGGTGGTGATAATCTGTTCCTCTGAGAAGAACTGGCTGGAGGAACAGGTAGTGGCAGCATTGGCTGAGATTGGACCAGGACAACCATTTTCTGATGGAGGTTACTGAGAGGGTAAAGAAAAGCAGCTCAACTGTGACACAGTAAATTCAAGGGCTTAGCTGATATTCTAGTGTAGATGTAGGCAGGCAAGTGGGTATAAAAGTCTGGAGGTGAAGATAGAAGTTTATCTCCAAGTTCATAGCAAGCATTCAAAGACATAAACTTATGTAGAAGGGATAAAGGTTTTACCCAGGGAAAAAGAAAAGAATCCTTCAGATTCATATAAAAATATTTCACTATTTAAAGAAAAATTTCCTTACTCAAAGTGCTTTAATCATGTTGTTATGAATAGCTGTTAGGTAGAAATATTATAGGCAGAGAGGGCTAGGCTCTTGGAAGAACCAGCGTAAATTGTGAAAACAAGGGCCCTGTGCTATGGTCCTGTCCAACATGAGGCAAATGCTAAGGCAGAGCCTCCAGTCAGGAAGAAAGACGCAAGTGGGAAAGGAGAGCAGACTCCACCTTGTGCTGCAGGAAAAGCCAAGAGGTCAGCTCGCTTCAGCTTTGCGGCTTTTTTCTTCTTTTAGTATTCTGGAGCCCACAAGTTCTATAAATTCTCTCTTTAGTAGCAATAAAACATCTTGCACACTGTACCTCACCGTGGTCTTCCTGTGTCACAAGCCCCATGCCCAGGCTCAGGCTTGGATGGGCAACACAGGCACTGTGCAGGGGCCCCAGCCTCGCCCTCTTGCCACCTCCCTCCCCTCAGCGCTCAGTCTTCCCTGCAAGAGGCTTCCTTCCACTGCCCACACCTGTGTCAGCCATTCTGGGGAATGTGGAGGACAGGTCCATCTCAGGCTGGCCAGGCAGAGCTGCCCACATTGACCACATCAGATGGGATGTGTGTGTTTGGTATCTCAGGGGCCCATGTGGCAACCACACTTGTTGGTGACCACTACGAAGCGGCTCTGAGCAGGATTTAAATTTTACTAATTGGCTTTCTATGTTTATCTGTGAGTCTGTCCTAGGCCTCGGCCCTTGCCTGGTGATGGGAGCTGATTCATAGTAAGTGAACCTCTACGAATCACTGGTCCTGGCTGAAGCCAGTAGTGGCCTGTGAGGCCAGAGATACCTCAAAGGGCAAGATAAGGCCACAGCTGTGGACACTCTGGCTCCAACCCCAATTAACTAGGTAGAGACTGCAGCTGCAAAGATTACTCCTACAGTTTTACTTCTACCATGTCTTCATGATAATACAGTGCTACTGAGTTGACTTGGTTCATTACTTGCAGATGCCCTTGAAGTAACTCCCAAGGTCTTGCTCATTGCCTGCACTTTCCTCAGTTTCTCCGTCCTTTGTCCTTGGTCCTAATATAAGTGGACTGACCCAGAGAATCCTTTGTCTTTACCCTCGAAGCCTCTAGCTTAATTAAAGGCTTTTGACCCTTCTGGAGCCCTACAAATCATACAATTTCTCACTTTTTATTTAACCTCTACTGTACACTCATTTGGGAGACTGGGGATCTAGGACAGAACCCAATACACACTGAACCCACAAGCTGCTGCTGGGGCAGCACATACTTACGCTGTCACAGCACTGGATGAGGGGAGCCTAGGGACAAGGTGTGGGCAGATTAGTTTATCCTGAGGCCTCTCACTGACTTCCAGACATTGTGACCTCTCTGTTCCCTGTGTCCTAAGATTGGGTCCAGTGAGCTGCACATTCCAAGTATCACCCTAGAAGCTGAGAATTCAGGTTTAATTGCAGTGTTGGTACTTGTGATAAATAAGTGGATTTTGGGTTGTGGTTTGGGTACTTGGTTTCTAAAATGTTTGTCATCACTGCTATATTTTAACAGTCATATTCTGGCAAGAGGCAAGACAGGGAGACCAGCTAGGCATCCACATGCCTTAGACACCTGCACCTTGGCAAATCATACCCCTCCTCACATTTCCCACCCGGACTAAGCCATGATATGATGGTCCTATCCTGTCCCTCACAACCTAACCTTCAGCTGTGCCTGCAGAGCAACCAAGCAGGACCCTGGGCTCTGCACCTGGGGCCTCCTAGCACACTGATCCGGGCCCCAGAGGCCACTCAGACTCCAGCCCAGTAGAACCTGCTGAGCCCAACTTCTGACTCCCTCCAGTGTCACCAGCTCTGGGCAGACACAGAGGGGCAGAATGGATTGGAAAGGACCTAAGCAAGACATGTGGGTCAGGGGATACAGGGATACAGGGATGTAGGGATTATCACTGGAACACACACCATCATAGCCCAGAGACTGTCACATGACACATATCCTTCTCCATGTGGGAGCTATCACTGACATAAACCACCACAGCACAATACTGTGTTGCTCTGCACGTCCCACCCTGTCTTCTCTTCTTCCTGCCCTCCACACCCTCACTGTCTCCACCTCCTCCACTCAGTGACCATGAGATTCCATTCCCTGTGAAGCCCTGGCTTCATAGAATTCTCCTATCATGGTTAGTTCCTTCTCAATCTGGTTCTCCAGTCTGTAGCACACTGAAGTCACCCACACCTGTTCCCAGACAACTCTCTAGTCCTCCTCATGCTCTTGCTAACACATGGCACAAGATGTGCCTGATGCTCCATGGATGTCAAAACTATACTATTGCACAAAGAGAACTGGTCCAAACCCAGACCCAAGACTTATGTTGGGTAGATGACCCACCTTGTTGGCCTCTGGACTCTTTTCAAAAGCAGCTACAGGGCTGGAGAAATAACTCAGCAGCATAAGCACCTGCCTGGCAAGTGCAAAGTCATGAGTTCAATTCCCAGTACCAAAAAACAAAAACAAACAATCATATGTGTCAATAGCAGCTACACAGCTACACTAGGACAGGTGGCAGTCAGGGACCCCAGGGAATAAGGATGCTCCACAGCAGTATGTGGGCAAAAATCCCCAGGTGCCTGCTGCCTGCAGCAGACAGGTGCAGAAACACAGCAGGAGGACACAGAGCACAGGAACAGGGGACAAGTCAGGCCTTAGGCAACAGCTGGCTTCCAGGCCACAGGCACACAGGAAGGATGTCATTACTGAAGATCAAATGATTGCCCTCACTGTCCACTCCATACTGCTGGCATGCTGCCACAGAAGGAGAGTGCTCACGAGCTCAGTCAAAGGGAGTGTGTGGGAGCACTCAGGGTTTGATTCACATGGCTCTGCTCTTCTGCCTGAGAACTTCACACTCCAGACAGCACCACTCCTTAACCAGGATCACAGAACAGAGAAGCCCTTGCAAACCACTGTGGATACAGAAGTAAGAGGGAGTTAAGTACATGATGTTGGCAGTATTTTATTTTAAACCTTCGTCATTGTTATTACCACTTGCACTGGCAAAGGTGACTGAGACAGACATCATTAAAATGTTCACCCATATATTTGAAGTCACCTTCAACAGAACACAGTTCAAAGGGCACACCATGTTCTAGCTTCCACAGAATGTCAAAGATTATTAGTGAAAGTTCTCCAGAGAAATACTACCTATGGATGATGATGGAATGATAGATAGAGATCAATGATTGACAGACACATAGATGACAAACAGATGATAGACATGATAAATACATAATATTTAGAGGGGTTACATATAAAAAGATACATAGATTACAAATAGATAATAGATAGATAACTGTGGCTCCAATTACAATGATGTGAAACAGTTACAGATATACATACAGATTAGATCCAGTTATGGACACACATACAAAGATAGGAGAACATTTTTCTGGGACTGGTCCATGTAACAAGTGTGGAGACCAGAGCAAGGTGAGGACAATGCAGACATTGACAGCTGGGGCCAGCATTGGCACCCATGGGGCAGGAGGAGTAAGCACGCCCCCAGGACAGGAAGCAGTGGGCAAGGGTAATCCCTGAAGGCCCACAGGGCAGAATGGGGTATAAGGGAGACCGTGGTCATTCTCCAAGCCCAGAGGCTCCAAGAAAGCCAGGGAACAAAGGCAAGGCCATGGGTAAGGTCTGCAGCTCTGGGAGGTTCAGTTATCCATCCTCTTTCCTAGGTCTATCCGCTGCCACCCAGCACACAGCCTTCTCAATCCCAGAACCACAGCCTAACCAACCTCAAGGTGTCTGGTGGGCTGGGCACAAAGGCCCCTGTCCCTACGTCCACAGCCTGGGAAGAGCAAGAAGGGAAGTGCTAGGAGGAGCCAGTGGTGTCCTCTGCCTTCCATTTATGCCCATCACTCAGTACACTGTGACACACACCACCTCACCTGTTGGGCAGGGGGTTTCCTACCTCAGAGCCAAGACTCCTTCTATAAGAGGAGTAAGGACAGTGGCCCCAAAATGAAGTCTGGAAGCCCAAAACGGAGTCTGCTAAGTCATGATCTTCCAGAGATCTTACAAAAAATCTGCAGAGTGTTTCTAAGCTGTCTGTGTGACCTCCCCAAAGTATGATCAGGTGGACTACTGGTTCAGGAATGCATCGGCTCTGTATGGGCATTGTATGGGCATATAGTCTTCTGTAAGGGAGAGATCGTATTGGCTACACAATGGCCCAAGCTCCCTTCTAAACTTCTTAAAAACCCCTAGACAAAGATCCCTCATGGTTATCCTACTCAGAAACCCCACCAGGTAATGGGAGTTTTACTTCTTTGCTATTATGTCTTTCATTTCTTTCATTTTCATATTTTAAATAAATGAAAATCCTTCTTCCTCCATCTTGGCTTTATTTTTCATCACCATGAGACATGGCCGCAGCATTTCTGTAACATACTTAGGGGCTCTTCCAGGATTCTAAGAGAAGAATAAGCAAAGTTTGCATTTTCCTACACTTTTTGGGTTCACTTTGTGGCTTTCTGGTCAAAACAATATCAAGATTCCTATTATGGATTACGAACTGGTGGTCAACTTAACGCCAGCTGGATTACATCAGCATGGCACTGAGCAAAGATGCTCCACCTGAGGAAAGTTGCCAGGATAAATAGGGGGAGAAGAAGGGACGTGTTGAGGGCGTTGAGGTGTTAATTCGTTGTTGCACTGAGGCATTGTGGGTTCTCCTACGAGTTGCTGTTTGAGCTGTTGGTTCTCCTGGAGAAGCTTTGGTCCTCACATCAAGCATTGCTTCCTGGCTCTGGAGGGGAAGATACGTGCCGTTGGTCTCCAGGATGAACTCGTCACACTGCTTCCTGGCATGTGCATGTGACTGTGCTTGTCGCTGGAGGAGCTCGGGGCCTCTGTGTCGCTGAGGATGGCTGTGGTGCCTTTCAGGATAGCCCTGGTCTTTGTTGTGAGTGTGAATTCTTGGCTCCAATGTAGAACCCTCATCCCACTAGCACAGCTCCTTCATCCTGCTGGCATAGACTTTCTGGCTTCCACCACTGACCCGTCTTCCCAGCACAGATCCATAAAAGAGACTGGCGTGAGTCCTTTTTGTGGGCTCTGGACCTCCAGTTGGACTCGTGGGAGGCATTGTCCTGAGCTCTGTGTTTTCATCTGGACTCATGTGGAACATTGCTGCGGGATTTAGGCTCTTGACTAAATAATCTATGTCTTTGGTGTTGCAGATAGATTTCCTGCATTTTCCTGTGTTAACTCCTGGTGACCATTATAAAAATAATATTATAAACTCCATGTCTTGATCCTAATTGTTCTCTGTGCACAACCCCTAACTACAACAATCCCTCATCCAGTTAACCAATCAAAGATGATAAACTCAGTCACTGATCTTGAAGGCTCAGGAGAATAGGTTTCACATAGGTTTGTTGAGCTGATCCCTTTCTAACATAAGTGGTAGAAGTCAGCCCAGTCTCACCTCAGTTTTCCTTTCCCATTTGATTCTTCCACTACTGTGGGAGCAATCTTTGCCCTTGGTGTTCTTGGCTGTGGCTCCTTTCACTCACTGTAGCTTTTAAAGAAAATGCATCACCTTTCTGTATCATGACTGTTTAAGAAGCTCATCCAGGAGCTTAAAATAACCTATATCTTGTCTCATCCCAAGTGTCGAGGCGACTCATCAGACAGTTAAAGGCTTTTAGAGTACCCACTTGTCAAGGTTTATGTTGGTGGCCCACAGGCCTCCTGCATTTAAATTATGCATCTGTGATTGGTTCATTGTATAGTGCTTAGATTATTGGTGTCAGTGCTACACCCACATAGGCGTGGAGCCAGGATGTGATGTAATGGCAGGAAGAAGTCATGTCTTGCTCTTTTGCCAGTTTCTGCCTTTCTGGTTGCAGCTGCCATAAACTGCAGCCCTGCCATGCCACCCTGCCTTGGAGTCAACTGAGTATGGACTGAAACCTCCAAAAACTGTAAGAAATAAACCTTTCCTTTCCCAACTTTGGGCTTCAAGTATTTTGTCTCAGCGATGAGTAAAAAGTAACTAAGATACCACTCTTTCAAATTATTTCCATGAAAGAATAACACAGTCATAGACAGACCATTATAGTCTCCACCAGGCTCAAGATGACTCCCATGCATCTTCTAGGTCTATGTTTCATGTTTGTGCAACAAAAGAGTAGAATTTCTTTGTTACATAATCTTCCTATACCCTAAACATTCTTCCCTGCTCGCTACTGACTTCTGAAATCTTTTTTGTTTCCTTTTTAAATCACATATTTTCTGTTGATCAAACTCTCCTTCTCTCACCACTCCCAAACGGCTCTCCTAGACTCCTGAATGTCAGATAAACTGGTGCTTTCAGACAAAAGTTCTAACTTTTATTTCTGAGGTTGATGGGGGAAATTGCTCTTGAATGGTATACAACCTGCATTAGGTCCTAATAGATAACAAGGAAGTCAGTTCCTCTCTAGTGATACCAAGATAAGGAAAAAGCCTTTCTGGCAAACTTTGAGACATTAACAAGATCCCACTGGGGCACATCTTGGCTGGCAAACTTACTTTTGAATTCCAACTTGTGTTGCTGTTTTTTAAAATTTAATTGCTCTGCTTAAAACAATACTTGTGCATTGGGATTGTTCTTAGGCTACAATAAAAAGGTTAATGTACTCTACTGCTGCTTTCTGCTTGGGCCTAGAGAAGGATGCTAGTCAAGGACACTTAGAGGTCTGCTGGTCAGCCAGTCCTAATTATACTTAAACATATATGAACTCACTCTGAGACCAAGGGAAAAATTGTACTAGTGGCATTTTAAAATTCAAGTGTTTACTAGGCTTGTTAAAGAAACCAGTAAGTAGGATTGAGAAGGAAATATATACTTCTGGGACAAGAGTATGTTATATAACAAGGCTTTGCTCTACTGAGTTGGAAAAAGAAAAGACAGAATAGAGAAGTGGACGCCAAAGAGCTTCTCTCTAGGTGGTATGGCAGTTGCTTGGACTGGAGTTAGCCACCAGCTGTTTCAGGGTGCATTTTCCACTAGTCTGTTCCACTACAGTGTTCCTCCCTGAAGCTCTCTGGAGTCTCCTTCTTTCACTTTCATGGATTCAGTTCTCATTTCTCATAAGCCATGACCTGAGAGCCAGGGAGAAAGTACAGATTGTCCCTTTCCTTCTCTGTATTGTGTTCTGTCTCTTAAATTTCTCAGTAGAAATTAATTTTCCTCTTGGATTCTTCCTGTTTTATAGGGATCTACTACTTTTTTCTTCCCCAAATTGTTACTTTCCACTGTCTGGGTTCCAAATCTTGGAGCAGCTAATTTGCTTACCACTCTGCCATTTTCCTGGAAGTCTCTCTGAACCTGCTAGTTCTGTAATTATCTTTTCTTTTTCCAAGGGAAATAAGTAGAATAGCGATATGTCATGTACAGGAAACCAACAATCTTAATGAATGCAAATATTATATGCCATAACATGAGGCTAGGTAAGTAATACCAACAAGGATGAAAATCAGGATAGGGGAATTAGAGGAGAAAGGACAGAGCAGAAGGGAAGGAGAAGAGAATTTTAAAAAAGAAACAAGATGTAGTATCTATGTATACCCACTTCCCAATATAATTATAAACTGTATGCAATAGAAACATGTACTAATAAAAAATTTAAGTTAAAAAATTGTGGCATTTATACACAATGTAGTACTAGTCTACCATGAACAAGGATAAAGTTGACTCATTTGTAAAACAATTTGTGTATCTTGAAATGTTTCTGTTTATTAAATCAGACATATAAGTTTAAATATTGCTTGGTTTTATGTGAAAAACTCAAAATGTAAGTAAACTGCAAAATAAAATATAGACAAAAAAAGAAAAAATTATAATTCAGCATGGACAGTATATCTAAAAGTGTACTTTGATTCAATATAACTTTTTTTAACATATATTTTTGACCTGTTAGTTTGGATACTAATCTGCATGTATGATAATTAACTTTATAAGACAAGTAAGTGAAAAACTGATGCTGGCAAAAGGGGGATGGAGTTGAAGAGGAATAAAAGAATTGAGATGTATTATGACCTATAACAATTCTCACAAGGAATGCAATCATTATATACTGCAAACATACATGGATTAAAAACCTAGAAGGTCGAAGTATGTGAGAAAGGAATGCAAAGGATGTTCATGAAAAAAAAATGTGTATGCTTGGTTACTTTGTTTGCTCTTGTCAGCTTGGTTAGGCTGTAGCTGCTCCTTCTAAATCTCCTTGTTGCTGAGGCAGCTACAGGGAGGTCTACAGTACCAAATCCTGAATCAACAATCACTCCTCCCCAGGCCCCAGCTCCACTCCCTACACTGTCAGCAATGGTCCTTTATTTTCCCCTGTGCTGGGGATTAAGGATGCAGGCATTACAGCCCAGCAGGATTTTCTGTCTTCTTAGGTGGGGATAATGTAAGGGGGCATGTGCTGGTGATGACACAGTAGATGAACACCTAGGTCTCTGAAAGTTTTGCTTTGAGTTTGGATTTGATGGCAAATGTGCCTCTGAAAGAATGCTTACATGGATAATTTGCCTGGCTTCATGGCTGCCTTGAGTGCCATAGCAGGGGTTCTACTGAAGTCATTACTAAAATGCTCTTCAGTTTCATCTACAGAAGTATTTCAATTTCTTTTGGGAAAAGAAGTTCAACTTCTGGTCAAAACCAAAGGGCTGTAGCGACAGAAAAAAAGAGCAAAGGGCATGCCCATCAGAGCAACTAACCCTGCAGCCTCACTCCCTCTCAATCCTAGTTTGTGGTCATCAGCAACCAGGACCTCACAGGTGGCCAAGGGATGATACGGTAATGTCAGCTGCATGTGTGGGAACCACAGGCACAGTGTGTTCTGATGCCCCTCCTAGAGACCCTCAGGCAAGAGGCTGTCCAGGCCTCCAACTGTGTTAGGAGCAGGGACATGGAGAGACTCCTGAAGATATGGAAACCTGCAGAGATGTCAAAGTGTGCAGCAGAAGTTGCACTTGGCCCATGTCTACTCTACATCCCCAGGGAAGATGCTGCAGGCAACCCTGGGAGACGTAGGGCAGCTTCACACATAGTCTTATTTCCATGGTCCCCACATCTTCACTGCTGCCCAACAAAGACATGGCATGTTCAGAGGCAGCAAGAGCCACACAGAACTGCAGGCCAACATGTGTACAGCACATGCTGGCCCTCTCACACAGCAGCTGGCTGAGGACCCCAACCTGAAAGCTGATGGTCACCTGCTTGTATCAGGCCAAGGTCAGCACCTGAGGGTACCAGCTGTGAGCCCAATATAAGACAAGTGTGGCAGCAACTGAGGCCCTGCATATTCCCATCTGGGCCTGGGGGACAAGCCAGAGCACTGCAGGCCTCATTTCTCACACACAAAACGGCTGCTACCCTCACCCCACAAAGCTGTAGGTGAAGCAGGAGCAACATGGGCAGCAGAACCCCAAGGGACAGGCAAGGAGTCCAAGAGAACAGAGAGAGGACAGGCCTCTTGCCTTGTGGAGCATGTGTGTGTCCCCTGCCCTCACCTGACCTCTCACTGTGGCTCAGCCAACTTCCCAAGAACAGAGAGCATAGGGGCCTTCCCACTCTACTTTTAGCTGAGGGCCCTAAGGCAGAGCTCCCTGCTCAGAATCACCTGGGCAAAAAATAGCAATGATAATTCAGATCACATTTCCTGGAGCTATCAAGGGCCCCTCACAGATGGCTGCAGATGTGGACTGCTGTCCTGGCCACAGGAAGCCAGCAGAGAACCTCAAAGTATCCCAACCAAGGAGCCTCACACTCAGCATGAGGATGAGGCATGGGGTTCTGGTGGAGTGGTGACCTGTGATACCCACCCTGAATGGACAGGGTGCTTGGTCAGTATATGGCCAACACAGTCATTTTTCCTGCTGTGCCACAGGAAGGTAAGAGCAGTCTGATGCCAGCCTGGAGAACTGGGCCTGCAAAGCTCAGTCACAGCTACGCCAGCTCAGGCTCAGGAAGGCCGGGTGGTAGGAGGCTGAGCTAGTGCAGGGGCCAGAAGGACATCCGCAAGATACCAAATAGCAGCAGGGAGTTACCCTGTGCTGAATGGCACAGCAGCAGCCCAGAGTCTAGAGAAAGAGTGACCAGCAGGACTGACGTTGGCTGAAAGGTCTTGTCTGAGCCAAGAACATTAGGACTGAACTGGGTTGGGTCACGGGGAGCTGGCTCTTCTGTGCTGAGTGAGGTAAAGCTGGGCCAAGATGGGCTGGGCCATGTGGGTCTGAACTGGGTTAAGCTGGGCTAAGCCAGGCTGACCTGGACTTAGCTCACCTGGCTAAGCTAGGCTGCACAGATAGAGAAATTTCCTAAGCTGCCCCATTTGTTTGCTCTGCAGTGATTCGCTGTCCTCACACTTGTGGGTCTGGATTCTGTTTGCTTCCCTGGGGGAGCAAATCCATTAAGTATCATAGCGGTATCAGGATCTGTGCTTGGGGGCTGCTGTAAGGAGAGGCTGAACCCCTTGGGGTTCCAGAGCTGGCAGAAGTACAGGTCTAGCTGCTAACAGAATCACCCAGGGAGCAGAACCAGGTGACCTCTGACCTTGTCTTTGTCCTCATCTACATGCCTTTGAAGTTTTTATTTCACATAAACAGGGTACTTACCAAAAACTTCAGGAATAAAACAAGAGGGCTGATGAAAACCCTGCTGAGTTTCTACCTAACCTCACTGAAACCCTCACCAAATTTACTGATGCACATCCCTGTTCACCAGAATGAACCATCCTTAATCAATTCCCATTTTATCTCCCAAGCAATCCTAATATTAGGGCCAAATTTAAAGTCAGACCTTGGCTCTCAGTCCCCTCAGGGTGACCGTCTAAATGTGGCTTTCTGTGTCTTCAACAGTAGAGAGGAATAGCAAAAACAGGATAGTTTTGATAAGGCTAAATTTTCCTTATCAACTTTTAGCTGTAGCACTTGGGGCTCAAAATAAAACACAGGCCAAAGGGGAACCTAAACTCCGAGTACCCCAAGGACCATGCTTCAAGTGCAGTAATGGACACTGGGCATGTGCCTGTCCCAACCTGTGACCACCACTGGTCCCATCTGCAATCTCGAGGGTCACTGGAAATGTAACTCTCCTGTCCGCCAGAGAGCGTGTAAGTCATCAAACTCCCTATCCTCACTGGAGATCTCATTGCTGCTGCCACCAGAATCACAGCTAACTGAACTACTCAGGATCACTACTGAAGAGGATTGATGGGGTTTTAGGCCTATGGCCCCCACCAAGGTATCTATCTCAGAGCCCCAAGTCTTGCTGGATATCTCAGGTAAAATGTGATTTTTTTTGTTGCCACAAGGACCACCTACAGTGTTCTTTCTGAGTCTTCAGGCCAATGTACATGATCTAGTTTCCATGGCCGACAGCCATCCTACACAACCCCTCCAGATGGAACCCCTTATAGGTTTCAAACTCTTTTCTTTACTCACAATTTTCTTATTATCCCAATCTGCCCCACACTTATTAGGTAGAGATGTCCTCCAAAAACTCAATTCTTACACTTTTTCCCCATGGCTCTCATACTTTTGACCCACCTATTATGTGCCACTACCCCTGCCCCTCCCTTTTTTGTTGATCCTATAACCTGGGATACCTCCAATCCTACTTATGCCACCTATGTCACTGCAGTGATAATTCACCTCAAAGACCCTTCAGTCTTTCCCTGCATCCCCCTAATATCAAAAAGCCCCGAAACACCAAAAAAGGAATCAAACCTATAATCCATTGCTTTCTTAAGGTCACCCACTTGTCCTACAACACCCATATTCTCCCTCTACTCAAATCCAGTGATTCCTACTGCTTAGTACAAGACCTCAGAGCCATTAACAATGCAGCGGTACCACTTGGTGGTACCAAACACTTACATTATATTGTCTCATATTCCCCAGTCTACCTTCCACTTTTCTGTGTTGGATCGTAAAGATGCATTTTTACTATCTCTTTACACCAATTGTCAAGATCTCTTTCACATGTACAGATTCAGATACCCTCCATACTACACAGCTCACATGGACAGTCCTACCCCAGGGATTCAGGGAGTCTTCACTTCTTTAGCCAAGCCCTTGATGTCGACCTCAAGGCTCTCCACCTCAAACTCAGCTTCTCCCATATATGGTTACCATTCTCAACTTTCTCTCAGGTCATGAATACAGGGAATCCACCACAAAAGCCCAAGTAGCTTCACCAGAAATTAAATATCCGGCGCTCATCCTCACTCCCACCACAAATTCAATTACTGCTGACCACAAAGCGCTCCTCTGTGACTCCAGGAGCCAACTACAAAACTTCTGTCCTTTCTTGGTCTAGCCAACTTCTTTTGTCTTTGGATCCCTAACTTTGCAACTCTTGTCCAACTTCTCTATAAAGCATCTAAAGGTTCCATGTCAGGCCACTCAGCCCCACCATTTCTATACATTCTTCATTTTACAAACTAAAAGGGGCCCATTTAAGGTCCCCAGCCCTCATTCTCCCAAACCCAACCCAACCCTTTATTCTATATACAACTCTCAGGAATACAATGCTGTAGGAGTTCTGGGACATAAAAAGGGAGCTTCCTTCCAAGCAGTAGCACACCTCTTAATTAGACAACAGTACATGGCTGGCCTACCTGTCACTGGGCTCTTGCCTCAGCAGTCACATTAACACAAGAGGCAAAAATGCTCACTTTAGGACAATCAATCACAGTCCACTCACCTCATCACCTTAATGAGCTCTTCTCACACTAAACACTCCTAATACTCAGTCTTAATGACTCCTTCCCACCTACTACAAGTTCACTTAACACTCATACAAGATCCTACAATCATTATCTCCACTAGCAGTCCCCTCAACCTGGCCAGCTTACTCCCCACCTGATAAAGTCCCTCACAATTGCACTGAGGTCTTACAGATGACTCCTACCACTTCCCCACATTAATAGCACTCCTCTCTCTACAGCCTTTGACACATGGTTCATAGATGGCATCTCAACCAAAACTCAAAACAGACACTCAAAAAAAATGGCAGGATATGCTATAGTCAGTGGCACTCAGGTAATAGAGCCAAGTCCACTGCCACGTGAAATGTCTTCACAAAAAAGTAGAACTTATTGCCCTTTCATAGGCCCTCACTCTAGCCAAAGACAAATACATAAATATCTATACTGACTCAAAATACACATTTAATATCTTTCATTCCCATGCTGCCATCGGGCAAGAAAGGGGTCTAATCAGTACCCAAGGGACCCCTGTCACTAAACTCATCCTCAAACTTACTAGAGGCATCACAGCTCCCAAAATAGGTAGCAATAACCCACTTCAAGAGACACCAAACATCATCAAATCCTATCTTTCAAGGTAATACCATAGCTGACACACAGGCCAAATTGGCTGCACAAGCATTATATCCTTCTAATCGTCTCCCCATTATGTCAAACATCCCATTCCCACCTCAATACTCACCCAACCAGCTACAATTAGTTCACAGACCTACCTATGACCAAAATACTCAGGGAAGGATTTTCCAAGAATCAGAACTACTTCTCTCAGACCAGCACCATTACTGACTTACACAACTGCTTTCATATAGGCACTCAAGCTCTATATAAACTCCTAAATCCATTACTAAATCCATTACTATCCTTCTCTAAAAAGTATTATGCATCAAGTCACTCACAACTGATGACAGTTTGTGCCAAAACCTCTCTTTAGGGACACCTATCTCCTCTTTCCTTCCCAACCCACCAACTTTGGGGGGACACACCAGGTGAAGACTAGCAGATAAATTTTACACACATGCCTATATAAAACCTTCAAATATCTCCTCACTTTCATCTGTACTTTCTTGGGATGAACAGAACACCTTTCCCACCCAAGAGACTGTGGATATAGTTTCCACAATTCTGATACAAGAGATTATTCCCCCATTTGGATTACCTCAAACTATTGAATCAAACAACAGATCAGGTTTTATCTTCCAAATTACTCAACAAGTGTCCTCAAGCCTAGACATCACTTGGCATTTACACATACCACCCACAACCCACAATCTTCAGGAAAAGTAGAAAAGGCAAGTCTTCTAAAAATACACTTTGCAAAATTCATTCTTGAGCACACTTACCCTAGCCCACAATTCCCTCCCTGAGCCCTAACTCAACTTAGGAAACTTCCTTGGGCACCCACTTTCCTAAAGCCAATTTTTACTCTACAATCTTAACCCACAAAATCTTCCTCCTATAGCCAATTCTGTCCCAGTTCTTTTATCTCTCAGACTTGCTATGACAACATGCTGATCTTTGTCTTCTGCTGGCAACAGATAATCCCAAACCAGAATCCCCTGTAACTCCTGGAGATGTAATATATCTCAAATCTTCTAAGCCCATAGGTATACAGTCCAAGTGAATGAGATCCCAGTTGGTCCTCTTCATGACACCAACAGCAATCAAGGTCCTGGGCCTTTCTTCCTGCTTTATCACTCAGGCCACACAGTGCCCTGACAACAAAGAATCTTGACCCCAAATTCTCACCTCCAAAGTAGTCATCACATCTCCTGTCCCCTACATCTTTGTCTCACCAAAAATCTCTAACCAAACTTCTAAACTAACCCATGTACTACCCCATCTGGTTTCTGATTCACTACCTCCTGTTACTTGTTTGCTGCTGGGTTCTGCACTGTTATCCTAGTCTTCCATACCTCACATAACGTAGCTTTTATACTCTTTTATGTGGTGATGATCCTAACTCTCTCCATCCCTGTTTTGCCAAACATTCTTAATAAATCTAACATGAGGTTCTTTATAATCTAGGTCTTTGTTTCACTCACTTTGTCACCATTATCCCATCTTTCAATTTATAATTTTTATCTCACCAAACAAGATCAGCTAGTCCTCATCTCATCATTGTAGCTCAAAAAAACCGAACTTTAGTCATTCTTACATTTGATGTCCACTGGTGTTCCCTGGCCTGTATTGACACAACTCTGTGCCTGGTATCATTTCTGAGACAGTATTCTATTATGTCCAAAAACCCCCTCTGCTATGACATATCATTCTTTTATTGTCCCCAGTGGGGCTGTGAGTCAACAGGTTTAAAATTGCTTGTTAATTTTTGGACAAACCATGATAATTATCTTTAAATATCTTCTGGATGTCTATATGGGGTCATTTCACCCTACACTTCACCATCATTCATCCAGAAACATTTTCACTACGTCCAAAAAGCTAAACCTGGAGGCTCCAGATATATGATGCCTGTAATAAGGATGTTTCAAGCCTTTTACAAGAGACTACTACCTAACATACAATCGCTCCCTCTTGATCTCTGCCCTTTTCATATCCCCACCTCACTCACAGTACCTTAACCACACCTTCCAGTTCCTAAAAACTGCCGAACACCCAACACTGCAGACTTTTCTGATTGCTGGCTCTGCTCATCCTTTCTGAAGATTGTTACATCCAATTTCCCTAAATACATCCTCATTCCAAGCCAATCCAAAAGCTATAAAATTCTTGGCCCTCTGAGCCTAGCTCCAGGACAACTGTGACCAAAAATTCTTTCTTGCATCTACTATCCTAAACTCTCCAAGTCTGCTTCTCAAGTAGGAGCTCTAACCCTCTGCACACACCTCTGCCCCATTTTAGGGATCTCAGCTTCCATCTGCCCTTCCCATGTGCTACTGTCTGTGGCCAAGGAGCATTTACCTATCTTCCATCAACATGGCAGGGTTCCTGTGCACCGGTGGTTGTAGCACCACAAGTTATGTTCCAAAGTAAAGCACAACTCGTAACAGGGCTACATAATAACTCGTTTTCTTTTCTTTTTAACTTTTCACTCCCACATCACCAAATATCCCAAAGAGTAATACCTATCACTCCAATTCTAACAGCTCTAGGCCTCTTCTCAGCCACTACCATTGGTGGTGAAAGTATTGGAGTGGCCATTCACTTCTACACCCAGTTGTCTTATGAACAAAAGACAACTCTTTACAGTGTTTCAGTCTCTGACTTCCTCCAAGATCAAATCAACTCACTAACTGCTATAGTTCTCCCAAACCATCGAGCTCTTGATGTTCTGTAGGCTGAAAAAGGTGGCACATGTGCCATGTTGGGAGAATACTGTCACTTCATAAATCAGTCAGGTATTGTCAAAAATGAACAAAACAAAACTCTAAGACCTCACTTGCAACATACAAAAAATGACCACTAGCTCCTCTCTCTGGTCCTCTTGGTGGCCCACCCTAGATTCCTACATCCCTATCATCCTCCCCATCCCCATTCCTCCCCATCCTCACAATTCTTTTTTGGCTTCTCAAAGAACACTGTACCATTAAAATTCTTTCGATATTTCTCTAACCCAATCCAGTGAAGGAGCCAGAGATAAAAGCTTATCCATGTTTTCTCTTCTTTGCTCAGCTAAAACTTCCTCTTTCCTTTTGCATGCACACAAGCCAATGCTCTCCTAATCAGCTGCTAATATGTCACCTTGCCTGCCTCCCTAAACCCCAGTCCAATCCAATCTAATATAGTCCAACCACTTCTTCGTCTGAGTCAGAGGGAACTTATATTTTTCTGTAAACTTCCTGTGCATGCAATAAAGGGTTATCTCCCTCTTTGTCTCTTATCAGCACTGAAAAACCTAATACAGACAAGATAAAAAAATTATTAGTGCAGCTGGGGCAGGGTGAGGACTGCATGCACCCAGATGTTGTGGAAAATGGTGGAGCCCAGGTATCTGGTGTCCCGTGATAGATGGCTCTCTGTCCCCAAGCAGACAAAGGAGATGTTCTCAAACATTTACAAGATCCAGGAGATCATGGATGGGCTGGGCCTGGAGGAGGAGGAGAAGGTGATTAGTAGAACAGAGGGTAACACTGATGACTCGCTCACTGATGGAAATGCCTCTGCTGAAGGCACAGAGGGTAAAAGCACCAAAAGCACAGTAGTCAGTGGTGTTGATATTGTTATGAATCCAAACTTGCAAGAAACCAGCTTCACAAAACAAAGAGGCCTACAGGAACTGTATCAAAGATTATATGAAAACAATCAAGGGCAAATTTGAAGAGCAAAGACCAGAAAGAGTAAACCTGTTTATGACAGGGGTTGCAGAACATATCAAGCATATCCTTGCTAATTTCAAAAACTATCAGTTCTTTATTGATGCAAACATGAATCCTAATGGCATGGTTGCTCTCCTGAATGCCATGAGGATGGTGTGACCCCCTCTTTATGATTTTAAGGATGGTTTACAAATGGAAAAGTGTTAATGGATTCAGTGATTACCTTGGATCTATCACTTGTCATAACTGGCTGCTGTTTGTCATTCATGCAACATCAGGATTTTGAACAAATGGGACTGATGTCATCTTGAGTGCTTTGTTTATTTTGATTGTGATTTATTTGGAGTGGCAGTATTACTTTTTAGGGAGAAAAAAACACGTCATTGTCTAACAACAAAGTGTATTTAAACTTAAAAAAAAAACCCAAATGATTTGCTGCATCGAAAAGACTCGTGCAGTGCAAAAATAGCTGTGAATCCCCACATCAAATATATGGATCAATCTCAAATAACCTTATGATGGATCTGTGTTTTGAAAAACATGAACAGTTTAAACCCAAAACTAGCACAAGAAAAGAAATCATAAATATCAAGCAAAAATGAATGAAATTGATACTAAAAATTGAAATTAATGCATCAAAGTTATTCAAAAGAATAAACTAAACAAACCCTAGCCAACATTGCTAAAAGAAAGCAAGAAAAAATCCATATCAATGTAATTAAATACAAAAAAAGGTGAAATCACATGTGTACCACTGACATTCAGAAAATGTTTGTAAATAATACAAGAAGTTTTACTCCACTGGGAGAATATAGAAGAAATGGACAAATGAAACAGATCATCAAAACGATCACACATCATGATCAAGAAGGCTTCATCTCACACATGCAAGGTAGTTTCACATATGCAAATCAATAAATGTAACACACCACATGAACAGAAGACAATAAACCAAATGATCATTTAAACAAAGAAAAGCTTTCAACAAATATAACTTTGATTCATGACTTGAAAAACCTGGAAAGTATACGTAGACATAGTTCTTTTAGAATCTAGCAAACATCAAATTAAATGAAAAACTGAAAACTTTCTCTCTAAAACCACAAGCAAAAGAATGTCCATCATTACCACTCCTGTTCAATACTGTCGTGAAATAATAGCCAGAGCAATCAAATAGGAGAAATAAAAAGAATACATAGATGAAAAGGAGTAAGTCAAAGTATCATTACTTGAAGCTGATAGGACCCTTTACATGGATGCCAAAACAATTCCACCAAAAAATTCCTATGCAAATATGCTGAGATAACAAGACAAAAATCAACACACAAAACCACTAGTAGTCCTGCACAGCAATAATGAACTCATTAACAAAAATGTTAAAAACACAAATAATTCACAATACCTTTAAGAATAATTAAATACTTAGGAATTAACCTACCAAAAGAAAAACACTTCTATAAATAAAACTACAGTATACAAAAAAATCAAGACTTTAGAAAATAAATCTCTTGTTGCTGAATATGATACAGTATTGTCAAAATGTTCATACTTCCCAAACTAAGATATAAATTTAATGAAATTACAATCAAAATACCAAGAGCATTCCTTCAATATTTAGAGAAAAAAATGCTAAAATTCATATGGAACACTAAACAAACAATTTCAACAAGGATGAAAAAGGGGATGGGGAGCTGGTAGAAGAAGACGGAATGAAAAAGGGATTTTAAAAAAAATCTATGATATGTACATGCAAATACTCCCAAGATGATTATAAATTCCAAATATGTAATAAAATTCTTTTAAAAAGAATTTTAAAAGGTTACATTCACAACTCTCTCAAAATATATATCTCAATATAAACTATAGCACCAAATTCAAAAAATATCTTTTGTTAGAAACAATATGGTACAGCAAAAATTTTTAAAAAGTGGCAAAATCTCAGTGAAAACAAAACACAATTAACAATAGTCATATTTTTAGTGAATTATGCCTCCCAATTGTTAAAAAAATAAAAGCACACAATTATTTTATTTGTAAGTAAAAAATATATGTACATTCATCATTTAAGACACTATGCATTAAGCTCTAAGACACACAAAAATATGCAATTATGTAAACTCATTTTTATATTAAACACTAAAATACATAACCAAGGTATTTACAGATTTACTAAAAAGCACATTTTATTTTCAGATATCTTCATCTTGGGTTGTATTTTTTGAAACATTCATGAATAAACATTAACATAAAACTGTTCTTAGTAATTATTTCTACTGGTCTCTACTACGTGAGAAATTTTCAAAGGAGTTTTAAATAGGCCTACAAATACAAAGTTTCTCCCCAATACTTCTTTCATGTATGTGGTAATATGTGCTTGTATTGCTTTCTCACACTGTCTACATGCACAGGGTTTCTCATCAGTGATACATAGGTATTTTTTATTTTTGTGGAGGACTTAGCAGCTGTTATGGTTTATGTCTAGGTGTCCCTCCAAAGCCTCATGTAGTGACAGAGCTGAGTCTAGCATTTGTGATTGATTTGTTGTCTAGATCTGGGATTGGCAGTGTGAGTGTGCCAGCATATAACATAAGGGAGGGAAAAAGGTGTGCTCTTCCCCTTTTGCCCTTACCACATCTGTTGCTTGTAGTCACCATGATGGCTGCCCCTTAGCCACACCACCCTACCGTGAAACCAGCTAAGTATGAACTGAAACTTCCAAAAAGTGTAAGCTGAATAAATCTTTCTTCCCTCATTTTGGGCATCAGGTATTTTGTCTCAGCAATGGGAGAAAAGTAACCAAGACACGAGTAAATCCTTTCCTACATTGCTTACATGCATAAGGTTTCTCCCCAGTGACTTTCTTCATGTATCTGACAATTACCACTTGTGGTAAAAGCTTTCCTAGACTGCCTCTACACAGAAGGTTTCTCTCCAATGAATCCTTTCATGTCTTTGACACTGACCATGTGTGCTGAAAGCTTTTCCACATTGTTTACACATATAAGGTTTCTCCCCAGTGTGACTTCTTTCATGCATCTGACAATTAGCATGTAGGCTAAAAGCTTTTCCACATTGTTTACATACATAGGGTTTCTGCCCAGTGTGACTTCTTTCATGTATTTGACAATTACTATGTCTGCTGAAAGCTTTCCCACATTGCTTACATACATAAGGCTTCTCTCCAGTGTGAATTCTTTCATGTGTTTGACAATTAACATGTGTACCAAAAGCTTTCCCACATTGCTTACATACATAGGGTTTCTCCCCAGTGTGAATTCTTTCATGTCTTTGCCAGTGCCCATGTGTGCTGAAAGCTTTTCCACAGTGCTTACACACATAGGGTTTCTCCCCAGTGTGACTTCTTTCATGTATTTGACAACTAGCATGTATGCTAAAAGCTTTCCCACATTGCTTACACACATAAGGTTTCTCTCCAGTGTGACTTCTTTCATGAATTTTACAATAACCCCGGGTACTAAAAGCTTTCCCACACTGCTTACACATGTAAGGTTTCTCCCCAGTGTGAGTTCGTTCATGTGTTTGACAATTGACTTGTGTGCTGAAAGCTTTCCCGCACTGCTTACATACATAGGGTTTTTCTCCAGTGTGACTTCTTTCATGTATCTGACAATGACCATGTGTGCTAAAAGCTTTTCCACAATGCTTACATACATATGGTTTCTCCCCGGTGTGACTTCTTTCATGTACTTGACAACAACTGCGTGTGCTGAAAGCTTTCCCACACTGCTTACACATATAGGGTTTCTCCCCATTGTGAGTTCTTTCATGTGTTTGACAATGACTGTGAGTGCTGAAAGCTTTTCCACACTGCTTACACACATAGGGTTTCTCCCCAGTGTGAGTTCTTTCATGTGTTTGACAATTACCATATCTGCTAAAAGCTTTCCCACACTGCTTACATACATAGGGTTTTTCGCCAGTGTGAGTTCTTTCATGTATTTGACAATGACTGTGTGTGCTGAAAGCTTTTCCACACTGCTTACATACATAGGGTTTCTCCCCACTGTGTGTTCTTTCATGTATTTGACAACAACTACGTGTGCTGAAAGCTTTTCCACACTGTTTACATACAAAGGGTTTCTCTCCACTGTGGGTTCTTTCATGTACTTGACAGCAACTGCGTGTGCTGAAAGCTTTTCCACATTGCTTACATACAAAGGGTTTCTCTCCATTGTGAATCCTTTCATGTTTTCGACAACAATTGCGTGTGGTAAAAGCTTTCCCACACAGCCTACAAGCATATGATTTGGTCCCAGTGTGAGTTCCTTCATGTCTTTCATGATGACTCTGTACGCCAAAAACTTTTCCACATTGCTGATATCTATACGGTTTCTCCCCAGTAGGAATAGTTACATGTCCATGAAAAGAATTACTTTGAATGAATGATTCCTCACATTGCTGAGCTACATACAGTTTCTCTCCAGAGTATCTTTGTTCATGTACTTCAATATAGTGGGATAAAATCTCATCTTCTTTACATATATATTGATTTCCCCCACTGGGATTTCTTTCATGGGTCTGAGTATCACTGGGTGTGCTAGAAGTTTCCAATTTTTTCTTCCATACTAAAGTCTCTCTAAGGTGAGTTCTTTCACTGAGATCAGAGCTGGATTGCCCATGTTGATTACATTCATAGGGTTTCCTTCCAGCATTTGTCCTCGCATGCTTCTGAAAGGACTGGAAATCACAAGTTCTTCCATTTTCATTACATTTAGGCAACTTCTTTTTAAATTCCAAACACTCAGGTGGCTTCACCCCAGTGTGAGCTATGATAGGCACATCTGGAGACAAATGCCCAATTAGGGGCTTTCTTTCAGCTGGTTTTAAACCAGCTTGTTTCATGTCCACATTAGCATCTGGAGTCCACAGGAAAATTTCTTCATATTGATTCCAAGCTTTATATTCACAGTATTTTCCTACTTGTTCATTTCTGTGAAGATGAAAAAACAAAAACAATAACAAAAAAGTACCAGTCAAAGTAAATTATCTCCGCATTAATGGGTTAACCTGATCAAGTTCTTACCTAAGAAATATTGACAATAAATTAACTGAATGTCCTGAAGAGTATCTTCAAAACAGCCACTGCCAGAAAAAGTGGCATATATTTGGGAATTTTTAAACTGGAGTATTTTGCAATACATTAGGTTTGGTTTCACTCCAGGAAGCTGGTATATGTGCATATCACACACTGATCATTTGATACCTTTCTCCCCTCAGCCTCCTCCTTCTCACCTTACACTGTTCATCTTTCCCATCTCCAAAAAGCTATGTTTGCTTTTTTCTATCACTACTCTTTTATTTTAACTCCTTGTATTTTTGATTTCTCATATAAGAGACTTATTTCACTAAACAATATGGGTTAAAAACCCACTCACTTCTTTTAGAAAATGACATGGTATTATTCACCTTTATGGCTGATTATACAACACATTTTCTTTTTTATTTTCAGTGCTGGGAATTAAATACAGGTCTTAGTACTGAATTATATCTCTAGCTTTTTATTTCTTATATTGAGAGAGATTCTCATTAATGAGTAAGTTGCTCAGGCTGAGCTTCAACTTTATATTACATTTAATTGCTAAATCAGTATCCAGAATGCTGGGTTTTCATCATGCTAACTGTATAAAAATTTTTAATTATCCATGCATCCAGTGTGGACATCTAGGATGACTGCAAGGCTTAGCTGATATAGTATACTGTTTTGAGTATGGATATGCATCTATCAGCATAATATGATAATTTTAATGCTTTTGTGAATGTACCCACGAGAGGTACCTGGGTCAAATGGAAATTCCATATTTTCTGAGACATCTGCATACTGAATATCATAGTGGCTGTACTTAACATTCCCACCAACAATGTAAGAGGGTGCCTTCTTTAAACATGAATGAGGGATCAGGGATTTAGCTCAGCAGTACAGCACTAGCATGGTAAGCGCAAAGTCCCAAGTTCAATACCGGGTACAAAAAACCAAAAACTATAAATGGGCTCATTATTATAACATTCATTTACACTTTGAATATTGCTTCAAGGTTAGTACTGTTTGTAGATAATGAATATCTTATATTCCACTGTATATACATTAATCAACATCCTGCAGGTAGGTTCCTCTCAAAATTCAAAATTATTCTTTTCATATATACAATACCTAAACACAACCTCATATATTTTCATCATGTTGATAATGTTGATAATGAAGGTACTTTTTTTTACACTTGTATTTAAAAAATTGAGTGTCATTTGTTGTATAATCTCAGTACTCAGTTTTCTATATTGGAAAGTTTCTATATTTAATTGTTAAATTATACATACTCAAGCCACATATATTTTTGGAGAATATATGTGAAATAAATTTGAATATGGCTTCATTTCCTTAGTTGTCATATTTCTGCTCACACAAAGACTCTTGAGGAATGTTCCTTTTCATTCAAATTACCTTAGATTTCTCCAGTACCTTCTGTACTCTTCTTCAACTTTGTGGTTATTCCAGGCTCTTCCTGAATTGTAGACAGAAAAATATAAGGCATCACTATTTTAGTATATCAAAATTAGTAGAGTCCAGTTAGAATCTCTTGTAATATAATCAATCTTGAAACGTTCTTCAAAATGTTTTCACATTCTATTTAAGGAGACTGCACCAATAAATAAAAACATTTTCTGATTGTGTAAATAAGAAAATGATGTCATCCTTACCTATAGCAGCCATATTCATAAATGTTTCCCCCATCACATCTTGGTAGAGCTTCTTTTGGGATGGATTCAGCAAAGCCCACTCCTCCTTGGTAAAGTTCACAGCCACATCCTCAAAGGTCACTGCCTCCTAAATGATTACACACATACACACATTTTATATACTTTTATAAAATATATATATATATTTTCCCCATTCCCATCACATCTTTCGACACACATCACTTCCCCATTTACAAAGCTCAGCTTTCATTTTATCCTTATTTTTCCTTTCCCTTCCTTCCTTTTCCCTGTTTTCCTTTCTTTTCTAACAGCTTCTTCCTAATTCACAATATCTACTATACATACATGGTCTCATTTGCAGTTTCTCACAGAGAGATAACACAGTATTTATATATGCATGCTCCATTTATTGCACATATATTTTTCAAAGGAAGGTTGAGACTGACAGCCTAGGGTATCTCAAATCCTCGCATAAAAAGCTGGATTGGAAGCCAACGTGGTGGTACACATCTGTAATCTTAGCACTCAGAAGGCTGAGCCAGGAGGACTGCCATGAATTTGAAGCCAGCCTGTACTGCACAGTAAGAAAAAAAAGTGCTGAACGGTGGCTGCATTGTTTGACTATTAAATCCATGCCTTGGTCATCAAATCCAAGTATGGAGACATCTTTTGGCAGCAATTCTGATGCTAGATTGCCACTCACTGCTAAAGCAAAGTAGAACAGGAGTGCTGCTCTTTCTGCCTGGTCAGTGCAAGGGTATCTGTGTACCATTTCTAAAGCAGAGCTCACAGAGGGAGCATGCAAGCTCACCAGAAACATAATGATGTGGCAAATGGTTTTGATAGGCCGTAGGAAATACGTTCTCAAACCTTATTATTTATGCATTGAGTCCCTCTTTCTTTGTACTTAGGTAGTATTTTGAAATTTACATATGACTTCATAGAAAAAAAAGACACAGCACAGCAAACAAGATTTATGAATAATAATCAAAATATTAATGGAAAAGTTTTACCAAAGTGTATGAATAATGAAAAAAGGAAAAATGTGGCATAGTAAAGGTTGTTGTCACCAAATGGTCACTGTGAGCTCAGAAATGAAATTCTAAAAGGGTATATATAGGACAGTAATGAGGGGAAGAAGACAAATCGGATGTATCTTATGCATTAAAAACCAATAAATCATAAAGTAATGAGACATAAAAAGAAAATTGCAGCCATGTGTGGTGGTACATGCTTGTGACCCTAGCACATGGGAGGCTGGTGCAGAAGGACTGCCATGAGTTCAAGGCTAGCCTGGCTTGCATAAATTCAAGACAAGTCTGAAACAGACACTGAACGTCTGTATCACAAACCCCTGAAAAAAGGAAAACTTAAAAAAAGTTGTATTACTTATAAATAACATCTTTGATTCGTTAAATACTGTACTGCATTATATTGTAAATTATAAGTTTAACGTTCAATACCTTCTAAGCAAAAAGGTTGACAGGTTACATAATATACATGAAATAAATTCATGAATGAGACTATACTATTGGTAGACAGAACAAATGGATCTCAGGAAAAGAAGACAATGTTTGATTGGCCCACATGTATACAGACTATTGATTCATGCTAGAGCTGACATTATATGTGTCTTGAGAAAATTAGAATCAGTTTCATCTATGCTCATGGAGAAACAGGTATGTACTAGAAATTCTAGACTGTATATGCTTCCATTCTATGCACAGTAATTAACTTATACATGGAAACAAGAAAGATAAACTTCAAAGCCTTCATAATTCATAAGAGTAATATTTTTAGATGTGAAATAAAGTGTTAATCAGAAGAAAATCAAGTAACTATCTGAATTAGAAGGATAAACTGACACACATAAAAATCATTAGAAGACAAGAAAATATTTCCTCTGTACCCAGTATAAAGATCTTGAACAGAGAATAAAAGAGAATAAACACAAATCTAAAACAATGACTGTGACATATCTAACTCAAGAAGAAAACACTGAATACAAAACAAGAACCAAATCTTTTTTGAGATAATGATCAAAGAAAATGAAAGTGTGGAAAAAAACACAATAAAGAAGCAGACTTAAGCAACAATGGAGAACCAGGTGATACAGTCTACACTGATTTCCATTTTTTTTTTTTAGTTGACCAGTGAGTTCACTGCAATATCCAGAGAGTACACTGTGTTATAATTCTTGAAGATGTGATCCTTTTCAAGTACTGTACACTTGAAAAATCCTGGACCACATGACCAATGGAATGAATGACCAAGTGCTTTGCCCTTGATTCACATACCAGCAACTGTGAACAATGGTGAAACAAAACAAAGTTTAACAATATTTCTATTTGCAATTTATATAATACTCACTGAAATTTCCAAGGGAAGAGACTAAATACTGTTCATCATAGAATATTACATATGGTAAACTTGGGAAAGTTACCAAGGTGAGGAAGGGATCATACGCTGGGCAGGAGAGATTTGAGTCAAGTAGGCCATCAATTACCTGGATACTCTCATTCATTGTCAAAGGTCCAATGATGAAACTTTCTAAATATTCTCAGGCTATTTACATTGTTATTATTGTTATATTTCACCAACAACTTTAAAAATAAATTTTACTGCAAAATATTTACATACTAAATTACTATAAAGTACACACTAATATCTGTTTGTCTGCATTCATATATAAAGAGAAGAGACAGCACACACTGGGTAGCAATAAGCAAAGCAGTACAGTTGTAAACATGAAGCTAGCAACAGTGGTTAAACTCTACACTCTCCATCAGGAGAACAGACTAGACTGTCAGAGAAAGAGAAAAAAAATATCAGAGCTGATCAATGTCTAGACATCTGGGTAATGGTGTCAATGCTACGTCCACCTGGACAGAAGTTGTTATGTTGAAACTGATGAGGATAGATTAAGTAGTAAACTATGCAAAAAAGTCATACCAGTCTATTACTGATTCAACACAATCTGTAGAAACTAGATTAATGCAACATTGTTTTATCTGTACCTCAAAGTAAATGAAGATTCAGTGATCAGTGATTTTAAAAAAAGCAGTTCTCTAAAAGAACAGTTCTCAAAACATATTCCACTAAATAAAGGATGAAACTACACGAGGAAAAGCATGACTTTGAAGAGAAAGGTAGCTAATTCACAACTATGTCTAAAGATTTCAAAACAACTGTATCAGTAACTGTTAGCTAATGAAGGCAAAAAAATATATAGTGGAACAGGAAAAATCAACATGCTTCACAGGGATTGGTTAGACAATGCATAATATTTTATGAACTAACTATATAGTATAGTCTTCTCAAAACCACAAGAAATATTTACCTAAATAGACCATGTTCAGAGCAACAACAAAGAAATTAATTTCGGGGTGAGGGATAAATTGAAATGTGTTATGGATATGTAAAAATACCCTACAATGAATGTAGTCATTCTGTAGTCAAAAAAAGAGAAAAAAATTTTAATGTGTTCTAAGTAATGGAAATTATGCAAAGCAGGTTCTTACAACTATGAAAATGAAATTTAAAACCAACAGCAGAACTATATTTAAAATATTCCTCAAAATTAGAGATTAAATCCCCAATTTTTAAATATATGCTTTGGATGGAAGGCTTGATTAAATATTAAGGGTTCAATTATGTATTTTAAAAATGTACAACATACTAACATTTCACGTACCCAGAAATATGGGTTCCAAAAGAAATTAAAAATAATATATATTTGTTATAAAAGAACAAAATTGCAACATCAGAAAATTAGAGAAATAACAGGAACATAAAAATGAAAATCACTCCCCCAAATAAAAGGACATTTCTTTACTCATTATTCATGCAGATTAGACAACAGAGAAGAAACTACTAAAAATATTAAAGGCATTGTTAAATAATTAATGTAATCCACTGCACTAAAATTAAGGAAACAAAAATCATAAAATCACACCAATGGATGCAGACAAAACACAAGAAAGATCAAAAAGCAATGGATCAGACTAAGGTGGAACATATAAAATTGTCATTTGCACTGGAAAAATTGATCTCACCAAGAAAAACCTAATCGAATTACTAAGATACTCTACCACAAAGTATATTCCTAGCTTAACATACAAAACTATGCCATGTGATTATAAATGATCTATAAACAAGTAGGTTGGAAATTGTAAACCTTACAGCATATGTGGCCCTACACAGATACTAACAATTTGCAAGTGTTAAAAAGCCCCCGTATGAAAGAGGTTCAATACTAGACTGTACTAAGTACAAGATATCATCAAAAAATGTAAGAAAATATATTATATGGACAAATATAAATTAAGTCATTCCACACGTTGATAAAACACAACAACCACTTACCTATAACAGATGATACTTTCACATGACAATGTTCAATGAATTCTGAACTTTTTCACTATCTGCATGCCACCAATTTTTCTTATTCTACCAAAAATTCTAATTCATTACCACTTGAAGCAAATACTAATATTTTAATCACATCAAAAAATAAAAAATAAAGCCAACATAAAAAAAACTCAAGCCTGGGAGGAGAAAAAAATGGTGGCTTGTTAGGGGGCTGGATGGAAAGTCTCTGTGGAGAAATCAGATCAGATGCTAGAATATGACAACATGGAGAGGGCCAGATGAATGGATAACAATTCTTATTAACAAAGGCGGTAACCAAAAGGAAAAATAAAACTAGGAAGAGGAAGGAAAAGCGCAGGTGGAGAGCTGAAACCTGACACTGAGACCCATTCGGTGCTGTACTAGGCATGCCCAGAGGATCCATGGTCGCGCTGAGACCGCAGCTGCCGATAACGGGAGTCGGCCAATCCCAGGCCCTTAACAGAAGGACATGGCACAGTGAGCAGTGGATCCAAGGGGAAGAGTTATATTGGCTCCCAGTGAGTGTGGAAATTGGGACCTGGGGCCCTGCGAAACAGCCAGAGCCACCGGGCCACACCAGAGGAGACTGCGAGAGGACCATACCTGGGCTCCAAAGTCAGGCACCATGCAGTTTTCTGACCAACCCGTGCTGTGCTGGGAGCGCAGTGAAGACATGCAGCGCAGTGTGCAGTGGACCCAAGAAGAAGAACTGCATTGATTCCTGGTGAGTGCTCAGGATTGAGTCCAGCGGCTGCTGTCACTGGCTGGAGGATATCTTGGAATTGGACAGAGCCTGGTGCCACCAGTCGGCCACCCGACACAGAGAGGACTGGTGGAGGACATCTTGGAGTTGAGCAAAACCCAGTGCTGTGGTGATGTCAGTCAGCCACCCCTGGTGCAGAGAGAACTGGCGGGGTCTGCTGGGGCTAAGCTACGCCTCTGGTTGGGACCCAATAAGCAGGTACAAAATTGTCACGACTCTGTGACATCCACAAGGTACAGCCCCTTGCGGATTGACTGGCTCAGAGGCTCAAGGCCAGCCTGCACCGTCCCTGCATCCCTGTATGTACCTCAGATAACAGCAAATTGGGGAGGGCAGCAAAACCCCAATCAGCACACTTCAGAAATACCCTACGCAATACAGAGAGGGCCAGAGACCCCCCAGGACACACCAGTCTGAAAGAAACCAGAAACATGATAAGAGATAGAAATAAAAAAAAAATTCTCCAGCTGCCAAAATTTTCACCTGGGAAAATAAGCCCAGGAGAAGTAAATACTGAAACAAACCATCCAATGGTTCCAATGGTAACCATCCAATACTAGACACAGGATCAGCGGACATAAATATCTTCATGACCTTATAGACAAATTTAAAACTGTACTTCTGATCCAAGTGAGGCAAGATATAAAAAGATTAAAGAAATGCTAAGCCCCTCCCAAGAGAACAGAGATGGAAGAATGGAGGAATTCAGAAAAGATAGAGAAACCTTTGATGAAGAATTTAAACATAACCTAGAATATATGAAACAGATCCAAAGAGATTACCAGGAAACTAAAAACTACATTGAAAACTGGCAAAATGCCTTGATAGAAACTAAAGTTAGCCTTTTGAACTTGAAGAGAGATTTATGATATATGATCGCTAAAGAAAAGATTTCTTAAAAATAACGAGGAACCAGAAAGAAACAATTCAAAGGCTAAAAGACGACAAAAGGATACATAACTTAGGATACATAAGGATACAAAAGGATACATAACTTTGAACTTTATTCAAAGCACATGAGCGAAGAAGCAGGAGTAACCAAAAATGAACTACAAAGACTATTCACAGATATAATAAAGGAAAACTTCCCAAGCATAGGAAAAAGAAATGATATCCAGATAAATGAGGCATACAGAACTCCAATCACCTACAACCAAAACAGATCTACACCCAAACATATAATAATCAAGATTCCAGAAATCCACCAAAAGAATAGAATACTAAAAGCAGCCAGGGAAAAGAAGCAGATTACCTACAATGGAAAAATTATTAAAATAACATCAGACTTATCAACAAAAACTCTCAAATCGAGAAGAGCCTGGGGGGAAATAGTCCAAGCCCTGAAAGAAAATAATCTGCAACCAAGACTATGTACCCAGAAAATTCTCTCTCAAAATTAATGGAGAAATAAGATGTTTCCAAGACAAGGAGGAACTGTGGGAGCTCAGAGCCACCAACCCAACCCTACAAAAAATACTGAAGGACATGAGAGAGAGAGAGAGAGAGAGAGAGAGAGAGAGAGAGAGAGAGAGAGACTAAAAAATACCAGGATTCCAGCAACAGTAGCAGAGAGGCCTCAATGAACAGTGGAATGAAGGAGTAAAGTGGACAAATCACAGCAGAAAAATAGAATAGCAGACATAAGGCAGAGACGGTAAGCTATAATCTTTAATACAGATAGCCTTGATACACTAAAATAAAAAAAAAACAGGCAGAGTAGATTAGGAGGCAGGCTCCATTGAGATGCTCTGAATAGGAAATACACTCAACCCAAAAGAGGGTTAATAAACT
The DNA here is from genome assembly GCF_034190915.1 of Cavia porcellus. Taxonomy (NCBI): domain Eukaryota; kingdom Metazoa; phylum Chordata; class Mammalia; order Rodentia; family Caviidae; genus Cavia; species Cavia porcellus. The sequence continues at coordinate 70,235,249 of NW_026947485.1, read as the reverse complement.
GAAAGTCAAAGATGAGAAAACAAAGCTATATGTGACAGGAAACCAGAGAGAAATAGGGACAACTCATCCAGCAGCCGCAGACAGATTGGAAAGCTATGACACTTTTGGGCAGTGTAGAACTACACAGCTGGAAGGAAGGAAAACTCTATGACTTTAGTAAGTAAAGCAGTACAGCTCAAGATCAAGCTCGGGGGTAAAAAGGTTTAGCAACATTCATACAACAGGCTGGCCCCCCTAATCTAAAAACTAAAGGGGCTAGTGGGACCCAAAACATACAAAGCATCCTGAGAAGGGGAAAGGTGAAAAATAGCCTAAAAAAGGAAGGCAGAGGTCATTGTTAATAGTGCATCAGGATTTAAAAGTCACAGTAGTCTTATTGCTGTTTAGTTTGATTTTATTTAGTTCTGCTCTGTCCACTCATATCAGATTTGAGGGCACAGACATCTAACCCAAAAATAGCAGGTTATATCATGGTAACTATCCTTAATTTCCTTAAGTTAATTGAACTTAAGTTCAACTATCCTTAAGTTAACTATCCTTAAGTTAATTTGTATTAACTTAAACTGAAACCCTGTATTACTTACATTGTCTTATTATGACTGATCTAATTTGAATCTTGTTTATTAGACTGCAGTTTTGCCTTAGCTGATTTTATTTGAATTTGGTATGCTTGATAGTATCAAGTCTAAAAGTAGTGGCAACTACTCTGAAGATGACAAGATATAAAAGATATATCCATGCCAGTTTTGATTATTAACCACTTTCAAGTCCTACAATGTCTTCAAAGTTGTGTTTTTATAAAAATAGCTACGTAATGCTATGCTTAACTATATAATGTCTGATAATGTGGACAAGTCTATTGAAAATAACAAGAGAAAGCACAGTAACTACTGTAGATCACCTAATATTGTGGTCTTATGTGTCTTTTTCATTGCATGTTTTTCTAGGAATTTGTTTTGAAGATGATAAGATATAAAGATATATCCATACCGGTTTTGATTATTAACCACTTTCAAGTCCTACAATGTCTTCAAAGTTGTGTTTTTATAAAAATAGCTACGTAATGCTATGCTTAACTATATAATGCCTGATAATGTGGACAAGTCTATTGAAAATAACAAGAGAAAGCATAGTAAGTACTGTAGATCACCTAATACTGTGGTCTTATGTGTATTTTTCATTGCATATTTTTCTGGGAATTTGTTTTGTTGTCTTGTTAGGATCTGTTTTCCCCTATAATACAGAAAAGATAGATATACATGTAGAGAGTCACACATGGGAAGAATTTTTTAAACTATTTACGGGAACAGATTATATAATGCACAATGTAATAAACAAATATTCTGAAGAAGAAGAGACACTAAGAAACCCAATGCTAATTCTGTAACATTATGATATAAAATCTAGCAATACTATTATTCACTGTTCAGAGTGATATTAGTCTAGTCTCCTAAGTTCAATTTCAGCCTACATAAAGATAAGGACAGCTACTATGAAAAGAATGAGAGACATTATGGTAGTCATTATTGATTTCCCCAATGTCAGGTCTTGAAGACCTAAAAAGCTTTCATCATCCTGTAATGATTTGATTAGTTTTATAATATGCAGTATGTATTCAATGTGTGTGAAGATGGGGACAACTATTTGGAAGAAAACTAGAGACAATAAGATAGACAGTGAAGATCTCCAGTGGACTTGTTTTGAAATCTCTATTTCTTTAAATTGTTTCTCTATGAACTGTTTTGTTCTGTTTTGGTATTTTTAATGTTACCTTCTTTAAGGTAAAAAACAAGTGTGTAGGACTGATAACCATATTACTAAGTTTTTGTTAGGTCACTGAGCAGAACTGTTGGCAGTGTCACTATTTGAATGTCACTTTGTGTATGCTTTAATTTTGTAACCTAAACAACTATTTCTAAGAAGACAATATGTAACTTATCAACTAGTGATTTCTTAGTTTATTTTTCTGTAATTCTGTATTACTTCTACCCTTTTTTCTGTTTTTTTTGTTTCTTTCTCTTTAAATAATAAAGAAAAGAAAAGAAAAGAAAAGAAAAGAAAAGAAAAAACCCAAGCCCAGAGAAAAGGGAATAAAAGCGTAAAGTGGCTGCAATATTAATTTTCTTACAATCCTATGGGGAGTAAATTGAAGGAACAAAATCACAGATAATCTTTCCAGCATAATAATGGCATATTAACCTTAGTTACTAACTTATTCAAAATTCCAAGTAATTAAAACCAAACAACATTTTGCTTGATGACATTGTTAAATTCAAAAATACCACCCAGAAAATCATACCTGTGGCCCTTTTGGGGTGGACAGCATTAGCTGGTTTGTTTACCTGCATCATGATACTGTAGATCTTTAGGCATATTTTTGGTACATGCAAAGCAAATAATTTCTATTTTACTGGATTCTTTAGATATAGTCAATTCTCTGCTCCATTTTAACTAAGAAAATTACAATCTTCTGGGTAAATCATGAAAATCAATTGTTAAATCCTTGAGGTAATTTGCATTCTACACAAGCAACTTGCTGCAAAAGGGAAGCTGGTTAGGGAAGATGCCTGCTTCAACATACTTCACAAAAGCATCAACACAGAAGGTTGGACACACTCCTGAGGCTACACACAGTACACTAAGCACATACATCTGTGGTAGCTCAATCAGGAAACGTGAGAAGTCAGAAAATTTATATCTGGGACCTCTTCACCTCCTACCTAGTCTTCTACATAGGATGAAATTTCACATCCTCAGTTTCAATTTTGAACATTCACCACATTCAGCTGAAGGCTGACTTTGGGCATTTCCAATCTTTCTTTTGAATTCAATGTGTATTGTTTGCTGAGCATTGAATAATTCTCAAAAAAACAAAGGAACAAACAAAAAAAAGGATGCATCCCAAATGAATACACCATCCAGAGTTACTAAAACTTTGAGGAGTTCAGAGCACTGCTCTAGTAAGTACACAGCTTCAAGTGAAGACTGGTAACCAAAGCAGATGATGCTGTTTTCCATTCTGAGTCGTCATTCTGAGATTATCACCCTATTAACAGAAATAAATATACTGCCTCAAAAGTGGCTCGTGATAAAAAGAGATGGACATTCTTACTGTTTGAAAAATTGTAACAGTATTAGATTGTTTAAAATTATACTACACATAAAGTAATCTCAAATTCACAGACACTTATTGATAGGTTCTACTAGCCTGGGGTTTAGTTATCTGTAACATGACACCCACTCAACTTGGTACCAGACCCAGAGAACAATTTCTTTCTCCAAGAGTAACTTCTATATTCCTCTTCTTATTCCAGACATAAACCTCCCACTCCCTTTTTGTGAGTGTGCTGAGCCCTCTCCAATCCCAAGACTCCACAACCACCCAAGTGCTCTACCTCCAAACCCCAGTAAATCTTGGGTTTCCTGTTTGCACAGGCAGATGCTCCTTCAAATCAGCTGTTGATATGTCATGCTGCCTACCTCCCAAGCTCCTCCCCCAGCCAGACCTGATAAAAGTGGTTCCACTTCTTTGTTTCCACCCAAGAGTGCCTGTTCTTAGAATACAGGCCTCCTCTCCTTTGTCTCTATTAGCACACCAAAATCTTATCAAGATCTTATCACTTATCTAGGACAAGAAATTCCACAGATGTCTTTCAGAATGGCACTCACACATTCACAGCCAAAAGATTACAATACTCTTGGCATACAAACAAATAATTGATAATGTTTAATCAAGCACTGTGATCATGGTATACAGTCATGCCTGGTTATCCATACCTATCATCATGTCACTGGGAGGCTGAGGCAAGGGTAAGAACTTCAAGATCAGTCTGGGCTACAGACTGATACCCAGTGTTTCCTTTCAAAATGTCCCACTGGGGTGTGCAAGACGCCACAGCTCTACAGCCAAGTGGGATCTTAAATTCTACTTCAGTAACAAATTCATGGAACAAAGTTTAAAAAAGAAAAGACTATTTATAAGAAAGAAAAATGAGAAAACAGACAGCTACCCAGTGATAGAAAACTGGAAGGCCTTTATGCTCTGCTTCCTTTTAGCAAGTGATAAAGATGCTACCGCCCAGCTTGATATCTGGAACTGGTCACTACTTCACTGGTTCACTGGGCTGTCATAGTGGGGTCCAGGCATCACATTCCAAAGTGCATTTTATTTGATTTTCACTTGCTCTGTCATGGATCCATCTCTGGAATTTATAGGTTGGTTAGGACAGACCGTACATACAAAGTCAAGTAACTGATTAAGTAAAGGGACGCATGTGTTTCTAGTGTGTATTAGGCAGAAAGCTTAATGAGCCCCTCATTTTATTCATTTCCTGCCTATAGACCATTTTGTCTTAAAAATAGAAAAAGGGAAAAGGGATACGTGTTGTTCAGACTGATGGCCCTGAGCCTAACTTCTAAGACTTGCCTCCTAACCTTCCTCCACTTCCTTCCTTTCTTCCATCCATCTTTCTCTTCCTTTTTTTTTTTTTAATCGGTACCAGGGATCGAACTCAGGACCGCCTGCTTCCAAGGCAGGTGCTTATGCACTGAGCTAAATCCCCAGCCCCCTCTTTCTTGCTATGTAGTTCACGCTACCTGGTTTTCACTATGTAGCACTCTAGACTTGAACTCACAGCAATCCAAGTGTCTCAGCCTCCTAAGTACCACGAGTACAAGCGTGTACCACGTTGCATAAAACAGTCCAAACATGAGAAAAAACAGCACCAAGAAGGTTTAGGAAGCACTTTATTATACCAATGGGCTTTTGATTAGGATTTTATTTAAGAGGCAGAGCCCTGTTGGGAGCCGCGGCCGACACCGGTCGCTTTACTTGGCGGACGTGAGGCCTGTAGGAAGGAGCAAGGCCTGAGCTAGATTACCCCTCCCATCGAGTGAGCCAAGTTGGCGCCTGCTTCCTGCCCCCTGATTGCCCTGGCGACGTAAGCAGCCCGCGCAATAGAATAGTCTGCCTAGCAACAACTGATGTTAGCCAATCAGCCCGCATCGCGCGCTTTGAACTGATTGGCCACTGTTACCCTATAAAAGTAAGTGCCTCTCCCGCCACGAGAGAGAAGCACAGAGAGAGATAGAGAAAGTCCACCGGCGAGAAAGGGCTGGTGGCAGAGCGGAGGCCTCACGGGGCCCACGCGGAGACAAATAAAGACAAGGTTGCACACCGCCAGATTTGTCGTGTGTCTTTCCTGCCGGCCGGGAGCGACACCGACATCTGGTGGCCGGTACGGGGACCTGATCACTCCCCTCGGTGGTGTGCAACGCTCCAGCGTGGTGCTGCCGGACAGGTGAGTGGGGGATAAGCCTGGGCTCTGGGTGGCGCGCACCTACAGGGCTTTTAGACTCCCCTCAGGCTCACGCGTAGGTGACGGGTTCTCTAAGTCACACGCGGTGAGTAACAGCCCTTAGAGGTTAAAGATGGGTAATTTACCGAGCGCGGAGGCGCGGCCCTTGGTAAAGGCCCTTAAGAAGCTTTTAAAATCTAGAGACCTCAGGGTTGGTCAAAAGACATTGGAACTATTCATAGCAGAGGTAGATAGGGTGGCTCCCTGGTTTTTACCCACGGGGCATTTAAACCTGCCGTCATGGGAGAAGTTAGGCGGGGACCTCGCCTCGGTGGAATTGGGAGGCGATATTTCGCCGGCTATTCGCCCCCTGTGGGAAATGATACATGCGTGCCTTGAAGGGGAGGGGAAGGGGTTCCCGTCGGCAGTTAGAGACGCGGAAATCATGGACGCACGCAAGGCTTTTGAGCAGGCAAAGTCGGAATGCTCTCGGGAGGGATCTGTCCAGGGGAAAAAAATCCAGGGAAAGATAGAGGACACCCAAGCTCTGGAGTCCTCCGACTCAGATAGCGAGGAGGAACTAGAAGGTGGGGCAGGAAGCCGAGAGGCCCAAAACCCCTATGCTGAGTTGCGCCGCGAATTGTGTGCGTGCGCCGCCCGAGAAAAGCAGAGAGAGGAGAAAGGACCCCCGAGCGCTCTCTGGCGGGGAGGAGATAGAGAGCCATCCGCTCCACCCTGGAGCTCTTTTCCAGAAGCGGCTCCCCACCAAGAGGCCGCTACAGGGGACCCTCACTTCTCTCAGCCGGCACAGGAAGTGACGCCCCGTTCCACTCTGTTGCGACCGCCGTCCTATGACGTCGCGCCGCGGGGCGGACGATATTTTCATGGGCGGTTATGGAGGGGTGAACGATGGCCCAGAGGGGATCCATCGATGCAAGGAATAGATTACGGTCCTTATGGAGTATTTCCTGTGCAAATGGCCCCAGGCCAAGGGCGCAATGTTTGGGAACCGTTTAAAATAAAACAGATTAGAGAATTAAAAAGCGTTGTCACGACCTTCGGGCCCACAGCTCCTTATACCATAGCTATGCTAGAGAATCTTGCCTCCCAGCCTCTTACACCGGGTGATTGGATGCAGCTGGCCAAGGCATGCCTTCCTTCGGGTAGTTATCTTGACTGGCGAGCATGGTACGCAGAGTTCTCTGCCGAGCACGCTGAGAGAAACGCCGGTCGAGAAAACAGGGGCTGGGGATTTAGCTCAGCGGCATAAGCGCCTGCCTTGTAAGCAGGCAATCGCGAGTTCGATCCCTGGTACCGATTAAAAAATAAATAAATAAATAAAATAAATAAATAAAATAAAATAAAATAAAATAAAAAACAAAAAGGGGGAGTAAGCCAAGGCCTATCCCCAAAGGCACGGTTAAACTTAAACAGTGAAAATTGCTCCCCAGCTATGGCACATTGTACCCCATCCCCAAAAAATAAAGGATGGGTTAAATGGAAGGACGTCCTGACAGGACAATGGATGGGCCCGGATCCGGTAATCAGCTGGAACCGAGGCGCGGTTTGTGTTTTTCCACAGGAACCGGGACGAGAACCACTGTGGGTCCCAGAGAGGTTGACGCGACAAGTCCCTCGACTGAAGATCAGGCCTGTTCCACCAGAGGCCAACCGCAGACCCAACAACAAGATGAGCCCTAAAAGAACTACAGGACAATCCCTTTTTGGGGGCCTGGAATGGCTTGCTCCCCTATGTGCTACCCTTGTTAGGTCCCCTGTGCTCCTTGCTTCTGCTCTTACTTGTAAGACCATTCTTGCTCCGATGGGTTACATCATTTATTAATGGGCGCCTTGCGGCGGCCCGGCGTCAAGTACACCTGGTTGCCCATGCGGCCCTGGCAGCAGCCCGTGATGGGCACAATGACCCCCAGGTTTATGCTTGGCTTGCTCGACTGGCCTACGACCGGGTCTAGATGTGGCGGGTCTTCCGCATTCCTTCCCTATTGACACCACACAGCAGGGTGGGTGAGTCAATGACGGGTAAGAGCGTGCCTCCCCAGCACGACTCGACCTAAGCCAGGCCCTACCCCATACTGCACGAAAGCCGCTGGATTACTAGAATCTGCCCAGATCTAGATGCCTCTCCGAGGGGATCACACGGAGGGGCATGAGTGCATGCCTATGTGCATCCAGGTTCCGTCCAGTTCACTCCTGGCCCTGAAAAAAGGACGAGGGTCTCAAGGCCTTGGTGGACCCGGGGACGGCCGACCAGGGTCCAAGCCAAGGGCCTACGGTGGGCCTCAACACAGGGCATAAGCCTCTGCACTCGATCCAGGGCGGGCTGCGATGCATACATTCATTCAAAATAAATAAAATAGGGGGAGATGTTGGGAGCCGCGGCCGACACCGGTCGCTTTACTTGGCGGACGTGAGGCCTGTAGGAAGGAGCAAGGCCTGAGCTAGATTACCCCTCCCATCGAGTGAGCCAAGTTGGCGCCTGCTTCCTGCCCCCTGATTGCCCTGGCGACGTAAGCAGCCCACGCAATAGAATAGTCTGCCTAGCAACAACTGATGTTAGCCAATCAGCCCGCATCGCGCGCTTTGAACTGATTGGCCACTGTTACCCTATAAAAGTAAGTGCCTCTCCCGCCACGAGAGAGAAGCACAGAGAGAGATAGAGAAAGTCCACCGGCGAGAAAGGGCTGGAGGCAGAGCGGAGGCCTCGCGGGGCCCACGCGGAGACAAATAAAGACAAGGTTGCACACCGCCAGACTTTGTCGTGTGTCTTTCCTGCCGGCCGGGAGCGACACTGACAGAGCCCCACCCTGTAGGGCTTTAAGGCTCTTAAAGGAAAAGTAAGCATAGAGGTACAAAGGCAAATTTGGTACATATGATGGAGTATTGGATGACATCATAGGTTGCTAAGGGAGTTTAAACACTTCGGGTTACATCATAAGGCTATCAAAGATGGATTACACAGAGGAAGTTATACAAAGATGGGTTATACAGAGGAAGAAATGTTCTGTTAGATTTTAAGTTACATTACAAGGCCACTACTCTAGTTATGCAACAGCATATTTGAAGTTACATGGTAAGGCCACCTGTTACACAAGCTTACATAAAGAAAGGAATGTTCTATTATCAGGTTTATCTTGAAAAGTCCAACTGGTCTTTGTGAGCATTCTGGCTGACTTTTATTTAAAATTTTAAATTCCCTTTCATCATCACACCCTGCCAATAATGCTAAGTTAACAATTCAAGTCATTTACTTCTAACTTCGTCTATTTCTTCAGAAGTGACCAATTCTCAGTTCAATTTTCAACAATCTTATGGTTAAATCATGACAATCAACTTTGAAACCCTTGCGGTCTATTTTAAATAAACAACTTGCTGGGAAAGAATCACAATCACAGATGAGGGAAGAAGTTTGCTTGTCACTGCAGTGCACATGGGAACTCACACTCAGAAGGCTAAAAGCACTGCTGAGCTTATACACCACTCATGCTGGCCACGCAACCCCCAGGTACTGATGCAGGAACCAGAAGTCAGGACATTTCAGTCTGGGCCAGCTCACACCCTTGCCAGACAGCCTTACAGGGTGAGGCTGTTCTCCTGTCCATAGACTGAATTCCAAGCAGAGACCTCTACTGCTGCTGTCAGTGGAAAGCTGACCTTTAGTTTTTCACAATTTCTCTTCCCAACTCAAATGAGTATTGTTTGCTGAACACAAAACAATTATTCACCAGAAAATTGTGGTCCCCAATTTTAATAAATTCCCAGAGATTCCACAATCTGTATGGTTTCAGAGCCCAGTTCTAGGACACAGCTCCAAATGCAGGTTGGCAAAACATGTACTGTTGTTTCATCTTAAGTCACCTTCCTGATGTTACCAAGGGGTGGCACTAAGGCACCTTATTAATAAAAATAAATACTGCCTCAGAATGCACTTTCCCACTGCTCAGGGAATTTAGATAATCTGAGATTCCCAGTTCCAGCATGTGAGGGGTTGGCACTTTTCAAAAAAAAAAAAAAAATACATAACACATACAATTAAAGTCAAATTTACAAATGCTTATCTGGGGCAGAATTAAAGGATAGGAAGGCCTCATGCATTCTCAACGGACACAAATTTATAACATTTTTCACATGAAAACACAGTTTTTAAATAGATGTTTAATTTAACTAGGTACTGTGAGCTTGATATATAGCTTGACCCACACTTGTGACCACACCACTACCGGGGGCTGAGGCAAGAGGCTCACAAATTCAAGTTCAAATTCATCCTGGGCAACAGAGTGACAATCAACGTCAACATTTACAGTAACAGTAATAGAAAAGTAAGAGGGCTGAGTGTGTCTCAGAGTGAAGGGTCAAGTTCAACCCCAGTACCACAAAAAATACCCTGTGTTCTTTTCTGTGCTTCAGTAACACCCTCCTACTAACTCGGATGATGCTGTCAACTCATGTTTTTAACCCACAACAGACAAAATTCCCAGTTTTGCCTCAAAAAATGATTTACCTCACTTTTACCTAAATGTCTCACTTTCCAGTCTGAAATCTTTGAGCCATGTTTACACTGAGTCGGGACATAACCCTTCCTTAATATCATGCAAAAAGCACTCTCAGAAAAAAACCAGGGGCTCCGGAGTTGATTTTGCCACCATTCATTATCTCCTAATCTCCCCCATTGTATCTGTTCACTGTTGCTCCTCTCTGCACAGAAAAACCCTTTCACGCCTGCCTTACCTTGGATATGCCTGAAGACTTATATTTGGAGCTGTACTCATTCTTCAGTAAGCTTCTTACTCAAAGGCCTATGTCATTCATCAAGTCATTTAAAAGAAAAATAGTCTATAGACCATCCAGGGATGATAGCAATTATGTGAGAAGAAGTGCTCTTCTCTTTCCACTGATACCCAAGTCACTTGGACATGCAAATGTCTTACAGAAAATCTCAGTATGGGAGCTCTGTGCAGGACCACCTGGATGATTCACCTTAATCAAACAGCAGTTACCTCCACTTTGGCTAAGCCTAGCCCTATCTTCACCGGTAAGTACAGAGCTGGGCAAGCCATTTCCTTTTCCCTTCAACTGGCTCCAAGAAATGCAATAGGGCTAGCTGAGGTACTGATGCACAATCTTTGAAGCTAGGTGACAGTCACTGTTTCCCTGCCCCACACCTGGTGACTCACAAAACATGGTTGAACCAGGCTGAAGAGCCACGGCTCTAAGGCTGTCAACTGGATTCATGCCTTAAAATAGCAGGGTGTAACTTCCTAGGGCAGAAAAGTTTGCACATCAGAGCTGAAGCACAGCCTCCTAAATATCAAATGTTACCTCTACTGTTGTACAGATTGGTCTTTCTGCATATCTTTCTCTCTATATATCGCAGAGGGGCTTTCAGGCCTCTTAGCTAAGCCCAGCTCACAGTACTCATGTAATTCCACCATCCTCACAGTCACTCAATCCTCAAGATACTCCTTTCCTCATGAACTAATAAAATCTGGGGTAGGCCGTGGGTCAAGGCCTTTGTTCCAATGAGCCTTTATACTGGCTGGACTTAAGACCCCTGGCTCCTCATAATTATAAATATGCCTCAGTGTCTTTATTCTTGCTGTGGGTGGCACTGAAAGTGGCAGATTGGAATTAACACACTAAAACTTTTCCATGGGATTATAAACATAAAGTTCTTGGACTGTGATGAGGATGGAAAAGGGCTCACTATACAGCTCCTTCTCTTAAATTTACTTTTGCAGGATTACTGGCATCTTCTCTTCTCTAAATTGATAACTCTTTCCCATTTCTTTCTCATTCTAAACTATACAAGGACTATGTGTGTACGCATGTAATGTATGCATGTATATACATATTGCACTGCTCAAACCACAGGATGTTAAGCATGCTTGGCTGGTGACTTACAACTGAACCTCATCACAATCAACATTAAATCATTTCTTTTAAGATTTTCATGGCCTTTTGAAACACACTCTAATGATGGGAAATGCGGGGAAATTTTTGGCAAGTCTGGAATTTACTGTCATCATAATGAAGAACAGGTTTTCTGCAGACAACTTGTGATTTTGAGATTCTGCATTCTAACCTTTTATAAAATGGGACAAAATATTTAACACTCATAGCTCAAAGGATGAGAGGCTTACTTCTCCTCAAAATTTAGTCCACAGCCGGCGAGTTCCATGGCAGAAAGATGACAGAGGTGCATGGTGGAGTACAATATTCGCAAACTAGGGCAGCCAGAAAGCAGGGAGGTGGGGGAAACTGCACATGGAACATGCTATTAAAGGCCATGCCCCATGAAGCCCACCTCTAACAAGGCCCAACCTCTGCATACCATTTTCAGATAGAGACCTTATCAATAGCTGAATCCACTAGCAAGTACAGGTCTCACTCAATCCAATCAACTTTCAAACTCATGAGACATTTCTAAGACATTTCATACATAACCATAATAGTAGGTCAGCTGTTGTAAGAAAAACTAAGGTAACCAGCACAATCTCACCACTTGGAAACTTCACATAGGACTCAGGGATGCATTCTAACTGCCCCTGCTCACTGTACAGCACGGTGAGGAGTGGGGTTGCAGGCAATGAAAGACAAACACAGAGTTCTGGTAAAGCTGACTCAGAGGGACAGGAGAGGATGCTCAGTTCCAGGCAGCACTCACTGTCCCACATAAAGGACCACAAGAATCAAATACATACCACTGAGAGTCATGTATTGCACCAAAGGTTCCTATTGGTGCAAGAAGGCCCAGACCCTGCCAAAGCTCCTTCTGAAGTCCACTTGGAAGGATAACACAGCTTTGGGTCGCTCTGCACTACACAATCACCAGTAGCACTACTGAGAATCTCTGAGGGTCTTTCCTGTCATAGTAGAGCCCACAGAGCAAGTCAGACTGAGCCAGGTGAAAAAGCTCTCAGCAACTCCCTAGGAGTTTGTGCCAGCAGTGCCTCACAGGGGAGGATTCCCTTTTCTAGCCAGCATGCCTGCCTAGTAAGTTCAAAAAGCACAACTCATCTCCAAGGCTGCAGTTTCCTGCCCATTAAGCCAAGAGAGACCAGAGAAATAATACATTTCCTGCAGGTGTGCAGCTGAAACTATAGTCTCACCCAACCCAGCCCAGGATTCCTCCCTGGATGTTGACTTGACCCAGCCTGAGGGATCACAGCATTGAAGAAGGGTTTACTCCTTGCACTTCAGACCTGCCTGTGTTTTCTAACAGTTCTCAGTGGCCTTTTCCTATTCATTATCCCTGACAATATGGTCACAATTGTGCTCCTGCAGTTCTGGTCAACAGTACATGGAGAAAACCCCAAAACCCAAAGAACCTGGGTCCAGGCAAGAGCAGGACAAATGGAATAGAAGGAAAAAACCAATATTGCCAGAACGCAGAAATTTGAATGAGGCAGTTGGCTTCCAGGAACAGACTTCCTTACTCCTTATCTCCCAATCTAGACATTTTCAACAGAGATCATAAAACCATCCTAGAAAAAATATAATTATTTGATATGTGAAGTGTCTCTGATAACATGATAGCAGTATTAAACAAAGGAATCAAGAAAAGGAAAGAGAATATTTTGATTGCCTCAGACAGGCAAGTTCTTTACCCAAAGCCAAAAAGAACACCACACCTCTGAAAAATATTTGGAGCAGGAGGGCAGAAAGATAGGTACAGTGTAACCCCACCCTCTGTCACTTCTCTGTGATTAGTCAGTAACACCTTAGGACTCAACACAGCAAATTCTCCATAACGTGCTGTTCCCTCCTCACAGATTGAAAGCTTCTCTCCTTCCACATTAATGTCACCGTAGTACAACTCTCACCTGATGGTTGGACTTATGGTGAAATGTGTTGGCCTGAGAGATTCTAGGATACTGCTAAGTCCGTGTCTGTGTGTGTCCTAGAGGTTACATCTCATCCTTGGCCTTTTTCTCTCTGGGTCTTCCCTCCTGACGAATCCTCATTAGAATTGTGAAGGTTTGGTGCTGGAAGCTTGAAAGAACTGGAAACCAACATCCAAAGGCAATGTAAAGACCAGTGCTCCTCTACACAGAAAGACTGAATTTATCCCTCCTTATTCTACCTAGGACACAACAGAAGCTTACTGGTTGATGACAACCACATACAATGTAAGTCTTCCCTCAAGATGAGGCTTACACACAATGTGTAACACATAGAGCATTATTAATCTGCTAGGTGGCTCACATAACTACTCAAATGACATATCACAATTAATGATCACAAACACCTGAGTTTTTCTCGAAGCTTGCCCGTCACAGATATGCTTCAGGTGTACAAATTATACTGATTCCAGCACAGCTTGTATCAAGATGCCAAATGTTTTCCAATAAAAGCCCCACGGCAATCATAGTCAGGACTTCAGGAAGTACAAAACCTAAAACCATGAGATACCTGTTTCCTAGCACTCTGAAGCTTGTCATAGTCACCATTCCTTTCAACTGTGCATGGATGGATTTAATGCCTAAAAACTTTTCCTCAGAAAATGAAGATGGTAAAAATTCACATGAACATGACAAAACGTGAACATGACAGTGTGCTGTCTACTTTTTTCTGTGCATAGGTGATTCTTTCACTATTCCAGTGAAATACTGGCCCAACCTGCTCATGCCTGGAAATTTACACATTGTTTATATTTTTAAAACTACAGTATTTCTTTACTCCTATACCTCTACTAACTCATCCAGTCATTTCTATAATAAACCATAGGCATCTTAAAAGTTTCTCTCCTCTTCTGAAAATATAATTGTCTTAAAGTTGAATCCTAATGCTGAATCACATCACTCAGTTTAAATCGGCTCATTAAAGCTGTTAAAGGACGTATGATGACATTTAATGTAAACAAGGGTCATATTTGTTGTGACTGTTATCCATGTCCTGTCACATGCATGGACTACAAGAATACACATAAAATACAAAATTATTTGGCCACAGTCTAGAGATTATAACCCACACACTTCTAAGACTCCCGAAATCTCTGAATGAAAGAAGTAATGAGAAGATTAAAGAAAGCAAGAAAAAAAAAAAAAAAACAGATGGTAGGGGAAGTGAGAGAATGAACAGATGGATGGTGAGAAGAAGAAATATACAGGCCAAATTGCCTGTATTAAGTATAGTCCCATCAACAAAACTCTAAAAAAGGGTTTGGATGCTCTTCCTTGCTGCTTCTGTTTTTGCTGTCTTCTGCCATCATACACTGCTAGCCTCTGCCAAGTGCCACTCTCCCTTGGAGCCAGCTGATTATGGACTGAAACCTCCCCAAACTATGAGCTAAATAAACCTTTCCTTCCATAAATAAATAAATAAGGGCTTTTTCCTTACTGTTTTTCTGGTCTTTATACCTAAGGATAAATATGATGGAGTTGTGATGATAGTATGTTAGATCTTTCAAAGAAACTCAGATATTTCCAAAATTGGGATACAAATAAATGACAAAGGAAGAGCCAGAATGCTTGATAACCAGCAGAGCCAGAGTGGTGGACATCCACAGTGAGGTACACTACTGCATACATGGAGAAGGACAAGTGCTGTCCCGCAGCAGAGGAGATCCTTAACTTCAAGGGCACAACGAAGACACAGAAGAATATAATTAAGATGAAATAGCCAATGAGATCTCAAACATAACATTTTTTTTCACTGCACAATTCTACTACATGTGGAAAACTGTTCATGAGGAAAATTTCAGGAAAATGCTGGAGTCACAGGAAATAATGTGGAAAACTACTACTGTCACCAAAATGCTATAACTGAACATATGACATATACAAGGACAACGTCTTAAGTTAGGCACTTCTACAAGGGCTACTCTGCATGCAAACTGTCACACAAAGCCATGGGAAGGATACCTAGTGGGCTTACCCCCATAACCATGAGGAGGGTTGTGTAGCAAAAGCTGAAGTGGAACATGTGATTAGTTTATGCCACACGTATGAAACTGAGGAGGTAGCACAGCACAGTAGTATCACTGATGGTAACGCTGAGCACAATATCAGAGATACAGAAAGCAGAGGGAAAGAGGTACTGCACATGGTAGTATGCTTGCTGCAGACAGTACTCTAGCAAGGAACTGAAGTGACTGTCAAAAATTTTCCTGTATAAATTCATTTCCTAGTCAGGTCACAAGTCAGTCTTCCTACCATGGAACAAGTACACCAGCAGATCCAGACGAAAGATCTGGCTGGAGTTGCCATGGGAAAACAAACAAGCCAAAGAGGATAAACTGCAACCAAGCGCAACAGTGCTGAACAGGCATGGCTCTTGTGCCACTAACACAGTGCTGAAAACTCAGGTCAGCTCAAATGGCGATTTAACCACTTACCAGTCCAATTATTTAAATATAAGATGATCAAAAATTGCACGTTTTTCATTAGTTTTTATAACACAATAGGAAACATGAAAAATGATTCTTTTATCAAATTCATTCAATAAGAGAGTCAACTGATTGAAATGATTCCTGCCAGAGTGATGCTCAGGATAATCAGTGTGTAAACATAGCATTCTCTGCCTGATGCTTGGGGGAAACTATTAATTGGTTAATAACTATGTGCTTGAACAACATACTAAGTATTGATTACAGTGTCTTTTTCCTCATCTATTCAAAACTAATGGTCTTAATATTCTCCATGGTGATAAGGATAAAGGCTTATACTAAAGGCTTATGCCACAGCCTTTAGCAACTTGTTGGGTTTTATTGACACTGGCTGACTATAAGAAAGGGCATGCACTTATAGCCACTATAGACGGGAACTTAGGATCAAGTTATAACACACCTACCTCATAGTGCACATGTGCTAGGAAACATAAATGTATGTATGTATGTATATATATTATATATATCTGCTTTATAAAATATTTTCATATATTTATATATCTGCTTTATATAAATATTTTCTTTGAGTCTCTTTTTTATTTAGAATGTACTGAATTAATGTATTTGAAGTATTCATTATTAGTGTTCCTTTCAAACTGCATATTGGCTATTCTATAGAAAATAAAAGGATATAGAGATGCTGCTGCACATTTGAAATCCAGTTTCCTTTTTTTTTTTTTTTAATGGTTTTGGGAATCAAACTCAAACCTCATGCTTGCCAGGCAGTCATTGTGCCATTGAGCTGCATCCATAACCCTGAAATTCAGCTTCTAAGAAATCTCTAAAGCAAAAGTATCATAATTTCAAGATCAAAATGGATAATTTATCTGGAGGCTGCACTGTTAAACAACCAACATAAAATATATTTCAACCTCTCTGAAATTCAAATATAAATACCACTATATCACTGAGAAGTGGTGGTAGAAATATCACTGAGGTAAAACTATCTCAATACCAAGTAGTGGACAAAAGCTGCAAATTCAGGTTTACTTGCAGACTTCAGAAATACAATGTATGAATTATTTATTTTAATGTACTTAATAACATTAAAATACTATATACTAGAAAAATTTCATGTATTATAAAATACAAATCATATTCCAAATAAATAGGCAACTCTTAAAAATCATTTTGTTAGGGCACATGAAATCTTTCAATTACAAAATATAAAATATTAAATTGCTTGGAATAAGGAAAATGACAAATATAGGGAAGGCAGCTTTAAAAATCTCATGCATGTTCTTTTCCAAATATAGGTGCAAGGAATCAAGTGTCATAGTCCCATGAAGCAGGTGTTTTACAACTGGACCACATTCCAATTCCACTCATGTGTCACTTAGATAAAGTACATTAAATAATTCATTGTTTTCATTGTAAATCATGAAAAAAATTTGGAAATACATAAGATGAGGTGGTAAATTTGGTTTCTAATACAAAAGCCTGAATTAAAAAAATACTTTCATTTAAATATAAGAAATACAGTTAGTGAAACACTCCATCAAATATATACAACCAATAGTTAAGGAAAGATGAATCAATATATTGAAAAAGATGGACAAGATATAATCATAACAAGAAAGGTATAATAAAAATCGTAAGGTGAAAAAGAGACATAATTATAAAGGTCATGGGTAGTTTAAATTATGAGAAAGCACCTCACTAAGTATCCCAAACAGGCCAGAAACTTGATCTTGCATTAGTTTTCTGACCGCTGTGATTACAGGTGCACAGCACTGCACCTGTCTAAGCAATGTTATTTAAGAAACTTGAAACATAACAAAATTATAGTTCAACATATTTTAGATAATAGACAAATTCTTTAAAATATGTAAAATTTCCAAACTGGTATTAGAAATGGGATGCTGGAAAGTTAAAAAAAAAGATAGCAAAACACTACGTGACAATCAAGTATTTCCTAGTATATATTCATACCATTTCGAGCTGGGTACGTGCCTGAACCCAGCACTCAGGAGGCTGAGGCAGAAGGATAACATGGCTTTGAGGCCAGCCTGGGCTACAGTGATTTCAAAGCCAGCCTGACTGCATAGTAAGACCCTGTCTCAAAACATAAAGAAATAAATACATAATTTAACAAATTTTTAAAAAACATTTTAATCTCCTAGGGGTTTACAAGTGATTCCTTCAAAGTTTTAAGATGTAAGTCAACACATGATATACGTATGTGCCCATTTACAATAAATTTACAATATATTAAAAATTACAAGTTATAATAAAAATGAGTTATATTCAGATAGTTATGTTCTCACATGTATGTAATAATAAAAAATAAAACCATCCAGTACATTTCATCAGATTAATACAATCTTTAGCCAAAATCAGGTGTTTACTAAAATAAGGAATTGTAAACATTTTACACTTAGGCATGCAGATTTTCTATAAAAGATTACCTAACAAAATATGAGGGTAAAAGAACATACTAGTTAACTGATATCATGAATGCCTATCCTGGGTGATACACATCCTGGGTTCCATCCACAGCACATACCATGCACATGTATGCACATGTGTGTGCACATGCGTGCACACATACACCCCACTGTATCACAATAAAGTGGTTACTTTGTAAAATATGTTTCAGCACCAGAAATCTATTATAAATTTCACAGTAAACATTAACAAAGGAAATCATCTAATTATATATTTGAATCTCTACATAAATATATCTTCTAGATCTCCATTTTTATTGTTTATTAAAGGATTCTAAAGACACAATTAAAATAAGATTAATAACAAGGTAAAGTGTATAGGCCATAAACTGAGTGATGGAACGCTGAATCAAGACACTGTACATGCTTCACTTTAAAATCAGAAATATGTGTATTCACTGTTATCACTATTCAATCACTGGCAACCAAAATTCATATGTGGTGTTATAGGCAAGAAAACAGAAGTAAATAACATAAGGCCTCAAATGAAAGTGATAAAATCACTATTCCTGAAGGATAATCAAGAGATAACATTTTTGAACAATGGCTCAGAGACCTATGCTGCCAAACACAAGATCCTTAGGAAATACCAGTGATTCTCATAAACAAATTAATATAATAAAGCTCAGCAAGTCCCAATAAGAGCACAAATTTTAGTTCTCAAAGTCAATATATATTCATTTCAGAGAAACCAACTGGTTATTAGCTCATTTTTGAAACATTACTTGTACCCATTAGAAGTTAAAATAGAGAAAAAAGGCATTACGTGTTTTCTTATTAGTATAACCAAAAAGTGCAAATGTAAACCTATGACATGAAAATATAGGTAAAAATTTAGGGAAAAAAGTGTATTTTTAAAAAAATGTATTAGAAAATAGGTCATCTTTAGTTTTTGCAAATACTTCAAACGTACAGCATCCTTTAAAAAAGAATCAGACGTTCATTCCACTCTGATTCCTCCTTCGGTTGTGCCAAGATGCTTTTTTGTGGGGATTACCTTGTCAACTTTCACTGAATATAGGTTTCACACTGAGAACTGATCCTAAACACCACTACACATTTATACAATAAATCCACTTTTATAAAATTATTAAAATATATAATAATTAAAATCTACAAAATCTTCACAGAAAGATAAAAATACATTGAAATAAAATTGGAGATGATGTGAATCAATAGGATGTGACATGCTACAATTCTTCTAAAATCTCTTCTAAAAAACAAATGCTATACCTTTCAGATCTCAAAGGGAGAAAAAGGGAGTGTTATCCTCTCCCACTGGGGAGAACATTCTATGCTTTGCATCATCTAAATCTGAATCTCAGACATGGTAACACAATAAACATAAAAACTTTCAAAAAATACTACGGATTCACCAAAAAATACTTTGGATAAGGCTGGCACTACCAATTAAGAAGAAGAGGTAAGGATCATTCATTCCATCAGATGGTAAAACTGCTCCTATTACAGGTCAAGTGACTCGGATTTTGATTATCACAAATCTTGAAAAGACGCAATTCAGACCAAAACAAACTAATTAAGGTTACCTTAAAACTGCAAAAAGGGTAACAATTTCTGCTTAGCAAACAAATATTGGCCAGAGTTAATGTGCGGATGAAAAATTGCAAAAAGGATTTTTTTTATTTCTACAAATAAATAACAAATGCCCGATATAAAAAAAGCATCTTCACAAACACAAGCACGTGTGAGGAGTAAATAATGTACAGAAGAGCTTATGCAGTAAAATGAAATGAACACAGAAAAGCAGGCACAGACCCAAGAAACCTGCAAGGACGCTAGCAGGGCTCCCCGCGCGGCAGTGGGATCCCCGAACCGCAAGAGCCCGACGGAGCCGGTCGCGAGGGCCGGGATCCGGGCGATCGCCGCGCGCTGCGCTGACCACTGTGCGGACGCTGCGGGGCGCCGGCTGACAGCTCCCGAGGGCCGCGCGTCAGCATCGCAGCGCCGCACTTGCCAGCCAGGGGCCGCGCCGGCACCGGAGGCCCGACTCGGGCTGCCCAGCCACTGCCGCCGGCCTTCCCTCCCTCCGGCCCTCGCCCTTCTTCCCCCGGGTGGGCGCGCGCGGCCAGCATCGTTACCATCGTGGGCTTCCAGGTGCGCTCCCCACGCGGCTCGGAGCAGGTGACATTCACATCGCGGAGCGAGGGGCCGGCACCCTCACTCTGGGTTCAGACTTCCGCGCCCGGACAGAGAAACGGCCCTCTTGCTACGGCCCACCCGATTGGACGGTTCATACAGCCCAAATGATTGGCTCCTGCTCCATTGCCCAGCCTCTGAGCTGAGAGTGACAGCAAAACCAAGTCCCTCGCTGAGCTTGCAGCCCAATGACAGAATGCATTGGGCTCTAGACCAGTGTCTCTCCCTGCAGCATGTCACTTGTCTCCTGTGAGTAATGACTATACTTGACCAGAGTTTGCTATGGGATTTTCAGAGGTGCCCTTGCCTTCTTACTGCATGCTGTAGGCTCTCTGTGTGTGTGTTGCTCCTGAAAGTCCCATCACCAGTGTGTGCGGATGTTTCCAGAGTCAGCACTTCATGGAGGAAATCCTTCATCTACATACATCCTTGAGTCCAGGACTGGTCAGGACAGTGGGGCAGAGGGAGTCCGGATATTAGGAGTGTCAGAAACTTGGCGTGGGGCAGTTGACTTCGTGACCAAGACTTCCTCGGTGTCTCTCGCAATTTATGCACTTTTAGCCTCAATTAATTGAATATATGCCAAAAGAATTGCTATCGAAAGATTGAAGAAAGCGTGCTTGAGTGATAGAAATATTCCACAAAGGAGTTAGGATGAAATGAAACCAAACATTTGAACTGTTTCAGACAGGAAACCTACTTCATTCAGGGTTGCAAAGAAAACTTCAATTCTGAAAATAAACATATTTCCCAGTGTGAGGGTGAGAAGGATTGCTACCTGAAGCCAGATATTCAATCACCTCCTGGAGATGTGACAAGGTGTCCTGAGGGCTTCAGAATGTAAGGCCACATGCCCTACAGTTACCTCCTCACAGGTCAGTAATGTCTTAATATTTACTAAAAGGAAATAGCTGGGCTGGTGTGATCCCCTCCATTGGCTTGTAACTTGCCTTGAAGGAAGTACAGAATATTAGCAAAGGTGTGTCTATTGCGGTCATGGAAATGTTACTTTTATGAGCCATATATCATCTCTGTTCTTCTCTTGTCTCTCTACTCTACCTTCTGGCTCTTATATGATAATTACATTTCTTTTTCAAGGACATTTCTGCTTTAGAAAAAGTCAAACACATACTGCTACAGTAATTATAAGTAAGCACATTGAATATTATTTTATGTATCATAGCCCAGGAATTCTGTCATGAGAACTTCTAAGTCTTTTGAAAACTCTGAAGTGAAAATTCTTCACTCTGTATGATAATCAGAAGTCAGTTGGTTGTTTCTCATGAAAAATGGTCTGAAATCCACAAAGACCAAGAAATGCTTAAAAGCTGGAACTTGTAAAAATTATGTTTGTTTATAACTGGCAAATAGGTTGAAATTTTCAGTCTCCCTACTGGGTATGTAGAAAGAAAACATGTTAAGGCTTACTTTGTAATAAAAAAACACAAAGCTAATTTTTGTCAATATACTGGGAAATTATTTACTTGTAATGTAGGCTATCTTCCTCACTGTAAGAAATTTAGCTTCACTTTTGTCTAAATGTACAAGATGCTGGTAAATTCCACACCTCCTCTATGTTGTGACCGAAAAGCATCCATACATTTTTGAAAACCAGTTTCTTGAGGACCAGAATCAGTCTTTACTGAAAGCCATGAACTTAGCAGCTGGGCTAAGACTGCAGGCTGCTTTTCAACCGGGAAGAATTCTCAATTTCTCTACCTTCACACCACAAATCAGGATAAGTGTTAACTTCCCACATTAGCTCAACTCTGCCATAGCACCTCCACTCTTCCTTGCCCCACCCATATGGATGGTTTTATACAACAAGCTGGAAAAGGCCACAGAAATGGGAGGCATTATCACTGCTGTGCCCTTTGCCACATGTCCTTGAAGTGACCTTCTCCACGAAGTCAACCTGAAAACATGTGGGGAATCCCAGGGCATTCACAGAAAATTCAGGTATTGCAGGCTCGCCTTGAGCCCATATCAAAGGCTCCCAGCCAACCCTATCTGCCCAAAGCATGTACTACTTCCAAACTAAGAGAGCAGCTGTCAGTCTTGGTGGAGACTGGATAGGATGAGACACCTTCGCCTCCTTGATATCAAGGCTTGGGGTTAGAGGAGATAGGAGTTGCAGTAACAAAGAATGTGAAGCCTCAGTTTTGCCCTGAGGTATGATAGCTAGAAGGTTTTCTAGAACATGTTAAGTCTGACCTGACATAGGAATTGTGGTTCCTTTTGGGCAATGCAGATGCCACTTATCTTGTGGTAAGTTCATTAGCCATGTGTCCTTACCCAAATAGTTTTAGCCCTATCCTACTTCTGGGTAATGCAATCCAGACAATCTGTAAGAATGGTGCATCTGTGTGTTCTAATGAACCATAAATGCAGTAGTGTCCACTTATCTGAGTGATATCTATTTCAGTATTCTCACTGTATTCCTCCAACAGTAGATAATAATAAACCTCCTGCTTCTATTTTTTACATACATATTTATATGATAAAATTCAAGGATAAATTGTGCACAAGTAGATACTGTTGTAGTCAGGGGTTGTAAGGATATCAATTACAATCAGGACACAGAATTTATAATATTATTTTATGATGGTCACCCAGACTTAAACACAAAAAAAGTTCAGGAAATCTGTGCAAACCCTAAAGACCTAGAATATTCAGCCAAGGGCCTGGATCCACAGCAATGTCCTGCATGAGTCCAGCTGAAGACCTAGAGCCCATGACAGTGCCTCCTATGAATCCAGCTGGAGGTGTGGAGTCCATGACAAGGACTCATACCGGTCTGTTTTACGTATCTTCTGGGAAGGCCCAAAGGCCAGAGGTAGAATCCAGAAAGTCTGTGCCAGTGGGATGAAGGAGCTGTGCCAGTGAGTTGAAGGTTCTATACTGCAGTTGAGAAGTCACACTCAAAATAAGGACCAAGGCTGCCCTGAAAAGTACTACAGCCACCCTCACCTACAAGGAGTTTCCAAGTTTCTCTGACAATGAGAACAATGGAGTACATGCCAGAAAACCAATGTGACAAGCTTCTCCTGGAGATTAAACAGCACACATTATCCCCTCCAGAGCCAGGAAGCAATGCTCAATGTAAGGAGCAGAGCTCCCCAAAAGTGAATCACAATCACCCTCACTGACAAGGCCCCAAGCTCCTCCAATGATAATGGCCAAATTCATCTGGGGGAAGCCAGCATGCCAGCAAGCTCCTCCAGGAGAACCAATGGCTCCAAACAACAACAAGCCTTAGGAGAAGCCACAACACCTAGCTCTTCTTCTCTATGTGTCTATGTATGCTGGCAATGTTCCTTAGGTGGACTATCTACATTCATCACCGTACTGATTTAATTCAGCTGGTATTAAGTTGACCACAAGTTTTAAATCCATAACAGATACTATGAAGATTCAACATGTGTGAGTAAAGTAGGAGCTAGGTCAGAGAGATTCAGAGAAAAACAAGTAGAAACACAGGAATTTAAGCAGAAAAGGGACATACATCCAGATCCAAAGAATCATTTTGAAAGATGATATTTATAGATCAAACAGAACATATGCATAGGAGTTGTTTGGGTTACTTTTCTCTCATTGCTGGAACAAAATGCCCCACACCCAAATGAAGGAAGGAAAGGTTTATTTAGCTTACAGTTTGTGGAGGCTTAAGTCTATAATCATCTGGCTTCACGGCAGGTAGCATGGCACTGTTTCAAAGTAGCTGGAAGACAGCAAAAACAAGAGCCAAAAAAGGAGAAGTACAGAGAGAAGATTCTTTTCGTCCCTTATTATGTATGTAGACCACATCCATAAAGTGGGTACAGCATTCACACCCATAATCTCAGCATTGGACCATGAATTAACCACAAATTCTAGAAGTCTGCCCCCATGACCTCATTAGGCTTTATGGGGACATCCAGACACAAAACATAACAATAGTTAAGAGAAGGGGAAGCTTTCCATCAGGATTGGTGAACTGGCCCTAGCCTTGCTCTATGGGGGCAGCCATTCTGAGATCTCTCATAGCACTTGAGGGATCAAAGCTGCACAGAAGAATCTAGTCCAGAGGTGGTCAACCTATGGCATGAGATCCATAGCAGGCATACAGAACCCTCTCTGTTGGCATGGGGGCCAGGTTGTCCCAGCCTTCATGTGACAATTTATCGCTTGCATATAGTGGTAAAAATCACATTAATTGTGCAAAAGCATGCCAAATGACAACTTTTAACTTTCAATAAAAAGTTGTTTTACTGAAAGCTCTGTTACTGTGTTTTTCTTTTAATACAAAGATGTGTGAGTTATTTTTCCTAACTTAAACTCCAGTATTTTGTTTGATTGCAGAGCAGACTCTTCGTGATAAATGAATGAGTTTTGTTGATTATTTGGTCTCTAAAATGTTCACCATCGTTGGTATAGTCAGTCTCATAGGAGAGGCTGGGGATATATGAGCCCCTTTCATCTCATCATCCTCCCTCCAAACACTGACCAGGTTACAGCCAAGTAGCATTGTCACTGGCTCAAGAGAGGCCAGTTTGGAACAATGAATACCACAGGATGTGCTGTTCCTGGGACAAATTGTTGAAAACTAGATATAAAAACAAAACTTTGGAAGCAAGCAGGGTAATCAAATCCACTCCAGCAAGTTACAGCTTCTTCCCAGGGAAATGGAGGCCACAGAAAGTAGAAGCACCTCTATTATTGCAGGAGGAAGTGTCACCCTGGCATTTAGGCATCTAGAGACAATGGCTTCCAAAAGGGAAGGTGAAAGAAAATTTTCAGATAAATAGAAATTGACAGAATGTGTTCCCAAGAGCTCTGAATTGAAACAAAATCTTTATGCTGGAATGAAATAATAAAAAATGGAAATTTAAGGGGCTGAGGATTTAGCTCAGCGGCATAAGCACCTGCCTTGCAAGCAGGCAGTCGTGAGTTCGATCCCAGGTACCGATAAAAAGGAAAAAGACAAAAAAAAAAAAAAAGGAAATTTAGCCCTGCCAGACATAAACAAGACTGTCAGAAATGGTGAAAATATAAATGCAAAAATATTACTTCAAAATTTGTTCTTGCTTTATGTCTTAGAAACTTTTGCCACTGTTGAGACAAAATACCCAACACCTTCAGTTAAAGGAGGAAAACTTTATTTTGGTTCAGTTTGTAGAGTTTTCAGTCCATAATGAGTTGGTTCCTGGGCATGGTAGCATTACAGATAGGCACCACACAGAACAAAAATCAATTGATGTAATGTGGAAGGCAGAAGGCTAGTGGCAGCAGAAACAGGCGGCAATAACCAGTCTTTTTTCTGTCCCTACATTTTATCCAGGCTACCCCTTAGAGTGGGTAGCACTCCCAGTTAGTGTGAGTCTTCCCATTATCGACACTCAGAATTATGCCAACCTAGCAGTGGGTTTAGTGATCACACACTACTGATCTCAGTATCATACCCTTAATCCTAGCACCACACATTCCAGATCCGCCCATCTCTGAAAAGCCCCATTTATGGCCATATGAGGCTTTGGGGAGACATCTAGACACAAACCCTAACACTTTCTCCAAAAATAATATGGTAGCTCAAAGCAAATATTATAGTAGTCTATTGTGGGGATTAAAATGTAAAGGTCCAAAAGATAGGAGTGTAGCCTTCGTGCTGCCAGAACAGAGAAGGTGCTCTCCTGTTGTTTCTCCAGAGACTAGAAAGGCTTGAGATCATGTGAGTTACTGTTCTCCAGCTCACACTGTCAAAGAGGGTGTTCTGATGAGCCTATAAACAGTTCCAGGTTTCATGAGAGGTTCCCATAAGCAGAGCTTTTGAGATAGAGACAGACAGATGAGTACAGGTAGGGAGATGGTGAACAGCACCCGGGTGGAGGTATTTTGGCCATATACTATACACTGAAATCCAATTGAGAGACGACACAGAGATGACCATGATATATGGCAGTCAGAGAAGGGAGCATGAGTTTGAATAGGAAAAAGAATGGACATTATAGACGGCCAGCAGTTTGGCCAAGTACATTATATTTGCCTCCTCCCAAGTATTTGAGGCAGTCAGATACTAAGACCATTAAGAAGGCCTGAAATTGGTACACTTGGAGTAGACCTTGCAGCTAGGATATGGATCCAGAGGGTGTGGTAGCCCATATTGCTTCAGGGAAATTTCTGACTGGCTTACAAGTAGAAACTAGTAGCCAATCAGAATCTGACTGTGGTTAAAGTGTAGAGGGAGTGGGTGGATCCCCTGGGTTGAAGTTGCAACTATGTGAAATGACAAATTCCAAACAAATTGAATAGATGAAAATGGTAAACAATATCTCATGGAAAATAAAGACAAGAGCATATGACTAGAAAACACGCTCTACTTAAAGAGATCTTCATAACCACACCAAATTTTCTTTACTTATCGTCTACACACAGACATAAAAAAATGAAAAAACAAGGGAACAAAATGCCTTCAGAACCTCCCAGTTCTCCCAAGCAGATCCAGAGGACACCTATAGAGAGGAAATCAAACACCAAAGAACTGAGGTGCACAAATTGATTAAATGAAGCCAAGAAACTTGTTGCGCTCAAAGATGACATAACCAAAGAGAGTAGAGCTAACAAACAAATTAATCAATGTGGTAACAGAAGAAAACAAATTAAGAAAGCAGAGCAAAACTTCAAAACATGAAGGAGAAACTGACCAAAGAAATAGACTTCATGAAGAGGTGCCAAAGAGAAATCCAGGAGCTAAAGAATTGTACTAAATACATAAAACCAGAAATGTAAGTAAAGGGTCTCAGACCTCAAGGACAAAATGTAAAAATGTGATAATGTACACCAGGCAACCTTAAGAATGATAAGAAAATAAGGAAAATTTAACCAACAACTACTAGATGGCAATAAGAACATTAACTTAGTTGGAGTTAGAAATTATAAGATAGCACGAATGAAATTTAAAAATCTGTTTATAGAAGTCATAGCAAGAAACTTTCCAAGTATGGGGAAAAAACTCTATATACAGGTAAGTAAGGCTTACTGAAAAACAAATAAATATGATGCTATTAAAACAAAAACTCTCCATGACACATCAAAATTTCAGAAGTCCAACACAAGCACAGAATGTTAAAAACCGTCACAGAGGAACAAAGATTACTTACAAAGTTGAACCCATTACAACTACAGTGCACTTTTTATCTCAAACTCTGGTCAAGAAAGCTGCAATGAAGTGTTTTAAGCCCTAAAGGAAAACAACTTCCAACACAGACTAAATATCATATAAAAGTATTCATCAAAATTGAAGGAGAAATGATGTCATTCTATGACTAAGAACACTTAAATTTGTGATAACCAAACCAGCACTCCAAAAACATACTCAAGAATATTCTAGAAAACAAAGCCAGCAAAGTAAAAAATCTGGTAGAATGAATGCATCAAGCAAGATTATCAGTAAAATAAAAAGAAAAAATAAAGGCACAGATCACCACAAAGAATCTAATTTTATGAATAAGTGAATATCTTTTAATAATAATTCTCTATGTAAATGGTCTCAGTTCCCAAAATAAGACACAGAATAGCACACAGGAACAAAAAACAGTTTGTTGCATTGAGAAGACTCATCTACTTCAAAAATACTTGACTAAAATTCCAAAGATAGAGAAAGCACTGTTATTCTCAAAGTGGCTTTGAGCTAAAACTGATCAGAAGCAAAGAGGGGGAAAGTTTATAAGAAACAGATCATATCTGTGTCTTGATTATATATATATATAAATACAATATGGCTATTCCAAATACTTGGTTTAACCAACTTAAAAAAATGCTACTTGACTAACAGAACGAAATAAATACCAACAAAATCATACTACATGACCTCAATACCTCATGGTCACAAATATACAATAACATAGACAACATGTCAAGAAACAAATATCAGAGTTGAACAATGCCACCAGAAAAATGGAGTTACTAGAGATCTACAGTATTCTACCACAATACAAAATCACAGCTTCTTCTTAGGAGCATGTATAACTTTCTTCAAAAGACATCACACAGTAGCCCATGAAGCTCTCTTAAATAACTGCAAGAAAACTAAAATTATCCCATGTACACTATCAGATCATTGTGAGTTAAACTATCAATGACAAAATAAGTCAGAAATTTTATAAATTCCTATAAATGCGGTGACACACTACTGAAAGATCAGTGGGACCCAGAAGAAATCAAGGAAAAAGATAAATACTTCCTACAATTACTCAATAATGCCAGTATGTTAAACCAAGCTCTTTGTACACAATGCAAACTGTTTTAAGAGGGAAGTTAATAGCTGTGATTGCCCATATTAGAAAAATAGAGCAACCCCTAATAACCTAGTGATACTCATTACATTTTTAGAAAAATATGACCAATCTAAATCCAAAAACAGCACAAGAAAGAAGTCATATATATCACAACAAAAGTAATGAAATATCCAACAAGAATATAAAGAATTGATGCACCAAAGAGCTGGCTCTTCAAAAGAATGGAGTCAAGACAAACTCTAACCCATATTACTAAAAAAAGGAAAGAAAAGACCCAAATCAATGCAATTAAAAATGAAAAAAGTGAAATCGCAATGTGTACCATTAAAATCCAGAAAATGTTTGTAAATAATAAGAAAACTTGTACCTCAACAATGGAAAATATAGAAGAAATGGACAGATTCATAGATATGTATGAATTTCCAAAACTGAACCAAAAAGATATATAAAAACCTTAAAGAGTAAAACAATGGGCAAATAAACTGAAGCAGTAATAGATCTTATTAAACCCAGGACAAGATTGGATTCACTCTTGAATTCTACAAGATATTCAGGTAAACTTGAACACCAATACTTCTCAAGATCTATAATGAAATTGAAAGGGAAGGTATACTCCTAGTATCATTCCTGAAAGCTAGCACTATTCGGATTTCAGATCACAGAAGAATGCAAACCAATAAATAAATAAATAGATAGGTAAATAAATAAAGGCCAATCCTTTTAGTGAACATAGATATAAAACTCCTTAACAAAATACTGGCAAACAATGCAGCAAATCATCAAAAAGATCACACATTATGATCAAGAGGGCTTCATTTCATATATGTAACTTAGTATCACATATGCAAATCAATAAATGTACTAAACCACATAAAAGCAAGAAAAAATCACATGAGCATTTAAATAGTTACAGATAAGCTTTCAACAAATACAATATTCATGATTTTAAAAACCTAAAAATTAGGTATAGATGAACCTTCTCTAAAACAGATTATATCTATTTATGACAGCCAATAATAAAATAAATGAAAAAAGAAAGTTTTTTCTAAAATCAGAAGCAAAATAAGAATGTCCACCATCACTACTCCTGTTCGATATAATATGTGAAGTAATAGCCAAAGCAATGAAACGCAAAAAAGACATAAAAGGGATATACAGAGGAAAACAATTAGTCAAAGAATCATAATTTGAAGCAGATAGGATCTCCTATATGGAAACCAAAATAAGTCCCACCAAAACTCCTCTACAAGTACATAGAGCTAGCATGACACAAAATCACTACACAAAAATTACTTGTGTTCCTGTATGCCAATAATGAACTCATTAACAAAAATGTTAGGAAAACAAACAATTCACAACACCTTAAAGAAAAAAAATTTTTATTTTGGCCTACCTTCCTGGTAAGAGCCGTGGCATGAGTGAGCAGAGGGTGAGCCAGGAAGAGAACCAGTCTGTGTCCTGAGATCCAGCCACATTGGAATTTACCTACCAGTTCGTGGACTGAGAATCAAATATTCCCCACCCCCACATTAGCAACTGGGAACCAGAGGTCTGAGCATCTCTTGGGAGGATGACTGCAAATACGGGGGATTTCCCCAGCACCCTGAGTACCCACACGATGCGGATCTCAAGAGACCCTGGTAGTTCTCACCCTGGGACAGCCGCAGCTTGCCAGGCCACAGCCATTTACCAGGGAGGTGAGCTGGTTGCTTGGTTTCCCACCACCCTCACTGTTTTGCTTTGTTCTGGTTTTGCTCTATTCAATACTCTCTTTCAATTGGTTTTATAATGTTCTGTTTTTGGTTTGATTTTGCTATACCTGATTGAATGGACAACTATTGTGAAGATAACGAGATATACTATGGTACCTATTACTGTTATCTCAGAATCCTACTGTGAAGTTCTGCATCAATTTCATTGCATTGTCTTGACTGGCTTTGTTCTGTTATATTTTACTACCTTCAAAATAAAAAAATTTTAATTTTTATTTTAAAGAGAATAAAACCTAGTAAAATAAAATAGAAGAAAGTCCATCAAAACAAACCAGTGTAAGGACTTCTTCAAAACAATACAAAATCAACAATGGTTACCATAATGCCTCTTATTGTCTTCAAAAGAGCTCCAAATAACTTCAGACATAGTAAAAATCAAATAAAACAGGACAGAATAGAGTCAACAAAAACAAAACAATGAATGCAATAAAGGACTTCAAAACAAGATAATAGTAAATCCAAAATGGCTTCCTAATATATGTTGTTATCTTTGAAATAGCTGTCCATGCCACCAGATATAATCAAATCAACTCAAGCAAAACAGAATAAAACCAACCCAACGAAACAATGGAAATTGTATAGGACTTCAAAACAGGATAATAGGGGATTAACAGTGGCTATCTACCACCTTTAGAAGTAGATCCTGCATAGATGCTACATTGCATATTGATATCCTCTGAACACATGATCCAACTACTGGCTTTAGACCTTTAGTCAGTGACACACTAAATACTGCAAACATTAAATTGTATTTTACCTCAGTATCTATCATTACAGCTTGTGTTTTTCTGGATCAGTTAGTCGCTTACAGGAGGGTGGGGAGATTAGGGGACTTTACATACAGAGTGTGGCATGGCTTAGAGGGAGGCCATAGCCTTGCAGCATGGGTGCAAAGTGCTGGATGTGGCCAGTGTGGAAAGTCAGCTGAAAACTGCAGATAGAGTGTGGTATGACTTGGAGGGAGGCCATAGCCTTGTAATTCAGGATGTAAGCAAGTTGTCTGTGCTGTTTCCAAGTGTTCTCAAGTCAATCTGCATGAGCTTATCAGCTGTCCCCTGTGCTGTCAGCTCAAGTGGAACATGTACTTTCATTGAACTATCTTTTGAGCTCCTTTCTCATGGAATGTCTTTTGTTCTCATTTAGTAAAGAACACTTTTGTTCTCATTATGTATTTAAGACAGTGTGCTCCATTAATAGAGTGTCCATAAGCTCTCTCCATATGACATGAGTCTACTTTTCTCCATTGTGTGACAGGAGTCATCAGAGATTAATACCATCATCCCCAATATTAACTGGGGAGCCCCATATTAATTCGGGAATTATACAACCCTAGGGTATTGGGTCTCCCAAGTCCCTCTCCAACTTCTCTTTTCCAGCTGCCCCCTTCCCAGGCCCTGCCTTGGCCTGGGCACCTCCCTCCTCCTGCTCTCCCCAGGGCTTCCTCCTTGAGAGGCTCTGCTGAACTCAGCCCAGGTGTCCACCTCCTCCTCTAACCTATCAAACTTGCCCTTGCTCCATTTGCTGCACAGTGCTAGCAGGCTGACTGCTGGGGAATGGTGTAGAGAGGGCAGGGACACTGTGGCCAGGATGGGTTCAGAGGGCTCAAATGATCATTAAGGAAACAGTCAGTAAAGAGGGCCACAGGGACCCGCTACACTGAGCATGCAGAGCAGTGAGTGAAAGGACTTTCCATTTTTTTCCCTGAACCCCAGGACATGGCTCACCTGCCCACTCACCCACACCTACACCAGGCAAACTCATCCTGGTTTGACCAAGAAACCCCAAGAAAAAAGGAAATTTAAGAAAGATTCTCTTCCATCCACTTCAGTGCTGATCAGAGTCTCTGCAAAGGTAGGAGAGGGGAGGCTTCTACCCCCTGGGGACAAGAGCTGTGACTCCTATGACAAGGAAGATTGAGATGTGACATCACAGGGCTGGAACAGAAAGGCTGGGCACCATTATGGTGACCACAGGTGAAGGCTCAGGAAAGAAAGAGGAGACAAGGAAACTAAGCTGTGAAGCAAAGGCCACAGCAAGATGAAGGACTATCTTCCCACAGAAGGGCCTGGTACTGCCACAGGCATTGCCTTCTGCCATCAAACCCATCTTGGAGGGACCAGGACCAAAGATGGGGCACAACACAGCCTGCAGAGTGAGGCACATCAAAAGGCTGACCAAAGAGGGGCAAGAGGACACCAGAGGGAAAGACAAGGCTTGTCCTGGAGGCAGCACAAGCAGACATCTGGGGAGAGTGAAGGAAACAAGTGCAGAAGGATTGAGGGTCAGAGCTCATCTCAGAAAGAGGACAGGGTGAATCATTCATCAGGACAAAAGGATGGGTGCTAAGTAGTAGGGCCATCCCAATGCTGGACAGAGGGGCTAAGAATGAGAGGTAGCTGAGCTTACAGAAGGCAGGACTGGGGCACCATGGAAGCTCAGTAGACCAACACAGAGCAAGTCCAGGTGAGCAGGGACCCAGGAGCTCAGGACACCAGAGCAGAGCAGCTACAAGTGAGCTGGGGCATTTGTGTGCTGTGAGAGGACAGGACAGCCTCAGGAGCTGAAGTGTCCAGGGCAACACATCAAGTGAATCGGGGCAGGTGGGTGCTAGAGAGGACAAGGAAAACCCTGGAGCTCAGTTTTCAGAGGATGATGCGAAAACAGAGTTGGCAGAGGCATCCTGAGTCTCTCTGGGCATAGACCAAGCTAGGTGGGCCCTGGCTCCAGGGGAGCAGAGCACAGGCTTGTCCTGGAGGCAACACAAGTACCATCAATAACTGGTACACTTGAATGCAGATGAGGGAGTGACAGGGGCTTCCCACTTTTTCCTTGAGTCCCAGGGCATGGATCATTTGCCTACCCACCCACAGCTACACCAGGCAGTCTCATTCTCTGACCTAGAAACCCCAAGAAATAAAGGGAACTTCAGGAAGCAGCTGTGCTACCCATTTTAATCCTGTTCTTAGTCTCTGCAAAGATAAGAATGAAGAAGCTTCTACACCCCTGGAGACTAAAGCTGTGAATCCAAGAATGATAAGGGAGGTTGAGATGTGACACTGAAAGGGAAAAACTACCAGAAAAACTATTCTTCTTAAAACTTTGTTCTTTTTGAAACTGTCTAGCTCTGTAACTGCTTCATGGTTGTATAATTACTTTTTGAACCCTGTAACCACAAGTGCATAACTGAACATTCAGGATGTGTTATTGTAACTGATATGGGCAGAAAAACGATGGACTCCAAAAATTAGAAAAAGGTAGGGGCTGGGGATTTAACTCAGCAGCATAAGCACCTGCCTTGTAAGCGGGCGGTCGTGAGTTTGATCCCTGGTACCGGTAAAAATGAAAAAGACAAAAAAAATTAGAAAAAGTGCCTTATTAGCTGAGCTCAGCGGCAGCACTGTCCCAGAAAAGCAGCCAGGGAAGTGTGCCCCCCCAGCCAGGGGCTGCAAGGAGTTATAAAGTAGCAAGCCACAAGGGGAGGGGTCAGGGTCTTAGGATCAGTTTGTCCCCATAAAAGGTAATTTGGTTTAGTTTTACAGGAACCAACAAGCAGTTACAGAAACCAGGGAGGCAGGGATGAGGGTACATGGTTCATATGTTACAAGGTTGCAACATAACTGGCAATTACACAAGTTTTATAGGAAGAGAACAAGGCACATTTTGGGTTTTTGAGCTTGTAACAGTAACAAGCTCCATGAGCTAGTCTTGTAACTGATGATCATTAATCTAGGCTTGTAACTGATGACCTCACCTTGCTAGCTAATCAGAACTGCCAGATTGTTCTGTCTCACCTTTATAACTACTGCTTAAGCGTCATATAAAAGTACTAGCCCAAAAGCACCTGTCCCCTGGTTTTGTTGTTTGGGAGAGATCCTAGCCAGGACCACTGGTCTAAAATAAAGCTGTTCACTGTTTCCAGACTTCCTTGAATGTGGTTCCTTTCCTAGACTCAGTTTTTCCAGAACATTCTTAGTTCTCTGAGTGGGAAGGCCATACTGACTTCTTAGGTCATGGGTAGGGTTCAGTGGCCAGAGCAGGGAACTCTCCAACCTCCTTGATGGGAAGGCATACCCTCCAGGATCCATTTCCCACAGGGTTTCAAGAACTCCCTCACATCTTATGGGGGAGCACTAGCTGCTGATCTGGTCCAATTTCCACATGCTAATTTTAATTGCACCCTATTACAGTATAGAGATGGTTTACTGATATGCAGCTCAGTTAAATTGGACTGTTGGAAGGGAACACAAACCCTTCTCTGCCACCTACTAGCCACAGCCTACAAAGTCTCCAGAAAGCAGGTTCAAATATGTAAACAGAGAGTATGTTACTTGGGGGTGATTTAGAAAAGGACTCAGAAGCCTGAGCCCAGAAAAAAAGGAACTCATTTTTCCCATCCCAAGACCTGAAAATAAAAGACAGCTCAGGGAATTCCTGGGGGCTGCTGGATTCTGTTGTATATGAATACCTGGGTTCATTGAGAAGCCTAAGCCCCTATATGACATGCTGACAGGAAAAAATGAAAGAGAGCTGTTAGATTAGACTTAGAACAAATTAAATATTTCATAAGCACAGTTGACAGGTCTACTTCTGGACATTCTTGATATAGTGTGACTTTTAATCTTTTTTTTGGGGGGGGGTACCGGGGATCAACTCACGACTTCACGTTTGCCAAGCAGGCACTTAGGCCTCTGAGATAAACTCCTGGCCCTTAATCTGTTTGCTGATGAACAAAGACATGTAGCATCAGGGATTCTGACCCAAAAGATCAGCCTTTGGCAGATGCCTATTACATATTTGTCAAAGAACTTAGACCCTGTGGCTAAAGCATGGCTTCTCTGCCTAAGAGCACTGTTAACAACTATTATTCTGATTAAGGAAACTGATAAGTTGACCCTAGGACAAAATCTGACAGATCAAGTCCTTCATGCTGTTCTAAAATTACTAATTAGTTGGGGACATCATTGGCTTTCAAATATCTGTGTTACTCAGTATCAAGGACTGCTTTGTGAAAATCCCTAATTTACCTTTCAATTGACTAAACATTGGAACCCAGCTACCTTCTGCCCACTGAGCTTGGCTCCCCAGATCATGACTGTCTAGTCTTGACTGAAGAGACTTTTTGTAAGCTGACCAGATCTACAGATGGAACACTTGATTAATGTTGAATATATCCTGTTTTCAGATGGAAGTAGCTCAGGCAAGCATAGGAAATATCAGGCTAGATATGCTGTTGTTGCCATGGAGGAGGTGTTCCTAGCTGGGCCTCTTCCTCAAAACTGGTCTGCTCAGTGGGCTGAATTATGGGCCTTCATATAAGTTCTCAATTGGGTAAAAGGAAAGAAAGTAAACATTTATACTGATTTGAGGTATGCTTTACTACTGTTCATGTACATGGAATGCTATACAAGGAACATGGACTTCTCACAGTGGAAGGAAAGCAAATTAAAAACAAGGATAAAATCTCTCAACTCCTGACTGCAATTTGGAAACAAAATGGTTGCCATTACCCAGTGTAAAGGTCACCAAAAAATAAAAGACACTTGTTATGTTTGATACATGGTGTCAACTTGAGAAGTTTAAAAGTTTAAGACTCAGGAAGGAGCCTGGATCCTTACTTTGTAAAGATCCTGAGCCTGTGCAAGAGAAGAACAAAGAGATTTTGGGAGTGCTACATCCTTGTGGGCCAGGGGTGGCCTGCATACAAAGTAAGGAAGTAAAAGAGGCTTGCCCTCTCCATTTTTTGCTGGCTGCTGTCTTGAAGTATCCTGGTGCTATGCCACCCTGCCTTGGAACCTTATGATTAATGCCTCAAACCTCCATACACTGTAAGCTAAATAAGTATTTCTTTCCTTTATTTGAGGTGCTTGGTTCCAGCAACAAGAGAATAGTAATCAAAACAACACCATCACTCTCAGAAATCAGAAGGCAGATGAAGCTGCAAAATTGATGACTGAGGGACAAATAATTTAAACAGAATCCAGAAGCTCAACATGAAGTGCCCCCTCCCCCATCTCAATCTCTGCAATGAGCCCCTCCGCTATTCCAAGGAAGAAAGTAGATGAGCACAACAGGCTTACATAAATGGTGCTTAGATTTACTAGATGTTTGAATGATCACCCCTCAGAATCTGGCCTATGCTTGGGTAAAACATCATCAGGACTTCACACATGGAGGGAAAACTGCTATAAATCAACTTCTAAGCTGTATTATTACATTCCTAAATTAGCTTCAATCTGTGCCTCCACTAGCCAGAGATATCAGATCTGTGCAAAGTTTTCAGTTTTGGTCTGAAGCAAGGAGGGGGCAAAAATGTGCACCAGGCTCATGAAATCCAATGTACCTCTCTCTAATTCACCCCCAAAGACCCCTCCTGGTACCCCAGTCAAACTTAGGAAATACAGCTTTCATCCACAGGAAAAGATCCAAGGGAACACTCTACCTTTCAGTGAATGCCTTTGCCCCAAGTCCCCAAGATGATAGGAGCAGATCACCTTAAAATCCCTTCTCAATAAGATGACTGAGACAAAAATGAAGTAAAAGAGGCAATCCTGATTCCCTCAGACATGGAGTACATGCTACAGTCTGCCCACAATATTCTAAACATTAGCTCCTTGGCCCATGGAGGTGACCAGGTCAAGCTGGGGCTAAACAGGGTTTGGGCAGCAGGGAGGTGGCTGTGGGTAGGAGGGCATGAGTGGACCTCAGGAAACCATGCAGAGTACCCAAGAAGTAGCTGGGACCACTGCCCAGGTTCAGGAGACTGGCTAGCAGGGCTGAGGGCTTAGGGGCTGGAGAGAAGCCTCACAGAGATTAGCTTAAGGGCAGGAGTGTGGGGCATTTGCTCAGAGCCAACCACAGAGGACC
The DNA here is from genome assembly GCF_034190915.1 of Cavia porcellus. NCBI lineage: Eukaryota > Metazoa > Chordata > Mammalia > Rodentia > Caviidae > Cavia > Cavia porcellus. The sequence goes on along the minus strand of NW_026947485.1, from coordinate 70,198,034 downwards.
CATTCCTGCAGGGCAAAGGTCAGTCCCTCATTCCAGGTTCTGTGAACGGACATCAGCCAGAGGGTGGTTGAGGCTCAACACACAAAAGAGGGGACTCCTACCAAGGCATGGTCAGGCTGCATGATGGTCAGAGTTGTGCAGGGCTCATGGAACCCAAGAACTGAGACACTGGTCAGGCCAGGCACCAACAGGAGGCCCGAGAGGGGTGAGCCTGTAGGGAGTAGCTGAAGCTGGAGATTGATGACATGTTTAAGAACAAAGAACATCTGGGCTGAATCACGTGAAACAGCTTCTCCAATCCAGAAAACCTTAATCTCAAGACAATACAAGCAATGGGTTAGTAGGCAATGGAGTGTCATGTGATATTAGGTTACTAAATGTATAAATAAATGCCCCTACATTGGTTGAAACGTGCCTTTTCTCCCATTAGAAGAGAGGCTCCACCTAATTCCAGATTTCTGTTTCTTATCTTTATTCCTTCACCTTCTCACTACTCTCACGGTCCTCGCCCTGGGAAGTTTGACATGTTGCATGAGTCACAGCAAATGGTGCCTGAACAGGGGATTGCGGTGAGGAAACTTGTTATTTAGCAGGCGAGGACACCTCCAGTGTGCACAGAAAAGGGAGAGAGGTGTGTTGATATCCTCATTAATGAGCCAATCTATATCAGCACTGAGCCCAAAAGTGTATTGATAACCTCAACATTGAGCCCAATAGTATCATCAATACTGAACCCATATCATTGTAAGACATGGTACAAGACATGGTTCTCAAGAACCACAGATGTATATAAAAATGTTTGTTATTTTCTTGATTCCTGTATTTAGTTTTGTGGATTTTGATTAGAGCGTGTCTTAATGGTCATTAGTTTGTTGGGATAAGCACGAATACCTAGCTCAGAGTAACATTTTAAAATCAAGTCCCAAGAAAGAAAAAGATGGCAGAACAGTAGCCACGCTGATAACCTTAACTGCTCCACAAGAAGCAATTCCTGACTTTTCAGCTCAGACAAATTTTGGTGCATCACAGGTTGAAACTTTTGTCTTTCAGGAAGTAGAACCATTTTCACTTTTTCCCTTACAATTGGTGCTATAAGAAGGCAGACAGATGGGAAAATCCATGGAAGGTTTTCAACATGTCTACCCTGTTCAAATTCCCAATAATTCAGGACAAGTTGAGCATCTTCATGAGGCTGTACTCTCTAAGACCTTAAAAGAATTAAACAAGGTGCAACTATGAAAGTCCTACAGCCCCTTTTATCTTAGGTGCACTGGAATTTATAAGACAACTGTTTATGGTCCCAAATTACTGGAAAGGAATAGATAAAGCATGTTTAAGTCCAAGGGATTAGTTGTTATGGGAAGGAAATTTGTTTGAACGGTGCATGGATCAGGCTGCTTGTAATGCCACTCACAATGTAGCCATTACAAGAGATATGTTAACTGGAGAAGGTGTCTTTGATGCCACAAATAATCAATTTACTTTTGAATTGCAAGTATATGAACAGGTTAAAATAGCTGCCACAAGGGCTTGGGGGAGACTTCCTTCAAAGGGTGAGATATCCCTTGATTTGTATTCATCAGGGTCCTGATGAAACTTTTCAACATTTTGCTGCATGCTTGTTGCAGACTACTGGGATTATAAATGACACAGAGGCTAGCAGGTAATCATTCAACAACTGGCTTTTGAAAATGCAAATAAATGGTGGAAAGGGGCTTTAGGGGCCCACAAAAAATGTGCTACACTGTCTGAAATGATTCAGATTTGTGCAGACATTGGCCTCTCATATGTACAGGAGTCTACCTTGGCAGCAGCTGTCAATTGGGTTATTCACCCACAGCCTGAAGGAAAGGGTAAAATAAAGATTACTGGTTCCAGCTGCAGAGGTGAGAGACATTTTACCTGAGATTGCTCTGCTACACTGCAAGGGCAGCATACCTATTATCTGTCCCTTCAACAAAACCTTCTGCTATCTGTCCAAAGAGTTGACAAGGATATCATGGAGCCACTCAGTGTAAACTGAAAACTGATGTGGAAGGCCAACCTACTCCAGAAAACTTTTAGCAGGAACTGCCTCAGACTTGCAAACAGTAGAGGTGCTACAACTCAGAGAACTTCCCTGAAATGGCATGGCCCTTCTTGGCATGACAGATTTCTAGCAATTGGAGGGCCTCCAAGGGAGCCCATCCCTGGCAGCAAGGTGGGCACTGACTCCCTTCCAGTCACTACCACCAGTGTTAGTGTAGGAGGCTGAGGTCCAGGAAAGCAGGCTGACAAACTGCTTGTGGCAGGGGCGCTTGCCCACACACAGCCTCTAGGTGATGAGGTGGGAGCCACAGCCATAGACAAAAGCAGTGAGTGGGAGCCCCAGTCATCTAAATATGAGATACAGGTTTTTTCCTCTTTATACTGATAGTGACCCAGTGTATATTTCTATTCCAAATGTTTTGTGAAATTTTTCATATTTCCCTTACCACAAAAATTCCTTATAATCCCCAAGGTAAAAAAATGTTAAACATGTTCACTGTATCCCCAAAATTTAATTACAAATACAAAAGGGGGAATTCTTTTCCATATAAAATTTGCACCTCAAAACAGACTTCACTTGGAAGTATATACCACTGAAATTTTAAAATCCTGCTAAGGATGGAATGATAGCAGAAGAAAGACAATTCAATCAGGTAAAACAAAAAAGGAAGAGTACTTCGAAAATGTTCATACTGGACAATGAAAGCACCTAGTTCAATGCTAATTTGGAGGTTAGGGTATGCTCATGTTTTTCCAGAAAATGCTAAACTGCCTATCTAGTATCAGAACATGTTGTCTGGCTGTATCACAGACCCAAACCCAGAGGAATTTATTCCATCTCTTGAGTAGGTGATGTTCAGTCCTATGACAGTGATGCAACCAATAGTAAAGAATGGAGCTAGAACTGACATTGGGCCAATTAAGGGAGTTGGCCCAAGATGCCCACAAGACGGTAAACCCCCCAAAAATCAAAGATCTGAGTAAGTGACTGCATGTATTGAGATAACTAAACTAAAAGTTACAGGAAGAAGGGGGGTGTACTAGTATTTGTAGGATAAAATACAAAAATATGTTAATTATAGATAAGATTTTGTCCCTTCCAAATTTTTCTTACAAGAGATCTCTGCTAATTGACCTACAAAATCTGACTTTTCTATTTATAGTTATACTTTCTATAATTGTAAAAGGTTATTATAATTCAATTTGATCAAAAATATATTTGAGTGCACTCTTGATTTTGTAAAGATGTTTGTCTGGCTAGTTTGTTAAACTGTGTACTTATTTGTCTATCTGTCATATCGATGAATTTTTTATTTGATCTCAACAATTTTTTCCTCTTTTCTTTTTTCTTTTACATTTTTGTAACATTTGGTCAAAGTTTACTTTGGGTTATAGACTTAACAAGCATGCTTCCACCTGGGTTGCCAGTTGATCAAAATAATGCTAAAATTGGTCATGTAAATGTAATGTATATTATTGTTCATTATGACTTGAGAATCTCTCATTGAAAAATTATTAAGATAATTAAAGAAAAATCCCTTGGTGTGAGGAGATTGCTAGACAGGGCTTCAATAACTGAATAAGAAAGCAATTTCTTGATAACATTAACCAGTTCTTGTTCATTGATGGGAGGCTCCAATGATCTCTATAGCCTTATGGGAAGACACCCTAATAAAGGTTATTAAAATACAGTGATATGTTTGCCTTGGTCATCAAAAGATTAAATTTCCTAGACAATAAGGTTTTTGATTTAAAGATGTTTTGGTACAAAAGTTTTCAATGGTTATGACAATTGAATGTTATTGTTTTTTAGCGTACTGAATATGTTCATGCCTCCTGATGTACAGGTCTTCCAAAATGTAATGCAAGGATTGTTTATGGTGACAGACATCTTTTTCTGATTTAGTCCTCTGCCTTTAACAAAAACTTATGTGATACACATCCCACTAAAAGTCAACAAGTTATATTAAAACTTATTTATTAGAGAGAGATGACTAAAAAGAATATTCTATGTCAAAAGGGAAATTCAGGAGTGCTACAAAAATGTCATCATGATGATTCTGATTCTAATTTTCTGTGTAAAATATGTAACTTTGTTAATATTCTATAGAGATTCAAATGTTAAAACATCCATGGCTAATAGGAAGTAATGGTTCTACTTTATGTTCTAAGGTGCTTAATATTCAGGTAAGAGTAATAGTAAGCTTACTAATTTCATTACAATGTGATGTCATTAAATTTTTCTTCTGGATGTTCAACAACTGAGGTTTGGAGACCAAAAATTAGAGAGATGGATGGGCTACAAGGATAGCCAATATTGTGGCCCCAGCCCTCTGAGGTCAATGAGGATCCAGGACATGAGAGAACCTTTGCCACAACATCCTATACTTGCTAAGTCCCTGGTGGGACCATGAAGGAAAGTGATCATCAGTGTATAGTGTGCCTAAGGACAGTCACTAGGTGAAGAAAAATCTTCTAAACTTTCACAAAATGCAGCTTGGTCAAGCATGGCCATGACTCGTTCAGATGGATGACACTGACTGAAGTACTAAGAGGTGCTATGCAGGGTTCCAAGGTAATTCCTGAGGAGGTTTAACTGATCTGATCTTGATAGATAACAGATTGATTGTAATTAATAGAGGTCTCAACTTAATTTGGTCTTGAACCATCTGAAGAAAAATACAATTATAAGAGGTATAAAACAATGCCATAATAAATGTTAGTTATAAAAGAAACAAATCACCAATACCTTCTGATAATTGCTGGCTATACTGGTAAGTCATTACTGTTATGAATTAATAGACTGTACTGGCTTTTAACTGCTAAATGCAAGGGCTTAAAATATTTGGACTGGGGGTGAGACGTCAGCCTACATCCTCCTCGGACAGCATGTCGTCCCCCAGCAGAGGCCACCAGAAGCTGAGGTCTGGGTCCTTTGTGTTCGGGGCTCTGAAAACTTGACCTCTGGGAGAACATGGTGGATAGGTAACTGCAGCTATCGAGGCTCTCTGAGATAGCCAGCTTAGATTCCAGGAATGGTGCAGTGTGGGGAGTCCTAGGCAGGGGGCGATATACCCTGGTGATCCAAGAACAAACTGGGCTGAGATAAACCAACTGGGAATGCAATCCCAGTGCTATAACAGGAACAGATAAAGTCTCAGTGCGGAAGCTGGAACCCGTGCCTCTGGAAGCTGCAATTTGGGTTTCCTGCCACCGCTGCTGCATCTGAATCAGGACAGCAGGGAGAGAGACATGCGAAAGCTGCATGGTTCACAGCATCAGACTGCCACGGCTTCAGGTGCTTCAGTGGGCCACAGAGAGCTGACTGGAGTGCTGAAGATGACTCACAGGAGCAAGGGCAGAGGGTGCTGGAGAGAAACAGAGCTGGCTAGACAGCTGGGCCTATAGCTTGCTGAAAGCACACTGGGACAGCCTGGGCTTGGGAAGCCTTTGGCCTGGACTGCCCTGGAGCTCACAGAGAGGGATAGCTAAGGTGGTCAAGTGGAGCTGAGCATGGAGAACCAAGGAAGTGGGCAAAGGCAGCTATGAGCCCAGCCCCATTACTGCATAGGAAGAATCAGAATTTTTTTTTTAATTGGCACTGGGATTGAACTCAGGACCACATGTTTGCAAGGCAGGTGCTTATGCTGCTGAGCTAAATCCCCAGCCCTGAAGAATCAGAAGTTTCAAATTAGATGGGATTGGATGGGCTGGCAGGTGCTAGAGGGTGTGAGCTGTGCAGACTGCTAGTGTGATGCAGCTCCAAGGTGGCCTCCTCCTTAACCTGCTTATGCTGCCCTCCATAGTGGCCAAAAAACAAAGTCAAGAGCAAGAAGGGCAGTGCCAGCAGTGAGTGGGCAGAATGAACCTGGGGCCCCTGCATCCCCAGCAGCATGGACTGTAGCACAATCTTCTGTGAGGGCACCTGTGGGATGCATATGCAATGTATCCACTGTTGGGTATCCTGAAATGGAAGAAGGGGTTTGGAGCCTGATTAGAGTACAAGTTTGAAAGGTGGGGTGTGTATGATGGGGTCAATGGAACCAAAGCTCACCAGGGCATCCTGAAGAAGGCATCATACAACACCCACACCAAGCCCTGCATGTCCAAGACCAAAGTCAAAAAAGGGGAGGGAAAGGACTGAGCCAGACTGGGATAACTTGGCTGCCCCTTGCCTTCCACAGGCCCAGTACACCACCCCCAGTACTTTTGCTACACCACTTTTATCAATCATGCCTTGTACTGCACCCCTCCTACCCTAGAACCCAGAGTGGGCAGTGCAAGGGATTCTGAAACATGGCCCCCTCCTGGGGTTTTTGATTTCCAGTCCCTACTTTGTTCTTCCCCACCATGCTCCTTGTTTCTAAGAAGTGAATAAAATCAGCTACTTTTCCAATAAAAGCTTTGCTTTTCAATGTTAAAAAAGTCACACTTCCAAAACTAATATATCAACTTAATGCAATCATTCAAAATACCAAAATCATTCCTCAAAGAGAAAAAACCCTAAAATTCATATGGAAAACTAAACAAATAATATGAACAAGTGTGAAAAAGGTTAGAGGGGAACTCATGGGGGAGAGGAGAGGGAAGGAGTGAATGGCAAAGGGAAACAAAAAAGCAGACTGTAATATTGGTACATGTAACTACTCCCAAGATGATTGTAAACTGCATAAATTAGAAATGTAGTAATAAAAACTTTAAAAAACCATATATTCACAATTTTCTGAAAACATGTAAGATATGCAAATTATCTTTTGTTATACACATTATGGAGGGTATAGACAGCAAAAATTTAAAACAAAACCTCAGCAATTATAAAAAGTTAGCAACATGTTTTTCAGTGCCTCATGCTTCAATAATGTAAAGACAAAACTTTCATGTATTTGACATGACTGTGTGACTTCTTTCATGTATTTCACAAGAACTGTGTCTGCTGAAAGCTTTTCCACATTGCTTACATATATAAGGTTTCTCCCCAGTGTGAGTTCTTTCATGCATCTGACAATTACCATGTCTGCTGAAAGCTTTTCCACATTGCTTACATACATAAGGTTTCTCCCCAGTGTGAGTTCTTTCATGTGTTTTACAATAAACTTGGGTACTGAAAGCTTTTCCACATTGCTTACATAGATAGGGTTTCTCCCCAGTATGAGTTCTTTCATGCATTTGACAATGAATGTGTCTGCTGAAAGCTTTCCCACAATGCTTGCATACATATGGTTTCTCCCCAGTATGAATTCTTTCATGAATTTTACAAGAACCCTGGGTAGTGAAAGCTTTCCCACACTGCTTACATATATAAGGTTTCTCCGCAGTGTGAGTTCTTTCATGTGTCTGACAAACAACATGTGTGCTGAAAGCTTTCCCACAGTGCTTACATACATAGGGTTTTTCTCCAGTGTGACTTCTTTCATGTACTTGACAAGAACTGTTTCTGCTGAAAGCTTTCCCACAGTACTTGCATATGTATGGTTTCTCCCCAGAGTGAATTCTTTCATGTATTTTACAATGACCCTGGGTACCAAAAGCTTTCCCACATTGCTTACATATATAAGGTTTTTCTCCAGTGTGAGTTCTTTCATGTGTTTGACAAACAACATGTGTGCTGAAACCTTTTCCACATTGTTTACATACATATGGTTTCTCCCCAGTGTGACTTCTTTCATGTATTTGACAATTGTTTTGTCTTCTGAAAGCTTTCCCACATTGCTTGCATACATAGGGTTTCTCCCCAGTGTGAGTCCTTTCATGATTTTGACACCAACTGAGTGTGCTGAAACCCTTCCCACATTGCTTACATATATAAGGTTTCTCCCCAGTGTGATTTCTTTCATGATTATGACAACTAGCACGTAAGCTAAAAGCTTTCCCACAATGCTTACATACATAGGGTTTCTCCCCAGTGTGACTTCTTTCATGACTTTGATAACTAGCATGTAAGCTAAAAGCTTTACCACAATGCTTACATACATATGGTTTCTCCCCATTGTGACTTCTTTCATGTATTTTACAATAACCCTGGGTACTGAAAGCTTTCCCACACTGCTTACATACATAAGGTTTCTCTCCAGTGTGAGTTCTTTCATGAATTTTACAATAACGCTGGGTACTAAAAGCCTTTCCACACTGCTTACATACATAAGGTTTCTCCCCAGTGTGAATTCTTTCATGCATTTGACAATTACCATGTCTGCTGAAAGCTTTCCCACAGTGCTTACATACATAAGGTTTCTCCCCAGTGTGAGTTCTTTCATGTATTTTACAATAAACCTGGGAACTGAAAGCTTTTCCACATTGCTTACATATATAAGGTTTCTCCCCAGTGTGAGTTCTTTCATGTGTTTGACAAACAACATGTGTATTGAAAGCTTTCCCACAGTGCTTACATACATAGGGTTTCTCCCCAGTATGAGTTCTTTCATGTATTTGATAATGACTGTGTCTTCTGAAAGCTTTCCCACAGTGCTTACATATATAAGGTTTCTTCCCAGTATGAGTTCTTTCCTGTAATTGACAATGACTGTGTGTGTTGAAAGTTTTTTCACATTGACAACACATGTAACGTTTCTTCCCAGTGTGAATGCTTACATGGCTATGAAAGGAATCACTAAAAGTGAATGCTTTCCCACATTCCTTAGATACACAGGGCTTCTCTTCAGCATGCATTCGTTCATGTATTTGAATATAGTGGGATGACAGAAAGGCTTTCTCATGTTCTTTATATACATACTGATTCTTCCCACTGTGATTTTCTTCATGGATCTGAACATCATTGGTTTTGCTGGAGGCATTCCATGTTTTCATACATACAAAGCTTTTCTCTCTAAGGTGGGTGTTTTCACTGAGATCAGAGGATTTTCCATGTTCATTACATTCACAGGATTTCTCTTCAGTCTTTGTCCTTGCATGCTTCTGAAAGGACTGGAAGTCACCACAAGTTCTTCCATTTTCATTACATTTATACAACTTCTTTTCATATCTCAAATATTCAGATGATTTCACCCCAGTGTGAGCTATAACAGGCACATTTGGAGACAAATTCCCAACCAGAGGCTTTCTACAAGCAAGGCTTTCTGCCGGTTTTTTATCAGATTGCTTAATGTCAACATTAGCATCTGGAGTCCAAAGGAAGATTTCTTTATATTGATTCCAAGTTTTATATTGATAGCATTTCTCTACATTTTCATTTCTGTGAAGGAAAAAGAAAGTCATGATATAATGGATCTCTATATTAATGGTATACCAGAACAAGTCCTCATCTCCTAAGAAATACTGACAAGGAATTAATTAAATGCCTTGGAGGACACCTTCAAAATGGCCATTGCCAAAAAAGTGGTCTGCATTTGGGGATTTTTAAAGTGGAATATATTTTTTTGTCTTTTTTCCTTTTTATCGGTACCAGGGATTGAACTCACGACTGCCTGCTTGCAAGGCAGGTGCTTATGCTGCTGAGCTAAATCCCCAGCCCCAAAGTGGAGTATTTTGGAATATAAAACATTTAGTTTCATTTTGGGAAGCTGGTACATGTGTATGTCACATATTGATCATTTGATAACTTCCCTCTTCTCTCCTTACCCTGTTCATGTTTCGCATCTCCAAAAACCAAGGTTCTCCTTTTTCTATCACCTCTCCTTTACTTTTACTTCATATTTTTGATTTCTCATATAAGAGGAACCATATATTTCATAGTGTGCCTGCAACATATATCACTTAACATTATGGGTTGGAGACCCACCCATTTCTTTTGGCAAATGACATGTTATCATTCATCTTTATAGCTGATCATATAGCACATGTTATTTTTCTTTTCAGTGCTAGGAATTAAACACAGGTATTAGTACTGAATTACGTCTCCAGTTTATTTCTTATTTGAAGAGTCTCACTGATGATTAAATTGCTCAGGGTGAGCTTCAACTTGCCATCCTGCTGAATCTACTTCCCAAAAGGCTGTGTTTACAAGAATGCACCATCATGCTGAGTCTATAAAAAATTTCATTCTGCATGTATCAAATGTGGACATTTTGGCTGATACCAGAGTTATCTGTTATATATTGTCCTACTTTGATTGTGGATATGCATGCATTAGTCTAATATGATGATTTTTACTCTTTATAAGAGGTACACTTACATCAAATGGAAATTTCACCTTTATCTTCTGAGCCGTGTATACTGATTATCATAGTGGCTGAACTTAGCATTCCCACCACCAATGGTGGAGGGTGCCTTTTAAGAATTCTAACACATGAATGGGTTCTCTGAAGGATGTCTTGACAACACCCATCATTACAACACTGGCCCTCATTTCTATTTTGAATATTGCTTTACAGTTAGTAATGTTTTTAAATAGTGAATGTCTCCAATTCAGATGTATACATAAATTACTATCCTGAAGACAAGTTCCTCTCCAAACTCAAGTTACTCTCTTCATATATACAATATGTAAATGCAATCTCATACATTTTCATGACTTGGATAATAAAAGAACATTTTTAAATTCTTATAGTGTCACTTGTTGCATGACATCAGTACTAATTCAGTTTCTTATAGTGTCACTTGTTGCATGACATCAGTACTAATTCAGTTTCCTACATTGGAATACCTCTATATTTAATTGTCAGATTATCAAATTCAAGCAGTATACAACTTTTGGAGAATATTTGTGAATTTAAATAAATTTGAACATGACCTCATTTCCTTGTCATATTTTATACACACACAGACTCTCAAGGAACATTCTCTTTCATTCAAATTACCTGAGATTTCTCCAGTACTTTTTGTACTCTTCTTCACCTTTCTTGTTATGCCACTCTCTTCCTAAATTGTAGACAGAAAAATAAAAGGAATCATTATTTTAGTATACAATAACTAGTAGATTCCATTTAATTTATTTTATAATATAATCAGACCTATAAGGGTCTTCAAAATATTTTCACATTCTAGTTAATGAAGCTGAACCAATGAGCAAGAAACAATGTTTTCTGATTATGCAAATGACAAAATGATGTCATCCTTACCTATAGTAGCAATGTTCATAAATGTTTCCCCCATCACATCTCTGTACAGCTTCTTTTGAGTTGGATTCAGCAAAGCCCATTCTTCCTTGGTGAAATTCACAGCCACATCATCAAAGGTCACTGCCTCCTAAATGATCACACATACATTTCTTAAAGGAAACCTGAGACTGGCAACCTGGGATATCTTAAATTCTCTTACAATAAGTTGAGTTGAGAGTGAAGTGTGGTGGTGCATGTCTGTAATCTCAGCACTCAGGAGCTTGAGACTAGATTTTCATGAGTTTGAAGCTAACCTGGGTTATATAGTGAGTTCAAGGCCTTCCTGAACTACATAGTGAGATACTGTCTCAACAAAAATGAAAACAAAACAAAAACTAGAGGCTACAACATTTACTTATTACATATGTGTCTGAGTCATCAAATCCTAATGTGAGTGTCAGGCCTGGCTTGAGAGTGAACTGAGAGAGATGAACCCTCCATTACTGGCAGTAACCTGCCCCTGATAAATGAGAAATAGAGCTAAGTTCAACCTGCAGCCTAGTGATACTAGTTCTGTGCACCAACCTGTGCTGTCTGTATGGCCTTAAGCATTTTATCCAGATTTTTGTGACTCTTTAAAATTGCACCCCCAAATTTAAAACCTGGCATATACACACTCAGTTCATCCTATAAGTATTTGCTGATATGCACTCTGAGGCCTACATGCTCATAGGTAAAGGAATAAAATCTGATCTTCCCTACAGCTTTGGTTTCTGGGTGGTTCCTCATGTGCCATTACTATAGTAGGCACATTTTTAGGCAGCAATTCTGATACTAGATTGCCAAGCACTGCTAAAGGAACATGAGAATAATTAAAATGTTAATGAAAACGTTTTACTGGAACAAGTCTATAATGAAAATGGGGAAAAGGTGGCATATGTATAGGTCAGTGTCACCACTTGGTCATCTTTCACTCAGATACATGAAATTCTAAGGGGTTATGGGACAGCAATGACAGGAACAAGATGAATCAAATGTATTTTATCCATTGAAAACCAATATATATCAAAGTAACCAGGAACAAAAGAAAAATTTTTGCCATGTATGGTAGTAAATGCCTGTAATCTCAACACATGGAAGGCTGGTGTAGAAGGACTGCCATGAGTTCAAGGCTCCTTTGTACTACATAGTAAGTTCAAGATCAGTCTAAAATAGAAACAAGTGAAGCTCTGTCTCAAACTCCCTCCCCAAAAAGGAAAACTTCAAAAAAATTTGTGTCACTTACAAATGACATTTATTGAAAATACATGTATCTATATCTCTCCCTATTTATATCTATATAAAGTACATCTACCAGCATTCAAAACATTCTAAGCAAGAAGGCTGATCACTTACATAATATACATGAAAGCTAGCTTATTCTATTAGAGCAAATGAAAAATGGATCTCAGGAGAGGAAGGGTCTTCAAAGTCCACATATATATAGAATGTGGATTCATGATAGAACTGATGTTGTATGTGTCTGAAGGAAATCAGAATCTGTTTCATTTATGCTCAAGGAGAAACTGATACATACCTGGAATCTGTGACTGTATATTCTTCTATTCTATGCATTTAAGACACATACTGAAATGGGAAAGTGTTGGAGACTGGGGTGTATAGGATTAAGGTGATGGATACAGGGACTTCTGGCTGTGTTGGAAAAAACACACACATAGTGTTCTGAAGTCAAGAAAACCACAGCCAAGGCAGTCAAGGACATGGGCTGTGGACACGCTATTCCAGAGGAATAGAGCTGCCAACCTTAGCAATAAGACAGTTTTGTTAATTGGCAAGATTTACAACTTGGAGAAGTCCTTGAACTGACTTCCAAGGTCCTCAGTCTTCATGATTGCTTCAGTATCCCATTCCTTTGTTTGAAAAACCAAATAAATATTGGCTGCTTGGAGAAGTTCTTGGTCACCCACCATAGAACCTTAAAGTATATTAGAGGGTTTTTTACTTATGTAGAGCCCTAAAATTCATCCTCTAGTTTAGCACATTGGGGTGAGGCAAAAACTCTGATTAGAAAAGATAAATTTCAATGCCTTCAGAACTCAGTGCACCGTTTAGGTGTGAAATAAAGTATTTCCTCAGAGTAAATCAATGAACCATCAGAATTATAAGAATAAACTAAAATACATGAAAATCATAGGAAATAAGAAAAGAAGATATTTTCTTCATACACAGTATAAAGGTCTTGTACAGGGACAGTAAGAACAATAACAACAAATCTAACACAATGATTATATAACATATCTAACTCAAGAAAAAAAACACAAGAGAAAACAAGAACTGGATCTTTTTTGACAATCACCAAAGAACATGAAGTGTGGAAGAAGACAATAAGGAACTAGACTTATGCAACACTGGCAAATCAAGAGAAACACTCTATACTCATGTCCTTTTTTTTGGAATGGACCAGTGACTTCTTTGCACTGTCCAGAGAGTACACTGTGCTCTTACTCCTGGAGATAGATGTGATTCTTTTCAAATACTGTACACTTGAAATATTATAAACCACATGACCAATGAAATGGTTAAAAAAGTGCTTTGCTGCTGATTCACAGGTCAGCACTTGTGAACAGCAGTGAAACAAAAGGAACTCTAAAAGCACTTCTCTTTGCAATTTCTCTAATACACACTTACTGAAATTTCCAAGGGAGGAAACTGAATACTGTACATTATAGATTACTATATATGGAAAATTTGGGAAAAGTTACCAAAGTGTGAAAGGGATCATACAAGGGGCAGAAAAGGCTGGAGTTCAGTAGGGTGTCAGTAACCTGAATACTCATCCACTGACCAAGGCCCAGTGATAAAACTTTCTGAATAGTCCCAGGATATTTATAGTGTTATTGTTAAATCTCACCAACAATTACAAAGATACATTTTATTGCAAAATATTTACATACTAAATTACCATAAAGAAAGTACACACTAATTTCTGTTTGTCTGCATTCATATATAAAGAGATGAGACAGCACACACGGGGTAGCAATAAGCAAAGCGGTGCAGTTATATACATGAGGCCCACAGACCACCAGCAACAATGGTCAAACTCTGCACTGTCCATGAGGAGAACAGATTAAACTGTCAGAGAAAGAGACAACAAATATCAGAGCTGATCAATGTCTAGACATCTGAGTAATGGGGTCAATCTATGCCCACCTGGATAGGAGTAGCTGTTATGTTGAAACTAATGAGGGAAGATTTTTGCTATGTAAAAAGTCACACTCATCTATCACTTGTTCAACGCAATCTGCAGATGCCACATTAATGTGACATTACTCAATTTGTACCTCAGAGTAAATAATGATTACAGTGATCAGATAATGATACAAAAAGCAGTTTGCAAAAAAGAACGGTCCTCAAAACACATTCTACTAAATAGCAGATCAAACTATGAGGAAAACATGAATGCGATGAGAATAATCACTGATTCACAATTAAATATGAAGATTTCAAAACAACTCTACAAGTAATTGATGGTTGAAGAAGGCAAAAAAATGTTCAAGGGAATCATTAATATCTTGCTTCACCTGGATTAACTGGACATTGCACAATAATTTATTAAACAACCACATAGCACACAGTCTTCTCTAAATCACACAAAATATTCACCTAGATAGGCCATGTTCACAGCAAAAATGAAGAACTCAATTTCTATGGGGGATAAAAGTGAAATGTGTTATGGACAGGTACAAACTACCTACAATGAATGTAGACTTCTATATTGCTAACATGTACAAACAAAAGTCAAAGAAAAAAACTACACTATGTTCAAAGTAATGTAAATCATGCAAAGCAGGTTTTCACAACTACCCAAATGAAATTCAAAACCAACAGCAGAACTATATTTAAAATATTCCCAAAAATTAGAAATTAAATCCTCAATTTTAAAGGATACATGCTTCAGATTGAAGGTTTCATGAAATATTAAGGATTCCATCCAATATATTAAAATGCACCAAATATTAAAGCAGAAATACTAAATCTACTGGAAAACAAAATAAATACAGATCTTGAAGATACAGGGGTAGGCAGAGTTCATGAACAAAACACAAACTGCACAGGAAATACTCTAAAGGATCAACAACTGGGATCTAAACTTACTAAAAAGATTTTTCATATCAAAAGAAATCAACAACAGAGTGAAAAGGAAACCTACAGAATGGAAAAAATTTTAGCCAACAGTCCCTCAGAAGATATATATATATATATATATATATATATATATATATATATATATCAGGTTTCCAAAATTCAAAGATCCAATCTAAAAATGGGCACCTGAGATGAATATGTACTTCTCAGATGAAGAAATACAAATGGCAAATAAATTTATGAAGAAATCTTCAAAATCAAAATCACTCCTTATTTGAGAAATACAAATTACAACACTGAGATTCCATCTCACCCCCGAAAGAATGGCTGCCATCAACAAGTCAACTGACAACAAATGCTTGCAGGGTTGTGGGGGTGGGGGAGAACCAATCCTTCTCCTACTGTTGCTGGGAGTGTCGAATGGAACAACCACTGTGGAAATCAGTGTGGAGATTCCTCAATAACTAGGACTGGAGGCCCCATTTAATCCAGCTATTCCCCTTATTTTCCCAGAAGAACTGAAAATATGATGCTACAGCAATTATATGTGCTCCCATGTTACAGCAGCACAATCTACAATGGCTAAATCTTGGAAACAACCCAAGTGTCCAACCCCTATGGAATGGATAAAAAAGATGTGACATTTTTATACAATGGAGTATTACTTAGCTATAAAGAAGGATAATCTTGAGGCTTTTACAGGTAAATGGATGCAACTTGAGACCATACTCATAAGTGAAATAAATCAGATTCACATGTAAATACCATATTGTTTCCCTAATGTAAAAAACAAAGAGTAAATAAGATGTAAAATGAACAACAGATATTGTGATAGTGAAAGGGAAAGAAATTGCACAAAAGGTAAGAACTGAAAGAGGGGAAAGGAGAAAAGAAAGATGGGAAAAGATTAATGTCTGATAGATAACTATACTATTAATGTGTTCATCAAAAAGAAGAGTTTGTATTTCATTGTTTGAATTTTAATTTTAATGCCTGTATCTTATAATCTGAACAGCTAATTTGATGATAACAATATATATGTTAACCAGTGTTAATCTGTTATTTTGTTTTGAAATCCTGTGTGATTGTTTTGTTTTCTAAATTTAAAAAATTTCTGTGAAAAATAAATAAAATAAATGTACAAAATACTATCACATCAGGTGCCCATAAATAGATACTTCAAAAGAAATTAGAAACAATATTTATTAGAAAAGATGAAGATTAGAACACCAGAAAACTACAGAAGTAACACATAAAAATGAAAATCACATCACAGATAAAGGAATTTCTTTACTTATTATTTACATAGGTTATAAACAATAGAGAAGAAATTATTAAAAACATAAAAGGAATTGTTAAAAATAATGTAATCCATTGCATTAAAATTAAGAAAAAATCATAAACTCGTATCAATGCAAGCAGACAAAACACAACAAAGATCAAAATGTAATAGGTAGAGATTAAGATGGAACACATAAAATTGTTTTTACTTGCATTGGAAAAATTAAAATACCAACAAAAACCTAATGGAATTACTAAGATACTATATCACAGAGTATGTCTATACAAAACTATGCCATATGATTATGAATCAGATATAAACAAACGAATTTGAAATTGTAGACCTCACAGCATATGCAGTACTCACAAAGGCACTAACAATTTTACAAACGTTTAAAAAAGCCCATATATGAAAGAGGTTCAACACTACATATAACAAGTGTAGTACTAAAATATAAGAAAGTATATTTTGTGAACAAATATGAATAAATTAAACTATTTCACACATTGTCAAAATAATAAACCACTTACCTATAACATATTTGATAAGAATTTCATATGAAAATTTTGAACTTTTTCATTATCTGCATTCCAGCACTTTTATTCTATCAAAAATTCAACTTATTACTGAAAAAAACAGAAACATTTTTTTTTGTCTTTTTCCTTTTTATTGGTACTGGGGATCGAACTCACAACCGCCTGCTTGCAAGGCAGGCGCTTATGCCACTGAGCTAAATCCCCAGCCCCCAGAAACATTTTTAATCACATAAAAAATTTAAAAAATAAAGCCAATGTGCAAAAACCCAAGCCAACAGGAAATAGACTAAATGAGTGAAGTGGCCACAATATCAATTTTCCTATAATCCTATGGGTTATAAACTGAAGCAAATACATCACAGATAATCCTTTTGTTGTACTCTAAGAAAAATAGCTTTGTTATATTTGTATTATGTGTTTTCTTCTCCCTCTGGGTGACCTAATTGATATGTTAATCAATGCTCTTCTCTGTAAAGAATACAAAACCTTACCTAATTGATATGTTAACCATTGTTGCCCTCTACAAATAACAGATGTGGTGCTAAGATAAGCTAACAGGAGTTGTTAATTACTCCTAGGCTTCCCCATTCTCTGCTGAGGAAAATAGGATTTCTTTTTATCTAAGCTTGCTTGTATGCAGGGAGATTTGCTTGTTAGCACAACCCTTACCTGACCTTGCTCTCCCCAAGGAATGTAATCTCGCCATATTTTCTGTTCTGTAATGTGCTGCACTGCCTTCCCCCTTTCCCTACCCGGTGGTAATCTGTCATAAAATGTGCTAATTGCGCTGTTCTTAAGAAATGCTTAACTTCAAAGAAATTACAAAAATGCTGTGGCTTAACCCTAATGCACCAAAAGGGTTAAGTTCCAAATCCTTGTAAAAACTTAAGTTTCAGCTTAAGTTTCGACCCCTTCCCATATGTTAGTGTTAAGGAGCTGTCCTGAGATAATTAACTGCCTCCCCCCAGCATGTTATTGCTAGCAAGCTGTCCAATAATTAACCTTCCCTTGAGGCTGGGGATTTAGCTCTGCAGCATAAGTACCTGCCTTGCAAGCAGGCAGTTGTGAGTTCGATCCCCGGTACCGATAAAAATGAAAAAAAAAGACAAAAAAAAAATTAACCTTCCCGAATGTTATTGCAGATGTGCTATTCTGAGATAATGTTTATCTGCAAAATGGGTGCCAAAGGCTTCCAATGTTATCAGAACTAAGTGGGCAGCTTTGTGGGTTTCTTTGTTTTTTTCTCCCTCCCCTGCTGCTAAAAGCCCTTCCTTCAGTCTCTGCGATGCGCAGTCTCCAAATTGGCTCCTGGAGACTTGTCGCCAGGCCTGGCCTAAATAAAGCCTTTGCTCCCCAAATTTAATTTCTTGCTTCCTTGGATTTTATTCCAGGGTCTGAGCTATGACACCTTTCAGCATAATAATAATGATATATTAACTTCAATTACTAAACTATTCAAAATTTGAAATAATTGAAACCAAGTAACATTTTGCTTGATGAGATTGTTAAGCTGAAAACAGCTCCCAGAAAATCCATCCTGTGGCCTGCTTGGGGCTAGACAGATGAAAGCAGAGAGATGCATTGGAAGGAAGCATTAGATGGTCTGTTCATCAGCATCAAAATTCTATGGAGCTTTAGAAATATTTATGGTACATGTAAAACAAATAATTCACTTCTAAGTTTTTACAGGCTTCTTCAGATATAATCAATTCTGTGTACCATTTTTAACTAAGAAAATCACAATCTTCTGGGTTAATCATGAAAATAAATTGTTAAATCCTTGAGGTAACTTGCATGCTATACAAGCAACTTGCTGCAAAAGGGAAGCTGGTTAGGGAAGAAGCCTGCTTCACCGCACTTCACAAAAGCACCGACACAGAAGGTTGGACACACTCCTGAGGCTACACACAGCACACTAAGCACATATATCTGTGGTAGCTCAATCAGGAAGTGAGACAGGGAAACATGAGAAGTAAGAAAATTTATATCTGGGGCCTCTTCACCTCCTACCCAGCCATCTTCATGGTGTGCAATTTCACATCATCAGTTTCATTATTGAACACAGATATTCACCACATTCAGCTGAAGGCTGATCTACATCTTTTTCCAATTGTTCTTTTAAATTCAAATGTGTATTGAATACTAGGTAATTCAAAAAAAAAAAAAAAAGAAAGAAAGAAAGAAAAAAAAGTAGTGTCCTAACCCAGAGTAACCAAAAACTGAGGAATTCAGAACGTCACGCTAGTAAGTACACAGCTTCAAGTGAAGACTGGTGTCCAAAGCAGGTGACACTGTTTTCATTATGAGGCATTATTCTGAGATTATCACCCCATTAACAGAAATGAATATATTGCCTCAAAAGTGGCTCATGATAAAAAGGGATGGGCATTCTTACTGTTTGAAAAATTACAATAGTCTTAGATTGTCTCCTCTGTTTAAATAAAATTATACTACACATAATTTCAAATTCACAAACACTTATCCAGGACCAATAAATTCTACAGATGTCTTTCAGAATGCACCCACAGATTCACAATTGAAAAATTACAACACTGTTGGCACATAAACAAACAATTGGTAATGTTTAATTTAACCAATTGGTATACAGTAATGCCTGGTGACCCACACCTGTGATCACATCATGGACAGGCTGAGACAAGAGGATGTTAGCCTGTGCTGTTGTGTCACCATTCAAAATGTCACATTAAGAATGTATAAGACACCACCATTTTACAGTCAACTGGGATCATAAACTCTGCTTCAGTAACAAATTAATGGGAAGTAAGTTTAGAAGAGAAAACATGTCACTGCTAAGGAACAAAAATAAAAAAAGACAGCTATACTGTAAAAGAAGAAGATATGGGGCTCCTGTATGACGGAAAACCTATGAGCCTTTGTGCTCTGCTTCCTATTATTAAGTAGTAAAGATTCTCTCTCCCAGCTTAATAAGGAACTTGTTACTACCTCACCGATTCTCTTGACTATCATAGGTGGATCCCAGACCCCGAGACCCTAACCCAGGCACCATCACCTGTGTACACATTCTGAGGTAGGTTTTACTTGATTTTCTCCTGCTCTGTCAGGTTTGATTTCTGGAATTTATAGTTTGATTATATACAAGAAGCTTACATACAAGGTCAAGTAAGTGATTAAGTGAAGGGATGTTTGTGTATCCAGTGCAATAATAGTGACAACAGTAAGGGAATAACACAAGTGAGTGTACAAATGCATGGCTATATTTTATATACTAAGAGCTTTCTTTTAAGTCGCTGGCCCTTGTCTCCTTAGTAGTTTCTTGAAGGTGTGTACTGGCAGCCAGGGTATCCTTCAGGCTTCCTTTGCTTTGCAGTTCTCTCATGTTTTGTTAATTGCTCCCTCCAGTAACTTTTTAACTCTCTGCAGTTGATCTTAGCCAGATTGTTTGTATTCAGATTATCCAGAAAGCCTAATGAGGCCTTCACTTTTTATTCTTTTCTTGCCAACAGATCCCTGTATCCTAAAATAAATAAATAAACAAACAAATAAATAAATAAGTAAGCCAAAAAATGTAAAGAGTTTACTGTTTCTCAGACTAAGGTCCTGGGCCTAACATCTCTAGGATCACAGGTTTTTTTAGACAAGGTCACGCTATGTAGTTCAGTCTGGCCTGATAATCACTATGTAACCCAGGGGACCTTTAAACTCACAGCAATTCTCAGGCCTAAGCCTCTGAAGTGCTGCAATTATAGGCATGCAGCACCACACTCTGCCAACAATGCTAAATTAACAATTTTACACAAAACTGCAAAGGGTTGAAGACATGTAGCACTCAAATTGAAGATCCCTGAGGTTCAAAGAGCTTCCCAAAAACCCATCCAGTGGCTCATCAGGGCAACTTAGAAGAAATCAGACATGTACAAGCTATGAACACAGTTGATCTGTTCACCTGCATCGTGATTTCATGGATCTTATACACATCATGGTAAATGTAAAACAAGTCATTAACTTCTAACTTTGTCTTTGTTTCTTCAAAAGTGACCAGTTCTCAGCTTAGTTTTCTGTAATCTTATGGTTAAATCATGACAATCAATTTTAAACCCTTGAGGTCACTTCTATCAACTTGCTGGGAAAGAATCACAATCACAGATGAGGGAAGAAGTCTGCTTGGCATTGCAGTGCACATGGGAACTCACACTCAGAAGGCTAAAAGCACTCCTGAGTGTATACACCACACATACTGCCCCTCAACCCCACGTGGCTTGCCCCCAGGTGCTGATGCAGGAACTAGGAAAAGTCAGGATATTTCAGTCTGAACCTGCTCACCCTGCTCAGCTAACCTTACAGGGGGAAGCTGTTCTGTCCACAGGCTGAATTCCAAGCAGAGACCTCTAATCTTGCTGTCAGTGGAAAGCTGACCTTTAGTTTTTCACAATTTCTCTTCCAAACTCAAATGAGTTTGTTTGCTGACACAAAACAGTTATTCACCAGAAAATTGTGGTCCCCGATTTTAATGAATTCCACAAAATGTATGGTTTCAGAGGCCAGTCCTAGCACACAGCTTTAAGTGCAGGTTGTCGACCACCCGGAAGTTACCAAGGGGTGGCACCAAGGCATCTTATTAATAAAAATAAATACTGTCTCAGAATGTGATAGGTCCCCCACCCGAGATTTGCCCAGCCATCATGACAAGGTCCCATGCTGAGCTATAACAGTGCCTAGCTCCTTCTTCCCCCCAAATCCCTGCGGTTTCTTCTTCCCAGCTGCCTTGGCCACACATGCCAAAAATTATCCTATCCCCTTTAGTTTCATCATACTAAGTGCTCTGTCAGCTACCCTCCCTCTTCAGAGTTCATTTAAGCTCAAGCCTTGCCCTTTGTCTTTAGAGAGCTAGCACAGCCCACATTGTGGTGACTCTCTCTGTGCCTGCATTAAACTTTTTCTTATCTTGCTGTCTCTATCTCTTTAATACTCTGCACCACTTTATTTTTTTTTTATTTAAAGAAAAGGAAACGAAAAAAAAAAATACATGGAGATTAAAGAAAAAAAGGGTAGAAATAATACTAAATTACAGACAAACAAAAGGTAAGAAATTGCCAGTTGATAAGTTACAAATTGTCTTCTTCGAAATGGCTGTTCAGGTTATAGAATTAAAGTATTTAGAATGACATTCAAAAAAGTGACCCTACAAACCATTCTGCTCTATGGCCGAACAAAAGCTCCGTAATATGATTATCAGTCCCACCTATTTGTTTTACATCTCTAAGAGGATAAGGTTAACCATATCAAAACAGAACAGAACATTTAAAAAAAAAATAAAAAACAATTTAAAGAAATACAGATTTCAAAGCAAGTCCACTGGAGATCTACCTTATCTAACTGTCTCTAGCTTCTTACAAATAGTTGTCCCTAACTTCACCCACTTTCTATACTTATTGCATATTATAGAACTAATCAAATCATTACAGGATGATGGAGTCTTTTTAGGTCCTCAAGTTCCAAATTAGGGAAGACATTTCCAACTACCATCGCATCTCTCATTCTCTTTGTGATAGCCGTCCCCATCTCTGCATATGCTGAAGTTGAGCTGAAGAAACCAGTCCAGAGTCATTTTAATCAGCAAGCAATAGATTGCTAGAATTTATATTATAATGCTACAAAATAAGCCTCGGGTTTTTCAGGTCTCTTCCTCAGAGTATTTGTTCCTGTCCTCTCTGTATTATAGGGAAAACCAAGTCATAACAAGACAGCGAAACAATTTCCTTGATAAACATGCAATGAATAAGACTTACAAAACTATAATATAAATGATCTTCCGTAACTACTATGTTTTCTCTTGTTATTTTCAATAGATTTGTCGACAACACTGGCTTATTATAGTTAAATATACTATCACCTATTTTTATAAAAACTTATCTTTGACTGCATTGTAGTATTTGAGAGCTGTTACTGATTCATACCAGTATGGATATCCTTTACATCCTGTCATGCTCAGAGTAGTTTCCTCTACTTTTAGGGTTGATTCTAACACGCATACGGATTTCAAATAGGATCAGTCAAGGCCAACCAATAGTCTTATGATTCAGATACAATTAAGATCAGTCATAGTAAGACAAGGTAAGTAATACAGGATTTCAGCTTAAGTCAATAGGAAAGTAAGGATAGTTACCATGGTATAACCTGCTATTTTTGGTTCTAGAGGTCTGTGTCCTCAAATCTGATATGAGTGGACAGACCAGAACAAATTTAATTCAATCTAAATATGGCACTAGGACTACTGTGTCTTTTAAATCGTTATACACCATTAGCAATGACCTCTGCTTTTTTTTTTTTAAATATAGTTTCAGAGCTGTCTCTACCAAAGACTAGCTTACCGTCTCTGCCTCATGTCTGCTACTCCACTTTTCTGCTATAATTTGTCCACCTTATTCCCTCATTCCATGGTCTGCCCCGTACACTGAGGCCTCTCTGCCACTGTAGCTGTAATCCTGATATCTCTTCCTCTCTTTCTCTGTAATGTCCTTCAGCGCTCTCTGTAGGGTTGGATTGGTGGCCACGAACTCCCACAGTTCCTCCTTGTCTTGAAAGTATCTTATTTCTTCATTAATTTTTAGAGAGAGTTTTGACGGATATATGAACATAGGTTGCATATTTTTTTCCTTCAGGACTTGGAATATTTCTCCCCACTCCCTTCTTGACTTAAGAGTTTGTGTTGATAAGTCTGCTGTTATTTTGATTGATTTCCCGTTATAGGTAACCTGCATCTTTTCTCTGGCTGCTTTTAATATTCTGTTTTTTTGGTGGATTTCTGGGATCTCGATTATTATATGCCTAGGCGTAGATCTGTTTTGGTTGTAGGTAGCTGGCGTTCTGTATGCTTCTTTTATCTGGATATCATTTCTTTTTGCTATACGTGGGAAATTTTGCTTTAATATCTCTGTGAATATTTTTTGTATTTCATTTTTGGATGTTCCTGCTTCCTCACTCACATTCTTTATTCTTAGGTTATGCATCTTTTTATCATCTTCCAGTTTTAGAATTGCTTCTTTCTGGTTCCTTGTTATTTTTAAGAGGCTTTTTCTTTCACGTTCATAAGCCCTAAATCTCTCTTCAAGTTTCAGAAGGTTGTCTTTAGTTTCTGTCAAGGCATTTTGCCAATATTCAATGGAGTTCTGAGTTTCCTGATATTCTCTTTGGATCTGTTTCATGTATTCTAAGTTATGCTTAAATTCTTCTTCAGATGCTTCTCTTTCTTTTCTGATTTCCTCAGTTCTTCCATCTGTGTTCTCTTGGGCGGGGCTTGTCATTTCTTTAATTAATCTCTTTATATCTTGCCTCACTTGGATCAGGAGTACATCTTTAAATTCCTCTATGAGATCATGTAAATACTTTTTAATTTCGGCTGATGCTGTGTCGAGCAATGGATGGTTACTGTGCTTGTTCTCTTCAGTGCTTAGTTCTCTTGGGTTTAATTTCTCCTGTTGAACAGCTGGAGATTTTTTTTTATTTTTATCTCTTGTCATGTTTCTGGTTTCTTTCAGACTGTCCTGGAGTTCTCTGGCCCTCTCCGAATTGCTTAGGGCCTTTCAGAAGTGTGCTGGCTTGAGTTTTTGCTGTCCTCCCCAATTTGCTGTTATCTGGGGTAGGCTGGGATGCAGGGGCGGTACAGTCTAGTCTCTAGCCTCTGTGTCAGTTAGTTCATAAATTAGGCTGTACTTTCTGGTTGTCACTGAGTTGTGACCATTCTGCATCCGCCCATTGGGCCCCAAGCAGAGGCCTGGTCTAGCCCCAGTAGCTCCTGCCAGTTCTCCCTGAATCAGAAGCAGCTGGGTAATGGCACAGGATTTTGCCCAGGTCCCAGCCGTTCTCTTCCAAACCTCTCTGTGATAGGAGCTCTAGAAAAGCAGATCTGCCCAAAACCAAGATGGCTCCCACTAAGTTCTCTGTGCGGAGCTGAAGCCAGCAAGCAATCAGACTCTGCCAGGACTCAAGATGTCTTCCACCAGCCCTCCCTACAGGGGGTCCTGGTGATGTCACCAAGCTGCGGTTTCTGCCGCCAGGCTAATATGTCTGCACCAGATTCTGTGTTATTGATTTCCCCGTGGTGGCGGGCCAGCTGTTCTCTGGCCAAACCCAGCCGCCGCGGGGTTTTCTGTACTCACCAGAGTCCGGTGCAAGTCCCCGCTCCGGGACCGCCGCACACCAAGCCGTCCACTTTTCCCCACCTCGAGGCTCAGCGCTGACCGGTCAGATTTCTGTGCACCGTTTAGATTCGAAACGCCAGAGCTCTGTACATCTGCTCTGGTGCAGCGGTGCAGAACTGGCTGCCACCTGGAGTCTCGATCTGGGTCTCAGTTTCCGCAGTCCCCAAAAGCAACTCAGCTTTTCGTGTTGGGTCCACGAGTCTGTTCGTTGATTTAAGGGCGCGGGATTTGCAGCCTCCGGTCTCAGCACGACTTTAAATCCTCCAGCTGTACTGTCTTGGTTGATAAGAATCGCTATCGATTTGTCTGGTCCTCTCCATGCTGTCTTTTTTTTAGCTTTGAGTTTGAATTCTCTGGAGAGATTCTTCGCTCGATCCCCTAGCTCGCCGCCATTTTCAGACCTCAATACTCTGCACCATTTTAGACTGAGTACTTAGTCACAGCTCAATCAGAATGCACTTTCTCAATGCTCAAGGAATTCAGATAATCTGAGATTTGCAGTGCCAGTATGTGAGGGGTTCGTATTTTTCAAAAACAAGGGTAACACATTTGATTAATCTTAAATTTAAAAATACTTATCTGGGGCAGAAGAATTCAAGGATATCTTACAAACTGGGACTCAGGCATTCTGAATGGACACAAATTTATAACTTTCTTGACATGAAAGCCCATAGTTGGTGATGTTTAGGTATTGTGAGCTTGGTATCTAGCTTGGTGATCCGCAGCTGTGATAACACACTCTCAAAGGCTGAGGCAATAAAGCAGAAAACCCAACCAAACTGCAGCCATTTTGCCCAACAAAGTTGCAGCCATTCTGTTTTCTGCCACTCAACTCAGTTAAATTGCATGATTTGTTACAAATTGTACCTTCTGTGTATATGCTAAAAACAACTTTGCCACATACAACTATGTTCTCTACAATACACCCATTTTACCAGGCTCTCAGCTATGCTTACCTTAGTTTTTACTCACTTGCCACCCTGTTAAAAAGACAAACTTTCTAAAATTAGCATATCAGACTTTGGAGACTACTCCTCTGGAGTCTGCTGGCATTAAATAAATTTTCCTTTTTTGTCATGAGCTCCTGGCTGTTAATTTTCTTGAAACAGCTTCTGGTGCATTGGGAAAGGTAAGAGGACAGCTGTAGCACTGCAAGGCCCTTGCATAGGTCACAGAGGTGGAACTATCCTGCCTCACATCCCAGCAGTGCTTGGACAGAGACAGGCCTCTCTGACTGACTTACGGGCTCTGAGGCTTCCAGAATGCCAACTAGGACATTCTAGCTCTATTGCCAGTTCTAAAGGAGAATGAAAAAAAAAAAAACCGTACAGACTTCTAAATCAGTAAGGCTTTCCTAAGTTCTTCTGGTAGTCAGACATGTCCGAGTGGACAGAAGAGGGGCTTGATCACCTCCCAGTCATTTTGGGTGGAGGGTGGAATATTTTAACCTCTGAATGAATGTGTGAGTCAATGAACGACACCCCTGGAGAATCCAGGTGCTCTGGGTATTATGTAGCTCCACAGCTTTGACTGTGTCATTTAAGTGGCCTCCTCCTGTGTCCATGGTCTGTCAGATGGCACAAAGGCAACTCACAACCCAGTGAGAGGGATCAGTGACTGGGACTATGATCATGGGTGCACCTCTTGCTCAGACAGACCTCTGTCCTGACAGAGGAGTGTCCACACAAGCATCTGACTGATCCTCTTTCAAAGAGGAAACCCCATCTTGTCCACTGCATCTCCAATAAAGTAGACACAACATATACACAGGGAGTCAGGATGGGATCCAGTCAGACTAAACCCACAATTGTGCCTGAAAACACTCCCTCACAAAAACCCATGCTTCCTGGGGATTCCTCCATGTAAGCTCTACCACTCTTTATTGGGTGGCATCACCTACAGTTCCACGGGCTGAAATGGTTCCACAGGCCAGCATTACTCCCAATCCTGACTTGTCTACCTCTAGTCTCACACAGGTTCATCAGCCCTCACACCAGCCTGCCCCATCACCTCAAGGTCCAAGAAGTCCACTTGGTCAACACCTGTGCTCAGCTGCCACTAACATTCACCCTCAGAATCCTCCTGTGCTGCAGCTGCACTTACATGCTTATTCTGGTCAGATGGCACTGTGTAGTGCCCATTTGTGATGACTGCCAACAACTGATCCTGACCCTATTCAAAACTAAGGAACATTACTGCATTTCTCTCTCTCTCTCTCTCTCTCTCTCTCTCTCTCTCTCTCTCTCTCTTTCTTTCTTTTTCTATCGAGTCAGGGTCTCACTATGTAGTTTAGGCTGGCCTTGGACTCACTATTTAGCCCAGGCTGGTCTCAAACTTGTGACAATCCTTCTGCCTCAGTCTTCCAAATGGTAGGATTATAGACATGTGCCAACATGCCTGGCCTCATCACTACATTTTGACTGAGGCAAAAAGCTGGTTAAAAAGACAGGTTCCTCCACAGACTATCAACCCTGACAGATGTGTTTCCATGGCCTTCCCCAAAAGCTACCAGGTCTAGGATTATGATACTCCAGAGAGAAACGAAGAAATCTAGAGATACTGTCAAGTTTTTCCCAATAGCATCAAAGAGGAGGGGCAAAAGGGCTAACAGTATGTCAAAACTTAATGCAGTTATCCAGAAGCCTGATGAAAGTGCTTCGGAGTTTTATGAGCAACTTTGTAGAGCCTACAATGTCTACATTCCTTTTGACACTGAGACTCAAGAAAATCTACAGATGGGAACTGCATAAGCAGCAATAAATATTTGCAACAAAACCCAGAAGGTACACAACTTTCCAGAAATGAATGCAACACAGCTTTTCCAGATTATCAGTAAAGTCTATGCCAACTGTGAGCACGAGGTAAAATAGAACAACAACATGAAGCTGGCTGCTACACCAAGCAAAAAGCCTCTCCTCTTGCTATGGCTCTTGACAGATCAGTTCTTCTCCAACTACAGCCTTAAAACCCACTAAATGCCCCAGCCAGGGCCTCAAATCCTCAGCCATTCCTCCTACCCTCCAGCCTCAACTCCCAGTTTGGTGGACAACTGTGACCTCCAGTTAAAAAGTAGATATGAAAGCGACTGCTCCCCCATCAGAAAAGAAGATTACCATCATCAGGGCAACTAAGACTCCAACGTCTCATCTGTTCTACCAGGCACAAACTTACAGCCTGGGAGGACCTCAAACCACACATAAGTGCCTCTACTTGCTCAAGTGCCCAATCCTACTCCTGGGGAAGACACATCCTATTCAAGTTAGGGACCACATTCACCTTCTCTCCAGGTCAGTCTGCTTCTCTTCCAGCTCCTCAACCATATTACCTGCTTGCGATCAGTGTTCCCAAGAATGGCGATTGATGGACACATACACAGGACAATAACCCAAAAATTCTCATGACTCTCATTCTGAGTTTAGGCTGGAGACTCTCTCTTCTTGGACTGGCCATCAATCACCCACCTTTGATGATGGAGCAACCCAGGACAACCTCCACTGCATTGAACTGTTCCCCATGCCATGAGAGACTCGACTAGTAATTCAACCATATATTCAGCCTTCAGAACCTGGCCTTGAGAAACCTGCTTCCTAGCACTTTGGAGCTTTTCATGGTGAACAGTCCCTTAAACTGTGCATGGATTTACAGCCTAGAAACAAGTTGTCCTTATGAAATAATGAAGATGGAAAATTTTTCTTTCACATGACAATATTTATAGGAAAATCGATAAAATGTATATTGTCAACTTTTTCCTGTGCATTAGTGATTCCCTCACCATTCCAGATAAATGCTGTCCCAACCAGTTCTGTGTCTAGAGATTTATATGTATTTTTTTTCAAACTACAGCATTTCTTTACCCTCACACCTCTACTGACCTATCTAGTCATTTTTCTAATAAATCCAAGCATTTTACAAGTTCCTGTTCCTTTCTGAAAGTGTAACTGCCCTAAGGTTTAATCCTAATGCTTAATCACATCACTCAACTTAAATGATCTAAGTGAAGCTGTGTTACAGGACATATGATGACATTTTGCATAAACCAGGATCACTGTTGTGACTATTATCAATGTCCTGTCAAAACACATTGTGTACAAGAATGCACGTAGAATGCAAAGTCATTTGGCCATTTTCTAGAGACTACAACCCATGTACTTCTAAGACCTGTTAAATCTCTAAAGACAAGAAGTAATGAAAAAATTAAGGAAGGGAGAGAAAAGGAAACAAAAGATCAAATGGCAAGAAAAGACAGGAGAGAGAAGAGATGGGTGGTGGGAAGAAACACACAGGTCAAAGTGCCTGTACTAAGTATACTCCCAGCAACAAAACTGTGAAAAAAGGGTTTGATGAGTAAGGTTTTGTTCCTGCTGTTTTTCTTGTCCTTCTTCCTTAAGATGAATATGATGGAGTTGAGACCATAATATGTCAGATCTTTCAAACAGATATTTCCAAAATTGGGACAGTAGTAAAAGGCAAAAGAAGAGCCAGAATGCTTTACAACCAACAGAGTTAGTGCTTCAAAACTACAGTGAGGTATACTGCACAGATGGAGAAGCCGAGGGCATCCCTTCTGCAGAGGGGAACCTTAACTTGAAGGTCACAACAAAGACACTGGAGAATACAATTAAGATGAAATAGCCAGTGAGATCTCACAGTCAGTAACATTTCTTCTGCCTATAGTTCAATTTCACATGGAAAACTGTTCATGTAGAAAATCTTGGGTTACATTACTGTCGTAAGAGACAAGGTCAAAAACTACTTTTGTCACCAAATGCTGTAACTGAACATATGTCAGGACAAGGCCCCAAGATAAGCTGCTCTGCAAAGTGTCACAAAAAGGCATGGAAAAGGACACATAGTCCTTCATAAGGAGGGGCAGAGTAGCAAAAGTTGAATTGGAACATGTGACTAGTTTATGAACACCTATGAAGCAGCAATAGAGACACATGACAGTAGTATCATTGATGGTCACACTGAGCACAATTTGAGAGCTGCACAAAGCAGACAGGAAGAGGTACTGCACATGGTTGAGTGTTCACTGCAGACAGTACCTTTGCAAGGAATAAATACATCTCCCATTGGGGTCACAAATGATTCTTTGCAAATTCCCCTTTCCTGGCACAGGTACATTAGCAGGTCCAGAGGAAGAGAGCTGGCTGGAACTACCATGGGTAAACTAGGAAGTCCAAGAGGATGCATTGTAACCAAGTGCAAAAGTCCTGAACAAGGATGATCATATGCCTGCTGAGATCCAAAAGAGAATGCTAACACAATGCTGAAAACTTAAGTTGTCACACAGCTAAAATGGCAACTTAACCACTTACCAGTCCAGTTATTTAAATACAGGATGATAAAAAATTACATATTTATTAATTTCTATAAGATTACATAAGGAAGGGAATAATGTAAGGAAATAAGAAAAATGATGATTTTATAAAAAGAAAATCAACTGGTTGAAATGACTCCTGCCTAAGTGAAGCTCAGAATTGCACATAAACACAAGCTCTCCCCACCTGATGTTTTGAGGAAACTTTTAAGTGCTTTATAATTCTATGTGATTGACCAACATATTCAGTATTGAATACAGTGTCATTTTCCTTATCTATTAAAAAATAATGGTCATAGCATTCACCATGTTGATAAGGGCAAAATGTGAAACTTATACTAAGGGCTTAAGTCAGAGTTTAGTAACTAGTTAGGTTTTATTAACACTGACTAAGAAAAGGCATGCACTTATAGTCATTGTAGACAGGAACTTATGATCAGGTTATTAACATGCTTACCTCATAATGTACATGTGCTAGGAAACATTTGTATCTGGCTGCTAAATAAAATATTTTCTCTGAGAGTCTGTCTTTTCTTCATGATTTAGAATATACTGATTTACATGTATTTTAAATGTTCACTATCGGTATTCACTCCAGACATCAAGTTCCTATTCTCTGGAAAATGAAGGGATATAGAAATGCTGCTGCACATTTGAAATCTAGCTTGTAGGAAATCTCTACAGCATAATTTGAAGATCAAACTGCGTAATTTATCAAGAGTTTGTATTGCTAAGAACCAACATAGAATACATTTTCAAAGTCATTGAAATTCAAGTAAAAGACAGCATCATGTCACTGAGGAATAGGTGGAATTATCTAAATCTTACACAGTGAAATAAAATTGCAAATTTTAACAGACTTCAGAAATACAGTTCAGAAATTATTTTTAATGGACTTAATAATATTCAGATAGTACATATTAGACAAATTTCAAATGTTTATAAAGTAAATATCATGTTTTCCCAAAAAAATAGCCAACTCTTAAAAATCATTTTGTTATGGCACATGAAATCTTACTTCAATTATGAATTATATCATATTGCTTGTAATAAGAAAAACTACAAATTATAGGAGAGGAATAGCATTACAAATATCATGTATGTTCTTTTCAAAGCATAGGTAGATGGAATCAAGTATCATAGTAACATGGAAGAGGTACTCTACAACTGGGCCATATTTCAATTTCACTCATGTGTTACTTAGACAAAGTATTTACTAATTAATCTATCAAATTAATTAATCTATTGTTTCAATAGTAAATCATGAAACAAATGTGGAAATACATAGGTTCAGGTGACAAATTTACTATAAAATGTATACGTTTGCAATAAAAAATACTTTCATTTAAATATAAGAAATAACGTTTACCAAAACATTTCATCACAGCTATACAACAAAAATTAATGAAAAAGGAATCAATATATTGCAAAAGATGGACAAGATAGGGCATAATAAAAACAAGAAAGATATAATAAAAATCATAAAATGAAAATGAGAAATAATTATAAAGGTCATGGGTAAGTTAAATTACGAGAAAGTATTTCATTAAGTATCCCAGACAGATCAGAAACTTGATCTTACATTCACTTTTGATTGCTGTGATGATAGGTGCACAGCATTGCACCTGGCTGAGCAGTATTACATTTAGAAACTTGAAAATATAACAAAATTATGACTCAATGAATTTTAGATATGAGATAAAACAAAGTCTTTAAAATATGTAAAATTTTAAAACTGGCATTAGAAATAGGATGTTGGAAAGTTAAAGAAGGTTGCAAGACACTGAAATGAAAAATAACTTCCCAGTATAAATTTATACCCCACTGGGATGGGGATGCATGCCTGATATCAGCACTCAGGAGGCTGAGATAAGAGGATCACCATGACTTTTAGGCCAGCCTGGGCTGCATGCTGATTTCAAGGCCAATCTCAACTGCATAGAGAGATCCTGTTTCAAACAACCAATGAATAAATAAATTAAATTAATTAAATTAAAAGTAAATAAAATAATTTAAAAAATAAATTATTACAAGTGATTACACGACAATTTTAATATATAGGTCAGGATGTAATATACATATGTGCCAATTTAGCACAATGAATAAATTTATTACATGTTAACAAATTATATGAATTGAAAACATTATAAGAAATAAATCATATTCAGGTAGTTATACTCTCACATGCATATAATCTTAAAAAAAGCTAAGAAAACTATGCAATGGTCCTGGAGAAAATGGCGGATTGATAGGTAGCAAGGTAGAGAGCTTTTCTGAGAAAAACAACTCAGATGTTCCCAAAAAAATAGCCAACCATTAAGGATAGTTACCATATTATATCCTGGTATTTTTGGGATAGCTATCTATACCCTCAAATCTAATACGAGTAGATAGACTGAAACAATAAGATCAAGCTAAACAGAGTGATAAGACTAATGTGGCTTTTAAATCCTGATACACCATTAACAATGTCCTCTGCCTTCCTTTTTTAGACAATTCCTCCCCTTTCCCTTTCTCTGACTCCAAGGCGCAGCCAGCACAGCTGGCTCCAGTGAGAGTGCAGCTGGTTCCAGCCTTTTGTCCACAATTTTTCTTCCTTTCTTTTTTCTCAGTTTCTTCCTGGGTTGTGAG
Source organism: Cavia porcellus (assembly GCF_034190915.1). Taxonomy (NCBI): domain Eukaryota; kingdom Metazoa; phylum Chordata; class Mammalia; order Rodentia; family Caviidae; genus Cavia; species Cavia porcellus. The sequence goes on along the minus strand of NW_026947485.1, from coordinate 70,164,918 downwards.
AATCCCTCTCCTTTTGTCTGGTATTCTCCATGATGTTAAATTGTTCATTGAGGCCTCTCTGCCTCAATACTGAAGGACATTCTAGAGAGAGAGAAAAAAATCACCAGGATTCCAGAAACAGTGGCAGAGAGGCCTCAATTAACAAACACCATGGAGAATACCAGACGAAAGGAGAGGGATTCTTACAACCCAGGAAGAAACTGAGAAAAAAGAAAAAAAAAGGAAGAAAAATTGTGGACAAAAGGCTGGAACCAGCTGCACTCTCACTGGAGCCAGCTGTGCTGGCTGCACCTTGGAGTCAGACAACTCACGGTCGTGCTGAAATCACAGTAGCGCTGAAATTGGGAGTTGGTAAGCCCAAGGTCTTTGACCGGAGGAGGCGGCGCAAAGGAGAGCAGAACCAACATGGAGGGCTACATTAACCTGTGGTGAGTGCTAGGAATTGGGTTCCGTGGAGGGGGTGATGGCTGGACAACATGTTGGAGTTGGGCAGAACAAGCCTGAACCTGGAACTGCAGTGGTGTCAGTCTGCCACTCCAGGCTCAAAGAGGACTGGGGGGATCTTGGGCTGGGTCATGCCCTTGGTAGAGACCCAATAGCCATGAACAAAACTGTCCTGGATCTGTGATGTCCACACGGCACAGACTAATGTGCTGAAGGCACTTGTTGGTTAACTGGTTCAGAGGAGATTGGCCAGCCCACATTGTCCCTGCTTGCACCTCACAGATCAACAGTAAACTGGAGAGGGCAGCAATCCCCTAACAAGTGTGCTTCAGAAAAACCATAAGCAATATGGAAGGGCCTGAGACCTCCACCATACAAGAAACCAGAAACATCACAAAAGAAAGAAACAAGAAAAAGCCTCCAGCTGACCCAGGGAAAATAAGTCCAGGAGAGGTAAATATAGAAGAGATCGAGGGCTGCAGACATATAATATCAGATATAGCATCAGTGAACATAAAGAAATACCTTTGTGATCTCATAGAGAACTTAAAACTAAAATTCTAAAGATTAATAAAAGAAATGCTGAGCACTTCTCAAGAAGACACAGATGGAAGAATGGAGGAACCCAGAAGAAGGAGAGAAACTTTTGATGAGGAATATAAACAAAATCTAGAATACTTGAAACAGATCCAAAGAGATTACCAGGAAATTAAAAATTCCATTGAAAGCTGGCAGAATTCCTTGACAGAAACTAAAGTTATACTTTCAAAACTTGAAGATAGATTTGCAATGTGTGATTGTGAAAGGAAAGATCTCTTAAAAACAACAAGGAACAAGGAAGTAACAATACAAAGGCTAGAAGATGACAAGAGGATCTATAACTTAACAATAAAAAATATGAGTGAAGAAGCAGGAGTAAACACAAATGAAATACAAAGGCTTTTCACCGAAATAATTAAGGAAAACTTCCCAAGCATAGAAGAAGGAAATGATATTAAGATACATGAGGCATATAGAACTCCAGCCACCTACAACCAAAACAGATCTACATCCAGACATATGATAATCAAGATCCCAGAAATTCATCACAAGAACAGAATATTAAAAGTGGTCAGAGAAAAGAAACAGATCACCTATAAAGGAAAAACCATCAAAAGCACAACCGACTTCTCAACACAAACTATCAAATTAAGAAGAGCTTGGAGAGAAGTATTCCAAGTCCTGAAAGAAAATAACCTCCAGCCCAGACTGATATACCCTGAAAAACTGTCTCTCAAAATTAATGGAGAAACAAGATAGTTCCATGGCAAAGAGGAACTATGGGAGTTCATGACCACCAATCCAACCCAACAAAAAAATACTGAAGGACATTCTAGAGAGAGAGAAAAAAATCACCAGGATTCCAGAAACAGTGGCAGAGAGGCCTCAATGAACAAGGAAGACAGTGGAATGAAGGAGAAAAATAGACAACCAACAGCAGAATAACAGCATAGCAGAGATGAGGCAGAGAAGACTGGCTATAATCTCTAACACAGATGGCCTTGATATACTAACAAAAAGAAACACAGGCAGGATAGATCAGGAGATAGGGTACATCAAGATGCTCTGAATAGGAAATATAATGTACCTGAAAGAGGGTGAATGAACCGAAAGTCAAAGATGAGAAAACAATGCTCTATTGACGGGGAACCAGAGAAAAATAGGGACAGCTCATCCAGCAGCTGCAGATAGGTTCAAAAGTCATGATACTTTTGTGTAGTAGAGAACTACTGAGCTATAATGAAGGAAAACCTTGAGCTTTAGTAGGTAAAGGAATATAGCTCAAGATCAAGCTCAGGGGTAAAAGGTTCAGAACCACTTAAGTAGATAGCGAGCTGCCTCGCTAATCTAAAAACTAAAGGAGTTAGTGGGACCTAAAATGTAAAAAGCACCCTGAGAAAGGGAAAGGGGAGGAATTGTCTAAAAAAGGAAGGCAGAGGACATTGTTAATGGTGTATCAGGATTTAAAAGCCACATTAGTCTTATCACTCTGTTTAGCTTGATCTTATTGTTTCAGTCTATCTACTCGTATTAGATTTGAGGGTACAGACAGCTATCCCAAAAATACCAGGACATAGTATGGTAACTATCCTTAATTTCCTATTAACTTAACCTGGATCCCCGTATAACTTACATTGTCTTACTATGACTGGTCTTATTTGAATCTGGCTTGTTAGACTGCTGTTTGTCTTGACTGATTTTATTCAAATTTGGTATGCTTGATAGTATCAAGTCTAAGAGCAGAGGCAACTACTCTGAAGAAGACAAGATACAACAGGATACCCACTGAAGTCCTATAATGTCTCCAATGTTTTGTTTTTATTAATATTGCTATGTAGTGCTATGTTCAATCATATTATGCCTGATGAAATAGACAATTCTATAGAAAATAATAAGAGACATCATAGTAACTGATGTAGATTACCTAGTATTGTGGTTTTATATGTCTCTTTCGTTTCAAGTTTTTCTAGGAATTTGTTTTGTTGTCTTGTTTTGATTTGTTTTTCCCTCTAATACAGAAAGGATAGGTATACAGATAGAGATTCACGCATGTATAGAATTTCTAAACAGTTTACGAAAATAGATTATATAATGCATGATGTAATGAACAGGTATTCTGAAGAAAAAGAGACACTAAGATACCCAGTGCTAATTCCGCACTGTCATATAAAATCTAGCAATACTATTATTCTCTGTTCAGAGTGATATTAGTCTGTTTTCTTTTAATTTCAACATATGTAAAGATATGGACAGCTATTTTGAAGAGAATGAGAGACACTATGGCAGCCATTGACTTCCCTGTTGTCTGGTCTTGAAGACCTAAAATGATTTCATCATTCTGTTCTGATCATTTTAGTACTATTTTGTTCAGTGTGAACTCACTGTGTAAGAAGATATGGACAACGATTTGGAACAAAACAAGAGACATATGATACACAGTGAAGATCTTTGGTGGTCCTGCTTTGAAATCTGTGTTTCTTAAATTGTTTTCTTATGATCTGTTTTGTTCTGTTTAATTTTACCCTCTTTAAAATATAAAAAAGAAAGAAAACTATGCAATGCATTCTATCAGATTAATGCAATCTTTACCTAAAACCACATAAGTATTTACCAAAATAAGAAATTATAGATGCTCTACAGTTAGGCATACAGATTTTCAACATAAGATAAAACATTACCCAGTGAAACGCAAGGGTGTTAGTTAACATATTAGTTAAGTGGTATCATGAGTACTTAGATGATATCCTGGGTTCCATTCACTGTGTGGGCATACTATGTGCACTCTGAATGTACCATAGTAAAGTACCATAGTAAATAATATTCTCAAATTCAAGGAGAATATGGGATGAGGCATTTCAAGCTCTAAAAGAAAACAATCTTTAATACAGATTGATGTAACTAACAAATCTCTCAAAATCAACAGAGAAATAAGATACTTCCATAACAAAGAACTGAAGAAATTTATGACCACCAAATCAGCTCTATAGAAGGCTCTGAGGAAATACTAGAAGAGATAATGAAGACCACAGACACATGAATACCAATAGAGGCTGCCAGGCAGGGTAAGCAACTAAACAGAGGGAGGGAACCAGTGATAGCAAAATAACATAAAAAAGATAAGCCAATACATATAAGTTATAACCATCAATGTAAATGGCTTCAACTCACCAATCAAAAGAAACAGACTGGCAGAATGGATCAAGAAACAAGATCCAACGATATGATGCATTGAGAAACACATTTAATCCAAGAAGAAATTCGTAGACTAAAATTCAAGGATGGAAAACAATTCTTCAGGCCACAAAACACTACAAAAAAGCAGGGGTAGCTATTCTATTTGCAGACAATGTAAACTTTCAGCCAAAACTAATCAAAAGAGACAAAGAAGATCGCTATATACTTGTTAAGGGAAAACTCCAAGAAGAGATAACAATCATAAATATATTTGCACCAAACACTGGTGAACCCACTTACATAAAAATATTAACAGATGTGAAAAGTCAAATATACACAAACACAATTATAGTAGGGGACTTTAAGACCCCACTATCACAGATAGATCAACTAGACAAAAACAAACAAATATCAAAATTAAAGCAAGACTATAAACAAATGGACTTGGTAGATGTATATAGAGTGCTCTACCCCAAAACACCAGAATATACATTGTTCTTAGCTGCACATGGGACATTCTCCAAAACAGGCCACATATTAGCCCACAAAACATGTTTAAGTAAATGTAGATGAATTGAAATACCCCATACATAATCTCTGACCATAGTGCAATGAAACCGAAAACGAATGAAAAAGAAATCTACATAAACATGGAAATTAAACAACACTATTCTGAACAACCTATGGTCATAGAGAAAATTAAGCAATTTAAAAATAAACAATGATGCAGACACAACACATTGAAACTTATGGGATGTGAACAAAGCAGTCCTATGAGGGAAAATTATAGCAATAGACTCTTACACCAGGAAAATAGAATGAACTCAAATAAACAACTTAATGTTTAACCTCAAACTTCAAAAAAAAAAATAACAAACCTAAAGCTCATGTAAGGGGGGAAATTATAAAGATAAGAGCAGAAATTAATGAAATTGAAAATAAGAAAATAATACAAAAAAACAATGAATCAAAAAGTTGGTCCTTTGGAAAACCATTAACCTACCTCATCAAAAAGCGGAAAGAAAAAAAACACAAATTCAAGCCATTAGGAATGAAAAGGGGGACATCACAACTGATCCCACAGAAATTCAGGTCAATACCTATTATGAGAACATGGATTCTAATAAAATAGAAAACAGAAGAAATGGACAGATTCCTAGACACAACTGAATTGCCAAAACTAAATTACGAAGGTGTAAAAATTCTAAATAACCTGATATTAGTCAATAAAATTGAAAGTATAATTAAAAATTGACCTACAAAGAAAAGCCTAGGCCCTGATAGATTCACGGTTGAATTCTACAAGAAATTTAGAGAAGAACTCTGAAACACTTTAAGGAAATTAAAAGGGAAACAATTCTTCCAAAACCAATACTTTCAAAATCCTGGAAAAAAGTATTACTCTGATACCATAACCAGACTACAATGCAACCAAAAAAGAAAACTAAGCCAATCTCCCTAATGAACACATATACAAAAATCCTCCATACGATGCTGGCAGACAGGATGCAGCAAATCATTAAAAATATTATACACCATAACCAAGTGGAATTCATACTAGGGATGTTCAACATATGCAAATCAATCAATGTAATACACCATATTAACTCATGAACAAAAATCACGTGATGAAGAAAAACCATTTGACAAAGTCCAATACTCATGCATAATTTTTTAAAAACCCTACAGAAAAATGGGATAGCTGGTCTTTACCTTAATCTGATAAAAGTTATCTATGACAAACTAATAGGTAACATCGTATTAAAGGATCAAAAACTGATGCAAGTTTTCACTCTAAAATCAGAAACAAGACAAGGATGCCCACTATCACCACTCCTATTCACCATAATTTTAGAAACATTAGCCAGAGCAATTAGACAAGAGGAAGATATAAAAGCAATAAGTATAGGAAAGGAAGAGTTACAGTATTACTATTTGCAGATGACAATACTCTCCATAGAAGGCTCCAAAAACTCCACCAAAAGACTTACATATTCAATAACCAAACTCAGAAGTGTAGCTGAATACAAAGCTAACACTCAAAAATCAATAATATTTCTGTACACAAGCAAGAAACTCACTGAGAGTATTAAGGAAACTACAACTTTACAATAGCATCCAAAAAATGTAATACTTAGGAATAAATCTAATGAAGGAAGTAAAAGAACTACACACTGAAAATTATACTACTCTGAAAAAGGAGATGGAAGAAAATATTAGGAATAGGAAAGATAGCCTTGTTCATGGGTAGGAAGAATCAACATAGTGAAAATGGCCATATTTTCAAGATAGGTACACAGATATAATGGTATATCAAAATACCATTAGCATACCTCATGGAACTAGAGAAAATATTCTTGTCACAGTTTGTGTCTGGATGTCCCCCTAGAGTCTCATGAAGTCACGGGCATAGATTTACAGAGTTAATGATTAATTCATGGCCCAATGCTGGGAATATGGGTGTGAGTGCTACACCCTCTCTGGGGCAGGTATCCTGCATAATATACAAAGGAGGGAAAGAGGCTTGCTCTCCCACTTGCCCTGTTTTTGCTCTTGTTGCTGTTTTCTGTCACCATGAACTGTTGCCCTCTGTCATGTGTCACTCTGCCTAGAAGCCAGTCAAGTATGAACTGAAATTTCTACAATTTGTGAGCTAAACAAACTTTTCTTCCCTAATTTACAGCATTTGGTATTTTGTCCTAGCAACAAGAGAAAAGTAACTAAGACATAATTTGGTATTAAAGGAGTGGGGTTCCTGCTGTGACTATACTTGAGCATGTAGTTTAAGAGCCTTTGGAAATGGCTTGAGGGAAGAGTTTCAAAAGGTTCAGAGATGTTACTCAAATGTGTATAAAATGCCTTAGACTATTCTGTATGGGAGATTCTGGTCAGAGTTCAGAAGACCAGAATGCTCATAGAAATCCTGCTGGTAAAATCCAGGCTTGGGAGGTTTCTGCTGGGAAGGACTGCATTGGTTGTTGGCCTCTAGATGTGTTATAACTTGGCAAAAAGTTTGTCAGCATTTTGATTGTGTTCAGAGATTTTGCCTGAGACTAAGATTAAGGGCCGTGGACTAATTAAGTTGGCAGAAGAAATTTCAAGGCAATCTAATGTTGAGATGGTGGCAAAACACTAGATACTGCCCCAATCTGTGATATACAGGTTTACTCCTTCTGCATATTTCTCTGCATATTGCAGAGATTATTTCAGGCCTCCTACCTAGCCCAGCTCACAGCACTGACATACTTCCCACCACTCTCAGTTACTGATCCCTGAACCACTCCTCTCTTATGAATTGATAAAAAAAAACCGTGGTGCAGTGCTGGGTGGTGGCCTTAGTTTCTACTAGCCAGTATTCTAGCTGCATTTAGTAGTCCCATGACTCCCCACAACTACAAAGTATGCCTTAGTGTCTTTAGTTTTACCAGGTGATGCACTGGAACTGGTAGATAGAATCAACTTTCTATAATTCCTGTAACTTTTGCATGGGACTACAAATGTGAATTTTTCTGGACCGTGGCAAGGTCCAGAGGACTTTCTATAAACTACATTTCACAACCATCTTCTAATATTCCTTCTAAAAAACCAATGACAATGCTGTATTTTTCAGATCTCAAAAAAAGGAGAAAGGGGGAGTGGTAACCTGTCTCATCGGGGGAACATGGTTTTCAGTTTGTCATTTTAGTCTGAATATCAGAGATTTAGACACAATAAATTTATAATAAATTTCAAAAATTACTATTAATTTACTCTAAACACATTGAATATGGCTGACACTACCAAGAGGAAGAGTTTATGATTATTCCATCACGATGGTAAAACTGTCTATTACAAATCAAGAGTTTGATTTTTGCATCAAAATCTTTTAAAGGTGAAATCTAGGGGGAAAAAAAAAAAACCTGTTAATTCAAAACTGCAAAAAGAGGAACAGGATTTCTGTTCCGCAAAAACAAATGTGTATGTGTGTGTGTGTGTCAAAATTAACAAGCAGATGAAAAACTGCAGAAAGTTTTATTTTTATTTTTACAAATGATAAGGAAATGCCTAGAAAAACAAAGGACAGATTAGATTTTTTTTAAAAAAAATCTTGGAGCCTGGGATATAGCTCAGCGGTATAAGCCCCTGCCTGGCAAGCGCCAAGCTTCCAACCCCAGTGACAAAAAAAAGCATCTTCACAAACACGAGCGTGTGTGAAGAGTAAATGCAAAGAAGAGCTTGCAGTAAAATGAAAGGAAAGCAGAGAAGCAGGCACAGACCCAAGAAACCTGCAAAGAGCCCAGGGGACCCAGTAGGGAGGGCCGGGACCCAGCCGGTTGCCCGGCCGCCAAACGCTCCGGGACGCCGGCTGCACGTCTAGGCTCTCTCGGGACCGCGCGTCTGCACCGCAGCCGCCAAGCCCTACGTACAGGCCGGCCAGCGGCCGTGCGGGGAGCAGAGGCCCGACTAGGGCTGACGGAGACCCGGGACGCCCGGCCACCGCCCTCCTGCCCCCGGTGGGCGCGCGCGGCCCGCGTCGTTACCATCGTGGGCTTCCAGGCGCGCTTTCCACGCAGCTCAGAGAAGGCAACACCCACGTCACGAAGCAAGACGCCAGCCCAGAGCTCTAGGTTCAGACTTCCGCGCCTGGACAGAGGCCCAGCCCTCTTGCTACGGCCCACCCGATTGGACGATTCATACAGCCCCGCTGATTGGCTCCTGCTCCATGGCCCAGCCTCTGAGCTGAGAGTGACAGCAAAACCGAATTCCTCTCTGGGAGGGTCGCCCCATGACAGTGAATTTTAAAATTGCTGTACTAAGGTAGAGGAGTGATGTGAAATTCTCATTATATATTTCCTGTTAACTAAAAGCAAAATATTTTAGAAATTTATAAATCATGTAATTTATTGAAATACTATCATGTTCCAGAGCTAAAATAAATTTTCCGCTGTGGAGTGAATAGAGCACTTGTTTAGAAAGTACTAAACTGTCCTAGTGGCTGGTGATGCTTAGTGCCTTGTTGCAGAAAGAAAACTTTCTGATTCTTATATCACTGCCATCAAAATGTAATTCTACAAACCAGTAACTAAATAGAAGCTTAGGAAAGGCTTCGAACAGAAGATTCACAGAGAAGGGAGACTGGCCTGATTAATACATGAAAGATGGCTAGTCTCACTTTGGTTCATGGAAATGCAAGCCAGTGGATATAATTTTCCAGGTAATAAATAAAGACAAAAATAAAACCTGCAACAATAAATCGTTTTAAATTCTGGCAAAGATAAAATTAACTGGTTTCTTGAACATGACTGGTTTAAATGAATATAAGAAGTAGGTAGAACAATTTTTCAAGTTCCAAAAAGTCGAAACACTACAGCTCACTATTTTCAGTTGCAAGTCCATAAACAGTGGAAACACTTTACCGATCAGTGCACTAAGAGGCGTGGAAAAGACTGTGCACTACAGTGTTTGCTCACTGCTAAGATTGCTGCTAAGCAGGGTTGCACTGGACCCTCACAGCTGTAGGCACCTGTGCAGTTACACGAGTGCACTGTGGATCTACACCACAGCCAGAGGTGATGCAGGACAAAGTGTGAGTTGCGTCCCCTGGGGTGTAAGTCCATGTCCTATGCTGGGTTCAGTTAGTCCTGAGACTCAGACCACAGTAGTCTTACTTATTTCATTTATCACCCAGACAAAATACCTCCCACTCACATGTTAAAGGGGAAACATTTGTTTTGGCACGTTTCAGTTCTTAGATTTGATTGCGTATATTTATCTCATTCAGGTAATCAGTGAGGATGTACAGTGGGTGAATGAACTCTAACGGGTAGCAGAATTTGCTATCCAGTAAATTGAAGCTGAGACAAACGATGAACCTAACTGAAGAGGGGCCACCAACATCACCTGGTCTCCTGACCTGCAGAACACACTTGCTTGTGGCCTACGACTGCTCAGAACAGCTGAAGTAGGAGAGCTGCCAATAGCAAGCAGCGTGTTAGTGGAAAGAAAGTGACTTCTGTGTAAATGGCCTTGGCGTTTTTTTCCCCTGGGGTCTCTACTGCTTGCCAGTTTTTTTCTGCAACAATGTTTGATACTAATTCAGACTAAAACGTACATATGAAGAAAATCTGTGAAAAGAGTTAAACAAGCTCATTTGTAGAGTCTTGTGAAGAGGGAGTTGGTGCATTTGTCTGCTTATTTAGTTCAAACACCTAGTATAAAATGTATTGGCTTTTTGCGGCTGGGGCAAAACACCAGTCAAACTGAACTTAAGTAGAAAAGGGTTACTTTGGTCCATGGTTTCTGAGACTGCACTCTGTTTCAACTGTCTCCTGTGCAGAAACGTTATGATGAAAGCAAATGAAGATATACAAAACTTAGCACTTAATGAGATGCTGAAACAGAAACCAGAAAAAGGACCTAGAGAAAGGGATCAGGGACTATCTCTTGTCACATCTCCATAAGGAAGCTTTCCTAAGATGTCACATCTCCATAAGGAAGCTTTTCTCTAAGACACGAGGAGGATCCTTGTGCATCAGACCCAGGAGTGACATTGAATGATTTAGGATTTTATAAGAGCATCAAGACTGTTACACTGATATTACATTCAGGAAAGAGATAACAGCAAGTAGACTGATTTTTGTTGTTCTTTCTGAGACAGGATCTCACTATGTAGTTCTGGTCAGCTTTGAACTCGCTAGGTAACCTAGGTTGGCCTGGAACTCAGCAACCCTGCCTCTGCTTCCTGACTTCTGGGATTACAGGCATGAACCACCATCCCTAGGTAGTAGATTGTTATTGAAAGTAACATTTTCCAGGCAGAAATAATAGTAGTTCACTCTAAGAAAATGGGGCAGTGGAAGATGATAAAACAATGTACAGTGCGTGTGTGTGTATGTGTGTGTGTGTGAATCAATTAAAATAAATATGAATAGTCTGATCTGAGTAGCAGGAGAAAACCCCAAGATGTTGACACAAATATTTAGGAAATAAGGAATTTTGCAGTTCAACCAGTTTTTGATAGAGTTGGGAGAGGGTAAAGAAAATCAGCTCAACAGACACATTATCAAGGGCTTATTAGATATTCTAGCACAGACATAGGTAGGCAAGTGGATATACAAGTCAGGAGGTGAAGAGAAAAGTTCATCTCCAAGTTTATAATAGGCATTCAAAGCCATAACCTTAGCTGGAAGGCCAAAGATTGTACTCTGGTAAAAAATAAAACTTCATAGGATTCACTAAAAAATATTTAATCAGTTAGATAATGCACATTTTTTCCTACCCAAAGTGATTTTGTCATGTTGCTATGGACAGCTAAGTTAGGCAGAAATATTATAGGCCCTCAGACCGGGCAAGGCACATGAAAGAGTCAGTACAAAAAATGAAAGCACATTACAGGTGTGGCTGGAGGTACATCTTCAGTTTGACTGGTGTTTTGCCTTAAGATAAGGATAGAATGATCAGGCCTATATAAGTTCCCAAGGGATAAGATAATTGGCAACATCCTATCCACTGAAGTCTAGAAAGACATCAGTCACCTTGCTGAGTTACCAAGACCTCTGGATCTATCCCTTTCCAGAAAAGATTTTTGTTTTTTCCACATACATTTGCTGCATGAGCTGCTTTGTCTTTGCATCAGTATTACCTGTGTCTGCATTTGTATTCTATTGGTTGATCATAGTTTTGACCCATCTGCTACCCTTATCTTGTGATTTTGCTCTGTAAAAACTTCCTTGAAAAAGTGGGCTCATTTGTAACCCAGTTTCAGGTTCCTTCCTGTCTCTCATCAGCTACTTATCCCTAACAATAAAGTATTTTTGAAGTGACACGTAAAATATCCTGCAAAGGGAACTGAAAAACTTAGCCTTAGACTCTCAGGAAGGTAATGAGACTATAATGTCCTGAAAGTTACAGAAGAAAATGCTTGAAAGTTGAGAAAGTGATTATATCTACTACTTTAATAAGTCTAGCAAATTGGGAACTAAAAGTTTGCTAATTCCCTTCTTTTTCTTTCTTCCCCAAGTTATTATTTTTCAGTGTCTTTATTGCAAATCTCACAGAGGTTGAGGTTTGCCACACATCACTCTTGTTATTTTGATCTCTGCACTCTTTCTACTTACATTATCTTTATTATAGCACAAAATCTGCCCCCAAGACAATTCCTTTTACAGTTCCTGTTACTTCTGTTTCTTAGAAACAGCTGGTCACTGTGATGTGTAGCTGGTCACTATGATTCATATCATAAGAGCCAATCAAAGAAAGCCAAAGACTCTGCTTTTTGCTGGAAACCCCATAAAAATCTCCCTTCCTGAGACTTTAGGCCTTATATCTTTATAAGGATTGATTCCTTGTTAGTGATGTTGACTAAAAATGAATCTGCCTCCAAATCCTGGTGTTTCTGTGTGCCGTTGCCATTGTATAAGATTTAGTTAAATCTTTTGCTCCTCTATATAGAATGTCACTCAACAATTCTTGCATTACAGATACAATGAGAAATTTTTCTAAGTTTATTGTTTTTCCCTTTATTAGGTTGTATAATTTCAACTGTTTTATTTTCAGGTTAGTTAATTCTATGTTCTGCTCAAATATAGCACTGAACACCTGTACAGATGTGCTCACTGTAGCTGTTTTTATTGCACCTGCAAAATTTATATGGTTTTTGATAGTGTCTAATTGTTTACACACTTATTTTATATATACATTTTTTCCTAGCACCCTTCAATTCTTTCTCTATGGCTCCCTTTACCACCTTTGCACATAATTTAGACAAAGATGGAATGACAGGTCCCCAAAGGGTAAGCGGTATACTATAATTAGTATTACCTGGTCCAATAAAATTTAGATAGGCATCAGTCACCCTAGTGGTGACCAGGACCTCTTGATTCATCTCTTCCTAGAAAGGTTTTTGTCTTTCCATGTACACTCGCTACCTGGCCTGCTTCTAATATCTAAGTGGTTGTTATGATTTGTGTCTAGATGTCCCCTCAAACCTCATGCAGTCAGGGCTTTTTCAAAGATGGCTGAATCTAAAGTGTGTGATGCTGAAATTAACAATGAGTAATTGATAAATCAGTCCACTGATTGATTTGGCATAGTTTGGGCTAGAATTACAAGTGTGATTGCTATATCCATCCTAAGGTGGTAGCCTGTATATAGTGTAAGGGACAAAAGAGTCTTGTCATCTGCTCTTGTTGCTTTTGCTGTTTCTGCTGCCATGAACTCTTACCCCTCTGCCATGTGCCATCCTGTGCTGAAGCCAGTCAATTATGAATTGAAACCTCTACAAACTGTGAGGTAAATAAATCACTCTTCCTTTAACTTTGGATGTCAGCTCTTTTATCTCAGCAATGAGAAAAATAATGAACATAAAATTTGGTACCTGTGTTGATTACTTTTTTCTTTACATTTTGGTATTAGATGTTTCATCTCATCAATGAGAAATGTAATTAAGACAGCAGCTATATTTCTAATCTTATTGGTTGATCATAGTTTTGATCTACATTGTACTTACCTTGTGATTTTGTATGCACCTCATGAATTTGCTCTATAAACTTCTCTCTGAAGTGAGGCCAATGACAGTCAACATATTATTTATTTATTTTTAGTTTAAATAGAATAAAACAAAACAAAGTAGAGCAGAGTAAAACAATGCAGATAACCCAGGATTTCAGAAAAAAGACAGCAAGAAATCAACAGTGGCTACTATAATGTCTTTTTTTTCTTTGAAATAGTTGTCCATAATTTCACACACAATAAATTAATATAAATCAAAATAGTATAAAAGCGATCAAAACAGAAGAATGAGAGCCTTAAGGGCTTTTAAGATCAGACACTAGGAAATCAATAATGGCTACCATAATGCGTCTTGTTTTCTTCAATATAGCTGTCCACATCTTCATATTGGAGGCTTCATGCATATTGGAAGCAAATAATTGAGAACAGAATAGAACCAATCAAAACCAAGAATAAAAGCATAATTGGCTTTTGAATCAAAATGATAGGAAACCATCAATGTCTACTGCAATGTCTCATTTTTTTCAGTGTAGTTGTTCATACTATCACACATAATAAAATCAATTCTTGTAAACCCTTTAGGTGTAGTTCTAGGCATGAATAAGGCTATACATGTTGGAGACCACTACGAAGTGGCTCTGAGCAGGATTTAAACTTTACTAATTAGCTTCTTATGTTTATCTGTGAGTCTGTCCTAGGCTTAGGCACCTTGCCTGGTGATGGGAGCTGATTCATAGGAAGTGAACCTCTATGAATCTCTGGTCCTGGCTGAGGCCTCTAGTGGTCTGCGAGGCCAGAGATACCTCAAAGAGCAAGATAAGGCCACATCTGCGGACACTCTGGCTCCAACCCCAATTAACAAGGTAGAGACTGCAGCTGCAAAGATTACTCCTACAGTCTCACTTCTACCATGTCTTCATGATAAGACAGTGCTCCTGAGTTGACTTGATTCATTACTTGGAGACGTCCTTGAAGTGATTCCCAAGGTCCTGCTCATTGCCTGCACTTTCCTCAGTTTCTCTGCCTTTTGTCCTTGGTCCTAATATAAGTGGACTGATCCAGAGAATCCTTTGTCTTTACTCTCAAAGCTTTGAGCTTAATTAAAGGGTTTTGACCCTCCTGAAGCCCTACAAATCATACAATTTGTCTCTTTTTATTTAACCTCAACCGTACACTCATTTGGGAGATCAGGGGGATCGAGGACAGAACCTGATACATATATGTACATCTATCCTTTCTGTATTAGAGGAGAAAAACAAAATAACAGATAAATAACTATAAATAAGAGCCCAAAATAATAATAATGTAGGATTTCAAAACAAGGTGGTAGGAATATAACAATTTTTGATGTTTTGCATAGTTATCTACAAAAGTCTTTCTCAAATTACCAGATATATTCATGCAAAATTGATCTAATCCTACTGGTATTATCTGTTTTGTTCCAAGAACTAATTGAATTAATAGTGAAATCATCTTAATAATCTTAAGTGTATATATGCAAATTTATATCTTACTTCATTTCTCTTTCTACTTTTCTCTTTTTCCCTGTCTGAGTTATTTTTTTCCACTTTGAGCAATTTCTTACCCTTTCACAATATTTACTGAAGATTTTGTATCTTATTCACTCTTTCAGTTTCTTATACTAAGGAGACAATACAGTATTTACATATGTGACTTTAATTTATTGCATTTATGAGTATGGTCTCAAGTTGCATCCATTTACTTATAAAAGCCTCAATGTGGTTTTTCTTTATAGCTGAGTAGTATTCCATTGTATAAAAATACCACATCTTTTTTTAATCATTCCTCAGTTGATGGGCATTTAGGTTGTTTCCAAGGTTTAACTATTACAAATTGTGCTGCTATAAGCATGGGTGCACATATATCACTGTGGTATGATGTTTTCAGTTCTTCTGGCAATATGCTCATAAGTGGAATACCTGGGTCTAATGAGACCTCCAATTCCAATTTTTGAGGAACATCCACACTGATTTCCACAGTGGTTGCACCAGTCTACACTGCCACCCACAATGCAGAAGCATTCCTTTCTCCCCACAGCCTCTCCAGCACTTGTTATTGGTAGTTTTCTTGATCCTGGCCATTCTTTTTGGAGTGAGATGAAATCTCATTGTGGTTTTAATTTGCATTTCTCTAATGACCAATGATATTGAACATTTTTTCATGTATTTACTTGCCATTTGTATTTCTTCATCTGAGAAGTGTGTATTTTTCTCAGATGCCCATTTTTGGATTGAGTCTTTGAAAATTTTGGGGACCTGATTTTTAAAAGTTCTTTATATGTTCTAGATAGAAGTCCTTTGCCTGAGAGACAGTTGACTAAGATTTTTTTCTCAATTCTTGGATTTTCTTCTCACTTTGTTGGAGATTTGTTTTGATATGTGAAAAGTTTTTAATAAGATGAGATCCCAGTTGTTAAATCTGGGTAGTATTTCCCATGCAATTTGATTTTTGTTCATGAATTCTCTGGTGACCCCTATGTCTTCAAGATTTCTACCTGCTTTGTCTTCCAGTAGATTTAGGGCAACCCACTTTTGAGTCCTCTCCTGTTTTTTAGGATCTACTGCTCCCAATAAAGTTTTCCTACTCTTAAAGTCCATTGTTCCTTAGAATTCGTTCTTCAATTTTGGGGAACACGGGCATGGCATATCAGACATCTAGCAGGTTGGTAGTTACATTTATTACCTATATATCATTAGAATCCTCCACCTCTGTTTATTAGAGATAAAAACTTGCAGCTTGCTTGGCATAGTACACAGTTCTTTGGAAATGCACTGCAATATTGTTTATGATCCCCCCAAAATCTAGGTATTGGCATAGAACGAAAACCAGCTAATTACAACAATTACATCACCTTGGCTAAAATAGTGCAATCAGCAATAACAGCAGTATCAAAAAACAAAACAAAACAATACCATCAAGCACAAACTGGATAATGACAACCTATAAAAACTATCAATTTGCCTCATTTAACTGTAGTACAATATCTGTAGTTATAGAAAATCTCTAAGATGAATTAGATAATTATATACAGTAAGTATCTACCCAATACTTCCTTTTATCATAGGGCAGTATTTAGCCACAGTAAGATATAGTTGACTAACTACAGATTCATAGTGGAAAATGGTATGAAATAGAAGCATGAATAGAAAAGAAATACAATATGAATAATGAAGGAATGGAAGATATGAAGAAGGTGGTAGGATGGATATAAAAAGTGGTGGTAAGGACTAAAGGGAAATTAGTATTATTAGATAAAGATAACAGAAAAAACGACTAGGAAAAGGTAAACAATAGGGAGTGAAATTAGAATAGTGGAAGAGCAAATTAGAAAAAATACTAAGGGAACAAATTGAAGGAGGGAAAGCCAAAAAAAGGAGGGAGAGAGGGGGAGAGAGACAGAAATAGAGATAAAGGAGGTCCCATTCCAAACTTTGCCAAATTAAAAAAAATAGTAAAAAATTAAATAATGTGTCAGTAGTAGTGGAACATAGAAAGAAATATCTCACGTTAAAAGAATGGAGAAATAAAAGAAAAGATAAGAAAAAGAAAAAAATTCCCACATATTTCCAAAAGAGTGTTTTCTTCCTGAGTCTACAGACTTTAGGCTTACAAGTCACATTCCTCTTTGCCCTGTTATAGTTAACAAATTGTGTCCACTTGAGTAAGAAATGCTCAGTTGAATTTAATCCACATACTTCTCTGTGTAGAAGGGAAGCCCAACCCTGAGGAGGACTGTGGCCAGAATGATATGAAAGGAAAATGAAGAATGAAGGCTCACTTCTGATTCTTGGGAGGAGTTCCAGCCTTTGCCTTCACTTTGGACATCATCTCCTGGCCTCAAAACAGGACTCTTCAGCCTCCCATTGCAGACTCCTCAGCCCCTGAAACAAGTGTGCCTGTGGTACTACACCGAGCTCCAGGCCTTCAACTGGGTTCTTCAGATCTCCAGAGAGCAGACAGACCTGTAGAGAACTCTTTCACATCTGACTCTCTGTGTAGCCCTTGTAAACCAATCTTGTGAAATCTCTTACATGTTTGTACATCTTACATTAAGTTTGTTTCCCTAGTAACTAACACACCCTTTTCAGAGTCTGGATTTGTGTAAAGGTTTCTCAGTTCAGGAGACCCACTCTGTAGATCCCTATTTGTGGGACCTGTCCAAGTTGGGACCTTAGCCCAACAAAGGTGTGAGGCATTGAGTTCTTAGGGTTCTGCTGTGGATTTCTGTTGTTTGGGACCAAGGCTTGGTTTCTGATGTATACTGTGGTATCCCTGGGACCAGCTGTAGATACCAGGTGGAGGCTAGTGTTGCATTAGGTTACCCAGAATAACTAACTGTGCCCAAAACTACTGTGCAGAGATTCTGACCAGCCTAGTAAGAGTTAGGGCATGGAGTGATGTCTCACAAGTGTCTAGAGCACAGGCTAAATCAGTAAACCTTTATCCCTGGCTGCTAACCAGTGGAGGACTGGTCTAATGCACTGGGCAGTGACTCTACCTAGACTCTGGTGCTGTACAGGGTGGAGACTCCACTGTAACCAGAGTGGGAGACGGTACACTTGGTGCTGAATAGGTGCTCCAGCAGGCCAGGTGCACTGGTGGAGACTCACATGTGACTGGTGCTCCCTGTGGAAATCTGGCTTGCACAAGACTGGCAGTGAGACATCAGAAAGAGGGTGTCACTGGTCTGTGAGTAGGCAGTGTTGTAGGAGCTGGATGTGGTTCATAGTGAGCCCAGGGTATCTAGTACAGACTTAGACCAGATCATGTGCTTGTGAATGTCCTAGTTGGCAAGGGACAACCTTGGGGCACTTGCTGATGACTTGGGCCTGCCCAGATCCACTACTGATGATTGAAGACAGGCACTGTTCACCTGTGTATCCTGTCAGAGTCTGAGACTGAGCTGGTGGGGTGGGTGCCTCTCTTATATCTCATCTCCTTCCTGGTGTGAGCCAGAGAAAATGCTACCTAGCTGCAGCCTGCTCAGTGTTTGAAGGAGGACAATGTGATGAAGGGGCTCATATACTCCTGCCTCTCCTGTGAGACTGACTAGACCAGCAATGGTGAACTTTTTAGAGACTGAGTGACAACTTTCAACTTACTTGCTAGGTCTAAACAAATGTACTTTCTACAAGTTCTAGCTTTTAAGCATTTCTTGGTCTTTCTGGATTTCAGATCATTTTTTTCATCAGCGGCTAACAACAGTAACCCAGCTCCTATCTTCTAATTATCACACAGAGTGAAGAATGTTTACTTCAGTTTTCAAGAGGTTTAGAAGTTCTAGTGTCAGAATTCCTGGACTATGATATATAAGGTTAAAATTCTATGTGTTTACTTAGAGTTATTCTTGCAGCATGTGTTTGACTTTCTCTAAAGCAGAAACGTCTAAAGCAGAAAGCTGAAAGGAAATGAGAAACAATTATAGTATGAGGGTCACAAGGTAGGGTAGGGAAAGAGACAAAAGCAAAGGACCAGGGATCACACAAGGCTCAGAAGTCACATTTCCATGAGTACAATAAACAGTCCCTGAAGTGTGATTCCTAATATCCTACACTTCCCTCAAGGCAAGCTAGGTGCCAATGAGAGGGTCACATGAGCCCAGCCTAAACAATTTCGTTCTAGTAAATATTAAGGCACTACTGACCTGTGAGGAGGTAACTGTAGGGCTTATGGCTTTACATTCTGAAGCCTTCAGGACATCTTGTCACATTTCCAGGAGGTGACTGAGTATTGAGCTTCGGGTCAGCAATTCTTTGGACCCTTGTACTTGTACATATGTTTATTTTCAGAATTGAGGTTTTATTTGCAACCCTGAATGAAATAGATTTCCTGTCTGAAGAAGTTCAAATGTTTGGTTTTATTTCATCCTGACTCCTTTGTGGAATATTTCTATAACTCAAGCCCACTTTCTTCATTTATTCAGTAGCAATTCTTTTGGCATATATTTATTTATTGAGGCTAAACGTGCATAAATTGTGAGACAGTGAGGAAGTCTTGGTCACGAAGTCAACTGCCTCACACCAAGTTTCTGACACCCCTAACATCCGGCCTCCCTCTGTCCCACTGTCCTGATCTGTTCTGGACTCAAGGATGTAGATCAAAGATTTTCTCCGTGGAGTGCTGACTCTGGAAACGTCCGCGCACACTCGCAATGCGACTTTCTAGAGCAACACACACGGAGAGCCCACAGCATGCAGTCAGAAGGCAAGGGCACCTCTGAAAATCCCACAGCAAACTCTGGTCAACTGCAGTTATTACTCACACAAGATGAGGTGCCACGCTGGGAGAGACACTGGTCCAGAGCCGCTGCATTCTGCCATTAGGCTGAACTCCCAGCAAGGGATTTGATTTTGCTGTCATTTTCAACTCAGAGGTTGGGCAATGGAGCAGGAGCCAATCAGAGAATCACTGTGATGATGATGATGATGATGATGATGATGATGATGATGATGATGATAATGATGATGATTTCCAAAAGTTCTTGTGTTTGGCAGCATAGGTTTCCCTATGATAGTATTATATCTTGATTTTTCCTTCAAGGTTAGCAATTTTACTGCTTTCATTTGAGGTCTTATGTCATTTACTCCTTTTTTCTTGCCCCATAATACCATGTATGAAGTTTGGTTGCCAGAGAATGAAGAAAAGTGACAGCAGTGAATGTACTTCTTTCTGATTTGATTCAGCATCACATCTGCTAGTTTTATGACCTGTGTGCTAATTTGTTACTAATTTTACTGTAATTGTCTTTACAAAACAATACAAGTTGAGATTTAGAAAATATATTTATTCAGAAATTCAATTATATAATTAGATGAGATTTCCCTTGTTGATTTTTGCTATGAATTTTCTGATGCTGAAGCACAGGGAAAAGAAATTTTTATAGCCACACCAGCACAGAGGCCTCCAATTAGCAATGCACAGATAGTTTTGATGCATGCAAGGCTGGCACCTTTATTGCCAGGAAGGTATAATTCTTCCTGAGTCTCAGGGCCTCAGCTGAGATGTTATTTTATGTCTTATCCCTGGAATCTCACAGGTTCCTGATGACAATTCCAGCTATCAACAAACAGGTTATTCTTGCCTGTGTGTTGTTGCTTTGCTGTTAGTGAGACCACTGGTGCCTAGACTGGACTTGATAGCATTCTGTTAGCCAAGTAAGGGAACATTTGTTTCAGTATAGCCAGCATTGCATATCTCCCTGAATACGTCAAAGAACAGGTCAAGGCAGGCCTTGGTAAGGGCTTTGTTTTTTAGGCAATAACAGTGTGGCCATTTCCCACAAGTTTTTATGTTAAAAGCCCTCATTAAATACAAGGTCACATAGATCGTCTTTCTTCTTAAATTTTTATAGTTTTATTTTTCAAATTTTATTCTAGGGAGTATTTCTAATGACTATTTGACTAAGTAAAAGTTCTGACTACATTCATTAATTCTATAGGGTTCCAGTTTACATGTAACATCATCATTTTTGGAGAAACCTTAGGTAGTAAGTTTCAGTTAGAATTACCAAAATCATAACACTGAATGTGGATCTACTACTAGATTTCACTCAGTTGAAATAAAGGGTAACAAGGGTGCATGTGTCCTACTCACCAGTGAAATTACTGGGCTTCATCCCATGGGACTGCAAGGGGATAGGCCAGGATTAGGAACAGGGTGAGGGTGAAGGGTTAGGCATAAGAATTAGGGCTCAGGTTGGAGTTGGGTTGAGATCAGGGTCAAGGTTTAGGGTTTAGGGATGAAGTCAGGGATGAGGTCAAGGTCCAGGGTGGGGTAATGTTGCTGGGGTAGGGATAGGGTTAGGCCAATTGTGCTGACGAAGACTTGACACAGTTGGTGCTGCAGAATTTTACTCCAATAAATGAATGAAATCACAATAGATTGCACTTGATAATCATGACAACTGTGAAAGAAATCATAACAACCATGACTTGGCAGTGTTATGGATGAGCTCTGGATGAGCAAAACCTTCTCGTGGAGTTTACATGACAAGAATATTCATTCACTGTTTGTGGGCCAAGGCTGACAGAGACCTGGGGAATACGTAGCATTCTGGTACTGATCAGGCCTTTCTGGACCTCATGAATGATCCTGGCTATTGGGTTCTGTGCTAGAACGCCAATCTCCCAAACAAGTGTACGGTTGAGGTTAAATAAAAAGAGACAAATTGTATGATTTGTAGGGCTCCAGGAGGGTCAAAACCCTTTAATTCAGCTCAAGGCTTCGAGGGTAAAGACAAAGGATTCTCTGGATCAGTCCACTTATATTAGGACCAAGGACAAAAGGCAGAGAAACTGAGGAAAGTGCAGGCAATGAGCAGGACCTTGGGAGTCACTTCAAGGACGTCTCCAAGTAATGAATCAAGTCAACTCAGGAGCACTGTCTTATCATGAAGATATGGTAGAAGTGAGACTGTAGGAGTAATCTTTGCAGCTGCAGTCTCTACCTTGTTAATTGGGGTTGGAGCCAGAGTGTCCCCAGCTGTGGCCTTATCTTGCCCCTTGAGGTATCTCTGGCCTCACAGGCCACTAGGGGCCTCAGCCAGGACCAGTGATTCATAAAGGTTCACTTCCTATGAATCAGCCCCCATTGCCAGGCAAGGGGCCTAGGCCTAGGGCAGACTCACAGATAAACATAGGAAGCCAATTAGTAAAGTTTAAATCCTGCTCAGAGCCACTTTGTAGTAGTCCCCAACACTGGCCTTCAGTAGTCAGCAGTGCTAGTGTGGCTCACGTGAGCACTTGACCTAAGGTTGAGCTGGGCCCAGGCCTGGCAGGGAAGCTGCCAGAGCCTGCCCAAGGGCACAGGGTACAGGGAACCCTGCTCAGGCACCTGCATGCCCTTGTACCCAGGCCCTTGAATGTGCTCTCGCCATGTGCCTCTGGAACCTTCCTTGGAGTAGAGGTGATGCCTACAGAAGCAGATGTCTCACACCATGCTGTGCAGGGGAAAGAGGTGGGGTCACAAGAAAAGTTTCCCAGTCATTTTCCTGGTTGCTGAGACACAATATCCAACACCCACAACTTAAAGGACAAGAGGTTTATTTTTGCTCACAGTTCAAGTTCATTGGCCACTGGCTCCAAAGCAAGTGGCATGGCCAGAGCATCGCAGAGCAGAAGCAGAGTTAAGGGTGGAAGGGGAGGAAGATGAACTCTTCAGACCACTGGTCCAGCAGTGGGTCTCTTCTGACTAGATCCCACCTCTTAATAGCATATTTAACTCTGAAGTCATCTGTGGACTTGTTCCCCAGAGTACCATGCTGTGACATTCAATCTCCTCTCCAAACCCTGTTATGAGGCCGTGGAGGTTTGGGAACATCTAGCTATATGACAAAGGGGTACCTTCAGTGTCTCCCCCAGGTTCCTCTGAGTATGACCTGGTGTGGGCGGTTACACCACAGGGGAGCCCACTTACCAGGAATTCACCTGGCCCTGTGGCTGGACAGATGTGCAGGTTTGGAGCCCACGGGGTATGCAGTGACACAGAACTACCAGCAGAGGGCAGAAGAGTCACACCTCACAGTTCCCCAGCAGAGGCTGAGGGTTGCAGAGCACTCATTCACCCCTAATCCTTGCCCTGGGAGTTTAATGATATAGTTTTCCCTAAAACTTTGGCAGGATGCATAGCATAAAAAGAATATATGTTATTCTTTACGTGTATGAATACACATAGTGTATTTATGCTTATTTCTACCGCCTTGTGTTTCTTTTTTTTTTTTTCTGTTTTAAACATTCCTTTATTTCTTCAGAAGTAAAGAAAAACCTCATTTACTTTTTCTTTATTCTCTCTTGTTTCAAGACAGGGTCTTACTCCTTCGTAGTGGGCTGTCCTCAAACTGGCAGCAATCTTCCTGACTCAGCCTCCTAATTTCTAGGGTTACAGGCATGCACCACCATGCTTGGGTCTTAATTGGCTCTTGGATTTAAGAGCTATGTATTCAGTTTCTGTTTTTTTACATGGTGACCCTAGAAATTATCATTATTATTAATTATTGTTGTTAGTTTTAGGTCTTTAAAATTCTAACCATCTTTTAGTTGAGAAGACTTTATCTCTGTCTGTGTAGAAGTCCAGTGTGCTCTGTATTGTGCCACGGAGCCAGAGGGTTTAGACGAGTTTTAGCTTTACAGAAAATCAAGAAGACAGTTGTCTGGCATGGCCCACACCCCGGGTGGGGGGACTCAGTTCCCCAGGAGATCCAAGTGTCTCCATCAATAATGGGAGATTCCTCCCATGGAAGTTCGTGTCCCCTCCCCGTTTTATGGACCTGCTAGCTGACTTTGTAGGCCGTGGCGACACTCCGTAGTTACGCTGGTTCAGATGTCAAGTGGGCTCTGTGGTGAGGCTTGGGCTCAGGGTCACTGTCTTGGGCAGGTCTCAGCGGCCTCCTGCAGTGACTGGTGACAGGTGACTGGCTAGGGCAATACTGGTCCTGGCTTCCTCCCCGCCTAGTCACCTGGGCTCTGAGTCACTCTCCTGGCCTCCACTTGGGTCCTTTGAGTGACAGTGTCCCGGCTGTCCTGGTGTCCAAGGCGGTTTGCAGGGAACCGGGTCCTTGCCTCAAGGCCTTTGGAGCAGCACGCAGGACACATCAAGGCCACCAGAGGGCGTGGAGCTCGGGAGGGAGTCCCGGGGACCGAGGCGGGGAACTGAGGCTGGGCTGGTGGATCCCTGGCAGCCCCCTATATGGCCACAGCCTGCCTGTCCCAAAACCTAGCGCTGGGCCAGGCACAGCCCTGGGCTCCTCTAATTCTGTCCTTGCTCCCTTTCTTCTTGTACAGGACCCCAGCGATGCCAGGCGAAAGAGCTCCCAGGGTCCCTCCTTGCCTTAAGGGAAGGCTGCACCCCTCAGGATTCCTCACCCATGAGACAGGGCATCTTTCTCCCTGCAGCGAGTCACTCCTCCAGCCAGAGCTCCACGGTAGGACCTGGACCAGGGACCCCTAATTCCTGCGACAGCCTTGGGGACACACACAGTCCTGGGAGTGGCCACGTGGGGATGGCGCAGCCCCCCTGTTGAGAGGCCTCAGGAACTCTCCAGACTGGGGGCTGGCTCCACACTGCGCTGCACAGGCGGGCCTGACTGTGGTCCTAAGTGCCCCACCTGGCCTCCTCAGCCTTAGGCTCCTCAGCCTTAGGCTCCTGCAAAGAGTTTTACCCCATGGGTGGTCCAAGGTTCCCCTAGGGCAGGGCAGGGCCTGCCGATTTCCCCAGCTCACCTGCCCCAAGACCAGGTCCTACACAGCCTGTGCAATTTGGCTTGTCCCACATTGGTTTCCCCTGGCTTCGCGCTGCGGCCCTAGTGGCAACCTCGGCCTCATGCTGCCCCTTCTCCAATCTTGCACACCTGATGGTGGACTGAAAGGAGGGACTGAGCCTGTGTCCTTTCAGAGTGGGTAGCAGGGTCAGTGGAGGTGAAGCGCATTACCGGAGGAGGAGGAGGAGGAGGGGGAGGAAGTGGGAGAGGAAGTAGAGGAGGTAGTTCCGGGAGGGGAAGGGAAGAGAAGTGGAAGGGAAGGGATTGGAGGGAAGGGGTTGGAGAGACTGGGTGTGGGGAGGGGAAGTAGGAGAGGAGCAGGGCTGGGAGGAGGAGAGAGAGGGGAGAAGAAAGGGCAGAGGCAGGGATGCCTGTTTCCAGCACCTCTATAGTTAGCCAGATGTGCAGGAAGACGCAGCCCAACCTGTGACACCGGTTGGTGATGGGGTCAGGGCCAGAG
Organism: Cavia porcellus; assembly: GCF_034190915.1. Classification (NCBI taxonomy): domain Eukaryota; kingdom Metazoa; phylum Chordata; class Mammalia; order Rodentia; family Caviidae; genus Cavia; species Cavia porcellus. Next base: position 70,139,536 of record NW_026947485.1, on the reverse strand, counting down.
GGCAGATGGTCTGAGGGCACCCAGGAAGTCAGGAGGTGGTCTGAGGTCAGGTGTCCCGGAGGTGGGGCATCTTGCTGAGCCGACCCAGCAGAACTGGACCTGCAGCTGTCCCCACCCACAAGTCTGTCTGGTTAGACCAGGAGGGGCGCTAGCCTTTTCCCGAAGTGCAGCTTGTAGGCTCTCGCCCACAAGGATCTCTCAATAATAATACTGAAACCTGCTCAAAACCCAGGCCCTTCCTCTAAGTTCCCCTCACCCAGCTGCAGGCCTGAGCTAGCAGGGCCCAGCGCTCATAGACTCCGTCCCCTAGCCCCTACGAGGCTGCCTCCCAAACAGCCTGGCTTTGCGGGGCCCAGTGGAGTATCTGGGCTCCAGAGGGCGCATTAGCTGATAAGGACCAGTGGGGGGCGCGCGGGCCACGCCGTGGGCCTGTGTAGAGCGGCAGGGGACTTGACGCTCCATGGAGCTGGGCCTTCCTGAGCTGCTTCTCACACGGGACAGCCCCGCTGTCCGTAGCTAGCCCCTCTGTCCGTACCCAGCCCAGCTGTCTGTGCCCAGTCTGTGACAGCACACCGCCAAGCCTCACACCTGGGAGCAGTGGACACCTGGATCATGGACCCCCAAATTCTGTCGCCAGTCACCACCCCTGGGCCCATGGAATACCTCCCATACCACCCATGGACTCCTCCCCACCCTGGAGGTCTGGGCCCTAGCATCCCCAGCTGGTGCTGGCTGCAAGGCGCACGGGGCCAGCAGAGCCTCGTGGGAACCAGGCCCTGGGGCCTGGGGACAGAAGGGATGAGCTGCCCAGAAGGGAAGGAGCAGTGCCCTCTGCTCCCTGTCTAGGCCTGGCCAGCCTCAGCCAGCGGAGCCACCAGCTCCATACTCTCTGCCTGTAACTCAGCCTTGTGGTCAGGGCCAGTGGACCTCGCTGGTCACCATGATGTTCTAGACCTGTGTGTGTCTTTGCTGGTTTGTGCTGCAGCCCCAGCCAGCTGTCAGAGTTCTGCCCAGGATAGTGTGTGAACTCCAGCTGTCCCTGTGTCCTCATGTGTTATGCCTTGAAGAGCCTTTCCTTTCACTGCCCAGGAGGCACAGTAGGCACCATGCACCTTTGGACCCAATACCAATCTTCACGGGCCATGTGGTCCTGGCCCCCATGTCCTAACCCCGGCCCTGCAGTCACTCTGGGGAAGGGGTTCTACTAGCCCCAGTAGAAGGCCCTGGAGGCTGACCAGTGGGCTGGGCCCCCAAACTGCCCTTTGGGGAGAGCCTGGCTCTCTTCTCTGTGGCAGTATGGGCAGGTATAACTGAGACAGCCCTCACGTCCAGGTTGTCTGCAGGCCTGACCCTGTGGGAGCAAAGGGCTGCCCAGGACCCTGCCCAGGAACCTTGGCTGAGGATGGTGATAGATATGAACTCCCTGGAGCCATGGCTCCTGACCACCTGGCTCTGGCTACTAGAGTCAGGGCTGTGACTCTAGGGTGCCCCAGCCTGAAGAGTAACTCTGGGGTCACAGCCCTCTGTGTCCTGCATTTCAGGTGTGGCTCCCCTGGACCCCGCCTCCCTGCTCCCTTGCGGAGCTCCCGGCACACTTGTGTCTCAGTGCTGTGAAAGCCATTTTTGGGGCCAGGCGAGGGTGCTGAACACAGAAACGCACATGTGGGACACACAATGTCAGGGGCTTAGGTCCGAGCCAGGTGAGCCTGGGGATGTCATCCTGGGACTGTGGTCACCTGGGGCAAGTAATGAGGAGAGGAACTGGGGACCCTGAGGACCTGGCATGACCACATGCCCCTAGAACTTCACACCCCCCTGCTCCAGACTCTAGATTCCAGGCAAGAGCCACCAAGAGGTCTCCTCTTCAGTCTGTCCCTTCCCTTTCTGACCCCAGGCCCTTCGATACAGTGCCAAGCATCATGGCCTTGCTGAGATGGTGCCCCTTGCCCCTCGCAGGGGCATTTGCCTTCTGGGCTACCCTTTCCACGAGTCCTAGCCCTGAAAGTTGGGAGGCTGCCCACCCCTGTGCGTGCACTGAACCAAGGACATCCTGGGCCCAGGACAGGGTTTCCCAACAGGTTTCTGTGTTCCCAGCAGACCAGAGGATGGAGTGATGACTTGGCTGTGACCAGGAGCAGATGTCTGAGGCTGGCCTGAGGATGGATGCGGACAGTGAACACAGTTGGCAGTGTGCACACCCAGCCCACGAGGCTCACAGGACAGCAGCTGGGGTGCAGAGAGGCAGAACCTGTCTGTGGTCCCTGGGCAGGAATGGGTCCTCTGAAAGCCCTGGGTGGCAGGCATACTTGGAGGTTGCAGGTGGGGAGGACATCGGTGAGAGTCAGTGTGGTGTCCACCTGATGGAGGGGCAGGATGAGACCAGCTACAACAAGTGTGTGTTTGTATGTGAGTGTGTTAAGTGTGAGTATATGTTAGTGTTTGTTAGTGACTGTTAGTATATAAAGAGTGTGTTAGTGTTAATGTGTGGCTGTGTAACAAATGTGTAGCTGTGTTACTATATGTTAGTATATGGTATATGCTAGTGTGTGCTAGCAAGTGTGTATATTGTGTTGGTGGTGTGTTAGTATGTGTTAGTGCATGTTAGTGTATAGTAAATTTATGTCAGTGATTGTGTATTGGTGAACATGTTAAAATGTGTTGTTAGTGATAGGATGTGTTAATGTGCATGCTAGTAAGAGTGAGTGTGTTGGTGTGAGTGTGTGAGTGCTAGAGTACAAGTGTATGTTGGTGTGAGTGTGAATCCTGCTGCAGGACAGCATGTGTGCTTGTGCTGTCTTCTGTGTGATTGGTGTGCCTGCTGGCTTGGTGTGGGGCATTGCACACCCCTCCCTGGGTGTGTCAGTGCACAACAGGTCCTCTCTGATGGAGCCCCGCCCAAGGAAAGCCTGAGGGGCTGCAACCCTGTTCCAGCTGTGTGTGTCTGTGGCGTGTGTGCATGTGTGGCTGTGATAGGACTGTCCCTGTGTGACTGGTGTGAGGTTGTGTTGGTTGTGGCTGAGTGTGAGCCTCAGAGTGTGTGTGACTCAATGAGGTTCATGGGCACAGCCATGTCAGCGCCAGTGTGTGCACATGTGGCTATGTGTCCATGCGCCTTTGAGTGTTTCCTTTGTGTGTGTCTCCACGGGGTCATGTGTGGTTGTCTATATGTAGTTCACAGGGTGTTTCACTGCCTGACTGTGTTACAGTTCTGTATCTCTATATCTGTCTGTGTGTCTGCTTGTCTGTGTGTGTTTGTGTCAGTGTGTATCAATGTGTCTGAGTATTTGTGTGTCTGTGCGTCAGTGTGTGTCTTTCTGAGTTTATGTGCCAGTGTGTCTGTGTGTTCCATGTCTGTGTGTGCCAGTGCGTCAGTGTGTACCTGTATGCAATGTCTACATGACTGTGTTGCTGAGAGGCTGGATGTACAGGCAGGGTCTTTATTTGTCCCTGTATCCCAGGCTACACCTGGGGTCCACTCAAGCCCCCCTGCACACTCCCAAGTGTACCTGGAGGCTGGGCTCAGGATCAGGGGAAGGTGTAAAACTCCACACAGCACGCGGAGCTTGGCTGGGCACTGGGCTGCCTGGTCAGGACCCTCATGGGCATATTCTGGACCTGGGCACCCACAGAGTGCCCCTCACCTATGTCACCCCACCTTGTCCGGGGGCTTGGCAAGTAAGTGGGTGAGGGGACAATGCAGCCGCTGTGTGGAGTGTAGTCTCCCAGGTTCTCTGTGACCGATGGACAGGTTCTGGGGAGGTCCCGAGTGCCCAAGTCTGGGCAATTGGGTGCTGCCACCGAGGGCTGCAACCCGAGGCCCTGGATTAACCAGGGCGAGGATGGCCTGTGAGGAGCTGCGACGTAGGAGGTGAGTGTGGGGCCCTCAATGCCCCTGCATGTCTGGTCCTTGGTTGGCTTTTGCCCACCACATGAGGCCACTGCCCAGCCTCAGCAGGCACCCCTGGGCCCTGTCCCCACCCAGCCACAGTGAAGGCCTGGCACTTGGGGCTCCCCCTCCTTACTTCCCTCACACAAATCCTGCACCATCTGTCTCCCCAAGTTTCCATCTCTGAGAGATGAGGGGGGCTTTCCCCCAGCCCCACCTGCTTGGTGGTTTTCATTTTCAGCCTTTTAAACACAATTTTCCAGTGGTGTTTGTGCACCTGTGGGGCAGTTTGGGAGTTGCAGAGGTCTTGTTTTCCAGGCTGATGGGGTGAGGGTGAGATGGGGAGGGTCATGGTAGACCTGGCCTGGTCATCCTGGGCTACCGGTCAGCAGAGGCCATCTGAGCTTAGGCCCATTGCAGTCCACACCAGCCCACTGAGGACCCTGACATACACAATACAGCACACTCATGTGTGTACTCATGTAGCTGTGGTGCTAGTTGCCTGGTTGTCTGGTGCTTCTGCCCTCGAGTGGTTCTTGTTGCACTGTGCAAGGCCATTGCTGTAGATCCTAGAGCTGCACGTGTGGCCACCACCCAGATCTTGAGCTTGGAGGCCAAACAGGCCAAGCTGTGGCCTGGGCCTTCCTCAATCCACGTGGCACAGCTGGGTCAGCAGACTCACTTGCGTGTGATGCACACGAAGGATCAAGTGTGTAAGTGTGTGGGGACATGTGCTGTGCATGGCTGTGCACGTGTGAGTGTGTGTGTGTGTGTGTGTGTGTGTGTGTGTGTGTGTATGTCTACATTCCAGGCCTGGAACACTCTCCCTAGATTCGCCATACACCACACTGATTGGGCAGCAGCAGGGCTCAGGGGTGGAGAGAGAGTGATGTGTCATGTGCTCCTATGTCTGTGGTGTGCCTGTGTGTATGAACATGTATATGTGTGTGTGTATGTGTGTATGTGAATGTATGTATGTGACTTGTGCCTGTTAGGCCTGGCTGCAGGTCTCCTGGTGTTGTGGATTAGCTGAGCTCCTGCCTGTACCCAAACCCTGGCTTCAATCAGGAGGGTCCAGGGTGGCTGTGTGGAGAGAAGAGGCCTGGTGTCAGGCCCGGCTGGAGGATGGCCCCATCTGTCCACTTGGGGGCCGCTGGGTCCAGCAGGGGCCCTAGACCTGGACAGAGGAGGCTTGATGAGGCAGACTCTGTGCCAGGGGGTAGAGGACATGAGTCAAGAGATGAGGCGAAGGAGTCACAAGGCTGGAGGCTGGGCCTGAGGCCTCCCACTGGGAGGAACCCCACCCTCACAGATATATACACACATACTGAAGAGATACGCATACCCTCCACATGAGCCACAGACCCACTCCCGAGTCCCTGACAGGAACTGGACACACTCTTACCTGTGCTGCCTTGGGCCTGGCCCTCTGGGGGTCACACTTGAGTCCCCAGCCTTGCCACCTGCTGAAGCACAGAGCAAGCAGCTGGGTATCTGAGTCTACTGTTGCTGTCCTGTGAATCACTCCAAAATGAGGCCTGACAGTGTTCTGGGGTCTGAGCCATGGGCAGGAACCTAGGGGAGCCCTTGGTGCAGAGAGGACAGAGAAGGGATGGGGAGACAAACACTGAGAGAAAGAGACAGAGACATAGGGATGGGGTGGAGGACAGAGAGACAAACAGGGATAGGGAAGGAGAAAGACAAAAACATTTTGAGAGAGACAGACACAAAGACATACAGAGACATGGAGAGGAAGAGGAACAGAAAGAGACAGACAAAGATGGGGACAGAGGAAGGCAGTTGAGAGACAGAAATGAGGCAGACAAGAAAAGAGAGAGAAGAGGACATGGAGACAGGCAGAGAGAGGATTAAAGACAGAGACAGAGAGACACAAGGTGGAAAGGACAGGGCGGGCATGGTGTCCTGGATCAAGGACAGCCTTGCACACACAGAAGTCAGGGAACTGTGGGCTCACAGCTCACTGGGGTGGATGCACACTCACACACTCACTCCTGATGTCCACCCAGGAGAGGCACATCATAGCTCATGCTCCCTCCTAGGCCATGGTCACTGGTTCTGGTCCCGAAACTGAGCCAAGAATTATGGTACAGAACCTGGCACAGATGCACTGAATCTGAGTACAGATCTGGCACAGATGCACTGAAGCTGAATAATGGTCCAGCCAGGTCTTCACCATAAGGACTTGGTTTTCCTGAATATTGGGCTTTGGTCCTGAACACTGGTCTGATTCCTAAGCACTGAGTCTTGGTCATAGTCCCTGGACCAGGTCCTTATCACAGGCACCTGGTCCTGAACAATGAGTCCAGGTTCTGAATATGAGCCTAGTTCCTAAACACTGAGGCTGAATCCCGAACACTAATCCATGTCTTTGTTATCTTAAGGACTTGCTCTGAATCCTGAGTGCTGCTCCTGAACACCAAGTCTTAGGAGCACTCAAGAGTGATCATTTGGATCTTATTAGAAGGACCTGTCCTGAGTACTGAACCTGCGTTTAGTACAGCTGGCCCGTTTTTTTGTCACTAAATTAAGTCTTAAACACTGAGACTTCATTCTTCTAACAATAACCTCTTCTTTATCACTGGGTCCTGATCATGATCACTGAGTCCTGCCTCTGGTCACTGGGCACTTGTCCAGCTCCCTGACCCTGATCCTGGGCACAGCCAGCTAATGATGATCACTGAGCCTAACACTGTTGAGTTGTCCTGATCCTAATCACTGGTCTGTGGTCTTGGTCACTGAGTCCTCTTCTTGATCACTTAGTCCTAGTCTGAATCTTAAGTCCTGATACTGTTCACCAGGTCCTCGTGCTGAGTTCTGGCTATGAGCACCGAGCCTTGTTTCTGAACATGGGTCCTAGTTCTGATCACTTAGTCTTCTTTTTGATGACTGTAGCCTGATCCAGAACACTGGCACCTGAACCCAGTCCTTGGGTACTGGTTTTAATCCCTGGGCCCTGATCTTGATTACTGGGCCTTGGCCTGATCACTGAGCTCTGATTCTGAGCCCAGATTCCTGATTTGTCCTGAACATACACTCTGATCACAGACACTGGTCCAAGTTGCCGAGTTCTGGTCCTCATTCATGCCCTTGCTTTCTGAGGCCTCGGCTTGCATGATTCCACGTTACACTGAGTTCTATTTGTGCCCTGAGCCACACTTTCACCGGGCAAAGGCTCTGTGGAGTTGTGGAGTGTTCTAGGGGATCCATACCTTCTCTCACTCTTGCAGATAGGTTCGTGGCCCCTTTGCTCCTCCATCGTTTCCAGCCACATTCCATCCTGGAGTGTGGCCAAGCTGACCACGCCAGTGGAGCCCAGAGCAGGGCCCATTCCCAGGGCAGGGTCACACTGTAGCATAGGTGTGGGCAGAGTGGGAGGATCTCACATGCTTTTGTTCTCTTGGTTTTTTCTTTCTGTGAAGTATCCTGTGCCCCTTATCAATTGAAACATCCAAAATAGTCCTGCAGGTGGCTGAATCATTGTGAATACAGCCTAGCCCAGCCCAAGTATTCCAAACAGAGCTACATTCTGAGAATCACACCCAAAACTGAGATCTGGCTTGATGGGGCTAGGTCCAGGGGAAGGAGACAAAGCCTGGGAAGACCCACTGGGATAATAAGGTTCCTAAGTCTGAAAAGTCCAGGCCCCAATAGCCCAGGGTCTTCCCTGGGTCAGCATTTAGGATTTAGTGAGGCCAAGTTCACCCAGAATTAGAAAAAAGCTAGCACAATAAACTACCATCTACCAATGGTCATCTCACATCAGGCAACGATTTCCCAGTGCATACCAAAGTCAGCCCAGAGTCAGCCAAAGTCATGCCATGAACAGCTATGGTCACCAAACATCATTCAGGGCACCATGGTTAACCAGATCAAACAAGGTCAAACAGGTTGGCCTGTTTACGACCAGGACAGGCACAGGGTATCTGTACTACCAGGGGCAGCCAGTTCAAAGTGGCTCTGCCTGGGCAGGACTCACCAATGGGTGGCTGCAGGCTCAGAACAGTCTCAGCCAGGCCCCATCCTGCACCCTCCTGTGTGTCTCCAGGCCCAGCCAGGGCACAATGGGACATGGTCCTGGGATCATGGCAGGATGTGAGCCCACACTAGGGAAAATGAGATCCAGGAAAGAGGGAGACAGACAGAGATACTGAGAGAAGCAGCTGTGAGAATGAGGGGCAAGAGACTCAGAGACAGTGACACAGAGAGACAGAGAGACTGAGGTGGGAATGAAGGGGTCAGAGAATCTGAAAAATGGAGCTACTGAGAGAAACAGTGAAAGAATGTAGAGACAGAGACACTAAGAGCGACAGAGACACTGAGAAAATGAGGGAGACAGGGACATGAGTAGAGACACAAGCACTGAAACAGAATGAGACAGACAAACCAAGAGACTGAAATGGGGATGGAGAGACAGAGAGACAGAGACTGGGAGATACAGCTGGAGATGGAGGAGACAGAGACAAGACAGAAACAGGAAAGAAGAGGAAGCTACAGTCAGAAAAAGATAGCCATGAAGAGGAACTGAAAACAGTCACAGGAAGAGAAAGCACAGAGATGGACACAGAGAAGGGAGCGAAACACGAGAGGAATGAGGCAGACAAGGTCAGAGAGACAAGGAGACAAGGGGAGAGAAAGAAGAGTTTAAAGGAGGACAAGAGACAGAGGGACAGAGAAAAAGGGGAAGGGGACTCACATAAAGCACAGCCTCCCACACCCACACCACAGACACACAGAGCTAAGAGAAGCACTCGCTCCAGCACACACACACTTGAGCAGTGGCACTCACACCCTGTTGCACGGATGCAGGAAAACTGCCCTGCCTCAGGATTTGAGCACACTGGGTTACGCTCCTTCATGAGTAACACTGAGCCCCAAGTCTGGTTCCTAAGTCCCGAGACTGGGTGATGATCAGTGGGTACGTTCTTTAACGCAAGGCCTTTGTCCTGTACATGGAGCCCTGGTCTTGAATGTGATCCTCATTCCTACACACCAGGGCTGGACCATGAACATGATCAGATTTTTTTCAGTGAACAGTGAGCTGTGTTTCCAAACCTGAAGCTGGGTCATGACACTGCACCTGGTTTTTGTAGCAGGGGTCTTGTCTTGCACTCTGATCCTGGTTTCTAAGCACTGACATTAGTTCATGGTCGCTGGACTGGGAGTTTGTTACAGGGATCTGGGTTCTTAATATTTAGCTCCAGTCCTGAACGCTGAGCCTGCTTCCTAAATGCTCAGTCTGGGTCATGAACACTAGACTAGGTTCATCAGTCACTGGGCTGGCTAGGATAGACCTGTGGGCCTCAAGGAGGAACCCACAGACTCACGGACCCAGCTGAGCATGGGGCTGAGCATGAGGGAAATGATGAGGACTGGGTCCCTGGGCCCTTAGGATCCCCACACAGGGCCTAGGAGATCAACACCGATGTTGGGTTCGGCCCATAGGCGATGATGGATGCCAGGATTGCCCAGGTACCAGGATGAGGGTGCCCTGATAGGGTTGGAGCAGTCAAGGTCCACATGGGGATCTTGCTTTTCAAGGGCAGTGAGGTGAGGGACCTCCATATGGTGCCCTCTTGTTGCAATCAGACATCCTGCATGGTTGGTTACAGTCTTGTGGTTACAGAGGCCAAGAAAGTAATTAAGAAGTCATGAAGCAGTGACAGAGCTAGGCAGTTTCAAAAAGAACAAAGTTTTAAAAAGAGAAATTTCTCTTGTACAGTTTTTTCCTTTCTTTTTCCTCTCTTGTTATTACTTTAAAAAATTCCTTTCAGAGCTGGGGCTGATCCTCCTGGCTAAAGTTACAAAAGGAGGGGGAGCTCTTAGGGCCATTTGTTAATTGAGTGATGCCCTTAAGGTGGTGTTGGGCCCCCTTACTGGGATTCTATGGACATCCATTCTCAGGAGGGACTACTATATTCCATTTTGGATCTGCAGCTTGTGTGTCCATATTGTCTTCAGAGCACAGATAGAAACCAAAAGTCACCAGAAGAGGTCCTTCATGGGGTTCACTGGGCTGTTTTAGACAATAGGGTATCCATGTGTCTGGAACGGTTTCTTGTTCATTCCAGACTTTGGACTGAATTATCTCCCAGCTGTCAGTAATTACTGAGTGAAACTCAATGGGAGTTTGGGTTGTGGCAATCTGACTTCTCATGGTTAAATTAAACAGTGCAAGAGTCTAGACCCCAACACTAAATGCCAGTGCATTAGTAACAACAAACATTTTCTAATTATAATTTATGGCCCTTTAAAATAAGAAGTCTGACCAACAAAACTGTGTGAAGAGCAAGGAAAACAGCCTTCCATTCTTCCCAGACAATAGTCTACAAGACCAAGACAAAGTTCACAACCAGTAAGAGAATAGGAAGCAAGAACCAAGCTGCATATAAACAGCATCAAGTACATTCAGGAGAGAACTGAGGTAAACAGTCACACTTGGAGTCCCATCAACACTGTCCTCAAGCTTCAGCTGTATGTTGGTGTCAGCATCTGGAGTGACAGGAGCAGGGCTTTGAGTATGTCATCTATTTAGCAGATGAACACTAAATCATGCTGGGTGGAGGTCAGGACCAGTGACTCAGACACTGAAGCTTCAGGTGGCTGCAGGGGTATGGTGTCAGTGCCATGGCTTGACCTTGCAAAACATGGTGGGAGGAGGTCTGGCTCCATGTTCTTAGTAGCAGGTTTCCAATGAGCAGCAGAAAGTAGTAGCAGGAGAGCTTTTGCCAAAATAAATTTTTTCAAGAGACCACAGCATATCTAGTCTGCTCCAACAGAGCTACTTCCATCTGTGAAAAGGGCATACAAAGCATCCATCAGGTGTTTATTTTTTAAAATCAGATTTCTCGAAAACAATTTATCAGACAGTATCAGGCAGTCATGGTCTGTTTGGCCCAGCTCTGTGGGCAGGTTTGTGGCAGAATTCAGTGGTTTATCACTACCAGCATCAGACAGGGATTTTTGCATAAGAGTCATTGGTGCTGGGTGAGATCCAGCACAGCATGTGGCATCTGAACAGATAGACATGGGCGCAAGGGGAGCTTGTCAGTTTTCTTGATCAGAAGGACAGTGGCTATTAGAGTGCAAAGGCAAAGGGTGGGAGACAGTTCTTAGCAACTGGATCCAAGTGTTTGTACAGGTAGGCCCCTGGGTACTCTCAGGAGCTGACGGTCTGTGTAAGCATGATTGCTTTTTTGAATTCAAGGATCCAGATTATATAGAAGTCAGCAGCTCCAAGAAATTTGTGGAATTTCTTTCTTGTAACCAGTTTCTGTCTGATATTATAGTAAAGATTTTGTGTTCTTCAGTAGGCAGCTTGAGTGTCATTAATTAGGAGTGTTCTTTTTTTTAAAGAAGAAACACATTTTTGGACCTCTGTTAGGTTGAGTCCAGGTAAGTTGGCCTTTGAGTCCAAAACTGGGGTCTTTCCATTTAAAGGCAAAGAGGGGCTGGCTGACAGGAGCTAACCAAAGACAAAAGAAGGCATTTTTGGGGGCGCAGGCAGGTAAACCAGTAGGCAGCACTGGCAGCACAGAGATCTTGAACTGGCTTTACAGGAAGGACAGGTGTATTTTGGCAGTTTGTCTATAGACATTTTATAGATTTAAAGCCTCATTGTTTTCTTTCTCAAGGGACTGTGTTGGAGGGAAACAGGCTATTTTGGAGCTAAGGCCTCCCCCAAAATAATGGAAGAGTTCCTGAACTGTTGTGGCAATTGAATAACAATCCAAAAAGGGAATATGGTTGGGAACCACAGACTGCACGGTGATGGCTGCATTGTTGATGGCACAGAGTTCTTGCTCAAGGTGATTAACAGTCTATCAGGCTGATGGACAGCTGGACATCTGTTCATGTTTCAGGTGACATCTGGCAGTAGTAGGGGTTGTGATGAGTGACATGGCTGATGACTTGGCCCAGAGGCATGACTTTAGTTTATACCCCTTGGAGGAGAGTTTTTAGGACTTCAGGATTGTAGTTATCTGTCTCAGGCCTGTGTAGGCATCTTTCTCTTCTCAAGGAACAGAGCTAAAAGTGCAGAGTTAAACAAGAGGAAGGTTGACTGGCTTGATGACAAGAGATAGTCGCTTCTAACTTGAAGAGGAAGTCTCTTCCCAGAAGCAGTACAGAAACTGACTTATACAAGATGTACTCCCAGGCTGAAAGTTTGTGCCTAGATAAGGGGTGAGCGGCAAGAATCCCAGTTGCCTTCAAGATGGTAACTTTTGGACATTTGGGAAGATTCTATTCTATTGTCTATCAGGAAAGTCACAGATTCTTGGAGGCCCAATTTGAAGGAGCTCAGGCTGTCTTATCCATTTAGGCTGACAGGAAAAGGAAAGGTTTAGGCAGTTAGGTCTCTTTTGTCCCTCAGATGGAGGGGCCAATTATTTTTCCAGTGTCCAAACTGCAGTGAGCACATTGGTCAACTGCTAAAGCATAGGGTCTGTCACAAGTTTTAGGCTGTGAGGATTTTTCATTTACTGTCAGAGGCTGACTCTGTATTGGCCATTTGTTGAGTTTCAGGAGCCTTGGGGTTAAAAGGTGTATAGGTCTGGTAGGCTTCACAGAGTATCTAATAAAATCTGACTGGACTTTGCCTAGATTCCTGTGTAACTTTGGAAACTGTAGATATGTTTATTGGCTTTTTGCATCTCTCTCTGAGGCCTGTAAAGAGAGCAGTGCTGATTTAAGACTTCATGGCTTTCTGGAGTATTATAGTCCCAGTTTAGATATGCTCAGGATCAAGGGGAGGCTGGGTAATCTTTCTTTCTGTTTTTCTCTTTTGCTACATTTTATTTTGTAATTTATTTACATATTGAGTTTCTCATATAAAAGAAACCATGTAATATTTAAATTTGTGTGTCTTTACCTTACTTAATATAAGGGTGTTAAGAGGCACAAGTTGTTTTACAAATGACTCAAGTTTATCATTGTTCATGGTAGACTAGTGCTACATTGTGTATAAATATCACTTCTTTAACTTTAAAATTTTTTATTAGTACATGCTTGCATTACATGCAATTTACAATTGTCTTGGGGAGTGGGTACATATGCATACTATAGCTAGCTTCTTTTTAAAAATCTTCTTCCTCTTTCTTCCTGCTCCATCCTTCCACCTCTAATCTCCCTATCCTGATTTTCATTCTTGTTGGTATGATTTACCTTACCCCATGCTATGGCATATCATGGTTATATTCATTGAGATTATGGGGTTCTTGTACATGGCACATGTTTATTCTATTTACTTTCCCTTTCCCTCCTCTTTACCTCTCACACTTGTTCCCTTGAACTGCCTACCTATTGCAAGACATCCATCCCTTTCTATACATCCTTTATTATTTTCTTTGTGCTTTGTTTCACTTAAATGAGAGATACTATACAGTATTTAAGCTTTTGTCCCTGGTTTATTTCACTCAACATTATATTTTCCAAGTGTTGTAGTCATGGATTGCAAGGAGAATAAGACAGTACAAGACCCGTAATTTATAGTATTATTTATAATGGTCACCCCAAAAGTCAAATACAAGAAGTACAGGAAGTCTGTCCACACACTAAAGACCCAAGGAAATCAGCCCAGTGTAGTGATTGCCTTCAGCTCTAGCTATTCCCCGAGGGAGGGCAATGAGAGGATGAGAAAATAAAGAAGAGACAAAGCTGGGTTAAGGTGGAGCCCTTACTCTCCTGATGGGAAAGAAGGAACTCCTCAACCACTGTAGCACGTTTGTTTATATACGCCTTACTATCCCAACAAGAATGTCAATTTCAAACCCACTGACTAGCAACTTGTTTGGCTGGCTGGCTTGGGCCTCTTCCCTTCTTGGAGCTGGAATAGCCTGTTTACATGGCTTGTTTTGGGCTTTCTGTGTTTTCAGAGCTGGCTTTAATTTAGCCCCACACGTATGATCAATCTCCAGCTTCAATCCAGCCGAGGGCCTGGATCCCACAACAATGTCCTGTGTGAGTTCAGCTGAAGACCTAGAACCCATGACAATGCCTCCCACGAGTCCAACTAGAGGCCTAGAGCCCACAACAATGACTTGTGCAAGTCTATTTCATGGATCTATGCTGGGAGGGCCCAAAGACCAGCACTGGAATCTAGAAATTCTATGTCAGTGGGATGAAGGATCTGTGCCAGTTAGGCTGAGGTTCCACACGGATCCAAGAAGCAACACTAAAAATAAGGACAAAGGCTTCTCTCAAAAGTACCATAGCCATCCTCAGCAACAATGCAGTCCTGAGCTACTCTGATGATGAGAACAGTTTAGTTCATTTCAGAAAGCCAGTGTAACAGTCTTATTCTGGAGACTGAGGAGCACATCATCTTTCCTTTCAGGAAGCAATGCTCAGTGTAAGGACCAGAGCTCTCCCAAAGTGAATTTCAGCCATACTCAGCAACAAGGTCCCAAGCCTTGCTAATTATGAGAACAGCCAAGATCATATCAGGGAAGAAGCTCCACAAACTTCTCCAGGAGAAGCAAGAGTTCCAAACAAAAACATTGCTTAGGAGAACCCATAATGCTACTCTTTGCCTCCACTTCTCCATTTTATGCTGGCAACAGTCATCAGGTGGACCCTCTACACTCAGTTCAACTGATTCAGTTCAACTGGTGTTAAGTTGACCACCAGTTTTCAATTCACCACACCAAGTACACTGATTTTCCTACAAATGTCTCAAATTTGTCTTTATTTATAACCAGGTAAGTATTCCATTGTATGTAGATACAATGTAGTATATAGATACTACATTTTCTTTATTTAATTATCTTTTGATGAGTATATAATTTCTTCTCAGATATAGCATTTATGAATTGTACTGCTAGAAACATTATCATAATTTGCCATTCATCTGTTGTTGGACAGACAGATTCTTTCAAGATTTAGCTATTGTGAATTATGCTACTATAAATGTGGGTGTGCAGGTATTACTGTACTATGATGAATTTAGTTCTTTTGAAAAGATATCTAGAAGAGAATAACTGGGTCAAATGGAATCTCTATTTTTATTTTACAGCTAATAGGTACTAAAGCAGCATCTATATCTCTGCTAATTTTAGAAAAAGAATTCAATAGTAATTTTCCAGAAGTACTTATCAAAATACTAGCAAAGCTTTATGCTTATATTGTTAAAGATATAGAATTTGGGAATTGGGAATGCAAGGGAAAAATCTTCAAAACATTAAACTCTATGGTATAAGAAGGAAGAGAATGAGAGAGAAAAGTGATAGAATGCATTTGTGTTGATTACCTTTCTTTCACTGTGGAGACAAAATACCCAACATCCAAATTAAGGAAAGAAATGTCTGTTTAGCTCACAGTTTGTGAAGATTTCAGTCTATAATCAGTTGACTCCAAAGCACAGTGGCACAGCACAGGGGCAACAGTTCATGGCAGCAGAAAATAGAAAAGTCAACAAGAGCAAAAGTTGGAGAGAGCAAGCCTCTTCTCCTCACTTGTATTGTAACCAGGTTGCCATCTTGTAGGGTGGATGTAGCACTCTATTTTCTCCTCTTGCATGGGCTCAGAATGTTTACAAAGCAAGGACCCTGGCCCCTTGCTGAGTCACTTCTTTTAGCTTCTAAATTGCTCACATATTGTATCCACCATTAAAATATCTTATTTGGGAGTAGAAGGATGTTTATAATATAGGTAAAGATGGAAGAAAAACTGATCAGAAACAGAAGAAAAAAATCAAAATATAAGAGAAAAAGAAAATATACAGAATGCAAAAATAAGATAAAAAATTAAAGGGAGAAAAGGAAGAAATAAATGAAAAATGTAAGAAAAATAGATTAACAATGAAGAACAACAAAGGAAATCCCCAAAAGCCCCCACCCCAAGCCACAGAAAAAGAAAGAAAATAAGAGAAAAAAGAAAAACCAAAAACAAAACAAAATAAAAACTGGAAATAATGTACACACTCACAAAAAAAGAAAAAAAATGAAAACAAAAATCAAATAGAAAAACAAAGAAGAAATTTTTCTGTTTTTTCAAATGTGTAATTTTTTATCAGCATCTGCCACTTTAAGGCAGTACCCAAGTCAAGATATATCTCTGCTCAGGCTGCTAGCAAAACAAGGCAGTCAGACCATAGATCTGTGCTGGCCATAGGCTTTAGCAGGCAGTAGAATTAGTGTGAGGGTGCCAATTCCACAACTTTCATATCTAGAGAAATTTAGGTTGAGCCTGAGCTTTGGCTATGTGATT
This sequence comes from Cavia porcellus, assembly GCF_034190915.1. Taxonomy (NCBI): domain Eukaryota; kingdom Metazoa; phylum Chordata; class Mammalia; order Rodentia; family Caviidae; genus Cavia; species Cavia porcellus. The sequence goes on along the minus strand of NW_026947485.1, from coordinate 70,123,425 downwards.
GGAGCCTGGATCCTGTAGCTTGTAGCCTTTAGGGGTCCTCCTGCCACCCTGATTGTGGCTCCCTGACCATGGTTGGCACCTGTGGCTTTCTCTCATCCAGTCACTGTAGGAACATAATGCTGAAATTCCTGAATAGGAGTCATCCCATGGTTACTCTGAGTCTTGGGGTCAAGCAGCCAACCCTTCCCTAGAATGGTTACTAACCAGTCATTCTCTCTAGGTGGTATGGCAGTTGCTTGGACTGGAGTCACTCACCATCTGTTTCAGGTCACATCTTCCACTAGTCTTTTCCACCACCATGTTCCTCTCTGAAGCTCTCTGGAGTTCCCTTCTTTCACTTTCATGGATTCAGTCTTCATTTCTTATGAGCCATGACCTGAGAGCCAGGGAGAAAGCACAGATTGTCCCTTCCCTTCACTGTATTTTTTTTTTTTAATGTTCTGCCTCTTAAATTTCTCAGTAGGTATTATGTTTCCTGTCAGATCCTTCCTGTTTCCTGGGGGTCTACTATTTTCTTTTTTCTTATCCACATTGTTACTTTCCAGTGTCTGGGTTCCAAATCTTGGAGCAGCTGAGTTGCTTGCCACTCTGCCATTCTCCCAGAAGTCTCTCTGAATCTTATATTTGTGTAATTATCTTTCCTTTTTCATCTCAGTAGAGCAAAATCTTATATGACATGCTTTCCTACCAAAACCATATCTTCATTCTTATAACTTTCTTCATATTTTCTTCTCTATCCTATTTACTGGTTTCTTTCTTCAACAAACCTAGTAACTACTTGAATTTTAAAATGCCACTAGTACATTTTTTCTCTTGGTCTCAGAGTGAGTTCATTTATGTTTACATTATTATAATTAGGACTGGCAGACCAACAGACTTCCAAGTCACCTTGAGTAGCATCCTTATCTTAGCCCAAGCAGAAAAGAGCACATTAACCCTGTGATTAATCATAGCTTAGGAACTATTCCAATGCATGAGTACTTTAAGAATATCAACTAAATAAGAAACTCACAAAAATTTGAATTAAATGTAAATTTATCAGTCAGCAAAAATGTGCACTAGTTAACTCTCAAAGGTTGCCTGGAAGGCTTGTTCCTTATTCTGGTATCACTAGAGAGAAACTGACATCCTTGTTATCTGTTAGGACTTAATGCAGGCCACATATCATTCAAGAGCCAATTCCCCCATCCACCTCAGAACTGAAAGTTATAACTGTTGTCTGAAAACATCAGTTTATCATACATGCAGGAGTCTAGGAGAAGCTTGGCAGGTGGGAGTAGTGGAAGAAGGAGAGTTTGAACAACAGAAAATATATGACTTTCATGCCTTCAGTAAGGGTGCAACCACTGAGACACCAGGTCAGTGGGTCCCAGATGCCTCAGCACACACAAATCTTGCTAGGTGGAGTAATCAGTAAGACCAGCAATGTGGAAGTTTCTGAAGCAGCAGCAAGGAGCCAGCGGTTGGGCTCCATCAACAGAAGAACAATCATAGCCCCCATAGCAGAGGTGATTAGTACCGTACTCAACACAAATCTCATGGCAAAGTTGGCTGCAGTATACAGTACATTTCTGGGTTCTGACTTGGACATTATCACAGAATTGTGAGGTATTTTATGACTTTTATTCTCCCTTGTTTTTCTTATTGGCTATCCTTTACTTTGTCTGGTTTGTTTAGTATTTTGTGGTTATTTTTGTTGTTGGATTTTCTTATCCTTTTTTCTGGTCTCCTTTTTCCTTTTTCTTTCTTATTATCTTTCTTTCTTCTTTGTTTTCTCTGTTTAGGCATCTTACCTTTCTTTTTTCCTCCTGGTTTTCCTTCTTTCTTTCCACAACTACCTCTTGAATTTGTACTTTCAAGTAGTAAACATTGTCTCTTGCCTTTCTGATTATTCCTTCACTTTCTTTCATTCTTTTCCTCATGTCCTCCAGTTTCCCAAAACTAGGGTGATCATTCTTTGACCTCTAGCCTTCATTCTACTGTACTTGATGTCATTCATCATGTTATCTTGTCCCTTACCCATCTTAAACCCCTAACTCCCACAACAGGTTAAAAGCATGTCACTAAAAGGAAAACCACTTCATACAAGTATATGTTTGATTTTGTTATATAACTTTAGAATTTGCTTCTGTGGTTAAAGGTATTAGATTAATAGTTACCATAGTTTGTCAGTAGCTAAGCTGTACATGAAACTACTGTTATTATTAACTTTGCTACTTTAGCCAAGATGTCATACATGTTATATAACCAGTTTTTCTCCCTTGTATAATAATGCTGTGATCGTATGGGGTCATAATCATCACCAAAGTCCAATACCCCAAGGCTGAATGCTAAGCCAAGTAGTAACTTTGTATCCCTTGCATATTAGGAAGGTAGGTTCTTGGGACAGCTATAAAGAACTATCTGCATCTAGCCAACATCCCTGAAGAATACACATTTTCTAGGGAAAACTTTATACTAGTTATAAGGCTACCTACTATAAGAAATCAACATAGCAAGTAAAATTAAAAAGAGAAAATAAAAAATGATAAGACACAGTAGCAAAATGCAACCCCAGGCCTCTAGCCCAACCATAACAAGCCTGGAACACAATGAGATAGATCAAATTGAAAGTCAAACAATGGGAACTTTCTGAAGACATAGCAATAGAAGGGAAAAAAATAATTGGAAAAGGCCATAGAGAAAGGAATCTCTCAGGTACAAAAAGAAATGATGTTTAAAATAACAGAGTAGACACAGATATAAGAATAGATGAGCATAGGTAAATGATGGAAAGCACAGGTGCCCAATATAGGAAAGAAAAGGAATCCATGAAACAGATACAAACAGAAATCCAGAAGATTAAAAACTGCATGGAAAGTTTATGTACAATGGAATATAACTCAGCTGTACATAGGATGATCTTGAGGCTTTTATAGGTAAATGGAGGCAATTTGAGACTATTCTCATAAGCGAAATAAATCAGACTAACATTTGTAAATATTGTATTGTCTCTCTAGTATAAAAATAATAATAAAAAACTGGAAGAGTAGTAAGATCCAAAATGTACAATAGTTATTGAGATAATGAAAGGGAAAGAAGGTGCTCTAAAGGATATAACTGTATATATGTTTAAGTGTGCAGGATAGATAACCATACTGCTAAGTTTTTGTTAGTTCATTAAATGGAATGGTTTGCACTGTCATTGTTTCATTGTCCACTTTTTATGCTTTGATTTTGTGACGAGTAACTACTTCTATAACAAGTAATTTATCAACTAGTGATTTCTTACTTTTTTTGAAATTCTGTATTATTCCTACCCTTTTTTCTGTTTTGCTTTTCTCTCTAAATATAAAAAAGAAAGTATATGTGATAGATTGAACAAAGGAAAGGAAAGAGTGTTAGATTTTGAAGACAGAATTTCAGCTAGTGATCATGATAGAAGGATCTTAAAAATAGCAAGAAACCATAAAAAATCAACCCAACAGCCACAAGATGAATCAAAGAAGACTAACATAATATTGATGGGGACTCTTCACAGAAATAATGGCAGAAAACTTTCCAAAGATAGATAAAAAATTTGATATACAAATAAGTGAAACATATAGAACTCCAAACAGCCATGACCAAAATAAAACCACACCAAGACTTATCATAATAGAGATTCTACAAATTCAGAACAAGAATGAATCAGAAAAAATTAGAAATAAGAAAAAGAAAATTAGAGAAATAAAATAAATCATCTGTAAAATAAAGCCCATCAGAATCACAGTAAGCTTCTAACATAAAACTTCAATCAAGGAGGGCTTGAATTGAGGTATTTCAAACCCTAAGAAAAACAAACTCCATATTAATGTGCCCTGCAAAACTACCTTTCAAAATTGATGGATAAATAGTACTTCCATGACAAAGAACACCTGAGGAAATTCATGACCACCCAACCAGATCTTTGGAATGCTCTGAAGCATGTATTAGAAAGAGAAAATGAAGACTCCAACCACAAGAACACAAATAGAAAGAAACTACCAAACATGGCATGCAATTAAATAGAGGGGAAATATAGGGAATCAAGGAAAGTAAAACAGCATGGGAAAAATAAGCCAATACATATCAGTTATAACCATCAATGTAAATGGACACAACTCACCAATCAAAACAAACAGATTGGCAGAATGGATTAAGAAACAAGATCCAACAGCATGCTGCAATCAAGAAACATATTTACCTCAAAAAGAAACTCACAGACTGAAAGTCAAAGGGTGGAAAACATAACTCCATGTGACAGGATTCCAGAAAAAAAGCAGGGGTATTTATTCTTTTCACAGACAACATGAGCTCAAACTGGGATTTATCAAAAGTGACAAAGAAGTAACTGCATATTTGTTGAAAAAGACTCTGAGAAGTAGAAATAACAAACATAAATATACATGCACAAATCTCTGGGACACCCAACTACATAATGCAATATTAATGGACATGAAAAATCAAATAAACATTAACACAATTATAATGAGAGACCTTAATACTCCATTCTCACAATTAGATAGATGAAGCAGACAAAAAAATCACCAAAGAAATGTTAGTATTAAAGCAAACTTGTGAAGAAATTCACTTAGTAAATGTTTACAAGGTGTTCTTCCTCACAACATCAGAAGATACATTGTTTTCAGCTGCACATGGGACATTTCCAAAATAGACCACATATCAACCCACACAACATACTTAAGTAAATGCAAAGGAATTGAAATAATTCCATGCATATTATCTGACCATGGTGCAATGAAATTCTAAATGAGTGGCAAAAGAAATCACAAAAACTATATTATAAACATATAATTAAACAATACCCTCTTGAGCAACCAATGGTTCACAAAGGAAATTAAATAAGGAATTAAAAAATATTAACTATTTAATGAAAATGCCAATACAACATCCTGGAATTTATGAAACACAATGTAAGCAGTCATAAAAAGGAATTTTATAGTGCTAAACTCTCATATCAGGAAAACAGAAGAAGCTCAAATAAACAGCTTAATGTTCATGTGATCAGGGGCAGGTGGCCAGCATACAATTTAAAATCAGACCTGAGGATCAGTGTTGGGAGTCACTGAAGCTGGAAATTGACCACATGTGCATGGCTGCAGCATAACCATCCCCAAAACAAAGAGTACCCAGGGCAAGCCACATGAAGAAGGTGCTTCAGCCCAGAAAACATCAACCCCCTAGACAGTCCAAGAAATGAGTTGCTAGGCAGAGAGTTGAAATTGATGTCATCCCTCTGAGTAGATTAATAAACATGCTACCTTGGTTGAGCAGGTCCTTTCCTCCCATCAGGGAGGTAAGGGCTCCCCTTACCCCAACTTTATTTCTTCTTCATTTTCTCATCCTCTTTCAATCCTTCACCTCATGAACCTCCAGAGCCACATAGGTCATGGCAAATTAGAAGATGCAGACACAGCCCTAAACACACTCAACCACCTTATCTCTGACAAAGAGGTTACACATGTTTCCTGGAAGAAAGATAGCCTCTTTAATAAATTGTGCTAGAAAAACTAGCTTTCCACAGGCTGAAAAATAAACTTGACACTTGTCAATAATCATGCATTACATTAAAGAAAAAATGGATCAAAAGATGTAAATATTAAAACAGAAACACTAAATCTACTGGAAAACAAAATAGGTATAAATCTTAAAGGAGAAAAGATTATCCTTCAGGGCACACTCAGAAATGCTTAGAGTCTTTAAACTGGGAGTTTGACTCTTTAAGCTATTTTTCATTATTAACTTATTTCACATTTGGAAGGCTTTATACATGTTTAAAGCTCATGATTTTCCTTTCCTAGTTTGTCCAAATATGCCAAGAGCAACCAACCAGCATTATTACATTTCTTACTCTTCAAAAAATGTTTAAAAATGTTATATTATGTTACTAAATTTCTTATATCTCATAAGTGGTGAATTAAGATAATCAAATGCATGTATACTACATATTACTTTAGTTTAATTTTTTTGGTACTGAAAATTGAACTCAGGACCTTGGGCTTGCCAGTTAGGTACTGTGTCACTGAGCTACATCACAGGCCCCACTGCACCTTACTTTAAAAAGTTCACACTATAGAGTATCAATTATTGGTATGTTATCAGCCATGATATATATGATTTACAAGATAGTCTATAATGACTATTGGCTGCAGAATCAGGGATGGAATGGCTACCTGTATGCTGGAGGGTTCAACTGGAAGTCAAAGACCTAGAGATCACTGCAGAATGTAGTGCAAGTCTGTATCAGAAAGTTGAAGGATGTATATTGGAAGGTCTCCACTTGAAGCCTAGGAGAAGTGGAGATGAACTTCCAAAGCTGATAGTAAAGACTGGAGCATCTGCAAAAAAGAAAAGGAATAACTTCTCCCATCTGTTTTCCTTTTTTATTCTATTCAGGGTACAGGCCAATTAGTTGGTGCCACCCACTTCAGGGTGAGACTTCTCCTCTGTTTCCAGCCTAATTATCAATCATCTGCAGACATACCAGAAGCTTTATTAATCTGTTAGATGGAAATTACTCAAATCATGTTGACATATAGCAGTTAACTATAATAGGCAGTAATAAAAACCATACCAATGAAAGTCCAGGACCCAATGTATTCACTGAAGAATCTCATCTGATCTTCAGGGAGACCTAAAGGCAAAAGTTCTCAAAGTTCCAGGGAAATCAAAAGGGAAAGAGCACTGTCAAACTCGTTCCTGGAATGTAATGTTACCTCCATACCATGACCCGACAAGGACTTAACAAAGAAAGAAAACTATACGCCAATCTTCTCAATGAACATAGATATAAAATCATTAACAAGATATTTGCAAAACAATAAAACAGTTTTCTAAAAATCACATATTTGGTTCATTCCAGTGATGCAAGGATGGCTCAACATCTATAAATCAATAAACATAATCCATCACATAAATAGAAAAATCACATGATCATCTCAATAGGTACAAAAAACTTTTTGATAAAACTTACATCCAATTATAATAAGACCCTTGATTAAAACAGACATAGAAGGATATTACCTCTAAGTAACAAAAACATTTATGACAAACTAACTGCCAACATTGCACTAAACAAGAAAAATCTGAATGATTTCCCCACTAAAATCAGAGACAAGACACAGGAATCCACTGTTACCTTTACTGTTCAATGTAGTACTCAAAATTTTATCCAGAGAAATCAGACTAGAGAAAGAAAGAAAAGGGACATGAATAAGAAAGAAAGAAAACAAATGATCCTTATTGGCACATAACATGATCTTTTATATAAAAGCCCAAAAACACTTAATCAAAAGACTCTTAAAACTAATTAATCCATCAAAATGAAAAGATACAAAATCAGCAGATCAAATCAATCAGGTTCCTTTGGCAACATTTAATCCTTTGAGAAGAACTCAGGAAAACAACACTTTCTTGTTAAATTAAGAAATAGAATAACTAGAAGTTATTCTTACCAAACAAGTAGAAAAATTCTATAATGAAGACTACAGTATTCTGAAAAAAATACATTAACAGAACATTATAAAGTGAAAAGAGATACCTTATTCCCGCATGTTGTCAATATACAGAATGAATATTATCAAAAATGTCTTATTACCAACAATGATATATAGATTGAATGCAATTCCAATGCCAATGTTTTCCACAAAACTAAAAGAATTCCTAAAAATCATATGAAATCAGAAAAGACTCAGAATATCAATCCTGAGCAAAAGCAAAAATAAAAAAGTTATCACAAGACCATATTTCAAATTCTACTGCAGAGCCAACAATGATAAAAACAGCACAAGTGCAGCACAAAAACGTATGTGTGAATTACAGAAAACAGAAGATATAGAAACAAATCCCTGATTTTGACATAAGGGAACATACATTGGAGTAAAGATAGTCTCTAACAAGTGATGCTGAGAATACTGGTTATCCACAGGCGGGAGATTACATCTAGACCTGTGTATTTCATCTGTACTAAAATCAATCAAAATGGATCAAACACCTAGATATTAAGACAGAATCATTGCAAGATACAATGGATAAAACTCTTAGGACATAGGCCAGGAATTTCTGAACAGAATCCAAATATCAAAAGAAATAATACAAAGAAAAAACAAATGGTATTATATTAAATTAAAAAATTCTTTACAACAAAGGAAGCAATCAATAGAGTGAAAAGATGACATTCATCATGGAAAAAAATTTTCAGATACTTGTATGTAGCAATTTATCTATTTCTTCTGAATTTTCCTTTTTATTGGATTACAATTTATCACAGTAGTCACTGATGATCTTCTGGATTTGGACAGAATCCACTGTGATTTTGCCTTTGTCATTTCTAGTTGCGTGTGTCTGTGTCTTTTCTTCTCTTGAGTTATAGCTTATACCTGGTCCTCCCTCCATGCTCCAAAGTCTCATGCACTAATAGGTGAGATTTCCCCATGCCGGCTATGTCTATGTTATATGATACCCAGATTAAGGGTGTGTGGTACTAAATTAGTCCACTGATTGGAATTAGCATACCTCTGGATATGGCTAAATGGATTTACTGAAGATTGGAGCCCCACTGTGGATGAGGGTTGCATTACCTACGAGGCATGTAGCCTTGATGAGATAAAAGGGAAATGCAGGTTCACCACTCCTGCTTGCTGTCTTCTGCTTGCCACGCCATGAACTATTGCTCCTCCACAGTCCCTTCTTCTATGTAGCCCTGTCTTGGAACCAGATGACTGTGGACTGAAATCTGTGTAAAATATGAATGGAAATAAACATTTCCTCCTTTACATAAGGTGGCTGAATGTTTTGTCTCAGCAATGAGAAAGTAACTAAGACACTTTGTTTTGGTAAATTTGGTTAAGGTTTGGTAATTTGTATAATCTTTCAAGGACTAACTCTTCATCGATTCTTTGTATTGGTTTTTTTTTAGCCTCTATTTCAATACTGTCTGCTCTGATATTTATAATTTCCTTTCTCAGACTAACTTTGAGTCTGGTTTGTTCTCATTTTTATAGAACCTTGAAGTGAATTCTAGTGTTATTATTTGAGCTCATTCTGCTTTTCTGATGTGAGAATTCACTTCTATAATAATCAGGGCTGCTTTCACTGTGGCCCTAGGTTCTGGTGTGTCACATTGGCATTGTTGTTTGATATTAGGAATTAATTTATTTTTTAATTTCATCTGTGGTTCCTTGAATATTCAAGATGATATTAATTAACTTCCATGTGTTTGTATAGTTTCCATATTGCCTTTTGTGACTGATTTCTAGTTTCTCACAAAGGACATTTTTGTTCCTGTAGATCAGAAATTCAGACAAGATTTTTTAATCCTAAACACCACTTGCTCCTTTCCCTCTGCGCACATGAAAGTTTTCTTAGAAATTTTTAATATTAAAATTAAAAATATCTTAATATCATGAATACAAGTCAGAAAATTCAACCACTTTTATAAGACAAGTCTGACTCTAAAATGCCTTGCACTGGAAAGTGATACCTAGGTCACAATGCTAATACTCTGTTCTATCACCCCTGAATGACTTTATGGATCATAAAATATATAGTGAAGTAGTCCAGGAAAATTTAATGGCTTCATCTCTAATGAAGCAGAAAATCTTGTCCCCTATTAAAAATAATTATGAGCACAGAACCTATGACTATGTTATGGATATTAATATAGTTTTATTCATTTGCTCTAAGTAAATTCTACAGTAGATGATAGAAATTTTCAGTATTTTTAGGATAATAACATTTTTACTATACCATGAATATTTCAAACTTTCATTCATGCATACTCAATTTTATTCTGTCTTTTTTTTCTACTGCTTTACTACCTATACAAATGCCATAAATAGTTGGACAAACTGCTTTGGTCATGCAATTAAACTTGAAAATATTCTCATATGAAATTTTATTATGTTACTAAAGCTTTGTAAGATGAAACTGTTCTGCTGTACAATTAATCAATAATTAACTAATTAAAAATTATTAATTTAGTGCTTAGTAATTAATTAGTAATTCACAATTAATTAACTAATTACTGATTGTATTGTATGTTGGCTAATTAGGACCACAAGAACATTGTCATTCTTTATTCTCTCATTAATATATATGAAATATCATATATAATCCTAGACATCCACTTAATACATTTAAAATTTTGAGATTTTGCCCTTAATTTCTCAGGACATCATACCAGTGATTACAAATTAAGTCTCTACTACTATATGCTATACTTTTTCATCCATAATCTCATTTAAATTCATTAAATATATTTTAGCTCTGAAATGTGTATCATTCAAACTTCATTATTCGTATGATATCTAATGGAATAATAATCAGCTATAAAGGATAATAAATCTGAGATAATTGTAGAAAAATGGATACACCCGGAAAACATGATATTAAGTGAACTAAATCAGACACACAAACTGAAATACCATATAGTTTCTTTCATACAAGACATTCACAACATGAGCCAGGAATATAGTTCAATGACATAAGTGCCTGCCTGGCAAGTACAAGATCCTGAGTTTGACCCCGGTGTTTAAAAAAAAAATAAGCACAACTAAAGACAGGCAAATCACAGAGAAAGAGGTAGAGAGAGAGAGAGAGAGAGAGAGAGTTTTTTGCAGTTGGAAAAAGGACTAGGAGACTAGAAGTAGGGAAGCAGAGGAGGAGGAGGGAAAGGAATGTACAGATATTTAAGAAATGTTGTGTACAGGTACCAGCTCCTCAGAAGTATGTAAGCACTCTGTGTTGCAAACATAAACTAAAGACAAATAAAAACATGACAAGTATATCTGGAGACAGAAAAAAGATAGAATGGAGTGGGGGAAATGGAATAAAAATAAGATAGGTTAACTATGAGTACTTATTTATTGATATGAATGTGACCATCAGGTACTGCAAATATATACTTTAAAAATTTTTAAAAAATATTGAGTGCTATTGCTCCACTAAAAAGAAGCAAAACAAAACAAAATAAAAAAATCACTGACAAAACAATATTATTACAATAGCTAAAAACTCAGTCCTAGGTCAGTCTTCAGTCTCCCTAAACTCAACATTATCCTTGATTTCTTGTGCTTTATTCAAGTACTTTTATTTTTTCGCTTCATAAAACTATGGGGAAATGAACAAATGCACAGGAAGAGATCAATTAAAGTCAGAAGTGCTCTGCAAAATGAGGCAAATGCATCTGCTATTGATCTCTTTGAGATAAGGATATTGAGGCTCTCAGGACTTCCCATCCAATGTCATGATACCACCCTATGGGCTTTCAGTCTACCCTCCCATATATCCAGTACCCTAAGAGAGCTGTAGGGTGGTACAGTCGAATTTGTTTTTACACAGTCACACAAAAACCCACTCTAAAAATTTCTGCCACATTTTTATCTTATTTAAAAAAACAAAAAAGAAAAAGGGTAGAAATAATACATAATTTCAAAAAATAAACAGTAAGAAATCACTAGTTGATAATTACACATTGTCCCCTTATAAATAGTTGTTCAAGTTACAAAAAAGAAGCATACAAAGTGAACATTCAAACAGCAAGACTGCAAACAGTTCTGTTCAGCTACCCAAAAAAACAGTAATATGGTTATCAATTCTATACACTTAAACATACATGTAGTTATATTCTTTAGAGTACTTTCTTTTCCTCTCTTTTTTACAATAGCAATTATACATTTTGGATTTTATTACTTCTAAATTTCTTATTAATTTTTATACTAGACAAAATGTGATATTTATAAATATGACTCTTATTTATTTCACTAATGAGGATAGCCTCAAGTTGTCTCCATTTGCCTATGAAGGCCTCAAGATCATTCCTTATAACTGAGTAATATTCCATTGCATAAAAATATCACATCTTCTTCATCCACTTTGCAGTTGATAGGCATCTTGGTTGTTTTCAAGATTTAGATATTACAAATTGTGCTTTTATGAACATGGATGCACATATATCACTGTGATATGATCTTTTCAGTTTTTTCTGGGAAAATACCCAGGCGGGGAATAGCTGGATTGAATGGAACTTCCAATCCTAGTCTTTTGAGAATTCTCCATATTGATTTCCATAGTGGTTGTACCAGTCTACGCTCCCACCAACAGTGGAGCAGTGTTCCTTTTCCCCTGCAGCCTCGCCAACATTTGTTATCAGCTGATTTCTAGATGGCAGCTCTTCTTTCCAGAGATGCAATCTCAGTGCTGTTTTAGTTTGCATTTCTTAAAGGACCAGTGATGATGGACATTTCTTTATGTATTTATTTTCCATTTGTATATCTTCATCTGAGAACTGTGTGCTCATCTCAGGTGCCCATTTTTGGAGTGGGTCTTTGAATTTGGGGTCCTTGATGTTTTTCATTTCTTTATATGTTCTGAATATAAGCACTTTGTCTGAGGGATTGCTGGCTAATATTCTTTCCCATTATGTGGGTTTTCTTTTCACTCTGTTGGTGATTTCTTTTGAAGTGCAGAAACTTTTCAATAATGAGATTCCAGCTTTTGACTGTTTGAAGGGTTTCCCATGCAGTTTGCATTTTGTTCATGAATTTTCTGACTACCCTCACATCTCCAGGACTTCTACCTACCTTGTCTTCCAGTAGATTTAGTGTTTCTGTTTTAATATTTAGGTCTTTGATCCATTTAGATTTTAGTTTTGTGCATGGTGATGGCATGGATCTAGTTTCAGTCTTTGGCATGTGGAGAGCCAATTTTTCCAACACCATTTATTAAAAAAGCTATCCTTCTTCCAGTGAACATGTTTAGCCCCTTTGTCAAATATCAGGTGGCTGAGTGTCTTTGTAGTTGTGTTTGAATCTTCTAGTTTGTTCCATTGACCCTCAGTCTATTTCTTTTCCAGTACCATGCTGATTTTATCACTGTGGCTTTGTAGTATAGTTTCAAGTCAGGAATTGAGAGGCCTCCTGCCTTGCCTTTGTTGTCCAGAATTTCCTTTGCTATTCTAGGTTTCTTATGTTTCCAAATGAATTTTAGGGGTGTTTTCTCTAGATCTGTGAGGTATGTTAATGGTATTTTGATTGGGATTGTGTTGAATCTGTGTAACAGTTTTGGGAGTATGACCATTTTCATAATATTGGTTCTTCCTAGCCAAGAGCAAGCAATATCCTTCTATTTTCTAATATCCTCTTCAATCTCCTTTTTTAGTGTAACATAACTTTCAGCGTATAGGTCTTTTACATTCTTAGTTAGGTTGATTCCTAAGTATTCCATTTTTTTAGATGCTATTGTGAAGGGCAATATTTCCATAATTTCTCTCTCTTTGAGTTCTTTGTTTGTGTACAGGAATGCTATTGATTTTTGAGCATTGGCTTTGTATCCAGCTACACTGCTGAGTTTGTTTATTACTTCTAGTAGTCTTTTAATGGAGTTTTTTTTGATCTTCTATATAAAGTATCATGTCATCTGCACATAGTGATAATTTAACTTTTTCCTTTCCTATTTTTATTCCTTTTATTTCTCTCTGTTGTCCAACTGCTGAAACACATCTGACCCAAAAGGAAACTCATAGATTAAAAGTCAAAAGATGGAAAACAGTATTTCATGCAACAGGAACCCAGAAAGAAGCAGAGGAAACCATTCTATTTGCAAACAAGGTGAACTTCAAACTTAAAATGATTAAAAGAGATAAAAAAGGTCATTATATAGTCATTAGTGCAAAAATTTAAGAGAAAGACCTAACAATTATAGATATAAATGCATTAAATACAAGCGCACCCAACTATATAAGACAGATACTAATGGACATAAAAAACCAAATACACAAGAACACAATTATGACAGGGGACCTTAACAGCCCATTTTCACAAAGAGATAGATCAACTAGACAAAAAGTCAGCAAAGACATAATAGAACTGAATCATACCTGTGAGCAATTGGACTTAGTAGATGTTTACAGAGTGTTCCACCCAACCACATCAGAATAAACATTCTTCTCAGCTGCACATGGGAAATTCTCCAAAATAGACCATATATTATCCCATAAAACATTCTTAATTAACTGCAAAGTTATTGAAATTATCCCATGCATAATATGACTATAGCGCATTGAAACTGGAAATTAAAGGCAAAAGAAATTGCAAAACCTGCATAAACACATGGAAATTAAATAACAACCTTTTGAACAACCAGTGGGCTATGGATGAAATTAAAGAAGAAATAAAGTAATACCTAAATTCAATGAAAATGCAGAAACAACATACTGCAATCTGTGGGATGCAATGAAAATGATCTTAATAGGGAAATATATAGCAATAAATTGTCATATCAAGAAATCAGAATGAGCACAAATAAACAACCTAATGCCTCATCTAAAGCTTCTAGATAAAGAAGAGCAAGTTAAATCCAAAGCTCATAAAAGAGGAAATTGTAAAAAATTAGAGCAGAAATCAATGCAATTGAAAATAAAAAAAAATTCAAAGAATTAATGAATCAGGGCCAGAAATTTAGCTCAGTAGCATAAGCACTTGCCTGGCAAGCACAAGGTCATGAGTTTTATCCCTGGTACAAAAAAAAAAAAGAATTAATGAATCAAAAAGCTGTTTTTTTGAGAGAATAAATACAATTGACAAAACTCTATCTAAGCTTATCAAGAAAATAGAAAGTCCCAAATTCACACAATAAGGACTGAAAAGGGGGAAATTATGACAGACCCCATGCAAATTCAAAAGATCATAAATACCTACTTTGAAAATCTCTACTCACATAGAGTGGAAAAACAGAGGAAATGGACAGATTTCTAGAAATATATGAACTACCAAAGCTCAACCAAGAAGATACAGCAATTTTGAATATCCCAATATCAGCTATTGAAACTGAAAATGTAATTAAAAACTTACCAACAAAGAAAAGCCCTGGTCCTTATGGATTTATGGCTGAATTCTACAAGAAACTTAGAGAAGATTTGATGTCAATACTCCTTAAACTCTTCAATGAAATTGAAAAGGAAGCAATCCTCCCTAAATCATTCCTGTAGGCAAGTATTACTCTCATACCAAAACCAGAGAAAACCCAACCAAAAAGAACTTTTTAATCCCACTAATGAACTTTGATGCAAAGATTCTCAATAAAATACTGGCAAAATAGAATGCAGAAAATCATCAAGAAGATTATACATCAGGACCAAGTGGGATTCATCCCAGGAATGCAGAGATTGTTTAGCATATGCAAATCAATAAATGTAATACACCACAACAACAGAGCCAAAACCAAAACCACATGGTCATCTCAATAGATGCAGAAAAAGCTTTTGATAAAGTCCAACACATGTTCATGATAAAAACCCTTCAGAAACTCAGAACACATAGTATCTACCTCAATCTTATACAAGCCATCTATGACAAACCAATAGCTAACATTATACTAAATGGACAAAAACTGAAAACTTTCATTTTAAAATCAGGAACAAGACAAGGATGTCCACTATCACCACTCCTATTCAATATAGTTCTGCCACATTTTTAAAAATAAGAGATCTTTTCAAGATGGAAAAGATATTAGAGCATCCTTCGTACTCACAAAAATGGCCCATACAGTTGGCCATGGGATAATAGCCAACTCTTAGAGACAGGCTTCACACTAGTGGCTCACCAGTGATAGAAGCTATCCCTAAGATTGTTTTCTACTCTTCTCTTGCTCAGTCCCTAGAAGAAAAAGAGATATAGAGTAAGATTTATATGTGTGTTTACTGGCTTTTCATCCTCTCATTATGTAATCATTGGACTTTGAAAAGCACATAACTATTTCCTGAGAAATAATTCTGAACAGCTATGAGTGTCTGATATACCTTTCTTCTGATTTCTAAGAATGATACTACATATACAGAGAGTTGCACCACCCCTACTGTGAGAAGCATTATAACAGACTATGTATATCTGTAGGTATGTTGGACTATCATACAAATCCTACACAAGCCCAACAGTCTTAGATTTGACATTGATGGGAAAAATGCACATATAGATTTGTTTGATCAGGGACATTGGTAGAGGCATGAGTATTTATGCCAACAATTTATTCTAATGATTACTCGTACCTCTACTCATATCACAGGACTTCCTGGTAGCCAAATTTGTCTTGATGAATACAAGAGTATATGGTTTCCAGATGACAGAAGTTTTCATGGTGGGGTGGGGGTTGTGGGAGAGTATGAAATAGGAAATTAGTCTGGAATGCTTTGGATCTTTCTTGGTGTATACAGAATAAATGGGAGGTATATTTTGTGGTGCCAGTTATCATTTTCAGGCCTTCATTGTTCTGTTCAAATAAGTAGATGGAACAACTAAAGAATGTAAAAGCTTAAAATGTGAAAATGGGGAGGAGGGAAGAAGTGTGCAGACAGGTTCTCTGTACTTCCCCTTATCTGACTCTGTGGGCAGCCATTGTAATCAAATATCATAAGTTCTCATATATGTGTATATAGTGTGTTATATTTGTTTCTCTAGTAAAGACTGACTGATACCATCTCTTCCATTTGGCCATACCAAATTGTCTGGCTGGTTTCCCATGCTCTAATTTCCTGACTGATTTCCCCCTAAGAAGCATAAATCTTTATAATTCTTTATGGACTGCTGTAGGAGTGAAGATATCTGTATTCACTTAACTATTTCCTGGAGAAAGAGGTTGTAGATACTACCTAAAAGAATATCATGGCTCACTTACTGGACTCAGAAAAACCTGTCACAAGACAATGAGAAAATAGAATCTACATGTAGAGGACTGTTGAGCTGCCTGTTTAAGGTCAGGTGAGTAATTTTACTAGATATTGAGGATAAAGAACCAAATATGAGGAGATGCAGGTAAGATTTCTATACTTCTTGTTGAGACAAAAAAGACATTTGATAGGCTACCAGTGACTCATTAGAGTGATCCTACTTGTCTGTCCTCGAATCAGAACTGAAGTCTTGTGCTTTGAAGAGGAACCTATGATCGTTTCATGGTTTGTAAGAGTAACTTTCTCCTTTGAGTGCTCTTTTCTTGAAATAATTCAAATGAAATTGGCTTTACCCTAGAAAGATGAACCCACCTATTTTTCTCTGCCACATTCACTGTGATGGGTGTGGCAAAGGTCATGAAAGAGTCTGTTCTGTTTTTGTTTTAATTGATCTAGAAAGGTCCCTACTTTCCAAGTTTTAATTAGCACTTAGTCTCTAGGATGGACACTAAGTGGTTTTCATGTGCCAGGAGCTTTCAGAACATTGTTTTCAACATAGTAGTTGAATAGCTTGTTTTATAGTACTTACACCAGATTGATAAAATATTGTGAGAGTATTGTGATCTCTGAGTCTAGCACCATACCAGAAGACAGGAACCCTCCCATGTAACATCTCAAATAGACACATTTAGCCCATATTTACGGGTGTTTTGAAACCTCTTATGTCTGACGGTCAGGACAGTCATTTTGAAGACAATGAGAGGTGTTATAGAGGCAAAAAATAGGAGGAGGAGGAGGAGGAGGAGGAGGAGAAGGAGGAGGAGAAGAAGAAGAAGAAGAAGAAGAAGAAGAAGAAGAAGAAGAAGAAGAAGAAGAAGAAGAAGAAGAAAGAAAGAAAGAAAGAAAGAAAGAAAGAAAGAAAGAAAGAAAGAAAGAAAGAAAAAAGAAAAGCTCATGTGATCATAGGTGTAGCTTTAGAAAATAACCAGATCATGTTTGGCTATACTCATCAATAAACAAACCCATTATGTTCAAGGTTTAATGTGCTATTAGAATATGGGGTCTGCATGGAAAAGAAGGGCTCGTGGGTATGGCCTGGAAGGGCACATCTTCCTTCTTTCTCTCCCTTCCTAGATGCCACAATATGAGTGGGTGTCCTCTGCCCAGACCCTTCAACTATGCCATTCTTGCCTTGGAACCAGCCAACCACAGACTGAAGCTGTGAGCCAAAATAAACTCTCCTCCTTTAGGCTGCAGGTGTCAACTACTATTTCCCAGTGATAAGAAAGTTGCTAAGACCTTAAGCAAATTAGCTAGATTCTGTGACTACACAAAATTTTAAAAAGGCTTGCAACACTTGTGAGGCTCTGAATTCAATACCCAGTACTGCAAATCATTCTTTTCTACTAGCTAGGAGCTTCTTTTTGCTATTAGAATTATCTACATGTGAAATGACATTGTTAGCTCAATTTAATAACTGTTTTTACATTAGGCGTGTAAATTTGGTTCCCTTGAAAACCTGTTTTTAGAAGTGTTCGATCAATGTGGTGTGAAAATCTTGAGAATCATGGTAATTTCCTTATCAGTTCCACTTCTCCTAAATTCCTCAAGGTGACTGAGGGTGAAAGCAATATAACTAAGAGACATGTAGCAACCATTTCTTTAATAAAGTGTTCACCAATTTTAATGACGTCTTGTTCCCTCGTTGTAATTTTGATTTTCCTCCTGAATAATCCAGATGTATATCAGCTATATGTATGTTTAAACAAAACTCTTGTATAATATGGAATATTATACTAAAACAAAAGAAATTACTGACTATGCAGCAATATCTCCGAATCTCACAACTTTATGGTTATTAAGAAAGCTAAACTCCTCCAAAAAGTGAAACAAAAAAACATAGACACTTTGTGATTCTCTTTCTGGAACCTCTTGAAAATAAAAATACATAAATGGAGAACTGCTAGCACATTAGGGTTAATTAGGAATTAATGTGAGTATAAAACTTGGAAGGAAGTGCTATGTATAAATATATCCAACCAGGTCTGACTCCCAGCCCCCAGCCTACTTGCTAGCAGAAGTACTACTTTCTGCACAGAACTCAGCTCAGCACTACGGCTGCCATCTGCAAGCCCAGGAAAGGAGTAAGATAGGACCAGGAAGTTTGCAGGTCCTGGAGACATCTGGAGACACCCAAGAATTCACAACAGACACTTCAACAAAGGATTCTGCCCCTGAAATGCAAGACTCCCAGAAAATGTTAACCACAGATGTTCTTTGGAATCTTCCCCTCCTAGTGTCCCCCTCTCTTCTCTCCATCCCTATGAAAGGGACACACTTCTTTTTGTTCAGGGAAGAAGGTCTTACTGTACTCTCTGCCTGAACCCAGGCACAATAAATTCCAAGCCATGTTGTGTTTACACAAGCTCAGTGGTTTCTGCTGCTAATATATGTCAGATTGTCACTATAAAAAGGTGAGTGAAAATTGTTTGTGATGGTGTAAAGGTGGAGACTGTATATAGAATGTATATTTGGGCTTTATTTTTTGAATCAACTATGTCTCAGATTATTTTGACACAGAAAGCTTCAATAATAAGATGATAAATATAGATTATATATATGCATATATCTTTCAATGAAATGTTATCAAATCAAGTTAATATACAAGTGTTACTAAATGCAAAACAAATGCACATCTTTCCAGGAAAAAAAGACTCATTGACTATGTTAAAATTTACCACAATTGGCCATACTAAGAAAACAATAGATGCAGAAAAACAATAGAAAAAAACACAAATTCCAATTGCCATGTACTAAGCAGAAAAGAATGTCTACATGCTGACAACTACAAAGTAGCTTACAACCAGGAGCACTCTTACCGGGAAATGACTACCTCTTGAGACCTGAAAGTTGAAATAATACTCACTTTCCATGCTGAAGCACTTTCTTAGGTGTGGCCTGGAAGCCTGGAAATGATACCCTGAGCATGTGTAACATCAGGAAAGACCCAGCCAATAAGAACACTATCATGTGGAACTATGCATGATAGAAGAATGAGGAAAGAGGCTAAACTGGGAAGCCAGAGCTGCCTTCTCTTCTGAGACCCATTCCTTTCAGAAGTGGAGAAATAAGTCAACTCTCTGGTAGAACCACCACAGGGATCCAGCTTTCTGGCATGTTCTACATGGGACCACTTCAATGGGACCTGGAGTTTGAAAAAAACCTGCTTCTAATGAGTTACAGGTTAGTAATTGATTATAGGGTTCTGTATTTATCTTTCTTTATATTCTCTGCTCATTTCTTTCTGTAAGATTATTTCCTATGTTGATTTGAAGAAATTTTAAAGATGTGTGAGTAATTTCTCCTTTTTTGGTTGATTTCTTTGATAAATATTTGTTTCCTCATCATCTTTTTAAAATAAATTGCAATTTACTTATTGATTAAGAAGTATACAATTTCTTTCAAAAACCACAACAACTATAAGGTAAATATAATAACAGATTAAATAGAAAGTTATACAAGTA
This sequence comes from Cavia porcellus, assembly GCF_034190915.1. Taxonomy (NCBI): domain Eukaryota; kingdom Metazoa; phylum Chordata; class Mammalia; order Rodentia; family Caviidae; genus Cavia; species Cavia porcellus. The sequence goes on along the minus strand of NW_026947485.1, from coordinate 70,103,220 downwards.
GACACACTAGTCTAGTATTGATGTAACACTGAAACTATAATTTGACACTATTCAACTTTTATTTTCTAGTTATTTCTTGCTATCACATATAATCCAGCTGTTTTTATAAGTTAATATTGTATCCAGTAACTTGCTTAATTAAATGATCAATGGAAGTAATTTGGGGTTTGGGGATTATTTGTTTGAATACCACATATAGTGAGAGATTAGTTAAAATGTATTTTTAAATTTTTTATTCTTTGTTGCTATTTTATTTTCATGACCACATTCTAACTACAATACCAGAGATAGTAAAGGCATCCTTTGTATAGTCAATTCCTAGGACAAATGTTTTCAGTAATCTTATATTGTGTTTTCTGTTATAGGATCATTTTATTCAAAATCAGATAAATTATTTTTGTCCGTTCTTCTACAACATGTTAATGACTAGATAAATTTTATCAAAGGCTTACTATCATTTAAATATCATTTTTTGTAATTTTAACCCAAATGCATGTTTTATATGGCTTTTTTATGAAGCACTACTACATACCCCATGTTATTGATATATTGTGTTTTTATTTGTACCTTGATTCATATAACATTTCCTTAAAATATTTGTCTAACAATGGTGACAATGGTTTCCTATGTAATATCCTTGTTTATTTGTGTTATCAAGGTAACTATGCCTTCATATAAACAATTGAAAATATCCCATGCTTGCCAGCATGATGGTGCATGCCTGTTATACCAGCATGCAGGAGGCTAAGGCAGGAGGATTGCCAAAAGTTTGAGGCCAGCTTGGGCTACATAAGCAAGTCAAGACCAGCAACAAGACCCTGTCTCAAGCAAAACAAAACAAAACAATCCCGTGTGTATTTCCATTTTTTGAAAACTTGGGATATTTAAATGGTTGCCTCCTTATAAATTGGAAATAACTAATATTCTATGTGTAAAATTTTACTTGTTGAAAGTTTTTATTGGGTGGTTTTTTGGATTGGTTTTTCAAAAATTGATTCAATTTATTTGGTTGAGCTTTTTCTAATTTGTTATCTGTGTGTTTTGCAAATTAGTTTTAAGGTATATTTTGATCTTTGAGTTCAAATTTTATTTCTGAATATTATACAAAACTTTTTAGGGTCTAAATTAAGCCTACAGAATCTGAAAATAATGTATTTGTTTTAATTTTTGACATTATTTAGTTGTGTTTTGGTATCTGTTGTTATTGTGTGATTTGTATAGTTGATATTATTTGTATTTTGTGTCTTCTTAAGCAAATTTCCTAAGAATTTATAAATTTTATTAATTTATGAAAATATTTTATTCTTTAAGCATTTTTACAAATTTTGATTTTATATTTTTGCATTTGCCCTCTGATATTTTTATTATTTACTTTATTCTGTATTGTTTGTTGTTGTTTTTTAATATGTGAGACAGAAACTGAAAAGATTGATTGTGTCTTTTTTTTTGTACTACTATATTTACTCAAAGCTGCCAATTTTCTCCAAAGATTGATTTCTCTGGCATTCTGTGTATTTCTTCCTGAGTTTTCAGTCCTTCTGCCTAAGGCCATATCTTTGCCCCAGTGCTTCCACCATTCTACCTGTAGCCAGGCATTCTCTGAAAGATCACTGTGCTACGTGACTGTCTGCTTATGTATGATGCCAATCTTCCTGTCCTTTCTGCATGCTGTCAAGGTCAGCTTTTAAAAGGCCTTGATCTGGGGCTATGGTGAAAGTCTTCCTGCATTTCTATCCTTGATCTTCCTTCATGTGTCTGAATCCCTTGTTCATGCAGCCTATGGGCAAATACTTGCATTACAACATTCTACTTACAGAGTGACTTCACGTCTACCCTGAAGTGACTTCATCTCCTATCCTTCCAACTCTTGGTAGCTTTGGGGTATTTCTTTGTTCTTTGACTAAAGCCATATTTCTCTTCAGGTGCATCCATATCAAGGCACCATATCCAAAGCCTTCCTTATGTTTCTGAAACCCGTACAAATGCCAATCATAATTTTTCCAGAGCCATCCCCAGAATTTAAATTTTCATCTTCTGCTCCTGCCTCCCGGGTCACTACCTCCTGTCATATTTTGTTTATCCATTTACCTACTGACATACATCTTAGTTTCAGCTACTGTGAATAAAATTACTGCATAAATTTTCTTGCTGTTCTGTGTGTTTATCTATTTTCTCACCAGTTGAATAAATACAAAATGATACATCTGAAGAATCTTAAGTCACAAAAATGGATGGCTTCATAATAACATGATAGTTGTAACTATCTGTAGCATCTTACATTCCTACCAGCAAATAAATTAACTTTCTTCTTGTTTTACATTCTTGCAAACAACTGATATAATGCTCATTAATCTTTTATTGCAGCCACACTAATACCTACATTATTAATTTTTTCTATACTATTGTATAGAACTAACATATCTCTGTCATTTTAATTTGCTCTTCTTTTAAATACAATGCATTCTTTTTTCGCATAATTGCTTAATAATTCAACATATTTTACATAATTATTTCTAAAATTTAAATTACCTATATGTTTATCTGATCATATATTTTTTTAAATCTAGCAATTCCTTTTTGATGGCTTAGTTTTACAGCTTCTTTGTATAGCTTGCAAATTATGTTCTTCAGATATTTATTTTGCAGACATTTTCAGTTTGTGACCCATCTTTTCATCACCTAAATAGTATATTTTTAAGAGTGGATTTTTTTAATGTAAGAAATTTAGCACTGTCATTTTTGTTTTGAACATAAGGTTTTCTGTTAATTTTATTTCACTTTATACCATAGCCTATTAACTATTTGTGACAGTTATATGTCTATGGTGCAAAGTTTGTATACGTTTTTCATTTTATCCCGTGTTCATTTTTATAATCATCATTTGTTGTAAAATCTATTTTAAACCACACTATGTCACCTAGAGGTCTGTTTCATGACAAACTATCAGACTAGGGGTCTAATAAGGCATAAAGTTCCCATCTAGAGTGGAGGGAAAATAGTATCCATGTTCTTAGCATAGTAAGTAATATTTCCGTCAGGAAGCAAACACTATACTTGAAAAACCCTAAATTTTCTGTGTTTTTTTCCAAGTTTTAATATCAAGGGGCAACTTGTCTGCAAAGAACTGAGAATGTGACACTTACTTCTTATCCAGATAAGCTTCCAATAAAGTTGGTCAGAATTAGTTGGAATGATTTCCTTCCTTTAGAGGGTGAGTTCTAGGGAAAGTGGCAACTGGAAGAAAAACTAAGGTTAGAAAATTAGTAAACATTTAAGTAACTTTTTAGAAACCTGAATATCTTCTCCAATAAACATTGCTATATATGCCAAAATGGCCCTTGAAAGAATCACATTAACTTTATTCATAATCATTAGTTCCCATCTCTTTGAATGGAAATAGATAGAAGTCCAAACTCTGTTAAAAAGAATTATGAATAATACGTTTAATTAATTCTTATTACCAATTTATCTGTATACTCTCATAATAATCATTTCAATTATAAAAAGAAAATAAAATTTCAATTATAAAAAGGAAATAAAATTCAGTGTCTGAATAGGTGGATGCATAGCATACTGTGTAAGTAGTTGCTATGTAGATGCATTAGATTACAAAGTCAAACATAATTTCCTTTGGGAATAATGTATAATTTTTCTATAGGAATTTGAGTGTGCAACACCTCCCCCTGAAGACAAAGGCTGCATCACACTTTATTAGAATCCATATCTGAGTAATTTAATACAAATATTAAACTCAAAAATACACATGAATCCAACAGCATGGAGAGACAAGGGTTGCATTCATGTACAAACTTGCATTCTTCTCACTCCCATGAAGAAGCAATGCTCAGACTGTGACTGAGCACAACATGTCAGCCACTGCACTGATCTCACTTCTAGGACCAACGCATTAACACATGTATAATTTTCTGTTATTCATCATCTTTACCTCTCTTCATGGGTCTCAGCTCTGTGGCTCAAGCTGCCTTTTTTGAAGACCCATCTAAAATGTGTGTGGTTTCAGTTAGTATTTACTTTCCACAAAAACCTGTCTCAATTCTAAATAGCCAACTAGATTTTAGTTGGCCTATAACAGATTGTAATGTTCTCACTGTGCTATGATTAAGCTTGGGCCAAGAAATGTCCACCATTATAATCATCTAGTTACTGAATACTTAGTCCATTTTTTCACCTGATTATCGTAGCAAAAAACCTTGTGGCTATAATTCCTACACTGATTCAATTTGAGGTCTTTTTATCATACTTTTTTATTATCTAACTCACTCTTAGATATATACAATATCAGGAACAGTACATGTTCAACCTTCTTTCTTCTCACACTCTAATGAAATGAGGTTTTCTTCCATTAACATATCATTTCAATTTCTGAATAGTATTTTTGGATCTGTTCTTTGGGCCTATTTTACTTAGGATATATATTTGCTGATCCCTCGTGTAACAAGCAAAATATTTTAACAAACAAGTCATATCTGTATCTTTTAGATACTTTTAATTTATATTTAATTAATTTTTTATACCACATCTTGTTGATATGTCTACCTGGGCTATATAAGTTTTTAAGGAAATTTCTTCCAAGCATAGATGAATCTTGAATCTTTTCTTACCTATTCTAGATGAATCCACTAGCATGTTTCATCATAATAATTTCAGTGTTCTTGTTAATATAGATTTTGTTCTTCTTGTTACATTTACGGTCCTTGTTAATGGTACCAGTGTTTTTTAAATTTGTTTTGTGTTAGGATTTCCTTTAGTCAGAGAATATTGACATTACACCACATTTTAAAGTGTGTGATTCCATTTTGGGGGGATATTCATAACTATACAGAAATAAACACTATTAAATTCCAGAATAGTTTAATCAACTTACAATGAAACCCTACACTCATGTACCAGTCACTCTTTTTCCTACAAATCCTCACCTCCTGGAAGTTCTTGTCCATAATCTGTTTTTACACACTTGTATATCCAGGACATTTGATGAAGTTTAAATCATAAAATATGTGGCTTGTTATGTTTGTATCTTTTAATTAGGTATTATGTTAGTCTCCTTTCCATATTGGAACAAAATACCTTATACCTATTACTTAAAGGAAGGGAAGTTCATTTTAATTCCAGGTTTCACTGGATTCAAGTTCTACTTAACTGGGTGGAAGGCAGAAGTGGCATGGCAGAAGTGCATGGTGGAAAACAGTTGCTGACCCATGACAGCCAGGAAACAGAGCTAAAAGGTTGGATCCAGGAAGGAAAATATATGCCCCAGGGACAGCTTATTGATGCCATGCCCTGTCTCCAGAATATGCTCAGTTATGAACTTGTCTGTGAGTCACTCGGTTGTTAAGTATAGCATCCCAAATATCCAATCACATTCCAAAAGTCCCACCTCTGAATACATAAAACTATCAGAAGACCTTATAAATCTAAATCATAACAGGCAGAGTATTTTCAATAGTCATATGTACAGTTTCCAAGATGAAAGTAAGCATGTATTGCAAACATAATGATTTTAAAACTCCCAAATGAATACAGTATTTCAATAAAAGTTGGTTCTCTGTAATCTCCAGGTTGTAATTTTTCATGGCAAAAAAAAATTAGGAGGAATCAAATCTATAGTTTTGTTTCCTTTATATATTTTATATATTTCCTTTTTATTTATCTCTTTATATTTCCTTTTTATCTTTTATTAAATGGAATGTCTAGCATTTTTGTGTATCCATTTCTTAGTTACAACTTGAAAGGTTACAATCAATTTATAGATCAATAAACACCCTTTGGGGTATGTGTGTGTGGAGTGTTTCTAGAGATGATTAGCATGTCGGACAACAAACTAAAGAGGGAGTTACCTACTCTGGTTGTGGATGGTACCATTAAATAGGCTTGTAGCCTGAATGGAATTAGAGGGAAAAAAAGGACATTGACATCATTTTTTGAAAATCCATTCTGCTGGAATAGGTACAGTTGCATTTTTGTTGCTGCAGTCACCTGTGGACATCAAACTCCAGTTTCTTCTGCTTTCCAGTGCAGAACCATCTCAATAGTTCTCCACGAAGTTTCCAGGTCTTCATGTCTTCAATATTGCATGAGTTTTGCTTCTTTAATCCCTTTTTCTTCAATTTCCAACTTCTTGGACTGAGCAGCTTATTGGGATAGTTATATTTACTATATGTAAGAATCCCAACAATGAGTCTCTAACTGGTGGAGTGAGGGTTACCATGGTTAGAAAGGGCAAACAAAAAATTCTTCCTTGAAAAATAGTAAATGAAAAACAATATTGCTTTCCTGGAGGTACTACTACGATTAGCACAACAACCAAAGATTTGAATTAGTTCACCACATCACTATTTCATTCTCTTATTTGGCCTGTACAGAACATAAATCAATCTTGGAGAATAAAAATAAATTAGCCCATAAGCTTAATCAAATGGTGAATCCAATTGTGGCTGCTCTCCTAGATACGTTTTTCTTGCTTGATTAGATTAATATATCCCCTGGTACCTGGAATGCAGCTATTTTATTTTCTCCATACCTATTCATAAGACTCACCAGATGGAATTTTCTTTCAGCTGGCAAGGCCAGAAGTATACCCTTGTTGTCCTGCCTCAAGTGTTGTATATCAACTCTCCAGCCCAGACATATATGCAAACTATTTGCATATCAGAAGATGGGAAATAAATGTAACTAAATTCCACAGGTGCTTCATTTCAATCAAATTTCTAATCCAGTGATGTGGTAAATGAAGAGACAGTCCTTCTTAGGTGGAAGAAAAGTTGTCAGGCCACTTCTACAATCAAGAAAGAAGTATACTGCTTAGATCACCTATTTAGACTTTTGAGGCAACACATTTCTTGCCCAAACATTTTACTCTAGCCAATTTAATGAATGACTCAGAAAGCTACTAGTTTTCAGTGAGGCCCAGAACAAAAGACTTTACTACAGTTCTAGGAATCTCTGTCAGTTTGGGTCATAAGATCCAGTAAATCCAATGGTACTAGAGGCATAAGTGGCAAACAGTACTATAGTTTGAAGCATCTGGTAGGTCCAATATGTGAATCACAGTAGAGGCCCTTAGGATTTTGGAACAAGTCTCTGCCATCTTCTGCAGACAATTACTCTCCTTTGATTAACAGATCTAGCCCTGCTACTGGGTCTTAGCGGAAAATGAATGCTTCACCATGGGAAAACAAGTTATCGTGCAACCTAAACTGATCATTGTGCCTGGATGTTAATTGGTCTGCCTAGCCATAAAGTTAGATATGTACTGTAACATCTGATCATTAAATAGAAGTGGCATATATTATGACTGGGACTGAGCATGTTCAGAACACACAAGAAACTTATATGATGTGGCCGAATGTCATGGGCTTTACTCCTGTTATACTGTCTTTTTCAACCCAGTGTGCACCTATGGCTTCACAATGTGTACCTCATGATCAGCTGACAGGGCAAGAGAGGACCAAGACCTGGCTAACAGATAGCTTTACATATTAGGGAAGTTCTTCCTTAAAGTAGCAAGTTGTAGCACTCCAGTCCCTTTCCAGAAGATCACTAAAGAAGAGTGATAAGGGGATATCTTCACAGTAGGAAGAACTGTGGATACAGTACTTGGCTATTCATTTTACTTGGTAGGAAAGATAATCAGATGTGTGACTGTATAACAACTCATGGGCTGTAATCAGTGGTCTTGGAAAATGAACAGGGAATTTGAAAGAACATGACTAGAAAGCTGGCAGCAAAGACATTTGAAGAAGCAGGATGTGAACAGACTACTCCAAATGGGTGGAGAATATTAAGAAATGTGTGCTCCACATAAATGCCTATAATAAAGTAACCTCAGAAGATGGAGATTTTAATAGTCAAATGTACAGAAAGATCCATTTTATGGATAGCACTAATACTATTTCCTTAGCTATTCCTTTCATTGGAAAGCCAGATGGGTTCATAAGTAAAGAGGTTGTAGTGGCACGGAAAGTTATGTGTGGGATTGATGGCATTGACTTCCACTCACCAAGGCTGACCTCTCTACAGTCACTGTTAAGTGTTCAATCTGACAACAGATAAAGCTAACACTGTGTCCCAGTATGGCATCATTCCCCCGCAGTGAGAAAAGAAAACATTTTCTTAAATATATTTATGAAAATCTCAAAAGTTTTTTTAAAGAACATCTGAATTTGGACATGGGACTGCCAGGCCTTCTCCAATCAAGTGTTCTTCGCATCATGATCCACAACAGGCATGGCAAGGGGAAAGGTAAGTCCTGCATCGGTGTGTTCTTTGCTTCACTCCTCCATGAGTCAGTGTACAATTTTAGCTACTAAGAAAATTTTTAGGTTTACAGGATTTAGAATATCTATACAATTAGTGCTCTGGAAAGCAAATGCACAGAGCATAACAGAGTGGTTCAACAGTCTTCAAGTGGGAATCTTCCTTTATGTGGCGATGGCTGGAGGCATTTTCTACTGTCATAATGGAAGCAAAGGAGATGTAGGGAGGACGTTGGTGGTGACTAAGTGGTAGGAGACAGGATGCTGTAAATCATTCTCCAATGCATGGGACAGATCCCAAAAAAAGAAATTATCAAGCTCAAAAAGCCATGAATGCTGAGAGTGAGAGACTCTGGGCTAATATAAGACCACAAGACTCAGTGCAATTTGTCATAATTCCACAAGGCAGACACTAACATAAGTCTAGTTCTCAGGAAGATCACATAAATTGGGAAACTTAAGTCAAACAACTGAAACTTTCAGTTCTGAAGGTGCAATGCAGGCAATGACAGAAGATGCAACTCTTACACTGCTTTATCAGTGTGAAGGGTTTATCAGGGTTCAAGAAATGATTTTACAAAAGGAAAAGCAGGCTTACTATTAATTAATCACCTTTGCTTTCTTGGTGACATTTGTAGAAATGACAAATTATTAACAGAATATTTTGATGATATAAAAAACATAAATAGTTGTCTATTTTATCACATTTTAGACTGAGAATATCCCTCAGATGTCAAATATGCAGATGAATGGGATCAGAGAGAACAAATTTGTAACCAGTTACCTACCAGTTACCTATAGTGGTTATCCCAATTTCTCTATCTGCAAAGCCCATTTTACTTCATATGTACCTAATATATTTCTTTAGCATACAAAACATACAAAAACAGAGTCTTGAAACTATTACAGTTTCAGAAATATAAAAATCTATAATATCAATTATAACACATTATTTTAGATTTTGAACCAGAGCACTAGTTAAATTACATTCCATATTAAAATATTTGAGTTATGTTTAATTGTTATAGGTATCTATGTTTAGGTACTTTTCATATATAAATCTTTAATATTTGCTTTAATATTTTTAACTTTGAGATTTTCAGTTGGAAAGTTTTATGAAATATAGTCTAATGATTCTCACATTTTTTATCAGAAATTTTCTGAAATAGTGTCACTGAAGGTAAAAGGTGATTTTAACTTGGTAGAATGTTTGTTGTTTCTTCCCTTTTAATGTAAATTATTGCTAGATTAGAGCTATGATTCTTTGCATCTACCAAAATAGCAGATCCATAAAGACCTCTGATTATTGTCAAAGCTTCTTAAAGTGGGCATTTTACAGAGCCAGAAAATGTATAAAATCAAACTTCAAGGGTCCCCATTATCCTACACTCAAGACAAAGAGTTCTTCACATGTAATGGTAACAACATCTGTAGTGTCTGTGCCTCATAACCACCGATGTGATCCCTGCTGGACAGATGCAGACTGAGAACCCACAGGTGTGCACAGTGTGACAAGGTCAAGTGCAAAGACCATCTCAGTGGTATTTTTCCCTCCCCCCAATAAACAGGCAGTGGAGAAAGGTCACTTACCTTAAGATTTATGCTTCATTAATAAAATTTAATAATAATTACAAAGGCCCAAATTACCTCCCAGGATTTATGTAAAGCTCAATTTTAGAAGACAGTCTAAAGATTTTGGCAAAGTGTCAGTTGAATCCATGGGATCATCAGGATGAGGTAGTAGATTCAGGACATTAAATCATTTCAAGATTAAATTATCTTCATATTCAATATTAGCAACAAATGAAATCATGTGTATACACATATTAAATATAAAGACAAAACAAACATAAGCTGTGGCATTCTTGTCATATCAGTGTCGAAAATGCAGACACTGAGTTAAAAATTACACTTTCCTAGAATGTCTGCCAAAAATCTACAGAAATTCCCAAAATATCAAACAATATGAAGAGTATGATTTAAACACCCCAAATTCATAATTAATGGAATATCTGGAAAAAATGCAGGAATCCACCCACTTCTCAAGCTTTATGTCTGTGCTGATGTAATTGTATCTCTAACTGCATACAGTGGAAGGCATTGCTTTACTTCTAATCCCTGCCATTAACACACTAAATTATGCATCTGAGTTCAACAGGCAGAGTTAAGATTTTCCTGGCAAAGATTGCTTTTGGTAACTCCCACTAAATAGATCCTGTAAGAGTGGCTTGTGTTTTTGTTTGAACAGGGCCCCTCCTGCTGCTGCTCCTCATGTCAAGCCATCTCATTTGGCAGACTGAGGCTGCCCAACCTGACTGTCCCAAGGAGTCTACATGCTGGAAGTCACGCAGACGCCTGATTGACAGGGCAGTCATCTTCTCTCTGAACCTGCATGGCTTTTCTTCACAACTGCTTCAGGCTTTTGTAAGTACCTCATTTTTTTGCTTTTGCCTGGTGGAGCCTTCTCACCAGCAATTAGGTTAAACTACCATTTAAACATGAAGATCATCAAATTTCAAATGATGTATATTAATAGGTTAAAGAAGGCATCAGCCCCTACAAAGTAGAAAAAGGAAAAAGGGAAAATTCTGTGAAATCTCAGATTGCTAATTTTAAAATTGTCCCTTAATTCACTTAATTTTAAAAATCTTAGTACATGACATGAATTGATTTTAGGTGGGGCTGAAGAGTTCTGAACTGTTGTTTTTGCATGAAATGGTGAGTCCTGGATGTTCTTTACTCAGCACACTGCACAAATCCAAGAAATGAGGACAGGAATGCATTCAGTAGGGCAGATTGAATAGAATTAAACTAAATCAAATTTATGCAAGAGGGAAAAAGACCCTAAATTAATAATTTTCAGAAACCCTAAAATGGAACAAGCATTTGCTCTAGGACTTCTAAGTGTTGAGTTCATAATTAAAACAGATGGGCTAGTTTAGAAGTGGAAACAGGTTTTTCTCATCCTCATAAAGTTACTTTGAATGTTATCTGTTATCTCTTCTGTCAGTGAAGTAGAAAATAGATCAAGTGTTAACACAACAAAGGGCCACCTTACAAAACATTATCCAGTGTTTGTAAACAATATACATTTTCACATTTATACTTATGCTTTTTTCATTTCCACTTTCTTTTTGGAAGGAGTGCCTTTATTTACTTTTGTTAGTACATATTAGCAGTATGTAATGATTGTATTCATTGTAGGAAGTGGATACACATGCATAACACACTTCAATTCTGTTTTATCCTTTCCTCCACGGGCCCTTCTTATTTTGCCAGCATCAGATTCATTGATTTATAAGATCTTGCAAATTTTGTCATATGTATAGATTAAGACCCAGATTAATGGGCCAAAGCACATATAAAATACATAAGATAATTGGACTAAGTCAAGGTACATTTTTGGATAAATTGTGTGTTGGATTACAATAATCTGTGGTTATGTGTGTGTTCTGTAACCTATTGTATATTTCATAATTTATTACTTTATTTATATAATTAAGCATTTCATATGAGGGAAACTATAATATGTAAGCTTATATGTTTGATTTATATCACTTAACATTATGGTCTCAAAGTTCATCCATTTTCCTACAATAAATGGATAAAGAAAATGTGCTATTTATGCATAATACTCTGCAATAGTATTACTCTGTCATAAAGAAGGATAACTTTGACTCATTCGTTTTCCATCTTTGATTGACTACCTTTTATCTTCCAAATCTTCCTAGTGATCACTTTAAACTTTCACACTTTAGGCCTAGTATAAGTCTCTGTAAATTTTTGTTTGTTTTGAACATCTGTCAATTACTTATACTTTCCTAAAATGTTTTGCTCTATTTGATAACCCATTTTGTCACAATAAAAATTGTATTTTGAATTTTGTGTAGATTAAGAGGTAATTGAAAAACAAATTATAACTAGCATTCAATTATAGAAAGAATATCAGTGTTGTTGAACAACATGAGATTAAATAGGCAAATACAGATATATATGCATCTTTGTATTTGGCTCAAATACTTGAGAACATGACACTTAAAACAGTTAACATGTTGTACTTGTGCTATTTTTTGTGTTTGTTTCACATATCTATTCATAGGAAGGGTCAGAACAAAGGCATAGCAAAGAAAGGAAGAGGTTGGGAGGTTAGAAAAGTGAGTTTAAAACAATGAAATTATAGAAATAGTTAAAATTAGCATTACTTTCATAATTCTTTAGTTTCAGCATCTATACAGCTCTAATATTTTTTAAAAATTACATATACATCAAATGTATTAACATTCTGGTAAAACAAAAAGGTTCATTATTTTAATTCCCAAATACCAACTAATTGAATTTTATTCATCATTCCAGGACAAAAAGTATTCACGAGGCCTATTCGTCTTTCCGGAAGCCAGGAAAAAGTGCCACACGGTTCCCACCATCTTTCCAGTAGGGGAGGAGCAGGATCTGATGATGCAGGTGGGTCCCTACCCCACCCTCACAAGAACAATTGAGGCAGTGCACTGCTTTGCAATGGCATACACTGTGATTAGTTTTAATAGTAGTTATGTGGCAGAGAAAAATGGAGGAAGATTAACCAATCAAACAAAAATTGTATCATGTAGTTAACAGTTACACATAAAAAGAAATGCTATGTAAAAATTACAGAGATCCATGAATTTGCAAGCAGATTAACCAATGATATGTAGCTAAGAGTAAGCACAGTATACTATAGGGAAGGAAGTCTAAACTGAGCTGGATATGTAAGAGATGCAGCTGCAGTTTCACTTTCTAGAGGTTACCAATGACTCCTGCATTGATAACCATTTATAGTACTAAACTCTGCCTAATCTAAATCATATCTTCTATACTTTCAACTCGCTTTCATTTTGAACTTCTGCTAACACTTACTCCTTCACACTTCACTCACTCTGCTGCCTTCACATATATCTAAACTGAACGTTGCCACACCGTGTACATCCTGTAAAATGCTATATCACATTTTTCAGGGGTCTGACTCCAACCTCTGTTCTGATCAACACACAGTATACAGGTGAACACCTAATTGCACAGCAAGCACTAACATTTTACTGTAATAATCTCACTTTTTTAATTTCCCCCTAAAATCAGAGTTTTAATATGATTTCAGAGGAAAAAACCCAAGATCATTGATTAGAGTTCTCATTAGAAAAAGTAGTCACATCAATTTGCTAGTTTCCTGCATTCATATTACTGTAGCAAGGTGTAAGCCAATTGTTTACATTTTACACCTTTTATGATCTACAGAAGACTTTACATACTCACAAGAGTAACAAAAAATACTTTAGTTTGGACCCGTAGAGCAAAATTCACATGTTATTAACCAGCTGTAGCTTGCTTATTTCCACCTGATTGGTCTGGTATGTCTGCTTAGCCAAAAGATATTGTCAAGCTGCTGATCATGGTGCTGCAGTCCTGGAATGATCCCCTGTTCCAACTGCACTATGAAGCACATCAGCTGCCAGAATTCCGTGATATTCTCAGGAACAAAATCATCATTATAGCAGAAAAAATCGATCAAATTCAGGAACAGCTGAAGAAGTTAGCCAGTAAGGTAAGCAGCCTTCAGATACTTTTGTGGTTTTCTATTAAAGACGTCCTTTTTGTGGTGAGAAATGTCTTTTGCTTGGCATAAATAACTGCCTGAATGTCCCATCTTATAGTCTTATATGAAACAATGCAGAAGATATAGCTGTCAATGATGAATATACTGACATCAGTGAATATTAGAGTTCGATTGTGCTGGCAGTTGGTTTTTCCTTGCTCTGTCCACAAAGCCACCCAGCACTTCTCCCTTCACACGTCTGACAGCTCAATATTTTCCATAGAAAAGAAAACAAAGAAGAGTCTCCAAAGAGAAAACTTTTCTCCAACTCGTCTCTGTTCAGTTGTATTGAAATTTTGGCTAGATTCTTTCTCTTTTCCACGCCAGAAGGTTAGATTGAGAAAGGAAAAAGGAGAAAATCAAAATCAGATTGATTGATGTAGTCAGTGCACCCTTACTCTGCAAAGATTGAGGAAGTCTTGGCACCAGTACCATCCCATAAGCACAATATTTGAAAGGATCAAAAATGAAGAGATGTATCTTTTGGTATTATTCCTTGTTTCATAATTTATAGAAAGTTAACATAAATTTTTCCTCAGTGTTCCAAAATGAAGATTTATATTGATACATTTAACCTTCCCAAATAATTCATAATACAAAGAGAAAATTAATATTTTAATATGTATATTCATTCATAAAGGACATTTTCAGGTCTAGTGTGTAAACAGATTAAGTAGCTATCTCAGTGATAATATCGACAAAAGAAAATAATATAATCATAGAAAAAAGAAGCACTTTTATATTTTTATTTTTGTGTCCTAAGCATATGACATCATATGATATCATGAATGTCATGAATGTCATTTCATGGGAAAATTCCATCTCAACACAAATGTAAAGAATATATTATCTTAGGAACATAGAAAATAAATACTTTAATTTTCACGTTTTTTTCTTTATTGGTATGCCAACTTCCTGAGGTCACTCATTTGTTCAATAATGATTCATTTTTCTGTACCTGTTTTGAAATCACTGATGTATTCCTGTTTGCATCTTGATATATTTATTTCATAAGTATTTCATAGGAAAATAATGTATTTCATAGGAAATACATTATTAAGGCTCAAGCATCAAAAGTTCTAAATAAATAACAGAAAACAAAATAACAAATACAAAACACCTATTTCAAATTCCAGTGAAATTATGCTTACTTTGTAAGACAGAGTTCAGCAGATCACAGTCTAAAATCATCCTAGATTTGTGTCTAGTAGAGCTCAAAATCAACTGACATCTTTTGGTGCACCATGATGCTTACTGGGTCTCTGTCTCTGCCAAGAGCTCCCAGCTCACAGATACCAGTAGAGGGCACAGGAACCTACTATTCCCTCTCTTACTCTGTATAGCATTTTTCAGAAGCATACTTTCACCTCATGTGCTATCACACAGCCCTCACCTTTGATGGTTGTTGCCAGAACCCTCTTTGTCAAAGACTGTCACTGTGAACTCAAAAGAAAACAGATGTTTCTCATGAAAAACTGTAATGTACTTTTCCTGTGGGAACTGTCAGACTCCTGTCCTTCTTAATCAGTCCTAACTTGACTTTCTGCACCTTAAAGCACCACAAGCCATCCTCATCATGTCTAAGGTTTTAGGTACAGAGATGATATGAGGAATATAATCAGTTCAAAATAACAAAAAGATAAATGGTGACCTATCAAAAGAAGTTAAATGCAGGCACATCAGGTGTATGCTTCAAGAAATGCAAGATTGCATAGATGAGCAAACTAACCTTTCCATTGTTTCTTAGTCAAATCTATGTTTGTGGCCCAATAGAACCTTTCTTCAAGTCCACGTGCCTACTCCTACAAGAAAATACTTCACATACAGTCACTCACATGGCAAGAAAAAACTACATATGTTCTGCTTCTATGTTTTATGTGATTAATAGAGTAATGATTCCCTGGCCAGGATACATGAAAAACTATGCCTTTTGTTAACATTTTACATTTATTTCCCTCTTGTCCCTAAATCTAAACTGAATAATGATAAGTAATGATGTAACCATAAATGATTTTTTGGTGGCCAGATTGATCCTGAAATCTTAGACAACGTGGAACATGCCTTCTTCTTAGAACTTCCATTTCTGACGTCAACTAACGAAGAATTTCGCCTTCTTGCTTTTCATAAACTACTCCACTGCCTGAGTGTAGACTTGCGTAAGACTCACAATTATCTCATGTTCCTGAAATGTAAATTCATCTATGATGGCACCTGCTAAGCCTATATACATTCCATGTGTTTCTGAAATGGATTATTATGAGCCATCCCTTGGGAAAGTTCTTTTATATTTATGACCTTTGAATGTGTGGTGGAGCTTCATGTATCTAATTTTAAAATAACACGTGACTCTTATCTATGTGAAACTCTTAAAATAAATTTTCAAAACCTTTTTCTCATTTAATGGAAAATTAAGTGGCTACCTGTCAGCATCACAGAGAAATTCTTATCAAAATTTGTCAGAGGTGACGGAAAGCTGTGCACATAAGACAACTTAAAACTACAATAGTGTCTGAATAATGCGACTTAATGTGGGTCAAGTTCTGAGAATTATAGGCATAGACTACTGTTCACCATTCTATTCGTAGTATATAAAAGAATGAATTATTACTCCTCATGAAGAGAAGGTGATAAATCAATAGGATGACAAGACCCTATGGAGCTTTAATTTATTAATTTATTCTTTACCACTCTAAGTTCTTAAGAACACAAAATATAAGATTTGAATTAATAATTTTGGTTGGGGTGACCTCAGAGAACAACAAATCCTCCAAATGATATTAACCTAGACAGAACAAATCAAAGTCTACCATCATTAATTGATCCAAAAACCATTTGATCAACAACCAAGTTACCTAGGGATAACAAGCGCAATCCTATTTTAGAGTTCAGATTGGCAGTAGGGTTTACAATCTCGATGTTGGATCAGGACATCTTCCTAATAGTGCAGTTTCTATTATAGGTTTGTTTGTTCAGTGATTAAAGTCCTATGTAATCTGAGTTCAGACTGTTGTAATCTAGGTTGGTTTCTATCTATTAAAAATTTCTCCCAGTATGAAAGGAGAAGAGAAATGAGGCAAATTAACCAATTATGCCTTAATAACTAAAATATGATATAATATTAATCTTATAGTTATCCCATTAACAACGTAAGAAAAGGGCTTGTTAAGGACAGAGCCTAGCAAATTTCATAAAACTTAAAACTTTATATTCAGAGGTTCAACTTCTCTCCTTAACATTTATGCTTACAATCATTTTTTTCTATTAATTATTCCTGTTTTCCTAGCCATAGCATTTCTTACCTTAACGGAGCAAAAATTTCTTGACTACATACAAATATGCAAAAGACCAAACATCGCTGGATACTATGGAGTCCTTCAATCACAGAAACACTAAAATTATTTATTAAATAACCACTTTGCCCATCAACCGCCTCAATTTTCCTCTTTATCAGAGCCCCCACTCTAGCCTTTACACTTGCTCTATCCATATAAATCCCAATCTCAATACTGTACCCCTAATTAACATAAACTTGGGGGGCTTATTTGTCTTAGCAACACCAAGCCTTGCTGTCCATGCCATCTTTTGATTAGGATGAGCATCCAATTTCAAATACTCAGTAATTGGAGCAGTACGAGCAGTAGCCCAAACTAGCTCCTATGAAGTCTCCCTAGCTATTATTTTCCTTTCAATTTTACTTCTAAACAGATCATTCTCATTAGCAAACTTGATGAAAACTAAAAAAATACTTGACTCCTTTTACCTACATGCCGCTAGCAATGATATGATTCATCTCAATTTTACTGGAAACTAACCAAGCCCCATTGACTTAACTGAAGGTGAATCAGAACTAGTATCAGGATTCAATGTTGAATATGCCTCAGTTCTTTTCACCCTTTTGGTTTAGTCAAATACATAAACATTATTATAATAAATGCCTTCACAACCATTATCTTTTATAACATTATGACAACCACTACATCACTGAAACTTGTACAATAAATTTTATACCATATACACTCACTTTAACAATCTCATTCTTGTGAGTCCAAACTTCATACCCCCTATTTCAATATGACTAACTTATGCATCTCCTATGAAAAAATTTTCTCCAACTCATCTTGGCCCTATGTATATGACACATCTCCCTATCCATCCTGTTATCAGGCATCCCCCCTCAAATGATCTAGAAGTATGTATGACAAAAACATTACTTTGATAGAGTAAATTATAGAGGTTGAAATCCTCTTATTTCTAGTATTACAGGACCTGAACCTACTCCAAAGAACCTGAAATTCTCTGCATTACCTATACAGCACACTCAAATAGTAAGTTCAGCTAAGTAAACTATCAGCCCATACCTGAAAAAGTTGGTTTACATCCTCCCCATACTAATTAACTTTATTACAACTGCTGTAATCTATATTATTCTTGTTTTAGGAACACTAGTCATCCTATTCAGCTCCCATTGACTACTTATGTTAATTGGCCTAGAAATGAGTATATTAAACATAATCCCATAATAAACAAAACTAGCCCACAATCCACAGAAGCCACAACCAAATATTTCCTAATTCAAGCATCAGCATCACTAATCCTACTGTTTTCAACCATAATATATTCAGGTGAGTAAACCACTTTTTACTATCAAAACCAAACCATTTCCTTTATTTTAACTCTATCCTTGATAATAGAACTAGGCCTAGCACCTTTAAATTCTACAATTGTTTTTCTGAAAAAAAACTGCTGGTCTTTTCGTAGTATTGTAGTTTATATTTTGTCCCTGAAAAGACTCTTGCACACATAGACATGTCATTGTGGAATAAATCAGTGGGTTAGCCCACCATTAGGTTTAAAGCTAAATGTGATATGGGATGAAGCATAACTGGAGGAGATAGTTTGCTGAGAGCAAATTTTTTTTCCTCACAGTTGTGAGTGTTGGGTATTGTGTCTCTACAGTGAGAAAGCAACAGCCAGGCATGGTGATACATGCCTGCAATCTCAGCACTGGGAGGCTGAAGCATCAGTCTGTTCTACATAGTGAATTCAAGATCAGCCTAAATGACATACCAAAACCCTGTATCAAAAAACAAAACAAAACAAAAAGCATGTAACTAAGACACTTACTGATTGCACTAAATCATTTTGTTTAGTCATATAGCCAGTTTGAGTTCTTCCCACCCGGGTACATAGGATTTTTCCTTTAATATTTTTTTCAAACTCAATATTTTCACAATAAAGGTCTTTCACATTCTTTTCAGCTTAATTCGTACCCATTGAATTTTTTAAGGATATTGTGAGCAGAATTGTGTTTATCTTTCTTTCTTTGTGAGTACATACTCACTATATAGGAAAACTACTGATTTTTCTGTTATTTTGCTTAATTTATTCATTTGTTCCAAGCATATTTGGTGAAGACTTTGGGGTCCAATGAAAATAATGAATACAGTTAGAAACAATTGAGCCAAAGAAGTACTGCCTTCCATTCATTTATTTTAAATGGCACCTTAAAAGTATTCCTCCTCTGGTCCTAAGAGAAGCAGAAAATCACATAACTCCAGAGATCTCTGATGTCCTGTGCAAGACCCATGCATGTTGGAGCCCCTAGCCTGAACTTCAGTCACCTTCATCCCATTCAAACCTCATTAATAGTTGACAAATATGCATTACTGTATGCCATGCATGTAATTAAGATCAGAATGAATTCTGGTGCATGTTGAGAGCTCCTGAGAAAACTCAATGCCCTGTCAATCATTTCTATCAATCACATAAAGAGATTCAGGGGAGGCACCTTAGGAGGAGGTACACAACCTTTAAATTTTGAAAACAGCATTTATTGGGCACTGTTGCTGCTCTGTGTTATCTTGATTTCATTGTTCCAACAGTAACCCTGTCCACTCTATCTCCACCAAGCCAGAGATCTCTTACATCATTGTAGTGGCTATGCTCTGTCTGGGTAGAGAGGGAATATTTGTTTTGTGTTCACAATGGAGCAGAAATCTACAAATTACTCATGAATCGTTTCAGTTTCCCATCACCATATGTCTTAGCTACTTTTCTCATTGATGAGACAAAATACCTGACACCAACAAGTCAAATAAGCAAATGTTTATTTCAGCCCCCAATTTATAGAGGATTTAGTCCATAGTTGTTGACAGGATCCAAGACAGGATGGCACAGCAGAGGAGCATCACAAAGGAGAAAGAGTTCATGATATGACAGGCAGAATGTAGCAAGGAAGCAGCAGACGGCAGACAGCCTGTCTTTCCTTTTTATCACCTCCAGGCTACCAGCCTTTTGGTTGATTCCAGTTGAAAATATGATAATTCCCATCAGTGGACAAATTCAGTACCATATACCTTTAATGACTACTTATTCAAACTGGATCCAGGAAGCTTTGAAAAGTCCCAGGTATGAACACAGGAGCCCTTGTGGCGAATATCTAGACACAAGTCATAACACTTCCAGACTCACTTCATGGAGAAGTCCATAGCTGTGGACTATAGAGAGGTGCACAGCAGAGTAAAAGCACAAAAGCATTAGGTGAAACCCCCCTCTTATTCTGGCTTCTTCTCCAGGCTGTGCGTGTCACCTGAGATCATCAAACAGAGGGATCCCTTTGCACTTTTTACACTAACCATAATATAATGCACACCAATTTGGGTGAATAAAAAGAGTAGAGGTATAATGGCAGAGTTCAAACAATTTAGAATCATCTACCCCGATTTGGGTTGGAAAAGTGGACAAATGGAAAAGTCTTCAAGGTTTAGAAGCACCTTGAAGTTCTTGCTCATTCTTTATTTTTTTCTAATTCAGCTAGCTAAGTTGCCCAACACAGTTGCTTGGCTCCATCAGTAGCAATTTAGGGTTCAGGGAACATGTGAATGTGTCTAGTTTCTTCTTGACATATAGAAGCTACAGGATTTACTGGCAACTTGTGATCTTACACTCTACATAATGTTAATATCATACAATGAACAATATACCTTCCGTTAGAATTATTTTCTGGTATTGACAGGATTGATTGGTTTTGATTATCATCTGGGTTTAAAAGTATTATCCCCTGTTCCACAGGTCTAGTGAGTGGAGCATAACATTTCATCTCACTGGTCAGTTACTATTTAAATGTTGTTACAAGACTTGTTTTTGCCAAATTGCTTGGTCCTTCTAGATTCCACCTAATTCCATACAAATAAATTAGGTGCTAAAAATCTTACTATGATACACAGCACAAAATTTCCACCTAAGAAATTCCAACAGTCTTTGAAGACCTTGCAGTAGAATATGTAAACTGTGAGCAAATAATGTAATATTCTATATGTGTTCTCATGACCGGTGTGACAGGCTGGAGAGAATAGCCACAGTAAATCTGTCCCTTGAGTCCATACAAAACTTCAACATAGTTACTGTAACACAATTTCAAATAGAGGAATTTGGTTAAAATTTAGTGCAGTTACACTTTTTGAAAAAGAGCAACTTATTGACAGTTACGATTTGATGAGAGAAAAACTAGAAATATTTCTATGAAAGGGTCAAGAGTTTATTCTAAAAAGGTAAACAATATGTAATACTGTTAGGGAAAAAGAACCTGTGACAATATTTAACTGGAATAGTGAGGGAACCACCAATATACAGAAAAAAAAGAACCATTAATATTTAACGGTTAATATTAATATTAAATGGTTAATATTAATTTAACCATTAATATTTTCTACACATTTTGTCATACGGAAATAACTTTCATGGCATCTTTTCTTTCCAAAAACAAATAGATCTTGCATTTTGTAAATGCATATAGTATTTTAGAATTTTCAATTTATTCTGCATTTCACAAGCACACAAGAAAAGCAAAGACTCAATGTTGAAATATTTGAGTTGCTTATATTAATGTCCTATAACTCATCAATATTGTTGTAAACTAGAACAGAGTCATCGAATGTAGTCTTACATCCAGCTAACTGAAGCTGAGATAAATCTTGAGATTAATGAGGAAAAGCCATGATCATCCTCTTGGATCCTTCTAGCCAACAGAACATTATGCTGCCTCCTGTTACTCACGAAAAAACTCTAGAAAGACTACTATCTACCGCATGCTGCCAAGCAAAGGAGGAGACAAATTTGTTAATTGTATTGGAGATTTTGCCTTTTCCAAGGTTCTTACTGTTAGTATGTGAAATTTTCCTCAGAAAGTGGTTTTGATATGCAAAGAGTTGCTGAAGTCAAAGTGAACTACAATGATAGGAAGAAAATCTATGAAGAGTACTCAAAGAGAAATCTCATTTAAATAATTTTCTAAAGAAACTGTTGATTCTTGGGATACTATTTTTCAGTCATGTACTATTTATTTCATTAGGATTTTGGTGAATGTACAAAACATCTGACATATACAACTTAATAAATGTTTAATATTTTGCACCTGACATACACAACTTAACAAATGTTTAAAACTTATTTTGCTTATGGTTTCAGAGATCAAATTTGTTTGCTATTTCACTCCAAAGGAGAAATATTATAGTGGAAGTTAATGAAGAAACAAAAGCAACTACAATATCAAAAACAAGAAGTACAGAGCAAAACTTGTAGGAGAAGGCAGAGGGAGAAGATATGGGCCATAATATCACACCTCTGTATCTCAACCAGACACATCACAAGTGTGCTTTCCTAATATTCTACTTACCTCTCATACCAAACAAGATATTTTTCAAGTGTATCACATGACTTCAGGTAATATTTTCCTTCAGGAATATTGATGTGTTGAAACATGGAGAGTTTCAACTTGTGAGGAGGAAGCTACAGGACAGAGCTTAGAATCTGAAGTCCTTGTGTTTCCCTTCCTTAGCATCAGGAAGTACTTTTACATAATAACTATATTTTTAGCACATATTTTTTCTTGGCTTAAAATGAATAAATTGAAATATATCATGTGAGACAGTCTTGTGCATTAAGCCAACTATTATATTACTTATTTTTCCTCTTTCACTAGGTCAAGCCCACCATAAAGTTCATTGTATCTGGTCCTTGCCTGGACTCATGGCATTCTCTCACAGTGGTTTGTGCATGCAGTATTAACTCCCGAACTGTGTTAACATATGGGGCAGGGGGCCTGCCATGTGTCACATCATTTTAAAGAAGAACACACAGGAAGAGCCTAAAGAGTCCAGTAAAAGTAAGGAGTAGCTGAGAGTGGTAATGCATGCCTTTAAACTCAGCAGTAAAAAGGAATACAGGACAACAGAGAGCTCAAGGCCAGTTTGGGCTCTACAGTGAGTTTAGAAACAGAGGATATTACTCATGAGATCCTGTCAATAAAAAAGACAGTGGAAGTTCTGTTGAGCAGGGATAAACCACACTTAAATGCAGTTTAGACAGGTCAGCATTCTGGGAGAGAAATTGGTCTAGAAGCTTCTGCATTACAATCTACAATCTGAGCTCCACTCACACTAAGGATCTACTTCTGTGGTTATTGTTTTTGTGTTGTCACAGCTCTCAGGGAAGGCAACTGAAGCAAGAACAAATCAGTGTTAAAGACACAGGCTGCGTGAACATCCACTCAGTTAGGGCAAGGGAGGCAAGTCCCATTTCTTGGCACTAAATCCCAGATCCCGAGCAGTGATGAGATCCAGTTCGCCTAGCTACAACGCCTTGCCTTAGGATGTCTGCTGGCTGATTCTGCATTGGATGTACTCCAGACAACACTCAAGCCACGCATTGGTAATAGTGTGGGATGGGTGCAGAAGGGAATGCGGTGCTAGTGAGATTCACCTGGAAGTGGAAGGAATAGCAATGGCATATCTGAGCATCCAGCCTGCTCCAGGATCTGAGTTCTTACAGTCCTTCCTGCCTTGGCAGCGACTAACCCCATATTGGGTTCTAGCAGCATGTCTTACCACAGCCATCCCATGAGCTAGTCTCATGCAATTCCATCTCACAGCTAGGGAGAATGGGAGTTTGGGGATGACCCAGCTGCAGTGAGAGTTCACTCTATAGGAGTTGTGGTATAGTGTTCCCTGATTGCACCCCTACCACCGGCCTACCTTGTGGATATGAATTTTATAAATGTCTGTGATACTGGATTTTGAACCCACAACTTATCTTCTCAGGTCAATGCTGAGTAAATTCCAAAATTTCCAATTCATACTCACACTACCATCATCATGATAGCTAATGGAAAATGCCATGAGAAACCAAAGACAGATTTAACATCATTTTTTGATGTGGTTCAGTGCTGGAGTGCTTGCATCATGCAGTGAACTCCTGTGTTACATACACAGAAATTCAAACAAATGATCATGTTGTTTAGGTATCATGTTTACTAACAAACAGACATTTGTTAGGAACTCCCATAGAGTTTAGGATGCTAAGAAAAATGAGGGCAATGTTAATGCATTAGCAGACACAGGAGAATGTTTTTATGGTAATGACTGCTTCCAGAAGGACTGTCTGTTGAATGTATTGTATGAAACTCATTGAATTTAAGCATACATTTACATGGGATTTGTTATGTTGGAAAGGGAAAGGGGTCTCATCTCATAATTGCTATAGCCCTTGGACTGTTTGAAGCCATCATTTTAAAAATGAAAATGCTGATTGAAGTGGGCTGTATATTAAAGAACTGCTGGGGTAGCTAGAGGAGTAAAGCCCTAAATGTAGGTCTCCAGGCATATGAATTCTTAAACAGTTTTTTTCCTGTAGGGAAGAGCGAATAGGAGAAAGAAAGTGGTAGGGTAGAAGATGGCGAGTGTAGGAAAATCCAAGTATATAAGAGAAAAAGTCTCCCCTTTATGTCAGATTGTTCTACATGTGAAAAACAACAGTTCGCTGGCTCAATCTGAGAGCAGGTCAAAGATCACAGACCTGAAGGAAGGTGAAGTAGCAAAAGTTAATAAATATGTCTTTTTGTTTCTAGTGAACAATTAACCTAATCATTTCAGAGGAAAACTTGGAAATTAGGAATGTTGCCTTGTTTCAGGCCTAAAAATTGTTGGACACAATTATCCAAGTGTGATGGGAAGGGATTTTTCCAGGATACAAAAGATTGAAAGGTATGGTTGATGTTTTTATTGGACAGAGACAGGAACTCAGGACTTTTTCTCGAATTATATTCCACACACTTTATAATATTTTGTTTTTTAATTTGACACCAGGTCTCACTAATTTGGCTAGGGTATAGTGAATTTTTGCTCTTGTTTTACCCTCTTGGGATTCAGAGATTACTGACATGTACCAATATGCCTAGCTAAGACAGGGATTCTTTTATCACCACAATGCTTGGTTAGATGAAACTTAGTGAGGCCTGTTGTCCCTTCTTTCATCCAACAGCTTGGGACACTAAGATAGGAAGATTGCAATACTGAAGCCAGCCATGACAATGGAGAAAGGCCCAGATCAACAGACAGTATACATGGTGGGTAGATCTAAATAAATTTTAAATATCCAGCCTAAAGTAATTTGTGAAACATGCAAAAGGACCTGAATTTAATTTCCAGTAGTACAGCATAAAAAAAAAATTATTAGTATTTACTGGAAAATTTACTGCAAGGTTAGTGAAACAGTAATGCACCACAGGCATCCAAACGCATTTCACCTCCATAGTTATCATCACAGCCTGTGTTTCTCCGGATGAGCTGGTCACTTACGGCGGGGGCAGGGAGGATAGGTATTTCTTGTTTGCCAGGCCGCACACTGGAAGGGGCTGGGGTCTGGCTGTTTGCAGTCCAGTGGCAGCCTGCATATGGTGCTGGTTCTCAGAATGGGCTGGCTGGTGCAGCTATGGTTGTCACTCTACCCAGTCCACCAATGGCATGGACTCACAGGGTAAGGATCAGGTCTTAGTTGTTCCCAGTCCAGTGGTGGCCTGTGCATGACACTGGTTCCCAGACTGGGTTTGTTTGCTGGTACAGCCTTTGTTCTCTCTGACCCCAATCCACAAATGGTGCTGCCTCAAGGGGAGAGGCTCAGGTCTAGCTGTTCCAAGTCCAGCAGCAGCCGGTACATTGCACTGGTTCCCAGCCTGAGCCTGTTCGCTGGTAGTAGAAAAAATATTTCCCTTCCTAGTTCTAATTTATGTTGATTCTGATAACCATTCTATCTCCCTTATTCTTAGAGAAAATGTTTAACTTTCTACTTTGCCCTATCTTATTTCCACTGCCTCTTCCTTGCTCTTAGTGGGCTGAAGTGATATCTAACTAGCATTCTCATATCCATTCTTGGAGCTATCTCTCCTTTCAGTGATTTACATGACTCTAGTCAAAGTGGTGACTATGAGCCTTTGTTTCCTGTTCCATAGGTGGACAGAGCCTGCAATCCCTGAATTTTTTTTTTTATTTTGAAGAGAATAAAATCAAACAAAATAAAACAGAATAAAGTCAATCCAAACAAAACAATGAACGTGATATAGGACTTCAAATCAAAATAATAGGAAATCAACAATGGCTACTATTATGCCTCTTGTTATCTTCAAAGTAGCTGCCTATACCATCAGATATCAAATGAAAGAAAATCAAATGAAACAAAACAGAATAAAATCAATCAAAACAAAACAATGACAGCAATATAGGACTTCAAAACAAGATAATAGAAAATTAACAACAATTTCCATAATATAAATTTTTATCTTTGAAATAGTTGCCCATACCATCAGATATAATAAAATCAAACAAACAAAAACAGAATAAAACCAAACAAAACAGAACAATAAAAACAATACAGGACTTCAAAACAAGATAAAAGGGAATCAACAATGTCTACTGTCTTCCCTTTTTAGACGTCTCCTCCCCTTTCACTTTCACAACATCTATTCTGCATTTTGGATCCCACTAACTCCTTTAATTTTTATACTACAATGTGTACTATACACAATGTTCAACCATGTGTTTGAACCTTTTCATCTGTGAGCATGATCTCAGCTTGCATCCATTTATCTACAAAGAGCCTCAAGGTTATCTTTCTTTATAGTTGAACAGCTTTCCATTGTATAAAAATGCTGTCTCTTTCTTTTTCATTCTGTGGTTGATGAGAAAGCTACCCTGCTTTTTTTGGTTCCCTGTCACATATGGCATTGTTTTCTCTCCTTTGACTTTCAGTTTATGAATTTCCTTTCATGTTAAATGTGGTTTTATTTACATAAGGTATTTTGATAGATCCTGTCGCCCAAACCACTATCTATATTTTTTTATTGATGAATTGGGGCCATCTACATTAACGGTTATGGTCAACATGCACTGGCTCACCTCTGTCTTGCTATTTTCCTGCCATTGGCTCCCTACTTTTTCCCTCTATTTAACTGTTTGCCTGGCTTGGCGATCTCATTCTGGCATTATTCCTGGAACTATGGCCATTTTCCTCTCTCTCTGGAATATCCTTCAATACTCTTTGTCATGGTGGTCATGAATTCCTTCAGTTGTTCTTTGTCATGGAAGTATCCTATGTCTCCATTAATTATTTTAAAGAGAATAAAACAAAACAAAACTGAACAAAGCAGATCAGAACAAAACAATGCAATCAACACAAGATTTCAAAACAAAATAATAGGAAATCAATAGTGGTTACCATAATGTCTCATTTTCCTTGAAATAACTGTCCATATCTTCACACACAATGAATTCAACCAAGACAAAATAGTATAAAACCATTCAAAACAAAAGAATGAAAGCATTACAGTCCTTCAAAACCAGACAATAGGAAAATCAATCTCCATTAATTTTGAAGGATAGTTTTGTAGGGTAATCAATCTGGATTGGAAGTTGTTTTCTTTCAGGACTTGAAATACTTCACTCCAACCTCTTGACTTGATGGTTTGTGTTGAGAAGTCTGTCATGATTCTGATGGGTTTTCCTTTACAGGTCATCGGTTTCTTGTCTCTAACAACTTTTAATACTGTTCTTATGCTGAATTTCTGGGATCTTGTTTCTTAAATGTCTGGGTGTAGACTTACTTTGGTTATAGCTAGCTGGAATTCCATATGCCTCACTTATCTGAATGTCAAGTCTTTTTCCATGCCTGAGAAGTTGTCTGCTCTCACTTCTGTAAAATTTGTGTTGACCTCTGCTTATTCGCTGACACCTATCACTCTTAAATTATTTTGTGTCACCTTGCAGCTTGAATTATTTCCTGGTTCCTTGTTATTTTTAAGCACAGAGTTTCAGTTCAGGCCTTCCAACAGTCTGGCCCCTAGACCTCCCAGTGTGTGTCATCAAAGCATAGCAAGGACTGGATCTGATTTTCACTCTAGTGATATTAGAAAGTCAGCCCATAGGGAAGGCCCAAAGTGAGAGAGAGTGTTCAAGTACAGACTGAAAGTTATCTGGGTAGTCATCCAGCCTGGCTTTAGGGTGCAGAGGTAGAGAGATGACAGCTCTTGGGGTCTTTTGTCCTCTCAGGTTACAATGTCATTCAGGAGCTTATGTGTACTGTACCTGCTAAGTCAGAGAGTTTCAGCTACTATGAATTCTTATTTCAGAAAATATGCAGATGTAACCTAACACCTTATCTGCCTTTTCCACAATTATGAGAAGGTAGGCTTTGTGAGATGTCAATGATACAAGAGACACAGGAAATATCTTCTGCCCTAAAGAGATTTGAGAAAATGCTACAGATATTCAAGTGCATGTTTGCTAGTGCACAGTGTTCATATCCACTGAAACTGTGATATACACTGTCCATACTACACCACTACCAGCAGGCAATAATTCTATTTCTCATAATCACCAAAGCACAGTATTTCTAACTGGTACAATTTATGGGTACAAACTGAGATTCATTTTCATTTTTTTTTTGTCTTTTATGCAACCTTTCTCTTATATCTTCATTTTTCTCTTCCCTGTATAATCCTGTCTGTAAATTATCTGTTTATGTTATGTGTTCATATTTATGAGATTACCTTTTGAATTAAATCTTTTAGCTGTGTATACCATTGTCAGTTTTACAAAATGTCTTTTACAGTTTTTCAACAGCAGGTTAATTTTATTAAAGTTTCTCTGCTGAACAGAAATCCTAAGTATTACTGGGTTATTTTCTATTCAAAGTCACCGTATCACTTGTGGCTTTACAAATTTACATCTAAAGCTTTCTCCATTCACAGATGAGAAAGTCATTTTCTTATAAGTTGTTCTATCTTTCACATTTTCATATTTAATATTTTTCTCAACTTTGAATGTCTGCACTACAAAAATGAGGTTTACTTGGCATATAAAATATACAATTTATGACTATAACTGGATCATTAATTACATTTTCCTCTTTATTTATACTGCATATAACAGCATTAACACATATCACAGTTTTTAAAAAAGCAGAACTATTTCTTGAGATTTCTTGTAAATTTAGTGTGTCTACATTGTATCTGATGTTCAGACTTAAATAAGTATAACACTGTAACCTTTCACCCAAAAAATGGGAGAAGATAATTCTCCTTATTGTTATTTGAGATTTGACAATTAATGTCGTGTCCTTTGTTTCCCAGAAGGGAAACAAACATCTCATTCCAAAACTAAGATATGATCTTTAATTTTCCTCCAGAGTTAATTTTTCCTCATATCCCAGCAAAAGTGAGCTTTAACCGATTCTTTAAAAAGGCCATCTCAATTATGACAAATTCAATTTCTATTTCTGGTACTAACAAAATTTGCATCACCCTTTTTATTGCATCCTGCATGTCTTGAAGTTTTGTAATTCCCAAGATTAGGCTAAAGACTGGAACCTGAAACGAACTATGTAGTCTTACTTTTCCTTGACAATAACATTTGTGGCCAAATGTTTAAGGTAACCTCACACTACAATGAAAAAAGAAAAAGATAACTGATGTAAAAATAGATGCCCATAACCAAAATAAAATTACAAATAAAAGTTAATTTAAAAAAACAAAGGGAAGGGGCTGGGGATCTAGCTCAGTGGCTCCAGCATCTGCCTGGTTAGTGTAAGTTCGAATCCCAGTACCAAAAAAAAAAAAGAAAGAAAGAAAGAAAGAAAGAAAGAATTTAACTCAAGAGCATAAGCACCTCCCTGTTAAGCGCAAGTACAAAAAAAAAAAAAAAAAAAAAAAAAAAAAAGGAAAGAAAGAAAGAAAGAAAGAAACGGAAAAAAAGAATTGAGGCAAAACGAAGCTAAGAGAGCATAAGCTTAGGAATCACAATTTGTCAGTCACCAAACACAAAACAAAAAAAAATTTATATGGCTATGCATACAGATACATCTTGCTCATTCCTTCAATTTTTAAAATAAATTTGACAAGTCACTCAAATTAATTTGCAAGTGCAGACCCTGCCCTACCTTTCAAGCTGCAAGCTGTTTCATTTCACACCATTTGAAATGAAACGGTAATTATTAATACACAGTCATGTTTCGTGAGATGCAGGCCAGGGCATATAGATGCTCCTCCTG
This sequence comes from Cavia porcellus, assembly GCF_034190915.1. Lineage (NCBI taxonomy): Eukaryota > Metazoa > Chordata > Mammalia > Rodentia > Caviidae > Cavia > Cavia porcellus. The sequence goes on along the minus strand of NW_026947485.1, from coordinate 70,072,944 downwards.
CACATCAGGTGAGGAATGGGGCTGGGTGTCACCGCACTCCTGCGCTGCAGACTCCGGACTGGACCTCTGGGCCTCCGGTCCCGCAGGACGGCGATGTTGTCGGCCAGACTCGGATACCGCAGAGCAAGTTCTGGGCCAGAGGCGCCCGCTGGGAGGCGGAGCTGCACAACCGCACCGGGAAGCGGGACCTCAGCCCAGGCGTGGCTGTCCTGGACCCGGCCCTCACTGCCTCACGTTAGCTGTTCACCTCCCTCCGTGCCCTCCCGAGGCTCCCAGCAGCACCTGCAGGCCGGTGAGTCGCCGCCACCGCGTCACGCCGCGCTGTGCCAGCCCCGAAGGACTCCAACGCACTTCCGCTTCCGGACTAGGGACCGCCGGAGAGCGGACGCGAGGTCTCGTGCCTTCAGGTTTAGGGAAGGACTCGTCCCTTCCTCGTCCAGCCTGAAGGAGAAATTTTAGTTTCTCTCTGAAGAGATGGAGGAGAGGGTGAGGTCCAAAACGGCCGGGAAGGTGGAGCCGCAGCCGGCAGTCTCGGACCCGCTAGCCTGAGGGTGGGCGGGCCCGAGCGTGAGCGGGGTAGGGCTCGCGTGTGTCTCTGAGGGCTGTGGAGAGGCTGCGCTGGTTGGGCGGGCAGGCCCAGAGGGCGTGGCAGGGGCGGGGCTATTGGTAAATCTCGGCTGCGGGATGTTTAACTTTCCTCTACTCCCTTCTCAGTCCCTTATGTCTTGTTCCATTATTTTAATCCAACATCCTACAAAAGCATACTTATACCTAAAATGGGTAATTTTCTTCAGTCTTCCTAATTCATATTTAGAATAGCACTGTATAATTTACTGTACAGCTGATTTTTTTCACTAGAACTTTTTAAAATGAATGAGGCGTGGCTGGCTGTGAGAACAGGCAGATGAAAGAGAGGAGAGGAGCTACAGAAAGAGGGATGAGGTTACTCCCTTCCCGTAGACCTAGCAGCGTACTGTATATGCTTCATTAGCAGAATATTTATTTCTAAAAGAAAAACCATTATAAAAAAAATCAAGAAACTGGAGGTAGAAGAGTTAGTTGAAGGTGGATCTTACAGGATCCGTATCAAGGCAAAAGGAGTTTAATGGGATGGTGAGAAACGTTTTTGTTCTTATTTAAATTACATCTTCTGAGTAGTACATAACTCAATTTTGGTTTTCAGCAGCCAGAAGTAAATTTTTCCAAGGAAGGAAACATAATTGACATATTTAATGTGATTATTGATATGTTTAATGTACTTTTTCACTTTTTAAAAATTTAATGTATGTTTCCTATCTATCATGTTTATTTTTGTATATCGATTGTACCAGGTCTCTTTACTCTTGTCAGTTTGCTCCCTCTTTACTTCAGGGTGTTCACTTGAAAAAGTAAAAGGCCTGGTTAAAATTAACTTAAGGATATTATTTAGCTTTGTTTCTGTCTTATTTGTAATAGCCTTTATGAGATGTGATCAAAACATTCCATAAATGTGTAAATTTTAAAGCAACTGCTACGGTAGAAGACACATTGTCATTAACTCCATTCAAAATACTCCATCACCTTAAACACGCTTATATCATCATTCTTGCCACTTTCTGATGCAGTTCTGGAAGACCTCTCTCAGGTCTGTAGTGGTGTTGTTGTGGCTACCTCAATGTCATCGTGCATTAATTCAAACTGTTTACCTTACATGGCCATTTCAACTTTGGTGAAAGGTCATACAGCAAACAGTGGTAAATCTAACAAATGTGGTTGATGATAAACACTGAAATGTTTTTATTTGACAGAAGTTGATGTAAACATTTTGAATTGATTCAGGACTTTAAGGCCACCAGGAATGATTACTTCCAAGACAGCTTTGTAAGATGGCAAGAATGATGTGTAAGTGTGTTCAAACTGATGCTGCAGGATTTTGAGGGAGATTAATGAAAAAGTGTCTTCTGATAATTTTCTATTGAAACATTGTTCATAGTTTTTATCGTATCATATTTTGTCTTATAACTTTGTGTGCGTGCGTGTGTGTGTGTGTGTGTGTGTGTCCTTTTTGAGACAGGGTCTCCCTATGCAATATAGGCTGGCCTTGAGCTCAGTTGTAGCTAGGCTGCTCTTGAACTTGCAATGGTCCTCTTGCCTCAGTCTCCTGAGTGCTGGAATGACATGCGCACCCACAACACCTGGCTTTGTCTTTATATCTTAAAATCTTCCATATGACTTATACAATATTGTGAAGTATTAAAGAATGCAAAATAGGAAAATAATGTCTGCTAATATACCTGTCCCAAATTTCACAATAGTCTACTCAATGCATACATTTGATCTGGAAATTTGTATCTTTCAGCTTGAGGAAATTATGTTATTTTCTTTGTTAACTTACTCCTTGTCTGTGTTTGGTTTTTGGTGTTGTTGTTGTTGGTTTTCTTCCTGAAATTCCTCAAACTCTTTGTCCTTTGGTCTCCTTTTTTGGAGATTGTCACTAATTTGTGTCTAAGTCTTCGGTTTGCTTTTTATTTTGACTGGTTTATTTTAAAGGAATAAATACCTCTTAATTCCTTAAAACTCTTCTTTAATTTTTCATTAGTATGTGTTTGTGATACACTTACCATGTAAAATTGGTACATACACATATAGAATCTTGAGGCTTTTTACTTCCCCTTGACCTCACCTTCCCCTTGTCTCTTCCCATCTTCAGATCCCTTCCTAGCTACACAAAATCCATCTCCATGCTTCCTATTGTCTTTATTTTGATGTATACCTTATTTATACTTTTCTCATAAGTTCCACATGTGAGAAAAACCACTCAATACTGAATTTTCTGGGTCTGACATTTCACTTAGCATTATGGTCCCAAGTTGCATCCATTTTATAAAAATGGTTCAATATCCTTTATGGCTCAGTAGTATTCTAGTATTATAGTTTGTATCTATATGTTCCTGAAAACCTTATACAGTAATATGTGGAATTTTTCAGAGGTAGATGATCTAGGGTATGTGAATATAAATTATAGAAATGCAGTAACTTCTGTATCAGTCCGCTGATTGAAGTAGTATAGTTCTGGGTGTGGCCAAATGGATTTACTGAAGACAGAGGACCCATTCTTGCTGTTAGTGGCAGCAACCAATAGGCTTATTGCCTGAATGAAATGAAAAAGATAAGCAGATTTGCTTCTGCTCTTTCCACTTGCCAAGCCATGAACTGTATCTTCTCTGCCATGCATGTTTGCCATACTGCTTCATAGTTCAGCCAGCCAACTATGAACTAACTTCTGCAAGCTATGAGCTAAAATAAACCTTTCCTCCTTTAATTTAATTTGCCCCAGAAACAAGAAAGTAACTAAGACATTCATTACGTATTTATACCACATTTTATCTATTCCTTTGTTTATAGATATATAGGGAACTACCAGGATTTAGCTGTTATATGTTATGCTGCTGTAAACATACATGTGGATACATCACTATAATATTATGTCCTCAACTCTTTTAGGAAGATACTCAGTAGTGGTACATTAGGGTTGAATGGAAATACTAATTTTAGTTTTTTGATAAATCTCCATGCTGATTCTAATAATACTTGCACTACTTTATATTCCCACCACAGTAAAGAAGGGGTTTTTTTTTCCCCCTCACAACTTTACTAGCTTTTATAGCTGTTTGAGTCTTTGAGGATAGCCATTTTTTTTGTGGAGTAAGATGGAATCTCAAAATTGTTTTTATTTACATCTCTTTTATGGCCAAAGATGCAGAAAACTTTTTCATGACTTCCTAGCCATTCATTTTCATTGTTTTGAGGCTGTTTATTTCAACTGTCCATTTTTAATGAATTGTTCATTTGGTGGTTATAATTTTTTGAGTTCTTTGGATATTGTATTTTTTCCTTTGTATATTCTAGCAATTAGTCATCTGTCTGAGGAATAACTGGGGAAATATTCCCATTCTGTATGTTGTATGGGAAACAATAAGTTATGTCTTTTCTATCAAACAGGAGCGAACCCATCTTGGATGCTAGCCCTTCCTAGATAGCCCTTTCTCAACACACTAAGTTACAGAAAATGCCCACTCAGTTCCAATCCTCATCACACAGCTAAACACCAAAGATATCTTATCAAGGGAATATTTTCTGTTCTCCAAACCCTCCCCTCTTCCAATTTGCTCTTTCTCCTCAGCAACTCCTCTGATTCCCCTTTGACTTCTCTGAGCCAATCAGGATAGATTTTGACCTCTACATCAGCCAGTAGGAAAGAGGTCAGCTCCTCTTCCTGAATTTGGAATCTACAACTCTCCTTGTCCTGCACACCTGCTACCACAAGCTTGTGTCCTTTTGCAAAGTATATAGACTTGTTGAGATTTTTTTGGTGTCTGAGTGCTTTATTGTCTGCCAATAAATTGAGTGTAGTGCTTATTTCCAACAGTTTGTCTCTTCACTCCTTTGTTTCCTTGTTTCCAAGGTTGTTTCCTTGCTGTGCAGAAGCTTTTCAATTTGATAAAAACTGAACCCTTTCTAAACCATGATCCAAAGTAAACTTTTCCTCCTTACATTTGTGGGTGTTGCATATTATGTCTTAACAGTGAAAAAGCAAGAAAGAAACATAGAGGCTGTATTAAATCTATAAATTGTTTTTGATAATATGGTTAGTTAGACAGTATTACTTCTTTCCATCTAGGTATGTGGGATGTTTTTTCACTTTCTGATACCTCTTAAATCTCTTTTGTAATTGTTATTTTAAAGAGAATGAAACCAAGCAAAATAAAACAATAAAGCCAATCAAAACAAAACAGTCTGATACAGGATTTCAAAGCAATTTAATAGGAAATCAACACTGGTTACCATAGGCCTCTTGCTGTCTTCAAAATAACTGCCCATACTCTCAGACACAGTAAAAATCATGCAAAACAGAACAGAATAGAACCAATAAAAACAAAACACAATAAAGGACTTCAAAACAAGATAGTAATAAATCCAAAATGGCTACCATAATATATCTTATCCTTGAAATAGCTGCCCATGCCATCAGATATAATAAAATCAAGACAAAACAGAATGAAATCCAACAAAACAATGAAAATGATACAAGACTTCAAAAAAAGATAATAGACAATTAACAATGGCTAGCACCTGCAGAAGGAGATCATCCATAGGTGCTACATTGCGCATTGTTTTCCCCTGAATAGATGATCAGATTACCAATTTTAGGTCTGCAAAGTCAGTGGTGCACTAAACACTATAAGCATTAAGCTTGTAACAGCTATACTCACAGCTTGTGTTTCTCCTCCAAATCAGCCAGTTGCTTACAGTGGGGTACAGCCAGGAGTGGAATTTGGCTCTTGTTCCCCAGTCCATGCCCTGGAAGGGGCTAGCATCTGGTTTTCTTCCTGCTGGCTTATGCATAACACTTGTAGGGAGGGCTTGCTTCTTGTTAACTTCTTGTTCTCCTCCCCTGCAGTCTGCAAATAGTGCCACTCATGGGAAAAGGCTGGTGTCTGGTTCTTCCTGTAGCAGCCTGTGCATGGTACTGAGTCATAGGGAGGGCTTGCTTCTTGGTGACTTCTTGTTGTTCTTCCCCTGCAGTCCGTGAATGGTGCCAACTCATGAGAAAAGCCTGGCATCTGGTTTTCCCCGCAGTAGCCCCTGCATGGCACTGAGTCTCAGGGTCTCGCTCTTTTTTTTCAGACTCTTAATTTTTTTTATAATAAATGTTTCACTACCTTCATTAGGTTATTGCTGGCTACTGAAAAAATTTCAAAGCTATTATGAATGGGTTTGTTTTCCTGCCTCCTTCCCCGTAAATTTATTGTTGGTCTGTAGAAATGCTACTGATTCTTCTGTACTAATTTTGTAACTTGTTACTTTGATGAATTTGTTTATTTCTTCTAAGTCTCCATTAGTGGAGTTTTTATTTGTGTCTCCTATGAAAAGAATGACTATAGCTAAAAACTGTGGAGCTGAGAAAGTCACTCCCTTCCATCTTTTTATTTTAAACAGCATCTTATAGCCAATCCTTCCACTGTCTGAAGAGTTAGAAAATGATTCAACACTAACTCAGGAAACATTTGATGCTTTATACAAGTGCACATATACATTGAATCCTCTGGCCTGACCTGTAGTCACACTCACCATGCTGAAATCTCATTAATAACTCACAAATATATACTGTATGTCATGCTTGTAATTAAGATCAGAGTGAATTCTGGGAAAGAATACATGTTGAGATTTCCTGAGGTGACTCAGTCTCCTGTCCATCATTCCTGTCAATCAACCTTATAGATTCAGGGGAGGGCACCTGAATCTTACGGAGGTGCACATTGTTCAAATTCTGAAAGCCCTACTTACTAGGGATTGTTATTGGCGCTGTGTGTTATCTTGATGTCAAGGGATTAAGGCATCCTTTTCCATTCTGTCTTCACCAAGCCTGGGAGATCCTACACCTGTGCAGCTGATGTCTCTGCAGAGATTTCCATGGAATCTTTGTTTTATGTTCACAAAGGAGAATAAATATCTGAGTTGCCCATAAATTCTCTGTATTTCCTAACACACTTCCAGATTGGCTTTGTGTAGAAGGTACTTGGCAATAGACTTTAGGGAAGTGCACAGCAGAGAAAGCACACAGCATTAGTTGAAAGCTCGCCTTAATCTGACTTCTCCAGGTTTTATCTGAGATAATCAAACAGAAAGATCTCTTTTCACATTAACCACGTGATACAGTGCAGACCATTTGGGATGGACAAAAAAAGAGTGGAGGTACAATGGCAGAGTTCAAATGATTTGGGAAGCATTATCTACCCTGGTTTGGCTTGAGAGGCAGAGAAATAGAAAAATCCTCGAGGTTTGGAAACACCCCGTAATTTCTGCACAGTGTGTTTTTTTCTCATTCAGCTAGCTCAATTGCCCAGTGTACCTGCTGGATCAGTGTCTTTCCATCAGTGATTTGGGATTCAGAGAAAATGAATGTGTCTGAAGTTTTGTTATGTTTTATAAGGAGCTGTGGAATTTACTGGCAGCTTGTAACGTTAGGCCCACAGGATGATGCTAAGTATCATAAATGACAAGATAGCTTCCATTAAAAGTTAAAAATTTTCTGGTGTATTGACAGGATGGATAAGCTTTTCTGGTTTTTATTATCAACTGGGTATCGAGGCTTTTTTCTCTGTTCCACATGCCAAGTGGATGGTAACAGTTCATCCTACTGGTCAGTTACAAATAAAATTGTTACCAGTTCTGTCTTTTTAGCATTCCTAGTCCTTTGAGATTTCATATAATTCCATGCCAATAAACAATAAGTAGTTCTTCAACTACTAAAACTCACACTGTGATACACAGCATAGGATTTTCACTTAAGAAATTTCAAGATTCTTTGAAGACCTTGTACTGAAATTTGTTAACTATGAAAATGTAATATTCTATGAAGGTTCTTATACTTCCACTGGTGTGATAGACTGTGGAGAATAGCCACAATAAGTTTGCCCCTTGAATTCATCCAAAATATCACCATATGCCTGTAACACAGTTTCAAATAGGGGATTATTCCTGAGCCTTCAGAAGATTAAAACTTAGGGCAGTTACACTTTTTGAAAGTGGGAGGAACTTATGTGATACTTAGGATTTGACTAGAGAAAAATTAGTTCTGCTAGAGGGTAACAAGATTGTTCTTGAAAGGTAAATAGAATATATAAAATCTCTAGGAACAACATCTTGTGACAGTATTCAATGGAAAGACTGAAGGAACCAAGCAAAACAGATAATAGAGAGTGATTATATTTGATTAACATTTTTGTATTTATTTTGTCATATGGAAATTAATGGCATTTTATTTTTCAGTAAGTAGTAATTCTTGCATGTTCTAAATCCATGTACAAACTCTTCACCTATATTTTTCTTCATGTATTTCTTCATGTATTTTCTTCATGTACATATAAGAACAACAATGAGTCTTTTGGTTCATATTAAACACTTGAGTATACTGGGGTCAAATAACTCATCAGTATTGGTGTAAAGCAGATGAATAAATTGTAGTGGCAGAGTAGTCTTAAATCCAGTGACTTGAAACCGAGATGTATCTTGAACATAATGAGGAAGGGCCATGATCATCCCCCTGGCCTGCAGAACTCTTTGTTGCGTCCAGCTGTTCAGAACAGCTTGAGACAGACTATTGACTACCACAAGCTATAGAACAGAGAAAAGTAGGTGACTAATATCTAAATCATATAGGAAATTTTGTCCTTTGAGAGGTTTTTATTGGTTATGAGCTTTTCCCTAGAGTTGTTTCCATATGCAAAGGATTGCTGGAATCAAAGTGAAATACATTAATATGAAGCAAATCTATGAAGAACAGTCATTGAGAAACCTCATTTATATATTCTAAAAAAGTATTGATGCACTTGGCATTTTATTTTTTTCAGACACCTACTTTTTTATTTAAAAAAAGATTAAGATAAAAGAGGACATAACAAAACAGGTCAGGACAGAACAATTTAAGCAACATAGTGTTTCACCACAAGACAATCCGACATAACAGTAGCTACCATAGTGTCTCTTTCCTTGAAATACTTGAGTATACCTTCATATACTATAGTTTCAAACATAAAAAGTGTAAAACCATTCAAGATAATGAAAGTATTAAAGGGTATTCAGAACCAACTAACAGAAAACGAACAAAGGTTACTACTATATTATCTCCTTGTCTATAAAATATTTTGTTTATACTATCATATATAATAAAATCCAATAAGATACAATATGATAAAGCCGATGGAGACAGAAGAACAAAAGCTTGGTGGGAGTCCTCAAAACAAGATATTAAATCATTACTAGCTATTATAATGTCTTGTTTTCAAAATAGCTGTTCATACCATCACAGACAATAAAATCAAACAACCCAGAATAAAACCATTCCAATTAATGAATGAAAACATTATAAGGCTTCAAAGCAATATAATGGGGAATCATGATTACCATATACTTTTATATATTCTTACCATTTCTTCCACTAGGGAAACTATTCAGTATTTATACATGTGAGTTTGATTTATTTCACTTATGAGTATGGTCTCAAGCTGCATCCATTTATTTATAAATATCTCAATGTGATCATTCTTTATAGCTGAGTAGTACTCCATTGTATAAAAATAGCATAACTTTTTTATCCATTCCTCAGTTGATGGACACTTAGGTTGTTTCCAAGATCTGGCTATTATAAATTGTGCTGCTATAAACATAGGTGCACATATATCACTGTTAGACACCTACTATTAACTTCATTAGTTCAGTAGTATATATTTAAATACCTGACATACACAATTTAAGAATAAATGGCTTATGGTTTCAGAGATTAAAATTGGTTGCTTTTTTACTCCAAAGGACAAATACCAACGTGGAAGACAACAAAGAAATGTAACTTTTATATGAGAAACTGGAAGTATGGGGCAAAATGTACCAGAAAAAAACAGGGAGAAAAGATAATGGCCTATCATGTCACTCCTCACAGAGCAACCAGACCCATCAGAGGTATGCTTTACTAGTGTTGTACCCACCTCTCATGACAAGATATTTATCAAGAGTATCACATGACTCCAGGTAGTATTTATAGTATATAATATTCCTAAGAATATTAATGTGTTGAAAGATGAGGAATTTCAACTTGTGTTTAGAATCTGAAGTCCTTATGTTTCCTTTCCTCAACATGAGGACATGAGTTTATTTGATAACTGTATTTTGGGGCACTTTTTTTTTTTTTTTTTTTTGGCTAAAGTGAGTAAATTGAGACATACAATGGGTGAAAAGTTTTGACCATGAAGACAACCACCTTATTGCATGGTTTTCACCTCTCACCACATTAGCCCTTCCATACCATTGTGCCCTGGCCTTGCCTGGACTCATGACAGTCTCTTTTTTTTTTTTTTTTTTTTTTTTTTTTTGTCTTTTTCCTTTTTATCGGTACCAGGGATCGAACTCAGGACTGCCAGCTTGCAAGGCAGGTGCTTATGCCGCTGAGCTAAATCCCCAGCCCCTCATGACAGTCTCTTACAGGGATTTTCCCATAGTGTATTAATTCTAAAACTTAGCATTCATGTGACCACAGTTTCAGGACCAACACACAGGAATAGCTGACTGCAGTAAAAAGGCAGGAGTAACTGGGAGTGGTGGTGCACCCTTGTAAATCCAGTAGTAAGGAAGATAATACCGAAGAATAAGGGTAAGCTCAAGGCCACTTGGGCTCTACAGTGAGTTTAAGAACAGACAGAATTACATGGTAAGACCCTGTCAGAAAAACAAAACGGTGTCAGCTTTGCAGGCTAGGAATAAACTCTGCTTAAATGCATTTTAGGCAGGATATCAAGCTGGGAGAGAAACTGTTTTACAAACGACCGGGTTATAATACACCATTTGAGCACCACTCACACCAGGAGGGATCTGTTTCTGTTGCCACAGCTCTGAAGGCAGACCGTGAAGCTGGAGCCAATCAGTGGTAAGGATGCAGGCTGCAGCAGCTGTCCAATCAGGTGGGCCAAGGGAGGCGGGCTCTGTTTCCTTGCACAGTAGCCCGGAGCGTGTACTGAGGGTGTCTCTGAGCGCCAGCTGATCTGGCTTCTCCACCTTGTTTTAGGATTTCTGCTGGCTGCAGGCTGCATTGGAAGGACCCTGGAAAACCCTCAAACCACGCAATGGTAATGGTGTGGGATGGTGTCCCGAGGTGGGAAGGACTGGGATGGGATGTGGCGAGGTTAACCCGGAAGTGTAGAAACCGGCGATGGCGGGTCGGAGCGTCCCTGCAAGCTGTGGCGTCTGAGTTCCTCCTCTTCGCTAGCATTGTGTGGCCTTGAATCTCCTGCCGTGGCTGAGTCTGGCCCACGTTGGGTACCCAGCGTCACGTCTCCCCACAGTTACCGCACCAGCCAGGAATGCAGTCTCAGCCCCAGCTCACAGTCGCATCTCCACCTGAGTGGGGAGAGTGGGAGTTATGGGCACACTCAGATTCAGGTGAAGATTGGACTGGAGGAGCTCTGGTGCGCTGGTTCCATGGTCTCATTCTTTCCTCCAACAGGGCTGGTGGACCCCAGTTTTATGTGTGCCTGTGCCACAGGATCGTAAGCCAACAATTTAGCTCCTCAGGCCAATGCCCCTTCATAAGGAGACTGAATCCTGAAATCTTCAGTTCTGTCCCCACATTGTCACACTCAGGATAGTTAATAATAAGTGCCGTGAGAATCCCAAGATAGGTTTAACGTGATTTTTGTTGTTACTCAGTGCTGCTGCACTTGCCATGTACGTAGTGGACTCCTGTGAAAAACACAGAACTGAAGACAAATACTATTAATTGTTTTGATAGCACCTTTTCTAACAAATATACGGTTTAAGTGGGGACTGTCCGTAGAGCTCAGAATGCAAAAATGGAGATGATGTTAATGTGTTATCTAAGGCAAGAAAAAGTCCTGTAAGAAAGTCAGGCAGTAACATGAAGGTGTGATTTGGGTAGGAGTGGAAGGGGAGAGGAGTGTAATTGCAGTAGCCATTGGACTGGTTATAGACAGTTGTTTGAAAAATCGAAATCTTCATTGTGGTGGGGTTTGTGTTAACTAGAGATATAGTCCTAAATGTGAGGACTGCAGGCATAGGAATACGTAGGGTTAAAGGTTTTCTCTGTTGGAAAGAGAAAAAAAGTGGGAGAGAAGGGGCTGGTAAGGGTGACAACCACGCTTACAACAGAGAATGCATTCCCCTGAAGTCAGAGTAGATTTTATGTGACATAAAGAATTGTGCCATGGCTCAGTCTGAGTGGATCAAAGAGCACAGCCCTTTAGAGAAGTCAGTAGAAGTTCGATAAATATGTCTTCTGTTACCACTTATCAGTTAACCTAATTATTTTTTAGGAAAAACTGGAAATTAGAAATGAAGCCTTGTTGTAGTCTTAAATATTGTTGGATATGGTCATCCAAGTGTGATGGAAAGAAATTTCTCCCTGGTACAGAAGATTGCAAAGTGTGGTTGATGTTTTTATTGCACAGAGTATTGGACTCAGGACTTTTGCTCCGAATTACATTCCCTACCCTATTTAATATTTTGTTTTTAAGTTTGAGACCAGGTCTCACTAAGTTGTCAGGCTGCAGTGAACTTCTGATCTTGAATAGCTTACCTGGAGTCCTGAGATTACAAGCATGTACCAACATGCCTAGCTAACGTACCAGTTCTTTAATTACCACTATTAACCAGGATTGCACTGCTTGATTAAATGAAACTTCAGTGAGGCCTGATTGCACCCAACTTTCATCCTGGCATTTGGGACACTGAGGCAGAGTATTGCAGTTCTGAAGCCAGCCTGGATAATGGAGCAAGACCCATACCAAAATAAAGTAAAAATACTTGGGCTGTATCTCCAATGTAATATAACTTGTGCAACATTCAGAAAGCCCTGAGTTCAATCTGAAGTACTGAAGAATCAAAGAAACACTGATTAGTATTCAGTGGAAAATTTACTTCAATTTTTGAATTTTAATGTTTGCACAGAAATGGTGTGTGTTACAGATTTGCTCAAGACGCTGGGCACAGTAGTGAGCTGCTGCTCTGTTAGTATGACAGGATTCCGAGTGTAAACAGCCAAAGTGGTCCTTTGGAGGATATGAAACTAATTGGTAGTTTCCTGTGTTGAGCACTGTATTACTCAGGTCCTCCTGAGGAACTGAACTAAGACACAGTATGAGCAGTTTGGATAAAGGAGCATTACTCTGCATTAGGGCTGGTTGGCTATTTATCTGTATATTTTGTATGATAGAGAAGTGCAGTGCTTTATTCTTATTGTCCACTTTGCTTTACCAGGACAAGGCAGTAAGATAGGAATTGATAATAAACAAACACAGTGCCAGTTTAACCACAACGCACCAAGAATGTACAATGTTGAAGAGAAAACTCCTTTCTTACTTTATGCGAATTCTGGGAACCATTCTGTCTGCCTTAATTTTGGGGAAAATATTTGACTATCTGATTTGGTTTTCTTTGTTTGTGTTTTGACTTGGCATTTTGTTGTATCTAGTTTTCCCACTGCTTCTTCCTTACCCTTAATCAGCTGAGGTCATGCCTGTCACATGCAAGTCTTGCGACCATTTTTCCTTTGTAATGACTTACATTTCTCTGGGGAAAGAGGTGATGATAAGGCTTTGCCATATGTTTCATATATGGCTTGATACTACAATCACTGAAACTCCCTTGAGTTTGCCTGAATTCTTCAAACTTTGTGAACAACTCTCTCATATTGGTATCTTGGAGAAAGCCATGGATTCTAGCCTGTGGAGAAGAGCACTGCAGAGATAAAGCACAGAGCTTCAGTTCAAAGGACCTCTTCATCTGGCTTTACACTCCCAGTGTGTATCATCACAGCACATCCAAACAAGGGATCCTTTTCTGGTTTACTCTAGTAGAATCTGAAAAGCAGTTTAAAGAGGAAGCCAGAAGAGAGAATGAGTTCAATATAGACTGGGAATTATTTTGGAGAATCAGTCAGCGTGGGTGTAGGGTGGAGAAGCAGAGAGTTGGTAGCTCCTGGGATCTTTACCCTCTCAGGGTACCATGTCATTCAGGAGCTTATGTGTCTATTGAACCTGCTAAGTCAGAAAATTTCAGCCACTGGTGATTTCATGCTTCCAAAAACATGTAGGTTCAATGTAATACCTTATTTGCCATTTTCATAATTATGAGAAACCATGGTTTTTGAATTCTATCAAAATGGTATAAGTGCCACAGGGAACATTTATTCTTACTGCCCTAGAACAGATTTAACAAAATGTCATAATTGCTCAGGAGCATGTCTGCTAGTACACAGAGTGTGTATCCATTAAAACCCAATGCACACTATTCATACCACCTCCACCAGTAGGTAGTTATTTCTATTCTCATAATCACCAACACCAGAGTTTCAAACTTCATGAATTTTATGAATATGAATTGAGATTCATTTCCATTCTTCTGTATTATTAGCACCTTTCTTTTAGGTCTTCATTTTTTTTTCCTGTGAAACCCTTGTATAAATTTTCTACTTATATATTGATGTTTATGATGGGGATGCTTTTCAATTAAATTCTTTTTTTCTATGTATTTCTTTGTTACTTCTAGAGAATGAAAATACTTTCCATCATTTTGCAGATTAATTTCATCAGTGATTTTTTTTTGCTAAACTTGTGACCTTTTTGTTTTCTTTCCAAATCACATTAAAATTTGCAGCTTTGCAAATTTATATCTGAAGTTTCTGCACTCTTAAATCAGAAAATCATTTTCTTATACTTTCTTCTACACTTTACTTTTTTTTCCTGGATACTGGGAATCAAACTCAGAACCTCATATTTGCCAGGCAGCTGCTGTGCCGCTGAACTATATCCCTAGCCCCACATTTTCATCTTTAGTATTTTTGTCATATATCTGACTGGAGTACATCTTTGAATGTTTGTGATGCACAAATCATGTTTACTTGGCCCATACAATACACAACTTACCACCATTAATGGATGATTAGTTTCCTCTTCCTCTTTATTTGTACTGCCAGCCTTAGCAAATCATAGTTTAGAGGACAGTAGAAATATTTCTTATAAATTTAGTGTTTACATGTCATCTGATGTTCAGACTTAAGTAACTATAACTTTGTAGTACATCCCAACTTATAGAAATGGATAGTTTTTCTCTTTATATTTATTTAAGATTTGAAAAATAATGTCTCATCCTCTGTTTTTTAAAAGGGATTCTAGAATAATTTGTGACATTTATAGTTCATTCACTGGTATTAATCAGTAGTATTAATGACGTACTTTGTAGTATTCATGCCATGTTATATCATCAAATCTAAGACTGTACCTTATTCTCTAAACATGCAGATAATGTTCCCCAGTTGCTTTCTTTAGGTTTTTTGAGAGAGGATCTGATTCTGCAATTCAGTTGGACCTTGAACTCACTCCATAGCCCAAGCTGCCATTTAGTTTGTGGTGATCTCCCTGTTTAAGACTACTTTGTGCCAAAATGTCAGGAGAGCAAAAGTTAATTAGGAGTAGTATTTTTTAATATGTTGCTGATTTTTAAAGATGTTGAAAATATTTTACAGAGATATATAAGTGCTTGAAAGAGTATGAATATTTCTAGGTGCTTACAGAATCTTTTCCTTGCAGTGATATGTGAGGGAGATTGTCCTATGTCGAATGAAATATTGACATAGATTGAGAGAAGCAGTTAGTGGACCATCCATTACCTTTTTATAGCTGACATTAGAAGTGTGCAAAATATGATACAACTTCAAGCTTCTAAGTAAATGTATTTTTAAAATGAAGTAGTTTCTTAAAAGTTCATATTCACATGTCATATGCATATTGCTGCACTTTTATTTCTATTAATAACAAAAATTTTTTCTAACTTCAAAGTTAAATTAAAAAGTAATTCTTAAACAAATCTAAACAAAGGATCTTTTTGTTTCTCTAGTTATTGTGTGTGTATTGACCTTGAGAAAAAGATACTATTTCTTCATAGTATGTGTTATGCCTGGGAGTCAGTTAAGTTTATTGATGCTGTAGTGATAGTGAATAGTAAAAATATGAGAAACAGTATAATTTTTTCCATTTGAAATTCTCTGACAGGATTGGTGTTTTTATTTTTGCCCTGAAATGTTATATCTTGATAATTTTTATCATTTCTATAAAGTAATTTCAACTCTTTCACTTGAATGCTTATATTACTTATTTGTCTTTTTTGCTTTCTTGCTTTCTAGTACCACACATGGATTTTGGGTTTCATGTGACAGAACAGTGGAAACTATCAATATCCTTGACTTATTTTTGGTCCTAAAAAATTCATGTAGAGGGTCTCCGTTAGTGTCCCATGTGTTATTTTTATGGTATAAGTGCTGTATCTAGTTGTTGAACGTTTTTGATTTTTTTTTAAGATTAGAGGCTTTTAAGAAATAATCAATAGAAATTACAATTTAGAAAATACATTTGTGCCTAAATTCAAGTAATTCCTGACATTATTCTTTGTTGATTTAGGCCTCTGATTCTTAACCATCCTTATCTTTGATAAAATAAAAACTTAAAATATTGTTCTGGACTGAGTTTAGAGCATTACACAGCCTAGGAAGCCATGGCACCTCTTACCTAAGTGCCAATATAACAGACTATTTTCTAATAAATCCTTGTATTTTACTGGGTGATATTGGTATAAAGGGCCTATAATTGTCTTTTCTGGTAAACATGTTGTCTGATTTTAAGTGAAGATTTATTTTAGGTGAAAATAGATTAGCTTGATGAAATTAGCTGCAAATATTCCTTGCTTTATAAAAAAAAACCCAGGCATGTAATGTAAAGGCAGCTGAGCATATCATTTTTCAGTTACCAGTTACATTACTATATTTTGTAGGTATAGCAAACATTCATCATGGGAAGTTGGTATATATATATATATATATATATATATATATATATATATCACATCTTGATCAATATCTTAAGGTTTCAATGAAACAGTTGTCTCATTAGAAGATGAATTTACAAAGGTAAATTTTTTTTGATTCATTTCAGTTGCTTACCATCTTGTTGGATTTTTTGGCATTGTTTTTCATATTCCATGTTTGAAAATGTGTGTGTGTGTGTGTGTGTATATATGTTTTTTTTTTTTTTTTCTTTTTGGTACCAGGGATTGAACTCAGGAACTCACACTTGCCAATCAGGCACTTGTGTCACTGAATTAAACCCCTGGCTCCCAAAATTTATGTTTCTAAAATTCATGTGTACTACTTAAATTCCAATAGTGACAATTTAACTATTGTCTTTTATTTCTCTTATAATATCCTTGCTTGGCTAGGTGCAGTGTTGTGCACGTGTGATACCAACATTCCAGCTGCTATATGTAACAAAATCAAAATTTGATGTTCAGCATTGGTCACTTTGTGACTCTGTCATTCAAATTAAAATGTCTGTGATGTTATAAATAGTTCTTGTTTTCTTTGTGACTTTTGCTGTTACCCCTGTCTTGTTCATCTTTTCCAGTATATTGATTCCTGCTGTATTAATTAATAGTTGTATTTTACTCCTAAAGTGTATGGCAAATATATATTTCAAAACCTGCATATTTAACTGAAAGGTATTTAATTTGAATTTTAATTTATACATTATAAATTATTACCTAATCCTAAATATTTCTAAGGACATTTCATTACATACTTTGAAAATAAGAGATCACTTAAGAAATTTTGTATGAAAAATATGAGTTAGGTATTCTGAGTTGGTGTTCCCCAAAACTGAAGAATGAATTCTAAGGGACAATGAAGGTTAAGAGTAGGAAATATTGATTGAGAGAGATAGCTTCTCAGAAACAGGCTGGGTCCAACATGAATTGCTATGGACCTGTCTTTACAGTGGAAGCTTTATAGAGCAAAATCATGAGGAAGGTGCAATGTGGAATAAATTATTATCAACCAATAAGATTACAACTATGTCTGCTTAGGTAATATTGATCTAATGGGGAAGCAAGTCATGTAGAAGGTGTATATAGAACAAGGAAGCAGTGAGTCAGGAGATCCTGGTCACCCACCTGGGTGACTGACTGAAGTCTGTCTATACTTTATTGGAGCAGGTGATACCAGTTAGAGCATATTGCTTATCTCTTGGGAAGGAATATAGACCTGGTTATTCTGTCTTTATCTTGAGGCCAGGCTTTCAACAGATATGCCTCCAACCACAATCATAATGTATTATTAGTTTCTGTACTTATTCCCTCCAGGACCTAACCCTGTCTGACAGCCTATAATATTTCAATATAAATTAGCTGTCTACAATAGTTCCCCCATCTAAGAGGTATCCCTATCTGCCATGAGGAGGGACAGGGCAATGACTGTTCTGGCCATTGTTATCTAAAGGGAGTCATGGTTGTGATCAGCAGTCAGAAATACTCTACAGTGGGTCTAACTAAAGGTCTTCCATAGATGCCATGCATTCTCATCTTGGATGGGCATATAGCTATCAGTCTGTAGGAGACAAGACCAAAGAAACAATTATATGTGGGCCAAATAATAAGATCAACGACTATTATGACTATAACCACAAGTGTTTCCACCAGGAACTCAGTATTAGCCTCCCACAAACAGGGTAAGAAGAAGGTCCAGGGAACTTCAACATTCCACATTGCATTAACCTATCATTTAATATGTTAAACAGTCATTGAGATATTAGTGAAAGTATCAGGAGTATATATATAACATTCAACTTTTACAATTAATTGCAGAAGTACCCTCCTTGCACTGATGTTAGAATGACTAATGCCATCTGATTCTGGAGGACAGTCTGCCTCATTAACTTTACTTTCTCATTTAGGAGAGAGAGGTCAGTCAAAGTGTCATTGAAGGTCCATTGAGTATAATTAGTCAAAGCCTTAAAGTGTTCCATGATATCCTGTAATCGTAGGGAACAAATAAAGATAGAAGCCAAAGTGAAAGACACTTCTGGACCATTGATGTCATAGATGGGGTAAATTTGAAGGTTTGTTGACATTCCTGCCTTGTAAACATGCAAGTCCCAGGGTACATCTCCCTATCTATCCAGGAGGTACCCAGGGCCACATTTTGGTTCCTCAGGACCAGCAAGTGCCACTGAAGGGAGGTTAAATTAGTCTGTTGCAAACCAGTGTTTGACCTGTAAAGTTATATGAATACAGTAGTCGGGGGGTATCCATGTAGTATGTATGTAGTAGAGTTAGGCCAATGAGAATTGGAGTGATTTCTTTGTTCTGAACATAAGGGTGTCTTTCTACTAAGTTGTCCCTTAGTTGGAGTTAACCACATATAATCATCCCATATCTGAAAGTAGGCATCTTTATATCTGATTATTGGCTCCCATGATAGGACCCTTATACTTACTTAATATGGGTTCTGCTAGAGTCTGTAGAGAGGCTTCAGTGTGGTTCTTAGAAAAAATTTGATTACATTGAGGATCATAGAAAATATAGTTTATAGGACTTCCAGTTACCTTGTAACAATGTGCAAAACTAAACCACTGAATTTTTTCATGCCTCATTAATGTAGTCTTGTAGCACATTCTAGTATTACAAATTGAAACTAAATCTAAACCAGTATCTTTGCATACTTAAAAGAGAAACACTTCCAAAAAATATGGTATATAACATCCCAGTTCAAATATTTGCACAGTATATGCATAGTATGAGAGGCTTAATCATCTGTGTCTGACTGCAGTGGCACCAAATGCATGCACTTTCTTGTACTCAAGTGTTAGAAAAATTCAATTAGTTGCTAAAGTTTTGCTTATGCTAAGAACTTTATTATTAAATAAGTGAGGAAAGAGGCAGAGTAATGGAGTAATGCACACAAAAAAATTGCTCCTTAACATAGAATTTTCATGAAATAGTTTCCTTTACTTAGGCTCATATGCTCCAAATCCCTGTGCTTGCTGCTAGGTGCCACGGCCAGCGCGGGGAAGGAGTCAGGCGAGAGACTGAAGACGCAGGGAGACCAATTGCTCAGGAGGCAAAAGGAGATTTATTAAAGGACTCCAGAGTTTTTATAGTGTTTCAAAACAAAGAGCAGTACAAGTCACTTCAGGACACTTTCTTGTGCATGCAGCAAAGGTAAACATGTTCTTGGGCCCATGAGAAACTTCTTTGTTGTGCAGCCCAGGAGATAAACATGTTCCTGGGCCCATGAGAAACTTCTTTGCTTATGTTATGAAGCTATTCCCAGGTTAATATCAGCGTGATGCTTTGTCTAGAAGGCTGAGGTTACTGCAGGATAAGGAACTGGTTGAGGTCCAGCTTCAGTGTGTGGTTTTCCACACCTGTTCACTGCCGGACCCCTGGTTCCTGCTCCCAACAGCTTGCCACTAAAAATCATAGTGCCCATATATTCAGGTAAAAAGGTAAAAGGATTTATTCACATCTATCTGCTAAGAGACAGAGAGGGTTATTTGTCTGAAACCACCAGCTCTCCATTTACAGGGGCAAGGGTCTTCTTCAGTTAAGTACAGAGGGAAGGAAGAGCAGACATAATGGAAATCACACTTGCTCTGCCACATTTAGCCATCTTTAGCTCATCATTTCCTTTCTCGTAACTTCCTAATGTCAGCATCTGCATATTTTGTTTATTTATCTGGGCTGAGGAGAGACAGAGGAAGATGTTAAGGCCCTTGCCCTAAGGAAGACACTTGTCTGAAATATATTTAATACATTCAGATATACTCTTTATACATTTTAAGAAACAAAGAATATATTAAATCACTTAGGGAAAGCTGTCAAATGGACTTTATTAGATCTAATAAGCAAACTTCATTACCTCCACTTCCCTTGTAATAAGACATAGGGGAGGTCTGTTAACCTCAACTTCTGCAAAGTAGAATAACCACCAGAACTAGAAGCTGTAGTCCTGTTAAACCACTCTTGTTTAAGAAAGTAGTCCTAATAACATTTTGAAACAAAGCAATTCTGAAAAATGATACACAGCTCCTCAAACACACAACCAGTGTCTATCCTCTTAAAAATCTCTTAATCCAAGTTTTTAGGTCATGAAATGGTTCAAGAACCTCAAAAGAAACCTTACAATAAATTGAAGCCCAAGAGGGTTACATATTTCTAATAGTACTCAAACTGTATTGTCCAACCTACAATAAAGGTGGTTATAAGAAAAATAAAATGAAAGCAAAAAGAATGCCAAAGCAAACAAAAACAAATGAGTACTAAAAAAAAAAAACCTAGAAATTGTATCTTCCTCTCAGTCTCTTCTTGCACTAATCAGGGACCTCAAAATGACCTGCAATATATTCTGATGCTTGTAAGTGGTAAAGGTGCTTACCTCACCACAAATGCTCCAGAGACCAATCAGTGCTCCCAAACGACCTGATTATGTCCAAAACGGCCCCAAATAGTGGGGCCCAAAGTGAGCTTGCCCAAAGTGAGCTAGTGAAAAACTGAAGAGAAGCTCTCCATTGTGGAGAGAGAAGATTCCTGGAATGCACCTTCTAAGGGAAAACACATGGAACTGATCAACTTTCCAGACCACCTTTATTCTTTTTTTTTCTTTTTATCGGTACCGGGGATCGAACTCGTTGCTTGCAGGGCAGGTGCTTATGCCGCTAAGCTAAATCTCCAGCCCCACCACCTTTTTTCTTTTACCGCCAAGAATTTATAGAGAGCTGATTTTATGAACAAGAAAGGAGGATGATTTTCAGGTTAAAAACTGTACCCAACAGCTTTTCCAGGCCCTTAAAATGCTGAATATTGGCCAGGCAGGAGCAGTCAGTCTCTCTTCTGAAGTGACTTTCAGGATGCCTGTCTCTCACATCACTTAGTGTGTGCCAAACTAGTACTGGACATTCAGGCTCATATGCTTACATTCATCTCATTGCTGACCAAATTGAAAGAAGCCATGTATTAGGGGAAAGGGGATAAAAAAAAACGATATATTCAGAGCTCAGAGGAGATGGAGAGCCTATTTACCTCAGATCACACTGTCTATTAAGAGGTGGGCAAGGGTCTTTTGCAGGAAGACACATGGGAAGAGGAGCACAGAGAGATGATGCAAATCTTCTCACTTCATCACTTTTAGGCATCTTTACCTCATTGTCCCCTTTCCTGGAGAAAGGAAACTGGGCTTCAGGCTTCCTGGTGTCAGCTTCTGCATACTTTGCTCATTCATCTGTCTGAACTGAGGAAAGGTGGGGAAGCTGTTTACATTCTTGGCCTTAGGAAGTCACTTATCTCTAAATGAAAAACCTCATAGATTTTTAAAAATTGTTTTTTACCGTACTGGTAACAATACCATTTCCTCTGTTCTACAACCTAAATTTTCACCCGTGTGTCTTCACTTTGTTTTGGATCTCAACAGGTAAAACAGTGATGCCTGTTCAGATGTACTCATCTCTTTCTCAGTGCATCCTTTTTGGTTTCTTGGCTTTCTTATGGCAGCTCCAGTCAGTTTTCTTCCTGCTGTACTTGCTGAAATACCTTACACTGCAGGAGAATATTCTCATCATGGTACTGTCTGTAGTAAATACAGATTACACATGTCCATGTACTTTTTAACCTACTTTCTCCATCTTTAAAGTCATGGACAGTATATTTATTAATGCCTAGCAACCAGGGGTGCCTCTAATTATTATCACCTGTTGTCTTAGACTAATAAGATACTCTTTTTTAAAAAATTTTATTTAAGGAGAAAAAGAAAAAACAAAACAAAAAGGGTACAAGTTATACAGAATTTTTTAAAAAACAGTAGGAAATCACTAGTTAATAGATTACATATTGTCATCTTAGAAATAGTTGTTCAAGTTACAAAATTAAAGTATATAAAGTGAACATTCAAACAATGAGACTGCAAACAGTTCTGTTCAATGATCCAATAAAAACTCAGTAATACCGTTATCTGTCTTATATGCTTAAATATACATGCAGTTATATCCTTTAGAGCACTTTCTTTTCCTCTCTTTTTTACAATGACAATTACACATTTTGGGTTTTATTACTCCCACAGTTCTTACTACTTTTTTTGAAGAGAGTAAAACCAAATGTGACATAACAGAACAGAGTCAGTCAAATCAAAAGGATAGACATAATAGATAATGTAGAAACAAAATACAAGGTAATCAACAGTGGTTACCATACTGCCTCTTGCTATCTTAAAAAGAATTGCCTATATCATCAGTTATAATAAAATTGAGCAAAACAGTAAAGAACAAAACCAAAAGAAAGTCTTTCCCATAAAGGACCAACTTGGAAGTTTTGTGTCCAGGGATGTAAAATACAGTGGTCTCTGTGATTCTCTTTTCTCCTGTCCTTCTGTCTCTCTCCTTCCTGCTTCCCCTATCAGCTGTTCCATGTTCATTTTCTTCCTTGTATGTTTTACTCTTCTTTTTTCCTTCTCCCATCCTTTCATCCTTTATTCTTCCTCGCTCCCATATCCCTTCTGTCTTCATTCCCTCTTTTTCACTTTCCTCTCTTCTTCCTTTTGTTCATTGTTTCTTGTACTGTGAATAACTCCAAATTCTTTGAACATTTATAATCATCTAAGTATTTTATTTTCTGCTGACTTTACTAATATATAATTTACCTACCGTTTGATTCATTCATTTAAATATATAAATAATCATCACTGCAGTTAGTTTAGAATATTTTCTTTTATCTCCTACAAAAACTCTACCACCTGCACTAATTTGTCCATTTTTCCCAAGCCAGTGATCCAGTAATTTACTGAGCACTTTATAGATGTGTAGCATTTATCATGAGGTCATTTCTCTTGTGGCTGAATGGTATTCTTTTTTATGAGTACTTTACATTTTGGTTATTCATTATTAGTTCATATACATTAGAATTATGTCTTCCTTGTAGATTTTATGAATTAAACATTCATGTATGAAATTCTGTGGGCATGTATTTTAATATCTTCTGTTCATATGCCTATAAGAAAATACATGAGAAATATGAATTCTTGTAATTTTATACTGATTTTTTCACACAAAACTCAATGTTGAAATCTAACACCCTATGAGATATACTAAACTTCATCTGAGTATAAATGTGCAGTTGAGGCACTTGAAGTGCAATTACAAATGTATAAATTTTTTTGATGTCCCCTTTGTTGAATAATGGAATTGGAAGAGAGGGATAAAAGAGCCCACATATGCATCCTAGGTCTTTTTCCCTGGGATGATCTGTGTAAAATCAAGAAATTTTCCAGCCTAGAGAAAACTGTGAGCAAAAGTAAACCTCCTCATTTTTTCTGTGAGGCAATTTCTGTAAAACAGAAGTGGACTGAGATAATACCTGTATATTTCCTTATTATAGAAACTAGAAGTATATGTTTGACGTGACTGCCCATTTATATTTTGAATCTTTATCTTTATTAGTACATGTTTACAATACATAATGTTTACCTTCATTGTGGAAAGTTGGTACATGCATTGTATTTTTTAGCCCTTTTACTTTGCCTCACTCTGTGCTCCCTCCATCTCTTAGCCTCTTTTTCTTCTGCAAGAGATTAATCTCCCTTTTTCCTGTTATCTCAATGATGCTTAAGTTTTCTCCATAGCCTCAGAAGAGCTGTTACTATGTGTTTTTTCTGGCTGCTCTCTGTGGTACCATGACATTAATTTCGGCTCTGATCATTTTAATTTCCTTCAGCATACAAGCTTTGGATTTAACTTGTTCTTAAGTTTGAGGTTCAACATTAGATTATTTATTTGAGCTCACTCTGTTTTGCTGATGTGGTAATTCACAACTATAAATTTTCCTCATATGACTGCTTTAATTGTATCCCATAAATTCCACGTGCTTATATAGTTTTTGTGGTTTCTTTTGCCGTTTATTACCAATTTCATACTAGTCTGATCTGATAATGTGCAGGGGATAATTTCCGTTCCTTTACATTTATTTAAGATGTGATCCCTTTCTAAGAATTGTTTCATTCAATGATTTGTCAACCACAGCGCTGCATTCTAGAGCTGATATTGTATCTGCACATTGGTTGATACTGCATATCCTTTCAATAGAAGTTTTAATTTCCTGGATACCTCTGTGCATCTGATATCTATCTGGATCTCATTATTAAGGTTTTTGATCCTAACCCTAACCCTGACTCTTAAGTTGCTTAGGATATATTATAGAAATAATTACCTGGGCCAGTGGACATGAGTGAAGCTAAGAGACTGTTTTAAAATGTAAACAAAGTGTGAATTTCCAGGCACAGAGCAATTCTTTGGGGAGTTACACATTTTGAAAAGGAGAGCAACTTCTAAGATGCTTACGGTTTCTTACAGAAATGAGTACCTGGGTCATTGAATATTAGTGAACTCAAGAGGTGCTTTTAAAAATATAAACAAACATGGAAATTTTCAAGCACAGAGCAATATTCAACTAGAATTGAGGGAAACACCAATGCATAGGGGAAAAAAACCTGGATATTGTCCATTTGATCAGTTGGTCTTGACATGTTGTCATACAAAAAGTAGTTTTGTGACAGCATTCCAGCATGATGTGATAGACTCTGCAGCCTTACGTATGCTGTATGCTAGCAAGTACCCTACTGCTGAGCCACAACTCACAGCCCTATTTTTAATAAGCAGTAATTATTTTTAAATTTTAAATTCATGTAGAGTAGTTCAGAATTTTCTCTACTTCATGTGTAAACTGGGAAGGAACGCAAGGGTGCTTCTTGTTTAGTACTGAAAGATTTCTCTATATTGGTGAGAAATAGGCAAATAACAAGAACTTGGCAACACAAACTTAAGGCCAATGACTTTAAGATGCTACTCATGTTAAAAAGAAAACAAATGGTGTTAAAGAGTTCCTCTTAGTGCATCTTGCCCTGAAAACGTGCTTGCTTATAGCACCTATGAGCACAGAACAGCTGTAGAAGGACTGATAACTGACAAACTGTATAGTGCTGGAAAACAGGTGTCTCATATGCCCATGGATTTGGTGGTCTGTAGTTTCTTAAGTTGTTACAGGATTCAGTGTGGCTTCTTTTCTCATAAATTCTTGGGTTTTCTCTCAACATTTTACTGTTGACAGATAATAGTTTGTACACACAAAATCTGAAGGGTGAAGGGAATTCTTAAAGATTTATCTAAGTGCTTTAGATTAGTCACATATAATAGATTGTATTTGTGTTGATTTTATAATATGTGTTTTTAGGTTCTGACATAGCCCGATATGAGTGTATGGCGGAGGTTTAAATAAAATGAGACAAATCATATGATTTTAGGGCTCCAGAAAGGTCAAAACCCTTTAGCTGAGCTCAAGAATCTGAGGGCTAAAACAGAGAGTTCTCTGGACCACCCACTTTATTAGGTCCAACAACAAGGGGCCGAGAAACTGAGGAAAGTGCAGGCAATGAGCAGGATTTTGGGAGTCAAAGTAGTCTCCAAGTAATGAATCAAGTCAATTCAGGAGAAGTGTCTTATCATGAAGACATGGTAGGAGTGAGACTGTAGGAGTAATTCCTGCAATAATTCCTGTCTCTATCTGCTTAATTGTTGTTTGAGCCAAGTGTCCTCAGCTGTGGCCTATCTTGCCCTTTGAGGTATCTCTGGCCTCACAGGCCACTACAGGCCTCAGCCAGGAGTCATAGAGGTTCACTTACTATGAATCAGCTCCCATTGCCAGGCAAGGGGGCCGAGGCCTAGGACAGACTCACAGATAAACATAGAAAGCCACTAGTTAATTTTAAATCCTGCTCAGAGTTGCTTTGTAGTGGTCTCCAACGATGTATCACTTACACAACAGAAGAATAGAATTGTTGGCTTATAATTTAATGATGTTTGTCCAAATTCTCCTTGCTCCAAAGAAGTACCATGGTAAAGTGAATGGAATATTAAAGCTGCCCACCTCCTGGAAGGCAAGACAGGGAAAGTCTGAAAGGAAGGGCCGGGAGACAGATACAATCTGAAGCACCTCCCAGTGCCTTCACCATATTGTGCAGTGACAGTGACAAGGTGGTTGGAAGATTCCTGGCTCATATGGAAAACTTGTATATGGGTGCCACTTTGGGATGGGTGCCCTGTATGTAACCTTTAAGCAGAGTTGGTGTTATTTGTCCCTAAAATAAAGCATCGAATGCTTCATGTGTTTGGAAGTTGGTTGGATTCTGTGTGAACTGTCTGATCAGTGTGTACATCCATTCATGATTTTGGTAAATGAACATGCTCTTAAAAGGCATGAGATGGTTGGGAGTAGGTCCCTGGTGGTATGGCTTAGAAAGTTATATGCTTCTCTTTGGCTCCTCTCATCTTTCTGCTTCCTTTTGGACGAGTTGAATGGCTTTTCTTTGCCACTGTGTCTTCCTTGGTGCCTGTCAATAATGAACTGAAGCTTTGAGCCAAACTAATCTTTTCCTCTTTTAAGTTGTGGGTATTGGATATTTTGTCTTTGGGATGTGAAAGTGGCTAAGTGTTGCTAAATTTGGTAAATGTCTAGGACACTACATTTTACAACATGTCTTCTCAACTCTAGAACTCACTGTGATGACACTGAACTCTTGAATTCCAAAAAACTGCGCTATACCTGTAATCCCTGCACTCAGGAGGCTGAGACAGGAGGACTGCTGCAAGTTCAATGCCTGCCTGGGCTATAAAGTGAGTTCAAGGCTAGCCTGAACTTCATAGTGAAACTCTTGTCTCAAAAAGACAGAAAAAAAAGACATTGTAGGGTGTGAAGGAAGGCCATGATAATCTGAAGAAAAGTTTCACATTGCTGGATACAAGTTTCACTGATACAGTGCTTGCTGTGTATGCTTAAAATTCTAGGGTTTATCCATGACAATGCAAAATATATGTGAATAGATTCCATGTAGTTATGAATGCCAACAAAGAAAGAAAGAATGTTACAAATTTTGTAAAGAAAGATGAATGTAATCCTGCAAAGGACGACCATTAGCAGATACTGATTTTTTAACCCACACTGAGAATTTCTTTGATGTAGGACATTCACATGTTGTATATGTGATTTGGGTGCTACCAAAAAGAGATACTTGTGGTCTCTCAGATAATTGATACTGTCCATGTGTGGTTTGTGTTTGGTCAAGATGGCAAAGGCCCACCAAAACACACACACAACCAGTCAGAATTTAGGGATCGGAGCGGGACCGCTGGAAGTGGCTCCTAAAGGAGTTGGTTGAACTGGATTTTTATAGATGTTAGTGGGATGGGTTTTGATGGGGTGATACAAAGAGGGAGAACGAGTCTGGGAATTGAAAACAGCTGGGTAGCAGAGGCAGCGGTTTTGGCTTGCTGTTATAAAAAAAGCCATATCTGGGTGCATTGGGCTCCAGCAGACTGAGCGGGGCAGTAACAGGATGTAGGAGTCAGTTTGTGGTTATTCCGAGATCTCAGGTGTTGGACATGATTATTCCTACAATGTGGGCAGCTGGGGTGAGCTGGAGTCAGACCTATGAATTTGGAGACACTATTTTTTTAAAAAATGAAAGCAAAATAAGACAGGACTTTGTATTAAAGCAGTACTGCAGTACAAGGAGAGCCCCAAATACAGATCTGTAAGGGCATCAATACTTAGGCTTACAGAGGTTGTTTTGGAAGGATCGAAAAGGAGTAAATACAGTGTGGGAAATGAGGGAACGATGGAAAGTAGCAAGGCCAGCTGGTAAACATGGGAAGTTTTCTCTTCATGTCAGAATGATCATAGTGAAACTTTAAAAGCAGGACTGTATGCTAGCTTTGCTTGAATGTGGACATATAATCACCTGTCTAAAGAAAACACAAAAATTTAGAAAATATTAGACTAATACGGGGGCTGGGGATTTAGCTCAGCAGCATAAGCACCTGCCTTGTAAGCAGGCAGTCATGAGTTCAATCCCCGGTACCGACAAAAAGGAAAAAGACAAAAAAAAAAAAAAAAAAATTAGACTAATATGTCGTCACTAGTGATCAGTTCACTTCATTATTTTTGAACCCATATTAGAAATTCAAGTTTGTGTCTGTTGTGAGTTAAAAATTTATTTGAATAACATTATCAAATTGTCATGGGAAACGTACTCAGGTTTGCACACAGGATATTCACTCTGATCTACATTCAGCCCCCTTTTTTATGAGTGACATTGAGTTTTAAAAATTTTATTTTAAAGTGAAAGAATAAAACAAAAGTTCACAAACAAGATAATAGGAGAGTAACAATGTTTAATACATTGTATATTATTATCTTCTCAGTAGTTACTGTGAATTCAAACAATATTCACACAAACCTTTCTTTTCAATGAACTTAAAAACTCTACTAGTATAATTATCTTAACTATTTTGTTTATATATTTTTCCCTTCCCTTTTCTTCTCTTCTTTTCCCCATTCCAGTTTCTTTTCCTTTTGAACAGTATCTGTTATATATTTTGTATCTTATTTACTCTTTCAGCTTCTCACAAAGAAACAATACAATGTTTATACACCAGTCTGATTTATTTCAAATATGAGTATAGTCTCGAGTTGTATCCATTTACCTGTAAAAGTCTCAAGTTTATCCTTCTTTATGGCTCAGTAGTACTCCATTATATAAAATGACTACATCTTTTCTAATCTATTTCTCAAATGATGGGCATTTGGGTTGTTTCTAAGATTTAGCTATTGCAAACTGTGCTGCTGTAAACATGGGCGCCCATATATCACTGTGGTATGATGTATATAATTCTTCTGGGAAAACAGTTTAGGATAAATATATCAAATGGAACCTCTAACCCAAGTTTTTTGAAGAATCTCCATATTGGTTTCCACAGTGGATATGCCATTCTACGCTACTATCAGCAGTGGAGAAAGGTTTCTTTCTCCTCATGATCACTCTAACATTTGTTGTTGTTGATTTCTTGATGATAGCCATTCTTTCTTGAATGAGATAGAATCTCATTGTTTTAATTTACATTTCGCATATGCCAGTGACGTTGAACATTTTTTGATATATTTATTTGCCATTTGTATTTTTTCATCTGAGAAGTATGTATTCATCTCAGATGCCCATTTGGAATTGGATTTTTGAATAGGGGGGAGGCTGGTTTCAGTTCTTTATATGTTTTAGATGTATGTCCTTTGTCTCAGCGACAGTTGGTTATAACTTTTTCCCACACTGTGGGTTGTCTTTTCACTCTGTTGGTGATTTCTTTTGTTGTGTAAAAACTTTTTAGTAAGATGAGATTCCCATTTGTTGATTCTGTGTAGTATTTACCATGTAGTCTAGGTTTTGTTCATGAAATCGCTATCTACACCTATGTCTTCAAGATTTGTACTTATTTTCTCTTCTAGTAATTTAATTTTTTTCTGTTTTAATATGTAGGTCTTTGATGCATTTTGTTTACTGCATAGTAATAGACATGTGTCTGGCTTTAGTCTTGGCATGTGGAATGCCAGTTTTTCCAGCACCATGTATTCGGGAGGCTGTCTTTCTTCCTGTGAACATGTTTGGCCCATTCTTCAAAGATAAGGCAGCTGAGTGTATTGTTTATAGTTGTATCTTTTATTCTGCTCCACTGATCTTCAGGTCTGATTTTTTGGTTTTTTGTTTTTGCCAATGCCATGTTGATTTTATCACAGGAACTTGGTAGTATAAATTCTAGTCAGGAATTATGATGCCCCTTGCTTTGCCTTTGTTGTCTAGAATTCCTTTTGCTAGTCGAGGTCTCTTCTGATTCCAAATGAATTTTAGGAATGTCTTCTCTAGATCTGTCAGGTATGTTAATGGTATTTTGATCAGGATTGTACTAAATTTGTGTAACAATTTTGGAAATATGACCGTTTTCACTATGTTAGTTCTCTTATCCATGAGCAAGGAATAGCTTTCCATATTCTGATATCCTCTTGCATCTCCTTTTTCAGAGTACTGTAATTTTCAATGTATAGATTCTGTTAGATTGATTCCTAACTATTTTATTGGGGGGAGTGGCTGTTGCGAAGGGTGTGTTTTCCCTAATTTCTCTCCCTGTGAGTTTGATACTTGTTGTACAGGAATGCTGTTGACTTTTGAGTTGTTGGCTTTGTATCTTCAACTATGTTACTGAATTTGGTTATTAAATCTAGAAGTTTTTTTGGTGGAGTTTTTGGTGTCATTTATGTAAAGAATCATGTCACCTGCAAATAATGATAACTTCATTTCTTTCTTTACTTTCCTATCCTTATTCCTTTTATTTCTTCCTCTTGCCTAATTGTTCTGGCTAATGTTTCCAGAACTATGTTGAATAGAAGTAGTGATAGTGGACATCCTTGTCTTGTTCCTAATTTTAGCATGAAAACCTTCAGTTTTTGACTGTTTAGTATTATATTAGCTTTGTTTTATCATCGAAGGCTTTGATTAGATTGAAATAAAGACCATCTATTTCAACTGTCTGCAAGGTCTTTATCATGAATTGGTGTTGAACTTTGTCAAGTGCTTTCTTTGCATCTATTGAGATGATCATGTAATTTTTGTCTTCAGCTCTGTTAATATGCATATTACATGTATTGATTTGAATATAACTAAACTCCCTGCATCCCTGGGAGGAATCCTACTTGGTTTTGTTTTGTTTTTTCGATACCACAAATGGAAATCAGGACCTTGTGCTTGCCACGCAGGCATTTATGCTGCTGAGGTATATCCCTGACCTTGTTTAATCTTCTTGATAATTTGCTATATTCTATTTGCCAGTATGTTGATAATTTTTTGCATCTATGTTTATGAGGGTAATTGGTTTATAGTTTTCTTTTCTGGTTTGGTTGCTTCTCTGTTTTAGATTTCAGAATAATGCTTGCTTCCAGGAATTGATTGTGGAAGTATTACTTCCCTTTCAATTTCATTAATGTGTTTCAGCATTAGTGGAATTAGGTCTTCTCTCAATTTCTTATGGAGTTTACCAGTGAATCCATCAAGGCCTGGGCTTTTCTTTAATGGTAGGTTTTAAATTATATTTTCAATTTCATTGACTCATGCTAGGTTATTTAGACTGCATCTTCTTGATTCAGTTGTGGTAGTTTTTATGTGTCCAGGAGTCTGCCCATTTTTTTCCTGTGTTTTCCATGTTATTAGAGCACAGATTTTTGAAGTTCATATTGATAATATTCTGAATTTGAACAGGGTCCATTGTGATTTGGCCCTTTTCATTCCTCATTGATTGAATTTAAGTCTTTTATTTTTGTATAAGGTTAGTTAGTGGTTTATTAATTTTATTTAATCTTTAAAAACACCAACTCTTGGACTTATTGATTCTTTGTACTGTTTTCTTAGTCTCAATTGCATAAACTTCCTCTCTGATCTTTATAATTTGAAGCGTTATGCGAGCTTTGGGTTTGACGTTAATGTAGCAGTGGTATTAGAGTAAAATATTTGTGGTTTCTTTCCTTGATTTACTGCCAATAAGACTTCAGGGAATGACATATTTCAGCCAATTCACTCACTTATTCCACTATCTCTGGACTTGGATTATTCTCATTAAATATTTTTGATGTAGTAAAGATACCATTCTTCTTTCTGCAAGTGACAACAAATTAGAGTCTTTGAAAGTGTACAAAAATTCAATCTTAAGCAGATCATTGCAATTTTTTCCCTGCTTATTTTAACTGGGAATTTTACATAATTCAGTTTTCTGTTATTATGATATAAAAATTCAAAATATGTAGAAAATTTCCATATATTTTTTTAAAATTTTATTTAAAAGGAAAAAGAGAAAAAAACAAAACAAAACAAAGTGGTGTAAGGGTACAAGTAATACAGAACTACAAAAAAAAAAAAACAGTAAGAAATCACCAGTTAATAGATTACACATTATCATCTTAGAGATAGTTGCTCAAGTCACAGTATCAAAGCATACAAAGTGAATATTCAAACAGAGAGACTGCAAACAGTTGTGTTCAATGATCCAACCAAAAACATTAATATGGTCAGCTATTTAACACCCCTAAACACACTTGCAGTTGTATCCTTTAGAGCACTTTTTTCCCTCTCTTTTTTACAACACAATTTACACATTTTGGGTTTTATTATTCCTTAGTTCTTATTACTTTTTTTTTTTGGAAGAGAATAAAGTCAAATATGGCAAAACAAAGCTGTCAGTCAAAACCAAGGATAGACGTGGTACATGATGTAAGAATAGAGTACAAGGTTATCAACAATGGTTACCATAATGTCTCTTGTTTCCTTAAAAAGAATTGTCTGTCTCATTAGGTATTATAAAGTTGAACAAAACAGTAGAGAACACGACCAATAAAACTTAAACATTGTAAACATTACAGGACTTGCAAAGGAGATAATAATAGTCAAACCAGAATGCGCATCTTAGTGAATCTTATTGCCTTCAAAGTAGTTGACTATACCCCCAAACTTGATACTATCATACATAATGGAACAGAGTCTAATCAGTCAAAACAAAATAGTGGGAGTATTATAGGACTTCAAAACAAGTTAATAGGAAATCAAAAAAGTTACTATAATATATCCTGCTAATTTTTTAAATTTTTCCCCTTAATTAAAAAAAACATAAAAAATAACTAAATAATTTTTTAATGAATAAGGGAGAGATTGAGATAAAAGAGGACATAACAACATAACAGTACAGATCAAAGCATGACTGTTTCAGGAACCTAGTGCTTCACCACCAAATAACCTGATTTAATAGTAATGACCATAGTGTCTGTCTTTTTCCTTGAAATATTTGAATATAACTTCATATACTATAGCTTCAAATATTTCCATATCAAGAAGCCCAGAATAAAGTCTTCCCAATTAATAAGTGAAAACTTTATAAGGCTTCAAGGTCATATAATGGGGAATCATGATTACCACATACTTTTATATATTTGAATCATTACTTACATTAGGGAAACTATTCGGTATTCACACATGCGAGATTGATTTATTTCACTTATGAGTATGGTCTCAAGCTGCACCCATTTATTAATAAATATCTCAATGTGATCCTTCTTTATAGCTGAGTAATACTCCATAGTATAGAAATACCACAACTTTTTTATCCATTCCTCAGTTGATGGACACTTGGGTTGTTTCCGAGATCTGGCGATTACAAATTGTGCTGCTATAAACATAGGTGCACATATATCACTGTGGTGTGATGCTTTCAGTTCTTCTGGGAATATACCTAGAAGTGGAATAGCTGGAATAAATGGGACTTCCAATCTCAGCTTTTTGAGAAATCTCCAGACTGACCTCCACAAAGGTTGTACCAGTCTACACTCCCAGCAACAGTGTAGGAGAGTTCCTTTTCCCCACAGCCTCTCCAGCATTTGTTGTTGTTAGTGTTCTTGATCTTGGCCATTCTTTCAGGAGTGAGATGGTATCTCAGTGTGGTTTTAATTTGCATTTCTCTAACAACCAATGATGATGAACATTTTTTCATGTATTTATGTGCCATTTGTATTTCTTCATCTCAGAAGTGCGTATTCATCTCAGATGCCCATTTTTGGATTGGATCTTTGAATTTTGGGGGTCTGAGTTTTTTTTTTAATTCTTTATATGTTTTAGACAAGAGTCCCTTGTCTGAGAGAGAGTTCACTAAAATCTTTTCCCAGTTTGTGGGTTTTCTTTTCACTATGCTGGAGATTTCTTTTGACATGCAGAAACTTTTTAATAAGAAGTGGTCCCAGTTATTGATTTTGGGAAGTATTTCCTGTGCGGTTTGAGTCCTGTTCATGAATTCTCTACCTACTCCTAAGTCTTCAAGGTTTCTACCCAATTTGTCTTCCAATAGATTTAGTGTTTCTGTTTTAATATTCAGATCTTTGACCCATTTAGATTTTAATTTAGTACATGGTGATAGACATGGGTCTAGCTTTAGTTTTCGGCAAATGGAAAGCCAGTTTTTCCAGCACCATTTATTAAAGAGACTGTCGTTCTTCTAGTGAATCTGCTTGGCTCCTTTATCAAAGATAAGGTGGCTGAGTGTGTTTGTAGTTGTGGTTGTATCTTCTCATCTATTCCATTGATCTTCGGCTCTGTTTTGATTCCAATACCATGTTGATTTTATTACTGTTGCTTTGTAGTAAAACTTCAAGTCAGGGATTGTGCTGCCTCCTGCCTTGCCTTTGCTGCCTAGAATTGCCTTTGCTATTCTAGGTCTCTTCTGGTTCCAGATGAATTTTAGGAATGATTTCTCTAGATCTATAAGGTATGTTGATGGTATTTTTATTGGGATTGCATTGAATTTGTATAACAGTTTTGGGAGAATGGCCATTTTCACAATGTTTGTTCTTCCTATCCATGAGCATGGGATGTCTTTTCATTTTCTGAGATCATCTTCAATTTCTTTTTTTCAGTGTATTATAATTTTCCCTGTATAGGTCTTTCACTTCTTTCATAAGAGTAATTCCTAAATATTTCATTTTTTTGCTTTCTAATGTGAAGAGTGTGGTTTCTCTTATTTCCCTCTCTGTGATTTTATTGTTAGTGTGTAAGAATGCTATTGATTTCTGAGTATTGATTTTGTATCCAGCTACATTACTGAATTTATTTATTATATCTAAGAGTCTTTCAATGGAGTTTAGGGGGTCTTCTATGTAGAGTATCATAGTCATCTGCAAACAATGATAATTTAACTTCTTCTTTTCCTATCTTTACCCCTTTTATTTCTCTCTCTTGCCTAATTGCTCTGGCTAGTACTTCCAGTACTATGTTAAATAGGAGTGGTGATAAAGACATCCTTGTCTTGTGCCTGATTTTAAAGTAAAGGCTTTCAATTTTTGGCCATTTAGTAGGGTGCTGGCTGTTGGTTTGTCATAAATGGCCTTTATTATATTGAGGTAAAGACCATCTATTCCAATTTTCTGTAAAGTTCTTATCATGAATGAATGTTGGACCTTATCTAAGGCTTTTTCTGCATCTATAGAAATGATCATGTGATTCTTACTTTTGGCTTTATTGATATGGTGGATTACATTTATTGATTTACGTATGTTGAACCATCCTTGCATTCCTGTGATGAATCCCACTTGGTCATGGTGTATAATCTTCTTGATTATTTGCTGCATCCTATTTGCCAATATTTTATTGAGGATTTTTGCATCTGTGTTCATTAGGGAGATCAGTCTATAGTTCTCTTTTTTAGTTGAGTCTTTCTCAGGTTTTGATACTAGAGTAATATTTGCTTCCAGGAATGACTTAGGAAGGATTGCTTCCCTTTCAATTTCATTGAATATTTTGAGGAGTGTCGGCATTAGGTCTTCTTTGTATTTCTTGTAGAATTCTGCGTGAATCCATCTGGGCCTGGGCTCTTCTTTGTGGTAAGGACTTAATTACATTTTCAATTTCATTAACAGATATTGGGTTATTCAACAGTTTTACATCCTCTTGATCTAGCTTTGGTACTTCATATGTTTCTAAGAATCTATTTCTTCTGTGTTATCAAACCTTTGAGAGTAGAGGTTTTTGAAATAAGTTTTGATGATCTTCTGTATTTCAGAGAGTCTGTAGTGCTTTCACCTTTTTCATTTCTTATTGCATGAATTTGAGCTTTTTCTTCCCTTTTTTAAATAAGGTTGGCTAGGGGCTTATCAATTTTATTTATTCTTTCAAAGAACCAACTCTTTGATTCATTGATTCTTTGGATTGTTTTCTTATTCTCTATTGCATTGATTTCTGCTCTGATTTTTATAATTTCCTCTCTTCTTTTGGCTTTGGGCTTGACTTGCTCTTGTTTTCTAGCTGTTTGAAGTATAGCATCAAATTGTTTATTTGTATTCGTTCTGTTTTCCTGATGTGGGAACTCAGTGCAATAAATTTTCCTCTGAGGACGGCTTTCATTGCATTCCACAGATTCCGGTAAGTTGTGTCTGCATTTTCATTTTCTTGTAGGTATTGTTTAATTTCTTCTTTAATTTCTTCTGTGACCCACTGATTACTCAAGAGTGTGTTATTCAGTTTCCATGTGTTTGTGGGATTTTTGCTGTATCTTTTATCATTAATTTTTAATTTCAGAGCACTATGATCAGATAACATGCAAGGGATGATTTCAACTCTTTTGCATTTGTTTAAATATGTTCTGGGAGCTAATATATGGTCTATTTTAGAGAACGATCCATGTACTGCTGTGAAGAATGTGTATCCTGATGTTGTTGTGTGGAACATTCTGTATATGTCTATCAAATCCATTTGTTCACAGGTGTGATTGAGTTCTGTTATTTCTTTGCTCATTTTCTGTCTGGTTGATGTATTCCTTGGTGTCAATGGCGTATTAAGTTCTCCTGTTACAATTGTGTTACTGATAATTTGAGTTTTCATTTCTGTTAATAGTTGTTTTATATAACTGGGTGCTCTGGAGTTTGGTGCATATATATTTAAGGTAGCTATCTCTTCCTCTTGGAGTTTTCCCCTAACAGGTATGTAGTGAGCTTCTTTGTCCTGTATGGTCATTGTTGGTTTAAAGTTCGCGTTGTCTGCAAACAGAATGGCTACTCCTGCTTTTTTTGGATTCCTGCTGCATGAAGTATTGTTTTCCATCCTTTGACTTTCAGTGTGTGAGTGTCCTTCTGGGTTAGATGGGTTTCCTGTAAACAGCATATGGTTGGATTTTGTTTCTTGATCCATTCTGCTAGTCTGTTTCTTTTGATTGGTGCATTGAGACCATTTACATTAATGGTTATTACTGTTAAATGCTGGTGTATTGTTGACATGTTATCTCTCTGCTGTTGCATCTTTATCTTTCTGTTCTGTTTAATTATCTGCTTTGCTTAGTGGTTTTTTCCTTTGTGTATCTAAACTGTCTTTCAATATTTTTTGCAGGGTTGCTTTGGTGTTCATGAAGTTCTTCAGCTGTTCTTTGTCATGGAAGTATCGTATTTCACCATCAATTTTGAATGATAGTTTTGCAGGATACATCAGTCTAGGTTGGAAATCATTTTCCTTTAGGATCTGAAATACTTCACTCCATGCTCTTCTTGATTTTATTGTTTGTTCTGAGAAGTCTGCTGTGATTCTGATAGGTTTTCCTTTATGGGTGATCTGTTTTTTCTCTCTGATAAAGAATACGTTTTAATATTCTATTCTTATATTGGATTTCTGTGATGGTGATTAATATATCTCTGGGTGTAGTTTTATTTTGGTTATGGCTATTTGGAGTTCTATATGCTTCAATGATCCTGATGTCGGTTTCTGATCTCATGCTTGGGAAATTTTCAGCTGTTACTTCTCTAAATATCCTCTTGACATCCTTTATGTTGTCTCCTTTTTCATTAATCCCTATCAATCTTATGTTATTCTTCTTTGCATCGTTTCACAGTTGTTGAATTGTTGTTTCCTGATTCCTTGTTATTTTTAAAAGATCTTTCCTTTCCTGTTCACTAGCTGCAATCCTGTCTTCAAGGTCTGAAATTCTATCTTCACTTTCATTGAGGCAGCTTTTACAACTTTCAGTCGAGTTTTTTATTTCCTGTATGTCTCTGTGCATCTGCATTGTGTATTCTGTTTGTTTCTTATATTGCTCATCTAGGGATTCTATCTTTTTGTTTAGTTCCTCCAATTTTCTAACTGTGTTTTCTTTAGATATATTCACAATCTCTTTTATTTCTTTTATCATTTCTTCTTTTACCTGGAAGATTATTTTGAGTTTGAATTCCTTTAAAGCTTCTTGGTGTTGCTTGTTAATTTCAGTAGCTATTATGTCCGATATTTGAGGTGAATGGCATATATTTTCTTCTATATACATCGCTCCTAGGGTTTCTTGAGATGGGCTGGAGGTTTGAGGTTGTAATTTGGTCTTTCGTTTTGTCATTTTCCTATATTTCTGTGTTTCGTTATTTGAAAGCTTCCTCAGGGTCTGTTGGAAATCCCCTTGTATGTTTGCAGCTCCTGAGACTGGCACCCAGTTACCCCAAGCCATTGGGCCTGTAGAACCAATGGCCCTCTTCTGCCTGTTTAGAACTCTGTAGTTCCAGATAAGCTGGGCTTCAAGCCCACCTACTTGTTGGAAGCTCCACAGTTATCCAAGCGCAGCCTGAATGGGAGGTGGATGTAGATGCCTCAAACTACTTATCCACTTTAGTGCACCCGGAAGCCTGGAGGGTCCCGAACAGTCTGGTCTTTGGGCATAGTGCACTGAGCACTTAGCACAGGCCGTCGGGCCTCTGGAACCTGCGATGCTCCCCTCCTTGCTGACATATCCACAGTCCTCCAGACACACGGGGAGGCGGATGCAGGAGCCCCAGATCCGCCCAGCCCTTCCTCTGCACACAGATGGTGAGGTGCAGGAGTCCCCAGAAAATTTCCATATATTTTAATCTGATGTTTCATATATGTGTGTGTGCCTTGTTGCTTATAAACACTTAGAACAATCAGATTTATTTGTATGTGTGTTTATTCATCTAGAGTTAAACAACATTTCTTTATGACTTTATCTTGTCTTGGTTATTACATCTAGGGTTTAGCATCCAGAGTTGTTGATTACATCCAGAATTCATTTTCTATGTAGAACTTTTTCTCTGGAACAGTCTGCAATATAGTATGCTTACAATCTCAAATCTGGTTCTTTATATTAGATACAAAATTAAATGACAAATTTTTGGATATTTTGTGCTAGGGATATATACCATGATACACTGTATTATTAATTTCAATAGTTATTTGTTCTTTTTAAAATTTTTCCAGCAAATAACATAATGCTGTTATTATGCTGTTAAGACAGTTCTATGTATTGCATCTTAACTCTCAAGGATTCAAAATTCATAGTAAATACTGAACAATAGAATTTGTTGATATGTTTTGAATGATTTGCCTTATTATCTTGTTTAATCTATGGTTTTCTAAAGTGAAATATTTAAATATTGAGTTGAGTCATCTGTTATTTCCTGAACCATGAATTCATTTTTAAAATTTCTCTAGAAGTATTCCCTAACTGATAATAAAATATACTTTCATTTTCTTATTTTAATTGGTTTATTTTTTGAGTTCAGTGTTTGATGTACATGATGTTCATAGTCCTTGCGAGGAGTAAGTATATGTACATTAAACATTCTTCATTTGTTGGTCTTCCCCATTTGCGAAATGTCTTTCTCCCTATTTCTAGTTACCTATGAAATACTTAATATTCTATTCAGCCTTTCACTTGGTGCATGTATCATTTAAAAATTCATGATTCATTTTCTAATTCTTAGGAGTTTTCCAATATGTTTATACTGTTAGTTTCTAGTTTCATTTCAAGGTAACTTGAGAGCTTATGTTACATGATTTCTATAGTTCAGCTATGTT
Source organism: Cavia porcellus (assembly GCF_034190915.1). Taxonomy (NCBI): domain Eukaryota; kingdom Metazoa; phylum Chordata; class Mammalia; order Rodentia; family Caviidae; genus Cavia; species Cavia porcellus. Next base: position 70,033,289 of record NW_026947485.1, on the reverse strand, counting down.
AAAGTTTTTATTATTGCTCTGAACATGATCTAAATTGGTGAATATTTCTTATGATTTAGAGCACACTATGTATTCTGCAGTTATTGGGTGAAGTATTATACAATATCCAATGAGTCCATTTGGGGGGGTGATGATGTTCATTTTAATTATGTGTACAAGTAGATTTCTTGGCTTAGCAGTTTTTCATGGATATTGTTTTAAAATCTGAGTCATTTGTGGATTTGTGATTTTTCCTTTAATTTCATATTTTTGCCCCCACCTGTCTTGTATTTCTGTTTAGTGGAATATGTATAAATAACTTAGTTTTTGTTAGAAAACAATTTTCTATATCATTATATGATCCTGTAAAACATTTTTCTTTGAGGAATAGGTTGAGTAATATTAAATAAATATAATTTCAGCAGGTTTTGTTCAATGAAGTGTAACTTGTGGAATTTTTATGTATCCTATGTTTTTAGTTTTATCTTTCATTTGTTATTTTTTAAAAATATTTGTGTACCTTTTAGTGAGTAAGTAAAAATTCAGTCCATTTATAATTGAGTCCTTGGTACTTTGAAACATTTACACATTGTCAGATGTTAAAGTAGACCAGATTATTTCACAAACTTTTTGTAGTACAAAAACTGCAAATTAAATGTATTGATTTTTCAGAGTAAGGGTGTATACTAATTGTCCTTACCTTATTTCCCATGCCCAAATAAAGTTGTAAATTTTAAACATCTCTGTCACCTCCCATCTGTAGAGAATGGATATTTTCCCAGAAAACTAAAGTAAGATTTTGTTTTCTTATTAACAATCACACTGTCTTTTATTTGTTTCTGCAGATAACTGATAAACTAAGCGTATAAGCATTCCCATTCTATTTGATTCTGTTTATATTATGTGTCTTCCTAGTTTCTTTTCTGTTTAATAGAAAATTTTATATAATTCCATTTTCTGTTACTGATTTTGATATTCATCATGCCTGCTTCCTAATTTTTCCTGATTTTTCAGTGTTAGAAATATCTAATCAAGGTCCTAAGTTCGAGTCCCACTACACACACAAATACACACACAAAGTAGAAATATCTATTCAAAAATTATCTACTTTACATTGAAACACCTTTCCAAGACATTCATATACTTTAGCATTTTCACAAGTACTTTCCATTATAATTGTGAAACTCATTCAACATGTCACTACTTCTAATAACCAAGTAGGTGATTACTGTTATCCATTTGAACGTAATTTCCTAATAAATACACGTAGAATCTATGATAGCAAAAATTTTCTGCACTCTTAACAACTTCTGTATGATCTCTTTAATAACGGCTAATGCTTTGCTGATGTTAATTTATACAAACCGCCTTTGCCTGTAGTAGTTTGGAACTTTCTCTTTGGTTACCTCTGTGAATTTTTCTATACTTTAGGTAGCTATCTGATAATGCTTTAAATAGCTTTAAATGGATAATGTATTGACCTTTCTCACATTGTTTCCTCAGTTAATTTTTTTTTTTTATTTTGAGGTATACTTTCCCCTTTCTCTGTATTGAGGAGCTGTTACTATTTTTGGCTCATAAGAGTTTATTTTATTATTCTAATAAGGTAAAGGTCAAAATTACATTATCTTCTTCAGTGTTGAGAGAGACAGTATTTAAAATTTGGTACTTCACTTGGTGCCAAGAATTTGGGTGTACAAATATCACAGTTGTCTAAACTTTGGAAAACTGATGTTTTCCCCTACCTAGAACTTATTTAAAACCAGAATTTTCAAAGTAGTTTTGTTTTCCCCACCTCACTCTCAGAATTCTGAAGGGATTTTTCTTTTGTTATCATTGTGAGAACCTAGCGTGCTGGTGGAGATAAAATTAAGAAAGTTTCTGTCTCTCAAATGCATTATTTTATCTTCAGTTATAAAGACACAATATATTTCTACTATTACTGGTGCCTAAGTTTCTTGGCAGTAATTTATGCTTATATCAGTCTATCTCTTTGTTCTCCCATTTAATCTTAAAGGGTTTCTGATTTTAAGATAGGTTGCTTTTTTGTTATTGAGAAAAAAAATTTATTCAGTGTTTTCCCAGGTAAACTGCAAAGTAAAAGTGTGTGTGTTCACCATTTGATTTTTATGTGGCACTGTTTAACCCTAAACTGGATTCAACTGGTGTCTGAATTAAAGATAATGTGATAAAAAAGTGTTTACTGGTTGTTCACTACTTTGGATCTGATAGACACTTTGACAACAATATTTGGCATTTTTTCTTGAGTTATATATGTTTTGTTCATTTTTCTTATGTGTCTTGATTTTACTCAATACACAAATTCTATTTGTTGTACACAGTGCAAGTAAATTGTTTTTAATTCTTCACTCTATTGCTGTTATGATTTACCTAGGTATCAATATCTCTAATCTGATAGTTTCATGATTTTCTTCTGGGGGAACTTTTTTTTTTTACATCCAAAAGATATTTGACTGAATTCTCAAAGTACCTAAGTTTGTCTTTCCCACTTCAAGATTTAACTAAATTATTGTACATGGACTATGAAAAGTAAAGAGATTGTTTAAATGTATGTACCTCTTTGACCCTGCCTCCTGTATTAAACAGAAAGTTGTTTCTGCTACTTTACACAATAACAATTACACTATCACGAATCAATAGTCTATTCCCATACAAACCCTTCATTTTCTGTGATCTATTCATCATTCTCACTAATAGAATGAAGGACTCCCTTCATTTTCTGTGATCTATTCATCATTCTCACTAATAGAACAATGCCCAAAATAGCAGATTTTGAGCCCCTTTCCTGTGTGTTACAAGAGGTGTCACTTTAATGTTTACCAGTTATTCAACATTGTTAAACATTTGTTATTCTGAATAGTTATATTTTTCTTTGACATAGGAAAGGTGTGATTTGGAAGTGTCAAAATTTTTTTCAGTTTTTCCTTTTATTATACAAAATGTATAGTATGCAAAAATCTTGTTTTTTTCAGTATGTATGATTTATATTTTAATCATATCCATCATCTGTTTTTCTCCCATATACCATCTTGTGTTTCATTAAACTATAAGACACTATGTTTTCCTTAATCTAATTTTGTTGTTCTTCGGTGTTCTCCAGTAAGAACTGCAGTATTTTACATTAGTGTTTCAAATTATCATTCATGAATTTTACTTAGAATTCAGTTGTTTTTGTTTATGAAACCAGATTCAAGTTTCAAAATTCTGTCTAAATATAATCATAGAAGAAAGGCATCAATTTAATAAATAATCAGTTGACAAAAAGATACATTCTATGACCTATTAGAGCCATTCATCAGGTATTTTTCTCCTTAGTTTCTTTACTTAGATGCTGATCTTGTAGGATCCCTGTATAAACTGTGATTTAAAGGCAGTGTTCAAATAAAACTGAGGTTACCAGCAGGAGAATCAGTGCTCCCATTCTGCTGTTGCTTTAACAACGAATTCTGTAGTCTAGCATCAGAATTCTTGCAGGAGATGTGTATATGAATGGAGAATAAGTGCTTGATGACCAAAATGTGAAGCAAACATTTGGAAGACTCAGGCTTATTTCAGCTTTTAATGAGTAGATACGAGATATTTCATGTTGTCTCACACTGCTTGGATATATATGTCTGATGTTTTAGGAGGCTGTATCTTTTGCGGATGTGGCTGTAAACTTCACCATAGAGGAGTGGGCTTTGCTGGATCCATCCCAAAAGAAGCTCTACCGAGATGTGATGTGGGAAACCTTTAGGAATGTGTCTGATATAGGTAAGAACAATATCCTTTTCTCATTTATGCATAAGAGAGCACTTGTTATTGCTTGTTGGTTCAGTTTATTTCGTTGGAATACAAAATACTTGGTAAAGTAATCACATATTTTATTTCACTTTATACTCTTTAGGAAGAAACTGGGGTGGTAAAAAAATTGAAGATGAGAACACAAATTGCAGGAGAAATCTAAGGTAATTTGACTCACAAGAACAATGTTTCAAGAATCAGAGATATTAAAACTGAGCAAAATATACAAATGTAGCCATTTTCTGCTTTCTTAAATCCAACAGTATTTCTCCAAAGATGCATATACATATGGAGTACCTATAATTTGATAATTATTTGAAATATTATAGTATCTAAAATGTTGCAATCCTGACATTATGCCACAAATAACATTATCTAATGTAAATGGATAAACAAATTACTTCCCATCAAGATTATAAAAATTTCATATGGAATTACATTTAGGCATTGACTATAGGAGTATATAAAACAAGTTTGTGTTTAGGCTGAAAGTCAAATTCAGGATATCAAATTATATATGCCTTATTTACAGAATACCACATTCATGTCAAATATTGTGCAGGGAATGCTGTATATATTTAAATGTGGTATATACATTCAGTAATTGGAAAATTGCTACCCCTGTGAACATATTTAACATCTAAATACTATTCTTTTAATAATAATTGTTTTCAAGCAACCCTCCAAAGCATTCAGTCCATTCATGTTCCAAAATACTGGAAGGCACATTTACATAACATTTGTTGGAATGTTATTGTAGTGTAACATGTAAGAGAAATGTGTGTATAGTTTCCTCAAAAGAGTAAAAGTAAAAATTTTATTTCATCCAGCTTTCTATTCCGAGTGTATTCCTCCCAAAGTTAAAGTAATCGTATTATAAAAATGCATGCATACCTTGGTTTGTAGCAGTACAGCTTACAAAAGCTAAATTCAGGAAACAGTCTAGATATTCACCCATAGGTTAGCTCATTAAGGAAGTAAGGGATAGCAGGGGAAAAGTGATGCATATATGGAATTCTGCCTCTACAAAGCAGAGGCAGAAATATCATGTAGTCATGTTCAGTCTACAAAACTTAATGAATGATGATTTTTTGTTTCAAAATGAGAAGTAATGCTGGGGATGTAACTCAATATTAAAATCCTGGATTAAATCCCAAGCACTGAAAAAATGTGGTATGTATATATAATAAAGAATGAAATGATATAAATTCTCACCCCAAAAAAAGATGTATCTAGAGTCAATAATGTTGTTATATAATTCATACACAAATTTCAATATCAGATGTTACATTCAGTATAAAAAAACCCAAATTATGAATTGAAGAGTAAAAAAAAAAGGACAGATGATACACATTTTCGCATGTAAGAGGCCCAGTGAAAAGGGAAAGAGAGTCATAGAAAAAAGGGCATGAAAAATAATCAACATATGGTATACATATTCTTCAAAATAAATGTATTATGTATTGCAAATGCGTCAGTTGCAAACTGCTAAATGAATACTGCTGTTTTGGTAAAAAGCAATTTCTAAGCATCATCCAGAGTATACAGCAAATTCATGATCACATGTTCTTGGGGGGCATCAAACCAGATCTCCTCTAGTAAACCATTAATTAAAAGACACTTTTAAATGTGATTGGACATTTTCTTATTATTCCTTTACAGTACTGAAGAAGTAGAGAAGTGTGACTATGAATTGTGGTATCAACATAGAGAAATGATTTTCCAGACTATGGACACTAATATAAACATAAAATCAGTTGATACAACACCAGGGGAAAGCTTTGGTTCTAGAAATACCCTGATTGGTCTTTCATCACTAAATGAGCCTATTATACCTAACACTGAACTCAAACCATATGAATATCAGGCATCTCAAGACAAGCTGTCTAGTTGTAGCAAATTTGAGAAAACCTGCACTGATTTGAAATCCTCTCAGAAACAAGCAAAGACAGAGAAACCTTATGAATATAAGCAGTGGGAAAAATTATATTCTTACTACACTGAAGGAACTACAACTGAAGAGAAACCCTTTGTGTATGAGGAAGATGTGAAAGCCCTTACTACATCTAACTATCTTCAAATCTGGGAAAGGAATCACAGTGGAGTAAATGTTTATATATGTACACAGTGTGGAAAAAGTTTTAATTCTCACCATTTTATTCAAATACATGAAAGAGTTCATATTGTCAAAAAACCTTATATATCTAAACATGATGGAAAATGCTTCACTAATAGCACTTCATTTGATAATCATCAAAGAATTCACATTGGAGAGAAACCTTACTTGTGTAAACACTGCGGAAAAGCTTTCAGCACACACAGTGATTGTCAGAGACATGAACGAACTCACACTGGGGAGAAACCCTATGAATGTAAGCAATGTGGGAAACCTTTCAGGACACACAGTGATTGTCAAAGACATGAACGAACTCACACTGGGGAGAAACCCTATGAATGTAAGCAATGTGGTAAAGCCTTCAGGACACACAGTGATTGTCAAAGACATGAGCGAACTCACACTGGGGAGAAACCCTATGAATGTAAGCAATGTGGGAAAGCCTTCAGCACACACAGTGATTGTCAAAGGCATGAAAGAACTCACACTGGGGAAAAACTCTATGAATGTAAGGAGTGTGGTAAAGCTTTCAGCACACACAGTAATTGTCGAATACATGAAAGAATTCATACTGGGGAGAAACCCTATGTCTGTAAGCAATGTGGGAAAGCATTTAGCAGGCACAGTAATTGTCAAATGCATGAACGAACTCACACTGGGGAGAAACCCTATGTATGTAAGCAGTGTGGGAAAGGTTTCAGCAGACATGGTACTTGTAGAATACATGAAAGAACTCACACTGGAGAAAAACCCTATGTATGTAAGCAATGTGGGAAAGGTTTCAGCAGGCATAGTCATTGTCAAATACATGAAAGTACACATATTAGGGAAAAACCCAATGAATGTAAACAATGTGGAAAAGCTTTCAGTACATACAGTGATTGTCAGAGACATGAAAGAACTCACAGTGAAGAGAAACTTTATGTATGTAAGGAATGTGGCAGAGGTTTCAGGACACATAGTGATTGTCAAAGACATGAAAGAACTCACACTGGGGAGAAACCCTATGTATGTAAGCAGTGCGGGAAAGCTTTCAGCAGACATGGTAACTGTCAAATGCATGAACGAACACACACTGGGGAGAAACCCTATGTATGTAAACAATGTGGAAAAGCTTTCAGCAGACACGGTGCTTGTCAAATACATGAGAGAACTCACACTGGGGAAAAACCTTATATATGTAAGCAGTGTGGGAAAGCATTCAGCAGACATAGTCATTGTCAAATACATGAAAGAACCCACATTGGGGAGAAACCTTATGAATGTAAGCAATGTGGGAAAGCATTTAGCACACATAGTGATTGTCAGAGACATGAAAGAACTCACACTGGGGAGAAACTCAATATATGTAAGCAATGTGGGAAAGCTTTCAGCACACTGAGTAGTTGTCGAACACATGAAAAAACTCATACAGGAGAAAAACCTCATATATGTAATCAGTGTGGTAAAGCATTCAGTACACGCAGTCATTGTCGAATACATGAGAGAATTCACACTGGAGAGAAACCTTTTGTATGTAAGCAGTGTGGGAAAGCTTTTAGCACACACAGTAATTGTCAAGTTCATGAAAGAACTCACACTGGAGAGAAACCCTATGTATGTAAGCAATGTGGAAAAGCTTTTAGCACACCAGGTTGTTGTCGAAAACATGAAAGAACACACAGTAGGGTGAAACCCTATGTATGTAAGCAGTGTGGAAAGGCTTTCACAACACAGAGGTATTGCCGAATACATGAAAGAATTCACACTGGAGAGACATCCTTTCGATGTAAGCAATGTGGGAAAGTTTTCACAACACAGAGGTATTGTCAACAACATGAAAGAACACATTGGGGAGAAACCTTACCTATCTAACAAATGTGGGAAAGCTCTTAGCACACACAGTATGTATGAAAGACTTAGAATTCACTGGATGTAAGTCATGTATGTAAGCAATGAAAAAAACTTTCAGCACACACTGGTATTGTCCAATACATGAATCATAAAGGGTACAAATTCCATATATGTAGGTTACATGGGAAAACATTCACTTATGCTCTTAGGTAAAAAGCAAGGAAATTAACTGTGAATATATAAAGTAACTTGCACTGACCTGAAAGGACACAAAGTAGAATTCTTTCTTTGTAGACAGTCTGGACAATTGAACCCTAACTCTAATAATCTCCTAGGCCAGGTTTCTTTTTCCTTCTGTCAAGATATTTGGTACATGGTTGTTAGTTGTACTATAATCTGATTCCTTGGTAATAGAAATATTTCTTTGTATGTCCTCTTGACTTTCTTTTTCATATGTTCACAAATGTGAACACAAAACCACTGCTCAAAGATAGTTGAGTTAATATTTTACACTCCTGATATCCAGCAAGTAGTCAGACCACTGCTTGCCAGGTGTCTGGAGGCCTTGTGTTTGGAACTGTCCTGCTTTGTTTACTGTGTCCAATCTACATTTTCTCTGATTTTCTCCTTGTTAAAATGTAAGCAAATATGTATAAATCTATAGTTTCTTACCACATGGTAATTTAGTGTTTAAATATTTTTAAATAAATTTTATTTTCAAAAAGATTTCTGCTGAGGCAATGTAAGTATCACAGGAATACTCAGAAACCCTTATAACGGCCATGGGCAGTGGCTAAGAGTACTCAGGTGAAATCCTATTTGACTTATTGTTGTCTTCCCCTTGAATTATCACTGCCACTTGTTGTTTTTCGTGAGTTTATCATGTGTAATTGTCACTACCAGTATTTTTTCTGTTTTGAATCCTTGGAATGTTCAGGAAGTGGGTATTAAAGAAATGCATTATATGTAATTAATGTTTGTCCCACTACATTTCACATGTGCTCATGTCTGGGTTAGGGGCAATGGACTTCCTCCTCCTTTATGGTGGTTACATGGTTGAAGTTTTTTTAAGTTTATTTTTTAAGATGTGAAAAGAATCATTTTTTTCCAGAAGGTGGCACAGTATATTTTCTGGGCATTGTAATAAAGTCATTGGTCTATAGATATTTGTATACCTCTAAGTATAGTATGTGCCTCTGATGTGTGTTGTTTAATCATTTATGTTTTCATAAATCTACTTATTAAACATTTTCCTACATGTCATTTCCTTTGGCAAATGGGGTTGAGGCTATTTCCTCAACCAATGTCATGGATCTTGTTTATATTTGGTGTTCTCTTGGGTTATGTTTTGTTCATTTTTCCTATGTGTTAATTTTTATTCAATATCATCAAATTATTTTTATTGTATGTAGTACAAATAAATTCAGTTTGTATCTTGTCTCTTTTACCTTCTTTGATTTACATAGATTTAAATTTGTCCTAATTCTGATGGCTTCATTATTTTCATCTGGGGAAGCAATTTCCACCTTCAACAGATACTCATCTGAATTCTCAAAGTATTCTTTTATCTTTCCCATGTCAAGATGTAACTAAATTATTGTATGTGGACTATGAAAAATAAGTTACGATATATGTACTTACATATGTATAAATTACAATATATGTCCTGGCCTCCTGTATTAGACAGTGACTTCTGGCATTTTGTACAATAAGAATGCTATCACAAATCATTATTCTGTTTACATGTGAGCCCTTAAAGACTTTCTTCCTCTTTATTCTCTCTACTAATAGATGACTCCCTAAAGCATTTTAAATCTCCTGTATATATAGCAAGGTCTTGTTTACCACTCATTGAACATTATAAAACATTTGTTTTATTTAGCACTTATAATTATTTTTGCCCAATCTATAAGATGAGATTTGGATGTGACAATTTTCCCATTTCCATTTATTATTAGTGCTTATTTTAAAAAATATTGGGGTTCAATACATACATATTTTGATCATATCCAGTGACCATCTCTCTCCCTTATGCCACCCTAGAAATGTTTTATATCTTTGTGGCAGGTGGCCATTTGTGTATAAAATAATATATTTTCCTTGTCTAAGTTCATTGTTTTTAGACCTCTAATAAAAATTAATACTTTTATTAACAAAGTTTTAAGTTGTCATTCATTAATTTTCCTTATTGTTAAGGTTTTAGCTATAAAACTTGGTTCATATTTCAAAATTCTAAATACAGTTTTAAAAGAGAAATTATTAATTCCCTAAATCAGTTGAGAAAAATAGTTTCTATGATCTGTCAAAGTAATTCATTATTATTTTTTTTTTTTTAGTTTTTACTTGAATGCTGATCATCTAGGCTCCCTCTTTGAACCATGCTTCTGAGACAGTGCATGTGGAAAACTGAGGTTAATGAATAGGACAACCTCAGTTTAGCACTTCTTATTCTGCTTTTGCTTTAGCAATCAATTTTAATGTAGTATTGAATTAATGTATGAGAAATGCATGTGAAAGTATTTAATGACCAAGACATAAAATATTTAGAAGATTCAGACACATTTCAACTTGTTACAAACAGATTTTAGATATTTCATTTGGTGAATCTTGTTCTTCATAGATACATGTCTGCTTATTTAGGAGGCAGTGATCTATGAAGTTATGTCTATGTTCTACCACAGAAGAATGGGCTTTCTTGGATCCATCTCCAAAGAAGGTCTAAGGACATGAGATGTAGGAAACCTTTAAGAACTGGCTTTTATAGATAATGTTGATGTCTTTTTTTCATGTATGCAATTGAGGACCATTGGTTGTTGCTTATCAATACAGTTTCCTTAAGAGGAATATGAAAATATTTTGATAACTCTTCCAAGTGTGTTCACATTGTACCTTGAATCTGACCAGTACAATGAAGTGATTTAATATAACAAGTCATTATATTTGTTTCTACTCCATAGAAATAAATTGGGATAGTGATCAAATTGAAGATGAGTACAAAATATACAGAATATATATGAGGTAATTTTCAGTCATAAGAATAAGAATGTTAGACCAGGGATATAGGTCAGTGGCACAATGCCTGCCTGGCAAGCGCAAGGTCTTGAGTTTGATTCCCAGTATTAAAAAAAAAAAAAAAATGTTCCTCACAAAGTCAGTATGTCAACAGAACCATTAAAACAAAGTAAACTGCAAACTAGTCCATATTCAAATTTCTTCAGTCTCAAATTTTCTACAAAGATGCCCAGAGGTTGAGTATTCACAACCTGAAAATTGACCATTTAAAATATTTCAACTGTATTGTACTACTTTACACTGTTGCATCATACAGAAAGCACACAACAGCATAACTGTGACAGTGTCCAGCAGACATCTGAACTACTTCCACAATTTCTTTACATCTATGAGTATAATGCAAAGGCCATTTGAATCTGCAAGTTTTCAACTCAAATGTTAAGTTGGGGATTTAATATATACATTCAATATTTGCAAATTTATTTGGACCTAATAAATATGGGTGGTCCAGAGAATTCTTTGTCTTAGCTCTCAGAGTCTTAACTCAATTAAACGGTTTTGACCCTCCTGGAGCCCTAAAATCATACCACTTGCCTCATTGTATTGAAGCCTTGGCCATTTAAGAAACTGGGGATCTAGGTCAGGACCTGATAGTCTGGTGTATATTTCTGGGTTTCCCCATTGTCCCAGGACCTGCAAGATTCCTTATCATATCTTCTGTCTCATAACATCCTGTGTTGGCCAGTAACAGTCCTAGTGTCGAGTTTGCCCCCACTGAGACAATGCCTCTGCCAGCAACAGGCTGGTGCTGGGTGAGCAATGTCAAGTTTGAGTCTTACACTAAATGTAGTTTCTTAGGTTAACTTTATCAGCCTTTCCTTTAAAGTCCTATGGTATCATTTACAATCTTGAAATAATTTATATGGTAACATACCCACAGATATGTTTTATGTTGTATCCATTTTCCCCAAAACATAATGGGGGCAATTTTTAAATTTACAAATTAGAACTTACATACAGTACAGAAAACATAAATATGAAATATTCACTGAAGAAATACTTGCCATCATTCATAAACCACTGTTTTAAGCTGCATGGAGCTATGCTGCCTTTTCTATTGTTAGTAGGCCCCATACAGTACAGTATATCAGTTATTTATAAGATTTTTGCATTCAATTATGTAGTATAAATCTTATAATGGTAATTTAAAGTACACAGGAAGATGTTCATAAATTATCTACATATAATATACAACATTATACAATGGATTATAACATCTATATATTTGGGAAAACATAAAGCTCACAACACCCAACATCACTGGCAGGAGAGCAGAATCCTGAAGTCACAATCCTGTAAACAACTGTACAAAGGTTTTTGGTAAACGATTCATATTTATCCATGACACCAGAGAAATAGGCCTCAAGCACAGAGTGGGATGTAAAAGGATCATCTCAAAGTCATCAGCAGCTGCAGGTGCTCAGAAATACCTGAAAAGCCCACTCTATTGCCTGCAAATGTGTGCTCTTCCTTCCATCTCTCCTCACTCCCTGCTGGGATTCATACAGATTTCACACAGCTGATTTCAGAGCAAATCTTCTGTCTTTCTTCCTCATCTCTCATGTGTGTTGATTTTTATTTTGTGGTGCAGTTCTCAGGCTATGGTTATCCTGGTTCCTTCAAATACTCTATTTGTTGAGTATCTGTCATTTTCACTGTGGCTACTGTTTTGTAGAAAGAAGTGATGGTCATATTCCACTCTGGCTCAATCAGAAATTTGTGAAACTCTCACAATGATTTTCGACACAAGCACTATGGACTCCTAGTCACCTGTCAGGTCTGCATGTTCCCTCCCGTGGCAGAGTCCACTTAACACCTTTGAGATGCAGCCTTAAGATGAAGCTGAGTGCTGTTATATGCTCTGTGACAGCACTGCTCAAACATGAAGACCCAGACGGGGAATTAAGACATAAACCTAGATTGTACTAAGCCTGAATACAAAGAGGATCATGTGACTGCACTATAAACAATCTGGCAGACTCCTGTTGACTGTCTGTGATGAGAAAGGTATAGGAAATTGTCTTCATTGATGCTGTTTGATGTTTGAGTCTGAAGGAGAAGGATATGCATGAATTGTTCCATTTGACATAGTTCATACAAAAACAATTTAGTCATTTAATTTTCTTTCCTAAGAAAACAGTGATTGTGCTTTAAGATCTGAAGACTAAAGTCACTATTTTTCTATTCAAATCAGCTTCAGTAATGTCTTTTTCACATCTAAGAGAAAAGAAAAGCAATCTACCACACTTCTTAAGATATTAATATAAATTACATTTGATTAATTTTTCATTTTACTACAAAGGCAGTGCATGACTTTTTTCTTTATAATTTTAAGGACAATCCAACAAAACAAAATAAAGCAGATCAGAACAGAACATGCAAGCAACACAACTTCAAAACAAGACAACAGGAAATCAACAATGACTACCATAATATCTCTTGCTCTCTTCTAAATAGTTGTCCTTACCTACACACACAATAAATTCAAACAAAAGAATGAAAGCTGTTGTAGTCAGGGATTGTACACAGAGAACAACTAGGATTAGGACATGGAGTTTATAATATTTTATAATGGACACCGGAAGTTAACACAAGAAAATGCAGGAAATCTATCCGCAACACCAAAGACATAGATTATTTAGTCAAGAGTCTAACCCCAAAGCAACGTCCCACATGAGTCCAGAATAAATATCCAAAGCTCAGGACAATGCCTCCTACGAGTCCAGCTGGAGGTCCAGAGCCCACAAGAAGGACTCACACCAGTCTCTTTTACGGATCCGTGCCGGGAAGACCCAAGGGTCAGCGGTGGAAGCCAGAAAGTCTATGCCAGCAGGATGAAGGAGCTGTGCTAGTGGGATGAGGGTTCTACACTGGAGCCGAGAAGTCACACTCACAACAAAGAGCAGGGCGAGCCTGAAAGGCACCACAGCTGTCCTCAGTGACACGGAGGCCCGGAGCTCCTCCAACATCAAGCACAGTCGGGTACATGCCAGCAAGCAGCGTGACGAGTTCATCCTGGAGACCAAGCAGCACATGTCTTCCCCTCCAGAGCCAGGAAGCAATGCTCGATGTGAGGACCAAAGTTTCTCTAGGAGAACCAACAGCTCACACAGCAACTCATAGGAGAACCCACAATGCCTCCTTAACGCCTCAACCCTCTCTCAACACCTCTCTTCTTCTCCACCTATTTATCCTGACAACCCTCCTCAGGTGGAGCATCTTCTCTCAATGCATGCTGATGTAATCTAGCTGGCATTAAGTTGACCACCAGTTTTCAAACCATAACAAAAGCATTATGAGTATTTTTTTTAAATTTTATTTAAGGAGAAAAGAAAAAAAAACAGTGAAAGGGTACAAGTTATACAGATTTATAGGGAAAAAAATGAACAGTAGGAAATCACTATTTAATGGATTACATATTGCCATCTTAGAAATAATTGTTCAAGTCACAAAATTAAAGCTTGTGGAGTGGACATTCCAACAATGATACTGCAAACAGTTCTGTTCAATGATCCAATAAAACTCTGTGATATCATTGTCTATCTTATACACTTAACTATACATGCAGTTATATAGTTTAGAGCACTTTCTTTTCCTCTCTTTTGTACAATGACTATTACATATTTTGGGTTTCATTGCTCCCACGGTTCTTATTGCTTTTTTGGAAGAGAGTAAAACCAAATGTGACATAACAGAACAGAATCGGTCAATTCAAAAGGGTGGACATAATAGATAATGTAAAAACATAATACAAGGTGGTCAACAATGGTTACCATAATGCCTCCCGCTATCTCTAATAGAATTGCCTATATCATTAGTTATAATACAATTGAACAAAACAGTAAAGAACAAAACCGACAAAACCAAAACATTGGAGACATTGTAGGTCTTCAAAAGTAGATAAAAGTCAACGAGAATGGGCGTTATAATGAATCTCATTATCTTCACAGCTGATGCCTAAACTTTCGAACCTGATACTATCCAGCAAAACAGAATAGGGGAACATCAGTCAAAAACAAGATGGTGAGAGTAATACAGGGCTTCAAATCAAGATAATAGAAAGTCAAAGTGGGTTACTATAATATATCCTGCTATTTTTTCCCTTTAATTAAACGGATAAAAATAAAAAAGTAAATAATGGAGTGAAGATTGAGATAAAAGAGGGCATAACAGCAAAACAGTGCAGATCAAAACATAACCATTTAAGCAGAATAGTGTTTCACCACCAGATAATCCCGACCCAAAAGTAGTTACCATATTGACTCTCTCCTTGAAATCCTTGAGTACAACTTCGTACACTGTAGCATTAAGTATATCAAAACAACGTAAAACCATTTAAGAGGATGACAGCATTACAGAGTATTTAGAATCGACTAACAGAAAATGAACAATGGTTTCTGTATAATCTCCTTGTCTTTAAAAGGTTTTTGCTTATACTATCGTATATAATAAAATCCAATAAGATACAACCTATTTAGACCATTGGAGACAGAAGAACAAAAGCTAGATAAGACTTCAAAACAAGATGATACTAAATCAGTATTACCTATTAAGATGTCATTTTCTCCAAAATAGCTGTTCCCATCATCCAATCTTCTCTGCCTCATTTCTGTTGAGCTCTTTTTCTGTCAGTAGCTGTCAGTTTGTCTTCTTCATTTTGTTCTCTGCTCCATTCGTTGTGGCCTCCCTGCCACTATTTCTGGGTTATTTGTATTTTTCTTTTTTTAGAATATCCTGCAATACTTTCTGTAGATTTGAATTGGTGGTTGCAAATTCCCCCAGTTCCTCTTTATCCTGGAAGCACCTTGTTTTTCCATCAATTTCCAGGGACAGTTGTGCAGGATATCTCAATCTTGGCTGGAGATTATTATCTTTCAAAGCTTGAATTATTTCCCCCCACGCTCTTCGTGATTTGATGGTTTGTGCAGAGAAATCTGCTGTAATTCTGATGGGTGTTCCCTTGTAGGTGGTCTGTTTCTTGTCTCTGATGGCTTTTAATATTCTGTTCTTGTATTGAATTTCTGGAATTTTTATTATTATATGCCTGGGTGTTGCTCTGTTTGGGTTGTAGGTGGCTGGGGTCCTGTATGCCTCATCTATCTGAGTATCTTTACCTTTTGCTAAATTAGGACAATTCTCCTGGATTATTTCTGTGAGTAGCTTTTGTAGCTCATTTGTTTGTGTCCCTACTTCTTCTTTTATGTCCTTAATTCTTAAGTTATGGATCCTCTTATCCTCTTCTAGTCTTTGTATTATTGCTGTTTGTTTCTTTGTTACTTTTAAGAAGTTTTTCATTTCATTCTCCCATATTACAAGTCTGCCCTCCAGTTCAGATAGTCTGTCCTTAGTTTCTTTCAAGCTGTTATGCCAGTCTTGGATAGACTTCTTAGTTTCTTGGTAGTCCCTTTGAACCTGCTTCACGTACTCTATGCTTTCTGTGTTTTCTCCATCAAACAATTCTCCCCTCTTTTTCTGTTCTTCCATTCCACCATCTGTTTTTTCCTGGGTGGTGCTTAGCATTTCTCTAACTATTCTGCATACTTCTAGCTTCAGGTCGTTGATAACTTCATTCCTGAATTGGTCTATGAGGCTCTCTATATGGCGCTTTATGTCTATTGGTGCGGTGTCCGCTATTGCCTCAGAATTGTTTCTCAGAATTGGGGGCCTAGGAGCCCTTCTTGTTGCTGCCTCTTCCCATATTCTCCGTTCCTTATATATGCAGGCTTACATAGGAGACCCAGCTTCTCTCCCTGTCAGCCACAACCTGATCAAATTGCTCCGGTTAGGTGTTCCCACCCACCGCAGCACACCAGGAAGTTGCAGATCAGGCAGCCTACGCGGGGCCCGCCCCTCCCAGCCACCGTCAGGCTCTGGGATCTGAGTTGGGCCAGCCTACCGGGTCCGCCAGCAGCGTCACGCAGGCCAGGCACTTTTCACCAATCCCGTCCGAGAGGGGGATGTGTGGCTGGCGCCCTGCTCCCGCAGGACTGCCCCGGCCCAGAAAGTCCTCCGATGGAGTCAAACTGTGGTAGAGTGTCAGTTTCTCTCACTCACCTCACCACAAGTCAGTGTACACCTCCCTGCCCGTCCTGTTTTCGACTCCGTTCGCAGACTCCTGTTCTCAGAGCTTCCACGCGTCTCTCTCCTTGCCAAGCCGTAGAGGCAGCCAGCCACCGTGCAGCGGGAAACCCAAATCGCGGCTTGAAATGGCGCGGGGTCCAGCCTCCACACCGAGGCTTTTCTGTTCCTGTTTTAGCGCCAAGACTGCATTCCAAGTTGGTTTCTCTCAGCCAGTTCGTTCCTGAGTCAGCAGAGCATATCTCCACCGGCTTATGTCTCCTTAGTCCGCACCATTCCTGACTTCTGAACCAAGCCTTTCAGAGAGCCTCCGGAGTATCTCAAGCATTATGAGTATTAACCACACAATAGAAAATCAACAATGGCTACCATAATGCCTCGTGTTTTCTTCTAAATAACTGTCGATACCTTCACACGTATTGAAATCAAATAATAGAATACAGTCTAAAGTCAACTGAAACAAAGAATAAAAGCATTATTAGACTCAAACCAAGATGATAGGAAATCACCAATGACTACCATAATATCTCATTTTCATCCAAGTAGCTGTTCATATCTTCACACATATGGAAATCAGTTCTTGTAAACACTTTATGGAGAATTTCTCAGCATGTGTAAGCCTATACAAGTGTGTCTATCCTTTCTGTATTAGAGGGAAAAATAAAAGAAAATACAAGAAAAATGAGGAACAAGAGAGACAATTAAAGAATAATAGCCCAAAACTATAACAACATAGGCTTTCAAAACAAGGGGATAACACTTTAAAATATTAAAACCTATGAAAATTTGGGGAAAATTCTTGTTTTCTAATGTTATATGGCAAAAACTCTCCCTATAGAAGACATGATGGGATGCCACTGTCAAGTATCACATAAACTGATCTCTTTAAAATTTAGTATCATTCCAGATGTCAGTAAGAAGAGGCGCTGTTAGAGAAAGTATTAATTAATACATTATGTCTGGAGTCTACATAAGCAGATGCCCTGCGGAGACAGGGTTACATAGATAGAACATCGTGAGAAAACAGAGAAAGACACTGACTTTATGCAGCAGTAGGTATGGAGCATCAAAGGTCACCACAACTGGAACCTAGATAGAGGGAAGGAAGGAGTCTGCTAGAAGTCTCAAGGGGAACATGGCCCTGCCTGTGGGTTCTGGATGACCGACCTCCAGAACTGCGTGTTGAATGACATTTCTGTGGTTACTGTCCAGTAAGTTTCTAGCCTTTTATTTATTGTGGTTCTAGGATAACGTCATTGTCAGGATCACTTAATATGATGTGGTTTTTGTTTGTGTGTTTGTTTGTTTTTGGCCTAGGCCTAGGCCCATGCTTATACTACCAGAGACCCAAATCTCAGCTCTTCGTATTTATTACTGTAGGACAGGGTCTCACTACATTGGCCAGACTGTGAAAGGACTGCCCTGTGTCCTGCACAGCTGTATGGAAAGAACTATTCACACAAAGTGTGACTGGGCAGAGCACTGGACCCTGACTCACCTGCACCCTGAGTAGTGAGCACAAAGCCTATGACACTGC
The DNA here is from genome assembly GCF_034190915.1 of Cavia porcellus. NCBI lineage: Eukaryota > Metazoa > Chordata > Mammalia > Rodentia > Caviidae > Cavia > Cavia porcellus. Next base: position 70,014,870 of record NW_026947485.1, on the reverse strand, counting down.
ATGGTTTCCACACTGCCAAGGGAAGGCTCCTCAATGTGTGATGTGGCTTAAGAGACATGGAAGTTTCAGTAAGAGGATGGAATTCATGATTGCTTCTCAGGCTCCAGCTCTGGGACTGTTCACTACTTGACCATCTCCAACATCAATTCTGGGGGTGAAGCTGACTCTATCCATAGTGTAGATTACAACATTGGTGGGCCATATTGTTAAAACAAAATGAGATGGACAAATGGGGAAGTGGGACTTAACAAGACTAGAGAAGCACTCAGAAATAATGTCTGATGCCCTGAACAGTCAAAATTTCTGCATTCTGATCTTGTCAAGAACTACACAGAAACTACTTCACTCAGTCAGGATAGTAGTGATGGCATGTATCTGTAGTCATGGGGTTACCACAAATTTTATTTCCAGTGTTTGATCCACTATGTTATGAGAACATGAGTTGCAAAGCCATTCTTTCTGTCTTCAAATACAAGTGTTCACCAAGTATGTACCTGCAAGTACTGACATCAAAGTTAATTTGATTTGACACCCTTTGAAGCTGATTTTTCATATACAAAATTTTGTAACATCATCAACATTCAAAAAATGACAGTATCTTTTATCATCTTGCTCTTCCCCTTTACCCATGCCAGTTGTTCTTTCCTTTTGAGGACTTTCTTTCTCTTTCATTATCACAATATCTATTCTATACATTTCAGAGCTTATTTATGCTTTCAGGTTTTTTTACTAGTTAGACAATAAGATATTTACACATGCGAGTCTAATTTACAAATGTATGCATACAGATGCGTGTATGTGTGTACACAAGATACATAACTATGCCACTAATCTCTGTTAGGTCATCAGAAAGAACAGTTTCTGTTTCTTTGTTTGATTCTTTGACTACTTTTTTCATGTCTAAATCTTGTAATGTGAGCAACTACTTTGAAATTAATGTGCAGTTATTAGTTTATATTACTTTGTTTTGAAGTTCTGTATCATCAATGCTATTATGTTTTTACTTTGAAAGCAAACAAGATAAAAACAGTACAGAATTTCAAAATCATAGCAAGAAATTAACAAGTTAATATATTACATATTGGTACCTTGCAGTAGTTGTTCAGGTTACAAGACTTAGGCATAAAATAGTGATCAATTAAAAAATGATTTTTTAATAAAAGGAAAAAGGAATACCCACAATAAATTATGTCTTCATGGAACCTGTGTGTAAATATTACGAACTACTAACCGATGGACACATTTTAACTTTTGAACTTGGGTTTTAAAATACAAGATTCATAATGGCTTATAGACTCAAAATGAAACACAAATTCCAAGATATGCTGAAATAGCTGTTGCTGTGAAGACTTTGTATTGTATATTCTGAAGATGAGTAGTGACCTGCAGTAACTGATGTCAGCACAGACCCCTTAGAGAAGACCTACTTAGTGGACCATCTTAAATAAGATCCTGAGAATGATCCACCTTCAGAATCTTCAGGATAGCCTTCTAGGAAAAGAGAGAGATAACAGAAGGACTAGAAGACCTTGGTTATGAGGCTCTAGGGATTATTCTTGAAAGAGTTCCAAGAGAACAGGGCTCTGGACCACACTATTTTTAAAAAAGTATATTTGTGCATTTGGATAAGCCGTGTGTTCACTGAAATGTGACTTTCCTGCACCTTGGGCCTCAAGGCTCCATGAGCACTGGCTCTGACTCTCACTTTTCCTTTTCGATTCATTGTTGACTCCTATTATCAATATCATAATTATTGTTCAGGCCTCAATTACAGCAGGTGCAGAAGACAATGACACAGCAAGAAGGAATTTACATGAAAAACTTGTACATGAAGATTGTTTGGAAGATAAATAACAGAAAATTGAAGACAAAGACTGACTAACAAAAATAAAGAGAAAACAATTTTCATTTCTATGCCGTCTCCAAAAGGAATTTTGTCCAATCCAGTCATTTAAAGAACCAAGTCACTGAGGGGCAAAGGAAAAGGTAGTGACGGGCACACTTTCTCTGTCTTTTCTGCAGACATGGAAGCACCAGTTGGTCATCCCTTCTTTTACCATCTCTCTCTTCTCTCGGTGTCTTAAGTCAGACTGAGTTCCAATATTTGTATGTTAAATTCTCTTAAGATTGTCTGTCTTTTGTCTGTCTGTCTGTTTCTCTGCTAGTCTATCTATGTATATGTATGAAACCTGTATTCCATTATCAAATATTTGACTCAGAAAATCCAAGCCATATGGTATTTGCATGTTACAAACATGCAAAAATAAACTCCAAAATGATTATATAAATAGAACATAGCCAAAACTGACACAAGGTATTATAAATGTAATGATCCACAATCAATATGAACAGTATTATATGTGAAAATTATAGAGAAAAAGGATTTTTATCATAAATTCAAACATTCTTCACATAGTTCCAAGTGTAACTTATATTCTATTACTAACATTTCCCTGAACTATCTAGAAGGAATTGAGCTAAGAGCAGGACTGCTGAGAGATTCCTGAAAGATATTTAACATTTGAAAGGAGTTCAAACCGGAGGAGGCAATCAGTCATGTGTCAAATATTCCTTAAACAGCTTTGGGCTCCCAGTGCTAGATCCTCATATAATGTCAGAGAGAAAGCTGTTATCAGTGGCTCACTGCCAGGGGATTACTGGTGCTATAGCCATGGCCTGCAGCACACATCAACTTGGCCTCGCAGGGGTGAAAAGCACGGGTCAAATCAAACTCACACTTGAGCAAGCACCGTCATCCAATATCTATCAGGACCGTTTTCCTGTATTCTCCACCATTTCTGCATATAGATGGAGTCCAGGACTGTGGAATTTTTCAGCCATGTGCATTGACCAATCCCTGCATTTTCCACTGGTGACCAAGTGCTGGAATGAAAGTACAGGTAATTATTAGAGTGGGACCGAGTTTCTACTTGAGTGATGAAAGTTGCAGAAATGGATCATGGTGTGGGACATGTAATACCAACAAGCTGTATACTTAAGAGTGATTTAACTCTAAAACATTCTTTTGCAGTGCTACGGCCTGTGTGTGTTAACTAGGCAGGAACCCTACCACTGATTTGTACTGAGTAGCCCAAATTTTATATCAGGTATCACGTATAACAATTTTGAAAACCTATTTATAAATTTCAATGTATGTAAAAGCAAAATATACTTACCAAAATATTCTTGACCAAAACTATCACTGAACTACAATTACAGTCCCAAATTTTAGGTTTTGTGTATTTTACAATAAAACAATTACTAGTTAAACCTAAAACTATGTAAAAAATTTTTTTTCTCAAAATCCCCTTTGTACAAAATATTTTACCATATTTTAGCTGGGTCTCATCATTTAAAAAATGGCATTAAGTTTTGTGGGAGACTAAACTATGAGATGAGATGGGAGGACAGGAGTCCTTGTTGAACTTTCCGGGGACTACAGAGGGTGTGAAGACTGCCCCCTCCTCTCTTTGCATGCAGAAATGCAGCCTCTCACAGAACCCCTGGGGCAGAGCAACATGGACCTCCCAGGCTCAAAAAAAAATTATATATCTGTATATAAAGTCATTATATTCCTTGTCAATCGTTTAGTTTCTTGAACTTCGGGTTACATGATTGCTACATTGCCTTGTTTTACTAATAAAAACAGGATTTTCTAGAATCTCACAAGGCTTGTCCTTTAGAGAATGGGTCCCTGGTCCCCCTTGACTGAAGTTTGTGTCTTTGTCTTTAATTCCTTTTTGTACCACCTAGCTCACTTAGCAGGCTGGCCCCTGCACAGTGTTGACTTAATTTGTCTTCCAGAATCCTTTTCTGAAACCACCAGCCCTCAAGTTTACTTTATCTGGTAACAAAGGCTTAAAAAATAATAGAGTTGATGAGATCCTAAAAGTGGAGGCTTAGTTTAATAAAACAGGTGTTCTTAGAAGAAATACCGGTGCAGAGAAAATAGAATGTGGAAAGGCCATTTGAAGGTACTGAGAGATGTTGGTCATCTGTGAGCCAAGAAATGAGGATCTGAGGGGAAGCCAAGCTGCTGCCACCTTGATCTGGGCTCCCAGCCTCCAGAACTACGAAAACTGCTGTTACAGTCATCCAGTCTGTGATCTCATTTTATGACAGCTTTAGCGAATCATTAAAATGGGTTACTATTCCAATTTTCATTTGTTTGATTCCTGTGACTTTTATGTCAATAGTGACCTTGTATGGAAGTCATCTTTAGTAACAGTGAGAGTAAGTGCAGACAGCAACATTTTTCTCCAGTAGCAACAGACAGCTCTTCTTGCCCTAGACTTACTCTTACTCTTAGATGTAGTTACATCTGTCCCTCCCCTACTACCACTCTCTTTCCTGACCATCTCTAGCCGTCACATCGATGCTGAGCCATAAACTCACAATTCAGACACACAATTCACAATCAGTGCTGTTTGGAAATACCAGCGCTAAACTCTGGCTCTCTAGCTTTCTCCCCTGCCAGGGTGATAGAATATTTTTCCTCCCACTAGATGGCAGTGTGGGCTGTGTTGTCAAGAGCCTGAAAGATGTTGAGGAAAGTTCCCCAGGCTCTATGAGACATATTCCTGCTCCAAGATCTCAGATTAGTTTTGGAAATTTGTTCCAGCCTTTATTTGAGATATTGATTCTCATTCTAATTTTCAAAGTCCTTCACATGATAAATATACATTCACAATAAACTGCATAAACAGCCAATATAGCAACAGAACAGTCGATATTGCACAGTGTACTTAATAAAAGCTGCCCAACCCTACCGCAGCCAGTGCAACATTTCCAACATGCAGGAATGTCCCTACACAGCCTTAAATCTTCATATGAGAGATCACCCCTAATCCCTACCACCTCAGCTAGACTAAGAGACAGGTGTTTCCACAAGTGTACCAGCTATGCTGGGATTGGGGACACAGCCACATGGAAATACAAATGAGGTCTGGAGTACAGTGCACACATCTCCACTGGACTTTAATCTAGAATGTGAGAGTAGTGGGAGGAAAGCAGAATCCTACTCAATATGCCATCATCTTCCTTGTACTACATTGTCCTTCCCTTATTTTCACTCATACGACAGTGTATGAAAATGCATTTCTAAATTATGGATATCTGAATAAAGGGAAATTATCAGGACCAAACAACATTAATTGACAACATGAAGACTTAGTTGATATTTATTTCCTGTGTAATGTTAGTGAGTTCACCACAATGTCTTAGTTACACAGGACTTTCATGAAGGTAAACTCAAATATTGAACAAAAAAAAAAGGAGTCCTTTCTCATACATAGATTTCAGAAAATGAGATTTGTGGTTTAGAATCACATTAAGTATAATAAATATCTTTCCTGTGGGTGAGTTGCTAGGCATTTCCCTGGGAGTCATCAGAGACAACCATGGGCAACACTCAGCATGAGCTGATGATGTGAGCAGAGGTCTCCGGTAAAGAACCAAATACACACTGAGCAGGGGCCAAGTTTCTCTTCTCTTCTCTTCTCTTCTCTTCTCTTCTCTTCTCTTCTCTTCTCTTCTCTTCTCTTCTCTTCTCTTCTCTTCTCTCTCCCCTCCCCTCCCCTCCCCTCCCCTCCCCTCCCTTCCCTTGCTTCTCTTCTGTCTTCTCCTTTCTTCTCTTCTTTTCCCATAGTCAGGGATGAGCTCTGGCCCAAGAGCCACATCACAGTGTTTACTGAGTAATAGTTTACAGATCCTGCCATGCTAAGATGAAATTGGGAAAGGTGTCATGGACAGGTTCCAGAATTAGCTGATAGAGCCACTGCATCCCACTGTGGGCCACCAGAAGAGAAAAATAATTGTGGCAATAACATGAAATTTCAGAAACAGAGGATGAGGTGATTGAAATACACACACTTGAGCTCACTTAAAGGCTGTGGTTTAGGGGCTCAGAAAGCTTATATGAGTCCACAGAGTGACAGTTAATGTTGCCACCAGGGGTAGCAATCTGTATGAAAGGAAATCCATGTAAATTATCCATCTTAGCCGCCACTCTTGTTAAGTACTAACTTTGGTAAGGAGAAGAATTTCATAGGCAATTAGACTTTGACCAGTAATGACCTGGGAAAATAAAAGGCTTGAGGTTCCTGTCTCATCTTGTGACCTGAAGGACTCAGCTTTGGGGCATCTCCACCATGGCCTGGGCTCCTCTCTTCTTCACCATCACCCCTCTCTTCACAGGTCAGATGGGACAAATGGTCACTGTTTTCATAGAGACCGTTGTTGCCCACACCCAGACACCAGGCCTGTTCACCCCCTAGAACAATTCTCCTGTCTCCCAATGGGATTCTTAATGGAGGTCTGTGTTTCCGGGGTCTCTCTCCCAGCCTGTGCTGACTCAGCTGCCCTCTGCATCTGCCTCCCTGGGACAGACACTCAAACTCACCTGTACTCTGAGCAGTGGCTACAGTAACTGCAATGTGGACTGGTTCCAGCAGAGCCAGGGGAAGGGCCCTCGGTTTGTGATGTAAGTGGGTTCTTGTGGTATTGTGGGCTCCAAAGGGGATGGTATCCCTGACCGATACTCAGTCTCAGACTCTGGCTTGGATCAGTACCTGACCATCCAGAACATCCAAGAAGATGAAAATGTCTACTACTGTGGAACAAACCATTTCAGTGGGAGTAACTTTGTATAACCCACAGTGACACAGTCAGAAGGGAAGTGAGACAAAAATTTCTGACTGATCCATCCTGGGCTTGCTTCCTTCCACATTGTCCTGCCTCAGACAGTTCAGAAGGAGCCTCCTGATCCTGTTTGAGAAATTTTTTTCTTTCCCAAGACTGGCATGATAATGCAAATGCTCAACAAGAAGCAAGGGCAATAAAATTTTAATGAGGGCTCAAGGTCACTCAGAAGTCCCCTGACTCCAGTTCTATGTACCAACATGCACTGATTCCCCTTATACCTGAAACTCAAACCAGAGTTTTTGAGATTCCATAAAATTGCACCACCAAACTTAAAAAAACATATATATGTATATATATATATATATATATATATATATATGCAATCCACCTTTAGATAGTCATTGATATTCACTCAGATGTCATCCTGCCTGTAAATAGAGGAATAAAATCTGATCATCCCACAGATTAGTCTCTAGGTGATTCTTCTTCTGGCGTTTTTAATTTCATGGTGTCCTAGGCACAAATATTTTCTTAGAAGTATTTCATCTATTTGGGCTTATGCATGGAATTATAGAGCTGTTTTCAGTCACCAGTGTCCTGAAGGAATTTTATTTTACAGTTGATAGAACTGTTCACAGGTGCATTCACAGTGTAATACACATCCCTATCCTTTTGTCCCATTTTTCTATAATTAATACTATGGGTGTCAGTCATTTTCTCATCATGGAGACAAAATACTTAAACCCACAAAATACTTAAACTTAAAAAAAGAGGTTTACTTTGTCCTCCTATATTTTAATGGAGGTGCTTCATCGTCAGTTGATTCCAAGGCAGGCAGGAAATGATGGAAGGATCTGAGAAAGGAAAGGTGATCATCTAGTGGAATCCAGTCAAACAAGAGAGTGAAGAAAGAAACTGGGGAGAAAGATTCACCCTCAAAGTCCTGCCCCCAGTCAACTGCTTCTAACCAGCTCCACACCCTAACATCACTCAGCAGCTGAACTTATTAGTAGATGAATCCACTGATAAATATAGCACCCTCCTGGCCTAATCTCCTTCTAAAAGTCCCGTCTCTGAGCGCATGAGATTTATGAAGGATATTCCACATCTAAACCACAATAGTGATATTTCCAAGGAAGGATAGCAATGGTCACTTACTAGGAGTTTCCAGGGCGTGACCTTGACACAGAGTCAGGTGCCCAGACATGATATATATGAACTTCACCCAGATTGCTAGTTTACATCATCTTTATCTGCACAGTGCTCTCAAGTTATGCTGTTGTGTGTGTGTGTGTGTGTGTGTGTGTGTGTGTATGTTTTACTTGTGAGAGACAGATGACCTACAAAGGAAGGTGGGCCATTCTGAGCCTGCTCTGTACTCCAAGTGTTGTGAGAGGTTCTCACTGCTATTTACAGTGTGGATTTATTCATGAAGTGTTGTCAAACTCATTGTTAGGGATGATGCCCTTGTCCTATAAAATATGCCATTTTTTTTAAGTAAGTCATTTCCTTTCCCATGAATCACTACCAAGATAAAAGCTTCATATACATTCACAAATTCCACTGTTTAAACAGGCAAAGACACACATGAATTGTAAGTTACAAAGTGTCCTTACCTCTCTACCTCTCTCTCTTTAGAGACAGATGCAGACAGAGAGAGAGACAGACCGACAGACAGAGAGAAACAGAAGGAGACAGAGAGAGACAGAGTCAGAGACAGAGAAAGAGAGACAGTACACTCAATTTTTTGTGCGCATATACTTATGTTTCTGCCTGTTAAATCCCTTAGTGTGCTTTAGCACAAAATAAATTCTTTCCCATGACAGGAATCACTGAACCTAAGATTATTTGACAACAATGGTGAAGTTGTGCTCTTCATCACCACTTTTGGAAATGGGCTACATGGCTATGATTTCCATATAGCTGATCCCCCTCAGGAGCATAGGAACTCACTTTGAGGGATTTATAGGAAATCATAGGTGGGGAACTGAGAACTCTACTCTTGTGACCCAAGGAGGGTTTTATACAATGTCAGATATCATTTGGAATATCACAAGCAGAAATGTCCTCCAAAGTTTGCTTTAAGTAATTTGACAACATGAATCGCTTGAGAAACTCAGTTCTAAGGACATGCCCCACCTCAGAAACAACTGTAGAGATGTGGGCTTGTAGTTCACAATAGTACCAGGCAGAGTCCCATCTTCTATGATGTAGGACAATAGCGCACAGGGTCCTGCACTAGGAACTGAGACACAAGGGTTATCAGGTCAGGTTGGTACACAGGGCTGGTATCAGGGGACTGCAGAGTGACCTTAGCCCTTCACTGAAATTTCATTGCTCTTGCTTCTTGCTTACCAGGCGCAAGCTACTGCCAGGAATGGAGAGGACATTGTTTGTGATGGGCAGCCTAAGACTCTGAGGTCACTCTCAGGCAAATCCTGACTTCTGGAAAGAAACAATTTCTCAAGCAGGATCAGGAGGCTCCCTCTGAGCTGGGTGAGTCAGAACAATGGGGAAGGAAGCAAGCACAGGATAGATCAGTCAGAAGGTTTTGTCTCACTTTCCCTCTGACTGTGTCATCATGGGTTATACAAAGCCACTCCAACTGCCATGGGTTGTCCCACAGCAATAGATACTGTCATCCACTTCTTGGATGTTCTGGATGATCAGATACTGATCCAAGCCAAAGCCTAAGCTTGAGAATTGGTCAAGGATTCCACTCCCCTTGGATCCCAAAATACCACTAGTACCCACGTGCATCACAAACTGAGGGCCCTTCCCCTGGCTCAACTGCAACCAGTCTACATAGTAATTACTGTAGTCACTGATCAGGGTACAGGTGAGTTTGTGTGTCTGTCCCAGGGAGGCAGATGCAGAGGGCAGCTGAGTCAGCACAGGCTGGAAGAGAGACCCCGGAAACACAGACCTCCATTAAGAAGCCCATTCGGAGACAGGAGAATTGTCTAGGGGGAGGACAGGCCTGCTGTCTGGGTGTGGGCAACAATGGTCTCTATGAAAACAGTGACCATTTGTCCCATCTGATCTGTGAAGAGAGGGGTGATGGTGAAGAAGAGAGGAGCCCAGGCCATGGTGGAGATGCCCCAAAGCTGAGTCCTTCAGGTCACAAGATGAGACAGGAACCTCAAGCCTTTTATTCTCCCAGTTTATTACTGGTCAGGGTCTAGTTGCCTATGCAAATCTTCTCCTTACCCAAGTTAATATTAACAAGTGTGGTGTCTAAAATGGATAATTTCATGGATTTGGTTTCATACAGATTGCCTCAACTTGTGGCCAGACATTATCACCCTGTTGACTCATAGGAAACTTGCTGAGTCCCTTAACCACAAGCCTTAATGCACAGTCCATGTGTGTGCTTCAATTATCTCATCCTCCATTTCTGAAATTTCATGTTATAGCCCCAAATATTTTGCTTCTCTTGTGGCCTGCAGTGGGACACAGTGCCTCTGTCACCTAATTCCGAAACCTGTCCATGACATCTTTCCCAATTTCATCTTAGAACTATGGGGTTTGTAAACTATTACTCTGTAAACACTGTAATGTGCCCCTCCTGGGCCAGAGCTCCCACCTCACTCTGGGAGGAGAAGAGAAGAGAAGTGAGGGACTTGGCCGCTGCTCAGTGGGTATTTGGTTCTTTACTAGAGACCTCTGCTCACATCATCAGTGAATGCTGAGTGTTGTCCATGGGGGTCTCTGATGACTCTTAGGGAAACGCCCAGCAACTCCCCCATAGGAAATACATTTCCTACAGTCAATGTGATTGTAAACACAGATACACTTGTAGAAATTGGACCTGAGAAACCAGAATGTAAATTGGTTTTTAAAAAACTTAAAAGCTCATTTTTTATTACTTTTTGTTCCATATTTGAGTTTGCCTTCATTAAGTCCTTTATTTCTGTCTGTGATGAACTCATTAACATGACACAGGAAATAAATATCAATTAAGTATTGATATTGTGACTTCATGTTGCTTGATCCTGATAATTTCCCTTTCTTCAGATGTCTATAATTTAGAAAAACATTTTCACAAAATGTGGTATGAAGGAAAATAAGGAATGCACGATGTATCATGACGTAGATGATGCCATATTAAGGAGGATTCATCTTTCCTCCTGCTACACTCAGATTCTAGGTTACAGTCCAGTGGAGATGTGTGCACTGTACTCCAGACCTAGTCTGCAGTTCCAACTGGCTGTGTCCCCAATCCCAGCAGAGCTGGTCCACTTTGTGGAAATGCCTGTCTTTTAACTTAGCTGAGCTACATTAGGTTCAGGGGTCATCTCTCACATGAAGATCATCTTGAAGGCTGTGTAGGGACCTTCCTGCATGTTGGAACTGTCACAGTGGCTGCTATAGGATTGGGCAGGTTTTATTAAGTACACCGGGAAATACGGACTATTCTGTTGCTAAAACGGGTGTGCAAGCAATTTATTGTGAATCCATGACTATTGTGTGAAGTACTTTCAAAATGAGGGTGTAAATAATATCTAAAGTAAAGGCTAGAGCAAATCTCCTAGACTGACCTAAGTTTGGAGCAGGAAGGTGTCTCACATAGAGCCTGGGGGACTTTTCTCAACATCCTTCAGGCTCTTGAAAACACACTCCACACTGCCATCTGGTGAGAGGAAAAATATTCCCTCACCCGGGGAGGGATGAAAGCTGGAGAGCCAGAGTTTACAGGGCTGGTATTTCCAAACAGCACGGAAGTGACTTGCATGTCTGAATTGTAGGTTTATGGCCCGAGCAGAGATTTCATAGTTAGAGATGGTGAGGAAAGAAAGCTGCAGAAGGTAAGGGTTAGATGTAAATATATGTAAGTGCCAGGATTCTTCCAGGCACTTGGGGCATAGTTTTTGCGGTGACCCTTGGGATCCAGTGGTGCCCACCGTGATTTCACCAGTTTCCTTCCTAATGGCGTCTTTGTGCGTCCGTGGGGCTGAAGGTTCACCTGTTCTGTTTGTGCTTCGAGGAGCCAGCCCTGCGGCTCCTCCATGCTTTCTTACTGCTTTCCATTCTCCATCGTGTTCATTTCCGTCTCCATGGTTCCCCTCCTTCATTTCCACCCAGGTTTGCTGCCTTTGGAGCATCTCCAGGGTCTGCATTAGGTTATTGATTTGTGCTGCCTCTGTCCCGGAGAGCTCCCCCAGGCTGCTTTCCTGGTGTCCATTGCTGCCCCTGCTCTGCTGTGCCCACGCTGTCCCTGGACCCCAGCACTGTTGGGTGTCTTCCTTGGTTTCCCTGAGGCGCCCATCCAGGAGCGTGGGGCTAGGTTTCTGGTGTCTCCTAGTTTTCTGTGCCCTCCTCTGCCAAGGGCAGCTCTGATTCTGTGACATTCATGTCCACGGGTGTCAGGAGCTGACCCGCAGTTGTTTGGAGGAAGCCCCATGTGCTGTGGGGAAGACCGTGCTGGCTTAGGAGCAGGGGAAGGCGCTGTCAGGGTCTAGGGAGTGTGTGTACCCTAAGCCCTGGCTGTGGCCATGCCATGCTGTGGCTTTTGTTTAGTTGACGTGTCTCTTCTCAAGGGCTGGTATTGAGGTCCCCGCTGTGATCACCTGGATGTTTATTTAGTCTTCTGTGTCCATGGTGTTTGTTTCATGAGGAGTAAAAAGATTTAAACTGTATCCTGCCCGTGTGCCAAACACCCACAGTGAATGTCAGTGTCCTGTATTATAAACAGGAACAATAATAATAAAATTAACAATAATAATAACAGTGAGAGTGGGGAGAGGGTGTAGAGCTGGAGCGGGCAGGAAGGGAAGAGAAAGAATCAGAACCATCCAAGCTCTGTGCAGCCTCCTGCTCCCCAAGGAGAAGGCCAGCCTTAGGCACTGTGAATGTGGGCTCCTAAAATACAGACTGTGCCCTTCTGAGGTCAGACTGTCCCCATGCTGGTCATAGCTGCCCAGGCTGTGTGTGAGCCGGGCATTGGCTCTCCCTGGGGAGGGCTTTGTCTTCTCTGCTGTGGTCTCTGTGCCCTGTGATGTTTCCTGGCCTTGCAGAGGCCTTTTCCCTTGATGTGTCTCTCTCTGCTCTCTCTGGTTGTGTGGCCTGTGTTTTGGGGTGAATGTCCAAAACAGCTCTGCCCACCAGTGTCCTGGAGCTGCCCTGGGTGGCCTTTCCCCATTTAGGGTCTTGATATTTTTAATCCATTTTGAGATGAAATTTGTACGTGATCTGAGCTGAGTGTCTCATTTTATTCCTCATAGGTGAGTGTTCAGCTTCCCGACATGGTTTATTGAAGCGGCCTTTCTTTCCACAGTGAGGTGTTTTGGGGGAATTGGTCAAAAGTCAAATTCCAGTAAATGTGTTTGGTTTATTTCTGGACTCTCTGTCCTGCTCCATGGGTTCTATGCCATACCATGCCATTTTGATTGCTGTGTTCCATCATATAGTTTGAAATCAGGTCGTGTTGCGATGCCCCGGGATTGCTTTGGCCACTCAGGGTCTCTCGAGTTGCACATGAATTTTAACTTGTTTTTCTGTTCTGTGGGAATGCGGTTGGAATTTTGGTAGGGATCGCATCGGGTCTAGGGATTGGTGCGTGTGGCAGGGACACTGGAGAATGATGGTGCTCCTAATTCGCAGACACAGGAGACCTTCCCACTTCCTGTGCCCTGGTGTTTTCTCCCATCAGTGCGTCACGGTTTCAGTGTGCAGTGCTCGCTTCCTTGGCTAAATTTCCCCCTGAGATGTTTCCGGTTCCTGTAAATGGATCGTTTGCTCCGATTTTTTCTGAGTTCATTGTCAGCGGACAGCACCACTACAGAGCTCTGGGTGCTGATTTGCGTCCTGCAGCTTATGGGACTGGTTTATGGCTCTGGTCTTCACGGAGCCCTGCCTGTCAGCACCCAGGAGACCATTCCACCTCCCCTCTTCTCCTCTGCTGCCTCTGGCTCCCTGCTGCCTGGGCCCTTGCCCTGGCTTCCAGGACTGCGCTGGACAGAGGAGGCGAGTGTGGCGTCCTGTCCTGCGCTGATCCTGGAGGAGGCCACCTGGGCCCCTCACCGCTGGGGGGACGATGGCCCTTCCCTCCTGGAGGCTCCGCTTGGGCTTTTTCTTTAAGACCAAGGTTTCTACTTGGTCTTTTTCCTCTTTAGATGTGGGCTGTCCTTACCGTGGCCGCTTCACTGTGCAGAGGAGGCCTCCCCTCACCCCGCAGGGGGTGTCCTTCTGTAATGACGCCGAGATTCCTCCCAGGATTTTCTCGGAATCTGTGGATAGAAGCAGTGTGCTTTGTCCTCCTCCTTACAGGGGCCGCTGCCCTTACTGACTTTCCATGTGAGCTCAGCCCTCTGTGGGTGATGCCCAGCCAGTGCATCCTCCATGGTCTGGCCACCTTCCACTGGTTCACGCCTTGCTGGGAGCTTTGTCCTCTGTGCCCTCAGGGACCCAGTCCCTCCCTGCCTTGGCTTCATTTGGCTCATGGGTGAACGGGGCGAAGCTGCCCAAAGGCTGAGCACAAAGCCTCGCTGGCAGGGTTTTCCCACTGTGCTTGGTGGCCTCCCCCTCGTGTGTGTGTCACATCTCTGTCACCCGCACTTAAGACACAGTGAGCTGGAGACACCTGCTCCCTATGTGAGGAATGTTGTCACCAGGAGCTCTATCAGTTTAGCCCATGCGGGTCCTCACCTGGCCTGTCCTCAGAGCCCGCTCCTGCCCGCTGTGCTGCTTCCCAGAGAGCTAGCTCGCTGGGTCCCAAGGCTTCAGACCTGCAGGAGACACTGGTCCAGTGTGGCCCTGAGACCAGGACCCAGGCCTGGGGCCACCAGGCAGCCCTGCTGTGCAGCACTTCAGTGGCAGCGGGGAAGAGGGACTTCTGCCCTTTGTGACTCTTTCAACCCTGATCAAACACGGAGGAGCCTCCCTTACCTGCTGAGATTTTACCTCTTAACTCATTTCCCTCCTTCACGTGGTTCGGAAATTCGTGTCTGTATCAGAAAAGTACACGTGGAGAAGTCTTTCCTACAGGCCCGATTCACCATTTCACATCTTTGGTGCTAGTTTCTGATTTGCCACCTTAATGCTTCATGGCAAAACAAACTCTTTCACACCTGTGCATGTTTGTGTTTCACTTATGTGTGTTATGCATGTACACAGGAGCACACCTATGTGGGTGTATACATAAACACGTGAACATGCTCTTCTCACATGAAAGCTGGGAGCCCCACAATTTGCATGGAGCTTTCCCGACTGAGCCGTGTCACAGAGCTGGCCCCGTAGGGTACAGACAGATTTCCCTATTTCTGTCCGGGTGTCTTGTGCTCTGCAGCAGGGATGGGCTCACACCGAATCACCACTTGGCGCTTCTCATGAATACAGTGTTTATGTGTGGAGAGCGGGTGCTCAGGGGCAGGTTGAGTAGGGAGCCTGGGTGAAGGATGCCAGACCCCCAGCCCACCATACCCCCACTGCGGCCTTTCGCCTGTGCTGTAAGAAGCAGTGCAGGCTTTGCTGGGGACGGGGTCTGCAGAGAGGGGCAGGCCTTCCCAGGGCTCCCAGCACTGCCTGCACTGCAGCCTTGGCCGGAAGAGGGCTATGCCCTGTGCTGTTCGCAGCCCTGCAAGGAGGGCGGCTAGGCTGATGCCAGCTCCCATTCCAGGCTCATGGGAGAGACGTTGGGGAACATCTCGAGAGGCATCAACATCGTCATGGTCAGCTGTGAGTCAGTGCATCCTTCCCCAGAGTCCGCAGGGCCCCAGAGGGATTCTTACAGCAGCCCTGGGTTTTCAGGCTGTATTTTAGCGCACTTTACAGTTGTATAGTTAATTCTACACTCTTAGTGGCTCCAGTGACAATAGAAAGTGACCGGAAAGCTGGGTATAAAGGGCTGTGCGGTCAAACCAAGGCTGGGCAGAGGAGGCCCCCGCAGGCCCAGCTGAGTGGCCGTGCTGGGCCAGGGCAGTGATGGGGCTGCTGCCCCCCTCCACCCAGAGCTGGGCGACACTGTCTGCCTGTCTCCATCCTGTGACCCAGGGCCCGTGGAACTCAAACTTTGGATCCTATGAGGGGCAGCAGACCCCTTGGGTCCCAGCAGAGGAGCCAGGGCAGCTCAGAGACAGAGTTCCCTGCAGTGTCCCTGGGCAGGCTGGCAGTGAGGGCGAGTGTCGGCAGGGCTGGGCGCATGAGACAAAATGCTGCCAGACCAGGAGCCCTGGGCACCCTGTTGTCAGGGCAGGAAGGACCAAGGGGGTGGAGGGAGGAGCTGTGTTGAGATTCGCTCTGCCTAAAGTCCTCAAATCACAGTGCCCTGTGCAGTGGCCCCAGGTAGATAGTAGCGCATCTCACACAGGCTTAGAAGTGTCCTCTGCTCTAGCAGCAGGTGAAGGGACAGTGGAAACGTGGTATTTGCACACCATGGAGTACTACTGTGCCATGAAGAAGGGCAAAGCTGAGTCTCCTGTAGGCTAGTGGATGCCCCTTGAGACTGTCATATCAAGTGAAATTTACCAGACGCACACTTAAATGTCACCTGGCCTGTCTCACAGGAGGACCCAGGGCATAAATAAGTCAGAGAGCAAGACAGAAGCTAACAGGAGACAGGGAGATGGGTCCATTGAAAAGGGCAGGGAACCCGAGGGAGGGAGGAAGGGAGGGACAAGGAGGAGAAAGCACTGAGGTCCCTGCGCATCTCCCCGGAATGCAGCCCTCGTGGCCCGCAAGCAGGCATGAATGACAGAACAGTGGGAGGGACAGTTCAGAGCAGCTGCCTGGGGCTGTCCTTGTCCTCTTCCCCCATGGCTGGACCGTGCTCTCTCTCAGCTGTCTGTTGATGGACACAGGGCAGAAGCATGCCCTTGGGGCCCTGGTCCACCGGCCCTGCCCCTGCGAGCTCACTCTGAAACGTGGTCTGTCACTTGCAGATGTGACCAGGAAGGTGATAGCAGCCCGAACCTTCGATATGTACGCAGGCAGTTAGGGAGCATGCGTCTATCACAGTGCAGGTGACTGTGATCATCCCTGGGCAAACCGTGGAGGGAGATCGAGGCGCCAGCTCAGGAGAGAGCAGGATCCCAGTCTGCATCCCAGTCTGCACTGCAGGATGCACTGTGGCATCCTGGGTTCAGGCCCCGCCCGGGCAGCTTAGTGATCTAAGCAGCCAGGACCCCAGCGATGACAGGAGCAGTAAAAAGGGTGGTGGACCTGGCTCATGCAGAGCCCTGGGTCCACTGTCCAGTGTCGGGGGGAAAGAGACGTCCCCGGGGGCCCAGCCTGGAGGACGCAGACAGCACCTTCGGGTCCGGTTTCTCCTAGGCATCTCCTGAGGAGCTCTGTCCAGCTCCAAGGAGCCTGTCCTCTGGCGTCCCTGTCACTCATCCCATAGTCCTGCAAGGCATCCATGCAATGCACCCCTCCTAGTCCCCAGGCATTGGTGGGAAGTGTGAGGGCCATGGTTGCTGGTCATGCCCAGCCCTGGTGGTCAGGGGTTGGTGCACATGAGGAGGCTGAGGCAGGAGGGCAGGCCCCGTGCCTGGGGAGGACCCTGACCCCCTCTCTGTGGCCCCCAGATAACTCAGCACCCATGATCCAGTTCATTCAGAGCGCACCTGCAAAGTCCCTGCTGCTCATGGTGACCCATGAGGATGGAAGCACCAGGTGAGAAGGGACAGAGGAGCCACAAGGGTTCCCCAGCCTCATCCTGGGGTGGAGTGAGGGGGACAAGTAGCCTGTGGGCCCCAGGCTTCTTGAGGGAAGAGGAGTGGCAGGCGGTGACCAAATGGGGCGGGCAACTCACATCTGATTGCTAACCAGAGTGTGGGGAGCTCAGGGCAGCAGCCACAGTGGGCGGACACAGCTCGGCCTCTCCGGGCAGGAGACCCAGCCCCAGGGGGACACATTTCTGTCCATGGGTAGCAGAAGGGGCAGGCTGGCCTGTACATGCACACACCCCTTCCGCCCTGCAGTTCCCAAACACATCTGACCTCAGAGTGCTTGAAGATTTTCCTCCCCTCACACAGACTTTGCTGTAGTGGGTTGGAGGCCCTTGCGATCTTCACTGGGACAAAGGCCAAGCATGAGGGCCTTGAAAATCAAGGGCAAAGATTCTGGGCCCCAGGCTGAAACCAGCTGGATGGGGTGTGAGGCCTGTCATCCCAGCACAATCTGGAGGCTGAGGCAAGAGGGCTACAGGTTTGAGCCCAGCCCTTGTCTCAGAGTAAAAAAGAGGGCAGGGAAGCAGCTCGGTTCAGAGGCCCTGTTCTCAATCCCCAGTGTTGTAAACGGGGGCTCTGGGTAGGACCCAGTGTCAGCAGATGCGGCTCCCCCAGCTCCCCTGCGTCTTCAGCTACTGTTGGCACCAATCCAGGGATAGCAGTGGACACAGCAGGGCTGGGGCCATGCTTATACCACCCTGTTTCGCCTGCAGACTCAAGGCTGAGGCCAGGAAAGCCATTGAGACGCTGGGAAGCATAGAGATCCGGAATGTGAGCTTCAGGTCCAGCTGGGTCCTGGTACAGAAGGTCAGGCTCCCGCAGCCCCTGCTCTGGGGATGGGGACAGTTCCCAGGTTGGTAGAGGTGAAGGCCTCAAGGGTACAGGCACCGAATAAGTGCTCCGTCGTCATGAGGCTCTTCAATTGCTTGTTTTTCTATTTTGAGACAGAGTCTCACATGAGCTCACTAGGATGCCCTGGAACCCACTGTGTAGCCTGTGCTGGTCTCAAACTCACAGGGACCCTCCTGCCTCGCATCCCGAGTGCTGGCATTATAGATGCTGAGCTCCTGGTGCTATTTTAGTGACCTGTCCTGGGGTTGATTGCACCCCGCCCCTTTGTCAAAGTAAAGGCGCAAAAGAAGGGCATCCTAACTCTGTGAACTCCCAAGTGGCCGTGAGGTCTAGCAGAGTTTGGCAGAGGCAGGCAGTGGACACCTCCGGGGTCTTCACTGCAGCCTCTCAAGCCAGCAGAAGAGAGCAGGTTCAGGGGCAAGAAGTGGACTTCGGGCTGTGCAGTGAGTGTCCAGTTCCATGGGGGGCACTCAATCACTTCGGGCTCGACTTGGATGCTGGGCCCTGGGTCTGGTCACAGGGTCAGCAGGGATGGACGGAGCAGCCTGACCTGGTAAGGTGTAGGATGGGGGCTAGGGGAGGTGAGACCCGTGGCCTTGGAGGGACCCTGTAGCCTTGGGCGCTGGGGTCAGACTGTGGCTGTCCTCGCACAAAGTCCACCATGGTGCAGGATGGGTCAGGTGGTTTTCCAGGGCCCTGCCTGGGCTGCTCCTCACCTACTGTTGCCTCTGGCTCTGCCATAGGCACTAGCTGGGAGTGCCCCGGCCTCTGATGCCCTGACCCGTACAGGTCGAGGGGAGCCCAGCTTGAAAGGCTGTGGTCAGGTTTGCCGGGCATGTACCTGTCCTGTGGAGCATTCCTCAGGCCCAGGTGCTGTGCCACGGCAGCACCCCACAGGCCAGCACTGAGGCCCCAGGTCCCAAGCCTGCTAGGACATGTAGCACAGCCTGAGGTGGTCAGGGTGCCCTGGCTCTGTGCTCCGGGGCTGGCAGTGTGACCTCTCAGGACCTGGGACCCTTGCCTGTAGGAAAGGGGGAGGTCAGTGCCAGCATGGTCCTGTGAAGCACCAGGGTTAGCTCGGCACGGTGGTGCAACCTGCACCCCGACCTCAGGAGGCTGAGGCGGGCTGATGGCCAGGCTTGACTTGCAACAGGGAGTGAGACTGTTCAGTGAGATGGGGACGGATTCTTCAGGGAATGGTGCCGGGAAAGACGGACGTCCATGTGTAAACCAAACAGATACAAAGGTTAACACAGCATGGACTGCATACCTGGGCCTCACCACTGGGACATTCAGATCCCGGGAAAGGCAGATGCAGATCTGTGTGACCTGGGATCAGCCAGCGATTTCTTAGAGATGGAACCAGTAATGACACAGCAGAAATAGATAGATTGGTCTTTGTCAAAATTAAAGGCTTTTCTGCCCCCAAAGAACACTGCGGAGTAAACAGCGCATAGAGTGTGAATACCTGGAAATAACAGACCTGGGTTCGGAATACAAACAGAACTCTTCCTTGCTTCCTTCCTTCCTTTCCCTTCCTTCTTTCATCCCTTTCTCCTTCCTCCCTTCCTTCCTTCTTGCTTCCTTGCTTCCTTTCCTTTTTTCGAGGCAGGGCTTCACTGTGCAGTGCCTTGAACTCATAGAGACCTTGAACTCCTGGAGACCCTGCTGGCTCAGCCTCCTCAGTGCTGGGCTATGAACAGGCTGTGTACATAACTCTCACAGCCTGACAGTAAGAAGTGCACAGTTTCACATTGGATGCAGGGCTGACAGGGCTGGAGTAAATGTTTCCTCAGAGCCACTGCGTGGATGGACGGGTGTGATCATCAGTGGTGGGAAGAAGGCGAATGAGAGTGGGCAGGAGAGGCCACCCGGCCCTGCGCTGGGGTGGCTGCTGTGCTGAGGAGAAACCATCTGCCTTGGCTGCGGATGAGACGCGCGATGGTGGCACTTGGGGCCATTCCTCGAAGTTGGGGAAGTGAACTTGGGAGCTGACGGGCACCCTCAGGTCCCCACCGAGACAGTGGGGCACCTTCACCCTGGCCCTGGGCTCAGAAGCAGCATCAGAGTCCACCAGACACAGCCACGGTGCCAAAGCAGGGGTTGAGCCAAGCTTCTGGGTCTTCCTCCATCCTCGCCACCCTGGGACGAGCCTCCAGACCTCATGGCTGGTGACAAAAGCCAAGCACACAAGTTAACCCATGGGAGACTCCTGTGTGATCTCCAGGGTGCAGGGCCCTCAGGGTCAGGGGCAAGATGGCTGCTCAAGGGTCTGCAGGTCCTCGTCGGATGAGGAAATGCTTGGGAACTGACCAAAGGGGCAGCCGGGCGTCCTGCTGCTCTGTGTAACCATGTGGTACTGTCACTGGATCCGGAGCTGTGCACTGTGGTACATGCCCAGCCCTTTTGGAGTTTTTGAGACAGAATCTCGCTAAATTGCCCCTGCTGGACTTGAATTTCTGATCCTCCTGCCTCAGCCTCCCAGAGTGCTGGTGTTATAGGTGTGCACCACCACACTGAGCCTTAAAGGTGCATCTTATCTCCAGCTCCCACGAGGAGGTCACTGCAAATCTGGATTAGTAAAAACTAAACCTTTTTAAAAATTCAAGGAGAAGAAAGATCCATCCTGCTCTCAGACCTAAAAACCAAACCCCACAGCTGTTTTCCACCTTGGATAGGGGCAGCCAAATTTGCATTTGCATTTTAATTTAGTAAAATTAAAGAGAATCTAACTGCTGATCCTCCATCCACGTTTCCTAGCTTAGTGTGGTGGGCAGCACGAACATCACTGTTGTCACAGAAAGTCTGAGGCTTCACTCTGATGTCATTGAGAATCATGATGCAGGAGCCAGGTGTGGTGCACACCCGTAATCCCAGCCCTTGGGAGGCTGAGTCATGAGGATCACTGTGAGTTCGAGGCCAGTTTGGGCTACACAGTGAGTTCACTCCTAGCCTGAACTGCATAGCGAGAATTTGTCTCAAAATGCAAAAAAAAAAAAAAAAAAAAAAAAAACCAAAACAAAAAACGAAAACAAAACAAAACAAAACAAAAAAAACAAGAATCATGTAGGGGGACTTGGCTGTTGGCTGCCCCCCTATTCCAGTGGAGCCCGCTCTGGGAGGTCGCTCTGTCCTGTCCCTTTGCTCAGGGCTCACCTAGGCTAAGCCTCTGTCCATCCACTGTCATAGTGAGTAATGGGACTCTTCCTCTGCCCTCCCGCAGATCAACCACTCTGACAGTGCCAAGAACAGGTACTGTGGCTGGCCGGCAGAGGTCCAGATTGAGGGCTGCGTACCCAGGGAGCCCAGCTAGTGCTACACATGCTCAATATACGTGTTGGTATGGCCTGAGAAGCTGCTAGGTCCGAGGGTCCCTATGTGACGAGTATTTAGAGCTTGGTGTCAGCCAGGACAGTTCTGGCTTTGTGAAGTCACAGCACATGACCAAACCACCATGTGGCACTCGCCGAGGTGCCCCAGGCTGGCCAAGACAGCCCTGCGAGTGCCCTGCCCAATGTCAGGGTCACTTCACCCTGCTCCCTCTCTGGGGGCTCCAGCAGGGCTGTAAGGTAGCAAACTCTTGGAAATGCTGACATGAGCCTCTTGTGAGGGGACACAGCTGGGCCCCTTAGGTGGAAGTAAGGTCCAAGGGTCTGCCTTTGGGGTTCTTGTGGGGTTGCCATCACCAACAGCCCTGTTGCCAGCCTGTGCTGGCCCTGCAGGTCTCCACTGCTTGGGAGGGAGAGGCCACCTAGGTGCTGGCAACATGGTCACTTAGTGTTTATGGAGCTTGGAAGTCCTACCAAACCTAAGGGACCCAGTGAGAGATCTCCATGGTGGTGCAGAAGTCAGGTGACAGAAGAAGCCCTTGGGGGCGGGGGCAGGGGACTGTTGGATCCCTTTATAGCGTGGCAAGGTTCTGCAGACCCAGGTGAGATCCTGATCAAACTGCAGAAGCAGCAGCAGCCCTGTGTAGATTGGGGAATTTGTACCCGGGAGAAACCTGCACAGCCCCAGCCTCCTCCAGCCTTAGTCAAGTTAGGAACCCCCAGTTCTGCATGGCACAGGGCATGTTTCACTTCCCCACTTCACTTAGAGACACCTGGGATGTGTGGGGGTCATGGTGACACTGCCCAGGTTACTCTTAGGGGACCTGCAAGCTGATTTTTCTAAAAACACTGATGCCACTTGGGCCTGCAGGCATCTGGGAGGTGACTAAATGGGCTGGCGGTGTGACATCTCAGTCTTCATGTGACATTGCTGTCCCTTTGACATCGGGTCCCTGTGGTCAGATTCAGCCAAACCCAGCATATATATGAGTTGATCATTGAAAACCACACTGTTCCAGCTTGTGACATGGGCTAAATTGGCTCCTTCATCTCTGCCTACATCTGTCCATCCACACATCCTCTATCCATTCACCTACTCCCCATGCAGTCATTAATCCATCTCTCTCCCATTCTCCGTCCATCCATCTCCCCTCCCCCACCATCCTCCATCCATCCATTCATCTCTACCCATCCTCCACCCACTCATCCATTTCCCTGTCCATCATCTCCTTAGCCACCCACCCCCCATCAACCCATGCATTCATCTCTCCCTCCATCCTTCATCCTTCTGTCTTTCCTGCATCCATCCATTCATCTGTTCCCCTTCTATCTCCCAGTATCCATCCATTCAGTCTCCACCCCATCTATCCCCCAGTTGTTCCTCATCCCTGTCACCCATTCCGCCATCCTTCTGTGTCTCCTCCCCTCTCACTAAAACTTGTTTGGCCTGAGCTGGTGGTCACTTTTGCTAGCTTCTCCATACACATATGTGATTGTAGTCAGGGTTTGTAAGAGAAGAGAGTCAACACAGAACACTTAATTTATAGGATGATCTTCTGATAGTCACCAAAAAGTCAAATGCAGAAGGGTGCCAGGGATCTGTTCACACACTAGTTCACCATATAATCCAGCTGAGGGCCTGGATCCCGCAGCAGTGTCCTCCATGAGTCCAGCTCAGGGAGCCCATAACAGTGTCTGACACAATCTGCATAAATCACCTGCACTATGAGGGCCCAAAGGGCAGTGGGGGAAGACAGACAGTCTGTGCCCGCCGGATGTACAAGCTGGGCAGGCAGCCTGTGGATCACCAGAGCCAGGAAGCAAGGCTCAGGGTAAGTAAGAACCAGGGCTCCCCTGAAGAGAACCACCGCCTCCCCAATGACAGGGAGGACCTGAGTCCTCTGAGGATGACAGCAGCTGAGTTCCTATCAGGAAGCCAGTGTGACAGCTTCTCCAGGAGAAGCAACATTGGCCCACCTTCCCCTCCATCCTCTTCCTATGCTGTTGGCAGTGATCCTCAGGGGGCCTTCCACAGCCAGCCCCAGACCCACTCAGTTCAGCTGGGTGACCAGTAGTTAATCCACTACAAGCCATCCCTGGTCAACTTGATGACCAGACACATTTCCTTAAACAGTAATCTCCAGGGGCACATTTGTTAAAAGGTCTATTCCAATTTGCAGTAACTTAACAATTGCGTACATACAATTCTTACACACTCAGTTCCACACCGGAAACAAATAATCAAGTTTAAGACCACAGTGATAAGATTGTAGGGCATCCAAAACATGAGAAGTATAAAACAAAAGAGGCCTTTATTCTGAGAACTCAGAGAGAAAACCAAATACCCCCTCCCCACCACCACCACTAAAGTCTGGCTTTCTCTGTCTGGAGGACATGTTATGTGGGGGCATATAAGTAGCTTAGGTTTAAGGTGGTGCCTGAGGGGCATTAGGGAAGCGCAGGTATCTCATTGCTATTCATTTCCTGCCAGAGGCAAATTCCTAGGGGTGGGGAAGATAAGAGCCACAGGTAAATTCCTAGGGGCAGGGAAGACAGAGCTCCTTGGTTCTGCCTCTAAGGCTTTACCTGCTAGTGTCCTGTCTGGGCCAAAAGCATTTCACACAGTATCTTGCCTAAATAACCTGATTACACACATGAATCTAAAACTACATTCAGATCATATCGAGGAGCTATTGTAATCACAAGCCTTGCTTCCCATTAATTTTCAACAGCAGGGCAGCACTAAGAAATGACCCAGGGAATCTCTGGCATGTCAAACACCCTCTTCCCTTCTGGTGAGAGTCCTCAGGCATTCTTCCCTTTTCCTTTTCCTCCTCAACAGCTACATTCCCCTCTGTTGCAGCCCTGCAATTCACAGCTCCCCTGGGGTCACCCCTCTGGCCAAAGGCTTCATATCCCCCTGCTGGCTCTGCACTTTTAATTCCCAGTGTAGAGCTGGCCAGAAGCCCTCCCCAGTAATCATGCCACCATGTCAGCACCATCATGCATGGGAATTTCTCTGCCACCAGGGAGTGTCTCCAAAATGCAGACCAACTTCCTGCCAAAGTACAGCAAACATCATCTCTCTCCAGCAGCCAGGGTGGTCCTTAATGCAAGCCTTCTGAGCTGCCTCCTGGCTGGTAGCTTCTCCACCTGTACTCTGCTCTCCATGCTCTGGCCAGAATCTCCCAGCATACAGGGGCTGCCTCTTTGGCCAGTGTCACCAAGCTTTTCCGCATCAATCCCCAAGGCTCTTACACCACATGGCCAGGCAGTAGCACAGCAATGGACCCTCTCCTGGTACCAGTTTCTGTATCAGTGTTTCACTAGAGAAACTGATATGACATAAGATCACAAATATAAAAGACTCACAAGCCTGGCTTATGATGGTCAGCCATGGAGCCGAATAAAGAACAGTGCAGAGAAGTCTGCATGCTGAAGACCAAAGCTTCCAGTCTACACTCCGGAGCTGCCGTGTCCCAGGCAAATGCACGTCAGTAGTCTGAAGAGTCTGTACCAGAAGGCTGAGGACTAACGGGTTCATGGCAGAAGCTGAAGAGTCTGTGCTGGAGGCCAGGAGATGACATCCAAGCAGAGAAAAACACTGGAGCTCCTCCAGAACACGGAAACCAGTCCCGCCTTCCTCATGGCTCCTTCATACAACTCCATGCTGCAAGCTGGAGTGCAGGATTGCTGAGCTGCTTTAGTGAAGCTTCTGCACTTCTCAAACTGATCTTGTCAGTGAACCATTGCCTACACGCTTGTATTCCCACCTTTGTTCTTCCAGGGGAGATCCCCAGGCTTTCCATCATCAGTGCCCTGACTATGAATTCAGTAACTCACCCATGGCGTTGCCTGCCACAGAGAAAGATTGATGACCTATTTATTCCTTAGGTGGGTCCAGCATCTCAATAATACTAGGTGGTTCGTACCCAAAGGTGTCTCTGTGCATCCCAGTGCCTTACAGTCCTGTGATTGTGATGAAGTGTCCTGGAGGATCTCCCCACACAGTTTGGGAATCACAGTCTGGTAGGACCCAAGCTGTAGCCCAAATGTACAGGGTTGAGTGGGGAGGACGGTGAGAGGATGGAAAATAAAGAGGAGAGGAAAGCTGGGGTCCAGTGGAGCCCTCTCTCCTAATGGGATAGAAGGAACTGCCCAGCCAGTGTTGTACAGTTATTTATACACTCAGGAGAAGGATGTCAGGATCTGCCCTGCTGCCAGCTACCTGTCTACCTGGCTGGCTGGGCTCTGCCTTAGTGGAGCTGGGGTGGCTGGTTTACCTGGCTTGCTTTGGGCTCTGGGTTCTCAGGGCTGGCCTTGCTTTAGCCCCACACACCTGATCGATCTTCAGCTTCAGTGGCTCCCTACAGGCTTACACTCTTGAGTCATTTTTTAACCTGCACATCTCTCCAGGGGCTCCTCTGTGACTTAGGTAATTCCATCCAAGGATTCAGTGGAGGGAATGCAGTCTCCATGGACCCGGCATGGTGCTGCCTTTGCAGGGATGAGGCCCCTGCTCCTAAGATGGCAGCCAGCAGCCTTCTTCGCCTCCCACCCCCACCTGGTCTCACAACAGGTGTCTGTGGGCAAGAGCTCCAGGGAGATAAAGTGGGGAGGAGCCCAGCGAGGCGGGGCTCAGGCTGCGCCTATGGAGATGGTGGAGTCTGGGCCCAAGCAGCAGAGGCCTGTGGATCCCATAACCTGTCCTTACATCCACCATGACACCTCATGTGGACCTCGTGCCACCACCATTCTTTCCCCGCCGAGAATACCCTCTGCCCTGGTGCAGACGCCACCGTCCTGTGTGTTTCAGACCCCGGGCACTGCTGCACTGGTCACACTGATAACTCTCTCTGTTGCTTGCTGATCTCTGGGCCTTAAACCAACTTATCATTAGGTGCTGAAACTCAGTGGCCTCACCAGCTCCCTGAGGCTGTCTTTGTCACTGCTGTCCCTCCACAGGATACCGACCGCCCTCTGCAACCCAGGCAGCATCCTCTCTGAGGTGGGTGAGTCTCTAGTGTCCTCCAGGGGATTTTGCTGTTTTCCTCTGTCTGTCCACCTGAAAATCGTAGAGTTAGGTCTCCACACTGGGGCACTGTCCCCTTGGCCTCCCCCTTCAGGAGCTGGGGACTCTGGTCTCCTGCAGGTAGCCAACATTACCAGCACAACCTCTGGAGTCCTGGGACTCCCGTCTCTCAGCTCTTTTCCTGCCCTCTGCCTGGGGAGAGGAGACCCCAGCCACTCTGCCACAGGCAATTCTGGCTCCTCTCTGCCCACCCAAGGCCTTCTCTCCTTCTGTCCCTTAGAACCCTAAAGTCTCTGTCCAGGAGGGGACGCATCAAACCAAAACATTATTTTCCTCCACAACATGGTTCCATAACTAATAATCAGTCACCTCCACGTGGACCCTTGGACCCCCACGCACTTCAGAACTCAGACAGTGCTTGCAGTGACAAGCAGTTTGAAGCATTGGGTTGCAGGTTTATCTGTAGGTTCCCACCTGCCTCTCAGTCCTGTGCTGTTTTTTAGACTCTTCTTCCTCTCTGTCACATCTCTGTGTCCTTGAACCTCAGTTCTACCCTGGCACTGCGCCCCCAGGGGATAGGTCCCAGTCTCAGTCCCCCTAGCTCTGTGTCATCAAGGCCTCTTCCCCCTCTTCACCTGCTTTCTCTGCCCCACACCTGGGCTCCCTCCTGACCCTGATCCTGAGTGGGATCTGGGCTCCCCCTCCAGGAGGGGCAGGGAGAGGGTGCCAGCCACACTCCTGTTCCTTGCTGCCTGTTTGACACAGTCTGCCCTGCTCCAGACCCCCTCACAATGTTTCTTCCTCTCTGCCTTCTGACTTGGGGTGGCAGAGCTGTGCACTGTGAAAACACCAGAAGCACCCCAGGAGATCACTGCCATGATTTACCTAAAGTGCCCCACGGTACCCTAGGAACAGATGTGCCTTGAGTGGGCCATCAGTTTTCTGCTGTCCACTGTGATACTGGCCTTGGACTCGGCCTCCCGAGGGCTGGTTCTATAGGTGAAAGAAAAAAAACAAGAGTAAGTCTAGGGATTTGGTCTGGAAAAGGACTCACCAGACATGAGAACCACACAGACTGTTCCCAGGCTGGCCCCGGGTGGCTGTGGTCTAGTTGGGACAAAGTTAGGGCGATGGTTTAAAGAGAATGATCTTTAGTGACACAGTGCAGCCTCAGTAGACATTGGGAAACCAGGAAAACCGACCAAAAGCTGGATCTCTTGATTTTAGTGCCATCTCCAGCCAGATCTCCTCTATGAAAGGGAAGCGGAGGAGCCCTGGGTCTCTGCTCTTATGAGTCTATGCCAGGAACCTGGCCTGGGGAGCTCCTGTCACACCCCGTAGGCCTGCAGCATGTGACACAGGCGTCCCCACAGACCCCTGCTTCCAACCACCTTGCTGTTGGGGCCCTGCCCCTTCCCATGCCTGGTGTGGGACCCTGGATACCTGATGAGCACACTCCCACCCCCACCCCATTTCTGGAGCCAGCTGACAACGCTCTGTCCCCTGCTGTGTGCCTGCACCTCCATTTGTGCCAGCTCCTGCCAGCAATCATGACCCAGCAGGGCTGAGATTGGGAACTCAGCAAGCGCCCCACTTCAAACTGGGGCCTCTGTTCCCTTAAGGATGTGTTGGGGGGCTGGAGCCAAATCACAACACAGTTCCCTCCTCAGGGACAGATGTGTTGATGCACAGGAAGGCTTGGCCGTGTCTCTGAGCATCCTGTGAATTTAGGACAGTTTATTAAATCCAGCATAATTTGTTCTGACTGGGAGGGGCACTTCTATGGCAGCCTGTGTCAGGTCAGTCTATGGTCCCTCTCCACCCATGGGGACGTTTGTCCCTCAGCAGTGGCCTTGTGAGGGATCACATCAGCTGTGGCTTTTGGATTCTTCCAGCAGGGCCATGTGGGCGCAGCTCTGCGTGGGGCTGAGGGCTGTGGATAGGAGGAGGCCCTGGTGATAGCCCCATGCCTGGGGTTCAGTGCCACCTCTTATGTCGTTTGGGTCTCTCCTGTGTCCTCAGGTAAGCCATCAGCTTCAGAACAATGCTGGGCGTCCCCCTGCAGGACCTGTTGAGAAGTGGGGTGCTGTCCATGCAGAGTAGGAGCAAATGGCAGGACTGATCTCTGTTCAAGGCCAGAGATGTTTGCAGTCATGTGGAGCTGTGCTTCTGTTTCCTAGGTGAAGCAAAGCTGTCCTCACTGCTGGACGCACACGAGTGTGAGTGCCCACTGTGGGAAAGGGGAGCCTCTCTTCCCACTGGTGGGGACAGCCATGTCCTTGGTGGGTGGGGCTTCAGACTGGGTGAAACCTACTCCCTGCTTGCTGTGATGCCCTTGTGTGTGACAGGCAGTGAGTTAGATGGAAATATCACAGGCAGGCAGGGCTGGGCCCCGGAGGAGCCCCTGCAGAAACCCAGAGACCTCACAGCCTTAGATGACACAGACACTAAGATCTGCTGTGGGCCAGATCTCAGGACAAAAGCTCCAATAAGTACACCCACAACCTAAGGATAAGCATGAGGGATTGATATTCTGTGGATCAGCTGAGGAAGCCAGGAGTCCCCAGCCCAATCCCTGCAGGAAGAGTTGCTGCTCGAAGCGTGCCCGGTTGCTATGGGACTTGAAACCCAACCTTGATGTTCAGCACAGGGACTACCCAGGAGACTTTGCTGGTCATGCTTCAAATCTCTTATTGCCTAAGTCATTTTATATCACTTGCTGCCTTCACCGTGTTGAAGGTAATTGCTTTTTTTGTCCTTTACTCCTGAAACAAAGGCAATAATTGAGAAAACTGAAAACTCTTAGTTTTTAGTATCTCAATATTTAGGCAAACTTTTACTTTTTGAACCCTAATGAAATAACAAAATTATGTAAGTGAGAAGTCATCCTATAAGACTGGTAAATCAGACACTATCCCTTGAGCCTAGCCTGTTTCAGACTGCCGCGCCTAGCCATCGGTGTGCAGAGGAGGGGCTGGGCAGATCTGAGGTGCCTGCATCGGCCTCTCTGTGTGTCTGGAGGACTGTGGATATCTCAGCAAGCAGGGAGGGATCACAGGTTCCTGAGGCACCACAGCCTGTGGTGAGTGCTCAGCACAATCTGCCCAGAGCCCAGACTGTTTGGGTCCTTCCAGGCTTCCAGGTACAGTGAAGTGGAGAGGTGGGTTTGAGGCATCTACATCTGCCTCCACATCCCTGCTGCGATTGGGGAGCTGTAGAGCTTCCAAGGGGGAGGTGGGTTCACAGTGTCCCTGAGGCCCAGCTTGTCTGGAACTGTGGAGTTCAGAGAAGGCAGAGGAGGGCCATTGGTTCTGCAGGCCCAGTGGCTTGGGGTAGCGTGGTGCCAGAGTCTCTGTAGCTGCAAACATAGAAGGGGATTTTCAACAGATCCTGAGGAAGCTTTCAAATAACACTTGAAACACAGAAATATAGGAAAATGACAAAACGAAAGACCAAATTACAACCTCAAGCCTCCAGCCCATCTCATGAAACCCTAGGAGCAATGTATATAGAAGAAAATATATGCCATTCACCTCAAATATCGGACACAATAGCTACTGAAATTCACAAGCAACTCCAGAAAGCTTTAAAGAAATTCAAACTTGAAATAATCTCCCAGATAAAAGAAGAAATGATAAAAGAAATGAAAGAGATTCTGAATATATCTAAAGAAAACACAGATAAAAAATTGGAGGAACTAAACAAAAAGATAGACTTCCTAGACGAGCAATATAAGAAACAAACAGAATACATAATGCAGATGCACAGAGATACACAGGAAATAAAAAACTACACTGAAAGTTGTAAAAACCGCCTTAATGAAAGTGAAGATAGAATTTCAGACCTTGAAGACAGGATTGCAGCTAGTGAACAGGAAAGGGAAGATCTTTTAAAAATAACAAGGAATCAGGAAACAACAATTCAACAACTGCGAAACGATGCAAAGAAGAATAACATAAGAATGATAGGGATTAATGAAAAAGAAGGAGACAACATAAAGGATGTCAAGAGGATATTTAGAGAAGTAATAGCTGAAAATTTCCCAAGCATGAGATCAGAAACCGACATCAGGATCAGTGAAGCATATAGAACTCCAAATAGTCATAACCAAAATAAAACTACACCCAGACATATAATAATCACCATCCCAGAAATCCAACACAAGAATAGATTATTAAAAGCTGTCAGAGAGAAAAGACAGATCACTTATAAAGGAAAACCTATCAGAATCACAGCAGACAGCTCAGCACAAACAAATCAAGAAGAGCATGGAGTAAAGTATTCCAGATCCTAAAGCAAATGATTTCCAACCTAGACTGATATATCCTGCAAAACTATCATTCAAAATTGATGGTGGAATACAATATTTCCATGACAAAAAACAGCTGCAGAACTTCATGAACACCAAACCAACCCTGCTAAAAATATTGAAAGACAGTTTAGATACACAAAGGAAAAAACCACTAAGCAAAGCAAATAATTAAACAGAACAGAAAGATTAAGATGCAACAGCAGAGAGATAACATTCCAACAATAAACCAGCATTTAACAGTAATAACCATTAATGTAAATGGTCTCAATGCACCAGTCAAAAGAAACAGACTAGCAGAGTGGATCAAGAAACAAAATCCAACCATATGCTGTTTACAGGAAACCCATCTAACCCAGAAGGATACTCACAGACTGAAAGTCAAAGGATGGAAAACAATACTTCATGCAGCAGGAATCCAAAAAAAGGCAGGAGTAGCCATTCTGTTTGCAGACAATGTGAACTTTAAACCAACAATGACCATAAAGGACAAAGAAGGTCACTACATACTCGTAAGGGGAAAACTCCAAGAGGAAGAAATAACTATCTTAAATATATATGCACCAAACTCCAGAGCACCCAGTTATATAAAACAACTATTAACAGAAATGAAAACTCAAATTATCAGTAACACAATTGTAACAGGAGACCTTAATATGCCATTGACACCAAGGGACAGATCAACCGGACAGAAAATGAGCAAAGAAATAACAGAACTGAATCACACCTGTGAACAAATGGGTTTGATAGACATATACAGAATGTTCCACCCAACAACATCAGAATACACATTCTTCTCAGCAGTACATGGATCATTCTCTAAAATAGACCATATATTAGCTCACAGAACATATTTAAACAAGTGCAAAAGAGTTGAAATCATCCCTTGCATGTTATCGGATCATAGCACTCTGAAATTAGAAATTAATGATAAAAGATACTGCAAAAATCCCGCAAACACATGGAAACTGAATAACACACTCTTGAGTAATCAGTGGATCACAGAAGAAATTAAAGAAGAAATTAAACAATACCTAAAAGAAAATGAAAATGCAGATACAACATACCGGAATCTGTGGGATGCAATGAAAGCCATCCTGAGAGGAAAATTTATTGCACTGAGTTCCTACATCAAGAAACAGAATGAATACAAATAAATAACTTGATGCTACCCCTCAAACAGCTAGAAAAAGAAGAGCAAGTCAAGCCCAAAGCCAAAAGAAGACAGGAAATTATAAAAATCAGAGCAGAAATCAATGCAATAGAGAATAAGAAAACAATCCAAAGAATCAACGAATCAAAGAGTTGGTTCTTTGAAAGAATAAATAAAATCGATAAGCCCCTAGCCAACCTTACTTTAAAAAGGGAAGAAAACGCTCAAATTCATGCAATAAGAAATGAAAAAGGTGAAATTACTACAGACCCAATAGAAATACAGAAGATCTTCAACACCTATTTGGAAAACCTCTACTCTCAAAAGTTTGATAACACAGAAGAAATAGACAGATTCTTAAAAACATATGAAGTACCAAAGCTAGATCAAGAGGATGTAAAACTGTTGAATAACCCAATCTCTGTTAATGAAATTGAAAATGTAATTAAGTCCTTACCCACCAAGAAGAGCCCAGGCCCAGATGGATTCACTGCAGAATTCCACAAGAAATACAAAGAAAACCTAATGCCAACACTCCTCAAACTATTCAATGAAATTGAAAGGGAAGCAATCCTTCCTAAGTCATTCCTGGAAGCAAATATTACTCTAGTACCAAAACCTGAGAAAGACCCAACTAAAAAAGAGAACTATAGACCAATCTCCCTAATGAACACAGATGCAAAAATCCTCAATAAAATATTGGCAAATAGGATGCAGCAAATCATCAAGAAGATTATACACCATGACCAAGTGGGATTCATCCCAGGAATGCAAGGATGGTTCAACATACGCAAATCAATAAATGTAATCCAACATATCAATAAAGCCAAAAATAAGAATCACATGATCATTTCTATAGATGCAGAAAAAGCCTTCGATAAGGTCCAACATTTATTCATGATAAGAACTTTACAGAAAATTGGAATAGATGGTATTTACCTCAATATAATAAAGGTCATTTATGACAAACCAACAGCCAGCATCATACTAAATGGCCAAAAATTGAAATCCTTTACTTTAAAATCAGGCACAAGACAAGGGTGTCCTTTATCACCATTCCTATTTAATACAGTACTGGAAGTACTAGCCAGAGCAACTAGGCAAGAAAGAGAAATAAAAGGGGTAAAGATAGGAAAAGAAGAAGTTAAATTACATTGTTTGCAGATGACATGATACTCTACGTAGAAGACCCTCTAAACTCCATTGAAAGAGTCTTAGACACAATAAATAAATTCAGTAATGTGGCTGGATACAAAATCAATACTCAGAAATCATAGTATACACGAACAACAAAATCACAGAGAGGGAAATAAGAGAAAGTGCACTCTTCACATTAGCAAGCAAAAAAATGAAATATTTAGGAATTACTCTCACAAAAGAAGTGAAAGACTTATACAGTGAAAATTATAATACACTGAAAAAGGAAATTGAGGATGATCTCAGAAAATGGAAAGACATCCCTTGCTCACATGGATAGGAAGAACAAACATTGTGAAAATGGCCATTCTCCCAAAACTGTTGTACAGATTCAATGCAATCCCAATAGACATACCGTTAACATACCTTATATATATACAGAAATCACTCCTAATTTGAATTAAAATGATAGGAAATAATCAATAGCTACCATGGCATCTCGTTTTCTTCAGTGTAGTTGTCCATTCTATCAGATATACTAAAATCTATTCTTGTAAACCCTTTAGGTGAAGTTCTAGGCATATATAAGCATATACATGTACATCTATCATTTATGTATTAGAAGGAAAAACAAAACAACAAATAACTATATCTAAGAACCCAAAAAAATAACAATGTAGGTTTTCAAAACAATGTGGTAGGAACATAATAATTTTTGTGGTTTTGCATAGCTATCATCATAAGTCTTATTTGAATTACCAGATATAGTCATGCAAAACTGATCTAATCTTACAGATGTTATCTGTTTTGTTCCAAGAATTAACAGAATTAAAGTACAATCATCTTAGTAATCTTAAGTATATATATGAATTTTATCTTTTGTTTCTTTTCTTTGTTTTCTTTTTTTCCCTGAATTGTTTTTTCCTCTTTGAGCAGTTTCTTACCTTTTCACAATATTTATTGAGGATTTTATATCTTATTTACTTTTTCAGTTTCTTACACCTGGAAGAAAATACAATATTTACACACATGAATATGATTTCTTTCACTTGAGCGTACATGAGTACAGTCTCGCGTCATATCCATTTACTTATAAAAGCCTCAATGTTGTTTTTCTTTATAGCTGAGTAGTATTCCATTGTATAAAAATACCACATTTTTTATCCATTCATCAGTTGATGGGCATTTGGGTTGTTTCCAAGATTGAGCTATTACAAATTGTGTTGCTATAAACATGATGGACATATGTTACTGTGATATGATGTTTTCAGTTCTTCTGGGAATTTGCCCATAAGTGGAATGGCTTGGTCAAATGAGACCTCCAGTCCCAGTTTTTTGAGGAACCTCCAGACTAATTTCCATGGTGGTTGTACCAGTCTACATTCTCAGCCACAGAGTAGCCCTCCAGCATTTTTTTCTTGGTGGTTTTCTTGATTCTGGCCATTCTTTCTGGAGTGAGATGGAATCTCAGTGTGGTTTTAATTTGCATTTCTTTAATGACCAATGATGCTGGACATTTTTTCATGTATTTATTTGCCATTTGTTATTTCTTCATCTGAGAATCATGTATTCATCTCAGATGTCCATTTTTGGATTGGGTTTTTGAGTTTTGGGGATCTGATTTTTCATATGTTCTAGACAGAAGTCCTTTGTCTGAAAGACAGTTGACTAAGATTTTTCTCAGAATTCATTAGTTACCTTTTTACTCTGTTGGACATTTCTTCTGACATGCAAAAACTTTTAAATAATGTTGATATCCCAGTTATTGATTCTGGGAAGTATTTGATTTGCAATCTAATTTTTGTTCCTGAATTCTCACTGATCTACTTTGTCTTCCAGCAGACTTAGTGTTTCTGTTTTAATATTTGATCTTTTATCCATTTTGACATTAGTTTAGTACATGGTGATAGGCATGGGTCTAGTTTTAGTTTTTGGCACACAGAGAGCCAGTTTTTCCAGCACCATTTATTTAAAAGACTATCTTTCTTCCAGGGAATGTGTTTGACCTCTTTATTAAAGATAAAGTGGCTGGGTGTGTTTGTAGTGGTAGTTGTATCTTCTAATCTATTCCACTGATCTTCAGGTCTGTTTTTATTCCAGTCACCATGCTGATTTTATTACAGTAGCTTTGTAGTATAACTTCTAGTCAGGGATTGTGATACCTCCTGCTTTGTCTTTGTTGCCCAGAATTGCCTTTTCTGTCCTAGGTCTTTTCTGGTTCCAGATGAATTTTAGGAATGATTTCTCTATATCTGTGAGGTATGCTAGCAGTATTTTAATTGGAATTGCATTAAATGTGTAACAATTTTAGGAGAATGGCCATTTTCACAATGTTTATTCTTCCTATCCATGAGCAAGGACTGTCTTTCCACTTTCAGTGATCCTCTTCAATTTGTTTCTTTTTTTATATAGAGTATTGTAATTTTCAATGAAGAAACCTTTAACTTCCTTTGATAGATTGATTCCTAAGTACTTCAATTTTTGGATGGTACTGTGAAGGGTGTGGCTTCTCTTCTTTCTCTCTCAGTGATTTTGTTGTTTGTGTATAGGAATGCCATTGATTTTTTAAATTTGGTACTGGGGATCAAACCCATGACTGTGCACTCGCAAGGCAGGTACTTACGTCACTGAGCTAAATTCCCAGCCCCTGAAATGCTACTGATTTTTGAGTGTTGGCTTTGTATCCAGCTACACTATGGAATTCAGTTATGATACCTAGGAGTCTTTCAATGGAGTTTTGGGCTCTTTATTATGTAGAGTATCATGTCATCTGCAAGTAATGATAATTGAACTTCTTTTCCTATTCTTACTCCTTTTATTTCTTTCTCTTGTCTAATTGCTCTGGCTAGTATTTCCAACACCATATTAAATAGGAGTGGTGATAATGACATCCTTGTTTATACTTGACTTTAGAGTAAAAGCTGTCAGTTTTTGGCCATATAATATGATGCTGGGTGTTGGTTTGTCATAGATGGCTTTTACCATATCGAGGAAAAGAGCACCTATTCCCATTTTCTATTGGGTTATCAAGAATGAGTGATGGACCTTATCAAAAGCTTTTTCTGCATATAGAAATGATGTGATTCTTATCTTTGGCTCTACTTACATGGTGGATTACATTTATTGATTTGCATATGTTGAACCATACCTGCATTCCTGGGATAAATCTCACTTAGTCATCGTGTATGATCTTGATGACTTCCTGCATTTTGCCAGTACTTCATTGAGAATTTTTGAATCTATGTTCATTAGGGAGATTGGCCTGTAGCTCTCTTTTATGGTTTGGTCTGTCTCTAATTTAGGAAGTAGAGTGATACTTGGTTCCAGGAATGAGTTGCTTTCCTTTTAATTTCACTGAATAGTTTGAGGAGAGTTGGCATGCACTGTTCCTTGAATTTCTTATAGAATTCTGCAGTGAATCCATCAGGACTTGGGCTTTTATTTGTTGGTAAGGTTCAAATTACATTATCAATTTCATTAATTAAAATTATTCAGAAATTTTACATCTTCTTGATCCAGTTTGGGTAATTCATATGCATCTAAGAATCTGTCCATTTCCTCTGTGTCATCAAACCTATAAGAATAGAGGTTTGTGAAGTAGGTATTGATGATCTTCTGTATTCCCACAGGGTATATAGTGATTTCAACCCTTTCATTCTCTACTGCTTAAATTTGAGTTTTCTTCTTCCTTGTTAAAATAAGGTTGGCTAGGAGACTGTCAACTTTGTTTATTCTTTTAAAGAACCGCTCTTTGATTCATTAATTCTTTGTATTGCTTTCTTAGTCTCTATTGTGTTGCTGTCAACTCTGATCTTTACAATTTTGGGGGGGTTGCCTTGCTTTTCTTTTTCTAGATGTTTGAGGTATAGCATTAGGTTATTTGTTTGTCTTGTTTTCTTGATGTGGGAATTCACCATAATAAATTTTCCTTTAAGAACTGGTTTCACTGTATTCCATAGGTTCTTGGTAAGTTGTATTTGCATTGTCATTTGCTTGTAGACATTGTTTAACTTCTTGCTCAATTTCCTCTGTGACTTACTGATTGCTCAGGAGTGTATTATTTAATTTCTATGTGTTTATGGATTTCTTCAGTTTTTGTCATTAATTTCTAGTTTCATGGCACTATGATCTGATAACATGCATGGTACAATTTCAATTCTTTTGCACTTACTTAAGCATGTTCACTGGGCTAGTATATGGTCTATTTTAGAGAATATCCCATGTGCAGCTGAGAAGAATGTATATTCTGATGTTGTTGGGTGGAACACTCTGTATACGTCTATCTAGTCAATTTGCTCACAGGTGTGATTCAGTTTTATTTCTTTGCTGATTTTTTGTCTGGTTGATCTGTCCCTTTGTGTCAATGGTATGTTAAGGTCTCCCATTATAATTGTGCTATTGCTTATTTGATTTTTCATTTCTGTTAATATTTGTTTTATATTGCTGGGTGCTCCCAAATTTGGTGCATAGACATTTAAGGCTGTTATCTCTCCCTCTTAAAGTTTTCCCCTAACTAGTCTATAGTGACCTTCTTTTATCTCTTTGGATCATTCTTGGTTTGAAGTTCACATTGTAGGCAAACAGAATAACTACCCTTTCTTTTTTTTGGTGGATCCTGTTGCATGAAGTATTGTTTCCCATCCTTTGACTTTAGTCTATGAGTCTCCTTTTTTAGGTTAGATGGGTTTCTTATAGACAGCACATGGTTGGATATTGTTTCTTGATCCATTCTGCCAGTCTGTTTC
Source organism: Cavia porcellus (assembly GCF_034190915.1). NCBI lineage: Eukaryota > Metazoa > Chordata > Mammalia > Rodentia > Caviidae > Cavia > Cavia porcellus. The sequence continues at coordinate 69,977,004 of NW_026947485.1, read as the reverse complement.
TTTTAATTGGTGAATGGAGGCCATTTATGTTAATGATTATAATTGATAAATACTGATTTTTTGTCATGTTATCTTTCTGCTATTGGTTCTTTATCTTTCCCCTCTGTCTGTTTGCCTTGCTTAGTGGTTTTTTCCTATGTATATCTAGACTGTCTTTCAGTATTCTTTGCAGGATTGGCTTGGTGTTCATAAAGTTCTTCAGCTGTTCTTTGTCATGGAAGTATCTTTTTTCTCCATCCATTTTGAAGGACAGTTTTGCAGGGTACATCAGTCTAGGTTGAAAATCATTTTCCTTTAGGATCTGAAATACTTCACTCCATTCTCTTCTTGACTTCCTTGTTTGTGTGGAGAAGTCTGCTGTGATTCTGACAGGTTTTCCTTTATAGGTGATCTTTCGCCTCACTTTAAGAGCTTTTAATATTTTATTCTTATGTTGAATTTCTAGGATGCTAACTATTATATGTCTGCTTGTAGTTTTATGTTGGTTATGGCTATTTGGAGTTCTACATTCTTCACTTATCTGTATATCAGTTGTCATTCTCATGTTTGGGAAAATTTGTACTATTACTTCTGTAAATAGTCTTTTGATATCATTTGTGTTATCTTTTTCTTTATGCTTATCAATCTTATGTTGCTTTTCTTTACATCATCTTGCAATTGCTGAATTTTTATTTTCCCAATTCCTTGATATTTTTAAAAAGATCTTTCTTTTCCTGTTCACTAGTTGCAATCCTGTCTTCGAGGTCTGAAAATCTATATTCACTTTCATTGAGGCAGTTTTGCCAACTTTTAATGAACTTTTGATTTCCTGGGTATCTCTGAATCTGTTTCACGTATCCTATTGTTCATGCAAGGCTTCCATCTTTTCACACTGCTCCTCAATTTTTTTAACTATGTCTTCTTTAGATGTGTTCAGCATTTCTTTCATTACATTTATCATTTCTTCTTTTACCTGGGAGATTATTTCTTATCTGACTTATTTTACAGTTTCCCAGAGTCATTTCATTTCAGTTGCTACCATTTCAGGAGCTTCAAGTGTATGGCTTACACTTTGTCCTATGTCCATGTCTCCTAGGCTTGCTTGGGATGGGTTGGAGGTTTAAGATTGCATTTTGCTCTTTTGTTTCATCATTTTCCTATATTCGTTTAGGGAAGCTGAAGGCAAGGTCTCAGTTGTTTCTTAGGTTGAGAATATCTATCTCTACTGCAGGGAGTTTCCTCAGTTGAGTGGAGTTCATTAGACAGGTTTTACCAGGTTGCTCCCAGCCACTTAGGATCACTGGGCAGGACCTAACTAGACCAGGAAGGACCTTCCCAGGGGTCCTCTGGTGATGGGGGATGTTGGGTGGGGGCCTACCAGGCTCTGAGCCACGTGCCATGGCTGCAAAGCTGGATGGAGATCAGAGTGTGCTTTTGGCTCACAAGGCATGGCACATGAGACTCTTGGGGGTCACTGAATGGGACTAACTAGGCCAGGAGGGACCTTCCTGAGGGTCCTCCAGTGATGCAGGATACTGGACAGGGTCCTAGCAAGCTCAGAGTAATGTGCCAAGGCTGTACTGTCAGATGAAACTCACTGTGTGCACTTTTGGCTCCAGAACACTCAGGGGTCACTGGGTTACTTATTTGAGCTGCACTCTTTCTCCTTCATTCAAAGTTTAGCAAACTCTAACTCAGTATTAAAAAACTCTAACTCAGTATTAAAATAATATTTAAAAACTTTTAAAAAATATTAAAATAATATTTAAAAAACTCTAACTCAGTATTAAAAAACTCTAAACTCTAACTCAGTATTAAAAATGACATTGCACTTATGACCAACTCAATTTCAATTTCTGGTACTAACAAATCTTGTGTCATCCTTTGCTTGGAGTCCCATTGTTTTGAAGATTCATAATTTTCAAGTTTAGGGCATAGACTAAACAGTCTTATTTTTTTGGTAACATTTTTCAGCCTGAGAAACATTTCTTAAGATAACTCTGTAATGAAAAAGAACCTGACACACAAATTGATGCTGACTGTCAAAGTTAGAAATAAAGCTTCACTTAAATGAAAAGAAGAAAAGAAATGGAAAGGGGAAAAGGAACAAAAGCTAAGGTAAGCTAACAAATAATAAGCTTAGGGATCACAACTTTTTTGTCTACTAAGGTTACTTGCATGGATATGGGTATGGATTTCACTAAAAAAATGCATACACACTTCAGGATAAGAAAAAAATTATATGTTTTTATGCAAAATTTATTGTCACATCACAAAATTAATACATATAACCTTTGTCCTCTCCAGTTATGAGATGCTCACAGTAGTGGCCATTCCTTCTATACTTACCAGGATCATTCCCAAAATATTTGGCCCTAATATCTTGTGGTCTAGGGCTTACATGGCATATGCAAGCAGGGAATATAAAGGCAGAATGGCTTGTTAATTGGGGATTTGTTCTTATATTATGCACCAGCTGTTTCTAAGAAACAAAATTAACAGAAACTGTTACCCAAACTATTACCTGGGCAACAAATGAACTGAATTACAGTGACCAGGGTTGGGGGAGCATCTTCTGCTATAAAAGTACTACATAGATAGCCCTGATCAATGTGTCCATTGAGATTGCTGCACATGTATTTTTGAGTTTCTGCTCTAAGGACCAGCAGTGTAGTGGGTATTCTTTGATATGGGATATTAATGCAGAATTCAAGACCAGACCAAATGGTGACATGGCACCAGAGACTTTAGAAGATAGCTTTATTACATGAGTTGGCTGATGGGAATCTCAGTTCCAAATCATCAGCAGTGATTGAAATTTTCAATCATTCATATGTTTCCAAAAGGAAGTACAAAAGGCAGCAAACATAATATCCTATGGCTGGCCACACGTCTTTGTCATTAATTGCTAAGGAGAATTTACTCTTAGCAAGTAAATGAGGTTATTATCATACAACATAGAGAAAGAATCCACCATTATTTGATACTAGGCAGAGATGTCCTTGCAGTGCTAACTCTCTGGAAGTGAGAAGCATGAGAAACATTTCTTTCTCACTGAGTTACACTTTGTCAGTGAGCACAAGAGCTAAGTTCTCTAGGGGAAGAATGATGAGAAGATGAAGAAAATAAAGATAGAAACAGAAAGCTGTGGTCAGGGGGAGCCCTTGTCCCTATAGGAGAAAGAGACTGCTCAACCACCACAATGCATTTATCTGTACACTTGTCATCCCACACTTGTTTAATCAGCTTGCTTCATACACTCCATGTTCTCCCGTATTCTTGAGGCTGGAATACCTTTTCACCTCCAGCACTCCATGCCCTCAGGGCATTTCTCAAGTGCTTCATGTACTCAGGGCACTCCTGTACAGGCACTGAAGCTTTTGGCTCCACATGTGTGAATGACCACTAGCTCAGTGGCTCCCGTCTCCCTCTTCTCTGTACTGATAGTTGACCCAGTTGAATATGGAGGAGCTGTATTTGAATGGCTCTGCAGACAACTTTCTTTCTTATGGTTACACTTTTCTGCTGGATGTTTAAGATCAGCTTAAAATGAGACCTATACCACTCAAAATCTATTTCTTGCTATCTCTCAAGGTCAGTTAAGTCTCCTCAGAAATTATCCAGGAACCAATCACAGCACCTCTTATCCTGTCTGTCAGCCATTTGGATGAGTCATGACCATTGCTTGGCCAAGTCTTACTCCAGGGTCTGAGTTCCTTCTGACCTCTAGCCCTGTGTACCCTCTATTCCACCTTCCTTGCCTTCAGCTGCCCTATTTGGGGGAATGTCTTCCTACAACCACCCTATGAGTTGGGTGCAGTCCCAGGCAGCTCCAGCTCACAGCTGCATCTCAACCTCTGTGGGAAGAGCTCTGGGAGTCCCAGCTTCAGGTAAGAGTTCACTGTGAAGGAGCTGTGGTGTGCTGGTTTTCCCTGGTCTCACCCCTCCCACCAGCATACTTGATGGATATCAATGCTGTAAATGTTTGTGGTACTGGGTTTTAAACTCACAATTTAACTGCTGAGGTCAATGCTCCTTCATGATTAAATGTGAAATTTCTAATATGTTCCCATATAGCCATCCTCATGACAATTGGTGGTAAATGCCATGAGAATCTAAAGACAGGTTTAACATTTTTCAAGTGACTCAGCCCTCAAGTGCTTAACAGGCATGCAGTAAACTGTGTTACATGAGTTACATAGAGAAGTGGGAAAAAACTGAGCATCTAGTAACAAACTGTGCAAGTTAGGACCTTCCACAGAGTTTAAATGCTGAGAAAAATAGAGGTGGTGATAATATATTAGCAGAGGCAGGACAAAATGTTCCTGCTAATGAATCCTTCCAGAAAGGACTTAATGCTGAATGAACTATGTGAAACTCACAGAACTTGAGCATCTAAATAGACATGATTTATTAGGAGTGGAAATGGAAAGGGGTGTCATGTAGCCCTTGGACTGTTTATAGACATAGTTCAAAAAATGGAAATGTTGATCAAACCAGAAATACTGCACTGGGGTAAAACCCTAAATGGGAAGTCTAGGGAGCAGATGAATCTTAAGGATAGTTTTTGTTGCTTTATGTAGTGAGATCCAAACAGGAGAAAAAGTGGGTGAATAGATGAGGGTGGTAAAATCTACACCTACAACAGAAAAGATCTTCCACTAAAGTCAGATTTTTCTTTGTGTGAAAACCAACTGTATCCTGGCACAATCTGAGAGTGGGTCAAAGACCACAGGCTCTATGGAAGGAGAAGTTAATAAAAGATAAACATGTCTCTTGTTTCTGCTGATTAGTTAACCTAATCTTTTTTGAGGAAAACCTGTAAATTAGGAATGTGGCCTTGTACGTTTAAATATTGTTGGATATGATCATCTAAGTTTAGTAGGAAGAAAGTTTCCCAGGATACAAAAAGATCACACGATATTGATGTTTTTGTTGGACAGAGAGAGAATTAAACTTGGAGCTTTTTCTCTGAATTACATATCCCACACTTTGTATTATTTTGTTTTTTAAATTTGAGATCAGGTCTCTCTAAATTGTCCAGGGTGCAGTGAAATTCTGATCTTGTTTAGCCTCTTGCAGTTCCAAGAATATAAGCATGTACCAATATGCCTAGCCAAGACAGGGGTTCTTTTATCACCACTATTAACCATGATTACAATGTTCAGTTACATGAAACTTCAGTGAGGCATGTTATCCTAGCAGTTTGGGACTCTGAGGCAGGAAGACTGCAATATCAAAGTCAACCTTCACAATGGAGCAAGATCCAGATAACAAAGTATAATAATGGTGCTGTATATCTAGTGTGAAGTAACTTGCATAACATGCACAAAGTCCTAAATTTAATCTTCAGTACTGAAGAATAAGTGATTAATATTCAATGGAAAATTTGCTGTAGTATTTGAATTTTCTTCTACTTGCACATTAATGTTGTACATTGTATGGTTGTATGAGACAGCTCAAGATACTAGCCAGCAACAACAAGTCACAGTTCCATTTGTGACAGGACACCAAGTGAAAAGAACTAAAATTTGGCTCTGGAATATGAAATCTACAAAGTATTTTTCTGTGTTGGGACACTCTGTTAGTCATGTTCTCCTGACAAGTTGCAAAGGGGCATGTTATGAGTACTGTTTGTAATAAAAGAGCATAGCTCTGGATTTTGGTTTGGTTTGATTTGGTTTATTTTTTATATTGCAGAAAAGTGTACCACTCCAAACTGTCCAGCTTACTTTACTAAGACAAGGTCACAGGAAAGAAATTGTCAATAAACAGACATAAGGCTAAGGGTATAGCCACACTTATCAAGCATGTATAATGTTGAATGCTGACTCTGGGAACAATTCTAGCTCCTTTTTTCTTGGAGAAAATATTTGACTTTGTACTTCACACTATTTTGTTGGCCCACTGCCTCTTCCTTGCACTTCATGGAGTTAAGTCTTATCTGTCGGCAACTGTCATATCCAAGCCTTGAGCCTGTTTTTCCTTTGCAGTGACTTGTATCTTTCTAGGGAAAGAGATCAGCCTTTGCAATATGTTGCACATGTGATGGAGCTTGCAGTCCATGAAATTAACTCATATTCTTGTACAACATAGAAGGCCCTGGGAATGGCCTATCGAGAAGAGCAGTTAGTAAGCACAGAGCTTCAGTTCAAGCCACCTGTTAGTCTGACCCCTAGACTTCCCAGTGCATGTCTTAGCTAGCAAGGACTGGACCCTTTTCTGGTTTTCACTCTAGTGTCATGAGAAAGGTAACTAAAAGGGGAAGAGAGACAGACACAGAGACAGAGAGAGACAGAGACAGAACAGACTGGGAGTTATTTGGGGAGTCCCTCAGCTTAGGTTTGGGGTGCAGAGGTAGAAAGATGGTAGTTCTTAGGATCTTCTTTTGCCCTCTCAGGGTTCCTTACCTTTGAGGAGCTTATGTGTCCACTGCACCTGCTAAGTTAAGAGAATTTCAGCCACTGTGAATTGACACTTCAGAAAACGTGGAGCGGTAAACTAACACCTTATTTATTTTTCCCCAATTATGAGAAAGCATGTTTTTCAAGTTCTATCAGTGATGTAAATGCCACAGTAAACATTCTTAGTACCTAGAAACAAATCTGTGAAGCCATTTCAACTCTGATACACAGTATCCCTATTAACATCACCAGTAGGCAATAATTCCTATTTCTCATAGTCACCAAAGTATTCCCAACTTGATGAATTTTATAGATATTGAGACTCATTTCCATTTTTTAATATTTTTTGTTATATCTTCATTTTTCTTTCCTGTGTAAACCCTGCTATGAATTTTATGCTTACATGTGTTCATATTGTGATGAGGATAGTTTTTCCCCCCCCAAATCCATTTTATTTCAAGGAGAAAATGAAAAATAAAAAAATTTCAAAACATATCAATCAGGGGGCAACAATGGTACATACATTGCACATTGTCAGAGGATATTTTTTTTTCTTTGTCTTTTTCCTTTTTATCGGTACCAGGGATCGAACTCACGACTGCCTGCTTGCAAGGCAGGCGCTTATGCTGCTGAGCTAAATCCCCAGCCCCAGAGGATACTTTTAATTAAATGTTTTTCTGTTTCTTGGCTATTTCTAGAGAATGAAAATACTTTCTGCAATTTTTCATCAACAGATTAGTGTGATCAAGCATTTTCTCTTATGAACAGAATTCCTAAAGCTTATTCTTTCTTCTGTTCAGTCACCATAACACTTTGCTTTACAAATGTATATCTGAAGTTTTTTCCACTCCTAGATCAGAAAGTCATTTTCCATAACTTCTTCCAAAACTCACATTATCATATTTAATATTTTTGTCATATATCTAAAGAGTGCATATATGATTTTTTGTTATATAAAAATGAGGTTTACTTAGCCCATAAAATGTACAACTCATCACCATATAAATTATTCCTTCTCTCTGTACTGCCAGCCATAGAAAATCTCAATTTGGAAGAAGGCAGAAGTGTTTCTTGAAATTTCTCGTAAGTCTAGTGAGCCTACATTTTGTCTGATGTTCAGACTTAAATGACTGTAACTATAATGCTTCCTGAAAAACAAAAGGATACTTCACTTCATTTTTGAGGCTTGAAAAATCCTCTGCTTTTTCAAAGATTGTGTAAGATTTTGTTATATTCCTAGTTGAATCATTATGATAAATGTAGCAGTACTAAGGATATACTCTGAAGTATTTTTAGTATTTATAGACACTGTATTTATTTATAGTAAGAAAGAAGCAGTGGGAAAACCAATTATATCATCAAATCTAAGCCTGTACCTTATTCTCCACAATTGCAGATCAGCCGCCAATTGTTTTCTTTTTGTTTTTTGAGACAGCATCTCACTGTACTGTAAGCCTGTACCTTATTCTCCACAATTGCAGATCAGCCGCCAATTGTTTTCTTTTTGTTTTTTGAGGCAGCATCTCACTGTACTGTTCACATATGTCCTGAATTTCCTCTGTAATCTGGCTATCAAATTTTAATGTGTAGCATTATTAAAATATTGATTTTTAAAGAATTTGTTTATATTTCAGAGACATAGATACAACTGTTTGTCACGGTATGAACATTGCTAGGATTTCATAGAAGTCTTTCTTTGCAATGATATGTGAGGAATATTTTCTTCTATAAAACAAAATATTGGCATTAATCGAGAGAAGCTGAGTAGAATATCCATTATCTGCTTTTAAAACCAACATTGGAAATGTTAACAAAAATTTATAGGACTTCCAACTTCTAATTAAATGTATTTTTAAAATGAAACAGTTGTTTCCCTAAAATGTTCATCATATTCATATCATAATTAGATCACTGCATTCTAGATTCTATTAATATCAAGACACTTTTTTCTACTTGAATTTTAGCTGATAGTGTTCTTAAATCTAAACAAATGACCTTTTGGCTTCTATGTATTCAGTGTATAGAAAACCTTGAGAACAAGTTTTTGAGAGCTGTTTTTTATAGTATGTGTTATAAAAGGGAATCACTTACCTTTATTATATTGGCATGGTTTTATAGATTATTAAAACTTTGAGAAACACTAAATTTTTTTCAGTGATATTCTCTGGCAGGATAGGTGTTCTGGTCATTGTTCTAAAATGTTACATCTTCATAATATTATCATTTGTGGGCAGTGATTTCAACTCTTCTACTTCAATGGTTATACCATTTGTCTTTCTCACCTTACAACACCATGCATGAACTTTGGTTTCATGTGACAGAACTGTGAAGAATGTGATTACCTTTGACTGGTATCTGTGTAAAAAAATTGATTTAGTGTGTCTCCACTCAGTGTTCCATGTGTAAGATTTATGGTACATGTGCTGTGCTATATCTAGTTGTAGGTTCCTTGTGATTTTTAAAAATTAAAATCCTTTAAGAAATAATAATGAATAGAAACTAAGAATTATGTATTTTTCCAGATTCAAAAGATCATGTGAGTTTATTCTTTGTTGATTTAGATTTCTGATGCTTAATCATCTTTATCTTTGATGAAATTTTCACTTATGATAAAGTGGCTGTGTATGTTAAGCATCTGTGTGTGGATGCACGCTTATTACTTCAGATTAAGTCTAGAGGATCACACAGAGTAGGAACTTATGCTACCCTTTAGCTTTGTGCTAAGATGAGATACTATTTTCTAATAAATCCTTTCATTGGACTAAGTAATGTTTTATACTGGATTTAAAAAGTACGAGGGGGCTATAATTACTGTTTCTGGTAAACATACTCCCTAGTTTCAGATAGAGATTGCATTAACTTGAGGAAATTAACCTACAAATGTTTCTTACCCTTTTGTAGACATGAATAAGCACACCTAAGCATATCATTTTTAAGATAATCACTGTATTACTATGTTTTCTATGCATAACAAATATATTCACCATGAGGATTTAATATAGACAAATACAGATATGTATCTCACATCTTGATCAATATCTTAAAGTTTCCATGAAACACTTATAATATGATAGAAATATAAATTTACAAAAGAAAGTATTTTGATGACCAGTTCAGCTGCTTGCCATTTATTAGATTCTCCAATATTTTTCTTCATATACCATGTTTGAAAATTTATATTCAATATTCTGATTTGATTGGATTTATTCTGTTTTTTTTTTATTTGATTTTGCTATACCTGGTGAAATGGACTAGTATTGAAAGATAACAAGAAATACTATCTCAGCAATTGTTTTCTGAATATCCTGCTTAGAAGTTCTATACCAATTTTGCTGCTTTATTTTGACTGGCTTTGTTCTGTTCTGTTTTGTTTTGTTGGATGTTGCTATCTCTAAGATAAAAATTTAAAGTATTTTTCACAGTAATTATAAATAGAGAAAACAATACATTTATGATTGAACAATATATTTATACATTTATGACTGAAAAAATTGACATCCAAATTATCTCAAGTTCAATGACCTTAGGAAAAGGATTCTTAAAAATATCATTTTTCTATTTGTCCAATAGTATATTGTTACCATCTGATTCCTAAAAACTTAAGATGGAAGAATTTAATGTCTATGGTAAAATAACATACTTGCGACTTAACACATCATAAAATACTTTTCAGTCACAAAAAAAATTAAGAAATAAATCCAAATTTATAACATGTTTTCTGTAAAAAAAAAAAAACTCTTAATTGACTAAAAGCAGTTTTTCTGATACAATGACCAATATCAGAGTCTTTCATTACCTAATTTTCAAAATTGAGGATATTTAATAGATAAGAATGATGAAAAGCTTTAAGTTTTGATGAAATGATATGATGCAATCTTTGCTTTGTAAGTTTTCTTTCAAGTGTAAATTTTTACATATTAAGATGTGAAGAACAGGCTTAGTTAGAAGCTTTACCTTGATGAGACTTTGATCTAAAATGAATATGTTGATAATGTCTAAGATTTGCATATTGAGTAAATACTTTGTCACATTACTTACATTTTTAAGGCTTTTCTCTACTATAAATTCTTTAGTGTTCAGCAAGGGTTAAGCTTTGATCAAATTCAATGCCACATTCTTTATATTTCTAGGATTCCTTTCCAACATATATTACTGGGTTCTGAGTAAGAGATGAGCTTCAAAGGCTCACTCTTTGTATTGTATGAATTTGTTCTATTATGAATTGTCTGATGTTCATTGAGTGTTGAACTTCTATCAAAGGCTCTGTCACAGTGTTTACATTTGTAGGGTCTCACGCCAGTATGAATTCTTTGGTGCTGAGTAAAGGCTGAGCTTTGATGAAAGGCTTTGCCACATTCTTTACATTTGTAAGGTCTCTCTCCAGTGTGTCTTCTCTTGTGTAAAGTAAGATTTGAACTTCCAGCAAATGCTTTGCCACATTCTTTACATTTGTAGGGTTTCTCTCCAGTATGAATTCTCTGGTGTCTAGTAAGATTTGAACTTTGATGAAAGGCTTTCCTACATTCTTTACATTTGTAGGGTTTCTCTCCAGCATGAATTCTCTGGTGTTCAGTAAGAGTTGAGCGATATTTAAAGGCTTTGCCACATTCTTTGCACTCATAGGGTTTCTCTGCAGTATGGACTCTCTGATGTCTGGTAAGATTAGAGCTCTGATTAAAGGCTTTGTTACATTCTTTACATTTGTAAGGTTTCTCTCCCGTATGAATTAGCTGGTGTTGAGTAAGAGTTGAGCAAAATTTAAAGGCTCTGCCACACACTTTACATTTGTAAGGATTCTCCTCTCTATCAACTGTCTCATCTTGAGAAGGAGCTGTGTTTTGAATAAAATCTTGGCAGAACTCTTTACATTTGTAGGCTTCCTCTTCAGTTTCAATGTCCTGGTGTTGAGTAAGAGCTGAAGTTTTGGTAAAGACTGGGTCACATCCTTTACATCTGTAACGTTTCTCTACAGTATCAATTGTCTGCTGTTGAATATGGATACTTTGATGGACAGCAAGTTTTGAGCACTGATCAAAGACTTCCCCACATGTCTCACATTTATAAATATTCTGCAGAAAATGAATACATTGATGTTTACCAGGATTTGAGCCATGTGCAAAGTATTCACGAACTTTATTACACTGATGAATTTTCTGTCCAATATAAATATCCCGGTAATTTTGTGGGTTCAAGTCCTCACTAAAGACCTGTCCTTGTTCATTACATATATCAAGAGTTTTCCAATTATCTATACCTAGATTTTGATTAAGCATTAGTGGAGGGGTAAACAATGTCCCATATTTGTCAAAATGGTTTACTATAGCAGAAGAAAGACCTATTTTTTGAAGGAAAAATAATGTATGTTTCATAAAGAAAATCTCTAAATGATCATATCTAGACGTCTGCTTGTCTTTGTTAAGTCTCTTATCTCCAGAAATGTTTGAAAGGAAATTTAATCCAGCGTCAACAAATTTCAATTTTTTCAAGTAACTGAGTGAATCACAGACTAGACATATGTTTAGATTTTTAAAATTTTCTTTGTAAGAAAAGCTATGTTTCATAATTTGATTTAAATGTTTAATTATGGAATCACATGGATCATTGAAAGTAAGTGGTATAATTTGATATATTTTCTTAGATGATATATATTTTTGATCACTGTCATCAGTGAAGCTTCTGTTGATTTTAGCTATCCACCACTGCTTATGTCCATTACAAAATAATTTTGATCTTTCACACTTATCAATACTTTCCCATTCTTTTCTAAGCTGTAAATTTCTACGGTCACAATTTTTGTATCTTTGATTTTCCACTTTATGGAAGGAACAATGTACCTCTGGCTCTGATGAAAATCCTGGGATATGATGAGAAGTCATACCTGAAAAAGCGAAAATAATCATTATTCCAGGTACTAAACTTAGGTCAACAGTTTTACAAATCTAATCATTAATATAAAGTGGAATACTTTGTTAGTGCAGTACAGAGCACTGTTAAATACACTATTTGAACATTATTCTACATAACGACATTTGTCACATCATACTCTGATGACCATGCATTTTATTTCACTGATAGTAGGATAAAATTTTCACATAATAACCATCATGGTCATTCATGAAGTACCCTTTAGGAGAATTTTAATGAATAAAACAATGGTCAACTTCGTTAACAAAATTTCTGATTTCATAAATATATTCCATTTGATTAGCATCAATAGTAATACATCCTCTAACTGGTAAAAGTAAGAAACTTTGTCCTGGAGAAAAATGAAGGGGAAATCACCAGCGGGATAGAAAGAGACTATGAGGATTTAAGAGCATAATGAATACAAGGAAGTTAGCTTCAGCTTATAAAAAAATCACTTTTGATCTTAATAGAGCTTCTTAATTGACATATTAAATCCTGACTTCCTCCTTGAGCTATATAAGACTGTCACCTGTTCCCTCTGATTTGTTAATTCTTAGATACCTGGAAAAATGGCTGCCGTCCCTTGACTTTTTACAATCCAAGCTTCTTTGCTTTGTTCCAGAAAGGTGATCAGGTCTGGTTTACAGAAACTTAGACCTATTAATTGGAAAATAGAACATGACTTTTTGTTTAAATACTCCCAGCAAAGAGAAGATGTTATAACATTATTTCTTCAAATGTTTCTTTAAATATTCTTTCAGATAATGACTATTCTACAAAGGAAATATTTCTAATTTATAGATCCTGAGTTGTACTTTCTTATACTTTAAAATCAATATTATGGGAGAGAAACTGATATTTAAATTATGGCAACAATATATTATATTACTGAATTTCTAAATTTACTACAAATGTAAAATGAAGGAAATATAATATTTCAAACAAGACACACACAAAAAACTAAATGTTAATACAAATTCACTTGTCTATACCAAGAAACATTTTTTTTTTCATCAAAAGCAGGAACTTGAAGCAAATCAGAAGATCCTAAGCAATATGCTAAGAAAAGAAAAAATTAAACTATCATTTTGAATAACAAACTCTACAGGGAAATTAACCTCACCAAGGAAGACCAAGTTTCTATAATTCTCTAACATCACTTCTGTATACAAGTTCTGCTCGGCAAGGTCCAAGTATTCCCATTCTTCTGAAGAGAAATCAATGGCCACATCTCTGAATGTCAACAGTTCCTAAAACATAAATATCAGGACATATCATCAGGATATCTAGTGATAAAAAGAGCAGCAGTTTTATAGTGAAAATTGTGGTTTTAACCAAGCATTTTAACCAAGTAAATAAAGTTAAATTAAGTGTAAGGGAAAGAAAGTTTCATGAAATGTCTATGCACAGAGATAGAACATTAACACCACTGTGATATTAGGGGCCAAAAACAACACCAATGAAAATATGAAAACAAAAGAGATAAAGAATTCTAATCTACTCCTGGAAAAACATCAATTTTACTTAAAGCTCAATGTGTGCCTGTCTCCTACGAACTACATCCTCTCACATGGTATTTAGATAGCCTTTATAGAGCATAATAAACAATGCCTTTTTTCCAATCCACTTTTTGCAAGAACATTTCATTTTCATTTTTTTTCAAATGTGAAAACATTTTAGAAACAGTATTATTTGGCTCAAAAACAAAATGAACACTTTCAACAACATAAAAAATATGTTAGCTCAAGTAAAGCATGGGCTGGTAACTGACAGGAAACACACTGTGCCAGCTGGGGTGTCAGCAGCTGGATAGCAGAAAGTAGAATCTACCAAGCTGGGCAGCAGCTGCTGGACAGAGGAACATTACAATCAATTATGTCACACTATTTTTTTTAAACTGTACTTTGCACTGTGTCAGGGACACAGGCTGAATGTGGATTTAGGGAGGTTTGGGCCCAGAAGTGTTCAAACTAAAATTGGTAGAAAACTTGGTATCTGTCCTTCCTACCCAAATGCAGACCTGTTGGGCCTAGCAAACTCTAGTCCACGCAGAGGTATTCACAGTACGTGACACCTCCACTGGGACCACGGACACCTATGACAATGACTGCACTGAGAGAGGAGCTGAGGTCACAAACCTGGACTAAACCTCTCAGATGGGCAAGTGAGAGCTTTGACACTTGGCCCAAATCCAGCTGCATCCCCATGTAGATAAAATACAGCCTGAGACACTGAAGGTGAATCTACCCCCAATGCTGTCAACCTGACCTTAGCATTCACCTGTAGGGAAGAAGTGCAAGCAGCCTGCAGGCTGCACACAACAGCTTAGCCATTTTTACATAAGCCGAGAAAGAACATTCTGGACAGAAGTGTTTCACTTCCTTCCTAACATGAGGCAGATTTTAATAGTAAAGCCCAGAAAAGAACTGTCTTCAGTACATTAGCAAGCAATACCTCTTAGTCTTGTTTTTACACCTTCTGCTTTGAGTGTGTTCCCTGTTGTTTTGTTGTATTTTACCCCAATAATTTTTCCATATGCTTAGTAATTACATATGTCTTAGTATACTAACTGGACTTTTTTCACCTTATTTTTATCTCTCTCATTTTTTTCCCTACCCCCATATTCTCTTTTCCAGCCACTTTTTATATATGTTTTAGTACTAAGTTCTACATGCTTACTGCATAACTTTTTAGACTATTCTATAGTAATTTTGTTCCTTTCTTTTTATGGCTTAATGGAATTATGGAGACCCATAAAACTTTTAAACATCTTAATATCTGCTTTGCTTTTAGACATGACCCAAAGTCTGTAACTCCCCAACAACTGAATCCAAAGATGCGTAAGTGGAAGAAATGCCAAAAAGTTAACAGAAAAAATATGACTGTTAAAATGACCAGTGAATTCAAAGAAGATAATGAAATAAAATCCAGTCTCTCGTGCTGTATAAAAATCAACTCAAGGTAGTTCAAAGGCAAAAAGGCCTACAACTAAAATTGAGAAATTATTACATATTTATCAAAATTTCTTGTGACAAGCACAAAGGCAAACAAAACATAAAAGCTCATTTTGCAGAAAGGTTACCATTTTTAGTCTCCTTCTCATCCTGGGGTATCACTTCACTGGTGCTGCATCTGAATCATTAGCCAGTTTGCACTCACTGAAGTGACTCATTTATCATGGCAAGTTCTCTGGCCCTGCCTGACTGTAAGAGGCCTAAGAAACGTGAGGACTGGATGCAATGTTTAACATCATGGTTTAAGTAGGCAACACACCCATATAGGAGACATTATCTTCTCAAGGAAATCAGCAGTTTTATCCCCCTCAGGATTTGTTAAATAATCACTGTAAAAGTTATGACCTTATTAGAAACGTGCTTTTACATTTCAAAGTCAAACATTTAAAGAAAAACGTAGTATTAGCAGACTTAGGAATTTTTGTTCACAAAGTAAGAAACAAAGTGCACAATGCTTGAGATGGTGTTTGAAAAGACATGTAGAGTGTACCTTTGTAGTAAACAGCTTGTAATACAGTTGTATTATACCAAAAAAAGTTACCAATAAAAGCTATGAAGATTCAACTAGCATGTCAGAAAGGGACATCCAAATGACAAATAAATATATGAACATGCCTGGGGTGAAGGTCTGTAGAAAATAATAGCTATCAAGTATGGGACAATGGGGTGCATGCCCAGTACCACAAGAAAACAAAGTAAAATAATGTGTTCAAATCAATACTCATATAGAGATGCTAATATTGAAATAAGCACATATTACTGCATGATCACCAGAAAGACATAATAGCAGGAAAAAAAACCATATATATATATATATATATATATATATATATACACACACACACACACACAATCTAAATCCTTTTAGATCTAGAATTGGTAAGCAATGCTGCTGGCACTGTCAGTTGGTAGAGTCATTTGAGACTATGTTTTGGAAGTAACTTCACATGTGTCTCCTATGAATCATTAATTTTACTCCCATAAGGACAGCAATGCAGCTACAGAATTTATAAGAATGCTATAATGGTGCTAGTTGGAACAAAAATCTATAGCTGCCATTACAAAAAAGGACAAGACACTAATAAAAGAGGGCATGCTGAGGTTTTCTGGAGCAGTAGTACTGTTCCAGTTCTTGATCTAAGTAATAATTATATTATGTATTTCTTTTGTAATAATTCATTGCTGTATACAATTTTGATGTTATCAATTTTGTCTTAATAATAAGCAGTTCTTCTATTAAACGAAAGGTGATGATGGGCAGAAAGAATGTTCATAAGAGAGCACTAGAGCACACAGTGGTTAATAGGCTAATTATGTTGTCTGATACCAGCTTCATAGATGTGTGATATATGTTAAATATATTACATGTTAAATATGCAATTTGTTTCAATTATACTTCAATAAATTTGTAAAACAGTATTATGCATGTAAATGTAAGATTAAATGAAAACAAACAGTCTTAAATAGGTAAAATTTTTAAAAATCCATTAACTAATCATGGCTCAACAACTTAGAGAAGTCAAATCTTATGAGATTTCTTAATAAGGGAGCAAGATATAACTTTACTAAAAGTGAATATATTATACAGACTAGCATCAATGTTGAAAGTTGGTTCGTTTTTAAAAGACTCATAAAATTCAAAGAGTTCTGGGAAACTTAACAATAAAAAATTACATATTGTTATGTAATTGCAAAAATATAGTCCATATATAGTCATGTAATCATGGGGATACATTTTGGGAAAGGCAATGCTGAATGATTCCTTTATTGTACAAACATAACAGTGTATTTACACAAACATAGCTTAGTACACATTCATGCCATATATTATAGCCACTGTTGGGTTAAAATATCCGTCACTGACCAAAATATCAATATACAGCACATCATCATATATTATACATCAGCGTTGATATGGTAGAGAGATAACACAAACCAGCTAAACTAAAAACTATAATACATAAAAAGAACCTTTCTTTTTAGACACACATATATGATTGCACTATAGATGAAAAGACTCCTTTTGGAATGAAAACTGTCAGGAAAATAGGGCATTTATGTGACAAAAATGCTACCGCATACTTTCCTCATAGGTAAGAAATATCTAAACTCTGTAGGGCATGATGGACACACCTATAATCTCAGCACTTGAGATGCTGAGGCAAGACGATCACTGTGAGTTCAAGGCCAGTCTAAGGTATATAAACAAGTTCAAGGCCATCCAGAACTGCATAGTGAGACCCTGTGTCAGAAAAACAAAAAAACAAAAACAACAAAAAAGTAAACTATGACTTATAAAAGTTGCTTTAGGAAAGTAAATTTTTTTTAAAGTCACATAAAACAATATAAAAAATATTCATACACTGGACATTAAGCCATTATGGCAGCACTAACTCTTTGGAGACTGTTATAGTCAGGGGTTGTACACAGACAACAATTACGACCAGGACATGGAGTTTATATTATTATTTTTACAATGGTCACCAGAAGTTAACACAGGAAAATGCAGGAAATCTATCCACAACACCAAAGACAGATTATTTAGTCAAAAGCCTAAACCCCATAGCAATGTCCCACGAGTCCAGATAAAAATCCAGAGCTCAGGACAGTGCCTCACAGGAGTCCAACTGGAGGCCCATAGCCCACAAGAAAGACTCATGCTAGTCTCTTTTACGGATCTGTGCCGGGAAAACCCAAGGGTCAGCGGTGGAAACCAAAAAGTCTATGCCAGCAAGATGAAGGAGCTGTGCTAGTGGGATGAGGGTTCTACGCTGGAGCGGAGAAGTCACACAACGAAGAGCAGGGCTATCCTGAAAGGCACCACAGCTGTTCTCAGCGACAGGAAGGCCCCGAGCTCCTCCAACAACAAGCACAGTTGGGTGCGTGCCAGGACTGGAGCCAGGAAGCAATGCTCAATATGAAGACCAAAGCTTCTCCAGGAGAACCAACAGCTCAGACAGCAACTCGTAGGAGAACCCACAATACCTCCTTAACGCCTCAACCCCTCAACACCTCCTTCTCCACCTATTTATCCTGGCAACCCTCCTCAGGTGGAGCATCTTCGCTCAATGCATGCTGATGTAATCCAGTTGACCACCAGTTCACAATCCGTAACAGAGCCTGAGGCAGGAAGATCAACAGTTCAAATCCAGCCAGTCATTTGGTGACTTGGCAAGACCCTGTTTCAAAATTAGTGCAGCTCAGTGTGATGGTCTTGGGTTCAATCCCCAATACACACACACACACACACACACACACAAAGGGACACTAAAATAAAAACTTACTCATGAATTTAATCCATTACAGAGTGCATAGTGAAATGACAGAGTGGGAGAAATTATTTGCCTAACATCTAATTAAACATTTTCAATGGCTCTAGAAGAAAAACAGGCAAGAGACTTTAATGGTCAATTACACAGGAAATCAAATGTTCAATAATCACCAAAAGCTCGACATCTTTAGAAATTAAAAAAAAAAAAAAATCACACCAGATTGAAAAACAGTATTGGCAAATACATTTGGGAGGATGAAACTCTCCTAAACCGCACATGGATAGTCAGCTGTTATTTCCACGTGGAGGAACAGTTCACCTGGGATTTCCACAGCAGTTATCAGCGTAAGGAATTACTGCATAGGAGGACCCTGATAACACATGAAGACACAGCGGTATTGGTGCAAATAAGTGAAATTCACAGAGTGAGCACAAGAGGAGACACATTCAGTATGAAAGACACAATGAAGTGTAAGGCACTTTCTAAGTTCCAGCCACAAGGTCGATCTTACATGCGCAGTGAATGTTATATAATATCATATGCACCTGGTATCTCACATATAGTATTAAACAGGAAATATATAGAAATTGATGAACATTTACAAAGGGACATTTTAAAAAACTCAATACACACGTTACGTAAATGGTGAAACAGTGTAAATGCCACCGTTTCCCCCAAATTAATCTATATCATTTCATTAAAATTTCAACGTACTTAACTGATAATGAAAGATACCAAACTAAAAATTCTCAAATTTATCTGGAAGATTCAAATATAAGTCGATATGAAATTAGCCACGAAAATGCTGGATAAGAGTAACAGAAGCAGCAATCTTTGGCGCACTAACATTCACTCATTCAAAACGCAGGGTTTGGGTTGGGGATAGAGCTTGGGGGCAGAGTACGTGGCCAAAAGGCCCTGGAGGTAGAGAACATGGGCGTTTGGAAATCTCGAGGGAAAATGGGGTGATCCGATCCCCGAAGGGCAAGAGGCTGGGCAGCTGTGGACAACAGCGCCTCCAACACCGTAACCACACACAGCCATCGCGCAGAAACGCAACAAGTGCGGGCTGCAGGCTCTGCCCCTCCGGAAGCCAGAGGGGACCGGACCCGGGGACCGGCGGCCCAGAAAGGGCTCCTTCCTGGACGGAGTCACCCTTCAGGGACCGGGTGGGAGGGACCGAGCGCCCAAAGTCCCAGACGGCAGCCCCGCGGACCAAAAGGGCCGGCACTGGCGCCCCGCGGACGCCCCAGGTGCAGACTCGGAGCCACACGGAGCACCGGTTTCGTCACAGCAGTCCCCACAGGCCGCGGAGCCTCCTCCTCCCGGCCTCAGGGCACCGGGCCACACACTCACCATGCCTGGCTTCCAGGGTGCGCAGCGTTCTCCCTGTGGAGCTACACCCGCCCATCACACAGAGAACAAACCAACCCTCCCCGCAGCACAGCCCGCAGCTGCTCCGGAGCGGAAACGCGGAGCCCGGGGAGGGACCAGAGCCCAGGGGCTCGCAGACAAAGGCCGGGAGGTGGAGAAGGCCCGCCCTTGCTCAGCCTCTGATTGGACAGAAATACAGACCCCGCCCCAGATCTTGAATGACAGTAAATACCACCAATCTGAGGGTGAATAAGGACGGTACCGATTCTTGGTTTCCCCATCCCTAACTCCTTAAGTAGGGGATATTTTTAAGGCAGTTTTGTAGGAGTACTTACCGCTTTCTGGGCACATCTGCATTTAAACTCTGTATAAGGTCGTATCTGAGCTGGATATGTATGGTGGTGTGTGCTTATAATCCCGATAACACTCTGAGATCTTGAGCCAGGACAATCAAAATTTGGGCACAGCCTGAGCAATGTGGTGACTTAGCAGGATCTTGACTTTAAAAAACAACAACCAAAACGGAGTATAATTGTGTGCAAAAGACCTGGGTTCAATACATAGTACCTTGAAAAAAGTTGTATCAATTTATTTAGTACGTATATGTCTATATTACTCAGAAAAGGAACGAATATTATGAAAAATGTTTTCACTTTTCTGGTATCTGCAATTATGAGAAGGTAACTTGAGATTTGAAAACAGAAATGATCTCCCCAGGCAGCAAAATTCAGTATGTTTAAAATGTGTACAGACTGTTGATATACGGATGATGTAAGACCCCCAAATAATGAGGGAAACATTGTAACTGCCAACTTGCTAGATGTATGAAACATTGAGTATGTGTTCCCCAAAATCGAAGAATGAATTCTAAGCCACAAAAAAGCTTAAGAGCAGAAAATATTTCTTGGGGGAAAGAAAGCTTCTGTCTAAAGGACAGAAGAGGGCTCAGGTTTACTTAGGAGCTGACTTTCATGGGAAGCTTTATGGAGTAAAATCACAAGGTGGTTATAAACTGGGACAACACTATGATCAACTGATAAGATTACACATTTAGTTGCTTAGGTATATTGATCCAATAGAAAATCACAAGGTTCATAAAAGTCAGAACAAAACTATAGTCAACCTGTACCCTAACTTCCATGAGGGAGCACAGGGCAATAACTATTCTGCCTGGACCTAAAAAATGTCTTCTGTTTTCAATTCCTGTCAGCTCACCTCTCTTCACCTTTAAATGGACAGACTCCAGTTTTGAACTCAAAGATTAACTGATCTGGACTCAACCTCTCAGAGTTTAAAAAAATACGTTTATTTTCTTTAGAGAAACCCTCATAACTGACTTTGTTAGTTTCCCATCACCAAATATCACTATACTTCTGATAAATGACACCCAAGCTGCCTGCTGGAAGACACATAAATTCTGCTACAATATCTGGCAGAAACTAGTTATAAGAAGAACTCCACAAATTTCTTGATGCTCTTGGCTTCTACAGAAATTGGATCCTTGAGTTCACAAAAATGATGCCTGTGTAACTATTTGGATCCAGTCACTAAGCACTGACTCAACCCTTTGCCTTCACATTCTAACACTCACTGTCTTTTGAATCAAAAAACTGACAAGCTCGTCTTAGGCCAACACTTAATTGTCCAGCTTCCACATGCTAAGCTGGGCCTTACACAGTACTAAGGGCTCTTATGCAAACATTCTCATATGACTTTTGTGGCAACTGCCTGGTATCGACTGATGAATTGTTCTTGAGCCAATCAGACTTGCAAAATGAACCTCCTGACAGATGCTCAGTACACACTTTCTACAGATGGAGATAGCTATGTTAAGAATGGAGTCCAACAGGCTAAATATGCTGTGGTCACCTTGGACAAAGCTATTCTGGCAAATCTGTGCTCAAAACAATATAGTTCAGAGTCCTAAACCCGCTGTGGGGATCCAATTGATTGAAACATCAACCCCAGCCAGAAAAATCTTTACCTAGTACTCCTAGAATAGAAGACCTGTCCCCCCTATATGTTCTACAAATTCAAGATGCAGGGCTGGCACCCATATCCCTTCAGCCAGCTCAAGCCTTAGTGTCTGTGTCATTGGCCCTGACTGAAAGGTAAGCTGATAGTCTTAGTGCTCATCTGCACCTATTCAGGCTGGCCCAAGACATTCCCTACCTAAACCAAGAGGCAATAAAGGTTTTTAGGCTTCTGCTGTGAAAAATTATCCCTTGAGATGATCTACCCTTTACTATTGAAAGTAACAACAGGCCTAAATTTGTAAGAGATTATTCAAAACTGGCATGACTATACAACATATAGGTCACAAAGCTCTAAAAAGTTACAAGCTACAGGAACAGCTTGTAACTAGTTCCATAAAGTTGGCTAAGAGACCAGGTATACCTGTAAACACTCTTACACATATATCCCAGGTACATATTACCTACCTCTACCAGTTGTGAAAAACAGCTCCTTTGAAGAGAAGATACATTCAAAATCCTGACCTAGTCACTCTGGATGCTGACCAGTCCAGTTGGACGGCTGGAGCTTGAGGACAAAATTCATAGGATTGCTCCATACCTCAATACATTATTCCTCTTGGCCCTTTCAGTCTGCTTACTGCAGGACTTTTTGGCCTTAGCTCTATGGATGACTGCTCTGAGATCATAATTAAAAAAAAAAAAAAACAAATAGTAAGGCCTTCACAAATGATAACGATTTGGTAAGCATTCTAGGCATATTGGAAACTCTTAGATCTAATTAATTCTTTCATTCTCTTGTCAGTCAATTCAGAGAGAAACCATATAAGAAGAGAAACAAAACAGAAAATCCTGGTGGGAATTTTCAGTCTTTAGACCTTAACTAGGGTCATCCTGGGACTACTGACACTTCCTGTTACTGCCTCTAGATGGGTCTTGTCCCAAAAGATTACATGTAACATGCACAGCAAAGGTTTGCCAGAGAAAGTAAAAGGGAGAGGAGAGAAGCAGAAAATGCCCCCAGCCAGAATACAATTGTCCAGGTGATAGCTCAGATTGCAGTGCCCGTTGTTTGTCTGTTAGAAATATCTGGTCACTGTGATGGTTAAATGGTCACTATTATGCATATTATAAGAACAAATCAAAGACAGCCAAGTACTCCAACTCTGTACCTCACTCTTACAACTTTTAAAAAGTCTCTCTCCATGGTCCTTCAGGACCTTAAATTTTGAGAATAATCCTGATCAGTGCCAGTTAATGTAAAATAAATCTGTCTCAAAATACAAGTATTTCTGCTTGCTATTGCACATTCTACTCCCTATTTCCCTATTACACCCCCCGGTCAGGGTAAAATTACTATACTAAGTGGAAAATCATTGCATACAGGTTCCTGGTATAAGTTGGATTATATTAAATACTTTAGAACTTTCTCCTACAATTATAGAATTCAGGATAATAGTTGCCACAGTTTGTCAGTAGCCAGGCTGTGCTTTAGTATATTATTATTATTAACTGACCTACTTTAACCAGGATGTCATATTTGCTATAACCATTTTACCCCCTGTATAACAACACTGTGATTGTAAGCAATCATAACCATAACCATAATCCAGTACCAAAGGAATGCGACACAAGTCAAATAGATAGCAACTTCACATTCTTACTCTATTGGGAAGGTAGGTCTTTGTGTTAGGCATAAAGACACAGAACCACCTACATCCTGTGCGACAGATATTTTCTCAGAAAGCCTTGACACTGGCAATAAAGCTATCTAACATAAGAAATCTATAAGTGTCAACATAGAAAATAAAATAAAATAGAAAAGACAAAGAAGCAAAATGCAACCACAAATGCCCAACCCACTCAGCACAATCCAGAGCTAAAAAAGATAGAGGAAATTGGAATGGAAATCCTTGAAATGATGCCAGCACAAGTGAAAAAGCAAATGGAAGAGGCATAGAAAAAATAATCTCTAAGGTAGAAAAAAGAAATGATGATCAAAATGAAAAATATTAAATCAGATACAGATAAACACATAGAGGAGCTCAGGAAAATGATGGAAATCATGAATACCCGACACTGATAAGAGATGGAATCAATGAAACAAATACAGGAGATTAAAAACTCTATTAAAAGCACCTGAATAACAAAATAGAATACCAATCTAAAAGACAGAATTATGACTAGTGACCAGGAAAAGAAAGATATTTTAAAAATTGCAAGAGACTACAAAAAAATCAATCCAACAGCTATAGAGAGGAGCTATAGAATTGGAGTTCATGAGAAAGCTGAAGACAGTGCAAAAATCATAAAAACCTCTCTACAGATTTAGTGGCAGAAAATTTCCCAAACATGAATAAAGAATTTGACATACAAGTAAAGCATTTAAAGCTCCAAATAGCCATTACCAAAATAAATCCACACCAAAGCATATAATACTCAAGACTCCAGAAATTCAACACAAGAACAAAATATTAAAAGCAGATCAAGAAAAAGAAACAAATCAGCTATCAAGGATAACTCATCAGAATCACAGCATACTTCTCAACCAAACTCTCAAATCAAGGAGATCTTGGACTGAGGTATTTCATGCCCTAAAACAATCTTCAACCCAGATTAATGTACAACACAAAATTATTCTTCAAAATCTACAGAGAAATATGATACTTTCACGAAAAGGATCAATTTAAGAAATTTATGACCACCAAGCCAGCTCTACAGAATGCTATGAAGGATATATTAAAAAGAGACAACAAATACCACAAACGCATGAACCCCAATAGAAAGCAGCTGCCAGACAGGGCAAGCAATTGAACAGAGAAAGACAGGGAACCAACAACAGAAAGATAACTTGAAAAAAAAATAAGCCAGTACATATCATTTATACCCATCAACATAAATGATTTCAACTCACCAATCAAAAGAAACAGACTGGCAGAATAGAACAAGAAGAAAGATCCAACAATACATTGCATTCAAGAAACACATTTAAACAAAAAAAATAGACTAAAATTCAAAGGATAGAATACAATTCTTCATGCCACGGTGTGGGGTGGGAGGAAACAGAGGTAGCTATTCTATTTACAATCAATGCAAACCTTAAGCCAAAACAGATCAAAAGAGACAAAAAAAAGCGCACTACATATTTGTCAATGAAAACTACAAGAAGAAATAACAATCATAAATATATATACACCAAAAACAGACGCACTCAACTACATCAGCTGAATATGAGATGTTCTCCAAAACAGTAGTCTGCAAAAATGTTTAAAATGTGGAGGAATTAAATTATTCCACGCATACTATCTTACCATAATGCAATGAAATTGGAAATTGATGACAAAATAAATCACAAAAGCTACATAAACACACGGAAATTAAACAACATTCTTCTGAAAAAGCAATGGATCACAGAAGAAAGTTAAGACAAAATTAAACAGTATGTGCAACTAAGTTACAATACCAATACAAAATACTAAAACTTATGGGATGCAATAAAAGCAGTCCTATGAGGGAAATTTATACTGATGAAATCTCACATCAGCAAAACAGAATGAGCTCAAATAAACAACTTAATGTTGCAACTCAAACTTCTAGAAAAAGGAGAACAAATCAAATCCAAAGCTCACACACGGAAAGAAACCATAATGATATGAGCAGAAATTAATGCAATTGAGACTAAGAAAGCAATAAGAAGCATCAATGAATCAAAAAGTTGGTCCTTTGAAAGAATAAATAAAATTGATAAACCATTAGCCAAACTCATTAAGAAGAGGGAGGGAAAAAAAATTCAAGCAATTAGGAATGAAAAGGACAAATCATAACAGATCCTTGAGAAATCCAGAATTTTGTCAATACCTACTGAGAACCTATATTCTAATAAGACAGAAAATATAGAAGCAATGTACAGCTGAATAGCCAGAACTAAATCAAGAAGATATAAAACTCTAAATAACCCACTATTGAAGGCTGGAGGGCAATCCCTCCCATCTCTGCTGCTGGGATCCAGATGATTCCAGTAGGAAGCACCACTTGCAATCCAGGTGGGCCACTCTGGAAGGCCAGAAGGTTTAACTCTTCCATCACTTCTGTGATTCAGGTGGGCCACTCAGGAAGACCCAGAGAGTAGCTCCTCCCCTTGCTGCTGCCACAACTGAGGTGAGACACCCAGGGAGGCCTACAGACTGAAGAGAATGCCAGCAACACAATATCAACACTGGGGTACACAGGATTGATAGGTGAGACTAGCAGCATAGTAAAGTCCAAAAGCAACAATAGCAATATGAGCCAACAGGTGGTAAATCAGGTGTACCAGCATTGTGCTTGAGAACAAAGGCAGATGGAATAAAAGCAGGTAGGTGGGGCCTCCCATTTTCTCTTTTTAAAAATTACTTCTTTTTTTTCTTTTTTTCTCTTTTCTAAATTGCTGGGGAGAATTCTACCCACAGAAAACTAATCACATCCCCCAAAACCAGAGGCCAAGTTCCAATGATCTCTTGCTTACTCCTTCATTCTCGTTTGCCCTCTTCTCTAGTTTCTCAAAGCTTGCCTGATCATCCTTTGTCCTCCAGTCTTGCTTCTGCTTTCTTTTAAATTATCTTGTTTTTATCCACTACACTTAAATTTCCCCAGCACAAGGTAAAACCACTCTACCAAGTGAAAACACTTTGCATACAAGTTTCCAATTTATGATCAGTTCTTTTATATAATTGTAGATTTTGCTATGATTTAAATTACAAAATTAATAGTTACCACACTTTGTCAGTTTCTGCACTGTGCTTTTTTCCTACTGTTATTGCTACGTATACTAGTTTAGTGACAATGTAATATTCATTGTAATCAGTTGATCTCCCTCCTGTGACAACATTGGAAAGCTCTGGGGTAATAATTTCACCATATCCCAGCACCAAAGAACTGGGGAATGAGTCAAACAGACACTAACATCTCACAGTTAATTAATTAGGAAGGTAGGACTTTGGTATAGGCAAAATCCAAAAACTTATGCACAGAAGACATTCCTGAAGAACAGACTTTTCCTACAGAGAACTTGATGCTAGTGATATAGCTGCTTACTACAAAACTTACAAAGATCAAAACAAAACAAAATTAAAATTTTTGAAATAGAAATGACAAGATGGAAACAAAATGCAATCTCAAACCTCCAGCTCATCCAGAAAAAGTTCAGAAGACTAGATAGAGAAAAATGAAAGACACACACCTGAAATTTCTGAAATGGTAGCAAATTGAAGTAAAGAAACAAATCCATGAGTCTACAAAAGAAATCAAGTCACAAATAATCTCTCAGATAAAAAAGAAATTATAGCATTTATAAAGGAAATGCTCAGTAAATCTGGAATAGAGACAGATTTTTAAAAAGAGGACAATAAGAAAATAAATGAACCTGTGATATGCCAATAAAAAAAGAAGTACAAGGCATGAAACAGATTCAGGGGGAGGAGCAAAGATGGCGGATAGATAACAACTGGCTACAGAAGCTCCCTGAGACAGTCAACTTAGAATTCAATGTAATACAGAGTGGGGAGCCCCAAACAGAGGGAGATGAATTCTCTTGTCCCAAGAAGAAATTAAGGCAACTTACTGACCACCTGAGGTCCTGCCACAACTTGCCAAGGTCCCACCATGACTTGCAGAGTTCCCACCGTGACTTGCCAAGCCATCTGAGGTCTCATTGCTTTGACATTGAGTTCGGGGGGTCAGCAAGCCAAAAGGAGAGCTGAGTTGGCAGGGTGCCTACATTGACCTGTGGTGAGTGATGGGAGTGGAGCCATTCCATAAATAGGGGGGCTCTGGCTGATGATATTCTGGGACTGGGCAGGACTGGCAAGTACAAGGGACAGCAGTGACTTCAGTCAGTTGTTCCCTTCCCGAATGGGATTGGTGGAGTGAGCTAGGCCTGAGTCACATGACCTGGCTGAGACCCAACAGGTTATCCAAAATCAAGTCCCTACAGCAGTGGCACACACTAACCACACTAACCCAGTGAAACCTCAGAAGTGCAGGCCACAGCAATTTGACTGACCGGGAGGGGAGGCAGCGCAAAGACATACAGTTCACATCACAACAGCTTGACTGATCCCCACACTGCCACCTCCAGTGCCTCTGGGCCACTGGCAAGACCTGTCACCTTGGGGCTGCTGGAGACCGGAGGAGTGGAGCAACTTGGCGTCCACTGGCTGCCTCTGCCCCTCCCCCCACCGCTGCCGCCACTGCCGCAGATCTGCAAGGGAGGTGGTGCAAAGTCTGCTGCTGCCACTGATGCCACTGCTGCCCAGAGGGGAGGCAGCAAAAAGTAATACAGTACAGGCCACAGCAGCTTGACTGATCTGGAGGGGAGGGACCAGCATATGTTGTCCCTGTCTGCAACTCACTAGCACACTGCAATGGGAAGGGTCACCTAGCCAGCGTGCTTCAGAAAAATTGTAACCAACAAAGAAAGAAACTGGGGCCTCCTAGAAGAAGTAAAAAAGATGGGAAGAGGAAATAATAATAAAAAGTCCCCAAGTCCCAACCCTGAGAACATGGACCCAGGACAGGTAAATACAAAGGAGAATGAGAACAGCAAATATACAATATCAGACACAGCACCAATGGACATAAAGAGATATATTTGGGACCTCATAGATGAGTTCAAAAGTGAAATATTTAGCCAAATAAAGCAAGATATAAGAAGATTAATAAAAGAGAAACTAAGCACTCCTCAAGCAGACACAGATAGAAGAAGGGAGAAACTCAAACAAAGGAGAGAACCATTTGATGAAGAATATAAAAAAGTATAGAATACATGAAGCAGATTCAAACAGATCACCAGGAAATTAAAAACTCTATGGAAAGATGACAAATCAGCATGAAAAAAACTAAGGATAGATTATCCAAACTGGAGGACAATTTTGCAATGTGGGAGTATGAAAGGGAAAACTTTTTAAAAATAACAAGGAAACAAGCAGTAACAATACAAAGGCTAGAAGACAACAAAAGGATCTATAACTTGAGAATAAAGAATGTGAATGAAGAAGCTGGGATACAAACAAAGGAACTACAAAGGTTATTCACAGAAATACTTAAGGAAAACATCCCAAACATAGGAAAAGGAAATGATATTCTGATATATCAGGCATACAGAACTCCAGCCACCTACAACCAAAACAGACCTACACCCAGGCATATAATAAGATCCCAGAAATTCAATATAAGAACAGAATATTAAAAGCTGTTAGAGACAAGAAACAGATCACCTATAGAGAAAGGTCCATCAGAATAACAGCAGACTTCTCGACACAAACCATCAGAGCCTGGTGTGAAATATTCCAAGCCCTGAAAGAAAAGAACCTCTATCCCAGATTAATATACCCTGCTAAACTATCTCTAGGAATTAATGGAGTAACAAGATGCCTCCAAGACAAAGAGGAACTTGGGAAATTCATAACCACCAATCTGACTCTACAGAAAATACTGAGGGCATTCTAGAGAGAGAGAAAAGTACTAGGATTCCAGGAAAAGTGACAGAGAGGCCTCAATGCATGGAGCAGAAAACAGAATTAAGAAGATAAGCAGACAACTGATGGCAAAAAAGAGCATAACAGAAATGAGGCAGAGAAGATTTTATCCAAAACTGATATGACTGATAGTATCAAGTCTGAGAGTATAGGCAACTACACTGAAGATGACAAGACTCTTCAATACACATTCTGGTTTGATAACTGCCAGTTTTTGAAGTTCTATACTATATACAAAGTTGTGTTTTTATTAATACTGTATGCACTGATATATTCAATTATACTATGTCTGATGATATAGCCAATTCTATTGGAGATAACAAGAGACAACACAGAAACCATGGTAGAACTCTTCATACAATGGTCTTATATTTTTATTTCATTTCATGTGTTTATAGGAATATGTTGTGTTTTTCCATGCTTTATTTTGTTTCTCCCTCTAATATAGAAAGGATAGAAATACATGTTAAGACTCATGCATGTGTAGAATCTGTAAACAGTTTATGAGAACTGATCGTATGATACATGATGAAATGAACAGATACTTTGAAGAAAAAGAGACACTAAAATGCCCAGTGCTGATCCTGGAGTGCCATAATGTGAAACCCAGCAATAGTATTATTCTTTGTTCAGAGTGATATTAGCCTGCTTGGGTTTATTCAATCTCAACACAATTGAAGATATGGATAACTGCATGTATGTTTAAGTGTATAGGACAGATAACCATACTTCTAAGTTTTTGTTGGATAGTTGAACTGGTTGCAATCTCACTGTTTGAATCCCCACTTTATATGCTCCACTTTAGTATCTTGAATAACTATTTGTAAGAATATAATCTGTAAGAATGTAAGATTACAATCTGTAATCATCAACTGGTGATTTCTTATTATTTTTTCTTTGAAATTATGTATTATTTCTCCCCATTTTCTGTTTTGTTTAGTATTTCTTTAAATTAAATTTTTAAAAAAGACACTGCATTACCCATTGCTGATCATGGAGTGTCATGATATGAAATCTAGCAATACTATTATTCTTTGTTCAGAATGATTTTAGCCTGCTTTAGTTTGTTTAATCTAAACATAAATGAAGATATGAATAACTGCATGCATGTTTAAGTGTATAGGATTGACAACCATGTTACTAAGTTTTTGTTGGACAGTTGAACAGAACTGTTTGCAGTCTCGCTGTTTAATTCCCACTTTACATGTTTCATTTTTGTACCTTGAACAACTATTTGTAAAACGACAATATGTAAACATCAACTAATGATTTCTTACTGTTTATTTTTTTCTCTGAACATATGTATCACTTCTACCTATTTTCTGTTTTATTTAGTCTTTCTTTAAATAAAAATTTTTTAAAAAGCAACATTCAAATAGATATCCAGGAAATTAAAAATTTCACAGAACGTTGGCAAAATCACTTGAACAAAACTGAAGATAGACTTTCAGACCTTGAACACAGGATTACAGTTAGCAATCACAAAAGGAAAGATCTCTTAAAAATAACAATAGATGCAGAAAAAACTTTTGATAAAGTCCAACATTCATTAATGATACAAAGAACTCAACAGAAAATGAGAATATATGGTCTTTATCTCAATCTGATAACAGCCATGCATGACAAACCAACATCTTACTAGATGGACAAATACTAAAAGCTTTTTACCTAAAATCAGGAAGACAGGAATGTCCATTATCACCACTCATATTTCATATAGTTCTGGAAATGCTAGCCAGATCAATTAGAAAAGAGAAAGACATAAAAGGAATAAGGATAGGAAAGAAGTTAAATTATCAGTATTTACAGATGACATGATACACTACATAGAAGACCTCAAAAACTTCACTGAAATACTTCTAGATTTAATAACCAAATTCAGTAATGTAGGTGGATACAAAGTCAACAATCAAAAATCAGTAGCATTCCTATACACAAACAGCCACCTCACTAAGAGAGAAATAAAGGAACCACACCCTTCACACTAGAACCCCCAAAAATGAAATACATAAGAGTCAATCTAACAAAACAAATAAAAGATCTATACGCTGAAAATTACAGTACTCTGAAAAAATAAATTCAAGATGATCTCAGAAAATGGAAAGACATTCCTTGTTCATGAATAGGAAAAAATATTGTGAAAATGATCATTCTCTCAAAATTGTTATACAGATTTTATGCAATTCCAATCAAAATGTCATTATCATACAATACAGATCTAGAGAAATAATTCCTAAAATTCATCTGGAACCAGATGAGACCCAGACTAACAAAGACAATCCTGGGCAACAAGCACAAAGGCAAGAGGTATCTCAATCTCTAACTTCAAATTATACTACAAAGCTACTATGATAAAACCATCATGGTACTGGCAAAAGAACAGACTTGATGATCAGTGGAATATATTAGAAGATACTGTCACAACCACAAACACACTCAGCTACCTTATACTTGACAAAGGGGCCAAACATGTTCATTGGAAGAATGACAGTCTCTTTAATAAGTGGTGCTGGAAAAACTGGCTTTCCATATGCTGAAAACTAAAACTAGAACCATGTCTATCACTATGCACTAAATTAAAGTCAAAACAGATCAAAGATCTAAATATTAAAACAGAAACACTAAATCTACTAGAAGACAAGGTAGATGGAAATCTTGAAGACATAGGTGTATCCAGAGAGTTCATGAACAACCATCAAACTGCACAGGAAATACTTCCAGAATCAATAACTGGGATCTCATCTTATTAAAAAGTTTTTGCATGTCAAAAGAAATCTCCAACATAGTGAAAAGAAAACTCACAAATTGGGAAAAAATCTTAGTGAACTGTCCCTCAGATAAAGGACTTTTATCTAGAATGTATAAAGAATTTTAAAAAATTAGATCCCTGGAATTCAAAGACTCAATCCAAAAATGAGCATCTGAGATGAACATACACTTCTCAGGTGAGAAAATACAAATGGCAAATAAATATATGAAAAAATGTTCAGCACCACTGGTCATGAGAGAAATGCAAATTAAAACCACACTGAGATTCCATCTCACTCCAGAAAGAATGGCCAGGATCAAGAAAACCACCAATAACAAATGCTGGAGAGGCTATGGGGAAACAGAAATTCTTCTGCAATGTGGGAGTGTAGACTGGTGCAATCACTGTGGAAATCAGTCTGAGGTTCTCCAAAAAGCTGGGATTGGAAGTCCCCTTTCACCCAGCTATTCCTCTTCTGGTATTTTCCCAGAATTAAAAACATCATACTACAGTAATATATGTGTACCTATGTTTATAGTTGCACAATTTGTAATAGCTAAATTTTGAAACAACCCAAATCCCCATCAATCAAGGAGTGGATAAAAAGGATATGGTTAAATATATATATATATATATATATATATATATATATATATATATATTAGAGTACTAGTCATTCATAAAGAAGGACAATCTTGAGACCATCCTGATAAGTGAAATGAGTGAAATCCACATATGTTAACTCATATTGTCTCACTAATGTGAGAAACTGAATGAAAAGATCCAAATTATAGAATAGATACTGTAAAATGTAAAGAAACTCTTCAAAATAAAAGATACACTGTGATGGGGGGAAAGAAGGAAAGGAAAAAGTTGGAAATATATGTATATATATGTTATTTAAGATAGTTATACAGCTAGTTTCCCTTAATTTATTGAAAACAAATGTATATTTTAATGTTGTCTGGACAAGATTTTATGCCCATATTTTACTCTGAATAACTACTATGAAGATACCAATAAGCAATACATCAATTATTGTTAACTATCCTACTACCATGCTCTGAAACTGTTTTAAAATTACTTTTTTCTGTTTAAAATTAAAAATGGGATAGCATTGGAAGGTTCAAAAGAGATTTTATCATGGTTTTCTGAATAATCTTTTGATTGGAGCCACAATATATGCACTTTGACAAGAATCCTTTAATGTTCAGAGAGGAAACAAAAATTTCTAATGATTTCTTAAATCAGCTCTGGTGACTTTTTTGTTTTCTCTGTTGATTACAAATGTGAAAAAAAGTATTCTGAATGTTGGATAATTTCTTTCATTGTCTTTTCTTCAATTTGCAATGTCACCCAAAGAAGTTAAACATGTGAGGGAGTACCAAGATGACACAGTGGTAAGCAGTAGAGAAGGAGCCTCTCTGAAAGTCACTTCCCAGATGCTGGAATATACCAACAGGAAGAAGACAAGAAGGAGAGAAGTGGGCCCCCTGGGCCCAGGCAAAATCGAAGCATGAATTGAAGCTAACAGAGAGAATGAAGAGAGAAACTTCAACAAAGGAGACAGGTGGTGGCTCCTTCTCCCTGTGTGAGAAAAGTAGTTCAAACCTGCAGACACATGGATAGGTGTCACTACTGGAGAGGTGCAGCAGTTTGGAGGACTGCACTGGCTGGTGGTCAGTGCTAAGGGTTCAGTCCTGTCACACAATCGGCCAGGAGTCATCTAGAAGACGGTCTGACTGAGCTCAGAACTCAGAGCTGCCACCTGGGCTCAGGCTTGCAGAAGATACACAGATGGCTGCAGGCTGAATGAGTCTGGTCTCATCCAGAAAGTGCAGGTTCTCTGAGATTCCCCCCTATCCTGCCAAAAAGCTATTGCTGGCTTACTGTGCTAGAACAGCATGAATTGGGACTCTATCCACATGTTGTCTACCAGTGACAGCAGAGACAAATCTGGAAATGAATTCTTTCTTTCTCGTTTGTTCTTTTGTGATTGTCATTGTGGTTTTGTTTTTTTCTCCTTTATTGCTTGATATTGTTTTTATATGAGTGTGAATGTGATTTCTAGGCTCTGTGGTGGTGGTTCTGTTATGGTCTTCTTTTCCTCTCTTCCTTTTCTCTTTACCTCCAGTCTTCCACACCAGCTTTCCAAAGTTAGTGTGAATCCCCACTGTCCTCCAACCTTACTCTAATCTCTTTCTTCTCTTCCATTTCTCTATTTTTTCCTTAACCCATTTAAATGTTAACCCCTGAAGGCAAAATTGACATATTAAGGACTTATATAATGCATATAGTTTTCTGGTTCATTTTAGATTCTGTTATCTAACGAATCTAACTCATACAGCTAAAAGTGGCAAATTCATGGTTAGCTCAGTTTGTCATTTTGTAGGCTGTTTGATACTATTGGTACCACTATAGCCAAAAACAACATAGTTGTTCCACACAGCTGATCATCCTGGTATTCCATGGCTGAAACTGATTAAGAGTAATTGAAAATACTATGGCACAGTGCAACAGGACCAGGAACTGGGCCAAACAGCAACTTCTCATCTCCAACAAATTGATGCGGCAGCATCGTCCAGATTAGAGTCAAACCCTAAAAGTATCTACACTCGGAGGATACCTTGGAGAAGCAGACCTTACTTAAAGGTTCTAAATACTAGCAATAAAGCAACTCACTATAGGAAATTTACAAGCATCATCTTAGGAATTAATCTAAAAAAAGAAATAAAAATGAAAAAACACTTAAACAAGACACAGCCTCTGATATCTAGTTCATCAAAAGCAAACTCAGGGGGTAATTAGGTGGCACAATTCAAAAGCTTTCAAAAGAAATTAAAATTACTCTGTGGGAATTATTAGATCATTTTATAATGAAACTGAAAATCAATAGCAAAGGAAACCACTAAAACTACATAAACATATGGAAATTAAATAATACCATCTTGAACAACCAGTGGGTCATGGATAAAATTAAAGAAGGAATTATACAAATTTTACAATTGAATAATAATACCTGTATGACATACCTGAACCTATGGGTTGCAATTAAAGAAATCCTATGAAGTAAGTTTATCGTGCTGAATTTCCACATCAGAAAAACCACAAGTACAAATAAACAACCGAATGTTGAACCTCAACATTTTAGAAAATAAAAAGCAAGTGAAACACAAATCATGTATGAGTATGGAAACTATTAAAACCAGAACAGAAATTAATATGATTAAGACTAAGGAAACAATACAAAGAATCAATGAATCAGAGTTGGTTTTTTGAAAGTGTAAATAAAATTGACAAAACCTCTAAGAAGCCTATCAAAACAAGGAAAGAAACGAATCTATTCAAATAGGAATGAAAAAGGTTAAATAACAACAATGCTTGTAGAAATTCAGGGCCAATGAAATTGAAAAAGTTATTTTAAAAGCTACCAAAAAAGAAGAGCCCAATTTTTGATGGATACACTGACGAATTCTACAAGAAATTTAGCGATATTATGTTACCACTCCTCAAACTCTTTAATGAGACTAAAAGGGAAGCAATACACTCAAACTCAATCCTGGAAGCAAGCATTACCCTGAGAGCAAAACCAGAGAAGGACCCAATAAAAAAAAGAGAAGTACAAACCAATCTCTTTAATGAACATAAATGTAAAAATCCTCAATAAGAGAATGACAAACAGAATGCAGCAAATCATCATGAATATTATGTAACATGATCAAATAAGATTCATTGCTGAGATGCAGAGATGGTTCAACATACACAAGTCAATAAATATAATACATCATATTAACAGAACCAACATTATAAACTACATGATCATCATAATTGATGCAGAAAAAGCATTTGAAAAACTCCAATATTCATTTGTGCTAAACCCCTAGAGAAAATTCAAATAGAAGATCTTTATCTCAATCTGATAAAAGCTTTCTATGACAAACCAACAGCCAGTATCATACTGCAGGTACAAACACTCAAATCTTTCACTCTAAAATCTTTCTAGAAAAAGTCAAAAATGCCCACTGTCACTTCTCATGTTCAATGTAAATCTGGAAACATTAGCCAGAGCAATTAGATAAGGCAAAGAAAAGGAACATGAATAAAAAAGAAGAGTTTAAATGATGACTATTTGTAAATAATATGGTACTCTACAAAGAAGACCCCAAAATGCCACCAAAAGACTCTTAGATTTAATAACCCAGTTAAGTAGCATAGCAGGTTGCAAGTCAACAGTAAAAAATCAATATCATCCCTGTACACAAATCACAAACTCACTGGCAGAGAAATTAGGGAAACAATTCATTTCACAATTGCATCAAGAAAATGAAATACCTAAGAATTAATCTACAAAGGAAGTCAAAATGACAAGGAATGGCTTAAACTGGCTGAAAAGGGAGGTGTGGCGAGACCCAAGAACACCTACACAGAACCAGCTCTCAGCACTCTGCATGTGGGCTTCTCATGAGAACTTAAGCAGGTTCTTGTTGGGATGAAATAACTGTGATATAAGGGCGGGAAACCTAAAAAGGAATAAAAAGGAGAAAGTCATCAACAAGAGCTCACTATTATCCCTCTCTTGATGTATTCTTATAACCTATTTTATAGGGTATTGTAGGGGATGAGGTGTCACTTTGAAGGCCCTAGCCCCCTCGGACCTGCAGTAAACAATAGCCCCCGGTATGCGAGACAGAGACAGGACAGGAATGCCTGTTCTCAGTGTAGTTCTTCTCACCCTCTGAAAACCATGTTGTGTGACCTGGCTTTGTTTACAGAGT
This sequence comes from Cavia porcellus, assembly GCF_034190915.1. NCBI lineage: Eukaryota > Metazoa > Chordata > Mammalia > Rodentia > Caviidae > Cavia > Cavia porcellus. The sequence goes on along the minus strand of NW_026947485.1, from coordinate 69,940,043 downwards.
CATGAGGAAGTGGCCCACCACCTTTTGTGACACTAGCAACAAACATAATTAACAACATTCTTGGGCTAATGAATTTCCTCCTGGGCTAGAGGAGCTAGGAGAACTGATGTGCTTGTTTACTTCACTTAGATAGTTTAGAATAAACATTGTAGTCTGTCACATTGTAGCTTGTCACAAAGAATGCTTTTTCACTACTTAATTGTCTGTGTTCTGTGAATTGATCCGGTTTACTATATAAGAATCTTAAAATAAAGATTGTGCGTGCAGTGCAGTGCAGGCAGTAGCAATTGCCGTCTCTTCTGTTTCTTTTCTGAGCGCTGCACCCCCCGTGTCCCGATCTGTTGTGTTTGTGTGTGCCTTTCCCGGAGTCCAGAGTGCACTAGACACTCCCGACAAGTGGCGCCCTAATCAGTGACTCCAAAGGTCGTTCAGGAAAGGTGAGTATATATACTTTTACTATGGGGATATGGGACAATCTGTCTCTTCTCCTTTCTTAAAAATTCTTAAACATTTATTATCTATGTATGGCATATCGCTCAGGTCAGCTGACTTGGATATGTGTATTCATACAATTAAAGAATATAATCCTTGGTTTCCAGATGAAGGAACTTTGGATGTAAAATTATGGAGGAAGGCGAGGGTTAGTATAGAAAGGGCTATGCAACAGGAGGAGAAAATTCCTTTACGTTTTTGGGCTATTTGGTCGGTTGTGTACTCTTTATTAAAAGCTATGGAAGATGAACATATTGTAGAAAATCTCCAACTAGAAATTAAACCGGTTATTCAGGAATTACCCCTCACAGAGGAGGAGCAGACTGTAGTTCAAAATGACGCTATCGCTTTAAGTAGTGAAAAAGCGTCCAAACCAAAAGTAAAATTCTCTGCAGCTGATTCGGCTTTAGCTACCGCAGCAATATCAACTTGTGACGATCGCCCAATTTTACAAGCTATACAACATCTAACACAGGTGGTAGAACAGCTTTCCGTTAAGCAGAACCTACCTATACCTCCCTCTGCACCTCCTCCATTTAACCCTAACTGGAATAAAGCCAAACTAGCTTTGGCTGATATACCAAAAATAGGGGATTCTGACGAGGAAACATCTGCCTTTGCTTTCCCTGTTATCAGGCCGCAACCTGTAGATGGAGCGGCAGTTCCCCCTAGATGGGAAGGATTTAATATAGATGATTTAGCAAAATTAAAAAAGGCCGTAACCCTTTATGGCCCTCAGGCTCATTACACTAGAGAATTAGTAATGTCGGTAGCAGATCAATATGGTAATCTTGCTCCTCATGACTGGGGAACGTTGTATTCTAAGAAAATAGCTTGGTTATATGTATATTATGACAAACCTGTAAAATGGCTTACTAAATGTGTTCGTTTTACCCTTTTTCCTTAACTGATATGTTAAGTGACCTAATTGATATGTTAAACAACACTCTCCTCTGTAAAGAATTACAAAAATCTCACCTAATTGATATGTTAACCAAATTGGCTCCCGGAGACTCATCACCAGGCCTTGATTTTGCCTAATAAAGCCTTTGCTTCCCAAATTTCAAAAAAAAAAAAAAAACTAAAATGACAATTAATTTACATTTGTTTAAAGTAACCTGGTTGTGTACAGAGAGATTTGCGTGTGAGTTTGGCCCTTTACCCTGACCATTCAAAGAGATAAATTATCTACTTTAAATGATTTTCAGCTTTTATTAGGAGACATTAATTGGCTCCGTACCACACTAGGTATTCCTACTCATACAGTACAGCATTTGTTTGCTACTTTACAGGGCTCTTCAGATCCATCCAGTCCTCGTGCATTAACAGCAAAAGCAGAGCAAGAATTACAGTTTGTAGAACAACGAATTAAAGATACATTTTTAATTAGGATTGATCCTAAATTGCCTCTAACTTTATATATTATTAATACTTTTCAATATCCCTCTACAGTTTTGGGTCAAAATGCTATGCCAGTAGAATGGATTTTTGCTAAAACTAAACAATCTAAAAATGTTATTATACATTTATTGGAGACTTTTGCAGTTATAAAATTCCCTCTAAAATCAAAACAGATAATAGACCTGCTTATACTAGCAGAACATTTAAACAATTTTGTGATATCCATAATATCATTCATGTTACAGGGATTGAATATAACCCCCAGGGTCAAGCTATTGTTAAAAGAACACATGGCACTCTTAAGTTACAAATTAAAAAATTAAAAAGGAGGAGTCAGGAGGATATTCAGATACCAATACTATTTAAATTGCAAAACAGTCCAAAAACATTACTGCATCAGACACTGTTTATTTTAAATTTTCTCAATTTACCACAAGGTGAAATATTAACAAGGGCTGAAAGACATTTCGAACAGCAGCAACAACCATATGTAATTAATGAGCCTATTTGGACTAAAACAGCCCCAGAGGCAGAATGGGAGAAGGGCACATTGCTTTAAAAGGGGGAGAGGTTTTGGCTGTATCTCCACAGAACATGGAGTTCAACGGTGGGTCCCTGGACGGTGGATCGGGATCCGCGCCTCGAGGCCCTGTTTGCCGGTCCCGGAGAAAACTCCCCAAGAAACCATATCCTCTGGAGCGAACACAAAACCAGCTAGAGGATAAATCGCTAATCCTGCTGTTGCAGCCGAAAAATACCCTCATCATCTCCAAAATAATATTTGGAAGATTCCAGCCGCTATGCAACCTGTAACCTTGTACAATGTTTCCTATTCAGGAACTAGTCGATCTGTATCTACTACTTATAATTTTACTAGGTTTAAGATGTATAATATTACTGTTTGTGCACCTCTGCCTTATGTCTTTTTAGTGGGAACTTTTAATTTTACACATTTTTCTTGTACTTGTTTAAATTGTCAATTGTTTGCCTGTTTAAATAGCACATTGAATTTCACTAAGCCTTATATTAGTTATGCTGTTACAACAAAAAACTCATATTTGGTTACCTGTGAATCTAACACGACCATGGTCTCAAGACCCAGTAATTTCTGTTACTACTGAATTTTTTCAACATCTGTTAAAACGTACAAAAAGATTTATTGAAATAGTGGTCGCTGTACTGTTAAGTCTGATAACTGTGGCCTCTTTAGCAGCAGTCTCAGGAATAGCTTTACAAACCTCTTTGCAAAAAAAACATGTTGTAGAACTATGGCATGAGAATTCTCATGAACTTTGGTTAACCCAATGGCAAATAAATGCCAAACTACAGCAGCAAATAGACCTTCTTAAACAAACAGTTGAATGGATGGGAAGAAAAATATTGGCTCTTCAGCATCAAGTGTTTTTAAAATGTGATTGGAATTCAACTACTTTCTGTATAACACAACGACCTTATAATCAAACAGAACATGAATGGGAAGTGATTAAAATGTATCTAAATGGAAACACTTCTGCCCAGGAGGAAATAGAATCTTTGCATAATCAAATTGACAAAGATTTTGCAAAGCACAATGATGATGAATCCCTGGCACAATTCGTGCAATTGCTCGCTCAATCTTTGAAAGGGCTAGATTCTAAAGGAATCTGGCACAGCCTTACCCACACTTTAAGCAGCATGGGGCTTAGCTTAATTATAGCTCTCATTGCCATAGTTCTTGTGTATTTTTACTGCATAAGACGAAATGTTACTAATAACCTGGTATTATGGAAATTGTTGTTAAAAAATAAAAAGGAAGGAAGTGTGGGGGATGAGGTGTCACTTTGAAGGACCTAGCCCCCTCGGACCTGCAGTAAACAATAGCTCCCAATATGCGAGACAGAGACAGGACAGGAATGCCTGTTCTCAGTGTAGTTCTTCTCACCCTCTGAAAACCATGCTGTGTGACCTGGCTTTGTTTACAGAGTCATGAGGAAGTGGCCCACCACCTTCTGTGACACTAGCAACAAACATAATTAACAACATTCTTGGGCTATTCTTGGGCTAATGAATTTCCTCCTGGGCTAGAGGAGCTAGGAGAACTGATTGTGCTTGTTTACTTCACTTAGATAGTTTAGAATAAACATTGTAGTCTGTCACATTGTAGCTTGTCACAAAGAATGCTTTTTCACTACTTAATTGTCTGTGCTCTGTGAATTGATCCGGTTTACTATATAAGAATCTTAAAATAAAGATTGTGCGTGCAGTGCAGTGCAGGCAGTAGCAATTGCCGTCTCTTCTGTTTCCTTTCCGAGAGCTGCACCCCCCGTGTCCCAATCTGGTGTTTGCGTGTGTGCCTTTCCCGGAGTCGAGAGTGCACTAGACACTCCCGACAGGGTATCCTTTTATCTTTATTTTTATTTTACTTTCTTCTCCCCTTTTACAACCCAAACTCACCCAGTATAGCACACTATATACATATGAAAACAGCGGAGGCCCTTTGGGTACATTATTTTCTTTCTCTCTCTTAAATCCACAGCCATGAAGGTTTTATTTTCCCTTTCTCTGTCTCTCCCCTAGGCTGGGGAATGAAGGAACTCTTCTTATGGAATGTCAAAAAATTTTTCCTACCATGTAGAAGGGAAGAAAGGGATGTATGGTCTCACTTTTTCTTTCTTTCTATCTTCTCTCTCTTTTTTTTTTTTTTTTTGGTATTTGTTGTTGTTGTTGAGACAAAGTCTCACCTACATTTGAAGGCTTGAGCAGAACAAAAATGTAACCAGTGTTATAACTTATATCATCTACATGTATCCCCAAAGCCTCATGCAGCCATGGGTGGAACTTTGGGAGGTAGCTGGATATACAGTGTGTGATGTCAAAATCGAAGACACAATGCTAGGATTAAGAGTCTGCGTGCTATCTGCCCTAATGGTGGGTAGCCTGGATATAAGGGACAGAAGGACCTTGTTACTTTTTGTTTATTGCTGCTGTTACTTGTCTTCTGCTCTGCAATGCCCATCTGCCATGCCAATCTGCCATGCCATCCTTCCTTGCAGCCAGCCAGCTATGAACCGAAACTTCTATGAACTCTGAGTCAATAAGTTTTCCCTTTTAAGTTTATGTTTTGGATATTTTGTCTCGGTAATGAGAAAAGTGACCATTTCAGCCAGTAAAGTTTAAAATAAAATTAAAACATTAATGGAAACTTTTGATATCCATTACATTTTTAAGCTAGAGGTTATGCTACCAAGAAATTTATAGCACTGTTGCACTCTACTATTCAAGAGCTGAAAAGCACCTTTGAAAACACACGCATACTTGGTAGAGAAGCCTTATAAAACACTAAATATGCCAAAATAGGGGCTGGGGATTTAGCTCAGCGGCATAAGTGTCTGCCTTGCAAGCAGGCAGTTGTGAGTTCGATCCCTGGTACTGATAAAAACGAAAAAGACAAAAAAAAAAAAAAAAAGAGAGATGAGATGGAGATGGAACATGAACTCTTGCAAGCACCTGGACACCCAAACATTCACATTGGACACCACAAGGACTTTTGTCCATTGAGGCGCAAAACATCCAGAGAATTTTGGCAACTGATGTTTACTAAAATCTTCCTCCCTAATGTCCCCTACCTTCTCTCAAACTCTATTAAAAAAAAGCTAGCTTCTCTTTCATCCATAAAGATGGCCCTTTTGGCCTCTGTCTGCCTGCATGGGCACAATAAATTCCATACCATGTTGCCTTTACACAAGCCTGGTGGTCTTGGTTGATCTGTGCCTCATGCTTACAATAAGATCTTTGCTTATTAAAGACACCAATTTCTTATAATAAATGTGTCCCATGTCTAGTGAATTTCAGTTGTTTATAATGGTTTGTGACTAAGATTTCAAACTGTGTAGTCAGATCACCAATATTTATAACATTTTTCCCTTACTGTTGGTTGTTAATCTCATGGAATATTTTTAAGTATTTGCAAACCAGGAGGATCAGCTTTACGAGAGACCAATTACTAAGAACAATGTTCATGGTCAAGGCAGGAAAAAGTGTAATTATATGTTAAAATGTGTAACAATATTAAAATCCTTGAGGCCCCTTTATAAAAGTAATGCAAATGTTTAAGGTGTACCTTAGAAATAGCCAATTTAAATTGCACCTCACTCCATCTTCCCAAGTATTATAATGTCCTGTGTGATAAGTTCAAGAACCAGTGCAAGAATTAAAGAATCAGCAGAAAAAAGGACCAGAAGCCTCATGGTGCTGAAAGGTGCAACAAAGAAAACACATAAAATACAATTTGTTTAAACTACATAGAAAGACTGAAATTTTCCACAGAAGTAAAAGCATCTTAAGTGAATCAGTTCTTTAAAGGCTAAAATTATGTACAATATTCTCATTGAAAGGATAAATACACATATTTCAGACATGATGATTCCAAGCGTATCAAAGCTTAGTTTTATTTTAGGTATTTTATATAAACATTTTAGTACTTTTTAACAAGGTAGTTACAGTCAGAAAGTAGAAATTAAAAATACTTTATGAAAAAAACTACTTGAAATCCTTTTGTGAATTTTATAATGAAATTAAAGCCATTATCTACCCTCCCTATAATGATTTTATTTCTGCTCCTTTAATTAGGAAGTCTCTGTAGACTCTGAACTTGATAAATCATCTTCAATTGTGCCAGGAAATGTTAAATATTTAACTATCTTTATATAGTTAACTATAACTAATCCAATAAATGCTTTTTAGTTTGATTGGATGTCATATTTAAGCAAAAATATTAAAAAATATTTAACATCTCATATGATCACAGTTCACTAGGTCTTTGCTCTAGCCTGGACATTGACCATGGAGTAATAGATGCCTTTCTGTGCAAGCAGCTGCTGGTGTGTGCCATGTTCCTGGACCTTGCCGTTCTGAATCACCACAATGACGTCTGCGTTCTGGATGGTGGAGAGGCGATGAGCAATCACGATGCAGGTGCGGCCCTCTCTGGCTTTGTCAAGGGCTTCCTGGACAACCTGTTCATTATATAAATTTATTGATAATGAAGTTCTTTTCCTTTAATTTCTCCAGTCCACATTTCTTTAACAGTTATGTCACTGAAGTATAACACATTTTTTTAGAAACCAAGGCATATGTTACACTAGAAGTAAATTCACCCAGTTTAGATGACACTGAGACAAAAGATACCTGTTCTTAACGTTATAGCAGTAAACAGAGTTCCTCCAATTATTTGAAAACATTTCCAAATTATCTTTACCATATAATATCCTAAGAAGCAGCTCCCTCATGCAGGTTCACAGAAAACTAGGGAGCCTGAGCTAACACCAAGCAGCCTCCTTCAATGCTGTTTGTTTTCACTACGTTTGCTAAACGTGATATTCTCATTCCCCATGTGGAGTTGGGCAGTCTGCGTTTCAAACAGCGTAGCAAGTTCTCCATCTTTTTTCAACCAAAAATGACCATCCACATCTATCTGACACACACTGTATGACCAGATTTTAACCTTGCCTTACACTCTATAAAGTAACCATTCACATTATTCCTGACGAGATGCAGCAGCAGACATGGGGAAGATGCCACCTGCATGCAGCCATCAGAGGAACACAAAGTGATGCCGAGCTACTCTTTGAAATGGACATGCTCAAGAGTAACTTCTATCATCTTAGCTCTCCTAAATAACGGCTACAGAAAGTGCTTAAATTCTAGTCAAAGCCCACATACACAACAATTAACATGATTGACAAACATAACTTGACTGAAAAACTTAAATTTAAGCTCAGTAAGCACAACTGATTCAAGTATGAATGAACCCACTTTAAATTCTTACCTTTTCACTTTCAGTATCCAGAGCTGATGTTGCTTCATCCAAAAGCAAAATCCGAGGCTGCCTGATGAGGGCACGAGCGATGGCTATGCGCTGTTTCTGGCCTCCAGAGAGCTGGGTTCCTTTGTCTCCCACTTTGGTGTCATATTTCTGTGAATGGGGATTTTGTTAGCATAAAAGTCAAACTGATTGTAAAGGTCAAACACACATTATACACATAGAAAAGAGGTTACCTTTTTGAAAGGTCAATTAGAAAGTGTAGGTTCAGTCGCCAAAAATGGATGTCTACAGAGTTGAGCAACACAAAGCCATGGTAGGTTTAATTTTTATTTTGGAAGATAGACATTTGGGCCTTAAACTTGTATACTTTACCATAAATCGATCTAAATTCTTGTTTGTTTGCTTTGTTTTTGTTTTTGTTAGGAAGAACAGTGTTGCAACATTATTGTCTTCCATCTTCTGGGTTCATTATATTTGAAACAAATATTGTTAGAAAGGAAATTTGCTTTGAAGCTGTGTATTCATTATGTACATCATAATTGAAGCTCATCAAACATCTATCCAGCAGGTGATACTCTCTGTATGATCCTAAAGGGAGTAAAAACTATTCAAATGTTAGTAGTTTTGTGTCTGTTTTTTATGAAGTCACCTTCCAACATTTAAATCATTTCAATGGATGCTAAGGAACTCTGATTTGATATCTCACTTTTAAAACTGAAGTAGCCATTAACATTTTGAATAGAAAATGTCATTAACTATTAAATAGGCTGAAATTATACTGCGACCTTAGGCCCTCGTACTTACACCTGAATTTTGCCTATGAAATTCTGCCCAGTATTGTTTTTATTAGTACACATTTGCAGTACATATGGATTACATTCCTTATGGGGAGTTGGTACATGTACATGACACAACTCAATTTCTAACACATTTTAATTTCCTTTCTTTCCCCCTTCACTTTACTCCCTTTCCCTTCTGTAAAAGGTTTATTTCCCTGTTCTCTATTATCTATTTTCTTTTTGCTCTTTATTTATACTTTCAGTTTCTTATATGAGAAACCATGTGTTATTTAAGTTTGTGTGTCTGACTTTATTTAACATTATAGTCAAGATGCATTCATTTTCCTACAAGTGGCTCAAATTTAATATGGTGCTACTCTGGTAGCACCCCATTGCTTATAAATACATTTTCTTTAGTTATTCATATTTTGATAAATACATGGACCGCTTCCAAGTTTTAGCTATTATGAGTTGTGCTGCTGTAAACAAAAGTATGAATGTATCATCTAAGTAATATGATGTTTTTAACTCTTTTGTAAAGAAACCTGTCAGGGGAATACCTGCGTCAAAGAGAATTTCAACTTTTCACTTTTTGAGGCATCTCCATACTGATTTCCAAAGTGGTTGTACTCTTTTACTTTCCCACCAACAGTGGAGAAGAGTTTCTTTTCCTCACAGCCTCACCAGCATTTGTCATTGCTTGATTTATGATGATGGCCTTATTTGATGGGCTCTCAGTGTTGTTTTAAATTGATTTGTCTAATGGCCAGTAATGTCAGGGACTTCTTCATCCATTTACTGGCCATTTGTACTATTTCTTCTGAGAAGTGAAGTGTTCATGCATTTAAGATGCTCATTTTTGACTGGGTCTTTTATTTGGGGGTCATTTTTTTCAGTATTTTACATTTTCTAGATATTAATCCTTTGTCTAAAATGTAGCTAGCAAAATTTATTTCCCATTCCTTAGGTTTTCTCTTTATTCTGTCGGTTTTCTTAGCTGTGTAGTAGCTTTTTAATTTGAAGTAATCTCATTTGTTTATTCTTGACCTTATTTCTTATGCAATGCAGTTTCTGTTCAGAAACTCCTTGCCTATCTATGTCTTACAGAGTTTTCCCAAATTTTTCTTTCAACAGATCATTAATGTTTTAATATTTGATCAATTTTTTTTTGGTTTAGTAGATGATGAGAGATTGTGGTCTAGATCAGTGATGGGAAAACTTTTAGAGACCAAGTGCCCAAAAGTTCCAAACTCGGAACTCATTTATTTATCACAAAGTGCCAACACTGCAACTAAACCTGAATACTGAGGTTTTAGTTTAGAAAAAACTCATATACTAACATCTTTTGTCTTAAAGATAAACACAGTAACAGAGATTTCAATGATACAAATAGTATTTTATTAAAAGATAATGTCTTGATTACTTTTTGTTGTTGAGACAAGAAGATTTAACTCACAGTTTGTAGAGGTTTCAGTCCATAATCAGCTGGCTCCAAGGCAGGGTGGCACATGGTAGAGGGGCAACAGTTGATGGCAGCAAAATACAGCAAAGCAACAAGAGCAAAGCAAAAGGAGAGAGAGAGAGAGAGAGAGAGAGAGAGAGAGAGAGAGAGAGAGAGAGAGAGAGAACGAACAAGAGACAGAGAACAAATAAGCCTCTCTATCCCTCATAATGTGTGCAGGCTACCAGCCCTAGGATGGGTACAACACTCTTAAATCCCAGCATTAAACTGTGAATCAATCACAAAATCTAGACCCAGCCACCTCTGAAAAGCCTGCCTCCCATGCCTGCATGAGGCTTTGAGGAGGACATCTAGACACAAACTATAACAGGTAAATTTTTGCATTCTGCTAAAATCAGAGCCAGTCCAAGCAAATAGATATATCCTTGCTCTTGTTTTCATAAATTCTTTACAAACAGCTAGATATGATGTTGCACAGCATTAAAAGAATCTGTATGTTAATTAGAATATCTCTTTGCTAAATCTTAGATATTAATTTTCCATAAAACAATTCAAAGCTAAAATCTTATTAGTAAAAATGAATGTATTTTTAAAAATGAATGTATTAAAACTCACAGCCAGTCCAAGAAAATGTGTGTGTGTGTGTGTGTGTGTGTGTGTGTGTGTGTGTGTAGCTGACACACTGATGCACTGTGACGCATGGCTGGCCAGTGCACTAACTGGCCATATGAAAGCTCAGATGAATAACAGCTAATGTGTTATAGCTCATAACATCATTGCCTGGCACTGCTACTCCCTTCCAAGCATGTTCATGGCCCCTGCATGTAGTGTTGTCAGTGCTCGACTGCTGAGGTGATTGATGCTGGGGTGACTTGGTTCAACAGACTTGGCTGCAGCACACATGCCATAGGCTCGCCATCATGAGTGTAGATTAAATTTTCTGTATGTATACAGCCAATTTTCCCAGCATCACTTGTTAAAGAAGCTGTCTTCCCATCAGGGTATATTTTTGGCCCTCTAGTCAAAGATCAGATAGCTGAATATACCTGAAGTTATTTCTGCACACTCTCTTCTGTCACACTGATCTATATATCTATTTTTGTGCAAATACAGTGATACTTTCATTCAGGAATGCTTTTGTTTGCAAAAAAGCATCTGGCAAAACTTTGTTTTTCTTTGCAAACTCTGCATCAGGTGACAAACACAACAGTGACCATCTTTATCACACAAACATAAATCTGGCTATCTTTTCCAACATCATACAATAAATTTTAAGTTCACAAACAGAGGTACCACTATACCACGCTGTTTCTAATCATTGTAACTTTGTAATATAACTTGAATTCAGGATTGTGATGTCTCCTACTTTGCTCTTGTTGCCCAGGATTGTTTCTGTTATTCTGCTTCTCTTTTAGTTCCATACAAATTTTATGATTATTTTCTCTAATGCTATAAGGAATGCTGTTGGTATTTTCACTAGTAATGCACTGAATACATTGGCTTTGTGAGTATGGCTATTTTTAATATATTTGTCTTAGTTACTTTTTACTCATCGCTGAGACAAAATACTTGAAGCCCAAAATTGGGAAAGGAAAGGTTTATTTCTTACAGGTTTTGGAGGTTTCAGTCCATACTCAGTTGGCTCCAAGGCAGGCTGGCATGGCAGGCCATGGTTCATGGCAGCTGCAAACAGCAAGGCTGAAACCGGCAAAAGAGCAAGACACACCTTCTTCCTGCCATTACATCACATCCTGGCTCCACCCCTATGTGGCTGTAGCACAGACACCATCAACCCAAGCACTAGATAATGAACCAATCACAAATTCACAATGCAAACTCATGAGGCCTGGGGGCCACAGATATAAACCATGACAATATTCATTCTGCATATCCAAAAATATGAGATATATTTCCGTTTTCTGATGTCTTTGTTAATCTCCTTTTCCAGAATGATGTATTTTTGTTGTAGTGGTCTTTCATTTCCTTGGTTAGGTTAATTCCTAAATAGTTTGATACTCAATAGTATAACTCTCAATAGAATGGTATTATTTTTCTACTTTCTCTCTCAGCAAGTTCATTATTAATACAGTATAGGAACGCTATTGATTTGTTTGTGTTGATCTTATATATTGTTACACGACTAAATTTGGCTATTATTTTTAGGAATTTTTGGTGAAACTTTTTGCACCTTATATGGGACCATATCATTTGCAAATAATAAGTTGGATTCTTCCTTTTCCATACATATACCTCTTACCTCTTTCTCTTGTTCAATTACTCTGGCTAAAGATTTGACTACTATATTGAAGAGTAGCAGTGATAGTGGACATTCTTGTCTTTTTCCTGGTTTTAAAAGGAAAGCTTTCAGCTTTTACCCATTTAATATGATGTTGGCAGTAGGTTTGTAGGCTTATATCAGATTGAGATAAGGCCTTTATGTATATTCTTTTTCTTTAAGGCTTCTATCATGCATAGATTGATGCTGGATTTTGTCAAGGCTTTTTTGTGCATCTTTTGAGATAATCATGTGATCTTTGTCCTTGTTTCTGTTTAAGTGTTGTATTGCATTTAAAGATTTGCATATGTTGAACTATCTTTGCATCCTTGCAATGAAGATCACTGGGTCATAATGTATGATGGTTTTGATGATTTGTTGTATTCTGTGTATCAGTATTTTTGCATCTAACATTCATTAAAGAGATTACTCTGTAGTTCTGTTTAGTTGATGTCTGTCTGCTTTTGGGATCAGGGTAATGCACCTCAATTAATTTGAGAGTACTCTTTCCCTTTCCATTTCATTAAGGAGTTTGAGGAGCACCAGTATCAGATATACTTTGAAATTCTTATAGAATTCAGCCATAAATCAATTATGTCCTATGATTTCCTTAGTTGGTAGGTATTTTTTTTAAATTATGGCTTCAATTTTATCACGTGTTATCGAATTATTCAGCTTTCATATTTCTTGGTTCAGTTTTGATAATTTGCATGTATCAAGAAATTTACCCATTTCTTCTGATTCTCCAACTTCTTTGAGTATAAGTTTTAAAAGTATTCAAATCAGTAATAATCTTCTGGATTTCAGCAGCATCTATTGTGATTTTTCCTTTTACTTCTAATTGCATAGATTTGAGTCTTTGTTATCTCTCTCCCATTATGAAACTCACTAAGGGGCTTCTCTTTTGCTTATTCTTTTAAAGAACCAGATCTTCAATTCATTGATTCATTGTACTATTTTAATCCAAAGTCATTTATTCGCTGATCTTTATAATTTCTTCTTTTATACTAGTTTTGCATTTGTATTGTACTTATTTTTCTAGGACCTTGAGGTATATCATTAGGCTATTTTGGCTTGCTTTGTAATTCTGATGTGGGTATTCACAACTATAAGCTTCCCTCTTAAGAGTGCTTTTGTGTCCTATAGGTTCGGATATGTGGTACCAGCATTTTTATTTGTGGTACCTACCATGCCTAGACTGTGGTGCTCAGAACAAGGTTTCTCATTTGACAACACAATGAGGAAAGCCCTGTTGATGTTTTGGAAGACTCAGAACTAACTCTGAGGTGAAGCTCTACTGTTTCAGAAAGTAGGTACACAGAAGGGTAACTCATGTGAGTGTAGGTGTTACCAGATTGCATTGATATAATATTGATTCTCTTGAGGCAGAGGACAGTGCTGTAGGAATGAAAATAAGCCAGCCTCTGAAGGATTAGGTGAATCATAGCACTAATCACTCAAAAGTAGGTCTGCAGACATATAGCAAGACTTAGTATGTTGGTCTATACATAAAAAAAAGACTCATAGTCTCTGCAGGTATGCTATGTAACATATACAGAAGATTCTAGAAAGAAGGCACCCTGTGATAGACAAAATCAGGTTTTTGCAAGAGATAAATAATAGGTTAGATTAAAATACTGAATAAAAATCATTACCTATATTTGTATTTTATAATCTGCATCACCCAGGCTATTAAATGCCAGACTATTGCATTCTACTACCAGAATTTCTTAGTCAGTACATGTAAGGTGAGGTCTAAAGATCTGTATTTCTTTTTTTGGTACCAGGGATCGAACTCATGACCACACACTTGCAAGACAGGTGCTTATGCGGCTGAGCTACATCCCTGGGCCAAGATTTGTATTTCTAACAAAGTGCTCATGCCTATCCTTTGAGAACCATTGATTTCTCAATAGCACAGGGGTTCATAATTTTATACTTTCAGTGCTAAACCTCAAGAATAGTCAGTTGACCATGGTGAACATACAGAAAAGGGACTCTTGGAAGGCGTTAGGGCCATTTGGTTGCTACGCTTTACTTGAGGAGACTGCCTTCCTCATCAGGTGGAGATTACTGAGCTTTATTTTGGGGGCATTATCTTATAACAACAGAAAAGAGATATTGGGAAGAGGCAGATTAGTTAACTTACTGTTTTACAAAACATGGGAAACTAACGAGCCCTCAGAGATGGTGCATGCTTGCACTTATCTAACTTGGTAGAGAAAATACATCCATAAGGCAACACCCCAGGGAAGATTTCAACTATCAACCCTATAAATGGAGCTTGGGGCCAACAAACATGTGAAATAATCAGAGATTACAATATCCCAATGATACTCAGAGAGAGTCCTCTTTCTGCCATGAGTCCATTTTTCCAACCTGGCCTGACTTCACAGAGCCAGGTTTAAAACTTCAAGAACTACAAGGTGGTAGAAGGAAGTAAAAGGGAAGGCATCACCATGTTTGCTTCTTAAGAAGTATCAGAAGCAGCATGGTCATTTATGTTACCTGTAGGCCTAGTACTTGGAGGAAAAACCTTCCAGATATCCTGCCTATTCCTAGGATGAAGACTGGATGAGCCTCAAACCCACAAATCCAAGAACTAATTCTACATCTTGTCACCCTGTAGTTTCTTCCTCACAAATGTTTGCTTCCATACAGAGAGATACAGGTGACCAAGTAAACATATTGCTAACAGGGACAGGAAGTATGATCAGAAGCTTTTCAGTACAGCTCAGTGTAGAATAATTGAAACTGTCAGGCCCTGGGTTTGATCCTCAGTACATCAAAGAAAGAATGGGAGAGTGTGAGTGGGGGGAGGAAGAAAGGAAGGAAGGAAGGAAAGTAGGAAGGAAGGAAGGGAGGAAGGAAGGAAGGGAGGGAAAAAAGCAAAGCAAAGAAAGAAAGAAAGAAAAGGAAGAAAGAGGGGAAAAAAAGAAAGAAAGCCAAGCATGGTGTTGTGCGCTTGTAAGCTCGGCCCTTGGGAGGCTGGAACAGGGTACTGAGTTCAAGGCCAGCCTGGGCTATAGAGTGAAATCAAGGGAGATTAAGGCCAGCCTGAACTACATAGCAAGACTCTGTCTCAAAAAACCAAAAAATAAAAAAATAAATTACAAAAGGAAGAGAAGAAAACAAAGGTCAAGGAAGGGAAGCTGCTCCACACTCCTGGGTTCTTACTGTGGAGGGACACTTACGTTAGGCAGCGACTCGATGAACTGGTGGATGTTGGCCTCCCTGGCTGCCTGCTCGATCTCCTCCTGTGACACGGTCCGGCTGTTGTCTCCATAGGCGATGTTCTCCCCGATGCTGCAGTCAAACAGGATGGGCTCCTGGGACACGATGCCCAGCTGTGCTCGCAGCCACTGCACATTCAGTTGCTGTATTTCTTTGCCATCCACAAGCTAAAAAGAAGAGTACACACATCACCTTCTGGACCAGCACACTTTGAATTTAGCAGAATTGGCACCATTATTTCATGCTTTAAAAGAGTCAAGGTACTTTGAGGTAAGTTAATCTAACCAAACTGTAATATTTTTTGTCTTTTTGAGACAGGGTCTCACTATGCCGTTCATGTTGGCCTTGAGCTCACTTTGTAGCCCAGGCTGGTCTCGAACTTGCAATGATTCTCCTGCCTCAGTCTCCCAAGTGCTGGGATTACAGGTGTGAGCCACCATGCCCAGCTCAAACCATAATTTCAAACTTTCATAAAACAAATCTGTTTGTAATTTTGCAACCCTTGGTTCTGACATATACCCTAATAGGCAGAATAATGCTCCCCCTCTCTAAGATAGCCATGTTCTAATCCTGGGAACTTGTGAATATAGTTATATATCAAGGAAGAATGGAAAGAGCATATGGAATTACAGCTGGTAAACAGCTGACCTTAAACTGTGACAAATATTCTGGATCACTCTGGTAAACCCAATATAATCTTAAGAGTTAGTAACCAGACAATGGGGAAGTAGGAAGTAAGAACCAGAGAATGCAACACCAAAAGATTTTCCAACCATTACTACCTCCGAAGGAAAAGAAGGGCTAGAAAATATAGAGAGGTGGATTATTCTTTGCAGCCCACAGAAGGAACACGGCTCTGGCGACACAGTGATTTTAGGCTGAGAACTATTTTGGATTTCTAACATCCATAAGAATAAAGTAATAAACTTGTATTGTTTTCAACAATGAATTTGTGGTGAAGTTTTTGAGCCATAAGAAACTACCACAGTACTTCATTCTTCTAGGTTGTATCCTGGCATTCGTGTTCTTACTTCTCTTGTTTTTCATACAAAAAAGTGGCCTGGATGAGAGTGAAACTAGAGTAACCATGCCCACAAGCTGGGCTGGTAGACTGGATTTCTGACATACTCAAGTTTGAAGAATCAGATGCAGTAACTCAATGGAATGGAAGTATCAAACAGCTGCTGCGACATTTCTCAGTAGTTTTGATCTTGGGACAGAGAATGTCTCTGACTTACTTGCCTTGTGGGGAAAAAAATGAGAATGACAATTCCTTGTTGTAGCCTGGCATAACTGACGTAAGCTTGTGCCCTGTATTTGACCCAGAAGAGTGAAAAATTACCTAGAGTACAATCCCATGAGAAAAGCAAAATAAGCTGCACCCACAAGAGAAAAATTAACCTACTCAACAAAGAAGCAGGTTGTGTGTCAACCAAAACTAATGTAAGATTCTAGCTAAATTGTTTCCTACAGGATGTCTTTTTTGTGGTTTTGTTTTAAAAGCTGTAACTTTCTAGTTCAGGGCCACTGGGTGGGTCACCGAAACAGGGGTCTCTATGCAAGTAGTCCTGAGCTCAGCTAATGAAATTCCAAATTCATCAATTAGGCTGCTTGGATTCCCATATTGCTCATGAACCCACATCATTCCTCAGCTCACAAAAATTGAGAATTGAGATCATAAATGGCTCCACGTAGCACAGCACTAAGCATAGAGTAAGTGCTCAGTGGCCAACAGCAGTTGGTAACTGTGATGCACTTGGAACTGCAGAGGATAAAGAGATAGATAAGAACATGAAAGGCAGATGGAGCCTGCAGTATCGAGCCAAAGAGTAGGAAAGAAGGATTGCCTTCTACCTAGTAATCCAGCTGCCCGAGTGATCTGCAGAACCAGAGAAGGACCCTTTACAGCCTTGCTGAGAGCCAGCCCTATTCTCTGAGACACACGTTATCTCTACAGTAATCTGCTTTGCAGAGGATTTTTCTGGCATTCATATGACAGAGGTGTTCATTACCTTTCAGGAGGACACCTGAGACTTGGATTTGAGTTTTTCCCATAGTGGTTCTAACTACCTACGGGGCCACATATATTCTGTATTCCTATGTACTTTGCTAGAGGCTCTGAGAAACAGCTGGTCAAAAGAAAAATAGATCTTTGCTTAAGGAAAACAGCTCGCTCTTGTAAAAATGGCAGGTACAGGGATGGAAAGACCATGGTCTTACTGGTCCCAAATCCCGCTGCCATGGAAACTTCTGAGCATTTGTGCACCAGGCTTCCTAACAGTATTAATGGGTAAAGGTGAAAATATAGGGTGGGGAAAAAAAGTAAAAGCTATAAAAAGATATGGTTTAAGAAACAGGTCTTTTTACATGAACATGTTACTTAAGAAATAGAAATATGAGAAAGGTGGAGTTAAAATTCTTCCAAATTTATATTCCTGGGAGTAAACACTATCTAACTAATATAACCACAGGCAGCTTTGAATGGTATCAGCTTTATTATTATTTTATTTTATTTCATTTTATTTTAAAGAGATGAAGAGAAAACAAAACAAAAATGATACAGGATTTCAAAACAAGAAGATACGAAAATAATGATCACTATATTGTATATTGTTATCTTTGAAATAGCTGTTCAGATTATAAAACACGGGTATGCAAAACAGATCAAACAATATAAGCAACACCAGTTTCTTTTAATGAACTAATAGAATTAGTAGTAAAATTATCTTAGCTAATTGTACCTTTCCCTTCCTTCTTTTTTCTTTTTCCCCTTCCCAGTTTTTTTTTTTTTCCTTTTGAGCAGTTTCTTTCCCTTTCACAACATATATTGTACCTTTTGGATCTAATTTACTCTTCCAGTTTCTTACACAAGGGAGATAATACAATGCTTACACATGTGAATCTGATTTATTTCACTCATAAGTATGATTTATAGTTACACCCATTTACCTATAAAAGCCTCAAATTTATCTTTCTTTATAGTGCCACTGTATAAAAATACCAAATGTTTTTTTATCTAGTAGATGAGCATTTGGGTTATTACCAAGATATAGCCATTACAAACTGTGCTGCTATAAACATAGGTGCACAAAATTGCTGTGGGTACCAGTAAGTTATTTCTTCATTATACTGAATACATAACATTTTGAGCCTTTCCACCTCTGTACAACACATTAGAATTACAACCTGTCCAAAATCTGTGTTAGCTAACGTATTCTTTTTTATGAAAAACTTGATTAGAAGCTCAGAATATAAAAGAGCTCAAAGCCAAGGCTTGGCAGTATTCTGATGGAAGAACAAGAAATTCTGGGGAACAAGTGAAAATGCTGCAAAAGATCTTGGCCTAAATCAAAGCCTAACTAGGAAAACCAACAAGGAACAACGTAAGGCTAAAATAAAATAAATACCTCTTTTGTAGACTGTTAAATTTACTACTTATTTTAGCACAAATACTAAAATATTAACTATATAATTGTGCTCTGAAATAATAATTAAAAATCAAGTGGGCATTCAGTCTTTCTGGTAAGCTGTGCGAGCTGCACGGGGTTACAGGAAGAAAGAAGTGAGTGCATACCAAGTCCACCATGCTAGGACTGGGAGGACCCAACAGGAATCCAACTAGCCAGCCTTTCTGGTAAGCTGAGCAAGCCACATGGGTTCCAGAAAAGAAAAGTCAGAGAGGGCCTCCCATGAGCCTACTGGAGTATGGGCTGAGAATCTCACACACATATCCGCTGCTAACCTGTGAGCAATCAGTGGATTCTGAGGACAGGCTGAGTTGATAGCAACGAAAGTACATAAAACAACTAAATGACTGTTGGTTGATTATGCAGGCCTAGGACCCACAGTCGGAGCCTGTCTTGGGAGGATGACGGGATGCAATATATAGTAAATAAGGGGGATTCCCTTCTATCTCATGAAATCCAAGATTGTTTTCACTGTTTTGCTTTGTACTGATTATTTTGCTTTATCCAATATTTTGTTTTGATTGGTTTTCTTGTTTTGTTTTTGGTTCGATTTTGCTATACCTGATGGAAAGGACAACGACTGTGAAGATAATGAGATGCCCTATGGTAGCTACTGTTGTTTTCCTAATATCCTGCTTTGAAGTTCTGTACCAATTTTGCTGCTTTGTTTTGATTGGCTTTGGTCTGTTTTGTTTTGTTGGATTTTACTATCTTTAAAATTAAAAAAAATCAAGGGCATTATATTGTAGTGTTGTGATAAGCATGTTTCACACATTCTCTTGTTTAATCTACAGGATTCTTGAAAGTAGCTGTGATTTTAGTATCACATGTATTGTCTTATTTCCACTGGTTTTAACATGTTGTATCTTACTATATTTTACTATATGTGATAGTATAAACAAAATTTTTTATAGGCAAAGAGATAATATAGAAACTGTTGTTCGTTTTCTATTAGCTGGTTCTAAATACCCTGTAATTCTTTCATTCTTTTGAATGGCTTCACACTGTCTTGATATGCTTGATGCTATAGCATACGAAGTTATACTCAAATAATTCAAGGAAAGAGGCACTAAGGTGACTACTATTATGTTAGATTATCTGGTGGTGAAACACAATGATGCTTAAATTGTTCAGTTCTGATCTGCATTGTTCTGTTACAATGTCCTCTTTTATCTCAATCTCCCCCCCTTTTTAAAATTAATCTATTTTTTCTCATTTTTTTAATTAAGGGAAAATTAAATTAAAAAATAGCGGGACATATTATAGTAACTATTTTGTTTTCCTATTAATCTGATTTGAACCCCAGTATTGCTCTCCCCATCTTGTTCTGTCTGATTATACTATATTCTATTCTGTTTGATAGTATCAAGTTTGAGGGTATAGGCAACCACTTTGAAGGCAATAAGATATACTATGATGCCCATTATGGTTTGACTATTATCTTTTTTTGAAGTCTTGTAAGGTCTCTAGTATAGGTTTTATTGATCTTGTTCTGTACTGTTTTGATCAATTCTATTATACCTGATGATATAGGCAACTCTTTTTAAAATAGCAAGAGGCACAATGGTAACCACTTTTGATCACCTGGTATTCTATTTTTGCATCATGTACTATGCCCCTCCTTCTGTTCTGACTCTGTTTTGCTTAGTCACGTTTGGTTTTATTCTCTTCAAAAAAAGTAATAAGAACTGTGGGAGTAATAAAACCCAAAAAGTGTAATTGTTATTGTAAAAAAGAGAGGAAAGGAAGGTGGACTAAGGGATATAACCGCAGGTATGTTTGAGTGTGTAGGATGGAAAACCATATTACTGAGCTTTTGTTGGATCATTGAACAGAACTGTCTCCAATATCACTGTATGAATGTCCACTTTATATGCTTTAATTTTATAATTTGGACAACTGTTTCTAAGAAGACAATATGTAACCTATTAACTAGTGATTTCTTACTGTATATTTTTTTCTTGAAATTCTGTATTACTTGTACCCTTTTACTGCTTTGTGTTTTTATGTCCTTTCTTTTTTCTCTTTAAATAAAAAAACTCAAAATACAAATAATTTAAAAAACAAAACAAAAGAAACATTGAGATAGATTATGTGGAGACAGGGAGGCAATCTTGGGATTGAGGATGATAGAAAGGGGAGGACGAAAGGAAGATCAAGATGCTATATGCATAGGTACCAATTTCCCACAATGAACACACCTACTATACTAATAAAACATATTTAGTATACTAAGACAAACATATACTAATAGAAAAGAACAAGAATTTTAAATCAAAATCCTTGTTCACAGAGGAAATAATCAAAGTTGGGTAACTTAGACAATGCCACTCAGCAGTTGAGGGAAGTTAGCAACCTGGATTTGGCAACATAAGTCCTCATCATTAAAGATAAATATCTCTTAAAGGACAGAACACATTCATCTTGACTGCAGCAATTATTAGATAAGTACAAAATAAGAAGGCCTTGTAACTGTCTCCTGAAGAGATGAAGGGCTCTGTGTACATGGGAAAGACTAGAGAGAGGAGATGGAGAAGGTCAGGAGACAACTCACACTAACAAAGACTAAGCCTCCGGAACTTTCAACTACATATATATTATGGAATTTGGACAGAATGGGGTGCGTTGCAAACAGGAAGTTCTTCCTTGTAAACATTTGTAGTACATTGCTAAAATATAAATATTATCTTCTCTGAAAACATCTATACCATCATTTAAAATGGCAAGGTGTGGCTATCATTGAGCAATGTATAACACTGCAATGGTAACTAAAGCTCTGTTTCTTTACCAAACATGCACAACCTATTGTCTGAGAGAGCACTGAACTCAAGTCAGGCGAAGCTCATAAACAGCTCCTTTCACCTAGTTTAGTATTGCTGGATCTTTCTACACCTCAAGTTACTCTAGGCAAATATGCTCATCTAGAAAGATTCTCCACCCTTCAGTATCTTTTCCAAGGGTCCCTTATTTCCAATCAAAAGCAAGCTAACAATCTTCCTAAGAGAAATGAGAATAAAACAATTATGAAGCACTCTAATGACTGCTCACCTTATTACCCAAAAACAGAGAGAAGTGAGTCTAAGTATTTCACTGAAAGACACATAACAAATGGTATTTTGTAAAGGTAAGAATAATGGGGAAAAATCAAGGTTTCATGTAACTTCATCTGTTTTAAAGAAAAAAAGGTCTGAAACCCACTTTGTCTGAAATCAGGATAGTAATTCCTGTTTTTTCCATGTTCCTATTGCATAGAATATTGCTTTTTATTCTTTGACTTTTAATTTGTACCTTTTAATATTAAATGTGTTTCTTGTAAACTGCATATTGTTGGGTATACTTTTTATTTATTATTTTTATTTTAAAAAGAAAAAAATCCAGATAAATCGAGAAGCAAACAAATCTAAAAAACAACAAAATCAAAATGACCAAAAAAACACCAAGCTATATATGTTTTCAAAACAAGACAATAGTAATTTAAAAACGGTAGTTATACTGCACATTGCTATCTTCCAAGTAGATACTCAAGCCTCTAGACACAACAGTAAAATAAAACAGTAAAATGGAACAAAACATTGGATTTCAAAAATAAGACAGGAGGAAATCTCCCATAGTTGCTAAGGTGCACATTGCCATTCTTCAAGTAGATACTAAAACCCAGCCCTGGGTCAACTAAGTCATACAAATACCAAGTTATTTCTTTCACTTCAGTTGCTATCATCTCACCCAGAGTCCTCCAAATCAGCCAGCTGCCTGTGGGGCAGAATCAGAGGGATGCTCTTCTGGTTCCCAATCCGCGAGCCATGGGAAGGCATGGTTTATCTTCTTAATGAGTCTCTTACCGATCCACAGGGCAAAGCCAGTTTCATGGTAAGGCTGAGTTTTCTTTCTTGATTCATTCTGCCTATCTGTCTTTTGACTGGGGAACTGACAGCATTCATATTCAGAGTTATTACTGAGAGATGTGGATTTACTACTGTGATTATATCACTTTCCTGTTACTGATTTCATTTTTCCCCACCTCTTTTGCTTAGCTGCTCATCCTATCAGCTGTATCCATTCTTTTTTATTTATTGACATTTCTGGCTTCATTGTTTCTTTCTAGGATAACTTTGAGAATTTTTTTGAAGGGTTGGTTTGGTAGTCATGAATTTCTTGAGGTGCTCTTCATCATGGAAACACCTTATTTCTCCATCAACTTCAAAGGAGTTTTTTAGGATACATAAGTTGAGGTTGGATGTTGTTATTTTATATGGTTGGAAACACTTCTAATCTGTTCCATTAATCTGTAGCTCTGTTTTATTACCAGTACCATGCTGTTTTTTTTTTTTTAAATCACAGTAGCTCTGTAATATACTTTCAAGTAAGGGACTGTGATGTCCCATCTTGCCTTTGTTCCCAGAATTGCTTTTGCTAATCTAGGTCTCTTCCAGTTCCAGTGAATTTTAGAACTGTTTTCTCTAACTTTATGAGGTATGCTATTAGTATTTTGAGTGGGATTGCATTAAATCTGTACAACAGTTTTGGAAGTATGACCATTTTTACTATATTGGTTCTTGCTACTCAAGAGCAAGAGATATATTTTCATTTTCTTACATCTCCTTTGATCTCTTTTTTCAAGCTAAGGATTGGAAAGGAAAAAGTTTGATTATTATTTGTGGATGACATAATATTCTACACAGAAGACCCCAAAAACTCCACCAAAAGACTTGTAGATTTAATAACTGAATTCAGTAGTGTAGCTGGATACAAATCAACACTAAAATATCAATAATATTCCTGTACTCAAATAACAAACTCATTGAGTAAAAAGTAGAGCATACCTAGGAACTAACCTAATGAAGTAAAAGACCTTTACATTGAAAACTACAGTACTCAGAGATCTCTTTAGTTACTTTTTAATAATGCACTTTGGGGATGGATAACTACAATCCTCAGCCACATCCCCAGGATTTGATCATCTTGGTTATTTTGGGAGAGGGAGGATGCAGTGTAGTTAGCCCACAACTAAGTGCTCTAGGAATGTACTCTAGTATGGCTAATGTCACAAAGCAATCTCAATGTTGGCTTTCAGAGAAAGAGTGACAATCATGTAACTGTTAATACCAAGTGAAACAGCTATAGTACTTATTTCCAGAGAGAAAGATGAAATGAG
Organism: Cavia porcellus; assembly: GCF_034190915.1. Taxonomy (NCBI): domain Eukaryota; kingdom Metazoa; phylum Chordata; class Mammalia; order Rodentia; family Caviidae; genus Cavia; species Cavia porcellus. Next base: position 69,915,978 of record NW_026947485.1, on the reverse strand, counting down.
CATACCATAAGAATCAGTTACATATCACCCTTAATTTTGAAGAAACTGGCAATTATAATATAAACATTAAAGCAATCCAGGTATTCATTTAGAGTTAATATGTACCAAATGCAACAGCTGGATCTTTGCTAATGGTAGAAAAGAATTTAACAGTAATTTTACTGAGCTAAATATCAAAAGGTTAACAAAAATTTATGGTTAGGAATGTATTAAATACATAGGGTTTGGGAATGGGGGATGCAAAAGGAAAACATTGAAACCTTAAGCTCCATAATACAAGAAGGAGGAGACAGAAATAGTAGAAAAAATCTTATTGCGGAGCAGAAGGATGTCTATATAACTAGGTAAAGACAAAAAAAACTTGAAAGAACTAGAAGATAAAAGACGCAAACAAAATTATAGTGAATAAAAATGAGAGAAGTAATTAAGAGGGAATATTAAAAAATAGAAGAGGAAAAATGGAGAAATAAAAGAAAAAGAGATTGGTAACAAGGCTGAAGGACAAAGGAAGATTACCTAAGCCAAGAATTAAAAAAAAAAAAAAAAACAAGAACAACACACACACACACACACAAAACCAATGCTCATACTCACAGAAAATCAGAAACAATAAAAAAGAAGCAAAAAAAACTAAAAGGAGAGGAAGAGAGAGAGAGAGAGAGAGAGAGAGAGAGAAAGTTTCTCTGTGATTTTCAGCCTTTTATTATCTTCCAGAGTCTATTGTGGCAGTATCCAATTAAAGATATGTCTCTACTCTCAGTGGAGGACTAAAAAAAGCAGTCAGAGCCCAGATCCACATTCATTAAGGGCACAATTCAAGATAAGATCTGAAAATTATAAATATACATGCACCAAATACTGGTGTCCTGAACATCATAAAACAAACAATAATGGACACAAAAACTCAGATAAACACTGATACAATTGTAATGGGGACTTCGGTACCTTACTGTCTCAAATAGGTCAACTAGGCAAAAAAAATCAGCAAAGAAATACCAGAATCAAACCAAATCTTCAACAAATGGACTTATTAAATATTTACAGTGTGCTATCCAACAACAATAGAATACAAATTCTTCTCAGCAGCATATGGGACTTTCTCCAATATAGACCACATCCTAGCCAATAAAGCTTGTTTAATAAATAAACACAAAAGAACTCAAGTTATTCCATGCATATTGTTGGACCACAGTGCAGTAAAGCAAGACATCAACAGCAAAAGACACCACACAAACCATGCAAACACATCAAAATTAAATAATACTCTCTTGAATGGTCAGTGTTTCACAGATGACATTAAAGAAAAAGTTATACAGTTTCTACAATCAAATGATAATGCTAATATGATACACCAGAATCTGTGGGATACAATAAAAGCAGTCCTAAGAGAGAAGTTGACAACAGAGAATTCTCACATTAAAAAAAAAATGAACAAGCTTAAATAACCTAATGATGCACATCAATAATCCAGAAAAACAAGAACAATCCTATTCCAAAGCCAATATGGAGAAGGCATCAGCGCAGAAAGCAATGAAATTCAGACTAAAAAAAAAAAATAAATGAATCAGAGTTGGTTGTTTAAAAGATTACACAAAATGAACAAATCCTTAAGCCATTACCAAAATAGGGAAGAATTAAATCCATGTAATTAGAAATCAAAAAGATAAAGTCACAATGGATTCTCCCATAATTCAAAGATTATTGGTAACTACTTTGAAAATCTGTATTCTAATAAAATAGAAAATTCAGGGGAAATGGATAAATTCCTAAATAAATTTCTAAATGCATTGGAACTATCAAAGTTGAACCAAGAAGATACAAAAATCATGAATAACCCAGTATCAGTCAGTGTAACTGAAGAAGTAATTTAAAAGACTAGCAAGAAAAGCCCAGGTCTTACAAATTCACAAGAACTTTAGAGAAGACCTAATACCAGTATGCCTCAAACTCTTCTATGAAATTGAAACAGACGCTGTACTCCCGAAGTCATTCCTGGAAGCCAGTATTACACAGATTCCGAAACTAGAAAATGACTCAACCAAAAAAAAAATACAGGCCAATCTCTTTAATGAACATAGATACAAAAATCTTTAGGAAGATACTTTCAAATAGAATTTAGCAAATCAAAACATTCATATATCATGACTCAGCAGGATTCATTATCAGGACGCAGGGATGGTTCAAGATCCATGAATCAATAAATGTAACACACTGCATAAACAGAAAGACAAAAATAACATGATCATCTCTATAGATGTGAAAAAAGTACTCCACAAAATCCAACATCCATTCATGATAAAAACCCTGAAGAAAATAGGAATACAGCAGCTTTATCAGAACCAGATAAAAGCCATCTGAAAACCAAGTTAATATCATACTACATAGAGACAGTTTTTCCTCTAAAATCAGGAACAAGACAAGGATGTCCACTATCACTTCTGTTTGATATAGCTGCTTGGTTTTTGTTTGTTTGTTTGTTTGTTTGTTGAGACAAGGTCTTGCTATGTAGTTCAGGCTGACCTTGAACTCACTATATAGCCCAGGCTGGCCTTGAACTCACAGCAATCCTCTTGCCTCAGCCTCCCAAGTGCTGGGATTACAGAGATGCAGTACCACTCCTGAATGTCAATGCAGTTTTTAAAAATTAGCTAAAGCAATAAGATAAGAGAAAAAATAAAAGTGATATGAATAAGGAAGGAGGAAGTTAAACCATTATTAACTGCTGATGACAAAATCCTCCATACAGAACATTCCAAAAGTTCCACCAAGACTCCTAGGTCTCAGACACAAAGTCAACACTCAAAAATCAATAGCATTTTCATACACAAAAACAAGTTCACTGAGAGGAATTAGCGAAACAGCATCAAGAAAAATGAAATACTTAGAAATTAACCAAACAAGGAAATGAAAAGACCTCTACAATGAAAACCAGTACTCTGAAAAAGGAGACTGAAGAGGATATCAGAAAATAGAAAGATATTTCCTGTTCCTGGATAAGCAGAACCAATGTAATTAAAATGACCATAGAGTGGGTATCTCAGTTCCAAACTTAATTTGTTCCACAATTCTGGTTGAAACTGAGTTAGACACAAACTGAGTCAAACTTCACCAAAAGGTTCAGTGTCCCCCAATCTATAGTTTCCAAACAGAAGCAAAATTTTGCCAAATGTGTCAAACAGAACACTGAATTGTTTGTGAAAAGAAACATTCACAAACCAAAGTACTGTGCTATATTTCCTAAACCATTACATACATTTAACAGAATCCCAATCAAAATACCAATAATAGTCTTTACAAAATTAGAGAAAACAATTCGAAAACGCATATAGAAACAGACCAGACCTAGAGTAGCAAAGGCAATTCTTGATAACAAGGGTGAGGTAGAGGGTATCAAAATCCCAGACTTCAAGAAATACTACAGAGCTACAGTCATAAAAACAGCATGGTACTGGCAAACAAAATAACAGAGTTATGGATTAAAGGAACAAATAGAAGATGCAGAAACAACTCCAGGAACACTCAGCTCTGTTATCTTTGACAAAGGGGGCAAATACTCCATTAGAGGAAAGTTAGCTTCTGTAAACAAATGGAGCTGGGAAAATTGATTATCCATATGCCAAAGGTTGAACCTAGATCCATATCTTTTACCATATGCTAAACTAAAATCAAAATGGATCAATGATCTAAACAGTAGAACAAAAGCATTTAATCTGCTGAAAGACAAAATAGGTAGATCTCATGAAGACATAGGTGCAGATAAAGACTTTCTGAACAAAACTCCAGTTGCATAAGAAATAATACTATGAATCAATATACAGGATTGCATCAAATTAAAAACTTCACAGAAAAGGAAACCACCAACAGAATAAAAAGACAACCTACAGAACAGGGAAAAATTTCACCAGTTACTCCTAAGACAAAGGACAAATATCTAGAATACATAGAGAAAATAATAAATTATACCACCTAAAATTAAAGGGCCAGTCAAGAAATGGGCATGTGAAATGAATAGACACTTCTCAGATGAAGAAATGCAGATAGACAATAAATCCATGAAAAAATGCTCAACATTGCTGGCCATTCAAGAAATGCAAATTAAAACAACACTGAGATTCTACTTCACTCCAAAAAGAATGACTATTTTCAAGAAATCAACCAATAACAAATGCTAGTGTGGCCGTGACAAAAAAGAATCCCTTTCCACTGTTGACAGGAGTGTAAATTGGTATAACCACTATAGAAATCAGTAAGGAAATTCCTCCAAAAAAATCTAACAATAGAAATTCCATTTATCTTACCTATCCCTCTTCCTAATATCTTCCCCAAATATTTAGAAGTATGCATACCTATGTTTATAGCAGTGAAATTATAACTAAGCCCATATGTCTATCTACAGATGAATGGATAAAGAAAATTTGGTACTTATACAGAGTGGAGTCCTGTTTTGCCATAAAGAAGGTATCATGGTTTATGTTGGTGGCTTCCAGACCTCATGTGTTTGCATTATGCATTTGTGATTGGTTCATTGTCTAGCGCTTGGGTTGATAGTGTAAGTGCTAAACCCACGTAGGGGTGGAGTCAGGATGTAATGTAATGGCAGGAAGAAGGTGTGTCTTGCTCTCTTGCCAGTTTCTGCCTTGCTGTTTGCAGCCGCCATGAACTGCAGCCCCACCATCCCACCCTGCTTTGGAGCCCACTGAGTAGAGACTGAAACCTCCAAAAACTGTAAGAAATAAGCCTTTCCTTTCCCAACTTTAGGCATCAGGTATTTTGTCTCAGTGACAAGTTAAAGGTAACTAAGACAGAAGGATAAATTTGAGTCATATATAGGAAAAAAGGATGCATTTAAAGACTATAATGTTAGGTGAAGTAAGTCAAACCCACAAGCTAAATATCATATGGTCTCTCCAATATGAAAAACTCTGCCTCTACAGAGAGAATTTTTCATAATCCAAAATAAAAAGACAGATAACAGAAAAAAAAAGGAGAAAAAAGTGTTGTTATCCAGTGGGGACAATGTATCTAAAAGTACACCTTGATTTAGTCTTACATGTTTTATATGTTCTTTGGCTTATTAGTGTGATTTTCAACCTGTGTATATGATAATTAAGTTCATAAGATCTTATAAATAAATGAATCTGATGCTGGAAAAAATAAAAGAGGTATATACAGAAGGGGGGAAATAGAACTGAAATGTGTTATATACATGTACCAACTCCCTACAGGAAATGTAATCATTATGCACTGCAAATGTGTACTAATTAAAGTAAAAAAAGAGAGAGAGAAATACAGCTAGCTTATGAAATGAAAGAAAAAGAAAAATCTATGCCCTACTTTTAAAATATTAGACCAGTGCATGGCATACTACAAAATGTAATTCAATATTATTAAACACCATAGTCAGATATTAAACTTTTCACGCACAAGAAGATCATCTTCTGAAAGCCAAACTGAAGTGAGGTAACACTAAGATCTTTTTACCTTCGCTGGGCAATCTGCAAACAATTTAGCAGTCCTACAAAAGCCTCTCCTGTCACTTCAGCATCTACTATAGTTCCACAAAACTCTGCTGTCCAAGTTTTTGGGAGGTTGGGGCAGTGAGCACCTTTTGCCTGCTGAGGCTGCTGAGGCCAGAATCTGTTGGCTTCCCTCGCAGGCTCCTTGCTGGCCAGGATCCTAGGCGGTAGGGATGCAAGGGCATAAGAAGGAATTACCATGTTTCCAAAAGGAACCTGAGACCAAGATCTTTATGGTGCTAATATTCAGATTCTGTTGTAATGTTATCCATTTGCATCACATACTCACTTTTGCATATAGTTTTCAATCCAAAATTTTGTTTTGTTTTCTTTAACCAGAATGCCTAAAATTTTATAACTTTCAGGATTCCATTATTCAGATCCTTCATTCTTCACAATACTGCTGCTTAATATTTCAAGATTTCCCACAATTTAGCCTAAACCTTCTTTCAAGTTTACCAGTTCAGCAGTTCCCTAACTATAGCTGGCCATCAGAATCACCCAGGAAAGATAAAAATAAAAGGCCACTGGTTATTTTTAAACAAAGCTTGGCACCTTTGCTTGGATATCTGCATGACACTTCTTGCCCTGTATCATTTGACAGTATTTAATGATCTAATTCAAACACCTGAGGCAGATACTGCATATTCCCGGAATAAACGAAAACATTTTGTTTTCAGTGTATCATCTGCACTGTCCTGAGAAGGTCCCTACCCTATGCACTCAGTGGACCACCCCTTTGTACATATGATGGACTAGAAGACTAAATATTCTCCCAGGCTCCCTTGGTTCTGCAAGTAAGTTAGGTTCTACCAGTGAGAGCCACCGAGTAAAATCTGGAGGTAGAGGTGAATCCTCCTCTACCTCCGGAGAGGTATTAGGTAAACTAATACATGCATTACACCAGGTGGGCATTTTTGTAACAGTCAGGCCCTGCTCTTGTATCTTTAGATTTGGAAGAACTATGAAAAGGTGTGATTGTTGACCAATATCTGGTTCTAGGATCCTAGCTATAGTGCTGTGACTAGGAAAGTTTGGGACAGTCTCCTTAACATCCTCTCTTTCAGCCCTTTCAAAGAAGAAGCACCTCATCCCTTTATTAAATTCTTATCTTCATGACAGACCTATAATGATTTCTGTTTCCTCAACTCAACTGTATTATACTGTCCATCTTTTAAATTATTTGCTATTTGTGTTTGTACTTACAGAATAATCATTAATTACTCCCTTTTGGCATATCTGTTTTCCTGTTATTATTTTCAACTCCAACATTCGGTTATTACCAAGTATTTATTCCCCTGAAGGGTGACTATCTTTGAAATTTCTGAACCTTTAATGGCCAACAATCTGAAAAATCTGAGAATCATTACTCTTGTTACTTCTCTATTTCACCTAAACTGTCCTGTGTTGTCCTGGGATCAAATCATTTATCAACCACAGCCCACATGATCTCTTGCACTATGATCTCTACTATTCACCCATCATCAAATATTATTTACCCCCAAGAAAACTTCAAGGTCTAACTACTTTAATCTAATGCATGGAAGTTTACACCTGTCTTCTCACTTTTCATGTGTGAAGGCAGACACTATGCCCTGTAACTCATTATAGCATGGCATTTATCATATTTTTTAATAGAAGTCTGTGAGGACCTTCGTTAGAGTCTGAAAGTTCATATTTTCTCTTCTAATTGCTTTAGATATCAGTGGGGACTTCACTTAGTGTCCTATGTTCAAAAATTAACCATGAAATTGTAACAAATCAGATGTTGTAGAAAAAATAAAACAGGAATAAAAGTAAGCAAGCTGGGCCAGGGATGTAGCTCAGTGGTTCAAGTGCTTTCCTGCTAAGTGCAAGGTTGTGAGTTCAATCCCCAGTACAAAAAACAACAACAACAAAAAAAATCTATCTTTCATTAAAAATAAGCAAGCTTTTTGTAATTAATTCAAGAAGACGGAGCAAACCTAAAACTATCTTTGAATGTAATAAAAATGTTCCTGAGAAACAGATTAATTGCCATGGGGAAATAGATAAAGGACCTGTGACTCAAGGATGAAAATTCTCTTTATATTTCAGTTGTTGCTCAAGTAAGAAAACATGGAGCCAGAAAGCATAAGTCTATTGGTTAGTGACCATATTATTCCATTCATTCAATATTTTGTACATTACCTTTGAGTAGGATCAATAACTAACTTCCCACATAATGAAAATTAATTTTCTAATTTGCATTCTTTCCTGTTTTGTATCCATCATTAAAATAACTTAAATCCATTATTCTCTTACGGTTCTGATCTCAAGTCTGGCACTAAGACAGTCCCCCAGAGTTTTGCTGAATAAATAATTCTGACATCATTCAGAGTAGAAAACTAAAGGGCGTTCTTACACACTCTTTATTCACTCCCCAAATACATTGATCTTGCTTTTGACTTAGGGATTTTTTGGGCCTCAGAAGATGATTCAACGTTCTCTCTCCATCACTATTTGGCCTTTCTCACCCTATGTCTTAAAAATGTGCAAGAGTTTCCACTTTAAAATGTTCCTATTCAAACTGTTCTTAGTTACCTCCTGCTTTGATCTTCATAATAGTTTACCAAGACTTAAACGTGAATTTCTCCTTCTAAATATCCTTTAGACAGGATCAGCTCTTTCCCACTCTCAGCACTTCCTTGAGAGTAGGAGACACCAGAAAGTGCCTGTGTGTGCCGGAAGCTACCAGGTCTGCGTGTCCTCTTTACCTAGTCCCTCCACGGCATCTGCCCTTACTGATCATCTTCTTGAAACACGTCTCATCCTTGGCTTTCATCTACTCTGTTTCTCCTAGCATCCCTTTTCTGTACTTCTGACTACTTTGCTTTCTGCTGCCTCTTTGGTGTCTGCTGAAATTTAATCCTGGCAAGAGACATGCATGGTAAGAAGGAAGTTCACAAAGGTGGCTGAGGGATGGCGTGGCGGGAGATGACAGAGAAGTCAGCTGGGCAGATGACACAGCTAAGCACTAAACCTAAGCTGTCAGGTTTCATCTAAGAGGCGTAAAGGTGTGAAAAACCCTGGTCTGTCATGAAGACTGAATCATATCCAGGTGGTTAGAGGATGAAAAGCCTAAAATGAAGCTGACTCACCACCGTCCCGGCCAAGGGGCTGTAGAACCGCTCCAAGAGCTGGACTGCAGTGCTCTTCCCACAGCCGCTGCTGCCCACCAAGGCCAGCGTCTGGCCCTTCTTCACCTGCAGGCTCAGCCCCTGAAGCACTGGGATGTCTGGTCGGGTGGGATAGTTGAACACAACATCGCTGAAGGTCACATTTCCTTCTAGCATATTCTAAAACGAGGACAGCAACAGAGTCTGAGTGCCACAATACACCGAGGTCAGAAGGCAGTGAACTCCTACCTTGTTAAATAAGACCTATCAGGAAAATAACAGCCTTGAAAACTAGAGATCAAACATGTCTGCCCCAGTCAGCCCATCCTTCCCTTCCTGGCCATCACTATTCTCTTGCTCAGTGGCTACTCTGTAAGGCAGGTAAGGCCAGAAGAGGCTAGACTGCGGCCGGCAGCTATCATCTCTTGTTTTCAAGGTTAATTATTTTCCGGCTAGGTCTTATTTTCAGGGAAACATAGCATTGGTGTTAAAATTTATGTCAAACAGCTAGAATTTAATAAACATGATATAAAAGAGCCACTGCTTTTATGGCAGGCATTGTTCGGTAATATAAATATACAGTACAAATGAGATAAATCTGTTCTGCTAGAAGCCAGTAACCTACAGATCAGAAAACACGATTAACAGGATTTATTTATAAAGCAGGTAGTACTCTTATCTTTCTGTGATTTTGTCATATAAAAATCAGAACATATTAACAGCACTCAGTAAAATAAACCTATAACCTAGAACATATTTTACACTGTGACCATCATATAGGAAAGTACATATTTTATTATATTTCCCCTTTGAATACTTCTACTCAGCAATCAGGAGCAGATCATATACTGGGAACCTCAAACTCACTGGCTTCAGGCCTGCTGTGCTGTAGCTGTCAATGGTAGGGACCTTTTCCATGATCATGATGATGTGGGAGGCTGACACTTTGGCTTTGGCGTAGTCAGGGGCAAACGAAGTGAACTGTCCGACTGCCATGGCGCCAAAGACGATGGCTGAAAATACCCTGGAGAACAGAGGATACACAGGCACAGTTACAACTGCATTGCTATTGAAAGGTGGCACTTCAACAAGTAGGCAGCATTGTAGCAGATACCTGTAAAAAGGTTAGATATGTGTGATATCCACTGGGAAGAGAAGTTATCAATAAATAGCTGTTTTCATGAGAATACATGGAAACTCAGAGGCAAAATGCCACGATCTCAGTCACCAAAATCTCTTCACCAAGAGGTTTTCTATCCAGACCAGAAGCATGTTGATCTCAAGTATACTTTCAGGGTTAAATTGTCAATATTAACCCAATACTTACAACATAACATTTTCATAATTCATGATTTCACGTGCCACTAAGAAGGCACTAAACCGGAAACAAGCAGCATAGGAAAAATACATCATTGCCTGAGTGAAGGAAAACGTGAGTCCAAAGATGTGTGCTTTCCTCAAAGAGTTTCTGAAAAGACATATGAAAAATTATTTCATCTTCATTTCTCAGTCCTGAAAATGTAACTTTTCATAGCATGGCAGAGGACACAGAAGAACACAATCAAAAATCTCTTTAGTTTCAAAAGAATTAAGTCTCATCCTCATTTTACTCACCAGCCATGTTAATTTAGTTATGTGCCTCAACTCTAAGCCTCAGTATCTTTATCTTTAATGAAATAATCAGTTAGCTATACTTCAATGTATTGACATAGTAATTAACTAAGCCTGTGAATTCTGTACAGAGCCTTTAAGGAATTAATAAATGAAAGTTAACTCCTTTTTTCCCCAAATATCAGACATAGAACAGATGCTTTCTGTGTAGTCAGTTAAGTAGTCCACACATCTACCTAACATGTGCAAACTTCAGGGTCCAAACAGAGGAACAGGGATGTTCCTTGACCTTGAGAACCTAGGAGTTAAGCTGGATAGTCACTCACCCAATGATGGTACCTTATGAATAACATGCTACAGGAAATAAAGAGAAAGGACTTTACTCTGGTAGAGTTAGAAAAGGCATTATTACAAAGACGTAGGACTCCTGTAAGTTTTCTCAGGGACATAGAATTCAGTGATGTGGTGGTACAGGCAGGATGGGGGGGGGGGCGATGTGAAGCCCTCTAGGCTTCCTCTGCCTGCTCCAGCTATATCAACTTGGCTTTTTTTGTCATGTAGCTGGATTTCAAATAATAGCCTCTTCAGGAAAAAAGGCTGTACTATCACTAAAGAAAATATTTGACAACCCACTAAGAAACTCTAGCTCTCTTTTTACCAGAGAGGAAACAGTGGTTGGGTTTGCTCATGTTCACACCATGTATAAGAGCTCTCAGTGAGATGGTAAAGGAAGTTTTCTACTGAAGGAGAGGTGAGGAAAGCTATGGACAGTATATTTTGGAAGCACTGCTCCTCAGTGTCCGCAGACACTTTCTAAATGCATGTTTCATAAAGAGATCGATTCCTCAACTGAAGCAAATAATACCTCTATCCAAACTTGGATGACAGGGAGCTATTCTCACTGTCTGCTCCTTCTCTCAGGAATTAGCAGCCATTCCAGGTTCTACTGCAGAGATGCGCTCCCCAGCTGGGTTCTGAGCACTTCTCTCCTTGTTAATCACAAGCCCCGTCCCTTTGGCTCATTTCTAGTACTTTCTCCACTTGGATCTTATGTTCTGAAATGATCTGAAGAACTGCTCACACTTCCCTCTCACTCCTCAGTGCTTATTACCTGTATGGCACCTGCAAACTCTGTGCATACATATGCTCAAACTTCTGCTCCCGGGTCAAGGACACGACGGTTCGGAAGTTTTCTATCGCCTCAATAGCAATCTGCAACAGACGTCACCCGTCACCAAGAGGCGCAGGGCAAATAGGGGCAGTTAATTTGAATTTCATAGGCTAGTAAAATTAGTTTATAATGCATACTATCAGTAAGCATTTAGTATTACCTAGAGCATCTTCTCTATGGAAAAGAACACAAAAGAAACATACCAAATTAAATTTCAGACATGGAAGGGAGATCAACTAATTGAATTTTCCCAGCTTGACAGTTACAAATTTAGGCTTAAAGGGACAAGGTCACTCCCTGAAGCCTCATAGCTTTATAACACTAACCTGAGAACTTGATGGTTTACATTTTCAGTGCTCTTTCTTCTATAATGGTCACACTTTTAGGTTTATTTTCTATGTTTTAAAAAAATATGATAATTTTAAGTCCGTCTTTTCAACTGCCATTCATGACAACTCAGTATTTGGAAAATGTTGAAAAAATATGGAAGCTACATTGCATTTTATGCTTTATGTTATTAGGTAATATATTGCTTTTTATCTTTCCTAAATATACACACATACACATTTTGTGTTAACTGAGGCCCTGCACATGCATAGGTTAGTCTCTCGACTGCTGAGCTATAGCCCCAGACTTTTTTTTTAAGAGCAGAGCTCAGTAACTTACCCACGCTGTCCTTTAACTTGGTGATCAACCTGCCTCTAATGCCCAGTTAGGTGTCATAATAGGCATATGCCACACCTGGCTTATTAAGTCTTCCACTGAATGGGGACAGAATTCTTTTTCTGGTTGTTCATCATTTTTCACTTTAATAAGTATCATGAGTACTTCCCAAAGTCAATAAGTATACATTAATAATGAGATTCTAGTGGTCATATAATATCCTTCAACTAGGTGAGGTATGCCTTTATTGTTATATTTCCAATTGTTTTATTTAAAAATAATTTGTAGTAAATATTCTTGTACTTTAACATTTATACATATTGAGTGATATTCTTAGGAAAGTCCTTAAGATTGAGATTACTTTGTCAAAGGAAACAGACTCCTTTTTAAGGAACATATTACATTATCAATTTTATCCAGAAACTTTCTGTCATTTGAATATGTCCTAATTACATGTTACTTCCTAAAAGATCAATTGCTTTACCACCATTTGGATTCTGAGTAAAAGGATGTGGAGAATGTGATGAACATCAGTGTCTTCAGTGAGATTCAGCATGTCAGCCACGGGACCTTAAATTACTGCTCTGTCTTATTTTCCTCACCGTGAAATGAACAGGATAGACTAAAGTGTCTCTACGGTCCCTCAAATTCTACAATTACAGGTCACCAAAAGAAATTATAATGTTTTAAGATATGCTCTTCCTATGCTCTTGTACTTCTGGCTACCATACTGCTCACAAGTAATTCTAACAAAGACATATCCCATTAACTTAGAGTAGTTTACACGTTAAAAGTTACAAACATGAAAAAAAATAATAAACATGAAGTCTTTGTCATTGAGTCCTACACTGATTATCTAACTACAAATACAAAAGCAAATATAATAGAATTTCAATTTTTGATAATTAATGCAAAAGGTTATTTGAAGAAAAAATGACTTCTTTAAATTTTTAAAAAATTTCTTCACAAACTAAATTTAAAAACATTACTCTCTGATTAAAACAGAGAAAACTGGTATTAGTCCTCTGAGGAATAGCTGGCAAAAAATTTTTTCCTATTTGTAGGTTGTCTCTTTATACTAAATTACTCCCTTGCTGTGCAGAAAATTTTTAAATTTGATATAATCCCATTTGTTGATTCTTGCTGTTGGTTCTTATGCAGTTATGGTTCTGTTTGGGGAAATCCTTTCCTATCCCTATGATTTCAAGTGTTTTACATACTTTTATCTTCCAGGACTAGTATTTGTTTTAATTCTTGATCATTGATCTGTTTTGATTTTAATTTTGTATACAGTGAAAGACATGGATCAGTTTTAGTCTTATGCAAACAGATATCCAGTTTTCCTAGCACCATTCATTGAAAAGGCTATCTTTCCTCCCACTGTTTCATTTGCTTATTTGTTGTATGCTTTGGCCCCTTTTTTAAAGCTGAATGTGCCTAGGGATGTGTCTGTGTCCTCTACTCTGTCCCATAGATTCACATTTCTGTTTTAGTTACCATGCCATTTTTATTACTACTGCTTTGTAGCATATCTTGAAGTCAAGTAATGTGATACTCCTGTTTTGTTCTTGTTGCCCAATACTGTCTTTGGTTTTCTGGGTCTCTTCTAGTTATATATGAACATTAGGATTCTTTTCTCTAGATCAGTTAAGTATGCTTTTGATATTTTGATTGGGCCTGCACTGAATCTGTATTTGGGAGTATAATATTTGGACAATATTGTTTCTGCCTATGCAGGAGCAAGGAACATCTTTCATTTTCTGATGCCTTCTTTAATTTTCTTTGTAGAGATCTATCAAACTTTTTCGGTTAGGTTAACCCCTAGGAATTTCATTTTTCTTGATGCTATCATGAATGGTATTTTCATAATTTCCTTCCCACTGATTTCAGTATTTGTGTACACAAATGCTAATGATTTTTGCATGCTGATTTTGTATCCTCCTATATTGCTGGAGTTGGTTATTAATTTTAAGAGTCTTTTGGTGCAGTTCTTTGAGTCTTCTACAGAAAGTATCATGTCATCTGAAAATACTGTTAATTTGAGTTCTTCCTTTCCAATATGTATTTCTTTTTATTTTTTTTTTCTTTGCCTAATTGTTATGGAAAATGTTCCAAGCACTATGTTGATCAGAAGAGGTGATATTGGTCATCTATTGTTCTTGATTTTAGGGAGGATGTTTTTAGTTTTTCTCCATTGAATATGAGGTCAGTGTGAATTTTTGGAGGATATTTTCAGTTTTTCTCCATTGAATATGATGTCAGTGTAAGTTTTTCCACAAATCTATTAGTAAAGTCAGCAACTGTCCTTCTATATCTGTTTTCTTCAAGGTTTTTATCATAAAGTTGGGTTTAGTCAAAAGCCTTTTCTGCATATATTGATATGGACGTGTTGATTTTGACCTTACTTCTGTTTATGTGATGTATTACATTTACTGATTAGCATATTCTGAACCATCCTTGCATCTCTGGAATTATATCTACTTGATCACGATGCATGATCTTTTTGATGATGTGCTGCTTTCTGTTTGATAGTAACTTGTTGAGGACTTTTGCATCTATGTTCATCAAAAGTCTAATTTGTTGAAATGAAGTTTAGTTACTAACTCTTCTGAATTTCAACAGAATTCTTGAAAGTATCAAATCAGATAATATGTGAAGAGTTACACGAGTATTACATAGTATATAATATTCAATAAATGATAATCTGAGAATCGAGCTGATTTTTAATATTATTATCATTTTCTCTCTGCACCTTCATCCTTCCCAGGAGTCATCACTGAACTATGGCTTGTATCTCCTTCCTGAAGTTTACCAAGAAAAGCTGCCTTACTCACACTTACCTACATCCATCTACACACCTCTCATTCCCCTGACAGACTCCAAGAGTCTTGCCTGTGATACACTGCTTCAACATGTTGACCTTGGAGACCAATAAATTACCTTAGGATCAGTGGTCTTCTTCCCAGAAACAATTTATAACTCCTTATTATGATAGTTCCAATATCTCACTAATGACACTGTGATTTTTCTTTTTCACAGTTTTGCCCTATATTTTGCTATATATTCCTCAGATAAAAGAGTCAACTCCATGTGGGGAAAGAAACTCAAGAGTACATTAATAAGTGAAGTTACTGGCAAAGAATAGGTTCTGTACATGGCCAGGGCCAAGGTTATCTGGACTACAAGCAGACTCTGGGTGTCAACCCAACCCTTCCCAGAGCTTGTGCCTTCTGGGAGATGTGTGTCCCATAGACACTGTTTGGGAGATCCTAAAGCTGGTCTAAAAGATTTTACTAAAAAATCAGAAGGCAACAAGGCAGAGAGTCTGAGGACATGCACACATGTAGAGGACAAAGTATGTGAGGTGAGGAACAACGTCCAGGACCTGCCTCGTCATTCACACGATGAGGCTCCTGGCCCATGTCACCCAAGTCTGCTGAGAGCCAGAGCCACACTCACCTGACTGGAACTGCCCTAACTCTGGGGACCTGGAATGTCCACTGCTGGATGCTTCCCTGTCTAGACATCAGGACCAGTTCTAGGATAAGCCCTCTTCTCATCGCTCACTTCTGCCATGATCCTGATCGTGTCCTATGAGATCATGCTGTGCCATCAGAGGACTTCTTTGTTTTCTAGCTCACGGAAGCACAATTGTCTGAGCTTGTATCCTAACTGCAAACCTTACCAGTGCTCAGACACTGGGGCCACTGAACCATAAGTGGATAAGAGAACCTCCTTCAGGGTTGTGATAAGGGATAAAACCTTTGCAGGAAACACAGTGAGTACCACATATTTTGTAAATAGTGAGGGGAAAAAAAAAGAGACATCCATGCAGACCAAAAAGTATCATGGGAAGGAGAAGCAGGATGAAGGGAGGAGACATGGTAAAAGTGAAAGAGTAGCCACCATTTAAACCATATAAAATAAACACTCTTAGAATTTTCCATACTGAATCTTCCTACATATGTAACAAACTGGGCCTAGTGTCCTAAATAATCAACAGATTTAAGCTTACTTGAAAGAAACAAAGAGGTAGAAAGAAAGCAAAAAGGTGGAGAGGCAGAAGAAGGAAGAAATCAATAAAGAACTGAAGCAAGAAGGGGAGGGAAAGGAAGAGAGAAGAGTGTGTGTACAATGGTCTATTAAAAGTGTGGTCAGTCTTTGAGCCAAAGGATGGGTTTGCTATTTTTCAGTTTCTAATCTTCATCTAAGTATAAACAATATTGCTTTGAGGAATGATTATAAAATATTTTCAGAGCATAGTAAGTGACAGGTAGTAACAAAACTTTATTCTCTATTTAGATGAGCAATTATATTTTCTTTGACTTGCCTTTCCAGAAACTTCCAGCTCTTTCTTATCTCTGCGTGCTTGTCCAGACAACATTTTCATCTCAATGACTCCTGCTACTACAATGATGGGTACAACTGCTAAGAGTAAAAGAGTCAACTGCCAGCCATAGATGAAAGAAATAATAATTCCTGTCCCAAGATTTGCTACATTCTGGGTAAGTACAGCAAGCCTGGCACCAATAGCCTGAAAAACAAAACAAATTACAGGCAAATGTTTGTATTATAAAGTCCAAGCTTGTATATTCTTTTCTATTAGTATATGCTTGAGGAAATAATGCTTGCATTTTTGTGGGAAATTGATACATGTACACAACACACTTTAAGGATTATGACAGTTTATTTTTCCTGAAAATCTATGAATTATCTTCTCAGTTATGAGAGAAAAGATTTACTTGTACATGGTTTATTGGTTTTCTAAAGTGAGGATCTCCATGACTTCTCAATAAATGCAAAAGAAGTATAGTAATCCAGAGTTCAATTACATTTTTCTCTATTCTGATTTTTAATATCAAGACAACCTTTATTAATCAAAGCATGAGCAATATAGTGGGTTCTGCCAGGTTGCAAGATCAAGTATGAAAATTACATTAAACTGACAGAAATTTCCAATATTAGATAATTTAAGGTTAAAGTTTTTATTAAGGATATTCAAATACACCTTGAGATACTTGTTATATTTATTTAACCTGTAACTGATTTGGAAAAACTACATTAAATTTAGTTTTTATTAAGCACTCACCAGAATCTTCATTTCAATCCAGAACCCAAAAGGAGCTGGGCATGACTTTCAACAGAGTGCCATGACTTCTAGCTCGAAAACCAGAAGTCAATCTACAAAGTCAGTTCTGTCCACCACTGTATATTTCAGTCCATCACATTTCCTTCACCCTGGGACTAGCCTATACCCTCCAGCTTTTCCAAATACCTGTTGTGGATCCCACACCTGCTTTGTCTGAAAGTGGCCCATGTTGTTTTCTACCCTGAAAATGTCTTCTTCCCACTAAGGCTGTTTCAGACTGGTGAAGTACAATCTAGGACAGCCACCACTACGTCTGCAACTTTAAACAAATCTCCTCCAACACCAAAATGAGCATGTGTATTGATTAATATGCAAAGCTATCTGTTCTGAATTCTAGACCAGAATTCTTTATAATCCCCCACCTCAACATCCACAAAATCATTGAGTACATTTCCAATACAATCACTAGACTAAATACTTGGGCTGAGATGGGGGGTGTGTGATGCTACAACCACAAGTTGCTTTTATAGATAATAAACACCATACCAGACATTTTTTGTAGGGCCAGAAGACCCTTAATAAAGTAATACAGCACATTAATTTTTATTTGATGCACTCATTGAGCTTACAACAAAGTGACATTTTGCAAATTTGGCACAAGTCAAAGAGTGGAGGAGTCTTCAAAGTCAGCTCTGTCTTACGGATTTCTTGTGAAGGTCAAAAGGTACAGAATCTGTAGCATAGATGAAGTAAATTCCTCCTGTTGTCGGGGTCCATGCTTCCTGATTTCCTACAGCAGCTTCTGACTGAGTGAAGCATTCAGAACATGCCCCAAGTTCACAGTAGAGGAATTTCCACGGCATTTGATCTTCCCTATATGGACTGCCAGCTTTAGATGGCGGTCGAAAACCATAGATTTTGCCTACATCACCATATTTTTAGGGCCTTCCTTCTATGACCACCAGCCAGGCCCTAGCTACACTGCCCACCTCCACTCACTGCACAGTACTTTATGACAACCTGACCAACCATGCAGACTCTCCTTCAAGGCAAGATCATTGTTTCTTTTAAAGAAGTTCAGGAGAAGGGAGGTGGAAGTAAAAAAAAAAATAATAATTAAGACATGTGTAAATGTACCAGCTTTCCATGATAAATGTTATAGGAACATGTAAAATTTGTTAATTTTTTAAAAAAAGTTCAAACTCATTTTAAGTAGTGTTCATTCTGGTGCAAGGTTTTATACAATGTGACCTAAATATTGATTTTGTAAACATGTTTGCTTTGAACAAAGAGAACTGTGTTAAAACAGTAACTCTTAAGATTCACATTGCAGGGGGCTGGGGATTTAGCTCAGCAGCAAAAGTGCCTGCCTTGGAAGCAGGCAGTCGTGAGTTAGATCCCCGGTACTGATAAAAAGGAAAAAGACAAAAAAAAAAAAAAAAAAAAAAAAAAGATTCACATTGCAATTCTGCAGCTCTCCATGTGCTTCATAACTTATTTTTACAGAAGTCCTATCTATTATATAGAAGAATTATTAGTATATTATTGTCTCAAAGGAAGACTAAAATGTAAAGACTAGTAAGGCTCAAGGTAGGAGTACAACAATAAAGATCACATTCTTCATCATTTTGTACATTTTGCCAGGAAAAGTTGTAAAGAAATTATTTCAGTTAAAAGTCAAAACATTACAATTCAATACATTAAACTTATTCTTTTCAAACTTGCTTTAATTTTCCATGTGCTTTTCACTTGTTTTTTTTTTAAATCTTTTTTCCATTTCTTCTGAAATTCAATGTCCCAGTATGGGGCTCCTGAAGCCAACTCCAAACACTCTTCTTTCAGGAGCAATTACAATTTTCTGCTGATTGACCACTGTAATAGCCTGGTCCTAAATGATATGCTGAAAAATACTTCTTTTCCAAGTAATTGTTCTTCTACATGCATCTTATAAATAGTACTAGTAACACAGGAATATGAAAAGCAATTATGTACATACCGTGGAGTATATAATGTTTTAATAGCCAACATTTTGCTGTAAAGTATGTGTCATTGGGGGGTTAGTATTTAATATTTTCTTAATGATGATGATAAACATCTCTGCTGAAAAAATCACCACCATGCTGAGGTTCAAAATGGAATGAACACAATCGTGAATAGAAAGGTGGTACCTACCCCTTTTACTTGAGCAGCGTCAGTGGCAAGCCTGGTAGTCAAAGCTCCGGTGCTATTTTTATGATCATCGAACCAACTCACATCCTGTGGCACAGAAGAGATTTTACCTTAAACTCTCCAGGAGGAAAGTGAAAGATCAGTTTTGAGTATGCATTCTGTTCCATGCATTTGGCATTCACAGGTTTATGTTCAATAGACAAGGAAAAGCCTTAATAAGCAAACACATCGATACATCATTTCATTCGTCAAAAACCTCTACCATGGACAGTGAAAACACTGCCCACGTGCCCTCTGGAAACATGAATTTAGGACCTGACTTGAAGTCATCCTGGTGCCAGGTCTATCTACACACCTGGGCTGACTGTCTCTCCAATCTGACTTCAAACGTCTCATCTGGATCCTTGATACTGTGACCCCGATTCTAGTACATGTGCTGCTAGGGGAGCACATGTGACCCCAACTCTAAACTCTCTATATAGTTAGCCTCCCCCCAGACAGCTGCTGAGGCTGCTCCCATGTCAGTCTGCCTGTACGCAGATAAATCAAATTTGATCTTTCCCTCAGCCTTGGCCTCTGGACGGTGCCTCATACATCTCAGGTGATAATAAATTCTATGAAGGGAAACAGCAAGATGTAATTGTCTACCAAAATGCTATAATTTGTAATAGCAAAGGAGTGAGGGAAGATGCTGTTTTAGGAAATGGGGAAAGAGAAGGCCTATCTGAGGAGACAACTGAGAAAAGATGAAAAGCCAAGGAAGACAAGGGAATATCTAAGAAAATTTCTTTTCAGAGGCACATGCAGTGGCTCGGAGCCTAAGGCACACTTCGTGTTTCACACACCAGAGAGAAAGCCTAACTGGCTCTTGGGAGCCAAAAGGAAACCTTTTGTAAAGTTGTTCAAGCTGCCTCCTCAGGTGAGACTTCTGTCCTGATGTGCCCCGCCCTTTTCCTGACACCACAGCAGAGAGCCGGTGGACTCAGAGGAGACCGTGCAGGGCAAGGGTGCAGGTGTAGGAGAGGAGTCATGGAAGACAAGCAGTGAACATCAGGTATGGACTTCAGGTAGTTATAAAGATTCCAGACCTTACTCTGAGGGTTTTGGGTAGCAGGTTTTGAGTACAGAAATGTGATTTGATGTCTATTTCAGAAAAATGACCATGGCATTATAGGTGAACCTTCCAGATTGGAATGAGGATAACAGGCAATGAAACCAGGTGGGAAGCTATTACAACATTAGACAGAGAGAGGAGGCATCGAGGTTTTAGCCTCAACAACTGATAGAAACTGTTATTTCTGATATAAGCAAAGAAGAGATAAAGAGTAGGCCTGGTAGGTTCAAGTTTACAAACTCTGAAGTATACAAAATTTATTACAGAACCAAATAGAGAAGGTGAAAAACAATTAGATAACTGTAGTTCAGGGCAGAATAAATGAATTGGGTTAAAAACAAATCAAAAAAGCAATGTAGGTTAGAATATGACATTCAACATAAAATAGAATTTTCTTTGTAAAACTACACACACACACACACACACACACACACACACACACACACATATATATATATATATATAATCTTTTTATTGGTACCGGGGATCGAACTCACAACTGCCTGCTTGTAAGGCAAGTGCTTATGTCGCAGAGCTAAATCCCCACCCCCTAAAACTACTTATATTTTTAAATATATAAATACAAGATTATGGATTTGAATTGAGAATTGATGTCTGTCACAAATGATTATGGTCCCTAAAAAGTATCTAAACTACTGGTTTGCATTAAAAAAAAGTAACTACCTCTTTTTTTTTTTTTTTTTTTTTTTTTTTGTACCAGGAATCAAACTCAGAGCCTTGTGCTTGCCAGGAAGGTGCTGTGCCACTGACCCTGGACCATAGCTAACATTTTTATCTAAAATATTTGAGAAAAAAACAAAGTGTTGTAACTCATTATAGCAAATATCAATTTGCTTTCTAGTATACTCACGAGCTTCAGGGTTTTCCCAACAGAATGGGACTTTCTTGAAGACAGAAACCATTCAGATCTGAAAGACTTTCAATATTCAATATGCTGCCTTTTAAACAGAAGGCCTTAAGATATGTTTGTCCCATTCAACGCCTTGGGGAAAAGGCATCATCTAATCTGTCTCCTCAGTTCCCAGTCACACTAGATCTATGAGACGGCCCAGGGTCAACAGGGTGACAGAGCATTGGCAGTGGAGCAAAGTCAACCTTGAGCCCAAGTAGAACTTTGATTACATATGAGATTTGGCCTGAAAGACAAAATAGGGCAGGATACCCAACAAACAGTGTCCTCTCACCAGCAGATTCAGTCATAGTTCTGCATTACTAGCTCTTAGTTCATAGAAGTATGTCTTCCTAAGTGGTGGTGGGAAGAGGCAGAAAGGACAATGGAATCAAAGACTGCTGGAAAGATGTGAATGTCCTACAGAAATCCTAACAGAGCAAACAGGCTTCCACCAGGGGATCTGAGGCAGGATCCTATGCACCATTTTAGTCAATGGCAAGTGATTAGGGATTTTAAAAGAAAAGTTATTTTAAATACACAATATTTTTATGATGCAAAACAAACATCCTTTGAACTAGGTTTCTCTTTTCTCCAAACCTTATCCCCCTAAGGAAAACATCCAGATTGTCTATTGTTAGAGTCATGAAAGTACAAAATGTGAGAGGCGTTCCGTTGAGCTATTATCTGCCCAAAAAAACTGCAACTTGAATTAGTATGTTATTTTACTAATTCAAAGTCACTGGAAAATGTGAAATGAGCCATGATGATAAATTTGGATTTGTATAATCTGTGGTGGACAAAAACCAGGATGAAGGATCCTGGATGTTCCACGGGAAAAGAGAAAAGAAAGGGCAAAATTGAGGGGGCAGAGATGATCACTTCTGCCTACAGTGCCTACAATTGCTGAGATAAAAGGCTGGAGGTGAATCCAGGTAGGAGACTCCTGTTGTGTCCAGCCAGTGCAGGCCATGGGACTCATCCTCAGTAAACAGACTGCAGGGTCTGGGCCTGCACCGGTGGATGGTTCTGTGCCATCTCTGAGATTGAAGGAGGCCCAACACAAGTCAGCAGCGTCAGCAGCAGGACAGCTCCACCGCCTGCATCCTGGGTGCCAGGGGGACTCTCACACATCCCAGGGCTCATCAGCAGACTCACCTGTCTCAGGATGGACCTGAAAACCAGGTACCGCAGCCGCTTGGTGAGGATCTCTCCAGCTTTACCAAATGTGAAGCCCTGTGAAGCAAAAGAACAGATCACATAGGATTGTCAGATACTCCAACACCCGATACACAAAAGGACAGGAGCCTGATGTCACAGCCAAGGCAGGACACTAGACAAAGTTGGAAAGCCTGATTTCCAGAGCTGACTGCACTCCTGTGACTATGTGCCACAGAGCAGAGTGCAAGGCTACACTGGTGTGTAGACACCAGTCAGGTTTTGAAATTGTCTCACTGTTTGCAGTGAGCTGACAGGCAGGTAAAAAATTTATAGAAAACATGCTTCTTTGTTTCTCTTAATCAGACTCACTTATTTTCTCAGGGAACATGGATCTGTCATGTCACTCAGGAAGCTGGTATTTTTTCCAAGATTGAGAGACTATATCATATATCTTCTAACTTGGGCACTGTTAATCATTACATGAGGACTTAAGTATAGTCTGTATAAACATGAATTTATAGTCACAACAGACTTTAAAAGATATAGAGTGCAAAGTTATCAAATATCTTTTTTTTGGACAGCAGTGGGAATTGAACCAGAGCTGCAGTACTGAGCTATGTCCCCAGTCTTTTTATTTATTTTTGCTTTCCTTTGAATCAAGAGGTTTCAAAGTTGCCAAGAATAGCATTCAATTTGTATCCTTGTTCCTCACCCTCAAACTCTTAGTGGTCAAATGAAAAGCAAAACCCAATGTTCTGGAGGCAAAACAGGCTGAGCTAGAGGCTTGCTCAGAGAGTTCTCTCCACTGTACTTTCCCATCATTTTAGGCTTTAATAATTTGTGTCTCAGAGGATGAAATAGAGTTACTGGGAAATAATAAAATTGTGAGCATGCTGCCAAGCTAGACCACATATGGGAATAAGAACAGAATCCTCATTCTGACGAACTTAGGAGAGAAGACTAAAAGGTAGTGTTTTCCTTCCGTGGAACCAGGAAGGAACAGCTGGCAGAGGCAAGGCCTGGGGAAGCAGATGAAAATGGTTGCGTGGGGCATCAGAAGAGGAGATGCCCCGATAGTAACCTTATTCCCGCAAAATCAGAGAAAGGGAAAGAGGCACCAGAACCTTCCTGGTACTCCCAAGCACCAGGCTGGACATCACTTAGTGGGAGGGAAGAAACACATGCAAAGGGCACAAGTGAGGCAAGAGCCATCTCTATAATTGTAATAGCCCATCTCTACAATAACTGAAGGCCATAAGGAGGCCATGGACCAGCATGATGGGGCTACACAAAGTCCAAAGACCAGTGAGCTGCCCACAAAGCTTCAGTTACATAACTCACTGCTAAGACATATTGTCCATGCAAGGAGATGGAGGAGAAGGGAAGAATCCTAGATTCAGTGAGGTTAGTACTAAAACTACTAGTGCTTATATTTACTTGGGATGAGCACACAAGAGTTTTTAACACTGAACTAAATAGAATGTAGTTTGGCTTGGCCACTGCAGGAAAATGACTCCTGCTATTTTTGTTGAGAGCTATCCTTCCTGACAATGTACTTTACATACATTATCTCGCTAGACACTTATTAAAGTTGACCATCAATACTTACACCCAAAATTATATCCAGAGCTTCCTTGAGGCCTTTTTAATGTATTATCTTTCATTTTAAGCATGACTTGAGAGCAAACTACCTATTCTCTCTGATGTCATCAGTATTTCTAGGTAAGAGTGGTGATGGGGGACAAGGTTAACAAGGGAGCCAAAGAAGACAAACAATTGGCTGTTGATAGCAATGTTCATAGAAAGCAACTCTATTAAAAGAAAATCTATACAGATGTTTATAAATTCCCCCAGGATGAACAAAGGTAAAACTGAGACATTTACCTGAAGAAAAAATGTAATCAAAGAGATCATTCCAAGGACTAGAAATAATAGTGAAAAGAGATTACTGTTCTGTCGTTTTGTTTCCGGATCATCATTTCTTGAGAACAGCTGTGAGGAAATATTTAAAGGGTTGTTAGTTCACTCAGAAGCGACTCTCAGTCTGATTCATTTACCACTGGAATGGTTTTTAGGGTGAGAAGAGCGTTAGAACACTGGAAATCAGGACTGGCTTTCCTAATACTGCCCTCAGAGACATCTACATTAAGCCCAAGAAAGGGACTGTGATTCGCAAATCGATCCAATAATTCTTACTCCTGGAGTAAGGTGTATTATTCTACTGTGTAAAATTAGAAATGGAAACACTTGTCACTGGTAAGGAACTATATTATATGCCAATCCATTGTCACTATGGGGACATTTCAAACTGTCTTAAGGTGTTTGGAGAACATCTGATGAAGAGGTTTTTGGGACCACAGAGAGGTGTTTGTTTACTCAGTCCAGGATTTCCATAAAGAAAAAGAGTTCCTGAAGCAGTATTACTTGTACAATGACCAGTCAGCCGGTCAGGTACTAAAGCCAGCTGCCTGAGTACCATATGTGGAAGTGTTTTAAGAAGATGGTTAGAAGGGCTGTAGAAAATGATGGGTTCAAGGGAAAAAAAATCAGTACTGGAAGAGAGAAACACTTCAAACTCAACCCAGATAATTCCATCCTTTAAAGAAATGGAAGTCGGGTATAGTGGCACATGCCTATAATCCTAGCATTCAGGAGGCTATGGCAGGAGGATCACCAAGAGTTTGAGGCCATCCTGGGGTGCCTGAGTTTAAACCCAACCTGCACTATATAATGAATCCCTGTCTCAGAAAAACCAAAATAAAAATGAAAGATTATAAGACATTATATCACTGTTTTTTTAGTAGTCATGTCAGCAAAAATAATTACTGAAAATAATTAAATTCTTACTTTATACTAGACATTACTCTAGGCAAATTTATATATTTTCTTTCTTTTATCCCCTTATCCATTTGTATAACTTTGTTTTATTAGCATACCATTTCATACATAGATAAACTGAAGCACAGAGATTAGTTAATTTGCCAAACATAACACAACCAGCCAGGGGTGACTCCAAGACACAAACCTAAGCAATGCAACTCAGAGTCTACCACTTACAATGGGCTGGCTGCCTAGCTGTTATCTAGGAGCTGATGTACCATCCCTGGATCACTGACCTCCAGGTTTACTATTGTATGAGGCACAAGAAAAATGCAAAAAAAAAATTCCATAAACTGAGTTTTTCTGAAAAGGAGCTAAATCCATATTTAATTTATCTACTTTCATTTTTTTCCTCTGTTGACACCACTGTCTACCTCCATGCCTGCAAGACATGTCAGAACAGAGATCAGCAAATTATGGGCCACTGGCTAAATATTTATGTTTATATACATGAAATGTTCATTTGTTTTCATGGTGTACATGGTGCATTTTGCTCCACAAAAGCAGAGTACAAGATCTGCAATGGCAATAATACTGGTTGCAAAACCTAAAGAATGAATTGCCTTCCCTTGTATAGGAAAAGTCTGATGCTCCCTGCCTAGATGACAGTGTATGCTCCACAGAATCAGAAATTTTATCTGCTTCTCAGTAAATTTTCAGGACATATAAAATGACCTGACACAAAGCAGACCATGGAGAAATTTCCTCCATTTGTTTCAGTACAGAAGCTTGAGCCCAAGACCTTATATCTGAAATGCAAGCTCTCTGCAATTGAGGTACAGTCAACAGCTGAAAAGAGATTTTTTTGAGTGAATATATTAAACATGAATGACAACCTGAAATGGCCTAGCCAAGCATGCTGTCTTTGTTTTTTATTGTAGAATCAAAAGCTACTGTTTGGCTTATGCTTGGCAAAGATGTTTGAAAAATCTCTCCCTAAACATGGAACATGACTCTCTAGATCCTGTTTTTTGAAAATGGCACCACTAAAATCAGGTGGAAGCAACATGTCAATGTCAGTGCCAGTGTCTTTAGGAAGCTGTCTCTTTATTTCATTCTTAAGGAGTGAGATGAAAATTATAGGTGGCATGCTTGGCCTGGTCATGTCTTACCAAGTAAGTGTGCTACACAGAAATTCCGTCTCAAGCCAATCTAACACAGACTTAAGGAAAACCCTTTGTTCAAAGCAGAAGACTGAGGGTTTTGCCTAGAGCCCAGTGGTGGCAGGTATGGAAAAGTCATCTCACTGATTTTGTTTACTATTTTAGGGAACTGGTACTCTGAGCTTATGCAAGGAAATCAACAAGGTCCTGGGTTAGAAACCAGGACAAAGGTTTATAAAGTGAGCTTATCTCCCATAAACCAGACTTATATTCCTACACCTTCAATCAGGTTGGTTTCATAAGTAGGGACATAATTTTCTTGGCTTACATATACTGCTACAAATACAAGTAATTCATTAATTCTTCAATCAGCATTCACAAGCCAATACAAAAACTGGAAATACAAACTTACCCCTACAATCTTTGAAAATATTACTGCAAATGCTGGTTCCAGGCCTCCATTTATAATGGCACAAAAAACACCTACCACAAAATAAGGCCATTCTGTTATGTTCAGCTTTAAAATCCTCCAAAAGGAAACTGGAGGCACATTTTCTTCCTAGAAAACATAAAATACTACAAACTTTAAAAATTGATAAAATGATTTCATGATGTATAGTTTGTGCAAATGCAGAAATCTATAAAGTAAATGCATCAAATTCTTTGTCAATTGATGGATCTTCAGCTTCAAAAAATGTACTGACAAACTCTATTATGGTATCATTTCATTTTTACGAAATATTTTTACAAATATTTAACCCTTGGCCTGATATTTAAAAAATGACAAAAATATTTGTAAGTAGGGATGAACAGAATAGAAATTTTAATATTTGAAGATCTACTAAGTCTCTTTATAAATGTTAATTCTAAAAAAACTTCCTATAAATTTTTATTCTTAAATTACAAATGGACTGTAAACTGTTGACATTTCTGGTTCATGAACAATCTGGCGTATAATCAGAAAAATTTATTTTGGAAAATCATTTTTTGTTTCCATTGTTAACAAAGTAGGAGCCCACACAACTAGGACAAAGATGGAGCATCCTCCTCCATACCAGTGCCTCTTTTGTACTAAGTTTTCTGTCTTGTCCTTGTGATCCACTGTCACTCTTCCGAGTTGATCTTCTTTTCAGACTGGATCCTGAACCTTTTAAAGACATTGCCAGGGCATCATTTTCACTTTTAGATTCACAAACTTCATTTTCTAATTCGTCTCCACTTTCTATTGTCTAAAACAAGAAAGAACAAAAGAAAGAAAGAAAGAAAGAGAAAGAAAGAAAGAAAGAAAGAAAGAAAGAAAGAAAGAAAGAAAGAAAGAAAGAATATGCAAAAGGCTTAGTTGACCAATGAGTCTGATTAAGGAACACTGAATACCATGGAAATGGTCATGCAGGGATAGTACTTATAAAACAGATTGAAGTTAAACTGCTTTTCTTTTTCTGTAACACATTTAAAAAAGAAGACCATAATAAGAAAAATTCCCACTGAATATAATAAGACACACAGTGCATGTCTTCTGTGTATCTTATCTAGCCATCGTCTTCTGTGGATATTCAGCCTCAGTGAAGTTTGCTTTGGGCCACAGTTGTCAGCAGAAATATAGCACAAATCCTTATCTGAGCCACATTTCTCAACTGTATTTACCTAACAGTTATAATAAAAATTTGAAAATTGTAAAATTAATTTTATCTATATATTTCACTTAACCTAATATACCCAAGATACTATTGATATCCAATGATATTATCATTTGCACATGTGATCAATATATAAATCCCTTGAGATGTTTTTAATGTGTTACTATATGTAATAAAAGGCCAGAATCTGGTTTACATTTACTACTTAGAACATTTTAATTCAGATTAATCACAACTGAAATGCTCGGCAGCCACATGTTGCTAATGGCTACTAGTGGGTAGCTCATCTTTAACCTTGATAGAGTGTTCTTTATTTATCTTTCTTTAATACCTCTTTTTCTTTCATTATCTTTCTTTAATGCCTCTCTTTTCAAGAAAAAAAATCTAAAACACTGGTATGTTGCTGAATTCATCAAGTATTTCTTTCTACTTTTCTAGATAAATTGAGTAATATTTGGTTTCAACAGAAAATGGGGCTAGTTCAGCTTATCTCCTCCAAAAACGTTAGGGAAACTCTGGAGTTAAAGTATACCTGCATTGTGACAAGTCTGTAGTAAACGCCTTTCTCTTTCATGAGTTCATCATGACTTCCTCTCTCCACAATGACTCCGTCCTCAAGCCCAGCGATGACATCAGCATTCCGAACTGTGGACAGGCGATGAGCTATCACAATGGTGGTCCGGCCTTCTCGGGCCTAATAAGACAGCAATGTGGCTTTTCAGTACATTATTCATTACATGCAAAAATTTACTCATTGAACCTGTATGTACTGAACCCTGATGCACTGGTGAGTATGGAATCTATAGATTCTAATTTCAAAAACGTACAGTGACTTGATCATGATGTAAAGTGCACCTGAGTATTGATATTATATATGTCTTTGTGTGACTTATTTAATGTCTGTCAGCCTAAATGCTTAGTAAGAATTATGGACGTCTACAAAATAACAAAGCTCAGGCACTGACCAATAAAAACAAACATGGGCCACACGCTGTACTGAAATATGCTGCTTGGAATGAGTCTTAAGAATCATGACGTTCTACCTCAAAGAACTACCCATTGATTAATTTCTTAATTTCTTAAATTTCACTTTTCATCTCTGGTTACCCACCCCCTCTACCTTTATTAATATAACTACTGAGCATTATGGATCTCTAGATAGCTAGTTAACTTTATGCTATTGCTATTCAGTACTTTTCAGCTGTTACCAGAGATAAAGTTGTACCATTCAGTAGATATTTACCACAGGTCAAAGATAGGTTAGTATTAGGTTGCATACTATATTTACAGATCTCTTTTCTATGGTAAAAGGTGGTACATTATTGGTCCTAAAAGCCTTGTCAACATTCAGTTTGTCTTTGATACTATTATGGACACTCATTTTATTATTATAGCCAAGGTGACATAGCTGTTCCTACTAACTGGTTTTTGTGAAATGTCAATAGCAATTGCCTTGGAATTATTAATAGTGCTGCAGCCCATTCCTAGGGAACTGGAAACTGGGCCAAATATGCTGCAACCTCCCAATCCCAAGTAAACAGAGGTGGCTGGACTCTGGAACAGAGGTAAAGGTCAATAGTTAGCTAAATCCATAGAATAAAGCTGAAAAGTAGACATTAACTAAAGAGGTCTTGGTATTAAACACAAGCTTTCCACTATAATCAACCTATAAGCCTCAATGCAAAAATAGAGACGCTAGAAGAAAAGTCAACAAAACACCTCCAGAAGCTCCTGTCTCCCCTAAGCTGATCCATGGGGCATCAAATAAGGAAAAGCCAAAGGCAAGTTATCTGGAACGATATTAGGGGAGAAAACAAAACAAATCAATAAAATGTTTGGCCAACTCAGTGAGATATAAGCAAAGAGATATTGGACCAAGTAAACAAAATGAGAGAGTCTAAGAAGACACTAATACAAAGGTTACAACAAAATGATGTAAAACATGAAAGACCAGTACAGAAAAGCATCTATAAAATGGCTTCAAACAGAAATTAAGGAGATTAAAAATTCCATCAAGGTGTGGGTAGCAGAAGCAAACAATATGAGGTCTGCCAAATCTAGAAGACAAGGTTGTCAGTGACCAATCAATGAGAAATACCTTAAATACAACAGAACATGAAAGAATGGACTCAACAGATAATACAAAAGAGACTAATCTAAGATTATCTGTAACTAGTGAAAAAACAAAGATGGCACAAATAACATAAAACATCTGTTTACTAAAATTCTAGTATAAAACTTTCCTTATAAGGGGCAAAAACAACTTTACATATATATATAAGGTTCATAGAATCCCAAATAGCCACATGCAAAACAGAATCTCTGCAAGACATATAAAAGTCAAAACCTGAGAAGTTCAACATAAGAATAGAATTTTAAAAGTGGTTAGAAAAAGCAACAAATACCTTATAAAGGTAAATACATTAGAATTACAGCAGACTTTGATGCAAACCTTAAAGGCCAAAGAGCTCACTGTGAAATGTTCCAAGCCCTATAAGAGAATAATTTTCAACCCAGGTTGACAGATCCTGCAAAAATATTTTCTGAATTTATGAAGAAATAAAATATTTTTCATGATAAAGAGCACCTAAAGAAATTCATTATCAACAAGCCAGAACTCCAAAAAATTTTCATATTCTGGAAAGAGCCAAGGTAACAATGATATTAGGGCTAATAGAATGAATATACCAGGTAGAATGAGCAGTTAAAGAGAAGAAAAAGACAGGGAATCAGCAACAGAAAAATAAGAGTAACAGTACTGAGTCAATATCTGTTAGTAATAACTCTCAATTTAAATGGTCTCAATTCACCAATCAAAAGACACAGATTGGTAGAATAGATCAAGAAACAAAATCCAATGGTATGCTGCACACAAGAAACTATTTAACCCCAAAAGACACTCAGGCTACAAGTCAAAAGATTGAAAACAATATTCCATGCAAAAGGAACCCAAAACAAAAGCAAGTATAAATATCTTATGTTCAGTCAAAGTAGAATTGAACAAAGTGTTATCAAGCCAAAATGGATGAAAAGAGGAAAACAAAGTCACTACATACCGGTTAAAGGAAAAATCCAAGTGGAGGAGACAATTATTGTATTCACCACAAACTGCCACACCCAACTTCTTAAAATAGTGCTAATGAATATAAAAGATCAGACATAAAAACAATTACGGGGGGGACCTCAGTATCCCACTATGATGGAAAATAAATCAACTAAACAAAAATATCAATGAAGAAATATCACAAGAATAAAACTTTTGAATAAATGGACTTAAGAGATATCTATAAAGTTTTATATACAACAACAGAATATACATTATTTTCAGCAGCTGATGAGACTTTCTCCCAGATTACATACTAATTCATAAAGGAAACTTAAGTAAAAGAATTTATATTATTCCATGCACACATTACCTGAATTCTATCACTTCAGGGAAAATATAGCATGAAAACTTCTCAAACTCTTTAATGATATACAAAGGGAAGGAGCACTGCCAAACTCATTCCTGGAAGGTAGTATTACCTTGAGCCAAGACAAGGACTCAAAAAGAAACTATAGGCCAATCCTATAATGAATATAGATGCAAAAATCCTCAACAAGGTACTGGAAAACAAGAGGGCAGTTTTGCTTAAAGAGTGAAACATTACCCTACCACAGAGACTGGTAAGTGACAGCATAGGAAGACAGGATTAGAGAGGGTGAAAGCTAAATAGGGATCTCTGGGAGGCCTGGGTTCAGACCAGGAAGATCATGGGGCCTGTATTCTGCTGTGGAAGGCCAGGTTTAGGAGGTGAAATTATCAGACAGGTTAGTCCTGAAGAAGGTGATTAGTCTAACAGCATGTTTGAGCTCTGGCACTGTTCCTTACATATGACAAAATTAGTGCTGATGTATTATAGAGAAATATATGGTTGACCTAATTGTCTTCAATAAAATCATAGTCCATTTTGTTCTGGTTTAGGAATGTTCATTAGTGGTTGTCAATATTCAGTTGACATTTGATGCCATTTTTTTCACTGAGTTTTTCTACTACAACTAAGACAACATAGTAGTGACTGACTATTGGTTTTCACTCTATGCCAATATATATATTTCCCGGTGTCATAAACAATAAAAAGAATATATATACACACAGGATTGTGGGAAAGCACAGAAACAGGACTGCTCAGGTCTCCCAACTTCCCTAAGGGGAGATAAAAGTAAATATATGAAAAGGTTATAGATGAGATGAAGAAATGACAGGTTCAAAGAAAAAATGAATAAAAATTTCATGGAATTATCACTCAAAATCCTCAAAGTCGATCTGAGGAAAATAAGTTAAAAATTAGAAGCACTGACCAAAGCCACTCAAATTAGGAATGAAAAATTCATCAAAGAGATAGACCATGAAAAGATGTTCTAATTAAATTAGAAATATAATTTTTTATACTATATAGAATTTATAAATCGCAGAACTGCCAAATGTAAAGATGATGTCCAAAGGTGAGGACAAAACGGTAAATTATGAAGAACTACTCAAAGAAGCCACACACACAAAAAGAGAGGGAACAAGAAGAGGCTACCAGCAGCTACTAGATGACATGAAAAAGACCAACCTAAGGCTAATGGAGTTAAATAAAAGTTAAATAATAACACAGATAGAATTATTAATTTGTTTACAGATATCATAGCAGAAAACTTCCATATGCAAGTTCAACATGCAGGTGAGGTTTCCAAAAACCAAATGACTATGACAGGAAAAAGAAGCTCACCAAAACATATCCTTTTTAAATTGCTAGATATCCAACAAAAAGCCACAATTTTAAGCACTCATACAAAAAAAATCACATATAAAATTAAACCCATTAAAATTACAGCAGATTTTTCAGCACAAACCTTACATGCCAGAGGAGATTGAAATAGTTCATTCCCTAAGCACAAACAACTTGTAACCTATACAACATACGCAGCATAATTTTGTTTCAAAATAGATGGAGAAATAAGGACATTTCATGCAAAACACCTGCCCAATCATAGTGAAGATCTTAACACCACAGTTTTGCAAAAAGATAGATCAACAAAACAAAAAAAAATTCATAAAAGAAATATCATAGCCAAGCCACAGCCTTGAGCATATAGATTTAATAAGTGTGTACAGAGTATTCCACCCCACTGTAATAGAATATACATCCTTTTCTGCAGCGCATAGTACTTTCTCCAAAGAGATCACATACTAATCCACAAAGCCTGATTTTCAACTTATCCCAAGTGTACTCTCAGACCACTGTGGAATAAAATTAAAAATCACTAACAGAAGAAGCCATGTAGAATTAAAAACATCCTCCTAAACAAGCAATTGGTGACAGAATAAATTTCTGGAAGTTAATGACAATGCCTGTACAATTAACCAGAACTTCTAAGACACCAAATTTAATTCTAAGAAATAAGTATATTGTAATCAATGCTCACATTAGGAAATCAGAGAAAGCTCAAGTAAATAGCTTTATATGGAATTTTAAAATAGTTGAGAACAATCCAGGCCCAAGTCAAAATTAAACAAGGAATCCATAAGGGATTAGAGCAGAAACCAATGAAATCCAGACTTAAAAGTTAAAAAAAAAAAAAACACAATCAATGAATTAAAGATCTGGTCTTCAAAAGAATAAACCAAGTAAGCCATTAACCAAATTTACCTAAAGGGAGAAAAGACTCATATCAATGCAATTAGAAATAAAAATGGTGAATCACAACAGAAACAGTCAAAATCCAGACAATAATAACTACTATGAGAAAGTATAGCCCAACAAATTGTAAAACTTTGAAGAAATGAACAGACACTTGGTCTCACATAAATTACCAAGCTAACCCAAAAGTACTCAAAATTGCTAAACAAGCAATGAAACTGAGGCAATAATAAAGAATCTACCAACTAAATAGGCCAAGACTTGATGGATTAAATGCTGAATTCTACAACACTTCTGAGGATGTTGTATCACCAAGCTCTTCGAAGAAATTAATAGAGATGGAGTGCTTCCAGGTTCATTTATGGAAACCAGCATCACTCTAATTCCACAACTAGATAAAGATCCTATTAAAAAGAAAACTACAAGGGGCTGGGGATTTAGCTCAGCAGTGTAAGCGCCTGCCTGGCAAGAGTTCGATCTCCGGTACAAAAAAAAAAAGAAAACTACAGGCCAATCCCATTAATGAGTATAGATGCAAAAGTCCTCAACAAGCTACTAGTGAACAGAATGTAGCATACTATCAAAAAGATCATACAAACTGGGTGTGGTAAAACTTGCCCGTAATCCTGTCACTCCAGAGGTGGAGGCAGGAGGAGCACCATGAGTTCATGGCCACCCTGCACTGATAGTGAGACTTTGGCTCAAAAATAAAAACAAAAACAAAAGGATCTACATTGTGACCAACAGGGTTTCATCTTAGAGGTGAGACAATCAATCATTCAACTTACATAAGTCAGTAAAGATAATACATCACGTAAACAGAAGCAAAAGAGGGTAGAGGAATAGGGAAAAAAAGAATCATGTTATATCATGTACGAATACAAATTCCCTGTAATAAATGCAGTAATCATGTGCACCAATACACTTAACGTAAAAAAAAATGACCATAAAAATAGACGCAGAAAAGGTTTTCAACAAAGTCCAAAATCCTTCCATGGTAACAACACTGAAGAAAATAAGTATAGAAGGACCATACCTGAATTTGATAATAGCTATTTTTGACAAACCAATGGCCAACATCATATTAAATAGGGAAAAACTAAAATCTTTCTCTGTAAAATCAGGAACAAGACATAGATGCTCACCATCACCCCTTCTGGTCAACATAGTACTTGAAACATTAGCAAAAGCAATCAGGCCAGAGAAAGAAAGAAAAAGGATATATATAGGACAGGAAGAACTCAAATCATCAGTACTCCCATATGACATGATACTCTATATAGATAGCTCAAAGAACTCCAACAAGAAACTCTTAATATTAACAACCAACTTCAGTAGTGTACCAAGATACACAAAAATCATTAGCATTGTATATACCAATAATGAACTCAGTGAGAAGGAAATTATAAAAACAATATCATTCATGGTAGTATTATAGGCAACTGAGCTAGATAGAAATATTATAGGCAGTCAGAAGGGCTGGGCCCTCAAAGAACCTAGTACAGAAGAGCAGATACCCTGCAAACTTGGAGGAGACAGACACCTCTGCTTTGGACCAGATCTCAAGACAAAAGATGAAAGGAATGCAGCCACACTCTAAGTATAAATATCAGAGATTCATAATCTAAATAGATATCAACCACTTTAAGGAAGTCAGAAGGAGCCATTAATCCCTTACCAGCAAAGAACCTATTCTGTATTCATGACTCGTGATCCCAATTTAATAAATTTTACCTGAGCAATTATACTTGTAATCTTATTGGTTGACCATAGTTCTGTGCCACCTCATGCCCACCTGCCTTGCAAGTTTCCATTTTTCTCCCACCATGGACTCATCTCACCTCGTGGTTTTGCTCTATAAAAGTCCCCAGAAAAGACAGAGTCTTTGGCAACACACTTGGGACCCTTTCTGTCTCTGTCTCAGACAGAAGCTTTGTTTCTCTCAATAAACATATTCTACTCTTAGTCTCCACTGTTCCTAAAATTCATTCTTCAATTTTAGAGAACATAAACTTGAACTGAACATCTAGTAGGCTCGGAGTTTCTACAGAAAATAAAATACCTAGGAATGAACCTAACTGAAGAAGTAAAAAACCTCTACAAAGAAAGCTATAGTTAAAAAAAAAAAAGGAAAGAAAGCTATAGTTTTCCGAAAAAGGAAGCTGAAGCAATTATCAGGATCCAAATAAACACCAATTTTTGGGTCTATATTTCTTAATTTTGAATTTAAAAGATTTATAGATATTTTTACATATTCATTGCTACTTGAAAAAAATCCAAGAAGCAGAGAGGTTTAACAAGCAAGTGAACAAACACAAAATTCCAGGCTTGCTGCTTTTATTTTAGGCAGTAAAGAGAAATACCCTGAAGGTACCAGAAATGTGTTTTCTAAGGCCAAGATTGAGAACAACTAACAGTGTGACATCCTTGTGCTTGAAACCAGCTGGTGCACACCAGGCTCACGGACCTTGTCCAGGGCCACCTGCACCACCGCCTCACTCTCCGTGTCCAGGGCCGACGTGGCCTCGTCCAGCAGCAGGATCTTGGGGTTGCGAACCAGGGCCCGCGCTATGGCGATTCTCTGCTTCTGCCCACCACTCAGCTGTGCCCCTCTCTCTCCAACCAGGGTGTCGAATTTCTGCAACAGAAAACGTTACCAAAAGACTTAGAAAAACACAAGTTATCTCACATCACATTTTACATTGACAAGTCATCCTTTAAACCATCCAAGCCTCACAGGGAATAGAAGCCCACTCTTCAATCCTTAGCAATAACCCATCCCAGATTCTAACACTGATTACTGCTAGTAGACAGCATTAAAGCTTTAAAAATCCAAAGTAATCTTGATTTCCCTTTCTAGGAGATTCCTCCAATTTGTAGCAGCTCCTGAATTTCCCAAGGATTGGACAAGGCCGCAGTTCCCTGCAACCACAGAGCTCAAGAACCACGCACATGAGGCAGCTTCATGATGAAGTCATAGGCGTTAGCTTCCTTGACAGCTTTCTCAATCTCTTCCATGGTGACATTCTCTCGACCATAGCGAATGTTTTCAGCTATTGTGGTGGCAAACAGCACAGGTTCCTGACTCACCACACCGATAATCTCCCGCAGATACCTCACGTTTATGGTCCTGATGTCCTGGCCATCAATAGTGACCTGAAATAAACAACAAGTGAGCTTTCCACACATTTGTAGTTGACACCCCAGCATGAGACAGCTCTGCTGGGCTGATGCTGAGTGCCCGCCTCCTGCTCACCGTGCCCTCGGTGGGGTCGTAGAGCCTCTGTAACAGCTGCACCGTGGTACTCTTCCCACAGCCGCTGTTCCCAACCAGGGCCACAGTCTGCCCGCTCTGCACCTTCAGGTTGAGGCCCTTCAAGATCTACCAAGGCAAAGGGAGACAGACTTCAAGGCAACTCACACACCGGGATACAGGGTGTGAGCATTAGCAGTTCAATACTAGGCTGCAAAGCATAGGCATTTTTCCTTTGTTTTTAATCTCTTAGTGTCAGAGACTTTTCACTGAGTATACTGTTTAATCACTGATTAATCAGTTATCATCGTACCTTGACTTCTTTGCGGGAGGGGTAACTGAAATGAATATTTTTAAATTCCAAATTTCCCTTAATATTGTCAGGTTTGTGGCCAGTTGTTGAAAAGCTGTCAATATGTGGCTCCTAAAGTGAATAAAATTTTAAATTAGTATATTACAATAACTGCTTTTTAGTGACACTTTGTGGAGAGCAAGACCAAGTGATGACAGTAGTGACTCTTAACTGGAAAATATTTTCCAAGACAGATAAATTACTAGTTCAGACTTACATTATCAATTATTCTGAATATTTCATAAGCTGCTCCTCTTGCATTTGCAAATGCTTGAATGTTTGGAGATGCCTGTCCAACACTAAATGCCCCAATTAATACAGAAAATAGGACCTGAGGGATGTGAAGGAAAACCATCAAGTTAATGTTTACTATAATTTTTTTCATACTTTTTTCCAACATACCTCATTCCACTTTAAAATGGTAAGGCAACAGGGCTGGGAATTTAGCTCAGTGGCATAAGCACCTGCCTTGCAAGCATGTGGTCATGAGTTCAATCCCCAGTACCGATTAAAAAAAAAAAATGGCAAGGCAAAAAAAGGATGGGAAATGTTAAGAATATTTCATTTTATACCTAACAGAATAAATTTAAAATGTACCACCATAAAAGTGTAAATTGAGGTGATAGATGTTAATCAGTTTGATTTAGTCATTGCACATCACAATATAATCAAAACACATTACACTCCAAAAATTATAACTATGATGAATTATGATTTGTCAACTGAAAAGAATACAAATTTTTAAAATGTAAAAAAATATTTTAACTCTTCTATGAAATATGTATATAATTCAGAACTAGTCTCATTTGCTCAATGAAACAATGACATGTGGTCTAATTTTAATGGATTTTTTTTTTTACTTCTTCCATGGTTATAAATTTTGTTCAGATCATCAGGAATATAAAACGAAGCAGAAAGATAACTGTTTCTCCTCAAGGCTGAAGAGAACTAAGTCATTGTTCATCTTTCTAAGTCATTTAGGAACTCTACTGAACAGTAATTTACCTAGAAGAAGCTTTGTTAAACATTTCTAAATTCATTATCACAATTAGTCCTTACAACAATTTTAAGAGTTGGGGCACATTTTCCTGTCATGTCTATTTGGCAGAAAAGACAAGAGAGGCTTGGAAGGTCAAGATGGCTGATCCACATCGTACAGCTGGAATCTGAACAGCATTGGTCTGTTCCATGTTATGTATTCACAATTCTGGATGCCTCCAAGTTAGGAAGCAGATTATTTGCAAATTATTTCACTGTCTTTAAATACAAGAAGTTGGCATCAAGGGGAAACTCTTCTGTACTTATACAAAGCCATATAATACAGAAAACTTGTGGAACTTCTTTTTCTGAAGGGTAGCAACTTTTACTTTCATAAATTTGTAAGGGGACTAGCTACCACTGAAAAACTTCAAAGAAAGCCAGACTTCATATATATATATATATATATATATATATATATATATATATATATATATTTTTACCATTTGTAAAGGATAAATCAGAAGATATCAGTATAGTGCTCAGCATGAGGTTTGACACAAAGAGATAATCTCATCAAACAAAAGCTCATGCTAGAGAAATTTGGAATGTTAATGCTTGTTCAAGTAATTTGCAAAACATCAGCAAAATTGCTTATTAGGTGCACTGAATGTGCTTTTCAGTCTAATTAGTAATATATCTCTTTGTATTTTCAATAGTCTTTCAAAATATATTCTTCTAAATTCAATCCAGTATCACTCATTAGCATTTTTAAAGGTAACTGTGTTAGGGATTTTTTTCATTGCTGAGACAAAAATACCCAATACCCAAAGTTAAAGGAGAAAAGGCTTATGTTAGCTCACAGTTTGAAGAGATTTCAGTTCACAGTTGGCTGGCTCCAAGGCAAGGTGACATGGAAGAGAGCCTCGCAGAGGTGAAACATTTCATGGCAGACAGAAAGAAGAAGCCAGAGGGGCTGAGGATTTAGCTCAGCGGCATAAGCACCTGCCTTGTAAGCAGGCAGTCGTGAGTTCGATCCCTGGTATCGATTAAAAAAAAAAAAAAAAAGAAGCCAGAAAGGCAGCAAGCAGCAAGCTCCAAGCAAAAACCAACAATAGCAACCCTCTTTCTGTTCCTTATATATGCCCAGGCTACCTAACCTTAGAAAGGGTAGCACATACACTCAGGGTGCGGCACCCTTAATCCTACTCAGAACTATGCCAAACCAATCAGGGAACTAATTTGGTGATCACACACTCCAGATCTCTGAAAAGCCCCACCTATAACCACATGAGGCTTTGGGGGGACATCTAGACAAACCATAATGGTAACCCACTTCTTTTTACAACTCACATAAAACTTACAGTGAGCACTTGTCCAATGGAGCATTCATTTGCGAGGACCAAAGTAGTCCCATACCAAAAGGCCAGAGCATAGGATGCATAGATCAGTAGGAAAGCAACACCAATAGAAATGTTGGCTGTGATGGCTTTCTTTATCCCAATTCTTTTAGCATCTTCTAAATTATTATTATACCTAGGAGAAAATCAGAAATTACTAAACATATTCATACATTTTTATGAACTTCTGTCAATGTAACATGCCATTTTTGAGCAATGACAATATGCCCTGCCCTATGGTAAATGAGATATAATCAAATATATGATAAATGCTTGAATTTTTAATAATTTATCACAGTAAAAGACCAATCCCCCTACCAATCCCCCTCACAATACTCCCTTATACTATAAACATACTTATTCCACCATTCTTGCCACTTTCTGAAGCAGTTATAGAAGTTTTTCAGGGGTCTCTATGAGGTTTGATTAAAAAAAAGTGGTGAAAGCTTCTGCTGCATGACATCCAATGAAAAGGCAAACTCAAAAGAATTACAGTGTGTTCTCATCCACTGGATCTGACCCTACCTTCCAGCTCTTCCCCAAAGTCAAAATGAATACAAAAATAAACATCTTGAATTACTTCTAGACAATAAGGTAGCAAAAACAATGCAACCAACTATAGGCTTTCAGAAGGGCTTCAGAAAGTAGAGGCACAAAGTGTGTGCAAAGGGAGACGGAATGTTTTGAATGGGATTATGGCAATGAGTCTTTTACTATAATGATTTTTAACGTAAATATTCACCATAATTTACAATCACAGCTCACACATGTCGTTTCTCATGGTGCCCATACAGTGACCCTGTGCTGTGATTACTGTTGTTATTCCCTTCTTGTACAGGAGATAACCGTGGCTTATAGAGGATTAGTTATTTGTGAAAGGAGTCTTCTAAAAGCTCTTGTTTGAGCCTTAACAACAGTGAATTAAGTGAAGCAGGATTTACCAAACTTTTACAACTTATATTGTTTAATACACAAAAGGAATGGAATCATGAGAAAAAAACTTTTTGAAATGTGTATGTCACTTTCACTAGTTAATAAAATGTAGATTAAAATACTAGAAAGTACTCAACAGAACAAAGTCACTTCAACCTCTGAACCTAGGGAAATTTTGTAGTCTGACCCTTGTCCTGCTCCATCAGGAACTACTGGAAGGACCCATTGTGAGATTACGTATGGATAACTCTGACTTACTATGTAATATTTGAAAGGTTCTTGCCCTAGAATAAATTACTGTACTACTATGGGTGGTCTAATGTGGCGGAAGGCCAAAGCAGGACCGCCTACCACACCCTGCTTCTTCCTCAGCCTTAACTGCAACTCCTCTTTCTGTTTGCCTGTGAAGAAAACGTCAATCAGCTCCTCAAGCCTCATCAATGCCCGCTCTACGCGCCACCTCTGGTCAGAGATTATATATAGATCCTATATCTCACCACATTCTGGCAGAGAAAGCCAGGCCGCAGGAGGTCTTGGAGTTCTCTCCATGTCCTTGGAGTAAAGGCTATTTTTACTTTATATTCTCTCTTTTATCATGGCGAAAACTCTTTCAATATTTATTCTTAAATAAGATTTATCTTACTTCTACAGATGTTTATTTTTTAAATTACTAAGTATAAAAGATATTTGGCTCAAAAATATATAACAGTCCATCATTATGGATCCAGGTAACTTTTATCTTTTCTCCATATTGCTAACACAGCCTTCTCAACTTTTCTCATGCCATGGAAAGGGATCTGCCTTAGTGGCTGAGAAGATCAAAATTTCAGTACATTCACAGCACAAGTTCACGAAGAACATCCTTTGAGATTTCTTAGAAAAAATATGAAAAGTTATTCTGCTTTGTATAACTGGGGGCAAAAAAGCAAACAAAAAATATCAATGTTGGAATCTACTGGCTCACTTTGTTTCCCCAGTTGTAGTGACTTCACTCTCACATGAAAATTCAAGTACTACTAAACCTTCCACGAGTGCATAATTCACTATGCTAAAACGAAAGGGGATAGTGTCTGTATCTTAATTTCCATTTCAAAGGAACAGATTATCCTTTTCAAGAATGGGGATGTGGAGATAAACTAATAGAGCCTACAAAACTCTGCAGGGAGAGCCAATGTAAAATTGTTAGGCCAATTTTTTTTTTTTATTTAAGAGGAAAAAGAGAAAAACACAAAACAAAACAAAGCAGTGTAAGGTTACACATAATACAGAACTACAAAAAAAAAACATAACAGTAAGAAATCACCTGTTAATAGATTACATATTATCATCTTGGAAATAGTTCCTCAAATCACAGTATCAAAGAATACAAAGTAGACATTCAAACAGAGAGACTGCAAACAGCTGTGTTCAATGATCCAAAAACATTAATATAGTCAGCTATTTAACACACCTAAACACACTTGCTGTTATATCCGTTAGAGCTCTTTTTTTTTCCTCCCTCTCTTTTTTACAACAAAATTTACACATTTTGGATTTTATTACTCCTTAGTTCTTATTACTTTTTTGGGGGGGGAGAGAATAAAGTCAAATATGGCAAAACAAAGCTGCAAGTCAAAACCAAGGATAGACATAGCACATGATGTAGAACAGAGTACAAGGTTATTAACAATGGTTATCAACATTGTCTCTTGTTTCCTTAAAAGGAATTGACTATCTCATTAGATATTATAAAGTTGGACAAAACAGTGGAGAACAAGACCAATAAAACTTAGGCATTGTGAACATTACAGGACTTCCAAAGGAGACAATAGTCAAACCAGAATGGGCATCTTTGTGAATCTTATTGCCTTCAAATTAGTTGCCTATACCCTCAGACTTGCTACTATCGCACAGAATGGAACAGAGTCTAATCAGTCAAAACAAGATCTTGGGAGTATTACAGGACGTCAAAACAAGTTAATAGGAGATCGAAAAGAGTTACTATTATATATCCTAATTTTTTAAATTTTTCCCTTAATTAAAATAAACATAAGAAATAGCTAAATAATTTTTTAAAGAATAGTAGTTACCATAGTGTCTGTCTTTTTCCTTAAAATATTTGGATAAAACTTCATATACTATAGCTTCAAATATTTCCATATCAAAAAGCCCAGAATAAAGCCTTTCTAATTAATAAGTGAAAATTTTATAAGGCTTCAAGGCCACATAATGGGAAATCATGATTATCACTTATTTTTATATATTTGAATCATTTCTTACATTAGGGAAACTATTCGGTATTCATACATGCGAGATTGATTTATTTCACTTATGAGTATGGTCTCAAGCTGCGCCCACTTATTGATAAATATCTCAATGCGATCCTTCTTTATAGCTGAATAATACTCCATTGTATAGAAATACCACCACTTTTTTATCCATTCCTCAGTTGATGGACACTTGGGTTGTTTCCAAGATCTGGCGATTACAAATTGTGCTGCTATAAACATAGGTGCACATATATCCCTGTGGTATGATGCTTTCAGTTCTTCTGGGAATATGCCTAGAAGTGGAATAGCTGGAATAAATGGGATTTCCAATCCCAACTTTTTGAGAAACCTCCAGACAGACCTCCACAAAGGCTGTACCAGTCTACACTCCCACCAACAGTGCAGGAGAGTTCCTTTTTCCCCACAGCCTCTCCAGCATTTGTTGTTGTTGGTTTTCTTGATCCTGGCCATTCTTTCAGGAGTGAGATGGTATCTCAGTATGGTTTTAATTTGCATTTCTCTAATGACCAATGATGATGAGCATTTTTTCATGTATTTATTTGCCATTTGCATTTCTTCATCTGAGAATTGCGTATTCATCTCAGATGCCCATT
This sequence comes from Cavia porcellus, assembly GCF_034190915.1. Taxonomy (NCBI): domain Eukaryota; kingdom Metazoa; phylum Chordata; class Mammalia; order Rodentia; family Caviidae; genus Cavia; species Cavia porcellus. Next base: position 69,872,372 of record NW_026947485.1, on the reverse strand, counting down.
TTTGGATTAGATCTTTGAATTTTGGAGGTCTGAGTTTTTTTAATTCTTTATATGTTTTAGACAAGAGTCCCTTGTCTGAGAGAGAGTTCACTAAAATCTTTTCCCAGTTTGTGGGTTTTCTTTTCACTATGCTGGAGATTTCTTTTGACATGCAAAAACTTTTTAATAAGAAGTGGTCCCAGTTATTGATTCTGGGAAGTATTTCCCGTGCAGTTTGAGTCCTATTCATGAATTCTCTACCTACTCCTATGTCTCCAAGGTTTCTACCCAATTTGTCTTCCAATAGATTTAGTGTTTCTGTTTTAATATTCAGATCTTTGACCCATTTAGATTTTAATTTAGTACATGGTGATAGACATGGGTCTAGCTTTAGTTTTCGGCAAATGGAGAGCCAGTTTTTCCAGCACCATTTATTAAAGAGACTGTCGTTCTTCCAGTGAACCTGCTTGGCTCCTTTATCAAAGATAAGGTGGTTGAGTGTGTTTGTAGTTGTGGTTGTATCTTCTAATCTATTCCATTGATCTTCGGCTCTGTTTTGATTCCAATACCATGTTGATTTTACTACTGGTGCTTTGTAGTATAATTTCAAGTCAGGGATTGTGATGCCTCCTGCTTTGTCTTTGCTGCTTAGAATTGCTTTTGCGATTCTAGGTCTCTTCTGGTTCCAGATAAAATTTAGGAGTGATTTCTCTAGATCTATAAGGTATGTTGATGGTATTTCTATTGGGATTGCATTGAATCTGTATAAGAGTTTGGGGAGAATGGCCATCTTCACAATGTTTGTTCTTCCTATCCATGAGCAAGGGATGTCTTTCCATTTTCTGAGATCATCTTCAATTTCCTTTTTCAGTGTATTATAGTTTTCACTGTATAAGTCTTTCACTTCTTTCGTAAGAGTAATTCCTAAATATTTCATTTTTTTGCTTGCTAATGTGAATAGTCCAGTTTCCCTTATTTCCCTCTCTGTGGTATTGTTGTTTGTGTATAGGAATGCTATTGATTTCTGAGTATTGATTTTGTATCCAGCCACATTACTGAATTTATTTATTGTATCTAAGAGTCTTTCAATGGAGCTTAGGGGGTCTTCTACGTAGAGTATCATGTCATCTGCAAACAATGACAACTTAACTTCTTCTTTTCCTATCTTTACCCCTTTTATTTCTCTTTCTTACCTAATTGCTCTGGCTAGTACTTCCAGTACTATATTAAATAGGAGTGGTGATAAAGGACATCCTTGTCTTGTGCCTGATTTTAAAGTAAAGGCTTTCAATTTTTGGCCATTTAGTATGATGCTGGCTGTTGGTTTGTCATAAATGGCCTTTATTATATTGAGGTAAAAACCATCTATTCCAATTTTCTGTAGAGTTTTTATCATGAATAAATGTTGGACCTTATCGAAGGCTTTTTCTGCATCTATAGAAATGATCATGTGATTCTTATTTTTGGCTTTATTGATATGGTGGGTTACATTTATTGATTTGCGTATGTTGAACCATCCTTGCATTCCTTGGATGAATCCCACTTGGTCATGGTGTATAATCTTCTTGATGATTTGCTGGATCCTATTTGCCAATATTTTATTGAGGATTTTTGCATCTGTGTTCATTAGGGATATCGGTCTATAGTTCTCTTTTTTAGTTGGGTCTTTCTCAGGTTTTGGTACTAGAGTGATATTTGCTTCCAGGAATGACTTAGGAAGGATTGCTTCCCTTTCAATTTCATTGAATAGTTTGAGGAGTGTCGGCATTAGGTCTTCTTTGTATTTCTTGTAGAATCCTGCAGTGAATCCATCTGGGCCTGGGCTCTTCTTGGTGGGTAAGGACTTAATTACATTTTCAATTTCAGTAACCGAGATTGGGTTATTCAACAATTTTACATCCTCTTGATCTAGCTTTGGCACTTCATATGCTTCTAAGAATCTGTCTATTTCTTCTGTGTTATCAAACTTTTGAGAGTAGAGGTTTTCGAAATAGGTGTTGATGATCTTCTGTATTTCTATTGGGTCTGTAGTGACTTCTCCTTTTTCATTTCTTATTGCATGAATTTGAGCTTTTTCTTCCCTTTTTTAAATAAGGTTGGCTAGGGGCTTATCGATTTTATTTATTCTTTCAAAGAACCAACTCTTTGATTTGTTGATCCTTTGGATTATTTTCTTCGTCTCTATTGCATTGATTTCTGCTCTGATTTTTATAATTTCCTCTCTTCTTTTGGCTTTGGGCTTGACTTGCTCTTCTTTTTCTAGCTGTTTGAGGTGTAGCATCAAGTTATTTATTTGTATTTGTTCTGTTTTCCTGATGTGGGAACTCAGTGCAATAAATTTTCCTCTCAGGACGGCTTTCATTGCATCCCACAGATTCCGGTAAGTTGTATCTGCATTTTCATTTTCTTTTAGGTATTGTTTGATTTCTTCTTTAATTTCTTCTGTGACCCACTGATTACTCAAGAGTGTGTTATTCAGTTTCCATGTGTTTGTGGGATTTTTGCAGTATCTTTTATCATTAATTTCTAATTTCAGAGCGCTGTGATCCGATAACATGCAAGGGATGATTTCAGCTCTTTTGCACTTGTTTAAATATGTTCTATGAGCTAATATATGGTCTATTTTAGAAAATGATCCATGTACTGCTGAGAAGAATGTGTATTCTGATGTTGTTGGGTGGAACATTCTGTATATGTCTATCAAACCCATTTGTTCACAGGTATGATCCAGTTCTGTTATTTCTTTACTCATTTTCTGTCTGGTCGATCTGTCCCTTGGTGTCAATGGCGTATTAAGGTCTCCTGTTACAATTGTGTTACTGATAATTTGAGTTTTCATTTCTGTTAATAATTGTTTTATATAACTGGGCACTCTGGAGTTTGGTGCGTATATATTTAAGATAGTTATCTCTTCCTCTTGGAGTTTTCCCCTTACGAGTATGTAGTGACCTTCTTTATCCTTTATGGTCATTGTTGGTTTAAAGTTCACGTTGTCTGCAAACAGAATGGCTACTCCTGCCTTTTTTTGGATTCCTGCTGCATGAAGAATTGTTTTCCATCCTTTGACTTTCAGTCTGTGAGTATCCTTCTGGGTTAGATGGGTTTCCTGTAAACAGCATATGGTTGGATTTTGTTTCTTGATCCATTCTGCTAGTCTGTTTCTTTTGATTGGTGCATTGAGACCATTTACATTAATGGTTATTACTGTTAAATGTTGGTTAATTGTAGGAATCTTATCTCTCTGCTGTTGCATCTTTATCTTTCTGTTCTGTTTAATTATTTGCTTTGCTTAGTGGTTTTTTCCTTTGTGTATCTAAACTGTCTTTCAATATTTTTTGCAGGGTTGGTTTGGTGTTCATGAAGTTCTTCAGCTGTTCTTTGTCATGGAAGTATCGTATTTCACCATCTATTTTAAATGATAGTTTTGCAGGATATATCAGTCTAGGTTGGAAATCATTTTGCTTTAGGATCTGGAATACTTCACTCCATGCTCTTCTTGACTTTATTGTTTGTGATGAGAAGTCTGCTGTGATTCTGATAGGTTTTCCTTTATAAGTGATCTGTCTTTTCTCTCTGACAGCTTTTAATAATCTATTCTTGTGTTGGATTTCTGGGATGGTGATTATTATATGTCTGGGTGTAGTTTTATTTTGGTTATGGCTATTTGGAGTTCTATATGCTTCACTGATCCTGATGTCAGTTTCTGATCTCATGCTTGGGAAGTTTTCAGCTATTGCTTCTCTAAATATCCTCTTGATATCCTTTATGTTGTCTCCTTCTTTTTCATTAATCCCTATCATTCTTATGTTATTCTTCTTTGCATCATCTTGCAGTTGTTGAATTGTTGTTTCCTGATTCCTTGTTATTTTTAAAAGATCTTTCCTTTCCTGTTCACTAGCTGCAATCCTGTCTTCAAGGTCTGAAATTCTATCTTCACTTTCATTAAGGCGGTTTTTACAACTTTCAGTGGAGTTTTTTATTTCCTGTATATCTCTGTGCATCTGCATTATGTATTCTGTTTGTTTCTTATATTGCTCATCTAGGGATTCTATCTTTTTGTTTAGTTCCTCCAATTTTTTATCTGTGTTTTCTTTAGATATATTTAGAATCTCTTTCATTTCTTTTATCATTTCTTCTTTTATCTGGAATATTATTTCGAGTTTGAATTTCTTTAAAGCTTCCTGGAGTTGCTTGTCAACTTCAGTAGCTATTGTGTCTGATATATGAGGAGGATGGGATATATTTTCTTCTAAATACATTCCTCCTAGGGTTTCCTGAGATTGGCTGGAGGTTTGAGGTTGTAATTTGGTCTTTCGTTTTGTCATTTTCCTATATTTCTGTGTTTCAAGTGTTATTTGAAAGCCTCCTCAGGATCTGTTGAAAATCCCCTTCTATGTTTGCAGCTACTGAGACTCTGGCACCACTCTACCCCAGGCCATTGGGCCTGCAAAACCAATGGCCCTCCTCTGCTTGTTGAGAACTCCGCGGTTCCAGACAAGCTGGGCCTCAGGGACACTGTGCGCCCACCTGCCCCTTGGTAGATCCACAGCTCTTGGATCACAGCCGGGTTAGGGTACTCACCACAGGCCGCAGTGCCTCAGGAGCCTGTGATCCCTCCCTGCTTGCAGAGATATCCACAGTCCTCCAGACAAAGGAAGGGCCTCCTGCGGGCACTCCGGATCCACCCAGCTCCTCCTCTGCACGCAGATGCCTAGGCGCAGCTGGGCACAGGCCAAGGTGCCTCAGGAACCCGGGATCCCTCCCTGCTTGCAGAAATATTCACTCCTCCAGACAAAGGAAGGGGCTTCTGCAGGCACTCCGGATCCGCGCAGCTCCTCCTCTGCACACCGATGGCTAGGTGCGGCTGGGCACAGGCCGAGGTGCCTCAGGAACCTGGGATCCCTCCTCCTCCAGACAAAGGAAGGGGCTTCTGCAGGCGCTCCAGATCCGCGCAGCTCCTCCTCTGCACACCGATGGCTAGACGCGGCTGGGCACAGGCCGAGGTGCCTCAGGAACCTGGGATCCCTCCTCCTCCAGACAAAGGAAGGGGCTTCTGCAGGCACTCCGGATCCGCGCAGCTCCTCCTCTGCACACCGATGGCTAGGCGCGGCTGGGCACAGGCCGAGGTGCCTCAGGAACCCGGGATCCCTCCTCCTCCAGACAAAGGAAGGGGCTTCTGCAGGCACTCCGGATCCGCGCAGCTCCTCCTCTGCACACCGATGGCTAGGCGCGGCTGGGCACAGGCCGAGGTGCCTCAGGAACCTGGGATCCCTCCTCCTCCAGACAAAGGAAGGGGCTTCTGCAGGCGCTCCGGATCCGCACAGCTCCTCCTCTGCACACCGATGGCTAGGCGCGGCTGGGCACAGGCCGAGGTGCCTCAGGAACCCGGGATCCCTCCTCCTCCAGACAAAGGAAGGGGCTTCTGCAGGCACTCCGGATCCGCGCAGCTCCTCCTCTGCACACCGATGGCTAGGCGCGGCTGGGCACAGGCCGAGGTGCCTCAGGAACCTGGGATCCCTCCTCCTCCAGACAAAGGAAAGGGCTTCTGCAGGCGCTCCGGATCCGCGCAGCTCCTCCTCTGCACACCGATGGCTAGGCGCGGCTGGGCACAGGCCGAGGTGCCTCAGGAACCTGGGATCCCTCCTCCTCCAGACAAAGGAAGGGGCTTCTGCAGGCGCTCCGGATCCGCACAGCTCCTCCTCTGCACACCGATGGCTAGGCGCGGCTGGGCACAGGCCGAGGTGCCTCAGGAACCCGGGATCCCTCCTCCTCCAGACAAAGGAAGGGGCTTCTTTCTGCTGCCTTCACCACTTAGGTCTTGCTTTCCCACCAGCTTCCTTGGCTTCCTGTTAGGCCAATTTTATACTGGAGCCTTAAGTCTCTTAATCCACTTTATCAGAAGTCTCTGAAGAAACTGGAGACTTGCCTTGCACAAAGGAGCTCAAAATTTTTGAAATAACTTAATTCCCTAGATAATTCATATTTTGAAGTCTTTCATCCACTAAATGTATGAACATCATATTAATTTTCTTATGATTTAGGTTATTCCTATACTATTAGAGTTCAAATCCTCCTTAGATATGAACATTTTTTCTGGCTTTCATGACTATGTTTTAGTTGGCTGCTTAACCACAATTAAAAAGCATGTCAAGTAAAATTTATATGGCAATCATAACCTCTGAGGATGAACTATAAACAGAACATTTTAGTGATAAAATATTTAAATCCCCAATTTGCCAGTTATACTCTGAATTAAAACATTATGTTTAAGAAACATGTTTAGGGCAAGGGATTTAGCTCAGTGGCTTAAGTGCCTGCCTGTCAAGTGCAAGGTCATGAGTTCAATCCCTGGTACAAGAAAAAAAAAAAAAAAAAAGAAAGAAAGAAAGAAAAAAATGTGTTCAAGTATGTGTGTGTGTGTGTGTGTGTGTGTCCCATTTTAGGAGTTGAACTAAGGGAAAAGGTACATACACATAAAGTATATGTTGTTACATTAAGGAACTTCAATGTTTATGATTTGTATTTGTCATCTACTGATTTCAGGTCTCACTTAGACTAACATCAAAACCATTTCTCCGATAAGATATTGCTGAAGCCAGAGGAAACATTTGCTAGGAAGAAGCAACAACAAGGAAGATAATCATTTAGATATCATGAAAAATAAACAAAAATAAAAGGCTAGAGGAGCAAGCACACATAAACAATATTCCTTTTATATAGGTTTTTGGGTTAGTTTTTCAAACCCAGTATCACTTGTATAAAGCCAGATGTCAAAAATCACTCATTCACTTAAAGCTTTAGTATAAAAATGATAAAGGAGGAGTTTTTAAGTAGGACAAAAATAACAAAACTTTATTATTTTTAAAATACAGTAATGTCATTATAAAAAGACAAAGTTGTCAAAGATGTGAAAGGAGTTCGGGAGAGGAAGAAATAGAGGGTAGGAAGGGAGAGTAAAACAATAAAAAATGATGAAACTATGCTACATATGTATACCAATTCCCCAAAGGAAACATAATTGTGATGTGCTACAAACATACGTTAATAAAAATATTCTTTTTAAATACATGAAACTATTTTTCAAATACTTGTCTTTTCAAAAAAAATACTTGTCTTTTCAAAGACAAATAGGTTAAGCAAAAGAAATATAGTATAAAAATGTCACAAATGAGAGAATAATATTTTTAAATTATGGGAAACAAACTATTCCATTAAATTAAATTCATTTATAATTTCAACTAATTTCCATTCCAAGATATTCAGCCCTCTCTTGCACCTATTATTTTAAACAGAAAATCAGACTGAGATTTGATTGTGGTAGCAAAGGAGTATGGGAGAATGCTAAAGAAAACTGAAAGATTGCTCTCAGTCTAAAAAGACCTACCAATTCTATTGCCAAGTTAAATCCCAAATCTCTGTCCTGGTCACCCTTCTCCTGCCTCCCCTCGAGATTAGGCCAGCAAGCCCTTTCTCCTCCCAACAAATGCTCCAGCCCCCACTGCTGTCCCTGATCCCTGTTTTGAGTGTTCTCACCCACTCACTGCACCATTTATAGACAGAGAGAGTAAAGATACTAAAATAAATTGTGATTGCACATTGGGGGAACCACATCTTTAAAATGAAAGGCCTACAAATCCTCACATTGCAGTCTCTGCCTACCCCAATGCCCCTTTTGTAAACTGGACTCTAGTCACGCAAGCCTGAGCTATTTTCCAGAATGTAATGAAGTCCTTAGAAAATGTGAAAGGCTCCTTCTGAGTCATCCATTCCCTATGATGGCAACGGGCCCCACCTAGATAAAACCTCCTCAAAGTGGCCTCCCTTACCACCATATGAAAGTGTTGCCTCCTCACCCTCATCGGCACACTCTTTCATCAGGGCACTTTTTAAAATTTGTAATTTAGTGCACCTCTAAATGCAACCCTGTGGCTCCTGAAAACTCTTTTCATATCTCCAAATCATATTACTCCGCCTGGTGTATTACATACTTGGTTATGTGCAGCTAGCTGTTTGTATACTTCCCCTCCTCTCGTTAGAACTTAAGCTTCAGGAAATATAGGCTTTGTATGATGTGATGCTTTTCTGGACATTAAGCCAAACTTCCCATTTTATTAGTGGGACATATTTCAAATCAACAGCAAAAGCTTGGGTAAAAACAAAAAATAGAACAAGAACAAAAAAGTACACTAAGCAAATGTGCACAATGTAAAAGTAATCTCACAGTGACTCTCAGGTCAGCACAGCTGAGTTCTGCAAACAGGCACTGATAGCCCCAGAGAAGCCCTGGGCATGGGTTCCAGTCCTAGCACTCAGTTCCTCATCATCCCACAGGTAACCATTATCCTCATTTATAAAAATTTTCTGACTTATCTTTATGGCCTTAACAGATAATGTGTTACTTTATACAGAATAGTTTTTCTGTTTGCAAGAAATACATACTTATTACATGAAAATGTGTCAGAATATAATCACAATATATGCTGAATTTTACAGAAAATCTCTTGCATGGGATACAGCTCAGTGTTACCGTGCCTGCTTAGCAAGTGCAAAGTCATGAGTTCAATTCCTGGTACCAAAATAAAAAAAGGAAGACAGAAAAATCTCCTGCTGCTCAGAAATCACTGGATCCAATGAATACCATGGATTTCAATAAACTATTATCTATACTCTCGGAAATCTAAGACAAGAGAAAACAGTCACACGGATAGCACTAAACAATGCATCACAAAATAGATTTTCAATTTTTGTATGACTCTGTTTTTTGGTTGTATTTTTATCTTCCAAATGATGGGGTGTATTTCAACTAAGTAGGAGCCTGTGCAAGAAGGTAAATAATTCACAGATCCTATATAAAATACTTATTCCATCTTAGTAAATCAAGAATTGACTTGATAGGCCCCCAAATCACCAGAGATATAAAATAGATTTCAGCCTTAGAAAATTCTTTATATGTTACAGCCTAGAAAACTAAAGAAAATTCTTTGAATTGGCACATATAAAAAGTGTACAACAAAATTACAACTTCTTCAGAGTATCAGTAATGATATAACAGGTCCACTTAAGGGAATATTTATATTGGAAAAGTATCTCTCATTCACATTGTTAGCCTGAAGGGTATACGAGATGACAGAGAATATTTCTAGTGACATTAAAGAAAGAAACTCAAACCTTTCAAGTTCTTTGTTTTGTCCTCCAAATGCAATCACAGTTCTAATGGCTGCTAAGACTTCTTCAGCCACGGCTCCAGCTTTTGCATATGCTGAGAGCTCTTTATCAGTAAATGAAGATAGTATCTGTTTTAAAACACAATTTCAGATCATTAAATATTATAACTTTTTATGTTTTGCAATATATACATACTCACAGAGACATATATATATTCATGCATATATATGTATATTAATGCATGTAAAGAACCAAATTTTTCTTTGAGTTGTCTTTGGTAATGATGTTCTATATTTTAGCATAACCCTATAAGCCATCTCAAATCCATTTTGGATAGGCATGATAGATAATAAATCAGTTAACTACATTTTTATTTTCCTACCCAAAACCTCGTATTTCTTGATCTGAATAAATTTAACTGAAACTTTTGAGAGATGTTAAATTTCTGAAAAGAAAAATACACAAAAATTATATCAACAAAATATTTTATGCACTAATCATACCACATTTTAGTGATTCTAGTTCAAAAGTGCTAAAGTAGGAGGCTAGAAGAATACAAAGGCCCAAGAAACTTCAAGAAGATTTCCCAGGCCAAGGTAAGCACCAAGTTTCCTCTGCTAGTGCTCTTGGGAATAACAATATATTCAGCCACCAGGCGGGTCTTTCCTTTCTGGCCGCTCTTTGATCCTTCTGCTTAGTTCCTGAGTATTTATTCTGTGGACAGAACATTGCTGGTTGCCTTTTATGTATAAGTTCTCATTTATTGCTATCAACTGTACAGTGAAATAGTATTTCCCATATTTTACACATAAGGAAATGGAAAAAACAGGAAAGGTTGAATAATTTGCTATTAAGTAAAATATCCAGGATTCAAGTCTGAGTACTAAGTACTGAGTAAAAAATAATCACTAAAGAAAATCAAAAGTAAAATCAAAAGATTTTACTGTTTCTACTAGGCGTGTGAAGTGGACAACAATCTAAATATATATTACACACAAACAATTTATAATAAAAAGTTAAACAGTATGATAGTCTTTCCATATATGATTCAGAAGTTTTGATCTTTTCAACATTGTTTTGATCGTGAACAGTGCATTACTTCCTTTCCTGTGTATGAAAGCAAAGGGAGCTATGACAGACGCAGGAATGAGTAGATAACACAAATGAAACAGATGAAAGCAAACAGACAGGTTTTGGTGGGGTGCATGGGGTTGAACCTAGGGTCTCGCATATACTAAGCAAGTGATCTACTACTAAGCCACACCCTAAGCCCCAAATACACATGAATGATATTCTCTGTGAGGACATTATGTTGAGTCTATCCCTTCTCTTTGGTACCCCAAATGGTGCCCCACTAATTAATTCACTGGCCTTCCCAACTTCTCACAGTCGTCTTCCTAGGGCTACACCACCAAAATTTCCCGAATCCGTTACAGCACTGGGTGTGTTAGAAGGCCCAGTGCCCTGCTTGAACCGAGGGTGAGCAGAATACAGACAGCTCAGGCAACAAGCTGCACCATCGGCTCTCTGCTCCCCAGAGTCTCACAGATGGCTCACAGGAAGATTACCACAACACAGTTTTTAATTAGGAGTTACATGTATGCTATTTTAACTTGTTAATATATCAAGTACCATTCTGAATTCAACATATTTAACTCCTTTTTCCTTCTATGAACTTCCAAAACTATAAGTAGATAAGAATAGAATATCCATTGGTATTTTTTTTTTCAAGCAGTCTAACCGTTAAAAGAATAAATACACGCTCGAAACTATTCTTAGGGGTACACAAAGCCAACTTCTACAGTAACAAATTAATAGGATCCTCAGAACCTCAGTTTCTTCCTTTACAAAATGGGACAAAACCTATACTTTAGAAAAGAAAAACTATGTATTTGCTTGATATAGCAGGTTGCCAATAAATGAGAGTTACAGTTTGCAATAAAAAAAATCCATCACATAGAGAAATTTTTCTAAAACTTTTGAATACTTACAGCCTGGCCTATTTTTGTTAGGCTTAGCTTTGGCTGCTCTTCCACTGTTTAATCTTTTTGCTATATAAATTCACTAAATATTTTCTACACTATGTATAACCTGAGAAAAGCTATACATTAGACAATATTAAATCACATTTGTTCATAAAACGAATATCATTCCTACCCAGGAAAGAAAAACAAGTTTTACAAAACCATTGGAGGCATGTGTTTAAAGTGGGGAAGGTTGCTCCTACTGCTCTGCCTCCAATACCAGGTGAGAGAACTGGACGTTAAGAATTTATAGGGATCCCAGGCTGGAAAGCATGTATTTTCTTAAATCATTTTTATAACAATGCATTTAAATATATATGTAAACCAAGAAACACACTGATAATAAAACTAAAATCAACATACAAGGTAAACAAAATCTGCAAAGTCAAAAAACACTTTCGACAGTGTTAACAGAACCCATTCTGTGGCTTGCTAACTTGAATCTCCAGTTGTTGTGTGACTATGGAGCTTTTCTACCAATCACAGATCTTCGGGGTTCAGTATCTGTGGGTTTTGTTTTGGTTTCTTTTGTTTTTTGTAAGCAAACAGATACTGAGTTACTTCCCTCTTTCTCACATTTCTCTAAATAATCACATGGTGCAGGACAGTACAGAGCCCTGGCAGGGGTAGCATTCAGTGAGATTGCTTCATCTTATTGATTTTGAACAGAAGAGACACAAGCAAGTATAAAATACAACATTAGGCCTATTGTCATTCCATATCCTTCAAAGGGATATAGAGAAGAAGCCTAGGTTCATAGGCTTCACCTACCTTTGCCCAGATCCCAGCTGATAGTCCAAGAACAGGGCCGACAGCCAAAACCACAAGAGTTAGTTTCCAACTACGTGTAAATCCTACTATAAAACCAGCCAAAAATGTTGCCAGTGACTGAATCAACATTCCAATTTTGTCACCAATTCCTTCATTAATTTTGGAGACATCACTATAGAACAAATAATGTTAGAAACAATGTCAGAATTAGAAACATGGAGCATTTCTCCTATCCCCAGTACTGCATTTTATTTGATTTGGTTTGGTTTCATTTCGTTTCGTTTTGAGTATGGAATAAATAAGTTCATACCTAGTTTCATTTAGCAAGGTGTCAGTTCCTAGTACAAAATTTGTCACAGTGGAAATCCATAATCCACATGGCTTCAAGAAATGAACATGATTACTCAAGAAGTAGGAAACGTGGAAATTTCAAATTGCTTGAAAATTTAATCAGTAACTATCATATTACTGCTCTACTGCATACTGCTTTATTAGCTCTCTGAATATCCCTTGATTGAGGTAAGTTCACTCCCTCATTCACTGCCAGTCAAGCAGGTCCCATCATTCCAGGCCAGGTACACAAGACATGGCTGTGATTCAGAAGGAACTCAGTCTTCTGAGTGATGTACAAACATCTCTAAGAGATCTGATGACATCTGTCTCATTTCATTTACAGTATGAACTGTATCTGAGTTACACATAAAGCTAGGTACTTACTCTGTGAGACGGGTGTTCAGCTCCCCAGCATCATGCACATCAAACCAGCCAATCTCCTGTTTCATTATTGCATGGAAAAACTGTGTTCTAATTTTGTGTATCTGTCTTCCAGCTGCCAGGCACCAAAATGAAACCTGAATGTAAGCAGCAATAAGCACACCAGCACCGATTCCAGTATAATAATAGGCATAACTGAAAAACAATAAAATAGTAAGTACACACATGCTCTGTTTCCCAATCAATGCTACCCTAAAAGGCTCTCAGTGGACCATTTCTGTTTCCTTTTCAGTGTAAACTCTTACAGTAAAAACTGCTTAGAAGACAGTCATAACTTCTAAAACCAGAAATGGTGAAGTAATGTTTCCTTGCTCTGAGTCTTCACTTTTTACTAAAGCAAAAACTTTTGAGCTTCATTAATTCAATTAAATTTTAGGCTAAAGCGAGACATTCTAAGATGAAACACAAGATACCAAGTTTTCCAGTTTTAAAAGTTCTATGCTTGCTATCTTTTAATAAAAATGTCTAAACCATGTGGCAGCTATCGAAATTTTTCTGTAATAAGCAGACAGTCACTGATGTTATGGCTCAAAACTCTGTGGTCAACTCCTTGGGAATTTCACTCAGCAAACTGTCTTCCAAGCCACACTTTGTTACAATGTACTTATCAGAAAAGATGTAATTGGGATAGTGGAGTTTAACTACCATTTAACTTGATAATTATTATCCAAGTGTTAATGATATAACGAGAGACCTATAAACAAATATGATTTCACAAGTAGAATTTGTGCTTTTACAATCAGTAATGTGTTTTAAGTGGTATTTTTAAAAACATGCACCTGTTTTCCTAGTGTAAAAAACAATGCCTCTCCATAGGAATCTCTGGAAGTACAAAATCTAAAACAATTGGTTTCATTTTCTTCAGATCTATCATATCATTTATAGAATAATGCATTATCTTCTGACTTATTAACATATATCTTTAGAAATCTATTATAAAGTATTCTAGGGAGTAAACTTCAAAATGTGGTTAATAAAGTTTTCCAGAAGTGAGCTAAGGTCAGAGTGATTGCACTACTTCGGGATGTTTTATTTCTTTTTTTAGAATTGGATGCTGAAATTTAAAAGCTCCTGTTGTCTGATCTTATTATCATATCATAACTAAGAACATCTGAGAGGCAAACCATTAGCAGCAAAGCCACTGAAAATGGTGATTCCTAGCTCATTTGCATTTTACAAGACAATAAAAATGTCTATACCATGTGGTATATGCTGCTCTAGTTTTTCTTTTGTAGTATTCTTTATTTCCCACTTCATTCTTAAATCTAATTTAGGCTAAGCTTAACTTTAGTACATCTTAGGTAACATATTTTTCTTCAAAAAATGCTATATTGTAGCTTTTTAGAAAACATAATACTGGTATTGCTATCCTGAAAACATCAAATGTTTATTATGATAACACAAAATTTTAAGCATTATTTTGGACTGACACAGAAAACTTTAGCAAAATAGTAAGGAAAATGTCTAATTACATGGTCATCTCTTCCTCCAGAAGTCTGAAGATCAGTGTTTTGTTGATCACACCTATATCACCACAAAACAAACATACCATTTATGTCTCTTTGGTCTCCATCAGAAATCAGCATATACAAATGAATCAAATACATTTCATGCTATAATTTTCATAAAAATAAGTGAAAATAAGTTTTAATCATGTGTAAGCATTATGGCATCCGTTTAAATATTTCCATGATAATTGCAATCACACAGTCTAAATCTTCTGATGAGGCTAGGCATGGTGGTGCACGCCTGTAATCCCAGCACTCAGGAGGCTAAGGTAGGAAGGTTGCTGTGAGTCTGAGACTAGCCTGGACTACAAAGTGAAGTCAAGGCCAGCCTAAATTGCATAGCAAAACCCTGTCTCAAAAAAGAGAAAAAATAATACAAATAACAATTAAAAAATTTCTGATGTGTATTTGCAAGAAGAAATCACATTGAGTAGTATCAATGTATACTTGTCATTTAAGTATATATAATACTGAATTTCTCTAGTTGTAATTTTTATTTAAAATTCATCAAATATAAATGCATAAAGCATCATCTAGTATTAGCAAACACTAACATTTTCAGACCATATTAAAAAGTCCTTCATAATTTTATTTTTAAAAATTTTTAAATTTTTGGTACTGGGGATTGAGCTCATGACCTTGCACTTGCCAGGCAGGCACTTATGCCGCTGAGCTAAATCCCCAGCCCATCCTTCACAATTTAAATTCCCATCCTCAGATATGCACAAATGCAAATAACCACTGTTCAGTGAAGTTGTGTGTATATTTTCACATTTTTATGTTCATCATATCAATACACATATATTTTAAATTTTTTAAAAGATGGAGTGACAGCCTATATTCCACAATAAATTTTCCACACCGGGCTGGGGATTTAGCTCAGCGGCATAAGCGCCTGCCTTGCAAGCAGGCAGTCGTGAGTTCAATCCCTGGTACCAATAAAAAAACGAAAAAGACAAAAAAAAAAAAATTTCCACACCAGTGTATGTATCTATGTATTTTCTCAAGTGCATCTATTTTAATAGTTTCCAATAATTTACTGTTACAGAAAATCCTACATTAAACACCTCATGAACATACATAAATAATATGGTAAATAGTTTATAGATGATGCATCACAATCATGACTGCCAGGGAGGCATAATCTAAACCTTGTAGTCACTGTAAAATAGTTAGATTATAGTGCAAGAGCTTCTTGTTCTGATCTGCACAGGTATGGAAAAGGGGGAAAGGAATTCTAGCAACAATACCACTACGGACAGAAATCTAAAGCCTATTTGAAGAACGTGTGAGCTGATTTTGCTGGGCCCAGGAAGTATTTTATGGATATGAGTAAATTTATGTGGCCAAAAAGAGAGTCTGAATCAGGCTGTTACGGTGAATGAGGAAAAAAAAAAAAAACAAGCAGACTTGCACAGATTTTGAGCTAAAATGGATATAGATAGAAGTACAGTCCAGGAAGGTTTAGTTGCCAGCAATCTACAAGACTAAACAGAATCAAAAGACTAAGGAACCTGAGTTACTGTCATCACGTAGCATAGAAGATCTGAGTAAGAATGGAAAATACTCACTGGATTTACAGAGGAAGAAGCTATAGTAACTGGCACCTAATTGAACACAAGCAGAGTAAGCATGAAAAGTAGTCAAAACATGAAGCACAAGCATTTGGAGTCAGCAAAAAAAAAAAAAAAAAAAAAAAAAAAGCTGGACTCAATAGATAAAAGAAAGTTATTATGAACTAATAACTAAACTATCTAGAACATTTGTATTTTTTACTGTCTGGGACATTTAATGGAAGATAATCAATAAATGTTCAGACTGTGGGTATCCAGTTCTAAGAGTTCAGAAATAAATATTTCAGAGTTTTTATCTAAATAGGATATAAAACTAAATTAAGAAAAGAAAAAAATCATCTCTCCTTATCTGTAAGGTCAAGATGGCAGATAAAGAAGAAATGGAAGACCAGACCAAGTTCAGATCCTTAGGAAAATTAAATTCTAGATTAAGACATAAATCAAAGAACAATAAAGAAATACAGACACAGAAAACACATAGAAATTTGCTTCATATTTGGCCTATATAATCATGAATTTTTCAAAGTTGATTTTTATTTAAACCCATAAAAATCTTATGTTTCATATTTTCAAAAATACAGACAGATGAGGTTCAAATCTAGACCAATTTTCAAGTCTAACTGAACACTTTTTCTGTGTATTGCTACAATAGATAGAATACTCTTTAACTAATATGCTTGGGGCAAGAAGTGTTTTTTTCTGACTATGGGATTTTGCAGATCTTGAAATATTTACATGGATGTTACCAGTTAAATATCCCTAATTTAAAAAAAAAACCACAATGAACAATGACATTCAAAAAGTTTCCAATTTGGGGACATTTCAAGTATTGGATTTTTCACATTAGGGATGTAATGTGTACAAACTTTTTCAATTCTAAAGATTTGACAATGGTGGTATCTGTATTTAGAAGCATTTTCTTACAGATTAAAAATTAAACAAAAATTCAAGGTCAAAGTTGGCTCCTTTGTGTTCATGTATATAATTATACCACGTACACAGCTTTCTTCATAAAAAAGAAATTTTACTAAATCTATTGGAAGAGAAATTAGGTGGAAATCTTGAAGACACAGGGGTAGACAGTGAATTCATGAACAAAATCCAAACTGTAAAGAAAGTACTTCAAAGAATCAAGAACTCATCTTATTAAACAGTTTTTTCACAGCAAAAGAAATCACCAACAATCATTGAGCAGAACTGTTTGCAGTCTCATTGTCTGAATGTCCATTTTGTATGCTTTAATTTTGTAACTTGAACAACTATTTCTAAGATGACAGTATGTAATTTATCAACTAGTGATTTCTTGGGGTTTTTTAAAAATCTGTATTGTTGCTACCCTTTGTTCTGGATTTACATTTTTTACCTATCTTTAAATAAAATTAACAAAAAAAGAAATCACCAACAGAGTGAGAATAAAATCCACAGAATGGGAAAAAGTTTTAGACAACTGTCCCTTAGACAAAGGATTTCTATCTAGAACATATAAAGAATTGAAAAAAATGAGACTCCCAAAATTCAAAGACTGAATCCAAAAATCGGCATCTGAGATGAATATACAATTCCCACATGAAGAAATACAAATGAACAATAAATATATGAAAAAATGTTCAACATCATTGGTCATCCAAGAAATCCAAAATAAAGCAACACTGAGATTTCATCTCACCCCAGAAAGAATGGCTATTATCAAGAAATCAATGAAGAACAAATCCTATGGGGTGTGGAAAAAGGAATCCTTCTCCACTATTGGCGGGAGTGGAGACTGAGACAACCACTATAGAAATCAGTGTGGAGATTCCTTAAAAAACTAAGATTAGAGGTCCCATTTGACCCATCTATTCCCCTTCTGGGTATTTCCCCTGATGAATTAAAAGCATCATACCACAGAGATATATGTCCATCCATGTTTATAGCAGCACAATTTACAATAGCTAAATCTTAGAAACAACCCAAATGCCCATCAACCAAGGAAAGGATAAAAAGATGTGGTATTTTTATGCAATGGAGTACTACCCAGCTTTAAAGAAGGACAATCTCAAGGCTTTTATAGGTAAATGGATGCAGTTTAAGACTATACTCATAAGTGAAATAAATCAGCCTCACGCGTGTAAACATTGCATTGTCTCCCCAGTGTAAGAAACTGAAAGAGTAAATAATAACCAAAATGTACAATAGATATTGTAAAAGGGAAAGAAACTGCTCAAAAGGAAAGAATAACTGATATTGGAGAAAGGAGAAAAGAAAAAAAGGAAAAGAATACGAGATAGCTAAGATAATTACACCACTACTCTCTATTAGTTCATTAAAAAGAATGGTTTGTGCTTGTATTGCCTGATCAATTTTTCATGCCTATATCTTGTAATCTGAGCAACTACTTTGAAGATAACAATATGCAATTTATTAGCCATTGTTAATCTCCCATCATCTTGTTTTGAAATTTCCTATAATTGTTTTCATTGCTTTTCTCCTTAAAATAAAAAGGCAAGTTTACTGCTGTTTCTTTTAATTTTACTTCAACATTTTTCCCTAATCAGCCTTCAGTAAGTAAAAGCTATTGGTCCCAGTGATATTACTCTCTTTATGAAGACCTCTCAAAATTCTTACCTCTGGATGTACTCTCATAAAATCAAAACTTTCAAGCTGAAATGATCTTAGAGATAGTACAGCCCAGGAACATTTTATTTGCATAACTTTCAAAGGCCACTGCTGAAACCTACTTTGAGAAAGACATTTGAACAATGTTTAAAATTAATCTTGTTTTCGGTTGTAGAAGCTAGAAACTCTCTGAGGTATGAATCAGTACCAAGCAAATGATCAGGATGGAAATTTAAATGTAGATAAGTTTATTCTAATATAATATTTGTTAGACTTTGACTAGTTTCTCATCTTCTGGCACCTAAAACCTAATCATCCTGGTTCTTGTTCTTTATTTTGCCATCTCCTAACGAGCCAGTTGTTTTGTTTTGTTTTTCCAGAATTCTATTCATGCTCCCAGGGTGACTATAACCACTTTTACAATTTCAGTGAACCCCAATCTACATCTAGTTAATGTCCTTTTTCATAGTTAATGCTGTGGTTCAGGTTCCCATCATCTCGGTCTCTGCTTTAACAAAAGCCTCTGACTGCTTACTTCACACAGCTCTGTTTTCTCACCACATTTTAATTTTGGAGCCAATGAAAATCTTATCATTTTCCTTTGTAATCTTCAATGACAGCTCACACTACAAAAAGTATAAAATACCAAACATAACATTTCATAGTGTTCATTTTACAATCTGGCCACAATACACTTGTGACAGGGTAATACTTTTAAAAGATCAGCCAAGGACTTCTCAGATGCATCCTTCTCCACACCTTCCTCCTCACTCCAGTGGCCACAGCACTCTGCTGAGAGCTACTGTGGCATAAAAGGAAAGGGTGTGTGGGTTTCTTCTTGCCTCTTGTGTATTCAAAGCCTACCACCTTTCAGGATGGAGAAGAACTCAAGCATGCAAAAATATTTTGCTTAAGTTTCATAAGGCTAAGCTCCCCCTTTTTAGACTGAAAAAATATTTTCCTCATGCTATAAAAAAGACACTCAGCTGACGACTGACAACAGCATGGGTAGGGGATGGTTCAGGAAACAGAAGTTTCTTGTTATGATTTATATCCGGATGTCCTGCATAGAGACAAGATCTGTAGAAGCTGCCTGGACACGGGGGAAATACCTAGCTGGGTGCTGGGAAGTGACAGTCACTCTGGGCATCACCTGGAAGGCACATTTCCCTAGGGGGATCCTCCCTTCTCACTCTGCTTCCATGAGGTGAGTTTTGTTTCACCCAGACCCTTCTACCATGTAGCCAACCACACAAAGACTGAAACTTCTAAAACATTAGCCAAAATAAATTGTAGGTTTCCTTTAAGTTGTGGAATTCAGTTGTGTCTCAGGGATAAGAAAGTGCCTAAGAAACCTGTCTTTTGCTATGTAAAGAGACCCAAGAGGGGACCTCAGAAAAGGAATTTTTACAAAGTGTGTAGAGAAGAAAGCCTCAGGATAGCAACCCAGAGCCTCCTTGCATATAGAGAAATGCAAAAGGTACAGAATAGTCCCAAGTGTTATAGGCAGCTGTTAGTTAGAAATATTATAGGCAGTCAGAAAAGGCTTGGCCCACAAAGGAGCCAGAGCAGAAGTTCAGATACCTTGAAGCCTTGCAAGAGACAATCACCTTTTACTGTGGACCAAATCTCAAGGCAGAAGGCAAAGCAAATACAGCCACATCCTAAAGATCCACTGTCCAAATAGTTCTCTATCATCCTGAGAAGCACCCATTTGCTCCTAATTTAATCAGTTTTACCTGAGCAATTAATCTTATTTGGTTGACCACAGTTCTGTACTGCCTTATGCCCACCTTGAAAATTCCCATTTTTCTTCACCTTTGACCTATCTAACATCATAAGTTTACTCTATAAAAGTTCCTGGAAAAAACAGAGTCCTTGGCAACCCACTTGGGATCCCCTCTGTCTCTCTCTCAGATAGAAGTTTTCTTTCTCTCAATAAATATATTCTGTTCTTCACCTCTATCGTTCCTAAATTTCATTCTTCAATTTTAGAGTACATGAACTCGCACCGGACATAGTAGGTCAGGAGTTTCATTCCTATATATCACAAGGATCCTGAGAATAGGGAACCACAGAATATGACAGAAGTGCTTGGTAGGTCATGCTGAACCCCTGGCCATCTCACACATCTGAAATCACACTGGCTTTTCTGGCCTTTCTTAAGGGGAAGTAAAGGCTACCTTAAGACAACTGACACTGGATTTCTGCCATATTTGCTAATGACGGACTCAAAACTGCAATTATGTTGTTATATACAAATGACATTCTTAACACTCGGGTTCTGACATAACACACTCACTATGCAGCTTTCCAGCCTGTACTCCCATTGCCTCACCCCATCTTGTTTAGCTTTCTCCTTCTCCATGGAGCACCATCGCTAAACTTGCAGAGGGGTTTGCAGTTCTCTAAACATTCTCTCCACCCACCCTCTTCCTCCCACACTTCATTCATTCCTCTCTGTCTGAACATCCTTCACCAAATTTTTTCACCTGGAAAACAGTCCTCCATAAATGAGGTAAAACTTTACCTTTTCTCAAGGGCTTATCCTTAGGAGAGTGACTTGCCTTATCATAGATTTCCATACTAATTAACACATGATTCTAATAACCAAATCAATCCTACAAGAAAAATATGACTGACTGTATCTGTCTTCTCTCACTCTCACCCTTGTGAATTCTAAGAAAATTGGACTGTGTTAAGTTTATCTGTGCACACTCCATGTCTCAGCCCATTCTCCATGCTGTAACCTAGCCTGTCCCAAAGCCCAACAAGTGGTTCAGAGACACCACACATACCAGACCATTCATCAAGATGTCCCATCCAAACATTCCTCTTTCTCTATATAAATATCTCACAAAAGATTAAAAACAGACTCATAGGACCATTCTACTCAGTAAGTTTGCTAAACTCAACCAAGAATTCAAAGGAACTAAACTATGAGACACTGTAAGTAAACACTGCAGACCATTCAGAGATCACATTGTCACATTTTAATGTGACCTGTGTATCTTGGTTGGTTAACTAATTTTAACTTCTGAGCTCTGAAGAAAATAAATTAAAAAGTATGTGATTGGAGATATCTTCCCTGGCTGACTGAGGTTAGGTTACAATGATTTTCAAACCATCTTCCACAGGGCCTTAGGGCTGGCACTGTTGTAGACAGACAATCACAGCTACTTTTTCAAACCTCATTAAATTTCTGCTCCAACAGGAAATTCTTTCACTTTCAGGCTCCAGTCCTCATGTGACAAGGCAGTAATACTGAAATGTCTAGAAAGATTTCCCCCCAAGTGCTTCCCCCTTTTCCCTAATGTCATTTTCCCCATGCAAAAAGCAGAAATAAACCAAGTGAGCCGCAAATGAACGAAATAACTTTAGAGTAATAACTATTTAATGGCAAGATTCCTAGCCCAGGAACTCAGCTCTGTCATCTAGCCAGCTAATTCACCATGGCTACAGTGTGCAATTTTCTAGCTATGGTTCCTTCATATATAAAATGATGAATCAGGGCCAGATACTGTCTAGGTTTCTTACAGAATTCTATGATTCAGTCTTGCAGTTATTCAACCCATTTCTTAAGTACCTAGGATGGGTTAGATGCTGTGTATCATCACTTCTGTTTGTTTTTGCTGATTTTATAATGGATTATAGAGACTATATTTTCAGTAATCTACTTTTTTGTTATTTTTTACAGCAGTCTCCAAACAATCCTCACTCCCAAAATCTTACTATACTTTCACATTATTCACAAAACAAGACCTAGTTTCTTTAAATGTAAAGTTTAAAAATTTACTGCCAAAATAAAATATACTTTGAAATACTTTATGATTGATAAAGTATTTATTTTTAGCAACTTTTCCAGTGAAATGCTTAATGGTAAAGGAAAGCTTGAGCAAATGAGTGAAAATGAAGGTTTCAATATTACCTTACAATTTGTGTGACTGTGTCAGGATGCTGTCCTGGAGACTGTGCATACTTACAACATCAGGCTTCACACGTATATAAGAGCTACACCAGATTTATATGCTCATAGTTTAAGCATCAGAACATACAGACAAGCTGAATGTTTCCATTCCAAAATTCCAAATGCCAAAATGCTCCCAATTCCAAGACTTGTTGAGAGCTGACATGATGCCACTGGCAGAAAATTCAACTGCATAAAACTTTGTACAGTACATAGAAAATAATTAAAAATATTTTATAAAGTATTTTCAGGTTATATTTATAAATCATACATGAAATATAAATAACTTTCTGGTTTAAACTTCAGCAACACCCCTAAAATAATTTGTTATATTTATGTAAACATTCCAAAACTTAAAATTTCCAAAATCTAACATGTGTTTCATAAGGGATACTAAACTATATGCTCTGCGTTATACTATTTTGAGAGCTGGCTTTTCACAAATAGTTTTCATGTTCCTCTTGAGTTTTAGAGCAATGAAAGTAAAAGTGATAAAAATTACTTCCATTTTCATACCAAGGAAGTTGGTAAGTTATTATACATATTTATCTGCATTATTAATGCATACTACAATTTGAATGTTTTCTCTATTGTTCTACCCACAGTCTGAAAGGAAGTAAGCAGAACCAACCATAACATACATAGGGAGAAAAAAAAAAGCTATCAATGTGGATGTGACATATTGAATCATTAGGGAAAATGAATGCTCAAGTGTTCATTTTAAAGGAGTCTTTGAACATGGCAGATACTCCCAATCTGTCCTTTAATTTCCGAATTAGTATGTTATCCTCAGTTTCTTCCTCTCTAAATGCTTCTCTAAATCTTCAGCATATGAACTCAGTACTAGTCTGCCCAACTCTACTGTTTACTGTGTAGCCTCAGATAATGTAAATTTACTTAATCTCTCAAGATTCTATCTTCATTTGTAAAATATATATACTAACATATCAATGCCTATTAATGAAATATTAAATGAGTTAATATAAGAAAAGCACTGAGAACAGTGTCCAACACACAATAATGCTCAATAAATTTCACTTTTAGTTATTACCACCTTTCTCCCTATACTATGCCAGAAGGTTTAACATTCCAACTCAAGTACTGCAAAGTCTCTATTCATTGTAACTAAAAGATTACAGTTAGAGCACTATATAATTCAGTGCCACTTCTATATTTGTGCCCAAATTGACTGCCATGTTCAATATAAGTTCATCTAAAACCACAACGGCCATATCTAGATAGTGATCAGGCATATAAGGAAGATGATAACTCACAGAATACTGCAGAAAATCCTCAGTGGTCAGGCTTTGTTCATAAAAATGGGGTGGCCTAGAGAAGTCCTTATGTCTCAGTACCCATCACCAGATTTTACGGTAAAAGCTGCAAATTCTATCAAAAGCTAAGGAGAAAAAGTATTAGGGTGTTAAGAAATCAAGCCCAGAAGGAAATAGGACAAAGTCTGTGTGAGACAGCCAAGGAAGGCATCAGAAGATGAGAAAGCCAAAAGTGGTTTACAGTGGCACCAACAGGGGTGGGCCCACTTATCTCTTTGTAGAGCTGTCTAGCTAAAGCCTGTGTTTACTGTGAAGTGCTCAGGCCTTTAGGACAAGTTTCTCCTTTTGTAAGGAATATGACCCCAATAAGGAAGCTATGATGTCTAGTTAACACTACACAGAGGTAAGAAAGTTCTGCCTAACCAGGGCAAAAAGATCTGAGGATAGCTGTAGGCTAGTTTTTTCCTCTAGAAGCCACACGTAGCATGTCTTCTGTCTTCTATGGAACCAGCATCACATTTTTTTTTTATATTTTTTAAAAATCTTTTTATCTGTACTGGGGTTTGAACTCATGACCACTAGCTTGCAAGGCAGGTGCTTATGCTGCTGAGCTAAATCTCCAGCTGCAGCATCACATTTTGATGATTCACGTGATCCCACCCAACCCTCCTCCCATCCAAGCAGTTTCTGCAGCTGAGCATGGTAGTGAGAGCATATTCTTTGTTCTAAGAGTAAAAATTAAGGTAGAGGCAGCATGCTGCCTGTGGAAAGGTGAAGAAAGATATAAAACAAGCAGGGGGGTAGCAGTGAGAATTGCAGTGGGAAGGTCATCAAATGTAATTTTCTAAATATTTGTTTCACTTGTTACAAGAAGATATTTATGTTGTGCAGAGGAAGATGCTGATCAAACAAGGTTACCACATTCTGAGTCTTCAAAGCTTAAATGTTACTATCTGTCTATAAGTAGAACAAGGTGCTGATCTTTGAAGTGGAAGCATGAAATGAAGTAGAAGTGTGTGATTAGGGCTGTGGGGCAGAAATATTTTTGAGAAAGGAGAGGAAAGACGCCAGGCCCCTTATGGAAGAATCAGCAAGAGGAGACACAATTATAGAATAGTAAACTCACAGACATTTCATAGTAAAAGTTAGAAATCAATTAGTAGCTTGTGATGACACCACATGTAACCATGCTGCCTGTCCTATAGTTAACCTATTCAGTCAGCCTTGACTATCTGTGTCTGGCTGCTTTTCCCTGATAATGCACTGGATCTGCTTTATGTCCAGCTGCAATGCTTGTGTTTTTTCCCTACTAGCTTGGTTACTTTTCTCTCATTTCTGGAACAAAATACTCAACACCCAAAATAAAGGAAGCAAAGGTTTATTTAGCTTATTGCTTGTGGAGGCTTCAGTCCATAATCAGCTGGTTCCTAGGCAGGGTGGCATGGCACCAGGGCAGTACTTCAAGGCAAAAGCCAGCAAAAACAGCCAGCGCAAGGGGGAGCTGGCAGTGCAGAGTAAGCCTCTTCACATCTCTTATACTGTAAGCAGGTTATGCCTCTTGGATGGACACAGCACTCACACCCTTTGTGTGCCTCCTCTTGCACAGGCTGAGGCTGTTACCAAGGAAGGCCCCTAACCCTCTGCTGAATCACTTAAACTTCTGATGTTCTCAGATTGACACAATGAACAACATCCTAGAGCAGTAATGGCTTGTCCTCCACACCACAGGATGTAGAGCTACTGAGTCACTTAGTTAAGCTTCTAGACTTCTCAAGTTGACACAATGTATCAACTACAATACCTACTTAGAAAAATACAGTTTTTCCAACTCATTTCAAGGACTTCCATGTCTGAGACAGACTAGTATAGTCAAGGACATATTTAATTCTACTTTGGGCACTCATATCCCCTCCCCTCATTCGCAGAATGTTCCTACTTTATGATAAACAATTCCTTTTCAGTAAATCTACTTAAAACTAGCTTGCTTGAACATATGACTTGATTCAATCATGAATTAACTTGCCATCAGCCTTGTACTTCCTGCTTGTAAACTGTATTTAAACTGAACTCTAAACTGACCCAGAGCTAGTGATTTGGAACTGATTCCCACCAGCCTGCTAGCATAATAAAAGTTGCCTTCTAACTTGTTGGTACAGGGTACAGAGTCACCCATTTGATTTGATACTGTTTTTTTCTACACCATCACAACTAGAGTGTCACTTTGACATGGTAGCAACCACAGACAACATGAAAGCAACTAAGTGTGGCTGTGTTAGTCATCTTTATTGTCTCTGAGGAAAAAAACAAACAAAGAAACAATCAAAAACACCTGAAACACAAAACTTAGAACAGGAAAGGTTTATTTTGGCTCATGGTCTGCTGGCTCCAAGACAGAAACAGCATGGTGGGAAGATGTGGTAGGGGCAGAAACAGTATGGTGGGAGGACATGGGAGAAGGAAGCCAGGAGGAAGATTACATGAAGGAAACCTGGAAGAAAACACACCTTTCCATGGCAGGCCCCAAGCAGCTGATCTCTAATCAGGCCCCACCTCTTAACAGCACACTAGGCCCTGAACTCACCAGAGGATGAATAACCAGCAATCGACTTACCTTTCAGAAGCCTTGCTTGAGCGTGTGGGAGCTCAAACTGTAACAGACCCAAACTGTAACAGTGATTGTTTCCTTAAAACTGAAAACTAAATATTGTACCATTTTCATACATCTGCAAATATTTTTGATTCTTTTTCAGTAATTTAAGGATGTATGAATTATTTGTAACTTATAGGCAATGTAAAAAGCAACAGAAGGCCAAATCGAGCCAAATCAGGCTGGGGCTAACAGTCAAGCCTGTCTGCTTCAATCCTCCATAAAAGGCAAATACTGGTAATCTAGCAACTATGGAAACTCTGTTTATTTACACCTAACATAGGTACTGAGTAACTATAGGTATGACCCCAACTTTCAAAAACTAGATTACCTGCTGGCAACTATGACATGCTGTTGGGTAACAAAGACAAGTTACTATCAGTCTTAATACACTTGGGCTGCTATAAAAAACAATAGTGGACTAGATGGATTATAAACGAAATTTACTTTCACAGTTCTGGAGGCTGGGAAGCCAAGATCAAGACAGACTTGATATCTGATGAGAGCCTAGTTCCTGGTTCATAGATGGTATCTTCTGTGTCTTTATATAGTAGACGTGCAAGTGTGTCTGTTACACTCAAATCATTTCAGTAATCCACACACTTTCCCACTTCTTAGAGGGATGCTGTATGGCCCATTCATCAGCCCAGTGTCTTGCTTCCTACTTCATAAGAAACTTGAAGGGTACCAGTGCCTTCTTACCCACAATGTCATTTTCTATGGCTTCTGCTATCTGTGCAGTACAGTAGTACATCATCTTACTAAAAGGAGGGAAAGGACAATACAATAAAATATCTTCAGAGAGAGAAAAAGAGATAAGAGAGAAAGAGAACAATAAGTTTAAACACATATTTACAGAATTTCGAATACAGTATACTATTATATTTTATTATTATTTATTGTTAATATTTCTGTGACTGATTTACATATTAGAATTACAGATATGTATGAGGGAAAAAACATAGTAGATACATTCAGTTCTCTCCATGGTTTCAGGCATTTCCTGCGATCTCAGGACATATTCCCAGCAGGTAAGCAGGAACAATGGTGATCAGAGGAAAACTTCCACAGTTCTCACCTATTTGAGTCCCCACCATATCAGTCAAAGTTTTTTCCTGCACATTCCCAATAAAATCAGCACAACAAACAAACTTACTTTGATTAGTAATGTTTGATGAAATACTGCTTCCTGCATTTGAAAAGCTGTCTGTCATGTCTCCAAACACCAGCATCATGAGAGGAAGCGCAGTTCCATGGATAACAGCAGCCAGAGTCCCCAGCACCATGTACAACCTGTCCAGCCTACTTGCATAGCGAAACTTAGAAAGAAAAGACATCACAGGTACAATCAGTATAGTTTCACAGATGGTTCACTCTTTCTTCAAAATATTTCAAAATCCAAACACTTTTCACATTATCATGTTACCACTTCAGTGTAAGCTACCCTCTGCCTTTGGTAAAGTACTTCAACAGAAAGGATAGTTTATTTTTCTAGTAAGAGAAAGACAAAGACAGAGACAGAGAGACAGAGAGAGAGTAAGAACAAGTAAGTCCAAACACATATTTATAAATTTTGAATACAGTGCTTTGTATTTGCTTTGTTTTTGACTGATTTATGCATTAGAATTTAGAACAGGTAGGTAAATACGAAAACGACATAATGGATATGTTCAGTTCTCTCCACGATTTCAGGCATTTCCTGCTATCTTAGGAGTATGCTCTGGACTAATTTTTCATAATGAATTTAATCTGTCTCTTTTTCTTGCATAATGTCCAATGAGAATTCTAAAAGGCTTTCATGGAAGTAGAGTAGAAATGCAGTACGTGTATTGGCTGTCCTGGTTTCTAAGAGTAATAGTTACTTCCCATCCCATAGGAACAAACTTAATATCACAGGCCTCTCTTGGGACCCAATTGAAGAAAACTTTTGTCATTTCAAGGAACTGTCTTGGCTTAAAAATCTGCTTCCCAGTGGGATTAGCATAAATATAAAATGATTTTAATATAATCAGGCCTTAATGTGAGGAAGGAGTGGAAAAAATGAGTTGGACACATGCCAAGGAATATTCTTCCTGAGAAGCTAGAATCTGGCCATAACAATTGACCAGTGCAGATCTTCTGACTTCTTTAATTGCAGGCAGGTCACAAGAGGGAAGGAAAGGCTTCTCTGAATCCGCAAAGTGATGGGAAAAGAACACAGCAAGAAGAATGAATTCAGGGCCATTTGGGAGAAATTTAGTGCTTCTCTTATATAATTCAATGACATCCACAAGGCAATCAAACATGTCCAGCAGAACAGACACCACAGAACGACTAGTACATCAATTTGCAACAGTATTTACAATGAGGATGAGACTGTTGTATGCTCAGGAGACAAAATATTCAAAAGATATCACTGACTGGATTCTGTTTTGAACAAATCAACTGTAAGTAACAAGTTTTGGTGATAAGCTGAGATATCTAAATATAAATGGAACACTGTATAACATTAAAAAATTATTCTTCATTTTGTTGAATATGATCATCCCAATATATTTTATTTATTTATTTTGGTACCAGGGATTGAACTCATGACCTTGAGCTTGCCAGGCAGGCACTAATACTACTGAGCTAAATCCCTAGCCCTCCCAATATGTTTTAAAGAACAATGTTTTACAGTAAAAATTTTGAGAGATAGCAAATGAATTAGTTTGGAATGAAATATTATGAAATAAATAATTTCCAATGTAACATTTAGCAAAATGTTAATTATTAGATACAAATGATGGCTATGAGTGTGAATTTTACTATTATTCCTTAATATGTTTGAAATTCTTATCATAAGACGTGGCAAAGAGAAGATGGCTCTCAAACAGGCAAATTCATGTCTCTTCCTCTCGTCCTGAAAGGAATGAGCTAAGAGTAAATACAGGTATAAGGAAGCTGCCAGAAATAAACACACAAAGTGGAAGGAGTCAGAATTTTCATGGCTGGAAACAAGAGTGATTTCTGGAGAGAAAGGGTGAGAAGAGGACTTGGGGAAAGTGTTAATATAATGCTGAGGAGGACAAGAGCTGCAGTTAAATGCCACAGTTCTGTAGTTTGTTAGGAAACAATTTTGGAGAAAAAATATCTCTTAATAAACTTTAGCCTTGGTTTCTGCATTTGTAAGATGAGGGCAATATTCATATATACAGGAAACCTTATACAGTTCTCATGAGGTTAAAATGAGACTAGACACAAACCAGAGAATTACTATCATTGGTTTTGCAAATGGAATTACTAATAAGACTCTTCAAGTTCACACAGTCAAGAAAAAGACAGAAAAAGTTTTAATTTACATGAAATGCAATCCACCCATATGAATAAATATAACTGGAGGGATTCCTTTTTAAAAAGTGGAATGAAAAATATCTGGTTAGATGTTAATCAGAGAGAGACAAAAGGTGAACTAGAATCACACGAAAGGAAGGTTAATCTGTGATGAAACCCAAGGAAAAAGATTCCCAAGGCAGAAAGGTAGAGGGTTCTGGCAGTAAAGTGATTTATACAACATTCAGTACGCTAGACACCAACATGATGTTACCAAAGTGCCCAGTTTGCAAAGGAAAGTCAATAAACTCCATTCATTCAACATTTTAGAAGTATCTGATAAACACCAAATAAGGCTGCTCCTTGGTTCTGGGCACTGATAACAACAGTGACTGAGAAAAGCTCCTTGCCCTTATGAGACATATTCCAGTGTTAACAGCAGAAGAGAAAATAGATCTATTCAATATTTAGGCACCTATTAAAAGTTGCAAGTACTATTCTAGGCACACGAGGCACACCCTTTGTACCCTGATGGAGTTTACATTCAGAAAGAAGACAAACCTGAACAATAAATCAGACTGTGATTAAATATTAATGAATAGAAACATCACACAGGGTCATATTCCATAATGCTAGGCAGAGGCAACTAGTTTATCAAGAAATATCTCAATGAAAAAAGATCTCAGGGACAGGTAGGATGCAATTTGTCCTATGATTGCCTGGGGACAGGGAGTTCAAGGAAGGAAGAGCAAATATAAAGGTTCTTAGTTGGAAATCATTTTGGTATGTCTAGGAATTACACAGAATGGATACTGTGTGGCACAGCAGTGGAAGGACTTATTTACAAACTCACAGATGAGACAGAGGTCAGGTTATGTAGAATACTGCACAGCTTTAGAAAGAAGATTGGGTTTTAGTCTCAATTTCGCATATACTGGAAAGTAAAACCAGTATATGGTTTTCCAACATTTGGAGAAAGGGAATGAATGATGCCACATGGGTCCTATGGGGAGATGTTTAGAACTAAAAAAAGAGGAGGGATACTAGGAAGAAAGAGGTCGACAGAGTGAAGTCTTGACCAAGAATAGTAAGAAGAACAATAAAACACACACACACACACAAAAGAAGCAGGTCACCACCCTAATCCCAGGCACTTGTAACTATGGTTTTTATATGATAAAAGAGACTACAGATATTAAAGATCTTTGGATAGGGAGATCATCATGGGTTATCGGGTTGACCCAACGGAATATCACAAGATGTTTCTAAGAAGCCGACAGGCTCTGAGTCTTTAAGGGATGTGACAGCTGATGTAAGAGGCTGGAGTAATACAAAGAGAGACTACAGGTCTTGGAATGCAAGTGCCTTCTAGAAGCTCCAAAAGGGAAGGAACCGATTCTCCTTTTCTCCAGAAGGAATGAAATCCTGCTGTCAGCTTGATTTAACTCAGTAAAAAGTCTGAGTCTAGAACCATAAGGTAGTAAGTTTTATTGTTTTAGGCAAATAAGTTAGTTGGGTATCTGCTACAGTATCAAAAGTAAATGATAAGACAACGTCAAAAGAAGGATAGTAAACCAGAATGCTACAGGTGGAAAAAATGAAATGTTCTGGTCAAAGAGTGAGACATCTGAGTTTAAGATTTTATAGAAAAAGCTGTCTGTGGGAATAAACCCAACGGCCTCACTGACAAGTGTAATTTACTAAGAGTATGGCTGAAGTTGTTGCAACTGAAAAGGTCAAAGGATGTTGAATTTCACACTATGAAGAGACTAAATAATAGGAGAACCATAATCGCAGCACAGTGAATGAAGCTGAAGCAATCACACCCAAAAGTCCTCAACGAAGAAGGCATAACAAAAACCTGATACAGATTTCCCCTCAAAATGGATAGGAAATTGTATAATTCTGCAGACTGAAACTCAAAGGAGAAGGGATTGTTATGTGAGGATCAAAAAATTCTTTAAAAGGCTGTGTAGAACTATTGAAATGTTAACACCATCATTATCTCCTGATAACGAGTCAAGGAACTTCAGTTTCACAGGCAAAAGTAACTCAAAGAAAAAGCCAAGGTTAGGAGAAAAATCAGCACACTAAAATCACAGAAGGTAAAAGAAGAAAGAATATGGTAAACAGGGTTAAGGGTAACTGAGAAGTCAAGAATTTTTAAACTTCCACTGAATTTTAAGAGTAGTATGGACAGAAGCAAGATACCACAATCTAAAAACTGGAAGATGAAACAAGACATAAACATAGGCAACTCCTGTGTAAAGTGTCTAGGTGGGGGCTCCAAGGAGGAATTGGGAAAATAAGAGACGTGACCTGTCCATGCCCATGACAGAGCAGAAGGTAAATACAGGGAAGAGAACGGATGATAATAATGATATAAGGCCTTTGGAAGACAGAGGAGATGGGAGGCAATTACAAGTGAGTGACTCATTTTTAAAACTAGGTGTTCCCTCTGTTTCAACAGAATTATCAGTAGAAGAAATAGATCCAAATTGAGGTAGGTCTGTAACATTACTATAGTTGTTAAGAGTCCTGGAGTGGTTCTTCATATAACAATAAAAGTAACTCAAGTTGGCAGGAGGACCAGGAATATGGAAAGGTAGATACGGATGAAGGTGGCAAAGTCCTCCATGAGCAGGTGGTCAGAACACAACAGTGTTAATAAAAAATTCTTTAATTCTAGTCAACAGTGTAAGCAATCATAAATAGTCATAAATAGCTACAGCAATTAAACCCAATAAAGCATGAATGGGCAAAATCTGACCCTGAACCTGCCTACTTATTAGTTATATGACTCTATGACTTTGATCACATTTCAAAACTTCTCTGAGTCTGTTTCTTCATCAGGATAATACAAGGATAACAGCACCTACATTACAAGGTTATTGTGAGGATAAATCAAGTAATGCATGTAGGATATATAACCACTTAGTACTTAACACTGACAGCTATTATCTACTTAAGAAATACTGATGTTGCAATAAGGTATGTAAGGTGGAGAGGTTAAGTAGAATCTGCAGCACAACTCTGGCAAGCACAGATAACCTTTAAGGAGTTCATTTTGTGCAGGAATGTTAGCCCAACTTTTATTTTGTTTAATCTTATTTCCATTATTCCCGTTTCTTTTCCTGTTTTCAAATTTATTCTACTTTTGAGTTTCTACAAATGCTTACACAAAGCCTGATATAAATAAAAACTAGCAAAAAAATAAGTTGGGCTTTATTTCTTCTTTGAACACTTTGTTAAAATGAAAGTCTGAGTAGAACTAAGCTACCAGGCATTGTGTGCAGGAGAGTTCTGCAGTGTTTAGGAAGTCCTATGTGCAAGATTACCCTCAGCTGTCTCCTAGAACTCAGACTTGGGAATAGTCACCATTAGTCTCATGAGTGAAGGTAAACAAACTATACAAGCTGTGGTTTATGCTGAACATCTTCATTTTTCTGGTGATAGAACGTTGATACAGTCTGGAAAAATGGTGCTGGGAAAAAGGTGCCAACATGATCAGCACCAATAAAAACCTGAGGCATTGGGTCTGAGACTTCAGTAACTTCTCCTGCTACAAGTTACTGCTGGGGAAAACAGGGTGAACTACTGTAGAACAGGACTCGGAGCCTGTGCCTGGCTTCCTGAACATCCTTCCATGTGGCTTCTATCATTGTTAGTTGAATTTATTCTTATTTTGTAATCATAAATCTTATCTGGGCAGTATCACAGACAATGAGATTTGGAAGAGCTGAGTTGTTGCTTATTGAAACATTTCCCAGTGAGGACAGAGCCATATAGAGTCGTACAGAGACATACACAGTCCTCTCAGCAAGTCACTGAACCTGGGGCTCTTAGAGCTCCCTGATATGCACAGGTCCTGACCGTTCCTAGAAACTGAAAATGTTAGCACTGCTGACAAGACCACTCTACCATATAAATTCCTGATTCTGGCCCTGTGTTTAAAGGTTTTAGAGACAAGGTGGGTTCACAGTTTTCTATGTCAACTCTTCAAGAAAAAGATGGGAAGAATCACTAAGTAGTACAGTATTCCATCAAAGGGTTTTAAATGTCTGCTATCTATCTCGAATCCACTTTGCGTCCTGAGGCAAGTCATGTCTGGCCTCAGTTTCTTCATTAGTAGAATTGTAAAAACAGGATCTACTTCAAATAGAGTTTTAAAGCTATAAGACTATAAAGTCCTTAAAATAATTCTTTGCACATACCACCATTATTGTTTTACATTAGAACTCCATATTTTATTCTTTAATATTGATAGCATTACCTTTATAAAGTAGGTCCGTTATATTTTGTAAATATAAAAATTCTAAGTTGTTTTTATAAATTAAGTTACAAATACTAAAAACTAATATAGAGGGCTGGAGGTGACACAGCCTGTATGACATTCAGTTTCCAGCATCATCACCACTCCCAAAAGAAGAAAAAAGAAAAGAACGGAAGGAAAAGAAATAGGTATAAAAGCAAACAAAATTAAACTATAAAAGACAACTTTATACATCAAAAGAAATCATCAATCGAGTGAAAAGAAAACACACAGATTCAGACAGAAGACTTCTATCTAGAATGTATAAAAAACTGAAAAAAATGAGGTCCCCCAAGTTCAAAGACCCAATCCAAAAATGGACATCTGAGATGAATACACAATTCTCAGATGAAGAAATATAAATGAAAATAAATACATGAAAAAACGTTCAATGTCATTCATCATTGTAGAAATGCAAATTAAAACAACACTGAGATAACATCTTACCACATAAAGAATGGCTAACATCAAGATATCAACCAAGAACAAATGCTGAAGGGGTTGCGGGGAAAAGGAACCCTTTTCCATTGTTGATGGGAGTGTGGACAGTTCCACAGTGCAACCACTGTGGAAATTAGTGTGGAGATTCCTCAAAAAACTAAGATTACAGATTCCATTTAACCAACTATTCCCCTTCTGGGTACTTTCCCATAAAAACTGAAAACATCATATCACAGCAATATATGTGCACCCACATTTATAGCTGCACAATTTGTGATAGCCAGATCTTGGAAACAACTGAAATGCCCATCAACTAAGGACTGGATAAAGAAGATGTGATATTTTTATACAATGGAGTATTTTCAGCCATAAAGAACAATAAACTTGAGGCTTTTATAGGTAAATGGATTCAACTAGAAACCATACTAATAAGTAAATATCATATTGTCTTACTAGTGTAAGACACTGAAAGAGTAAATAAGATTCTAAAGTTACAA
The DNA here is from genome assembly GCF_034190915.1 of Cavia porcellus. NCBI lineage: Eukaryota > Metazoa > Chordata > Mammalia > Rodentia > Caviidae > Cavia > Cavia porcellus. The sequence goes on along the minus strand of NW_026947485.1, from coordinate 69,837,553 downwards.
CAAATATAATAAAAGGGGAAGAAATTGCTCAAAGAGAAATTATATTGTTTGACCAATCCTGCATGCCTGTGTCTGGTAACTTGAGCAGCTATTTTGAAGACAACAATATGCAATATAACAACCATTGTTAAATTCCTATCATCTAGGTTTTAAATCCCATATTGCTATTTTTTTGTTGTCATTGTCTTTTTGCTTTTATTGTTGTTGGTTTTTTTGTTTGATTGATTTTTTATTTTTCTGTGATTTTTTTCCTCTTTAAAATAAAAAAACTTTTCTCTATAATTAATATCTAAAAATAAATAAACGAAAGATAGAAATGTCTTGGTGCCAAAACAACAAAACTAAAATTAAATTTAGGGGTAAATCTGATTTTAATATAAAAGTTTCTTTCCACAAGAATGTAAAAATGAAATCTTCAATTCTGTTCTTCGGTGATTCAGATAATCTTTCTGTGAGTGTCTGAGCCTCTGTCTCATCTTTCCAAATCCCAAAGAAGAGATGATAAGTAGAGAAACAGTAGCACGTGAAGGTGAACAGGCTGTGAACAATTGCAGAATGCTCAGCGAAAAAGTCCCATGAGTCATGTGTCCCACCCACAGCTATGCTTATTTTTAAATGTTCAAATCCATTTTCAGGACATTCCACCTTTTCCTTCCCGTTTTAAAAAAATGTTTGCTGGGTAATAAGTGAATATAAAGGCCATGCTTCAATACTTAGTTGGTTCAATAGTTTCTAGGTACCAGTACCTGAGGCGGTTCAGTCAGAAATGCACCTAAGTTCACTGTGTGTTTTTAGAAAAAGAAATAAAGATTCAGGGAGCTAGAGATAATAGCAAACATACCCTTAAAATGGACACAATTCGAGATCACACTCATAAGTGAACTAAATCAGACCCCCATGTGTAAACTCTGTCTTGTGCGTCTAGTGTGAGAAGCTGAATGAGTACATAAGATCCAAAATGTATACTAAGATATTGTGAATGGGAAGAAATTATTCAATAGAAAAGAGACACTGTGATGAAGGAAAGGTTAAGAAAGAAAGGGAAGAAGGAAAAGATATCTGTATACACAAGATAGTGAAGATAGCTACTATACAGCCAGTTTCTTTCATTGAAAGTCTGTGCTAATATTATTTGGACAATGTCATACCTGTATCTTGTACTCTCAGTAACTACTAAAAAGACAACAGTACACACTGTATTAATTATAACTCTTCTACTAATCTGTTTTGAAACTGTGTTTCACTGTTATTTTTATCTTTTTTCCTCTTTAAAAAATACCCACAAGTTCCTTTTTTTGGATGGGAGATACTGGGAATCAAACTAATAATCTTGTGCTTTCTAGGCAGGCACTTGTGCCGCTGAGCTAAACCCCCAGCCCTTATTTTATTCCAAGAGTAAAGAAAACCTAAATAATCATCATGAAACCAGAAAATGTAATGAAAAATTATGTTACAGTTTTCAAATTTTAGCCACGCAACAAAGAGAAATAATGGTATATGCTAAGTCACGGTAATAAATAGTCCATTGCTATGTTTTATTATTATTATCTGCTCTTAGGACTTTGATCTCAAACTTGCCAGGATCACAGAGCCATTAAAGATGACACACAATATAGCAGGCTTGACCGATGGCAAAGACCATCATTCAGGGAAATGTCTGTGTAAGGCTCCCATCCCTGGCAACATAACTAACTACTTTAACCTATTCCAGCAAGGGTGGCTGTAGATATCCCATTCTCGTGGAAATTATGAAGAGCATTTCTCTGAAAATAAGCCAAATCTAACCAATCACTTTGCATTTCATTACCAGATTGTCTAAGAAATACTTCTTGTCTAGGAGAGGAAAAGTTAACTTTTCAAAATACTTTGAATAAGGAACAAATCCAAAACTCACCATGGCAAATACACTGACAGCTGGTTTCTTTTCCTTCTTCTTTTTACTAAAAAATAAAAATAAAAGAATTACACAAACCTTTTTAAAGATACACAATTTTTAGTCACTAAATTAATATTCAGTCCTTATATTTAGTGACAGAACAAACATGTTTATACTATTCAGTAAAAAATAGTTAATAATATGATATAACTTATAAGGTTAAATACAAGTATGCTTAAATGCATCTTAGATATCTATGTGCATGGTTATCACTGGATGTTGAGATTTCTAAAAAAAAGTGTTCTTCCTTGTGCCTTGCCTATTTCCCAGTTCTCTATGGTGAACAAACACAATCAGAAAAGATTTCATATTAAAATGAGTGTTTCTTCTTTTATCTTAGACAATCACTCATTTCCTGTGAAATAAATTTTCTTAATCACCATCTGAGTAATTCCAAAAGTCTGTGAAATGTGAAAAGTCTGTTTGTAGGCATTAAAAGGCCAGCTGTTATTCTGAGTCTAGATTCAAGTGACTCTAACTCAGTAACCCAAGCTCTCCGCTGTATGCAGCTTCCATCTTAGATGTGAGAACAAACTAACCAGAACAAACCAGTCACAATTTCATATGCAGAAAAGAAAGACTATTTTAGAAAATAGCATTATTTTTTTGCTGAGTCTTTTAAATTCAAAATTTAAGGTAATCTCTGTCTTTGCTCTGTAGCATAGGTAAGGTCAGAAGCAGCAAAGCCTCCTAAAGAAAAAATCCAGTTTCCTCAGATCTAGCTGTGTAGTGGTGTTGGACAAACATACAGGAGTATTTTCAGGTTGAATCCCACCCTAATCCAGAGAAGGCCTGGTATAAGTAACCCTAGCAACAGAAGACATAGCCATAAATAGTTGAGGTTTATTTTGCTCTCAGATTATCATTTCTGTTTTTATCTCTAAAACAGATGCTACTTTGGAGAATGAATAGTATCAATAATATTCATAATATTCCAAGCAGTGCCTAAGTAAGAATTTCCCACATGATTCATATGGAAGGCAAGACTTTGTCCTTCGTTTAAAGATAAGAAAACCACTGAAGAGTGAGAAAAGTTAGCTACCTTGTCCAACATCCCACTCCTGGAAGAAAACCAAGATTTAAACTGCAAATCTGTCCTCTGACTACCAAACTGTTCAGCTGTAACCTGGAAGGGTTGAGAGCCTGCACCACATGGAAATATATTTTCATAAGAACGCTCACCCTGCCACTTAGCTCCATCAGCAGGAAATACTTTACAGAAGAAAATCACTCATGAAACCCCATTCTAATGAAGAATGTTTGTATGCATACAGATACTCCAGATTGTGTAATCTGTTAGCAAAGCCCAATGCTTCCTACAACCTCATGTTAAAATGCATAGCTTTAAGAACATTAAAATCAATGGTGATAAGCATGTTATTAAGAACTATTTAATTTTTTAAAAACCTCTACTTTAAAGTCTTTAGGCCCTAATAATAACAATACAGAATCAAACAACACTGTTTGCCATTATCCTCCACATATCTTCAATACTTCTTAATCAAATAATTGTCTTAAGAACATACTTTTTAAAACTATGTTATTTTATAACATATCTCACATCTTGGATATACCCAAATACAAATGGAACTGTACAGTAAAAATCACACTTTGAAGGACTTAGCCCAAATAAGAGAATGCAAACATTCTTATGAATAATTTTGACTATGTGTTTAAATAATTTGGATATATTATTACTTTAATTTTTCACAATTTACTTCATCTGTTTCCTTTTATTTTTAATGTTAGTACTAGAAATTTTTAAAATACAAATGTGGCCCATATTACATTTCCCTTAGACAGAACCAGTCTACAAGTTTGATTCGATTCAGGTTAATATTTTTGAAAATGTACCATCTATGTGGTGTTGAGTAATTTAATACTGTCAATTCCAGCCTCAGTGATACTAAGTCCAGTCACCATAATGAAAGTGCCAATTGTAAAATCTCTAACTGGAAAAGCACGTTTCCCTTCTGCCCATTAGAAACAACATTCCTCTGATGATTTAGGATACAGTCATCATCAAATCCTTGCCTGAATCAGTGATTACAACGAAGGTTCCAGCATGATATATACAGGTTTGCTTTTTAGTAAAGAAGGTTCTTTTATTTTCTTTACCTCTCACTCAGTTTTTCACCTCTTAGACTATCATTACGGCCTCAGTTGTATTTAGGTTTCAGAATAATTCATTTTCTTGATGCTCAAACCACCCCAAACTTGGCTAGTGGACAACCGGACAACCCCAACTCCCCAATCCTCTGTTGCTGTGTATTCTGAATATTCAGTCAAACTCTACATCCTTGTTTAGGGTACTACAACATTCATTCTGTATTGTCCCTGCCCCAAACCTAGCTCAAAGTCGCTGTTTTTCTAAGGGCTGCTCCTTCCTTTCAGAGAGAAACAGTATTCAGAAACCCATATCTGGCACGGAGAATCGAACTCAGAACCTAGCACTTGTTGGGCAGACTGTGCCGCTGAGCCTACATCCCCAGCCCTAAGATGCTTATTTCTACAGTCCTTTCTGTGGATTGAAAATGAGTGATTTAAAATTATGAGTCACTTTTGAGGATTCCAAGTCAAATTTCACATTCCTTTTTAAACATTTGATTTAAACATTTATATGTTTTTCCTTACCCTGGAAAGCTCCATTTTACTTGGTATCACACTTATTTGTTTTATCTTACAATTTACTTTTTTACTAAATTCACTTTTTTACTAAAGATGAGGCAATTGTGTGAAGTTTAAAATTTCACACATAGGCAGAATACCATGAACAAAATGTACTGAAAGTAATTACTTCTTCTCTGCGGTTACATTCCCACTCTATAGACACGTATTCATTACCAGTGACGACACGATGTAAAAAACAACCCAAATGCATCATTCGCAGGATGCTGCATCCACGGCAGAGCTTCAGCAGAATGAATCTCACGCGCGTGCAACACAGAGCAAAACACGGCAGAAGGAGGTGGTGCGGCCCAGGCGACCCCACGGGCAACCTCCCTGAGGGCCGGGGCCCAGGACGTCGTGCTCGGGGCCGCCCCGCACGGCCAAGTGCAGAACCTTAGCCGCCGCCCGCGCTCGGAGCGGGGCCCAGAACGCACCGCCCGCACCCCAGGCCGCCAAGACAGCAAGCCGGCTACCTGTCCTCGCCCATCTTCGGCTCCTTTACTGCTCCCGCACTGGGGTCCGCTTCAGCCACCGGCCACCCGGGAGACGCCACAGCCGCGGGCCGCGCCTCGGACCGAGTCGGAGGAGAGGCCAGGCGCGGGCCAGCCGGGAGTGGCAGGGAGGCCCGGCTCCACCTGCCCCGGCCCCGCCCGCGGCCCGCCCCCGCGGGACCCCGCTGTGCTCGGCCGGGCCTGGCCCCGCGCGGGGCCGCGGGGTGGAGCCGGGCCTGGCTGCGCGCGTCCCCCGCTGTGCACAAACGCCGTGCACCACCCGCTCCGGGAGGGATTTCCGCGCCTCCGCCCGCCCGAGCCTCCGGACCCGCAGACCCGGGAATCGGAAAGCCCGACCCTTCCGTCCCGCGCCCCGCGAGCCGCTGGGCCTGGGCAGAGCGCACGGGCGGCCCGGGACCTGGAGCCGCTCCTCGCCGCCAGCGCCGTCCTCGCCGGGAAGGAACGCGCGCTGCGCGCCAGGCGTGCGGGAGCGCACGGTGAGCACGCGGCCGGGTGGGGTCCGCGAGCTCCCGGCCTCTGCGCCGCCGCGGGGGTCCTGGGGTCCCCGGAAACGACAAGGAGGACAGTGCCTGCTGGGCCGCGGTGCAGCGCGTTGGGCACCACGGTCCTCGGGCTCAAGTATCACAGGGGCGCTTTCTGGCTTCGGAAAACAACGCGGGACCCTGCGCACTGTGTGAATTTCCCCTCCCTGCAACATCTCGGAAAAGACGGAAAACTTTGCCTGCCCGAAGCTTTCTTCAGTATGCTTGTCACTGTCTGAGTTAGATCGTCTCTTTTGAGATAAATAGGAAATAAAAAGGAAGAGTTTCGAATATGTTTAGTTGGAGATGGGCATTTCAGAGGAGAAAGGGTATTTTTAAGAGATGTAGTCTTTTAAATATTAGCTGATAAATCAATGTCTGTGTTTGTCCCAGACTATTTCAAGATCCAGAGCTTTTTCTGCTTCTTTGATACACTGAGGAAAGTGCTATTTTTCGCGTTTAGTCTTCATTCTCGGTCACACACGCTGCAACTCAGCTTGCAGCAGAATAAAATCTATTTACTGCACAGCATATTTAGTATATTTCCCCTACTTTTTGTAACTAACATATCCCAAAGCCATAATTTTCTTTTTTCCAGTTCCCCTTAATTTGCCTTTTTCTTTGCTGTATAATCAAATTTTCTTTACAAATTTTTAATTTGTTTTTTGAACAAGTAACAAATATTTCTCTGCTCTGAGTAGCACGTGCGCCTCATTGATTCACAGCGTCAGGCTCACCCACCTGTTGACTATTTGCCTGGACACGCCTGGGCAAGGGTGAAAGTTTTCATCCCACCTCACACACTTCTACTCAAGCCTCTGCTGTCTGGTTCCATTATCTCCCTGTGATGATTAATGACTATCAACTTGGTCGGGTTAAGATAAACCAGCAGATCCTGCTTTGAAGTTCTGTACCAATTTTGCTGCATTGTTTTGATTGGCTTTGTTCTATTTTGTTTTGCTGGATTTTACTATCTTTAAAAAAAAAAAAAAAAAAGAACACTTGTGAGTGTGTCTTGTGGCTAGGAGGGAACCCAGCTTTGAGAAACCTGCCAGCTTCCTGCCCCTTCCTCTTGATCCTTCTCCCCTGAGCCCGGGCGCTGCCCTTTTTGACCAAATGAGCTCTGGTCCCTGTGCCCTTGAAGCCAGCAGAACTTGGACTGTGAGCCAGGATAAACTATTTCTGTCCAGAATTTCATCCCTGGCAGAGGAGAGCTGCCCAGTAAACCCACCGTTAGTTTACACAATCCTATAATATTTTATAGATCCGTTTGGATGGCCTTACATTCTCCCTGGAACGGTGCAGGGCACACAAAAAAGGCTTCTGTTCCTCTGACTGTATTAAAGTCTCCAGCTTTCAGTGATTCTGCCTCTCAAGGATACAAGTGGATGAAATATCTGCAGAGGTTTTTCTGTTTTGAAATACTGCTCTCACATTTCATATCTTGAGTTTCTTTGCTACAGTGATATAAGAACGTGTATGTAAAAAGTGTGATGGCTCTGAAGCTGCGGGCAGTCCAGCTCTTACTCTTTCTATGCCGCAGCCTGTGACTTGACTTAAAGACACTTGTCTTGAATTACTGCCCACCACTCTGCCCAAAGTGGATTTGTTGGGTTCTCCTTGTGCTTCATTGGATCCTAGTGAAAACCAGTCACTCCTGCCCTTCTACATGTCAGGTATCTTCATTCAAACTGCTGTTTCGGTTTTGTGAACAGAGCTTTCCCACAGCCTGCTCCGCTGGTCCTCCACACTTCATTTCATCAACTGTCATTTCATCAACTGTCTGCCCCCTCCTGATACTCAATACTGAGTCCCTGCGGTACTGTATCTGTGCTTACTGTTCAGAATAGCAATAATAATAAAAAATAATAACTAACATTTTACTAAGTACTAGCCATGTTATCAGGAGCCATCGCAAGCACTTCAAAGGGATTAAGCCATTTAAACCTACAGGAACCCTATGGAGCATTGACAGTGTTGTTTCTACACAGAGGGAAACTAAAGTTCATGCTGTCTGCCTAAAGTCATGCAGCTAGCTGCAGCTGACGCAGGCCTCTATTTAGCTTCTAACAACTGCAGCTTTCTACTTCTCTAGCCTTCTCCACGCACTTCGTTTTGTTAGATTGTGTCTCGGTGTTCATTCCATTTCAGCCAAACTTGAGCCTCTCAGTTGATTTACTTGTTTTTTCTTTCTTGTTTCTCTTCTGTATGCAAATATTTATGTACAAAAAAGGTTCTTTTCTCCACTTAACTCCATTAAAAAATGTGTGCTTTAATACCTAAAATTGCAAAGGCAATACTGAGCAACAAGCGCAAGGCAGGAGGCATCACAATCCCTGACTTGAAATTACATTACAAAGCTACTGTGATAAAATCAGCATGGTACTGGAAAAATAAAACCAGACCTGAGGACCAATGGAACAGATTAGAAAATAAAAACACAACTAAAAACACACTCAGGTATCTTATCTTTGACAAAGGGTCAAACATTCACTGGAAGAAGGATAGCTTCTTTAATAAATGGTGCTGGAAAAACTGGCTCTCCACATGCCGAAGGCTAAAACTAGGTGTATGTCTATCACCATGTACAAAAGTCAAAATGGATCAAAGAACTAAATTTTAAAACAGAAACACTAAACCTACTAGAAGAGAAAATAGGTAAAAATTTTAAAAACAGGAGTAGGCAGAGAGTTCATGAACAGAACTCAGCCTACATGAGAAATAGTTCACAGAATCTACAGCTGGTATCTCATCACGTTAAAAAGTTTTGCATAGCAAAAAAATCACCAAAAGAATAAAAAGACAACCCACAATGTGGAAGAAAGTTAGCCAACTGTCCATCAAACAAAGGTCTTCTATCTAAAACTGTACAGTCTCAAGTAACAACTGTACTATTTTTCAATAGTTAGGAGCATACAGTGCCCACTGAGAGATTGTGTTTTTGCAGTTCTGCATCAAAAGTTTGCTACATCTATGTATTTCAGCACCAACAAGTCTCAGCCAATGTCACAAACCAAATTTCAGTGTTATCTGATATTTCTAAACCTAAAAGCCTAATGATTTTGCAAACTTAGGTGATACTTGATGCCTAAGTGATAACATTATTTTCTTACGTGTTTTATTTTCCATCTTTATGTCAATCAAATACTGAGTTAGCTGGTACAAAATCCAAAATGGAATACAACATGGGCCTGAAAGGATAGCAAGATCTCACAAATTCTCTAGAGTATTTTTCTCAGCCCTTTGACCATGTCTTGTGCTGTTAAAGAGAAAGCCATCTCCATCCTGCGCCTTTATTTCCAAATCCTGGGGTCCCAGATGTCGACTTACTTGTACCATCTTGACATGTGTGCTACGTGCACTGAGGTATGAGTTTCATGAATGTCAGTCAGTATGAGAGCAGATTAGAATCCGCAGACACTGTGTGCAGTTAGTACTGTCAGTTTTTCTTATCTACAACTAGCATATGTTAAGTGTCTTCTCATGGTGTATATGAACCAGGAAGGATCTAAATGTTTTTAGTCTCAGTTTAAAGTATAAAAATTTGATTTTGTCTCCTGCACGTGTAAGATAAATTTTGTAGCCTGCTGTGAAGAAATAAAGATATGGACCAGTATACAGAAGTAATCTTTAACCCTTTTAGGGACTGGAGTCTAACAACAGTTAACTAAATTTGTGGGACAGCACTATGGTGTTTAGGTTATGAAAACGATGTCTTATGTTTATGTTTTTTTTCTTTGAAATAAAAAAGACTTTGGCTTGTCTTTGTTGTTCTCTTTTGGATTGCATGACACAGGGAAACTCTTTGGTAAAAGATATACAATGAGGATGGATACAAAAGCTGTCCACAAGTGTAAATGGGTTGAGAAGTTGATCGCATCACTCTACCCTAGCCTTCAGACACATGCAGACCCACATTACCTCTACCGAAGTCAGGTATCTTGAACCAGAGCTGCAAAGCCCCATGCTGTTCCTTTATTCATAACTTGCAGAAATTACATTATAATTTAGAATATTATAATGTTATAAGTCACTGAATTTGGGATCATGTGTTCCAGAGAATAGAGTAGAGATTAAGAGCTACAAAGTCAGTGTAATCTTGGACTGGGAGACTGTTGAGCACCTCTGCAGTGATGCTGGCACCTTGCACAGGGTGTGGTTGAAATTTTCCTGGTTTTGTCAGCTTCAGAGAATATAAGGCATTCATATATTTTTACCCAGTGTGATGATTTTGAATAACACCTCATCCTATAGACTGTGTGGCTTGCAAGAGTTCCAAAGGCAGGAATAAAGAATGGGGCTGGTTTGTGGTGAGTGCTCAGCGCACTCTGCCCAAAGCCCAGACTGTTCGGGTCCCTCCAGGCTTCTGGGTGCAGTGAAGTGGAGAGGTGGATTTGAGGCATCTACATCCACCTCCACATCCTGGCTGTGCTTGGAGAGCTGAGGTGCTTCCAACAGACAGGTGTGCGCACAGTGTCCCTGAGGCCCAGCTTATCTGGAACTGCAGAGTTCTGAACAGGCAGAGGAGGGCCATTGGTTCTGCAGGCCCAGTGGCTTGGGGTAATGGGGTGCCAGAGTCTCAGGAGCTGCAAACATAGAAGGGGATTTCCAACAGACCCTGAGGAAGCTTTCAAATAACACTTGAAACACAGAAATATAGGAAAATGACAAAACGAAAGACCAAATTACAACCTCAAACCTCCAGCCCATCTCAAGAAACCCTAGGAGCAATGTATATAGAAGAAAATATATGCCATTCACCTCAAATATCGGACACAATAGCTACTGAAATTAACAAGCAACTCCAGGAAGCTTTAAAGAAATTCAAACTCGAAATAATATTCCAGGTAAAAGAAGAAATGATAAAATAAATGAAAGAGATTCTGAATATATCTAAAGAAAACACAGATAAAAAATTGGGGGAACTAAACAGAAAGATAGAATCCCTAGACGAGCAATATAAGAAACAAACAGAATACATAATGCAGATGCACAGAGATATACAGGAAATAAAAAACTCCACTGAAAGTTGTAAAAACCACCTTAATGAAAGTGAAGATAGAATTTCAGACCTTGAAGACAGGATTGCAGCTAGTGAACAGGAAAGGAAAGATCTATTAAAAAAATAACAAGGAATCAGGAAACAACAATTCAACAACTGCAAGATGATGCAAAGAAACATAACATAAGAATGATAGGGATTAATGAAAAAGAAGGAGACAACATAAAGGATGTCAAGAGGATATTTAGAGAAGTAATAGCTGAAAATTTCCCAAGCATGAGATCAGAAACTGACATCAGGATCAGTAAAGCACATAGAACTCCAAATACTCATAACCAAAATAAAAATACACCCAGACATATAGTAATCACCATCCCAGAAATCCAACACAAGAGTAAATTATTAAAAGCTGTCAGAGAGAAAAGACAGATCACTTATAAAGGAAAACCTATCAGAATCACAGCAGACTTCTCAGCACAAACAATAAAGTCAAGAAGAGCATGGAGTGAAGTATTCCAGATCCTAAAGCAAAATGATTTCCAACCTAGACTGATGTATCCTGCAAAACTATCATTCAAAATTGATGGTGAAATACGATACTTCCATGACAAAGAACAGCTAAAGAACTTCATGAACACCAAAACAACCCTGCAAAAAATATTGAAAGACAGTTTAGATACACAAAGGAAAAAACCACTAAGCAAAGCAGATAATTAAACAGAACAGAAAGATAAAGATGCAACAGCAGAGAGATAACATGTCAATAATAAACCAGCATTTAACAGTAATAACCATTAATGTAAATGGTCTCAATGCACCAATCAAAAGAAACAGACTAGCAGAATGGATCAAGAAACAAAATCCAAACATATGCTGTTTACAGGAAACCCATCTAACCCAGAAGGATACTCACAGACTGAAAGTCAAAGGATGGAAAACAATACTTCATGCAGCAGGAATCCAAAAAAAGACAGGAGAAACCATTCTGTTTGCAGACAACGTGAACTTTAAACCAACAATGACCATAAAGGACAAGGAAAGTCACTACATACTCGTAAGGGGAAAACTCCAAGAGGAAGAGATAACTATCTTAAATATATATGCACCAAACTCCAGAGCACCCAGTTATATAAAACAATTATTAACAGAAATGAATACTCAAATTATCAGTAACACAATTGTAACAGGAGACTTTAATATGCCATTGACACCAAGGGACAGGTCAACCAGACAGAAAATGAGCAAAGAAATAACAGAACTGAATCATACCTGTGAACAAATGGATTTGATAGACATATACAGAATGTTCTACCCAACAACATCAGAATACACATTCTTCTCAGCAGTACCTGGATCATTCTCTAAAATAGACCATATATTAGCTCACAGAACATATTTAAACAATTGCAAAAGAGTTGAAATCATCCCTTGCATGTTATCGGATCATAGCGCTCTGAAATTAGAAATTAATGATAAAAGATACTGCAAAAATCCCGCAAACACATGGAAACTGAATAACACACAGAAGAAATTAAACAACAACTAAAAGAAAATGAAAGTGCAGATACAACTTACTGGAATTTGTGGGATGCAATGAAAGCCATCCTCAGAGGAAAATTTATTGCACTGAGTTCCCACATCAGGAAAACAGAACAAATACAAATAAATAACTTGATGCTACACCTCAAACAGCTAGAAAAAGAAGAGCAAGTCAAGCCCAAAGCCAAAAGAAGAGAGAAAATTATAAAAATCAGAGCAAAAATCAATGCAATAGAGTCTAAGAAAACAATCCAAAGAATCAACGAATCAAAGAGTTGGTTCTTTGAAAGAATAAGGGAAGAAAAAGCTCAAATTCATGCAATAAGAAATGAAAAAGGTGAAATCACTACAGACCCAATAGAAATACAGAAGATCATCAACACCTATTTCAAAAACCTCTACTCTCAAAGGTTTGATAACACAGAAGAAATAGACAGATTCTTAGAAACATATGAAGTACCAAAGCTAGATCAAGAGGATGTAAAACTATTGAATAACCCAATCTCTGTTAATGAAATCGAAAATGTAATTAAGTCCTTAACTAGAAAGAAGAGCCCAGGCCCAGATGGATTCACTGCAGAATTCTACAACAAATGCAAAGAAGACCTAATGCTGACACTCCTCAAACTATTCAATGAAATTAAAAGGGAAGCAATCCTTCCTAAGTCATTCCTGGAAGCAAATATTACTCTAGTACCAAAACCTGAGAAAGACCCAACTGAAAAAGAGAACTATAGACCGATCTCCCTAATGAACACAGATGCAAAAATCCTCAATAAAATATTGGCAAATAGGATCCAGCAAATCATCAAGAAGATCATACACCATGACCAAGTGGGATTCATCCCAGGAATGCAAGGATGGTTCAACATACATAAATCAATAAATGTAATCCACCATATCAATAAAGCCAAAAGTAAGAATCACATGATCATTTCTATAGATGGAGAAAAAGCCTTTGATAAGGTCCAACATTTATTCATGAAAAGAACTTTACAGAAAATTGGAATAGATGGTCTTTACCTCAATATAATAAAGGCCATTTATGACAAACCAACAGCCAGCATCATACTAAATGGCCAAAAATTGAAAGCCTTTACTTTAAAATCAGGCACAAGACAAGGATGTCCTTTATCACCACTCCTATTTAATATAGTACTGGAAGTACTAGCTAGAACAATTAGGCAAGAGAGAGAAATAAAAGGGGAAAAACAACTGCTGAGAAATAAAGATAGGAAAAGAAGAAGTTAAATTATCATTGTTTGTAAATGACATGATACTCTACACAGAAGACCCCATAAACTCCATTGAAAGACTCTTAGATACAATAAATAAATTCGGTAATGTAGCTGGATACAAAATCAATACTCAGAAATCAATAGCATTCCTATACACGAACAACAAAATCACAGAGAGGGAAATAAGTGAAACCACACTCCTCACATTAGGAAGTAAAAAAATGAAATATTTGGGAATTACTCTTATGAAAGAAGTGAAAGACCTATACAGGGAAAATTATAATACACTGAAAAAAGAAATTGTAGATGATCTCAGAAAATGGAAAGACATCCCTTGCTCATGGATAGGAAGAACAAACATTGTGAAAATGGCCATTCTCCCAAAACTGTTATACAGATTCAATGCAATCCCAATAAAAAATACCATCAACATACCTGACAGATCTAGAGAAATCACTCCTAAAATTCATCTGGAACCAGAAGAGACCTAGAATAGGAAAGGCAATTCTAAGCAGCAAAGGCAAGGCAGGAGGCATCACAATCCCTGACTTGAAATTATACTACAAAGCACCAGTAGTAAAATCAACATGGTATTGGAATCAAAACAGAGCCAAAGATCAATGGAATAGATTAGAAGATACAACCACAACTACAAACAGACTCAACCACCTTATCTTTGATAAAGGAGTCAAGCAGGTTCACTGGAAGAACGACAGTCTCTTTAATAAATGGTCCTGGAAAAACTGGCTCTCCATTTGCCGAAAACTAAAGCTAGACCCATGCCTATCACCATGTACTAAATTAAAATCTAAATGGGTAAAAGATCTGAATATTAAAACAGAAACACTAAATCTATTGGAAGACAAATTGGGTAGAAACCTTGGAGACATAGGAGTAGGTAGAGAATTCATGAACAGGACTCAAACCACATGGGAAATACTTTCCAGAATCAATAACTGGGACCACTTCTTATTAAAAAGTTTCTGCACGTCAAAAGAAATCTCCAGCATAGTGAAAAGAAAACCCACAAACTGGGAAAAGATTTTAGTAAACTCTCTCTCAGACAAGGGACTCTTGTCTAAAACATATAAAGAATTAAAAAAAAAACCTCAGATCCCCAAAATTCAAAGATCCAATCAAAAATGGGCATCTGAGATGAATACGCACTTCTCAGATGAAGAAATACAAATGGCAAATAAATACATGAAAAAATGCTCATCATCATTGGTCATTAGAGAAATGCAAATTAAAACCACACTGAGATACCATCTCACTCTTGAAAGAATGGCCAGGATCAAGAAAACCAACAACAACAAATGCTGGAGAGGCTGTGGGGAAAAAGGAACTCTCCTACACTGTTGCTGGGAGTATAGACTGGTACAACCATTGTGGAAGTCAGTCTGGAGATTTCTCAAAAAGCTGGGATTGAAAGTCCCATTTATTCCAGCTATTCCACTTCTAGGCATATTCCCAAAAGAACTGAAAACATCGTACCACAGTGATATATGTGCACCTATGTTTATAGCAGCACAATTTGTAATCGCCAGATCTTGGAAACAACCCAAGTGTCATCAACTGAGGAATGGATAAAAAAGTTGTGATATTTCTATACAATGGAGTATTATTCAGCTATAAAGAAGGATCACATTGAGATATTTATCAACAAATGGGCACAGCTTGAGACCATACTCATAAGTGAAATACATCAATCTCGCATGTGTGAATACCGAATAGTTCCCAAATGTAAGTAATGATTCAAATATATAAAAATATGTAGTAATCATGATTCCCCATTATGTGGCCTTGAAGTCTTATAAAGTTTTCACTTATTAACTGGAAAGGCTTTATTCTGGGCTTCTTGATATGGAAATATTTGAAGCTATAGTTTATGAAGTTATATTCAAATATTTCAAGGAAAAAGACAGACACTATGGTAACTACTATTAAGTCGGGTTATTTGGTGGTGAAGCACTGGGTTGCTGAAACAGTCATGCTTTGACCTGTATTGTTATATTGTTATGTCCTGTTTTATCTCAATCTCTCCCTTATTCATTAAAAAAATTATTTAGTTATTTCTTATGGTTTTTTTAATTAAGTGGAAAAATTTAAAAAATTAGCAGGATATATAATAGTAACTTTTTTGATTTCCTATTAACTTGTTTTGAAGTCCTGTAATACTCCCACTATCTTGTTTTGACTGATTAGACTCTGTTCTATTCTGTATGATAGTATCAAGTTTGAGGGTATAGGCAACTACTTTGAAGGCAATAAGATTCACTAAGATGCCCATTCTGGTTTGACTATTGTCTCCTTTGGAAGTCCTGTAATTTTTACAATGCTTAAGTTTTATTGGTCTTGTTCTCTACTGTTTTGTTCAACTTTATAATATCTAATGAGATAGACAATTCTTTTTAAGGAAACAAGAGACATAGTTGATAACCACTGTTGATAACCTTGTACTCTGTTTTACATCATGTGCTATGTCTATCCTTGGTTTTGACTGACAGCTTTGTTTTACCATATTTGACTTTATTCTCTCCTCCCCAAAAAAGTAATAAGAACTAAGGAGTAATAAAACCCAAAATGTGTAAATTTTGTTGTAAAAAAGGGAGGGAAAAAAAGAGCTCTATAGGATACAACAGCAAGTGTGTTTAGGGGTGTTAAATAGCTGACCATATTAATGTTTTTGGTTGGATCATTGAACACAACTGTTTGCAGTCTCACTGTTTGAATGTCCACTTTGTATGCTTTGATACTGTGATTTGAGCAACTATCTCTAAGATGATAATATGTAATCTATTAACTGGTGATTTCTTACTGTTTTTTTTTTTGTAGTTCTGTATTACTTGTACCCTTACACCACTTTGTTTTGTTTTGTTTTTTCTCTTTTTCCGTTTAAATAAAATTAAAAAAAAAAAAAAGAATGGGGCTCTCAGTGAATGCTTCTGGGCTCCTTGGTCTCCAGCCTATAAGAGAAGAATCCAAAAGCCCTGGATGGGGATACAGAATATTAAGTAAAATCAGATAAAAACGTTAGCCCAAAATAAATATCACCCTAAAAAAAATAAGATATACGGTTAGTGTTCCACATCCACAGGTTCTATATATGCAGATTCAACCACTGTGAATCAAAGATATTTTTAAACATTTTTTCATTTTATTTTGTATTATATAAATTATTTGCTATATTATATTTATGACTTTAGTATGCAGCTCCTTAAAATATGTTATATATATAGCAAGTTTGGCATATAAAACTATATAACATTGTAAATGTATCTTTTGGGAAATTTTTTCAATTATGAAATGCTAAATATAGAGAGGTGAGCTTGTCAGGGTCATTTATGCAGAGGGTCACATGGTGGCTGAGCTTGGAATATGGTGCCTTCGGGAGAGAGTGTGGCTTGGGGCATTGGAGGCAGCACCAAGGAAGCACTGATGACTTCTACCATGAGGCAAAATAAATAAGAGAAAAGAGATTCAATTCTAGCATCCAAATATAAGATTGAAAGATTAACCAGTTTTGGTTCCTCTTCAATTTGAACCCATCTGAGTGTCTTCAGATAGATCCTGAAGTGAGACAGAAATAAAATGATTTCATCAGTTGTCCATATTGGTTCATCATACCAAAAACCAAAATGATGCTGACAGAAAGCAAAACGATTTTGAAAGGCTGGTTGCACTGGCTCATGCCTGTACTCCCACTACTGCGGAAACCTAGACAGCAGGATTGCTTCAAGGTTGAGGCCAGCCTGGACTACATGGCGAAACTCTATCTCAAAATGTCAAACAACAGAAACTTAAAATTTTGAAGCTATGGGCAAAGATTACAAGTTATGACTGCATCAGCGGAAAAGGAAGAAGGCTCTGGAGGTGATTCACACAAAAGATAATTTTAAAAATATAAAATACACAATGAATGAATGAAATAAAAGAGTTAGGAAGGGAGGAAAACCTACAAATATAGGGTAGGATGATCCTGAGCCATTCAAATAAGCGCAATAAAGTAGACTATGAAACACTTTGCTAAATTGGAAATTGAAAGAGCCAAGCCGAAGATACACATGGAAGGAGACGAAACAGAGAGAAGAGATTGAAGCTGAAGAAAAAGCCAATCAGGAAAGAGAGTGGGCAGAAAAACTTGGAGAAAGGGCGAAATGATTGGCTGGACAGCTGAAAAATCTTACTGAGATCACAAAAATTGAAATGCAGTGGTATGAGATCACCGAGGTGATATCACGGAACCTTCCACCACGGTCTCTTTCTTGCTTAGAAGGACTCATTTTTTTACTCCACTTCCCCACCCAAACACGGAAGTATCTTTCCACAGCCCTTAACTTGATGTTTTATACTTCACTGAATTGTGATGTTGAGAAACTTCATGTATGGCTTGTGGAAATAATACAGTTAAGCACATTGCTTACAAAGGTAAAACAAAATACTAAATGTAGCTCCTTAGTTAAATTTCTTTAGCCTTTTAAATGGTGTAGTATTATTTACATAGCAAAAATAATTTTCACAAATTACTGCCTTACTTAGGTTCCAGTAAGTTCTGTTCACTATAAATGTTGATCCATCAGATTCATTCTGAACTGACGGATTGAGTCTTAGGCAGTACTTCATGAGAAATTTGCAAATCAAATGGTCCTAAGTCAGGACATACTGAATATGCTTCTTGTAAATTTGAAAAAAATAATTTTCCTTACTTACAAGAGGAGATGTGTGACCTAGAGTTTGACTATATTTTTCTTGTTTGTTTTTACTTAGTTACAATCTGTCTCCTCTGGTAATTCTGATACTCTGACCAATCTGACCTGATAATATACGATCAGTTCTGCAAAGTCAACAGGGTCCACCAAGATGTGTAGCTGTTTTCCCTGTCAAGTTAGAGCTCATTGTGCAGTCGTGGGCAACCAGGACCAGTGCTTAGTTTGAGCATGGATAAAAGATGTATGACTCCTGAAAATCAGGATCAGCAGTGAATTAGCTGAAAGCATCAGGGCCTTGTTGAGCCTGGGAATAAGCCTATGGAAAAGGCTCTACTTCCCTAACAGAAACACAGACACTGAAAGAGCCCTAAGGATGTGGAAGGCTGAACCCCATCCCTGCTGGCTTTCCCCATTTCATAGGACTGAACCCATCTACCTGTCTGGCACAAACCCTCCTTTTAGAGGAGAGGATGAAACACACTGGAGTTTGCCAAGAGCTATCCTTTCCTAGCACTGTTCTTTTCTAAATGCTTCCTGTCCCTAACCTCTCCTTGTCCTCGGGGAAAACAGCCTTGTATAGTTTTTCCTTCCAGACTTTTATAGGTAAATGTATGCAACTGCAGACCATACTTGGAAGTGAAATAAATCAGACTCACATGCATAAATATGGTATTGTTTCCTTCACATGAGAAGCTGAAAGAGGAAATAAGATCCAACATGTACAATAGACATGGTGACATGGGAAGAAATTGTTCAGAAGTTAAGATTGACTGGTATGGGGAAAGGAGAAAAGAAGAAAGGAAAACGAAAACAATATATATATACATACAAGGTAGTCAAGAAAGTTACTCTACTAATTCTCTTAATTCATTGCAAAAACGTTTTGTGCTAATATTTTTTGGCCAACTACATGCCTGTATCTTGTACTCTCATCAATTTAAAGATAAAAATACGCAATGTATTACTCATTGTTACTCTCCTATTGGTCTACTTTAAAATTTTGTGGGTTTTTTTCCTTTTTAAAATAAAAATTTAAGAGAAGATGTTGCTATGATTCTGGTACATATTGTCACACCCAGTTCTCTCCTTCAACTCCCTAATGCTCCTTCCTCCACCTGTCAGGATGGTTGCATGCTGATGGATACCAGCTGATGTGCTCTCTGGAGCTTCCTCTCATTAAAAGGATTGACCCCTCCATAATCACGCACTTTACCTTGGAGGACTCAGGCAAAGTTTTTGCTTGTTACATGAGCACAACACACACCTTGCCCAAATTTGAAAAGGGTCTCAAAGACCCTCTTATCACATGTCCATTAATCCACATAGGAAGAGCTGAAATCTTTATCATGACTCCCTTACAGGTCAGTGTCTCACTGATACCCTCCTGATATCTTGTTGTCTTGCTTCTTCAGAGATCATTCCACACAAAGCCCTGCAGGAAACTCTGGGACTGTATTCAAAGAAAACCAACATAGTATAGTTACGTTGAACGCAAAGAGCTACTGACCTGGCAGAGGTATACTTTTACGTATCAAGAAAGAATTTAAAAAAAAAAAAGAAAAAGAAAAAAACCAAGTAATGTACACACAAAGAATGAATAAAAGATGTTTTAAAGATTTTGTTCCAGGGCTACAAGAGAGATTTAATATGTGACAAGACCGGAGAAAACAGTCATTCCAGAGGAAGTCAAATATTGTATCTCACAAAGCCTACTCTAAAGAAAGAAACTCACTCAACTGGCCTCAGCTTCTGGAAGTTCATAGTCTAGGACTGTGAATACTGCTCCACCAGCTGACTGGGTGACACAGAGACTGACAAGTTTAAGAGAAGACGACTGCTCTCAAGGTGTGATATACAAACTCCTTTCTTGCGAGCAAAATGATCAAACATACACACATGAACATGAAGCGTGATCGTTCCTTCAGAAGAATCAAAGTGCTCCTCTAGTGTGCTGAAGAAACAAAACCACGAGTGTGATTGAAAAGGATGCTCACTATTTAGATTTTTATTACTCTACATGACTTGTTGCCATTACTCTCCCTCAAAATTCTCCCATTTGGTTCCAATACTTGTCCTACATTCTTGCCATGGTCTTCAGAGTTTTGCAAGTACTCTTAAATGTCTGGTTGTGCTCTTAAGGCTGCCTCAATATCTGAGTCAATTACAGCATTCACCATTATGGTCATTTTAACCAGAAATCCCATGGTGCCAGCTCTATTGAAGAGGTCTTAAAGACACACTTGCATATCTTTATGGGCTTGAAATTGTTCTGCAATCAGTACATATTTTTTGACCAAGCCTTGTAAATAGTCACCAAGGAAGCTTTCCAGAAAGGGCAAGAGAGATGGAATAAATGCATCCTAGCCAAGGACAAATATTTTGAGGGGCATGAAATAGGCTTCACTGCATTAATTTTTAAAAATTCATCATATATTTCAATAAAATCCCATAAGCACCATTCAGAAATGAATTCTGAATTTCTACTGCACAGAATGAAATTTTGCTCCTGTGGCAATGCTCTTACTAAGTGGCTTATCATTAGGTGACTTGCTAAGAAAACTAAATTCAAAGCCCAAAAGGATCTAAGGTCTCAGCTCCTCTACTCAAGATATCTGAAGTTTATGACTTGGATTAACACAATAATTTATAAAATATGAATATAGATATATATTTTTTTAATACTGGGGATCAAACTCACAACCGTGTGCTTACAAAGCAGGTGCTTATGCCACTGAGCTAAATAACCAGCCCCTTACACAGTAATTGGCTGAGGCCTCTACTACTAAAAATATGTTCCGTAACTTTGGCTCTTGGCATAACAGGCAGTGAACTTGATGTACTGAGAAATCTAAAACCGCCACATCTAAGAAAAACAGGTTACAATCAGCAAAGTCCGGCAGGAATGCACCCTTCCATGACTGATATATTCATCTCTGACTCTAGGGAGAGCTGTGGGCTTAGCCCTGGGACAAGGAGAAACAACTGGGAAAAACTTTGTAGGCTGAGGATTCATTATCACACACTCACTGGGGATTAACTTAGAACATGTGGCTAGACCAAGTTACTGGCAGGGCAATCTCATTTACATGGAAACTCTGCCCACTGCCCCCAGCCGGGCACCAAGAGTTATCATGAAAGCTGGAAAACTGCTTGTGTGCTAAGCACTCTTGAAAGGCACAATCCTGGCTGTCTGCACCATGGCTGAGCTCCTCTCCTGCTCACACTTCTGGCTCACTTCACAGATCAGCAGGGATTTTCTGCCTGGGGCTGTGGAAGGCAGCACTGCTGCCTCTGTCTCCTCTCCTGACCATCAGGGTCCTCACTTATTTTCAGGGCTGAATCCCAGGCTGTGGTCACTCAGGAATCTTCACTGTACATCTCTCCTGGAGGGACAGTCACACTCACCTGTGCTTCCAGTATTGGAGCTGTAACAACCAGTAACTATGCTGCCTGGGTCCAACAAAAACCCTCTGAAACACCAAAGGGGCTAATATATGCTACCAGCCACTGAAACTCGTGGGTTCCTGCCCATTTCACAGGCTCCTTACTTGGAGACAAGGCTGCCTTCACCATCACAGGGGCCCAGACTGAAGATGAGGCCACCTGTTACTGTGCCCTGTGGTACAGCAACCATTTCCACAGTGATACAAGCCTCGGGGACTTGAGACATAAATACTCTTGTGCAGACTCACCCTGTGCTCCTCAGTACCTCCTTCATGCAAACTCAAGACTAGGAATCATGTCTGGCATCTGAGAGAGATGTTTCTCATTGGGGATTTAGAAGGGGACCTTGTGTGTCAATCACTGCAACAAGTCATAATGAATTTTATCTTCACCCATTTATGTATCTCTGAAATCTTTAACCATACAAAATTTTGTAACATCATCAACATTCAAAAAATGAGAGTATCTTTTATCATCTTTCTCTTCCCCTTTACCCCATGCCAGTTGTTCTTTCCTTTTGAGGACTTTCTCTTTCATTTTCACAATATCTATTCTATACATTTCAGAGCTTATTTATGCTTTCACGTTTTTATACTAGTTAGACAAAAAGATATTTACACATGCGAGTCTAATTTACAATGTATGCATGCAGATGCGTGTATGTGTATACACAAGATACATAACTTGCCACTAATCTCTGTTAGTTCATCAGAAAGAACAGTTTCTGTTTCTTTGTGTGATTCTTTGATTACTTTTTTCATGTCTAAATCTTGTAATGTGAGCAATTACTTTGAAATTAATGTGCAGTTATTTAGTTTGTATTACTTTTTTTTTGAAATTCTGCATCATCAATGCTATTATGTTTTTACTTTTAAAGCAAACAAAAAAGATAAAAACAGTACAGAATTTCAAAATCATAGCAAGAAATTAACAAGTTAATATATTACATATTGGTACCTTGCAGTAGTTGTTCAGGTTACAAGACTTAGGCATAAAATAGTGATCAACTAAAAAATAATTTTTTAATAAAAGAAAAAAAGAAATCACAAAATAATTTATGCCTTCGTGTAACCTGTGTGTAAATATTATGAATTACTAACCAATGGGCACATTTTAACTTTTGAACTTGAGTTTTTAAAATACAAGATTCATAATGGCTCACAGACTCAAAAGAATGAAACACAAATTCCAAGACATGCTGAAATAGCTGTTGTTGTGAAGACTTTGTACTGTGTATTCTGAAGATGAGTAGTGACCTGCAGTAACTGATGATCAGCACAGACCCCTTGGAGGAGACCTACTTATTGGACCGTCTTAAATAAGATCCTGAGAATGATCCACCTGCAGAACCTTCAGGATAGCCTTCTAGGAAAAGTGAGAGATAACAGAAGGACCAGAATACCTTGGTTATGAGGCTCTAGGGATTATTCTTGAAAGAGTTCCAAGAGAACAGGGATCTGGACCTCACGCTTTTAAAAAAATATATTTGTGCATTTGGATAAGCGGTGTGTGTGTTCACTGAAATGTGACTTTCCCGCACCTTGGGCCTCGAGGCTCCACGAACACTGGCTCTGACTCTCACTTTTCCTTTTTGATTCATTGTCAACCCCTATTATCAATATCATCATTATTGTTCACGCCTCAATTACAGGAGGTGCAGAAAACAATCACACAGCAAGAAGGAATTTACATGAAAAACTTGTACATGAAGATTGTTTGGAAGATAAATATCAGAAAATTGAGGAAGACGAGGACTGAATATCAAAAATAAAGAGAAAATAATTTTCATTTCTATGCCGTCTCCAAGAGGAATTTTGTCCAATCCAGTCATTTAAAGAACCAAGTCACTGAGGGGCAAAGGAAAAGGTAGTGACAGGCACACTTTCTCTGTCTTTTCAGCGGGCTTGGAAGCACCAGAGGTTGGTCATCCCTTCTTTTACCATCTCTCTCTACTCTGGGTGTCTTAAGTCAGACTGAGTTCCAATATTTGCATGTTAAATTCTCTTAAGATTGTCTGTCTTTTGTCTGTCTGTCTGTCTGTCTGTCTCTCTGTCTGTCTGTCTGTCTCTCTGTCTGTCTGTCTGTTTCTCTGCTAGTCTATCTATATATATGTATGAAATCTGTATTCAGTTTTCAAATATTTGACTCAGAAAGAAAATCCAAGCCATATGGTATTTGCATGTTACAAACATGCAAAAATAAACTCCAAAATGATTATATAAATAGAACATAACCAAAATTGACACACAATATTATAAATGTAATGATCCACAATCAATATGAACAATATTATATGTGAAAATTATAGAGAAAAAGGATTTTTATCATAAATTCAAACATTCTTCACATAGTTCTAAGTGTAACCTATATTCTACTACTAACATTTCTCTGAACTATCTAGAAGAAATTGAGCAAAGAACAGGACTGCTGAGAGATTCCTGAAAGATATTTAACATTGAAGGAATTCAAACTGGAGGAATCAGTCAGTCATGTGTCAAATATTGCTTAAACAGCTTTGGGCTCCCAGTGCTAGATCCTCATATAATGTCAGAGAGAAAGCTGTAATCATGGCTCACTGCCGGGGGATCACTGGTGCTATAGCCATGGCTTGCAGCACACATCAACTTGGCCTCGCAAGGGTGAAAAGCACGGGTCAAATCAAACTCACACTTGAGCAAGCACCGTCATCCAATATCTACCAGGACCGTTTTCCTGTATTCTCCACCATTTCTGCATATAGATGGAGTCCAGGACTGTGGAATTTTTCAGCCTCATGCATTGACCAATCCCTGCATTTGCCACTGGAGACCAAGTGCTGGAATGAAAGTACAGGTAATTATTAGAGTGGGACAGAGTTTCTGCTTGAGTGATGAAAGTTGCGGAAATGGATCATGGTTTGGGACATGTAATGCCAAGAAGCTGTATACTAAGAGTGATTTAACTCTAAAATATTCTTTTGGTGTACTATGACCTGTGTGTGTTAGCTAGGCAGGAACCCTACCACTGACCTGTACTGAGTAGCCCAAGTTATATATCAGGTATCACGTACAACAATTTTGAAAAATTATTTATAAATTTCAATGTATGTAAAAGCAAGATATACTTACTAAAATATCCTTGACCAAAACTATCACTGAGCTACAATTACAGTCCCAAATTTTAGGATTTGTGTATTTTACAATAAAACAATTACTAGTTAAACCTAATGTAAAAATATTTTTTTTCAAAATATTCTTTGCGCACAAATATTTTACCATATTTTAGCTGATTCTCATCATTTAAAAAATAGCATTAAGATTTGTGGGAGACTAAACCATGATATGAGATGAGAGGACAGGAGGCCCTTTTGAACTTTCCAAGGGACTACAAGAGGGCATGAACCCTGGGGCAGAGCAAAATGGACCTCCCAGGCTTAACAAAAAATTATATATCTGGATATAAAGTTGTTATATTCCTTGTCAATCACTTAGGTTCTTGAACTTCGGATTGCATGATTGCTACATTGCCTTGTTTTACCAACAAAAACAGGCTTTTCTAGAATGTCACAAAGTTTGTCCTCTAGAGAAAGGGTCCCTGGTCCCCCTTGACTGAAGTTTGTCTCTTGTCTTTAATGCCTTTTTGTACCACCTAGCTCAGTTAGCAAGCTGGCTCCTGCACAGAGTTTTGACTAAATTTGTCTTCCAGAATTATTTCTGAAACCATCAGCCCTCAAGTTTACTTTATCTGGTAACAAGGCTTAAAAAAATAGTAGAGTTGATGTGATCCTAATAGTGGAGACTTAGTTTAATAAAACAGGTGTTCTTAGAAGAAATTAAAGAGCAGAGGAAAGCTGGGGTCCAGTGGAGCCCGCTCATAGGACAGAAGGAATTGCCCAGCCACTCTAGTACACTTATTTATACACTCAGGAGGAGGGTGTCAGGATCTGCCCCGCTGCCAGCTACCTGTCTGCGTGGCTGGCTGGGCGCCACCTTACTGGAGCTGGGGCGTCTGGTTTACCTGGCTCACTTTGGGCTCTGGGTTCTCAGGGCTGGCCTTGCTTTAGCCCCACACACCTGATCGATCTTCAGCTTCAGTGGCTCCCTACAGGCTTACACTCTTGAGTCATTTTTTAACCTGCACATCTCTCCAGGGGCTCCTCTGTGACTTAGGTAATTCCATCCAAGGATTCAGTGGAGGGAATGCAGTCTCCGTGGACCCGGCATGGTGCTGCCTTTGCAGGGATGAGGCCCCTGCTCCTAAGATGGCAGCCAGCAGCCTTCCTCGCCTCCCACCCCCAGCTGGTCTCACAACAGGTGTCTGTGGGCAGAGCTCCAGGGAGATAAAGTGGGGAGGAGCCCAGCGAGGCGGGGCTCAGGCTGCGCCTATGGAGATGGTGGAGTCTGGGCCCAAGCAGCAGAGGCCTGTGGATCCCATAACCTGTCCTTACATCCACCATGACACCTCATGTGGACCTCGTGCCACCACCATTCTTTCCCCGCCGAGAATACCCTCTGCCCTGGTGCAGACGCCACCGTCCTGTGTGTTTCAGACCCCGGGCACTGCTGCACTGGTCACACTGATAACTCTCTCTGTTGCTTGCTGATCTCTGGGCCTTAAACCAACCTATCATTAGGTGCTGAAACTCAGTGGCCTCACCAGCTCCATGAGGCTGTCTTTGTCACTGCTGTCCCTCCACAGGATACCGACCGCCCTCTGCAACCCAGGCAGCATCCTCTCTGAGGTGGGTGAGTCTCTAGTGTCCTCCAGGGGATTTTGCTGTTTTCTTCTGTCTGTCCACCTGAAAATCGTAGCGTTAGGTCTCAGCACTGGGGCACTGTCCCCTTGGCCTCCCCCTTCAGGAGCTGGGGACTCTGGTCTCCTGCAGGTAGCCAACATTACCAGCACAACCTCTGGAGTCCCGGGACTCCCGTCTCTCAGCTCTTTTCCTGCCCTCTGCCTGGAGACCCCAGCCACTCTACCACAGGCAATTATGGCTCCCCTCTGCCCACCCAAGGCCTTCTCTCCTTCTGTCTCTTAGAACCCTAAAGTCTCTGTCCAGGAGGGGATGCATCAAATCAAAACATTATTTTCCTCCACAACATGGTTCCATAACTAATAATTGGTCACCTCCACGTGGACCCTTGGACCCCCACGCACTTCAGAACTCAGACAGTGCTTGCAGTGACAAGCAGTCCGAAGTGTTGGTTCGCAGGTTTTCCTCTAGGTTCCCACCTGCCTCTCAGTCCTGTGCTGTTTTCTAGATTCTTTTTCCTCTCTGTCACATCTCTGTGGCCTTGAACCTCAGTTCTACCCTGGCACTGCGCCCACATGGGATAGGTCCCAGTCTCAGTCCCCCTAGCTCTGTGTCATCAAGGCCTCTTCCCCCTCTTCACCTGCTTTCTCTGCCCCACACCTGGGCTCCCTCCTGACCCTGATTCTGAGTGGGATGCGGCCTCCCCCTCCAGGAGGGGCAGGGAGAGGGTGCCAGCCACACTCCTGTTCCTTGCTGCCTGTTTGACGGTTCCCACATTAAACCCCACCCCATGCATGGGTCCTGGTCAGCCTCACCGGTCACTCTCAGTCTGCCTTGCTCCAGACCCCCTCACAATGTTTCTTCCTCTCTGCCTTCTGACTCGGGGTGGCAGACTGTGCACTGTGAAAACACCAGAAGCACCCCAGGAGATTGCTGCCATGATTCACCTAAAGTGCCCCAAGGTACCCTAGGGACAGACATGCCTTGTGCGGGTGATCAGTTTTCTGCTGTCCACTGTGATACTGGCCTTGGACTCGGCCTCCCGAGGGCTGGTTCTATAGGTGAAAGAAAAAAAACAAGAGTAAGTTTAGGGATTTGGTCTGGAAAAGGACTCACCAGACATGAGAACCACACAGACTGTTCCCAGGCTGGCCCCGGGTGGCTGTGGTCTAGTTGGGGCAAAGTTAGGGTGATGGTTTAAAGAAAGAAAATGATCTTTAGTGACACAGTGCAGCCTCAGTAGACATTGGGAAACCAGGAAAACGAACCAAAAGCTGGATCTCTGGATTCTAGTGCCATCTCCAGCCAGATCTCCTCTATGAAAGGGAAGCGGAGGAGCCCTGGGTCTCTGCTCTTATGAGTCTATGCCAGGACCCTGACCTGGGGAGCTCCTGTCACACCCCGTAGGCCCCCAGCATGTGACACAGGCGTCCCCACAGACCCCTGCTTCCAACCACCTTGCTGTTGGGGACCTGCCCCTTCCCATGCCTGGTGTGGGACCCTGGGTACCTGATGAGCACACTCCCACCCCCACCCCATTTCTGGAGCCAGCTGACAGCGCTCTGTCCCCTGCTGTGTGTCTGCACCTCCATTTGTGCCAGCTCCTGCCAGCAATCATGACCCAGCAGGGCTGAGATTGGGAACCCAGAGAGTGCCCCACTTCAAACTCGGGGCCTCTGTTCCCCTTAAGGAGGTGTTGGGGGGCTGGAGCCTCATCACAGCACAGGTCCCTCCTCAGGGACAGATGTGTTGATGCACAGGAAGGCTTGGCCATGTCTCTGAACATCCTGTGAGTTTAGGATAGTTTATTAAATCCAGCATAATTTGTTCTGACCAGGAGGGGCGCTTCTATGGCAGCCTGTGTCAGGTCAGTCTATGGTCCCTCCCCACCCACAGGGATGTTTATCCCTCAGCAGTGGCCTTGTGAGGAATCACATCAGCTGTGGCTTTTGAATTCTTCCAGCAGGGCCATGTGGGCGCAACTCTGCATGGGGCTGAGGGCTGTGGATGGGAGGAGGCCCTGGTGTTAGCCCCATGCCTGGGGTTCAGTGCCACCTCTTATGTCGTTTGGGTCTTTCCTGTCCCCTCAGGTGTGCCATCAGCTTCGGATGGGGTGTGGGAGTGCCTGGGCATGCTGGGTGTCCCCCTGCAGGACCTGTTGAGAAGTGGGGTGCCGTCCATACAGAGTATGAGCAGATGGCAGGGCTGATCTCTGTTCAAGGCCAGAGATGTTTGTAGTCACGTGGAGCTGGGCTTCTGTTTCCTAGGTGAAGCAAAGCTGTCCTCACTGCTGGATGCATACGGGTGTGAGTGCTCGCTGTGGGAAAGGGGAGCCTCTCTTCCCACTGGTGGGGATAGCCATGTCCTTGGTGGGTGGGGCTTCAGACTGGGTGAAACCTACTCCCTGCTTGCTGTGATGCCCTTGTGTGTGACAGGCAGTGAGTGAGATGGAAATATCACAGGCAGGCAGGGCTGGGCCCCGGAGGAACCCGTGCAGAAACTCAGAGACCTCACAGCCTTAGATGACACAGACACTGAGATCTGCTGTGGGCCAGATCTCAGGACAAAAGCTCCAATAAGTACACCCACAACCTAAGAACAAGCATGAGGGATTGATATTCCATGGATCAGCTGAGGAAGCCAGGAGTCCCCAGCCCAACCCCTGCAGGAAGAGTTGCTGCTCGAAGCGTGCCCGATTGCTATGGGACTTGAAACCCAACCTTGATGTTCAGCACAGGGACCACCCAGGAGACTTTGCTGGTCATGCTTCAAATCTCTATTGCCTAGGTCATTTTATATCACTTGCTGCCATCACCGTGTTGAAGGTAATTGGTTTTTTTTTGTCCTTCACTCCTGAAACACAGGCAATAATTGAGTGAGAAAGCTGAAAACTCTTACTTTTTAGTATCTCAATATTTAGGCAAACTTTTACTTTTTGAACCCTAGTGAAATAACAAACTTTTGTAAGTGAGAAGTCATTTTATAAGGCTGGTAAATGAAATGCACTTTCATGTTAGGACTTGCAAGTGTGTATTAATTAAACTCTCATGTCTAAAGACTGAAAGAAGAATGTGTTTGTATCTTGTTCTGACAACATAGCAGATCAAACATGGGAAATACAGTTTGTTGTTTTTATTCCATTTTTTACATCATCACTTCAGATACATGCTATTTGTATGACGTAGTAATTTCTAAGTACATCTTGACAAGATAAAAAACCTGAAAGTTTTGAACCTTCAGGCTATCAAACATTATTTCTGAGTGCTATGAGATAGCTTTGTCAAATTTCCCTTTTATTTGTTCACTGTTTTTAAACCACATGACCCACCAATATTGTAATCTGCACTATAGATAGAGTCGACATCATTCCCCGAATTGATGTTGGTGGTGGTCCAACAGCACTCAGTCACAGTGTTGGACTCCCAAAAGTGTTCAGGAATTTCATCCCCTTTATTGAAGCTTCCATTGCTCTTAACCCTCATCAGACACTGAGGACCTTCTGCGGGTACTGCTGAAACCATACATGCCATAGGTTTTATATTCACTGTTGAGGTGAGGTGTGCAGGTGAGCTTGGCCAAGGCTCAGAGGGAGGCAGAGGCAGAGGGTGACTGAATCAGCACAAGCTGGGACAGAGACCCTGACAACACAGAAACTCATTGTGTTCTGGAGAAAGCAGAAGAGAAGAGAGTATTTTAGGAATGAGTCTGAAAGGCAGATTCTGTGAACTGAAGAATCAAGACACAGTTCTGACTTCTGCAGTGAAAGATGACAAACAAGAAATAAATGAGACCAAGACCATGGTGCAGACACCCCAGAGCTCTGTTCAAGCAGGCTCACTGCAGGTCTGTCTTGTATATTCTCAACCCCAAGAGGAGACTGAGTTTTCTCTCTATGCAAATCAGATTCTCTTACCTTGGCTCTATTTACAACCAATACCTGTGTGTGTGTGTGTGTGTGTGTGTGTGTGTGTGTGTGTGTGTGTGTGTGTGTTTTCTATCAGGGAGGCAGAAACTACACTGAGCTTGGGCTGAAACTCTGTAGGAGACAAGAAGGACTAATTACTGATCCAAACCATCACTTAGCCAGGATGTAAGTGTCTGGTTTCCTAGATGAGAGCCCAGGGATTCCACAGAAGCAGGAATACAGTGTTCCCTCACACCCAGGCTCAGGTCCATTGTGTCTGTGAGCAGATGACTGTTGGCTCCTGCTCAGACCATAACCTTAACTACTTCTTGCCTGTGCCCAAAGGCAGGGTAAGTCCTCCACTCGGGAGCAGCCCCTACCTAAGTCTCCATCTTAGCTTTCTTCTTGAGCCTCCTCAGTGGGAAGAACCCACTCTCTCAAGAGTTCTCTAGAAAGACTTGCCTCTTATACAGGCACTTTGGAATAAGAGCTAAATTAGCGAATAACACAGACAGGTCATAAATGAACTCAAATCTCATGCTGTTCCTGATACCAACCAACCCCTAACCTTTATCTCCTCTCTATCCTTGATTCCTGAGCAGCTTGGCCCATAGAGGAATATTGGCAAGTATTTGGGAAGATAAATGAGAACACTACATTATTTACTAAATTCATTTGCTATGGGGAAATCTTAGAAAATACAGAGAAAAGGTACAGTACTTTTACAGTTTTATCCTGAATTAGATAAAACATTATTATATCTGATTATTATAAAATAAAGGAGAGGTTTATTCTATATCACAGTTTTAGAAGTTCCAGTTCACGGTCAGCTGACTTCAAGGCCCAATTGTCATTGTGGAGGGTATGACAGAGGAATGCTGTTCACTTCATGCAGTGTGAGTAAAATGTACATTTCACACATTTTATAAAGTCCTCACAGGATATCTATGCACTTTACATCTTTGGAGGACTGACGCAACACAAGCTTGAAGACACTGTTACGGCTTTGGGTATAAATACTTCCACACGACTCAGAGTGTTTCTCTTTTTACTTCTACTGAAAACTAACCATGATTTCTATTTTTTGCATTATATTCTAGTGTCATTGTACTCAGAGTTTCTCTCTGAAAATGGTAGCCTCTCCCTTAATACTCTCAAATATATAGAAGGTCCAGAGAATTAATTTTTCGTACCAGGTAATGAATTCACAAATCTCTACATGGTCAGCTTTGACCTACTGACATTAGTGAATAATTAGAATAATTAAAAATTGCCTCTTTAATAATTAAGAGTTTTGGTAATCTTAAAAATTATATATTTGTCCATTGTAAAACAGAAAAGCTCTTGATTTTAAACTTTCCATGTAATCAGTCAGTCATAAAGTTTAAAAATGTAAGCAAAAATATTCTAGTTATGGGTAAATTCAGGGGAACATACAGAAAATGCATGCAAATTCAGCAATACCATGAGACTTCTGGGCACGTTGGCACATGCCTTTATAAAGCTACTGAAGAGGACCGACAAAGAGACTGAAAGTGTGAGGATAGCCTGGTCAATTTAGTGACATGTGTCACAAAATATAGATACAAAAAGCTGAGATTTAGGTAGTGCTATAGTAACACTGGGTCCTAACCCTAGTACCACAGAAAGAAAAAAAGACCATACTACTAAGTGATCAAGACTAAGGTTGAAATAATTCTAGGAATAAACAATAAAGTACCAGAAACTCAGTGGGTAGTAACCACTGAAATAGATCATCATCACATGCACAGTTCTGAGGTTCAGTCATCCAAAGTCCACAGGTAGGGCATATTCCCCATGGTACCTCTAGATGACTCCTTCCTTCCCTCTTCCTGGGTCCCAGCTGTGCACAGTGCTTGGCCCTTTTGGACATAGTGCTGCGTAAGTCCAGTCAGTGTCTCTATTTTCACATGGTGTTCCCTCACTGTGTCTCTGTCTCTCAGGGCTTGCTATGCATGCTCTTAGACATAGTGTATTAGCTACCTGACTCTCACATCACCTCATCCTAATGACATCTGAGATGACACTGTGTTTTAGAAAGATCATGTTACGTGGTATTGAAGGTTGGCATCTCACCATATCTTCTACATGGAGATATTCAAAACAAAAATTTAGAAGTCTTTCCAAATTTTTGTAGCTCTTAATACTTTAAATGTGGTATGCAATTCCTTTGTACTAAAATGAAACAGTAAAATTTAATTTATTATCATTTAAAAGTGGTTGATTGTTTTGCTTTTCTCTTAGATGCAAAAACATTATGAAGATGATTCTGTGCAAAAGAAATACATTGACCTCAGATCTTAAACCACAATCACTGTACATTTAGGAAAATGAAATAACTGCATTGTGTTTTGTTGTGAAACATCTCAAACAAAATAACTCATATGTATACTTCACTTTAGTTATGTAATATGAAGAAGAATATATCCATACTTCCAAAACTTTGACTTCATGGTCAATCAGTGTGAGTCTGCCAGAGTATTCATTGCCTGGTCATATGATCGTCTGTATTCAGGATTAGTCAAACCTCTGTTCACCTCTTGCCTTCCAATGTGGATCTCCCTGTATTGCACAGTACTGTCACTGATCATGTGATGTCACGCAGCTTCATCCTGAGGTTGGGCCCCTAAACAGTAAAGCTGGCTTTGTCATGGGAGGGAATTTGCAGACATGACAGGGACTAAGCATGACTATTACTTATGTCAAAAATCATTGTTTTGGACGTTTGGCTGCATTCTGTTGGAGCCAGTATAGAACGTGACCATCAGTGATTTCTAAAAAGCAGCCACAGATGCTAATGACGGAGCTTCTGACAGATAGGGGTTTTGAGGGTTCCAGGTTCACAAGACCCTGAGAACTGGACCCCAACATAAAAATCAACACATATCAGGGATGAGGCAGAAGGACAGAAAGGTTGCACATAACACAAGTGTGTGAAATCCACATGACCTGGGCAGAGATGGAGGGGTGATGGAAGGAGAAATAAATGTGTGCTGGCCACAGTGAGGATGTTCCAAGAGTTCTTGAGCACCTGTTGCTGCTGACACTCTTTTCCTTTTATGTTCCCTCCTCAGTGCTTATGGCCAATTGTTCTTTTGTATCATGTACAAATATGAATCTTTCCCAACACTGTCACCACCATCAGGTATAGGAGCCTGAGATAAGAGACCTGCCTGCTGTCAGGGCAGCCGAGTGCTGTGAATTCTGTGTTTTCTCATGGCAGGAAACACCTGCTTTGACCTCTGTCTCAGGCCTCTCAGCACAAACCAGCCCCCCACCACCACCACCTTGTGTACTTTTCAGGCTTTGCCAATTCTTGAGAAGGCTCCTAGTGCCCCCTAGTGTGGTTTCATGACTATTTGTATTCCGTAGTTGAATTAAGTATCTTCTGTAACATAGGATTTTAATTTCCTTGTTGTATGTTTCATAAAATAGTAATTCAATAAGCACAGTAGTTACTACACAGTGATATTCTTAAGAGAATGGCTAAAATGCTACATCCAATAGAAGTCATAGAGGCAGGAGACTCTCTCTTACAATGAAGGGGCAAACAAGAGAACAAAAGTTACTTTTGAGTGAACAAGGCAATTAGTATGTCAAATAAAGCCCATTTGTGTATGTCTTACAGAGCAAAACAGGAGACAGATGATCAGGAAGTAGGGAGAATTTTAAATAGTTTCCCAAACTATCTGTTCCTTTATTTCAAAAATATTTTAAGATACACGGTTTCCAACTTGAGTTCCCACCCAGTTTGATTTTTAAACATTATTTTTTTGGTTTTTAAATTACATTACATTTACTTTGATGACATCTGTTTATTCCTTTCCCATTTGTTGAAAGAGTGTAAAATGCTTCATTGTTGGGATCTTAGGTGTTTTCTTTAAGAACCCCTACCACACACGTCAGCACCGGAGTTATTTTAGTGCTGGCGTCTAGGGATGAGTTTTCCACATTCAGCTTGCATTTTATAGTGCTTGACAGAGTGATTTTAAAATGTGTTTCCTAGGCTTTTTAAAGTGTAGCATTCGGCACAGTTGTGAAATTGGTTCCTTAGTTTCTCTATTAATTTTTCATCAAAATCTTTCAGGATAAATGGAACACACCTCAATTTGAAAGCACTTAGTTTCAGATTTTAGTATCAGTAGGATGTGGTTAGACATGAGTTATTTGGCATGTGCTTTCCATGTTCTCTAAACTGTGTATCTGAATCCTTCCCTTTTAATTTGTGGCACAATAAGGATTATGGCTTCAGGAAAGAAATGTGTGTCTGATCTGAAATGACTGTCATGACTGAAGCGTTTGCTCTTACCCCATTTGGGATACAGAGAACCATGTAAATCTCCATTGGCAATTAACTGGCTTCCAAACAAGTCATCTGGTTCAAAAGTGGAAGGCTGAGCCTTGGACCACCACTACCTCTCTACCTCCTTTTGTACTGAGCGGTTGTCTCCTATGCAACTGAACACTCAGATAATCAGCCTTGTTCTTTCTTTTCTTCTCCTAGGCTTGTTGCCTCTTTTCAGGGCTGCAGGAAGCATTATCTCTCCATATATTTACAAATAATATTATTGTGCTATTACTTTGTTAATAACAAGGATGTCCATGGAAGCAGCAACATTAATTAATAAAGCTCACTGATGACATATATAGGTTTTAAAGCAAAGCCTTCTGACCTCATGACTTTAGACAAGAATGAGAGAGAAAAAAATATACAGGTGAAGTTACATTGGAGAAATGGAGTCACTTTCAGAGAGACAGGATGAACTCAATGACTGTACACAACAGTATAGGACAATTGGCATAGGAAATGCATACCTCTCTGTGATTTTGAGCGGGTCACTCACTATTGTCCTACATCATAGAAGGTGGGACTCTGCCTGGTACTATTGTGAACTACAAGCCCACATCTCTACAGTTGTTTCTGAGGTGGGGCATGTCCTTAAAACTGAGTTTCTCAAACGATTCATGTTGTCAAATTACTTAAAGCAAACTTTGGAGGACAGTTCTGCTTGTGATATTCCAAATGATGTCTGACTTTGTTTAAAATCCTCTGTTGTTCACAAGAGTAGAGTTCTCAGTTCCCCACCTATGATTTCCTATAAATCCCTCAAAGTGAGTTCCTATGCTCCTGAGGGGCGTCAGCTATATGGAAATCATAGCCATGTAGCCCATTAGGTCACCAGACAGTGTTTCAGGGTTTTCTAAAAGTGGTGATCAAAAACATAACTTCAACTATGTTGTCAAATAATCGGAGGTTCAGTGATTCCTGTCATGGGAAAGAATTTATTTTGCATGTTTTGCTAAAGCACACTAAGGGATTTAATAGTCAGAAACATAAATATATGCCCACAAAAAATTGAGTGCTATCTATCTATCTATCTATCTATCTATCTATCTATCTATCTGTCTCTGTCTCTCAAGAGAGAAAGGTAAGGATGCTTTGTAACTTAAAATTCATACATGTCTTTGCCTGTTTAAACAGTGGAATTTGTGAATGTATATGAAGCTATATCTTGGTCATGATTCATGGGAAAGAAAGTGACTTATTTAAAAGAAAATGGCATATTTACAAGACAAGGGCATCAGCCCTAACAATGAGTTTGACAACACTTCATGAATAAATCCACACTGTAAATAGCAGTGAGGACCTCTCACAATGCTTGGGGTACAGAGCAGGCTCAGAAGGGCCCACCTTCCTTTGTAGGTCATCTGTCTCTCACTAGTAAAACACACACACACACACACACACACACACACACACACACACACCCCACAGCATAACATAAGAACACTGTGAAGATGGAGATGATGTGAACTAGCAATCTGGGTGAAGTTCATATGTATCATGTGTGTGCACCTGACTCTGTGTGTCAAGTTCATTCTCTGGAAACTCCCAGTAAGTGACCATTGCTATTCTTCCTCGGAAAGATCACTGGTGTGGTTTAGATGCAGAATATCCTTCAGAAATCTCATGCACTCAGAGACGGGACTTTTAGAAGGAGATTAGGTCAGGAGGGCACTATACTTATCAGTGGATTCATCTACTAATAAGTTCAGCTGCTGTGTGTGATGTTAGGATTTAGAACTTGCCTAGAAGCAGGTGACTGGGGACAGGACATTGAGGGTGGATCTTTCTCCCCAGTTTTTTTCTTCACTCTCTTGAATTCCTGGATTCCACTGGATCATCACCTTTTCTCTTTCTCAGATCCTTCCATTATTTCCTGCCTGCCTTGGAATCAGCTGACTATGAAGCACCTCCATTAAAAT
Organism: Cavia porcellus; assembly: GCF_034190915.1. Taxonomy (NCBI): domain Eukaryota; kingdom Metazoa; phylum Chordata; class Mammalia; order Rodentia; family Caviidae; genus Cavia; species Cavia porcellus. Next base: position 69,801,058 of record NW_026947485.1, on the reverse strand, counting down.
ATATGATGACAAAGTTAACCTCTTTTTTTTAAGTTGTGGGTTTAAGTATTTTGTCTCCATGATGAGAAAATGACTAACACCAATAGTATTAAATATAGAAAAATGGGACAAAAGGATAAGAATGTGTATTACACTGTGAATGTACTTGTGAACAGCTCTATCAACTGTAAAATAAAATTCCTTCAGTACACTGGTGACTGAAAACAATTACATAATTCCATGCATAAACTCAAATAGATGAAATACTTCTAAGAAAATATTTGTGCCTAGGACACCATGTAATTAAATTGTAACTTATCTATTATAATAATGACACAACAAGAATCAACTAGAGACTTAAGGTGTGGGACAATCAGATTGTATTCCTCTTTTTACAGGCAGACTGACATCTGAGTGAATATCAAAGACTATCTAAAGGTGGATTGCATATATATAGGTTTTAAGGTTGGAGTTGCAGTTCTAAGGAATCTCAAAAACTCTGGCTTGAGTTTCGGGGGTAAGGGGAATCAGTGCAGGTTGCTACACAGAGCTGGAGTCAGGGGACTTCAGGGTGATATTAGCCACTCATTAAATTTTTATTGCCTTGCTTCTTGTTGAGCACTTGCATTATCACGCCAGTCATGGTATCTGGAAAGTAAAATTTTCTCAAGCAGGATCAGGAGGCTCCTTCTGACCTGTGTGAGTCAGGACAATGGGGAAGGAAGCAAGCACAAGATAGATCAGTCAGAAGTTTTGTCTCATTTCCCCTCTGGCTGAGCCCCTGTGGGTTATGCAAAGCTACTGTCACTGCCATGGTTTACTTCACAGTAGTAAACATCCTCATCTTCTTCTTGGATGTTCTGGATGGTCAGGTACTGATCCAAGCCAGAGCCTGATCCTGAGAATTGGTCAGGAATTCCATCCCCCTTGGAGCCCACAATACCACTAGTACCCACTTGCATCACAAACGGAGGGCCCTCCCCCTGGTTCTGCTGGAACCAGTCCACATTGCAGTTACTGTAGCCACTGCTCAGGGTACAGGTGAGTTTGAGTGTGTGTCCCAGGGAGGCAGATGCAGTGGGCAGCTGAGTCAGCACAGGCTGGGAGAGAAACACAGACCTCCATTAAAAATCCCATTGGGAGGCAGGAGAATTGGGAGGCTGGTGGCTAGTGTCTGGGTGTGGGCAACAATGGTCTCTATGAAGACAGTGAACATTTGTCCCATCTGACCTGTGAAGAGAAGGATGATGGTGAAGAAGAGAGGAGCCCAGGCCATGGTGGAGATGCCCCAAAGCTGAGTCCTTCAGGCCCCAAGCTGGGAAAGGGATTCACAAGCCTTTTATCCTCCCAGTTTATTACTGGTCAGGGTCTAGTTGCCCATGCAAATCTTCTCCTTACCAAAGTTAGTAGTAAGAAGGGTGGTGGCTAAGACAGATAATTTGCATGGATTTGGTTTCATACAGATTGCCTCCCCCTGGTGGCCAGACATTAACTATCACCTTTTTGACTTATTAACCTGTCTTGGTCCCTTAACTACAACCTATAAGCAGGGTCCAAGTGTGTGTACTTCAAACACCTCATCCTCCGTTTCTGAAATTTCATGTTATCACCACAATTATTTTGCTCCTCTGGTAGCCCCCACTGGGATGCAGTGGCTCCATCAGCTAATTCTGGAACCTGTCCATGATATCTTTCCCAATTTGATCTTAAATGGCAAGGTCTTGAAACCATTACTCAGTAAAAACTGTGATATGATCACTTTGGATCAAAGCTCATCCTTGACTCTTGGAGGAAAGGAGAGAAGAGGAGAGGAGGAAAGGGAGGTAGGGAGGGAAGGGGGAGGGGAGGGGAAAAGGGAGGGGAGAGGAGAAGAAAGGAGAGGAGAGGGGAGGGGAGGGGAGGGAGGAGGAGAGGAGAGGAGAGGAGAGGAGAGGAGAGAAGAGGAGAGAAGAGGAGAGAAGAGAAGAGAAGAGAAGAGAAGAGAAGAGAAGAGAAGAGAAGAGAAGAGAAGAGAAGAGAAGAAGAGAAGAAAAGAGAAGAGAAAACTTGGCCCCTGCTCAGTGTGTATTTGGTTGTTTACTGGAGACCTCTGCTTACATCATCAGCTCATGCTGAGTGTTGCCCATGGTTGTCTCTGATGACTCCCAGGGAAACGCCCAGCAACTCACCCACAGGAAAGCTATTTACTATAGTTAATGTGATTGTAGAAATTGGACCTGAGAAATGAGAATGTAAAAAGTTAAAAAGCTTAAAAAAGATAAACTTTTTATTGCTTTTTGTTCCATATTTGAGTTTACCTTCATGAAGTCCTTTTGACTACTCGCTGTGGTGACTCACTAACACTACAAAGGAAATAAATATCAGTTATGTCTTGATATTGTCACTTACTGTTTTTTGATCCTGATATTTTCCCTTCCTTCAGGTATCTATACTTTAGAAATACGTTTTCATGAAATATGTTAAGAGTGAAAATAAAGAATAAACCATGTAGCATAAAGTAGATGATGGAACACTGAGTAGGATTCATCTTTCCTCCTGCTGCTCTCAGATTCTAGGTTAAAGCCCAGTGGGGACGTATGCACTGTACTCCAGACCTAGTCTGTAATTCCATCTGGCTATGTCCCCAATCACAGCAAAGCTGGTCCACTTTGTGGAAATACCTGTCTGTTAAACTAGCTGAGCTAAGTTAGGGTAAAGGGTCATCTCTCACATGAAGATCAGCTTGCAGGCTGTGAAGGGACCTTCCTCCATGTTGGAATTACACAGTGGCTGCTGTAGCATTGGGCAGGTTTTATTAAGTACCCTGTGAAGCATGGACTATTCTGTTGCTAAAATGGATACATATGCAGTTTATTGTGAATGCACATCCATTGTGTGAAGGACTTTGAAAATGAGGGTGAGAATAATATCTAAAATAAAGGCTACAACAAATCTCCAAGACTCATTTAAGTTTTGGAGCAGGAATATATCTCAGGTAGAATCTGGGGGACTTTCCTCAACATCTTTCAGGCTTTTGACAACACATCCCACACTGCCATCTGGTGGGAGGAAATGTATTCCATCACCCTGGCAGGGATGAAAGCCAGAGAGCCAGAGTTCAGTGCTGGTATTTCCAAACAACACTGATTTTCAATCGTGTGTTTGAAGTGTGAGTTGAAGGCCTGAGCATGGATTTGATCGTGAGAGGGTTAGGAAAGAGAGCGTCAGGAGGTGAGGCTCAGATGTAAATACATCTAAGGTGAAGAAGAGCTATCTGGTGCTACTGGAGAAAAAAATATTACTGTCTGTAGTTACTCTCAGTTTTACTAAATATGACTTCCATAAAAGTATATTTTTAATGTAAAAGTAATAATAGTTGAACTAATATAAATTAAAATAGTGATCCATCCTAATGCTTTGCTAAAGCTGTTATAAAATGAGATCACAGGTGCTGTGGATTTAGCTCAGCAGCATAAGCGCCTGCCTTGCAAGCAGGCAGTCGTGAGTTCGATCCCTGGTACCGATAAAAAGGAAAAAGACAAAAAAAAAAGAGATCACAGACTGGATGACTGTAAGAGCAGAAGTTTATTGTTTCATAGTTCTGGAGGCTGGGAGCCCAGATCAAGGTGGTTGCAGGTTTGCTTCCTCTCAGATCCTCATTTCTTGGCTTACAGATGACTAGCATCTCTCAGTGTCTTCAAATGGCCTTTCTGCAGTCTATGTTCTCTGTGCCACTATTTCTTTTAATATTGTTTCATTAAACTAAGCCTCCACTTTTAGTGTTTCATTGAATCAGTATTATTTCTTTCAAGCCTTTGTCAGCGAACAAAGTAACCTTAAAACCTGCGGGTTTTAGAAAAGAATTCTAGAAGACAAAATTTAGTCAGTAACACTCTGTGCAGGAGCCAGCCTGCTAACTGACCTTGGTGTACAATGAAGAATTAAAGAGAAAGAGACAAACTTAAAATCAAGGGGGACCAGGGACCCCCATCTCTAAAGGGCAAGCACTCTGAGAGTCTAAAAATAGCCTGTATTTGTTAGTAAAACAAGAAAATATAGCAATCACTTAATCCAAATTTCAAGATACTAAATGATTAACAAGGAATATAACAACTTCATATATAATTTTTTGTTGAGCCTTGGAAGTCCATGTTGTTCTGCCCCACGGGTTTATATCCTTTTTTGTTTTTTTAAAATAAAAATAAAAAATAAACAATAACAACAGTGATAATTTCAAAACAAAATAATTAGAAATTAACACTAGTTAATATATGCACATTACTTTCAAAGTAGTTGTTCAGATTACAAGATTTACACATAAGAAAAATCAAATAACCAAATAATGAAAGCACACACTGTTCTTTCTGAGGTAGCATTTCAAAGACTTCTCCAAGTAGTAAATTATGCCAATTTAGGAGAACTGTTTTATCTCCAGGATAACATTTATGGTAGGATTGAGACTGCAGGAGTGAAATTCCTTCAGCAGCAGTCTCTATTTACTTAATTAGTGTTGGTTCCAAGGTGTCTTCAATGTGGCCTATCTTGCCCTTTGAGTCTGGCCTCACAGGCTACTATAGGCCTCAGCCAGGACCAGTGATTCATAGAGATTCATTTACTGTGAATCAGCTCCTGTGACCAGGCAAGGGGCCGAGGCCTAAGACAGACTCATAGATAAACGAAGAAAGCCAATTAGTTTTAAGTCCTGCTCAGAGCCATTTAATAGTGGTCTCCAATACTTCTCTACACATGATTGTGGCACTTTCCATTTTTTCAGGATTTTCTCTATTTCAGAAGCTGCACTGATTGGTGGTACCCTTCTCTTCCTCTTCAGAGAGCTGCTCAGCTGCCATTCTCACTTGCTCAGCCAGAAGCTGAGTTCCTCTGTAGACAGTTCCTCTGAGAGCTCCTCCACCAGTTCCTCAACATCACCACTGTCCACTTCAAGCCTACAGACACCACTATAGTGACAGTGTCATCAGCCACAGAGTCAGTTGAAGGCTCAGGCTCCTCTACACAGCCTTCAAAGTCTCTCCCCTGTATAATTTTAGATCACACTTTCTTCCAGGCAGATCTCAGTGTCCTTAAACTTTGGCCTAGGATTTCTCAATTAACTCCGCACAGGAAAGGAGGTTGTAATGTTCCTTCCAGAACTCTGCAATAAATAAGGGTTAAATCTGCAATAAATAAGCCACGATGTGGTGATTTTACACTCAGGAGAGAAAATTTAAAAGGGGTTGGGGAAAAAAATAGAGAAACAGAAGATGAGGAAGAGATTAGAAACAAGACTGAGGGACAAAAAAGATTACAGAAACTTTGGGAAACTAGTACAAAAGACAGGAAGTAGAGAAGGAAGAAATAAGAAAATAGCAGACCAGCAGCAACAAAAAAACTAGGAACTGTTCACATTCATATAAAAAAGGACAAATGATTAAGAAAATAAAGCAAAACAAACAAGAAAAAAGGAAAATAAGAGAAAAAAATATCCACCTCAGGGTGTGTCTCTGCTGTCACTGGTAGACAACATGGACAAAGTTGATTAACTCCAACAACTCGATAGTGGACTTACAGTGGGATAATGGATAATCTCAAGGAGCCTGCACCTTTAGTTCCACTGAAGTTCAGACTGATTTCCAGTCATGAGGCTGGAACCAAAACTATTCCAAGGCAGGGTGGCATGGCAGAGGGACATCACAGAGGAGCAGTGCATGGCTGTTAGAACCAGCAGTTGCCCTGGGTTATGAGCTCAGTTGATCCATCTTCAGGATGGCTCCTGGCCAATTGTTCTCTCCTGCAGGATGTCAGTACTCAAATAACTCGCCAGCCACTGCAGTCCATCATGCCACTGCCCCATTCCACTGCTGTGTTTCTCCATGCAGGCCTCTGGGGTCTCCAGTAGTCATTGTGGTTCTGCCAGTTCAAGTCACTTCTACAAGGTGAGTCTGGACTCAAGGAGAAAGTACAGCTGGCTGTCTTCTTCTTCATTGAAATTTCTCTCTTCACTCTCTCCATGGGCTTCAGTTCTCACTGCAGATTCTGCTGGTTCTGGGGACCCACTTCACTCCTGGTCTTCTTTATATTGCTATGTTCCAGTGTCTGCACATCAAATCCCGGAGAGGCTCTTTTTCTGCCATTCACCACTCAACCATCCTCCAGGAAATTTCAAGGATTAAATCTCTATCTGATGCCATCTGAAAGCTCTTCAGGAACAGTTCCTTGATGAACAGCTTCTAAAGTCATCTATAACCTGCTGGCCCATAGGCTGCAGCAGAGCAGTTGTATTAGGTCAGAGGAACTCAACTGAGCACCATTGGAATTCTTCAGCCAATTCCTTTTCCAAATCTGCTGGGTAAGCAGAAGCATTGTCCATGGAGGCAAGCTTTGAATGGTAAAAGTCTGTCCTCTAGATTTAATGGTAGGACAGAAAGCCTCCCTGATCTACTCAAGAAATACTCTTGTTACCCAGGTTTTTACATAACTCTTAGCCTACTTAACATGACTTTATGTTTTCTAAACATTAAGTAGGTCTCAGAGTAATAAAACCAGACAGGTCTGATCTTGAGGTTGTCACTCACATTGACACATAGCAATAAGGTTAGCCTATACTTCATATAAGCTTTGTGGCATGGTATTTTCTTGTCTTCTTGGGTAATGTAGTGCATGTTCTCCTAGGCACTTTCTTTAAATATAGTCCAGTTTCATCACAGTTGAAAATTTGATGGGAGCAAAAGCTATTTCTCTAATCATTTCAAAGTGGTGTATGTGGTTTTCAGCAACCCTTTCATGGAATACCTTCACAAGATCTGCATTTACTTTTATGGCCCTAGCTTTTTCACAGATTATGGACTCAGGCTATAACCTGTCATCAGCCTTTTGTTTTTGCACATTATCAATAGCCTACCTCATCTAGCACTGTTGAGTGTGAGTTACTAATTTGAGTTACACTTTTTAGCAATACTAGCTTCCTTATACAAATCTATTTTCTGGAAAATTGGTGAGATCTTGGATTTCGACATGCTGTGTATATTAGCAAGACTGGTCATATGAATGCCACTCTCATAATTCTTCATGATTTCTTTCTTCTTTTTAATTGTGATTGTTTTCTTTACCTTTTTCTTCTTAGCTTCTTTTCCAGCTTTTTGGGGCCATTTTGATAATAGTAATTGTAGTGATTATATAAAGAACTGATGGAAATCAAGCTATAATATGATTTTGGTCAAAGTTAAATTTAAAATTCCAGTCATAACTCAAGTGTTTCATTTGTAATGTCTGTCATAACTTGAGTGTTTATTGAACCTAGTTGGAATATAAAAGGACAGAAGGAAGGTAGGCTGCTGTTTGCTGCTCTGCTGCCCTGCCTGCATGGCAATGGACTATTTCTCCTTTGCAATGCTCCTATGCCATGTTACTCTCCCTTGGAGGAAACAACTATAGTCTGAAACTTCTACAAACTGTGAGCTGAAATGAACTTTTCCTCCTTCAATCTGTGAGTGTCAGGTATTTTGTCCTAGCAATGAGAAAGTAAGCAAGATAGACGGTCTATACAATACCAAGATAAGAAGAAAAATTAAGAACCTCACTGCAAAAGTGTAATGACTGATAAGGGATATTGAAGGATGTCAATAAAACAGTAATTTGGAAATAAGAAGTTGTTTTAAATGAACTGACAAAAATGAGCACGTTATTTTAAGTAAATTCAGATCCAAATGTCACAACAAACCAAACAGCTGTTTATTGCAAAGATTATCATGGATTTATATGTTTAATATATATTAGTATACATAATTAATAAGAAGAAATTAAAAGCCCAAATAGAATTGAACAAAGATAAAATAGAGAATTCATATTAAATAAAGAAATACACTGGTAAACAAGTAGGGATGTATTGAAACATTCATTCAAGCTACAAAAAATACAAATGAAAGCATCAAAGTATTTTGATAATGAGATTATGAGGCATTCACAAGGGTAAAGAGTTGAAAAATCATGAAATTAATTTTAAAATGTGGCCATGTATACATTTAATATGTTTGATACATTTCAATTTTAGGAAAACTATCACAAAAATCATTCAAAATAAAGATTTTTTTTAAAAATCTGGTATAAAGATGCCCATTCATGCTTTATCTTATACAATGCAAGGTGAAAAGTGACCTAAATACTCATTTCACACACACACACACACACACACACACACACACACACACACATGCATTTCTTTATTAATTTTCTCATTGCTGAGGCAAAATTCCCAACACCCAAAGTTAAAGGAGAAAAGATTTATTTTGGCTCATGGTTTGTAGAGGCATAAATTCATAGTTGAATGGCTCCAAGGCAGGGTGGCATGGCAGAGGGACATCACAGAGGAGAAACGCTCTGCACCAAAGCCCAGCAGGCAGAGGCAACCAGCAGTAGTGACAACAGCAGTCTTCTTTCTGAACCTTATATTCCCTCCCAAGTTGGGGAGCCCTTAATCCCAGCATGGTACCCTTAATTTCAGTATCAAATCTTCAGTCCTAGCATCTCACACCCTAGGGTCTAGCAGCCTCTGAAAACTACCACCTGTAACCACTTGAGACTGTGGGTAGACATATTCTCTCTCTCTCTCTCTCTCTCTCTCTCTCTCTCTCTCTCTCTCTCAAAAATATATATACACAAACATACTTGTACACCTTCTCTTAATGAAAGTAACAAGATAAAATTTGCTTACAAAGAGTTTGTAATAACAATGCAAAATATCTATGTTAATATGTGAGGAAAAACAGTAGATTTGTGACAGCATAGTATTAACTACATAAAGCAAATGTGTTGCTGTAAAAAATGTAACAAAACATTAAGAGTGGCTATCTTGTAATGATAGAAATTAGGTGAGTTTTTTTACTTTAAGCATTTATGTATTTTACAAACTTTCTATATTAAAATTTTTCTGTATTTGTCTTACAATGAAAGAAACAAAATGAAGTATTTGTTTCGTTTTGTTTTATTAAGCAGGGTAATAAGGCAGAAGATTGAAGATCTTAGTCATTGTTGCCTCTTTTTCAGCAGGAAGTTTGCTGCTTATCAAGGACAAAGCAAGCAGTCACATGTTGGGAAGAACAAAGTTAACTGGCTAAAACAAATGATATTGAGAATCTCTAGAATTCTGTATTTCTTCAAAAATATCTCATATTTCTGAAATTTTACTTCAGAATATTTTTCTTTTCTTTTTTATTTTTAGAGAGAGGATAAAGCAGAATAAAATGAATCAAAACAAACCAGTGTAAGAGATACAGGACATCAAAATATTACCAAATCAACAATAGTTACCATATGCCTCTTAATGCCTTTAAAATAGCTGCAGATAACTTCAGACATAGTAAAAGTCAAATAGAACAGAATAGAATAGAAACAATAAAAACAAAACAATGAATGCAATAAAGGACTTTAAAACAAGCCAATTGTAAATCCAGAATGGCTATCATAATATATCTTGTTATCTTTGAAATAGTTGTTCCTGCCATCAGATTTGACATAATCAAACAAAACAAAAGAGAATAAAACCCAACCCAACCAAACAATGGAAACAATATAGGACTTCCAAAACAAGACCATAGGGAATCAACAATGGCTGCAACCATCAGAAGGAGATGCCCCCTAGATGCCACATTGCATACTGCTGTCCTCTGAACCTGTGATCAGATCACTGACACAAGACCTGCAAGGTCAGTGAAACACCAAAACACGGCAGGCATCCAATTGCATTTCATCTCCATAGCTGTCATCACAGCCTGTTTCTCTGGATAAGCTGGTCGCTTACAGGGGTAGGGCGGGATTGGTACTTCTGGTGTGCCAGCTTGTGCCTCAGAAGGGGCAAGGGCCTGACTGTTTCCAATCCGCCAGTAGCCGGCGGCGTATGGTGCTGGTTCCCAGATGGAGTTTGCTTCCTGGTGTGACCTTCTTCTCTCTACCTCCAGTTCACAAATGGCATTGATTCATGGGGAGAGGCTGGGGTCTGGCTGTTCCAGTCAGCAGCAGCCCATGCGTGGTGCTGGTTCCTAGACTGGATTTGCTTCCTGGTGTGGCCTTTTTTTCTTTACCCCACATCTGCAAATCTTCAGAATATTTCTAAGAAAAGAAAAAGGGACTATAAAGGGAGCAACAGATGATTTTAAAGTGATAGGAAAATACATGGCAAACAACTGAATTCTAACTTTGTTTTATCCGTTTTTTCTACTTATTGATTTCATATTAGAATCAAAAAGGTATTAAGAAGATCACATGCATTAGAGTAGTTTTTCCAATTAACCACAACAGACTTCTTAAGGAAGAAAATAAAAGGGGGAGAAACTCCATTCAGGACTTGTTCCACTGAAGTATTTAAATTCTGTGAGTGGGATCTTATCTCTATTTTGTGTCATGTACAAAGGGCAGCTCTGATAGTACATGCTCAATTTTTATCTCTTGAAAGGACTTAGAAAATTTTCTGCTAACATTTTATTAGATTTTAAAGTATAACCAAATAACCAAATAAATAAATAAAGATGGACTTCAGTTATTAGAATTATGATTATTTTTCCTTCAATTTGAATCAATCACTGTGTGTTGGGCCCTCTGCTACACACTGATGATATGAAGAACAGGTGCAGAGTCCTTCAAGCTATTTGCACTTGTGCTCAGGGGTGAAAATTCTTAGGATAATATTACATAAAAGCAATTGTTTTGTTTCTACAAACAAAACTGAATTTGACCCCTATACTTTCTGGGGTAAATATCTGAGGAAGCCATGAGTCAAGTTTGGTGATATCTGCCAAGAAATGAAGATGTTTGGACTTTTAAAAAAAAAATAGTCTTCCGGGTTTACAGAAATAGATTTTGAATTTCCTTAATAGTAGCAAATATTTAGGATTCCAATGCTGGCCAGCTAAGGCTAAACGTTAGGTCAGATCATAGTTAAGGTACATGGCTTTTAAAAGCCTGAGAATATCCAGGATAATTATGGCTCTGGGCATTTTATCTTTGCCCGATGATGACGCTGTAGTTAGCTAAGGCCAAAAAGCAGGATCTTTAATATAGATGCAGCTTTTTCTCCAACACGCTGATATGACTTTGAGCTTTGTTCCTTTTTGTTTTATGTGGCAGTAATTCATTACAATCTAACAGAACTCATCCAGGCCAGATATGTTATCCTCATTACCATTTCATCACATGGAAAGGCAAATATTCTATGTCATAGTCAAGTTTTTGTCATTCTTCATCATTTTTGTTACTTCAAACAATAAGCTACAAATGTGATGCCATGGAAATCTCCACCTGTGTGGTTAACCCATCACACATAGACCCCTTCTCCTTTTGAGCTCTTGACTCTATCCCCAACTTACTAAACTTTCAGCGTGCATCTCTAACTAACAGCATCTCTTTGGTGTCAGAAACTGTGCAAAAGAATGGAGACTTTTTGGTAGTGCGTCTCCCTATTCAATGGAATCTGGGTTTTTTTCCAACAATAAATTTGTCCAAACCATTATAAACACCCTCTGTTATGTGGGCTACATTAAGAGATTCATAACTACTTTCTTCACATTCATTCTAGTCTTGTTATACTTCACCCTTTACACAGCAGCCAAATAACGTGTAATGTGCATATAAGACCATATCATGCCTCTCAGTAAAACTTGGAGTAGTGTCCAGTTCCTTGGTTTAATTCCAAAGGCCTTCCATTGTCTGACTTGTGCTTGCCTCTTTTGCATCAGGCCACATTTCCTATCACTCATTCATGGTGCAGCCACTCTGCCACACTAAAGTTTTGCAAGCTTTTGGAACTTCATTGTGTAGTATGTTCTTCATGCCTATCCCCAAACACTATGTTTCTCTATCCTCTCTCATCCCCCTTAATTGTCCAACACACACACACACACACACACACACACACACACACACACACACGCACGCATACACATCCCATCAACTAGTTAATGGATTCATTCTTCGGGCAGTTTAAAAATCACTTCCTCGGGCAAATATTGTGAAGAATCTCAATTTCACAATTAAACTGTGAAAACTGCCCTGATCTGTTTCAAAGTGGTGTTTGAATCAGGATATAAATTAATTTAGATTTTAAAAGAGAAAAAAATCCTATCCTTTTTAAATAAATCTTTATCCAAAGGGTTATAAAATTTGTGTTCTTTCCTAGGAAAGCAAAAAAGACAATATTTGGGAAAACTTAAAATTTTAGTTATTTATTTTATAAAGTTTTATGAGCCTAAGATGGATTATAATTTAGAATGACTAATTTATACATTTTAAAAATTCATTTAATGTCATTTACACTTATATATCTGATTGCACGTTTGTGGGAGACCTCGTACTCTTTGGCACTAGTCATATAATAGATAATAAAGAATAAACACTCATTCTTAAACAATCTTAAAATTAGAATGAATAACTTCTTGATCGTTTAAGAACTTATTTTTATAATTAAATTCAGTAAAGATACACTGTGGAAAACACAGTATGTATGTTAGTGAAAAAGAATGTACATACTATTTAAAGCTTTATTTCTGAGTTACTAAAAATTTTAGACTAAAATTTGCAGCTATCTAAAATAGCAGACATGCCAAGCTTTATAGAGGCAGTGGGTGGAAATGGAACTCGTTGCACTCATGTTTGGTGGGAATTTGCGCATCCTGAGTCTACGTCCATACAGCAGAATCTCCTGCCACACAGGTCAGGCAGCGCCTGCCTGAGGCTCGCCTCACAGGAATGAGTCACCGTCAGGCATTATCGACACTTACACAAGCAACTTTACTCCTGTGTTTGGTCAATCTGTGTTCTCCTACTCGATTCAACTTTTCTTTAGATTTATTAATACTTTAACATATATTTGTTCATGTATATTTCTTTATTGGCAATACTATGTTTAAGACACTTTGTAAGTTCCATTCTGAGCCAGTAAATACAGGACTGACATTTGAACTATCAGGGCAATATGATTTCCAGGTTCAGTGGGAAAATTTCATTACAGCCTTTAGGAACAAACACCAGATACTTTAAATACAACCCTGACTAGTCAGTTTTATATTTTTTCACTGACTTTAAATACAACCCTGTCTAGTCAGTTTTATATTTTTTCACTGCTTTTTGTTCTTTTTGTAATTTATTTCTGACAGACAGCTAGTTTATTGTTACAGTAACATTATTTTTAAAATTACTCTATGCTGAGATATAAAACCTGAGTTTGTTTAATCAAATATTTGAATCTGGAAAAGGAAATTATCAATATTACAAGTTTTATTCTTATTTATTAATCTACAAATCCTCAGCTCTCTTGTTTTGAGGATTCATGATAGTATTTAATATCCTCTTCTTGCTCATGATTCATTTTGAACAAACTATTCCAAATTACTTTTTTCCTTTATGAAGCTAGTTCTCTACCCTTAAGTAATGAAAAAATGAAATTATATTATAATGAAAGAAAAACCTTAATTAACATTATGTAGATAGATTACATTTCCTAGTGCATGACGTAAAGTTCATGAATGACTTGGCAGCACAAAATATATGGTTGAATAAAGATATTCTTCTGTTCCAATATAAAATAAACAGATATGTTGAGTCAGCTGGTTTAGGCATATATAGTAATTGATACTCATTTTGTTTTTCATTCTTATTACTCGTTTCTTATCTCTTCTGCTACATTATAAATCCAAGAAGAAAGCTCTATCCACCACTTCCATTTTTTGATGCAGGGCCACTCTGTGCACTCCAAGCTGGCCTGGAGCTGATATGTAGGCTGTCCCTCAATTTACCATCCTCCTGACCCAGTTTCCCAAGTGCTAGAACTGTGAGTGAGCTTGTTCACTTTTATCATGCCTGAAAGCAGGTGTACACTGTGTTCCCTTCGGCACCACATACACAAAAGCATATGCACGTATAGCACACATCAGTATTTGTTGAATTAACAAAGAGTAAGTGTGTTTATTTCACACACTTAGGAATTAAGAAGACAAAAATGAGGAATTTTCTGAAATAATCCATCTGCCTGGCTTCTTGCCTCTGATCTCAAATCCCTCTCATTCAAATTCAGTATTGTCACCCGTCTCCTTTCTAAATCTTGCTGGAAAACCAAATTTGATCATACAAATTTTTGGTGACATCCTACTACTTAAAAGCTACAATCCAAACTCCACTACCTGATACATGATGGCTTCTGAATTCTGCCTGTTATTTCTTTCAGTCTTCTCTGTGGCCACTCTCTGCACCTCTATTACCTAACCAATTGCAAGTCCAACATCCACCATGTTCTTTCATGCTCCACAATTTTGTTTATGCTGCACACTGCTTAGAATATTTTTCTCAAAGTCATCTCATTAACACCTATTCAGCAAATCCTTCTTATTTGTTTACTTGATATTGAGAACTGAGTCTGAGTTCTTTGCACTGAGCTACCTCCCCAGCCCATTTTTTATTTTGAGATAACTGTCTCACTAAGTTGTTTAGTTGTCAGGCTGGACTCAAACTTGCAATTCTCCTTCCTCAGCCCCTCAGAGTTCTGGGATTATAAGCTTGCACCATCAGGCCCAGTAACAACACTTTGTTTTTCATCTCTGGTGCCTCAATAAAGCAAATCACGCTACCTTTGATGTTTTCCTGTACCAGTGTGTAGTTATATAACAAGAGTACTTGTTAGTGTAATTATTGGTGTCCATGTCTATGTTTTCCACTTGGATCCACACACTGTAAAGGATCCACTGATGTTATTTTCTGTAACCTCAGATAATTTTCACCCGCTAATAGCAGATATTGTAATTTTGAAGCATGTGAGGGCTTTGATACACTGTTATTGGCTTGAAGATGGAGAAAGCCGTGTGCAAAATAAGCAATGGTGACCCCAGTTAACAATCAGTCAAGAAACATGAAGCTCACTCCTACGACTGCAAGGAACTGGATTCTACCAACAACCTGAGTGAGCTTGAAAGTAGCTTCATTCCCAGGTGCTCAGGATAGCTGACACCTTAACTTTAGCCTTATGAGATCTTACTCAGAAAACTTAGCTGAGCTGGAACCAATTTCTGACCTGCAGGACCTTTAGCTCATATATGTATGTTTGTAAACTATTAGGTATGTATGATTCATTATACAATGATAGAAAAATTATAGGACCATGACACAGAGGCTACCAAACTCTGCCAAGAAAATTTGAGAGAATATTAGCATCTCTCTCCACATATATGTTCCTTACATACATATATATATATATATGACAAGTCAAAGTAAAATCATTTACACCATTGTTATTTTGTGAATATTTTAAGCTTCAATAAGCAAAATTTAGCACTAATGTTTATGTAGTTCTCTTGAATGAGTCAAGAAGCATTTTAAAATTCTAATTAAAAAACTCAGTAGAATTTAAGCAATATTTTCATGATATCATGGCTAAAAATCTACTGAGCATCCTACTTTGAGTTTGGACTTCGAGGAAGATGTCAGAGTGGTAAGCAGCAAAGAAAGACTCTAATATTTGGTGTCCAAGCACTGGAATATAGCAATGTGAGAAAGAGGAAGGAAGTCAGTTCCAGGACCCAGGAAGGATCTGAAGTGTGAATTAAAGCCCATGAGAAGGGTGAAGAGAGAAACTTCAAGAAAGAAGAAGGAGGAGACATATGGCACTTTATTCCTGAACCTAGACTCACTGCATGGGAGGGGTGATTTCAAACTTCAGATGCACAGTGACTGCTGGCAACACCAGCAGCCCAGATGGAGAAACACACAGTGGAATAGAGCAGTAAACACAGTGAAATGCATGAGCTGGTGAGTTACTTGGGTTCAGATCCCACAAGAGAGGGTGATTGGCTGGGAGCCATCTTGGAGAGTGGTCAACTAAGCCCCAGACTCAGAGTGGCTACTAGATTCATATAGTGGCTCCCAACTGACTTCAAACTACAGAGGATGCAGGGATTGCTGCAGGCTGGGCAGGTCTGGTTCTCGGCTCGAAGCTGGAAGACAACCTGAACTTCAGTGGAAATAGAGGTGGAGGCTCACTAGGATTTATCCACTACCCAGCCCAGAACTGCTGCTGGCTTGCTGGCAGTGTTCAATATAGATCTGGACTCTGCCCATATTGTCTACTTCTGGCAGCAGAGAAACACCTTGAAGTGGATTTTTTTGTTTTCTTTTCTTTTTTCTTTATTTTTCTTTCTTGTTTTGTTTGTTTTTATGTGATACCATGTTTTTCTACAAAGTATTGTTTGTCCTTGTTTTTATATGAGATGAACATGGTTTTTAATGTTTTTGTAGTTGTTCTGTTCTGATCTTGTATTCTGAACCAGCTTTACCAAGTTTCGTGATCCTCCTTTGTCCTTCAGCCTTGTTTCTAATCTCTTCCTTTTCTTCTGTTTCTCTATATTCCCCACAAATCTCTTTTAAAATTTTTCCCCCAAGGGTAAATTGCCATATTGAGGGTTTATTTACTGCGTACAATTTTTTGGTTCATTTTAGATTTTGTTATATAATCACTAATATAGTGCATATAGTTAAAGGTGGCAATTAATAGTAATCTCAGTCATTTTCTAAACTGTATTTGATGCTATTGTTATTGTTGATTGTACCACTTTAGCCAAAGTGGCATAATTGTTCTAACCAACTATTCTTCCTAGTATACCAAGACTGAGATTCCCTACGGGTCGTAAAAAATACTTTAGGCCAGTAACAACTAGGGACTGGGCCAAGTAGCTACTTCTCATCCCCAACAAACTGAAGAGATAGGATCATAAAACAGACTGAAAACACAAACGTCAGGTACATCTGGAAAACACTTGAAGGTACTAAGTACTATAATAATTCTACTCACCATAAGCAATTTACAAACATCAATTCGGAGTTAAATTTTAAAAAATACAAAATGAAAAGTCACTTAAACAAGATGCAACCTCAGAGATCCAGTTCACCAAAGATGAACTCCGGTGGCAATGAGGTGAAACAGTCTGAAAGACATCCACCTGGACTCTCTGAGATGGTAACAGCAGAAGTAACAAAACAAATGATCAAGGCTCTAGAAAAAATTAAATCAGAAATAATTTCTCAGATAATACAGAGATGGTGATCATAATGAAAAACATGCTTAGTGACTCTAGAGCAGGTACAGATTTTTTTAAAAAAGAGAGAGGAGCTTAGGAAAATGATGGAAACCATGAATGCCAACATAGAGAAAGAATGGAATCCATAAAACAGATTCAAATAGATATCCAGGATATTAAAAATTCCATTGGAAGTTTGCAATACAGAATGAGCCAGTGTGAGAACAGAATCTTAAATACAGAAGGCAGGATCGTGGCAAGTGATCATGAAAAAAAGATTTCTTAAAAACAGAAAGAGAATGTGAGTAATCAATCCAGCAGCTGCCAGACAATGCCCCCCCCCAAAAAACCCAATAACATGAGATTGATTGGAATCAATGGAAAAAGCAGGATACAGCAAAAATGGCATAAAAATCCTACTCACAGACTTCATGGCAGAAAATGACCCAAGCAGGAAAAAAAAGAGAATTTTACAAATAGTTAAGCGAGACATACAGAACTCCAATTAGCCATAATAAAAAAAAATCTATAGCAAGGCACATAATAGTGCAAATTCCAGAAATTCAACAAAAGAACAAAATATTAAAAGCTGTTAGGGAAAAGAAACCAGTCACCTATAAAGGGGAAGGGAGAAAAAATGTAAGTTAGTTATATTATTAGTGTCTCTTAATTCATAGAAAAGGAAAGTTTGTAATATCTATTGAAGAAGGTTTTATGCTCATATGTTTTACTCTGAGTAACTACTTTAAAGATAAAAATATGCAATGTATTATTATTATTCTCCTATTATCTTGTTATGAAATTTTGTTTTACCTATTCCTATAAAATAAATAAATGAATGAATGAATGGTGCTGGAAATACTGTCTTTTCACAGAAGTTTAAAGCTAGACCTATATTTTTCACGTGTACTAACTAAAATCAGACTGGTTCAAGATCTAAATATTAAAATAGAAAACATTAAATTTGCTGGAAAATATAATAGGCAGAGCTCTTGAAGACATAGGTGTAGGCAAAGATTTTATGAACGAAACTCCATCACACAGGAACTTTCACAAAGAATCAACAACTTGGATCTCATCTCATTAAAAAGCTTTTGTACATCAAGAAGAAAACACCAACAGAAAGAAGAAACAACCTGCACTGTGGGAGAAAATGTTTAACAGCTGTGTCTCAAAGAATTACTACCAAGAACATGGAAGAACTCAGAAAAATCAGATCCCTCAAATTTAAAGACCACATTGAAAAATGGGTATCTGGTATAGACATTTCTTTGATAAAGAAATAGAAATAGCACACAAATATGTGAAAAACTGTCCAACATCATTGGTCATTTGAGAAATGTAAATTAAAATAACACTGAGATTTCATATCACCCCTGAAAGAATAATGGTATTATCAAGAAATCAACCACTAACAAATGCCAACAAGGCTGTAAGGAAAAAGGAACCATTCTACACTGTGGATGGGAGTGTAAACTGGTTCCATCACTGTGGAAATCAGTGTGGTGATCCCTCAACAAAATAGAACTAGAGGTTCCATTTGACACAGCTATTCCTCCCCTTGGTATATTCATGAAATAATTAGAATTATATCACAATAATATATGCATATCCAAGTTTATAGCAGCACAGTTTGTAATAGCTAGATCTTGGAATCAGACCAAATGCTCATCAACTGATGAGTGGATAAAGAAGATGTGGGATTTTTAAAATACAGTAGGATACTACTCAGCCATAAAGAAGGAAAAGCCTGAGACATTTCCAGCTAAATGAATGAACCTTGAGGCCACACTCCTGAGTGAAATAAATTGGACATTCATGCATGAATACTGCATTATTTCTCTGGTGCAAGACACTAAAAGTGTAAATAAAGGCAAAAATGTATTATAAATATTGTGCAATAGGAAGAAAATGCTCAAGTGGAAAGGAGAACTGGGGTGTGGGGTGGGGAAAAGGAACGAAGGAAAAGAAGGAAAAACTTTTGTAAATAAGGAGGAGGAGAAGGGTTGAAGGGAGAATAGGAGAATGGGAAGAAAAGAATGAAGTTGTATTATGCACAGGTACAAATTTACTATAATGATTGTGATTGCTATGTCTACCTAAAATGTACTGATAAACTTAATTTTTTAAAAAAGAAGTTTTAACCATCCCATTTTTTTCACTGATGTTTGGTACTTGTCAAAATAGTCCCATAAATATCTTTAAATGACTTACATTTCATTTAGTTACCTCAGAAAATTACTTTGTGAAATTGATACTTACAATTTTAACTATGAGAACAATTTCTTCATGCTACACTTTTGTCTTATTTCACCAATCTTACTCTTAATCTTAAAAAGATTAAAAAGCTTTGCTTTGGTGTTTTATAATTAATACAATGCACTTTGAAATACATTTAATATATGATAAATGATTACACTTCTTGTACCTAGTAGCCTTAACTACATCTGCAATTAAAGCTCACAAGATGCTGCAGATAATCAGAAGATCAACAGTACTCATTTTGAAAATCTTTACTCAAAAAAGATGAAAAATTCAGAACAAATGTATATATTTCTAGATACATATGAATTACCAAGTCTGAGTCTAGAAGGTGTAAAAATTCTAAACAAATCAGTCAATGAAATTCAACAAGTAATTTTTTAAAATCTGCCAATGAAGAAAAGCCCAAGTTCTGATACATTCACTGCTGAATTATACAAGAACTTTGGAGAAGATCTAGTGCCTGTAGTCCTCACATTCAAAAGCCTTTGGAGCACAAGAATAATTTTGTCATCAAGGTACATAAAAATGGGTCTGTCAGATCCATATTTATTTTTTCAGAATATTTCTATTGATTAATTATTAATTTTAACTTTATGAGTTTTATTAAATAAGAGTACTTAATAGGAAAAAATATCAAAATAATAAAGGATTGAGGTTTTTTGTCGTTTATAAAAAAGCATCAAAACTTTCAACCTGAACTGATTTTTGCTCAAAAAAATCTGAAAAAGAATGTCAGAAATAAATTATTATATGAACTACAATGAAAATAATAGTACTCTACAAAAACAGTACTCTTTACCTCAATTTTCATATGTAAGGCAGGCCACACACATGACAATAGCACAACCCATACACATACATCACTGACACTGACAGCATATGTCTTTTGCTTTCCTGTCCTTTTTGTAGGACATATGTCACATCACAGTGGCCCTACTGCTTTTTCAGAAAGTTCTTACTATATCATATACTGTGTAGTGAATGGGAACATAAAATATCAATAAAATAAAATATTTCATTTTTACTATATATTGTACATTTAAAATAGACATCAATATTTTCACATCAGCTGTATATTTGCTTACAAAACCTAAAAGATAACATCAGAAATAAATTGCTATATGAACTACAATGAAAATACCAATAGAGGGAAGGAGCAAAATGACAGATAAATAACAGCAGGCTACAGAGGCTCCCTGAGATAGTCAACTTAGAATTGAACATAATACAGCATGGGGAGTCCCGAACAGAGGGAGATGAATTCTCGTCCAAGAAGAAACTAAGGTAAGAAGAGCCAATCAAACACACAGTCCCAGTGCTACTACTGGAATAGCTGAAGGTTCAGTGCTCCTGCTGCAGTGCCCAAATCCAAGCAGCAGTGACTTACTGAGCTGTCTGAAATCCCACCACTTCAACTCACTGGAAACACACTTGCACTGAGGACAGGAGTCGGCGAGCCAAATGGAGAGCTGAGCTAGCAGGGAACCTGCATTGACCTGGGGTGAGTGACAAGAATAAAACCATTCCATAGAGAAGAAGGCTCCAATAGACAACATTCTGGGACTGGACAGGCCTGGCAGGAACAAGGGGCAGCAGTGACTTCAGTTGTTCCTTTACCAAACAGGATTGGTGGAGTGAGCTTGGCCTGGCTCACATGACTTGGATGAGACCCAATAGGTTATCCAAAATCAATTCCCGATGGTGGTTGACATACACTAATGCAGTGAAGGCCCCAGCAGGTTCACTAACACAGAGAGGAGGGGCCCACATATGCTGCCTCTGTTTGCAACTCACTAGCACACTGCAGTGAGAAGGGTCATGTAGCTAGCATGCTTCAGAAGAATTGTAACCAACAAAGAAAGAAACTGGGGCCTGCTGGAAGAAACAAAAAGATGGGGAGAGGAAGCAACAAGAATAAGTCCCCAGGTCCCAACCCTGAGAACATTGACCCAGGACAGGTAAACACAAAAGAGAATTAGGACAGCAAACATGCAATATCAGACACAGCACCAGTGGACATAGAGATATCTTCAGGATCTCATAGACAAGTTCAAAAGGGAAATATTTAGCCAAGTAAAGCAAGATATAAGAAGATTAATAAAAGAGATGCTAAGCACCCCTCAGGAAGACATAGACAGAAGGGAGGAACTCAAAGGAGAGAACCATTTGATGAAGAATATAAAAAAATATAGAATACATGAAGCAGATTCAAAGAGATTACCAGGAAATTAAAAACTCTATGGAAAGATGGCAAAACTGCTTGAAAGAAACTAAGACTAGATTATCCGAACTGGAGGACAGTTTTGCAATGTGGGATTATGAAAGGAAAATCTTTTTAAAAATAACAAGGAAACAAGCACTAACAATACAAAGGCTAGAAGATGACAAGAGGGTCTATAACTTGAGAATAAAGAATGTGAAGGATGAAGCAGGGGTACAAACATAGGAACTACAAAGGCTATTCACAGAAATAATTACAGAAAACTTCCCAAATATAGGAAAAGGAAATGATATGCAGATGTGTGAGGCATACAGAACTCCAGCCACCTACAACCAAAACAGAGCTATAGCCAGGCATATAATAATCAAGATCCCAGAAATTCAATATAAGAACAGAATACTAAAAGCTGTTAGAGATAAGAAACAGATCGCCGATAAAGGAAGGCCCAACAGAATCATGGCAGACTTCTCAACACAAACCATCAAGTCAAGAAGAGCCTGGAGCGAAATATTCCAAGCCCTGAAAGAAAATAACCTCCAGCCCAGATTGATATACCCTGAAAATCTGTCTCTAGAAATTAATGGAGAAACAAGATGCTTCCAAGACAAAGAAGAACTTGAGAAATTTGCGACCACAAATCCAACTCTATAGAGAATACTACAGGGCATTCTAGAGAGAGAAAAGTACCAAGATTCCAGGAACAGTGGCAGAGAGGCCTTAATGAATGCAACAGAAAACAGAATGAAGAAGATAAGCAGACAACTGATGGCAAAAAAGGAGCACAACAGAAATGAGGCAGAGAAGGTTGGTTATAATCTCTAATACAGGTGGCCTTAATACACTAAATTTAATTTTTAAAAAACTACACATAGAGTAGATCAGGATAGGGTCCACTGAGATGTTATGTTTAGGAAATATAATTAACATGAAAAAGAGTACATGGACTGAAAATCATGTATGAGAAAACAATGCTCTATGTGACAGAGAACCAGAGAGTAATAGGGGCAACTAGACCTGGAAAGATAGGCTTTAATAGGTAAAAGAATACAATTAGAGATCAAGTCCAGGAGAGAGAAGGTTTGGAACTACTTAAGTAAGTAGCAGGTTGCCCCGCCCCCTAGGAACCAAAGGTCTTGGTGAGACCCAAAAATGCACAGTGTACCCTGGGGAAGTGAAAGGGGAGGGAAAGTCTTTAAAAAGATGGCAGAAAATATTGTTAATAGTGTATAAGAATTTAAAACCCACATTACTTGCACCATTCTGCTTAGATAGATTTTATTCTGTCCCAGTTTGTCTACTTGCATTAGATTTGAGGGCAAAACATCAGGATATAGCACAGTAATCATCTTTAATTCCTTATTAACTTAATCTGGAGTCCTGTATGACTTATACTGTTTTATCATGACTGATCTAAGTTAAATCTGGTTTGTTTGATTGCTGTTTGGTATTGACAGATTTTATTCAAAACTGATATGATTGATAGTATCGAGTCTGAGAGTATAGGCAGCTACACTGAAGATGACAAGACTCTACGATACACATTCTGGTTTGATTACCGCCTGTTTTTGAAGTTTTATACTATATACAAAGTTGTGTTTTTATTAATACTGTTATGCACTGATATTTTCAATTATACTATGTCTGATGATGTAACCAATTCTACTGAAGATAACAAGAGACAACACAGGAACTATGGTAGAACTTCTTGTACAATGGTCTTATAGTCTTATATGTCTTTTTCGTTTCATGTGTCTATAGGAATATGTTTTGTTTTGTCTTGCTTTGTTTCTCCCTCTAATATAGAAAGGATAGAAATATATGTTAAGACTCATGCATGTATAGAACCTATACACAGTCATGCATGTATAGAACCTATAAACAGTTTATGAGAACTGATCTTATGACATATGATGAAATGAACAAATACTTTGAAGAAAAAGAAACACTAAAGTACCCAGTGCTGATCCTGGAGTGTCATAATGTGACACCCAGCAATAGCATTATTCTTTGTTCAGAGTGATATTAGCCTGCTTGGGTTTGTTCAATCTCAACATGATTGAAGATACGAATAACTGCATGTATGTTTAAGGGTTTAGGATTGATAACCGTATTACTAAGTTTTTGTTGAATAGTTGAACAGAACTGGTTGCAGTCTCACTTTTTGAATTCTCACTTTATATGCTCCACTTTAGTAACTTCAATAACTATTTGTAAGAAGACAATCTGTAATCATCAATTAGTGATTTCTTAGTTTACTTTTTCTTTGAACGTACATATTATTTCTACCCATTTTTTGTTTTGTTTAGTCTTTCTTTAAATAAAAATTTAAAAAAAGAAAAGAAAATACCAACAGAACTCTACCACAAAAATAAGCTTGGCTTCAACTGTCACACACAAGGCAGTCTTCATACATGATATCTACATGTTCCATGCACCAGTCTCGCATACACTGATTCTCCTAGTGGCAGCCTTGTCGCCTCTTCTCTTGCTGTTTGGTCAAGAACATCCTACCATATTGTGCAACATGCACTTACCAGGGCAATAAGATATCAATAAAATAAAATAAAACATGAAATGTGTAGACAACATTTTCACATGGGCTGTTTATTTACTTGCAAAACATAAAGATCACATCAAAAATAAAAAAAACTATGTGAATTACAATGCAAGCAAAAACAAGTCTACTACAAAAGAATCTTTGCTTCAACTGTCACACCCATGGCAATCTTCACATGACAACTGCATATTCCATATACAGTTGCTTATACTAATAACATATATGTTTTGTTTTCCTGTACTTTCTTTCTTTTTATTTTAAAGATAGTAAAATCCAACAAAACAAAACAGAACAAAGCCAATCAAATCAATGCAGCAAAATTGGTACAGAACTTCAAAGCAGGATACCAGGAAAACAATAACTACCATAGTATATCTTGTTATTTTCATAATAGTTGTCCATTCTAGCAGGTATAGCAAAATCAAACAAAAACAAAACAGAATAAAATCAATCAAAACAAAATATTGAATAAAGCAAAACAGTTCATCAGAACAAAGCAAAACAGTGAAAATAATATTGGCCTTCAAAGACAAAATAGAATGAACTCTCCCATAATTTGCTGTGGTGCATGCTGTCATCCTCCCAAGAGATGCTCAGATCACTGGCCCCAGGCCTGCATAATCAACCAAACAATACAATCATTTAGTTGCTTTATGCACCTTAGTTGCTGCCAATTCAGCTTGTACTCTGAATCAGCAAGGTGCTTTGTGGGGGAGAGAGTTTGATTCTCAGCCCATGCTCCAGTAGGCCTCGGGAGGCCCTTTCTGACTTTTCTCTCCTGAGAACCCACGCGGCTTGCGCAGCTTACCAGAAAGGCTGGCTAGCTGATTCCTGGGTTGATCCCCCATGCTATCCTTTTTGTAGGGTAGTTGACATCTTTTGCTTTCCTGTTTGCGTACTAGGTCTTTGTGATTCTGTTTCTGCCTGTTCACTGTCAGCTCCACAATTTCACCAGTGCGCTCCACAATTTTGGGGCATATTTCCTGGGCAGAAAACATTTTGCTTTTCCTACGCTGTATTGATTTCTTATGAGCTACAATCCCAATCCTCTAAGAAAATTTCTCCATGTTATTTTCACTAGCTCTTTTCTTTGTAAACTGTCAAACTACTTATGCCACATGTTTAGGATCAAGTAAATCACAACACTGGCCAATGCTTTCTGTTTAAGGTGACATTATAGTTGCTACATAACTCATCAACAGTATCTACCCTACCTTTGGTTTTGTTGTAGAAATTTTTCATCTCAGGCTTCTGTTTTGAAGTCTCACTGTAGATATTTCCATCATGGCCAAATGTTGGCATCAACAGTACCAGTTTGGTTTCCTTTGCCATAGATAAGGCCAGTGTTATATCTTTCTGAAATCAAAAGATTGTACTATACAGTGCTCTACTTTGAAATTACATTTCATTTGGAAGTGCTTTGTACTGTTTCTACACTGATCAACTTGTGCTCTGTTAGCAAATGTAACATAATTTGGAAACTTGTAAACCAATTGTTGAATGTCATATTCTGATTTGTCTGGGAGATAGGAGCAACGACTCTGTTCCCAACGTCATTTGGTTTATCATTAAATGAATAAGGACCTGATGACTGAATTCCAGGAAAAATGACTAAATTTAAAGCATAATAAATCTTCACATTTACAAGGGTGTAAATTTTTATGCTACATTTTGGCCATCACTTTTCAATAATCTTTTGCATTCCTGCAATCACCATGAGAGATTCCTGCTAAATACAGTTGACTTATGATGCTTTCAGTTCAGCTAGTGAGGTGTTATAGTAAATATATTTTGAAATATGGTTATTGGTGCATGCAGAACATTTTATTTACAAGTCAATCTTTTTGTATTCCATGGCAGCTTACATTGTCTATTACAGTTTCCAACATTGAATGGCAGTGCTGGCATTCTGTCCAATGCCTTTTACCCCTGCCAAGATTTTCATTATACTTTTCAGGTCTAGTGCTAACACTAGATCATTCCATTTGGTTGTGTGGACATTTTGAAGCATTTTGACTAGTCAAATATATACTCACATTGCTGTTCTCTTCATCATCTGAATCACGAAGGTCTGTATTCCCTGCGTCTGTATCAGTGGATTCTTGTTCCATTTCACAGGAACTTTGGTTCACATGTCCAACATAAAAATCAATCATCAGCATGATACACCCACACCACTCTTCTGTTATAAAAGCATGTTTTACCATAATGGATCATCTTCATCATCCATGCACGAATAATTTGATGATACACTTTAAAAAAAAAAAAAAACAGATCCTGGAGTGGTGTGGGCCTATTGGACCCTGTGTGATGCTTGGGTAAACATAAACAAAATCAGCTACAGAGCATAAGGTGAGGAAAAAATCCATTTTGCCACTTTTGTACATGTGCTCACACCTTACCACTCATCATACCAAGTAGGTAAACACATAAATTGTTTCCTGTAATCCTCAGGAGAAGGAGCTGAGATACACAGCTGGCTACTATAACACTAAAGTACAAATTTGCAATACAAAAGTAAGAGATGTGTCCCCTAGACCCAGTCTTACGGACCTAGTTGAAAAGGCTATCATTTTCCCATGTATCCTTTTAGTGTGTTTGTTGGAAAATCAGTTTGCTAAAGATGTATGGGTTTATTTCTGAGATTTCCGTTCAGTTCATTTGTTCTTTATGTCTGTTTTTATGCCAATGCCATGTTTTTGCTACTATGGATCTGTATCTAAATATGATTTTAATAACTCTAGTTTTTCTCTTTTTGTTCAAAATTGCTTTGGCTATTGAGTCTTGCTTTCACATGAAAGTTAGGCTGTTTTTTTTCTATTCCTGTGACAATGTCACTACTATTTTGGTAAGGACTGTACTGAATCAGTAAATTGCTTTGATTAGTATGGATATGCTAGCAGTATTTATCTTTTGCAGTCCAAAAACACAGAGTTCTTTTGTGTGACACACATTTGCGTTTTAAATTACTTTCATTGATATTTAAAAAGTTTTATTGTGTGTCTTTTATTTCCTTGATTAAATTTATTCCAAAGTCTTGGGGGAGTTATTGTGAACAAGGTTGTTTTTATGATTTCTTTTTTACCAAGTTTGTTATTGGTGTATAAAAGTAGTACTGATTTTTGTAAGTTATTTTTATATCCTGCTACTCTACTGAATTTCTTCAGCAGCAATTTGTGGTACCTTTATAGGTTTTTCTATACATGAATCATATCATTTGAAAACAGGTAGAATTTACTTCTTCCCTTCCTTTTTGTATGCCTTTTATTTCCTTTTTTCCTCCATAATTATTCCAGCTAAAACATTTAGCACTATATTAAATAAGAGTGGCAAGAGTACACATTCTTTTCTAGTTCCAAGTCTTATAGAAATTACTTTCAGCTTTTCCCTGATTAGCATGACAGTGGGTTTATCATATCTAGCCTTCTGCTTATTGGTGTATAATCTTTCAATACCTTATTTCTTCAGGATTTTTATCATAAAGGGATACTGAATTTTCTTTTAATTTTTTTTCTCCATGTACTGAGATGATCATATGATCTTTATGGTGATGTGGATGCGATGACTCACACTTACTGATTTGCATATGCTGAACCATCCTCATAGCCTAGGAATAAATGCAATTTGACCATGATGGATGGTCTTTTTGATAGGCTGTTGGACTTGATTTTCTAGTTTTTTGATGAGGATTTTAGCATTTGTTTTAATCAGAAATACTGGTTTACAGTTTTCTTTTCCTTTTTTGTGCTTGTCTAGTGTTAGCAGGAGGGTAATTACTACCTTATAGCATGACTTTGAAAGAATTCTCTTCTTTTCAATGCTTTGGAATAGTTTGAAAAGAAATGGTCCTCATTCTTTAAAGGGTAGTAAAATTCAGTAGGGAAGCTATCTGACCTGGGGCATTCCTTTATTGGGCAACTTTATTACTTATTCAACCTAGTTACATGGTTTTGTTTCATTCAGGTTTTTAATGTACATACATGGCTCAATTTTGATAGGTTATATGTTTCTGGAAATTTATCCATTTTCTCTGAATTTTTCAATTTACTGTCGTATAGTTGTTTATAAGACACACAAATGAGCCTGTCTATATATATATATATATATGTATATACATATATATATATATACACACACTAATGAGCCTGTGAATATATATATATATATATATATATATATATATATATATATAACCAACTGTTCAATTCATTGGTAATTTCTGTTTTTTAGTTTTTATGTTATTTCTGCTCTGATCTTTATTTCTTCTACTCATTGTATATTTTATTTGTACTTGCTTTTCTAGATGCTGGAGATGCACTATTAGGCTATTTGAAGTTTTTCTTTTTTGATGAAGCAATTTATTTCCATAAACCCCACCTCCCCACCCCCAACTCAGCTTTTATTAGTGCTTGAAATCAAATTTCAGGCCTAGAGCATGCAAGAAAAATCACTGTACCACTGAGTTAGGAATTCAATCCCTAAACTTACCTTTTGGCACTGCTTTTGCTGTGTCCCATAATTTTTGGTATGCTGTATTTCCATTTTTATTTTTTGAGAAATTTTTACATTTCCTTTCTTATTTCCTTGATCTATTTTTTGTTTAAAAATATGTTGCTTGGTCTCCATATACTTGTTTGATTGCTGAAGTTTCTTTAGTTGTTGAGTTCTAGTTTTATTCCTTGGTGGTCAAATAAGTTACAAGTTTTCAATTTTTTAATTTATTAAGATTAATTCTGCAACCCAAAATATAGTTTATGGAATGTTCCACATGTTGATGAGAAGAATGTGCGTTCTTTAGTTCATGGATGAAATGTTCTGTACAAGTCCTTTAGGTACAAGCAGACTATAGTACAATTTAACTATAATGCACCTGCTGATTGCCTGAATGATTTATCCATTGATGAAAGTGTGGTCATTGAAATCCTCCACTGTTACTGCTTTGGAGCCTTGTCTTGGTTACTTTTCTCATTGCTGAAACAAAATAGCTGACATATAAAGTTAAAGGAGGAAAAGTTTATTTTGCTCATAGTTTGTAGAGGTTTCAGTTCATAGTTGGCTGGCTCCAAGCCAGAGCAGCATGGCAGAGGGGCATTGTAGAGGAAAAACACTCTGTGCCAAATTAGGGCAATCAGAAGTCCCTCACCAAGCAGCAAGCAACAAATGATCTTTCTGTTCCTTTAAATTGTATCCACTCACATTTAGGGTGGGGCACCTCCCAGAACTGTGCCAAATTAATCAGTTGACTAATTTAGTAATCAGACACCTTTAGTCCCAGCACCACATACCCTAAATCCAGCCACTTCTGAAAAAGTTCCACCTGTGACCATGTGATGACCGCACAAGGCTTTGGAAGAACATCTAGACACAAGCTATATACTATATTTTCCTTTAGATGTAATAAAACTAATTATTCCAACATTAAGTTCATGTCCATTTTCAATCAGCATATCTTATTAGTACTTTGACCATTATATAATGACCTTTGTCTCTATTTAACTTTTAAATCTATTTTGTCTGAAAAGTAGAGCTATACTGCTGCTTGTTATGGGTTTCCATTTGCACAGAATCCTTTCACTTTCAGTCTCTTCCAGTGAAGCAAGTTTCATTACAGGTAATATATTGTTGGTTTCCCCGCCTCCCCCTGCAGTCAGTTTGTATCTTTTAATTGGGAGAATTAGTCCATTCATGGATATTATTCATGGATATTATTGGTAGGTAATTACTTCTATCATTTATTTTCTTATGCCCCAGAGATCCTTTATACCTTTTCTTCTTCTGTTATCTTTATTGGTTGGTGGTTACTTGTAATGTTTCTTTAAAATTTGTGACTATTTACTCTTGTAATGGGTTATGTGTGTCAACTTTCCAAAACTGACAAATTACTTGATGAAAAGAGGAAAAGTTCCTCTTTCTTAAAAGAGGAAAAGTCCACCTTGGCTTGGTTGCAATCCAAAACCAACAGGTAGTGCACCAGAACCATATGATGGCAATGCATGGCAGAAGCAATATTCACTTCTTCGCAGTTAGGAAGCGGAAAGGACGAGAGAGTCTGAGGGCTTGTGCTAGCAGGCATCCTCCTTCTCCCAGTGGATGATGCTGTCCACATTAAGGAAAGTCTCCTGTCAGGGTCCTGGCTCAGGTGTCTCCTGAAACATTCTCGCAGACACGGTTGTAAATGCGCTTTACTAATTTTCAGGGTGTTTGTCAACTCCCTCGTCGTCAAACATGATTAATTATTAATGTGAGTTTTAGACATTCATGTGTTTTAATGATGGACCTTATTCTTAAGCATATTTCGTATGGCTCATCTGATGGTGATAAATTATCTCAGTCTCAGTTTGTCTCAGAAGGTCTTTATTATTTGCTCGATCATGAAGAACAGTTTGATTGGCTATAGTATTCTTGGTTGGTTGTTACACTGAGTCCTTGCATGTATCATCCCATTCCTTTCTCTGTAAGTCTTGGCACAATCATTCTATTAGTTGAATGGGCATAACTCTGAATGCACCTTGGTGTTTTGTTTTCTCTTGTGGTTTTTAGAATTCTCTGTTTTGAACTTGTGACAGTTTGAATCTAATATGTCTTGGTAAAGATCTCTGGACATGTCTAGTTTAGGTCCAAGATTATACTATTCAAATTGCAAAAACACATATATTTTAGAAAATATGCATTTTACAAAATATGGCCCCAAGCATATGAAAGTGTAGTTTTATTGTAGGCACTTTTGGCAAACATAACAGTACATTTTGTTATTCATGTAATCTTTTTACCAATAGTCAGTTATAGTTCATATTACAAACATAAATTACACATTACATCAAATCGTTTATGAATTCTGTAATACAATTAAAACTACCATCCACTCTCCATTTGATAATGGTTCTATTTATGATCCTTTAATTACAAAGTCTCTGAAGATGCTGCACTTGAAATTATCTTTAAATATGGCAGGAAATGTTAAATATGTAACTACCCAATCCAGTAAGTTCTTGTTTTTTGATCTGATCAAATATTATATTTAAACACAACTATTTAATATTTACGATCCCATATAGGCAGGCTTCACTAGCGCCTTGCTCCAGCCTGGACCCTGACCATGGAGAAATAGATGCCTTTCTGGGCGATCAGCTGCTGGTGTGTGCCATGCTCCTGGACCTTGCCGTTCTGAATCACCACGATGAGGTCTGCATTCTGGATGGTGGAGAGGCGATGAGCAATCACGATGCAGGTTCGGCCCTCTCTGGCTTTGTCAAGGGCTTCCTGGACAACCTATTCATTATCACATGAATCAATTTTCATAATAACATTCAATATCTCCCTTTATTCTTCCTTCAACACAAGCTCCACAGTGTCTCTCATTTATTCTTTAACAGTTGTATTGATGAAATGCAACAGATTTTAAAAAGCAAGGGATTTGTCTCATCAGAAAATATGTGAGTCCTAGTTTAGCTAAGTTCTGACACTGATTACTTTTGTTTTAAAGTGATTGCCATAATTTATTCCATCCAGTAACTGGAAAAATATTTCCAAATGCTCCTCACCAGCCAGCATCCCTAAAAGCAGCCACTTTAGGCAGCCCCACAGCAAATCAGGAAGTGTGAACAGCCTCCTTCTCTGTTGATGTGTTTGTTTCAGTGCTAGAGAGTAAAGCCAGTAACTTCACACTAAGCTACATCCCCAGCCTTTTAAAATCGTTTATTTTGAGAGCGGATATCTCACTCACTAAGTTGCTAAATTGCTTATACTGAGCTTACATTTGGATCCTTCTCCTTCAGCCTCGCAGAGTGCTGGGATTACAGATGTGCATCATCATTCTGAGCTCAACCTTAGTATCTTTAGGACAGAAAACTTCTCATAAGCAGTTTGTCTTTTGAGTAGCTGAATTCTTAAGTATTCTCAAACTGAAAATGATTGCCCACATTTATCTTAAGACACAGCCAGATTCTAACCTTGCCTTACACTTTCACACAGGGCTGCTGCAGGATCTGCCAGTAGACACGGGCTCCTGTGTACGGCTTTTTAGTGGAGCATGAAGTAATGCTGAGCTGGTTTCTGGAGCACGTGTGCTCTATCACTAGCTCATCACTCTAGCTCTCCTAATTGACAGTTACAGAAAGCATTTAAATTTCATGGAAACCAGCCATATGCAACGAACAGCAGATCTGCTTAAAATTTGCTTTTTTATTGTGGAAGAGAAAAGCATACATTTAAGCATTTTAAACACAAATAATTCAAGCATGAATGAACCCACTTTAAATTCTTACCTTTTCACTTTCGGTATCCAGAGCTGATGTTGCTTCATCCAAAAGCAAAATCCGAGGCTGCCTGATGAGGGCACGAGCAATGGCAATGCGCTGTTTCTGGCCTCCAGAGAGCTGGGTTCCTTTGTCTCCCACTCTGGTGTCATATTTCTGCAAACAGAAGTTTATTATTACAAAAGTGAAATACAGTTTGCTCTCAGAAAGTAGGGTATTTGTCTCATAGAATGATCAGAAAAATTTAGATGCAGAGACTAAGTGTGTTTACAGAGATTTAAACAACAATCCTTTAAATGGTAAATTTAATCTCTCTTCTGGAAAATACAAACTATACACTTTATTATAAGTCAGCCAGATGTTTCATGAGGAAGACTATTGTTGCAATGCTATTATTTTCCATCTTCAATGTTCATTATTTCATCAATCTTTGTGGACAAAGATGGGCAGGAAAAAAATTTCATCTGAACAGGATGTGTATTGTCATTGAAGCACACTGACTTATAACCAGCACTGACACCATCTGTGTGGATTTTAAAAAGAGGAAAGAAAAATCTTGAGATGTTAGAAAACAGGGTAGTCTTACCATCGTCAGCCCTTGTCAGGCTGAAAGTATAGCCTGAACATGGGCTCTGATTCTTACACCTGGATTTTGACTATTAAAATTCAGCTTTTCCATAACATTGCCTATTTTGATTCATGATACCTGGCAACTCTAGTCTATGGAGCTTAGAACCAGAGCGAGACAGAGAGACAGACAAGGAGACAGAGACAGAGACAGAGACAGAGACAGAGATCCCCAGGTGAGATTTTGGCAGACTTCAGACCAGCTGCAGCCAGAGCAATAGCAAGTACACAGAAGCGTGTGTCATGTGAGTGTGGGCACCTCCGGGCTGCACCAGTGCAGCAGGTGCCCTTTTGAGACAGATGAGAGAGTGCTGAAATCCTAGAGAAGATGGATGTGTATTGGCATCGGTGGATGCAGGTGAATCCTACTACTAATAACTCAGAACAAAAATGTATCTTTAGATAAACAGAGCCTAGTTATCTAAGAAATTAGTGCGCTGATCTAATCTCTAAGGAAAGTAGAGTAGAAAATCTCCCCTAATGTCTAAAGGTTTGATGGATAAATATCAGGAATCCAGAAAAGTCGGGTCCCTGTGGTAGACAAAAACCTTAATTAAATAGTAGGTAACGGTTATTCTGTGCTGCCCTCCACCACCAAAGTTTCAATCAGCAGAGGTAGAACTGGGCCTGAAAAGTTCTAGCAAGTGCCCAGGTGATGTTAATACATGTGCATACTTTGAGAATCACTGACTTCTCTTTAACGAAGGATTTGTGTGCTGGTTAATTGATTAATTGTCAGCTGAGTGGGAACATCCAGCTGAACTGAGTCAGCATGGTTCTGGGCATGGAAGATCCACTTCAGGAGGATTATTGTTGGAACTGGGTAAAAGGAGAGCAAGAGAAAAGAATTTCTGCTTGTCTTCCTTGAAAGAGCTTCACCGCTGATTTTCCTTGGGGCAGTTTTGGTTGTTCTCTTCGGAGGTACTCTGGTCTTCAAATCCAACTTGAGCACTGTCTCTTTATTTCTGGTGCAGATTCTTCAGCCTCCAGTACTGGCTTTCTGGTTTGCCAGCACACACCCTTCTACAATTCCTCAGCCTCCTGATACAGACTCACACAGGATATTGCTGTGGGCTCTAGGGCTTTGGCTGGATTCTTTGGATCTCTAGTGCTCAGACAGATCTCTTACACTGTTTACATCTGACTATGTGAGTAGAAATTGTAAGCTAATGTTGTAAATTTCTGGGTCCTGCATTAAATCTGATTCAGAGCATGTGCAGTCTTTTGAGCAGCCTTGCCCCAGCCCTGCAAGCTCTTGTAAATTCTGACTACAACAGTTTGGAAATTTACATTTGAAGTGTTCAAGCCTCAAGAAAAGTTAATTATCTATACCTGTTAAAGGAGAAGAGAAGGACCACGCCTTTTGCTCTGGGGACTCCTTTAGAGGCAGCTAAATCTAAAGCAGAGCTTTAGGAAAAGGAAATCTTGGAAGGAGTTGGGACTACTTGGTGTTACCCTTATCATGAGGAAATTGCCTTTCTTTATGGTTTGAGGCTGCTGAGCTTTATTTTTTAGGAGTGATTCCTTGTAATAAAGCACATAGCTTGTGAATATTGGAGGGGGTTCATTAGCTACTTCGAGATGCATTTCAAAATACAGGACCTACCAGGCCCAAAGAGAAAGAGTGAAGTTCCCGTTACCAAAGCTCCTAGAGCAATGATGGTGAATGTTTTAGAGACAAGTGCCCGAACTACAACCTGAAGCCCACTTATCTATCACAAAGTGCTGACACTGCAATTCAACCTGAACACTGAGGTTTTAGTTTAATAAAAACAATTCATACATTAACATCTTTGTCTTAAAAGAAAAGCCAATAACACATGTGGCACAGGTTCACTACCACTATCTAGAGGAACTGAAAGTCACAGAACAAAGCCCAAGATAGATTTCAACACTTAATCATAGAAATGGAGAGCAGGACTCATGGAATGCATGATGATTACACAATACCATGGTCATCCCAGTGGCTCAGCTGTGTTCAAAGAGAATCTGGTGACTCCTTGGAGTGAGGCTAGGGCTTGGAGAAGAGCAACAAGGAGGCAGAGGGAAGACAAATGAAGGAGAGCATGAGAAGGATGGTCATGCCTGCCTCTCTGGCAGGACCAGAAGCATTGTGGGAGGCCCAAATGGTGCCTGCAGGTCCTGTCCATGGACTAGGGGCAAAAAGAGGGAGGGGAAAGGAAAGGCCTCCTAAATACCCCATTTACCATGGGCTGAAAAAAATGGAGGCTCAAGTCTACAAGCTGGAGAGTTGTTGCAGGATGCCTACCCAAGCAAAGTTCTCTCCTAAAGCTAAGTCCAGAACTTTATACCCTTCTTCACGAAGACGGTCAGATGACCAGGAAAACAAAACTAATAACCAGGGCAGGAAGTGGGGTCAGATACTTGTTCCCACCTGCTCCTCACCTTAGCAAACCAGTCCTTTAGAATGGGGCTACGTCATTTGATCACACTGATTGTAGCTAAGCGGGTATAGCACTTATCCAAGGGTTTGAGCCCTTGCATTGCAAATGAAAAGAGGGATGAGGATTAGGAACAGTAGGGGGAGGAGGAAGAGGAAAGGAAGAAGGGAGGAAGAGTGATGACAATGAAAATCAGACAACAAACAAAAAGATCACTGCATGCTCCTGGGATCTTACTGTGGAGGGACACTTACGTTAGGCAGCGACTCGATGAACTGGTGGATGTTGGCCTCCCTGGCTGCCTGCTCGATCTCCTCCTGTGACACGGTCCGGCTGTTGTCTCCATAGGCGATGTTCTCCCCGATGCTGCAGTCAAACAGGATGGGCTCCTGGGACACGATGCCCAGCTGTGCTCGCAGCCACTGCACATTCAGTTGCTGTATTTCTTTGCCATCCACAAACTAAAAAGAAGAGTACACACATCACCTTCTGGACCAGCACACTTTGAATTTAGCAGAATTGGCACCGTTATTTCATGCTTTAAAAGAGTCAAGGTACTTTGAGGTTAAGGGAAAATTGTTTGTCTTGCTTTGGGTTGTCAAGGTTAATCTAACAAGGTCATAACTGTACATTTTGAGGGAAGATCATGGCTGCTACTCCTTCCCTGAGCTATCCATGTTTTAATCTGGAAACCTGTGAATATATTATGTTACACGATAAGGAGGTATTAAAACTGCAAATGGAATTAAGGCTGCTAATTAGCTGACTAAAAATGATTATCCTGGATTATCTTGGTAAGCCCACTGTAGTCATAAGAGTTCTTAACTGTGAAAGAGAGAGGCAGGACAGTATCCTTTCATGCAGTACAAGAAGACTTGGTTAGATATTGCTGGCTCTGGAGATGGAAGAAGGGATCAAGATCTAGAAAAGTCAGGACAACAGTTTGTTCTTTGCAGTCCACAAAGGGGACAGAGCTCTGTTGGCACCCTGATTTTATCTGTGAGACTTCCTTCATATTTATAACCTCCATGAGTATAAAGGTAATAAATGTGTGCTATTTTAAGCCAGTAGATTTGTGGTTCTGTGAGCCATAAGAAACCACTACTCCATTCTTCTGAGCTGTATCCTGGAATCCTAATTCTTACATCTCAGTTTGTCATACTAAGAACAGCCTGAATCAGAGTGGAAATAAATACAACTATGATCACATGCTTGGTTTGTGGGTTGGGTCAGGTTTCTGATCTGACCCATGTTTGAGAAGCCAGAGGCAGTGGTCACATGGAGCAGTAGTTCACACTGTAGGTCAGTGCCACATCTCTGTGCCTGCTTATCTCAGGAAAAACAATCCATTTCTTTTACTTTCTTTGAGGGCAATACAAGAACACTGGAGACTTCTCAATGTATCCGCGGGAAGATGTGTCTCTCTTTCTCTTGCTGGTTTGCACCTTGCTGTTTGCAGCTAGACATGAAGGGCTGCCCCTCCATGCCATGCTGCCTTAGAGTCACACCATACTGCCTTGGAGTCCACTGAGTATGCACTGAAACCTCTAAGAACTATAAGTTCCTTCATTTTGGGAGTCCAGTATTTTGTCCCAGCAGCAAGTAAAAACTAAGACACAAATGTTAAGCACAATGTGTAACTAAAACA
This sequence comes from Cavia porcellus, assembly GCF_034190915.1. Taxonomy (NCBI): domain Eukaryota; kingdom Metazoa; phylum Chordata; class Mammalia; order Rodentia; family Caviidae; genus Cavia; species Cavia porcellus. The sequence continues at coordinate 69,764,080 of NW_026947485.1, read as the reverse complement.
CAAATGTTAAGCACACTGTGCAAGTATATACTCTGAAATAATAAATTAAAATCAAACTGATTATACTGTGGATTCTGTGATAAATATGCCTCATACATTCTTTTGTTTAATCTTCACAACAGCTCTCAGGAGGTAACTGTGATGTTAATTTCCATTTTATAGACAAAGCAATGAGATTTTAGTAAATTACACAAAGTACATAGCAAGTTAGGGAACAAAGTAAGCATGGATCTTAACACTATAGGTTGGATTTGACAACAAAAGTATCTCATAATTGGAAGATAGTCTCTGTCTTCCTTTAAAAGGCAACACCTCCACTTTGGCCAGGTGTCTATTGGGTTGTAACAAATATACTGAAGCAGATGAGGGGCTCAGTTATTTGGGATGGACTGCAACCTCTATATGCCTCATTCAGGTAGAAAACTCAATATTCTGACAACTTAATTATAACTAAAAAAAACTAGTTGCCTTACCAAACATGAATACTCTGGACATGGATCTATCATCTTATGACAGCACTAAACTCCCATCAAGGGAAGCCCAAGAACAGCTATCTGTTCATGCAGTTCATTGAGTTTATCCTTGTGCTACACCTCAAGTTACTCTGGGCAAACCTAGTCATCTAAAGACCTTGTACCTTACAGCATCTCTTCAAAGTACTTTCTAATTAAGTGCAAGCTATCGGTGTTTAAGGGAAAACAAACATTTGTTTAGTATTTTCTATGAGTGCCTTCCTAGGAATAGCACTTCCAGTAACTCAGTAACTCAATGCAAGTACGCATACAATTTTCTAGCCTGCTACTTTTATTATTCAGAAAAATGAAGGAAGTATGTCTTTCTAAGTTATTTTAAGGGCCTACTACAACCATTTCTCAGGCATGGAATAAATGCTATTTGACAGAGATAAGCATAAGGAAACAAACAAAAGATTTAGCTACTTTTGTTTAAAGAAAAAAAACATGTGCAGAACTTTAACACACGTGGCTAAACACAACATTCCAACATTAAACTTCTCAAGTTCATGACGATCATCTTCTGAAAGATAAACTGAGCTTTTCTGAAACCAACTCTTACATTAACTTATGAAACTTTTCCCCCAACAATATCTGAAACCAATCCTGATACTCATTAGAAAGTCTGATGCAAGAAAATGACATCAAAAGCATGAGAGAGTTAGGACAGTATCCCAATGTCCACCTTCAGAGTTTATCATCAGAGGACTGGTCATTTTCATCACTTACTTGTTTGTATTTCCCTAAAGACTTGTTCTCTAGATTCTAACTTTGTTTTAATATTGGGTCTTTTGGCTAATCATGCTGCAAGCTTTGCTAGCATCTTCTCATAATTCCATTTCTGCATTTCTGAAGGACTAGAATTCTCCTATGGACAGCAGCTGTGCAGGCAAATAATGAACTGGGCATTGCAGCGCTGTGATGTCATGAAGACGCTGTTTATCCTTCTATAACCATCTCCAAGCAAAGAGGAGACTTCTTTCTGACAGTGAGTCACTCTTTTTTTTTTAAATTTATTTAAGAAGAAAAGAAAAAAAAAGTGAAAGGGTACTAGTTATACAGATTTACAGAAGAAAAAAATGAACAGTAGGAAATCACTAGTTAATGGATTACATATTGCCATCTTAGAAATAATTGTTCAAGTCACAAAATTAAAGCTTGTAGAGTGGACATTCCAACAATGATACTGCATTCAGTTCTGTTCAATGATCCAATAAAACTCTGTGATATCATTTTCTATCTTATACACTTAAATATACATGCAGTTATATAGTTTAGAGCACTTTCTTTTCCTCTCTTTTGTACAATGACTATTACACATTTTGGGTTTCATTGCTCCCACGGTTCTTATTGCTTTTTTGGAAGAGAGTAAAACCAAATGAGACATAACAGAACAGAATCGGTCAAGTCAAAAGGGTGGACATAATAGATAATATAAAAACATAATACAAGGTGATCAACAATGGTTACCATAATGCCTCCCGCTATCTCTAATAGAATTGCCTATATCATTAGTTATAATACAATTGAACAAAATAGTAAAGAACAAAACCGACAAAACCAAAACATTGGAGACATTGTAGGTCTTCAAAAGTAGATAAACGTCAACGAGAATGGGCATTATAATGAATCTCATTATCTTCTCAGCTGATGCCTAAACTTTCGAACCTGATACTATCCATCAAAACAGAATAGGGGAACATCAGTCAAAAACAAGATGGTGAGAGTAATACAGGGCTTCAAATCGAAATAATAGAAAGTCAAAGTGGGTTACTATATTATATCCTGCTATTTTTTCCCTTTAATTAAACGGATAAAAATAAAAAAGTAAATAATGGAGTGGAGATTGAGAAAAAAGAGGGCATAACAGCAAAACAGCGCAGATCAAAGCATAACCATTTAAGCAGAATAGTGTTTCACCACCAGATAATTTCGACCTGAAAGTAGTTACCATATTGACTCTTTCCTTGAAGTCCTTGAGTACAACTTCGTATACTGTAGCATTAAGTATATCAAAACAATGTAAAACCATTTAAGAGAATGACAGCATTATAGAGTATTTAGAATCGACTAACAGAAAATGAACAATGGTTTCTGTATAATCTCCTTGTCTTTAAAAGGTTTTTGCTTATATTATCGTACATAATAAAATCCAATAAGATACAACCTATTTAGACCATTGGAGACAGAAGAACAAAAGCTAGATGAGACTTCAAAACAAGATGATATTAAATCAGTATTACCTATTAAGATGTCATTTTCTCTAAAATAGCTGTTCCTATCATCCAATCTTCTCTGTCTCATTTCTGTTGAGCTCTTTTTCTGTCAGTAGCTGTCAGTTTGTCTTCTTCATTTTGTTCTCTGCTCCATTCGTTGTGGCCTCCCCGCCACTATTTCTGGGTTCTTTGTATTTTTCTTTTTTTAGAATATCCTGCAATACTTTCTGTAGGGTTGAATTGGTGGTTGCAAATTCCCCTAGTTCCTCTTTATCCTGAAAGCACCTTGTTTTTCCATCAATTTCCAGGGACAGTTGTGCAGGATATCTCAATCTTGGCTGGAGATTATTATCTTTCAAAGCTTGAATTATTTCCCCCCATGCTCTTCGTGATTTGATGGTTTGTGCAGAGAAATCTGCTGTAATTCTGATGGGTGTTCCCTTGTAAGTGGTCTGTTTCTTGTCTCTTACAGCTTTTAATATTCTGTTCTTGTATTGAATTTCTGAAATTTTTATTATTATATGCCTGGATGTTTCTCTGTTAGGGTTGTAGGTAGCTAGGGTCCTGTATGCCTCATACATCTGAGTATCTTTACCTTTTGCTAAATTAGGAAAATTCTGGATTATTTCTGTGAGTAGCTTTTGTAGTTCACTTGTTTGTGTCCCTACTTCTTCTTTTATGTTCTTAATCCTTAAGTTATGGCTCCTCTTATCATCTTCTTGTCTTTGTATTATTGCTGTTTGTTTCTTTGTTATTTTTAAGAAGTTTTTCATTTCATTCTCCCATATTACAAGTCTGCCCTCCAGCTCAGATAGTCTGTCCTTAGTTTCTTTCAAGCTGTTATGCCAGTCTTGGATAGACTTCTTAATTTCTTGATAGTCCCTTTGAACCTGCTTCACGTACTCTATGCTTTCTCTGTTTTCTCCATCAAACAATTCTCCCCTCTTTTTCTGTTCTTCCATTCCACCATCTGTTTTTTCCTGGGTGGTGCTTAGCATTTCTCTAACTATTCTGCATACTTCTAGCTTCAGGTCGTTGATAACTTCATTCCTGAATTGGTCTATGAGGCTCTCTATATGGCGCTTAATGTCTATTGGTGCGGTGTCCGCTATTGCCTGTTTCTCAGAATTGGGGGCCGGGGAGCCTTTCTTGTTGCTTCCCTTCCCCATATTCTCTGTTCCTTATAAAATGCAAGCTTACATAGGAGGCCCAGCTTCCCTGCCTGTCAGCCACAGCCTGATCAAATTGCGCTGGCTAGGTGTTCCCGCCCACCGCTGCGCACCAGGGAGTTACGGACTAGGCAGCCTACGCGGGAGTCACCCCTCCAGGCCACCGTCAGACTCTGGGATCTGGGTTAGGCCAGCCTACCAAGTCCGCCCACACAGGCCAGGCACTTTTCACCAATCCCGTCCAAGAGGGGAATGTGTGGCTGGAGTCGCCACCGTGCCCTGCTCTTACAGGACTGCCCGAGCCCAGAAAGTCCTCCGCTGGAGTCAAACTGTGGTAGAGTGTCAGTTTCTCTCACTCACCTCGCCACCAGTGTACGCCTCCTTGTCCTGTCCGTCCTGTTTTCGACTCCGTTCGCAGACTCCATTCCCAGAGCTTCTGCGCGTCTCTCCTTGCCGAGCCGCTGTGGAGGCAGCCAGCCGCCGAGCGGCGGGAAATCCAAACCGCGGTATCCAATGGCGCAGGGTCAGCCTCCACACCGAGTCTTTTCTGTTCCTATTTTAGCACCAGGACTGCATTCCAAGTTGGTTTCTCTCAGCCCAGTTCGTTCCTGAGTCAGCAGAGCATATCTCTACTGGCTCATGTCTCTTTAGTCCGCATCATTCCTAATTTCTGAGCCGAGCCTTTCAGAGAGCCTCCGGTAGTTGCTGTTATCTATCCGCCATGTTCTCCGGGACCCAGTGAGTCACTCTTTTGTAACAGGAACACATAACACATTGGTCTTACAATTATGTGGTGGAGGAATTGGGTATTTGACTTGCATGTCTTGCATTTTTACCCAGTGTGATTTTTCACGAATTCCATTACAAAGACCTGCCAGGCTATAAGCACTGAGTCTTCTTCTGAGCAACATTCATCCTGGTCTGCAGTTGTGATCCTTGTCACTTGTCAATAAACACGTTGTCCATACTGCCAGAAGACGTGCTCTGCCTGCCTTGAGAGATGCGCTGAGGGAGATGCTATTTAGGTTTGGTCAAGGTAAGTGCCCTGGCTCAGGCTGGAAAGGAGACCCTTGTTCGCTAGTACTCAGCTTCTGAAGTGTCTTCATCTTTGTCAGTAAGGTACGCAAGTCTCACTTTTTCTAAAGTTGTTTTATATGATTTGATGTTATCTGTACAAGAATAATCACTAGTTCCTAACTGATGTTTTGTCACTAGTTCCTAAGTAGGAATGGGTAGAAGTCTGACCCTTGCTTATGTCCACATCAACTCCTGTAATTGCTTTTGTCTTAGTTTACAATCTAAACTAACAGAATGAAACAGTTTGTTTCTTTCTCTACCTTTTTCATGTTAGGTAATGGCAGCTTTCAGTTTGGCGATATTGTGTTAGGTCTCTTTAACTTTGCCAGGCAATTTCCAAATGACATTTTAGCTTTACAAGTCTGTCCTGGTGCTCAAGTATTCCCTGCAGTTGCACCAAACACCACTGCTCCATGTCCTTGAACCCTTGGGACTGGAAGCCCCGGGAGGGCAGTGATATTCTGTAGGAGGTGAGGATGGCACAGCCAAGGACACTTGGATTCTCATGCAGGGCCTGCTGCTGCCTGGGATCCTCTCCTACAATGTATGGAACAGCACTGTCCCATATGAACCTGGGACCAGGATCGTTGAAGTTCTTGAACTTAGGTTTTGGTGTGTTTTTAAATTTGAAGCGAATATTCACTCCTAAATAATTTTGAATTCAAATTTTTGTTTTGTTTCTTTTAAATAGAATCTTAAAACTGCATAATTTTCAGGTCATAAACTTGGATCCTTCCCTTTTCTTAACCCTGCTACTTATATTTCAAGATGTTCCACAATTTTTCCTAAACCTTCCTTAAAATTTACCAGTTCAGTTGTTCCTACACTATAGCTGGCGTCAGATTCACCTATGAAAACTGCAAAAATGCAAGGCCAGGTCCTAGTGTACTCCAATGATCCAGGGTGTTTGGGTTCTGTATTGGCTCACCAAGCCATTGTAACATATCCCAGCATTTCAGAGCCACCACTCCAGGTCAGGGTTTCTCAAAGTTACAATTCATAGACCCCTAACAGACTTGTGAATTTCCTGATTTCAGTGAGGTACTGCAAGTTAAGACCTTTCTTCAATTTTTGTAATCAAATGATGCTCAAATCCATCATTCTTACATGGAAGTAAGGACTAACTGGTAGTATCTTACTAATGAACTATCACATGTCACTAATTGATATTTACCTTAGAATTTGGTGCATTTACTTGAGTTTATTAGAGACACTTCTGATAAGAAATCCAGACCCCTCGGCAGTATTTTAAAGGTCTTGTGTCATGCACAAAAGCAGACTGTGGAGCTTACTGTAATAAAAGAGGAGAGTTTGCTTCCAGCATATGCATCATCAGGGGTGTCATAAGACAGTTCCTGTTCTATGGACTCAGCATTTGTTTCCAAAAACTTTGGTATCTGCTCTTCCACATATCAAGGGACTAGAAGGCTAAAACCTCTTTTCCAGGCTCCATTGGTTCTGGAGATAAGTTAGGTTCTATGAATGAGATGCAAAGTCTCAAACAGAGAGAAGAGTTCACTCTCTAGCAGCTGAGAGTTTTTTCAGTAGTCAGACCCTGATTTAGGGAGTTTAGGTTTGGAACTGCTATGCCATCTGCATAATTTCATCTGATGTCTTGGTCAGAGTGGCATCATGGCTGCAGTGCTATGATTTTGGATGCTGAGAGCAGCCTTTCCTCCACATGTCCGGCTCTTCTAAAAAGCACTTAATTTCCTTTATTAAATACTTATCAGGAGCCAGGAATATAGCTCAGTGGTACAAACATCTGACTGGCAAGCATGAGGTCATGAGTTCAATCCCCAGTACCACAAACAAACAAAAATAAATAAATAAATACTTATCTACTAGTAATACCTAGAGTGATTTATATTTCTTACACTGAATGTAAAAGAACTGTCTGTATTATATATTATGCTCTTGTTGCATTGATGTCTTATTAATCCCTAACTAATCTCTTCTTATATACACATATACAAGGAGTGTACCTAATAAACTCAAGTAAATGTGCCGAGTTTTGTTTGTAAATATCAATTAGTAACCCTTAATAATTTAGTTAGTAGGTAACTATCAAGTAATTCTTACTGCCATGTAACAATGATGGATTTCAGCATCATGATTATAACTAATCCCTTCTTATATAATTATTTCCTGTCTGCTATTGTTTTCAACTCCAATATTTTATTATCATACATTTTCTTTTCCTAGTGAAAAGTGACATGAATGCAATATGGGGCTGTGAGATTTTTAAATCTTTCATAGCTCATAATCTGTAAAGTCTCAGAGTTGAGAGCCATTACTCTTTTTTATTGGTGCATATTAGTAATACAAAATAATGAGAATTTTTTCTCACATTGCTACATGCATATAACATATTTTGACTATTTTCATCCCTATTAGTCTCCTTCTCCTTTTCTGCCTTGTTCTCCTCATACCATTTCCCATCTCTAAAAGTCTCCCTTCTAGTAGACTTCCAGTTTACTGTCATTGCTACTTCATTCAGTTACTTTCATAATGCTCATATAAGAGAAATGATGCAATATTTAACTTTCTGAGATTTGTTTATTTTGATTAACACAGTAGTCTCCAGTTCTATCCCTTTCCCTGCAAATGACACAATTTCTCCTTCTTTATGGCTGAATAATATCCCATTATGAAATCTGGCATATTTCTTTTATCCACTCATCACTTGATGAGCCTTAGGCTATTTCCACAGCTTAGCTATTGTGAATTAATTGCAGTGCCATAACACAGGCATGCATGTATTACTATACTATGCTGCCTTCAAATTTTTTAGGAATATATCAAGGAGTGTTACAGCTGGATCTAATCTTATAGTTATTTTTCTTTTTTGAGGAATCTCCATACTCATTTTCTGTGCTAGTTTATATACACACCAATAGTGTAGGACGATCATTTTTTTTACAGCATCTTCATCAACATTCATGGGTGCTTGCATTCTTGATGACAGCCTTTCTGACTGGGGTGGGATGGAATCTCCATTTAGTTTTGATTCCCTAATGACTAAGATGTTTAACAGTTTTCTTATACTTATTGGCCATTTGTACTTCTTCTTTTGAGAATTTTCTATTCATCTGCCCATATGTTATTGGGTTGTTGTTTTGGTGGGTTTTTGTTTTAGTTCTTTATATATTCTAGATAATAATCCTCTAGCAGAAAAGAAGCTACCAGATTTTCCCTTATTCTGAAAAGGTTGTCTCTTCACTCTGTTGATTTCTTTGCTAGGTTGAAGATTTTATTTGATGTAGGTCCATTTTTTTAATCCCTGTGCTACTGGAGTCCTACTTGGAAATCTTGACCTGTGCCTATCTCTTTAAGCACTCCCTTGTGTTTTATTCCAGCAATTTCCAAGACCCCAAGCTTATATCTAGGCCTTTGATCCATTTTTATTTTATTTTTAATACAGGGGAAGAAACATCTAGATTCAATCCTTTACACATAGATATCCAGCTTTTCCAGAACATGATTTTCACCCCTTTTTGAACAATCAGATGGCTAAGTGTGTGAATTTGTTTCTGTGCCTTTTGTTCTGTCCCATTGGCATACACACAGGTCTGCTTTCGTGCCTGTACCACATTGCAATTGTTTGTATGACTTTGCAGTATAATTTGAAATGGGATATTTGGATGCCGCCTGCTTATTTGCCTAGTCTGGTTCTTTTGGGCTTCCATATGAATTTTAGAATTATTTTTTCTAATTCTGTGAAGAATGTTGTTGGTATTTTAATAGAGATCACATTGAGTCTGTACATCACTTTTGGTAATATGTCCATTTTGACAAGATGAGCCCTATCAATGGATAAGCAAAGGAAGTCTTTCCATTTTCTGATGTCTTCTTTAATTTCTTTGTTCAGTGCTTTATAATTTTCATTACCAAAGTCTTCCACATTCTCGGTTAGGTTGATCCCAAGTGTTTGTTTCACATTATTGTGAGTGGAATTATTTTCCTGATTTCTTTTTCAAGAGTATATGGTATATGAAAAAGCTGTTGAGTTTTGTGTCCTAGAGTTTGTATCCTGGAGTACCAGTGCTATTATTAACCCCCTGTTTCAGCTGAACTGGCCTATTTCTTGCACTAAAATAAAAAATGTACCAGTTATTGCCACATTATCTACTGCACTGACTAGCATGTTCACTGTTCACACACATGCCAATTCCTTTTATTCCTTAGAACCAACTCTGGGTCTACTGTTTTACGGTACAGCAAAGTGTATTTCCATGTCTGCAATTACCATCTTCAGGGGCAGACATCATGCCCTCAAACTCATTACAGAACAACATTAAATATACTGCTCAATCAAAGTTTCATGAGGCTGAGGAAAGTTATAACTGTCTCTGAATACAGTAACTTTTTTTTTCTGAGTGACAGTGACTCGCTGCTGTGGGGAAGGGAAAAAAAAGAGCCTTAGACTACAGGTTGAAAATTCTTTTGCATTTCAGTTGTTACTACAAGAAGGGTCCACACAGAGCTGTCAAGAGTTAGCCTGCTGGTCAGTGTTCGTTCCACTTCAGCTATTTCAGACCTTAAATATCACCGCTGAATACAACCAATAACTAAATGCCAACATAAGAAAAATTTCTTGCTCTCCATTCTCTTCCTTTCCACTTTGGCTCTTTTCCTACCCCCCATTACAACCATTTAAATTCACTTTCCCTTCAAGATTCTTAGTTCATGCCCAGCATCTGAGATGATCCTCTGACAAGCATTCAAACATTTAGCTGAGTGAATAATTCTGACCCTTTATGCATCTTCTTAATTCACAAAATGAAAAGGTATTCTTTCACACTTTATATTCACATCCCCAAGTGTTTCCGCCTCAGGGTGTTTGGGTTTTGTTTTGTTCTTTTATTTCTTTGTTTTCCCCTTGGAAGACGTTTCAATGCCCTCTCTCCATCACTTAAGTTACTCAGTCTTAGCCATAAAAATGCTCCAGATTCCCCTTCCTAAGCATGTTCCCCACATTTTTGCTTCCCTACACAAGCCCCTGTTCTTTGCTGCCTCTCTTACCTTTTATCTTGGTACTCCACACAATCTTAAGTCTCATTTCCTTTCCTAGCCATTCTGCAGCCATGGCATACTGTTTACTGTTAGCGCTTCCCTGAAGGTATGAAATGTCAGCAGTAGATTGTGAATTGCCAGAGTCTTTTAACTCAGTCCTCAATGTCCCTTTTAACCAGTTGTAGCACTGGTTTTTGCTGACTGTCTTATTCTTGAACCACACTCCTTCCTATGTTTATCTTTCTTGTCTCTCCTAGCTCCCTTTCTCTGTCTTTCTGGGTACTTCGCTTTTTGTGTATCTCTGACATGGACAGATCTAACCACAAAAGAGAGATGAGTGTTTAAAAGGTGGTACTGTCGAGGGAGAGGCTGGAGGCAGATGATGCAGCCTGAATATTCAGCCTATGCTATCACACTTTCCCTACTTGTGGCTATTATTAAAACGCCGGAAAACAATGACTTATCCTTGAGAATGAAAACCACATCCAGGTCTCAAGATGATGAAAAAGCCTCAAATGAGCTGAAGGGAACGGCACTCACCACTGTCCCTGAAATGGGGTTGTAGAACCGCTCCAGAAGCTGGACTGTTGTGCTCTTCCCACAGCCACTGCTGCCCACCAAGGCCAGCGTCTGGCCCTTCTTCACCTGCAGGTTCAGCCCCTGAAGCACTGGGATGTCTGGTCGGGTCGGATAGTTGAACACAACATTGCTGAAGGTCACATTTCCTTCCAGCATATCCTAAAATGAGGACAGCAACAGTTAGTTTGCTGCGGTGGTGAAACACAGGGTAAGCCTAAGCCAGTGATGGCAAGCCTTTTAGAGACAAGTGCCTAAACTGCAACCAAAACCCACTTATTTATCACAAAGCATTAACACTACAGTGAACCTGAATATCCAAGCTTGGCTGCTAGGGCTACTTGGCTCATGTGCCAACAGAGAGAGCTCTGTGTAGCCGCTGCAGCATGCACGCCATAGGCTCACCTCTGATCTGAGCCCTTCTACCACCAGGTTTCAAAAGCAGTGGAATCCTACTAGAGGTAAAATTGATTCATACTGCTAAAATTAACAAAGATCTCAGAGTCAATGTTTTTACTGAATGAGTTATTAATCCAATACAAAAGTACAAGACAAATGTGCTAAATTCCTTTCCCCAGAATTGAGTAACTTACACATCAGAAAACTTAACCACTGTGGTTTGCTTATAAAGCTGGCAGTATTCTCGCCTCTCCATAACTTTCTTATGTAGAAGTACTAGATGTTAGAACACATTATTAATACTTACTGAAATAAAAAAAAATTCTTACTGAAATAAACACATAATTTCAAATTTTTGTATTATTACCAGCATTTTAAAAAGTCCAAGCTTATTACATTTCCCCTTTGAATACTTCTGTTTAGAAATCAGGAGCAGATCATACAGTGGGAACCTCAAACTCACCGGCTTCAGGCCTTCTGTGCTGTAGCTGTCAATGGTAGGGACCTTTTCCATGATCATGATGATGTGGGAGGCTGACACTTTGGCTTTGGCATAGTCAGGGGCAAATGAACTGACCTGCCCGACTGCCATGGCACCAAAGACGATGGCTGAAAATACCCTGGAGAACAGAAGATATACATGCACAGTTACAGCTGCATTGCTAGAAAGCCAGCATTTCCACAAGTACAACAGGCCACAAGCAGCACTGTTGAAAATAATTGTAAAACAGATAAAGTTTTTTTATAAACTGAAGAAAACCTATCATAGGACTGTCCTTCAAGTATTAATACTGTCATACAGGTCCTTTGTGTTTCTAATAACACCTTTCAATGCCGTCTGGACACATTTGTCAAACTGTGTGTTTGAACAGTGGACCTCTACAACTGTGTTAAAGCAGCACACAGTGCCATTAGTTGTTTCTTTGCTTAAAAAACATCACTCTCTCCACCTCCCTTCCCTGGTAAGTGGTAGCAGTGTGGCAGACTGCGGCCCTTCCATGGGGAGAACCAGCATCAGCTCCTGAGATCCACTCCATGTTGGAACTTAGGATACTGGGAAGCCAAGCAAGCACCTCCCCTCCCTAGTAAGTGGTGGCGGTGTGGCAGACTGTGGCCCTTCCAGGGGGAGAACCAGCAATGTCTCCTGAGATCCACGTCATGTTGGAACTTAGGACGCTGTGAAACCAAACAACCAGCCTGCCTCCCTGCTAAACAATAGTGAACCTACTGATGCACGGCCTAGAGCCAAACATCCCACTTCCCCTACCCCCCTTCTCCTGTCTCCCCCGTTAGCAAATGGGAACCAGAAATCTGAGCGTCTCCTAGGAGGCTGACCATAGCAAATAAGGGGGACTTCCTTCTACCATCTCTTTAAAGGCAAATATTCTTATTACTGTTTTGCTCTATTCTGATTAATGGTACTGCTTTATGCAGTATTCTGTTTTGATAAGTTCTATAATGTTCTGTATTTCATCGCATTTTGATATACGTGATTAAAAGAACTATTATAAAGATAACAAAATATGCTGTGATACCTATTACTGTTATCCCAGTAAACTGACATGAAGTTCTGTACCAATTTCACTGTATGACCTTAGTTAGCTTTATTCTGTCTTGCTCTGTTGTATTTTACCACTTTCAAAATAAAAAATTTTTAAAAAGTCACTCTAAATAAATTATGCAGATGGTTAATCTTGTCCTTATCACTCAAAATCTTTGAGATCTACATACTGCTGCTCACACAGATCTCCCCTTTGTTGTACCCACTTGGAAGACGGATTTTGCAAAGCTAAATGTCTGAGTGACACCAACATTCATCAATTCAAAGTAAGGTGAAAATAATCCAATGACAGACCTAATATCCACAATGTCTAACTTTGATCTTTACGTTATAATCACAAATAGCACCTGTACATTATATGTCACACATACATATAAGAAAATAGACATTTTAAATCTTCTGTGAGGGCCATCCTGAACTACCTATCATGTGTGAATAAGTCAAAACAGACATATTATACTAACACATTATATTCTGAGACTCCTATGATTCTGATTTCAGTATAAAACTTTGTTACTTTTAGTACTATGTTAAATTTAGTATATGTTAGTATACTGTTAAAGGGCAGAGTTCTACCAGTCACCAATTCTATAAGATCAGAAAGATCACACAACGTTTTCACTGCTAAACTGGTTCTTTTGTTATATTAGTAGTATAATCAAGTTTAAACCTGATTCTCTAGACTACAATATAATTTCCTATAACTATGGAAATGTGGCAGAAAAATCCTCATCTAGTTTTTCCTTTGTCATTTTTTCATTTCTCCAGCACCTCCCTTGCAACTGTTTCCTTAGCAAGAAAAAGTGAATTTGCCTTGGGAACTTCCGGGACATGTGGCATGTGGGTGGCACTTTTCTGTCCTAACTGCTGTGCTGCACAGCTCTTTACACAGAATTGTCAGGCCCTTCTCTCAGGCTGGGGCTCAGATTTCTTCCCAAATGCCAACGCTGGCATCTGGGGTGAGTCCATTCCCCATCCCGAGCCCAGGAGACTGTGTTAAGATCATCGCTCCCAGAGCTCAAGGACTTGCCCAGGTCCCAGCCACACTGGACTAGCCTTGGGAGGCTTTGCAGCTGGAGTAGATTATACCCAGTGACCTTCTTCAATTACGGGAATTGAGAACAGGTGGAGTGAGTTCAAGAGCATTGGTCGTTGCCCGGGGAGAGCTTTAGCCCATCATCCACAGTGTTTAGATGCCTGCCTAGCTACCTGGAACACAGAAGGTGGTACAGGAGGGCCCGCAGGCCTGACTGGACCATGCTCAGCAACCTCCCTTCAGTCCCAGGAGCCTAGGGCATAGGAGACAATTTCCAACACATCAAAGGGAAGCCTGAGAAAAACACTTGAAACACAGAAATATAGGAAAATAACAAAACAATAGACCAAAATGCAATCTCAACCCTCTAATTGATCCCAAGAAAGCCTAGGAGCCATGTACATAGAAGAAAATATATGCCATACACCTGAAATACCTGTAATACTAGCAACTGAAATAAAAAAGCAACTCCAGGAAGCTTTAAAGGAATTCAAACTAGAAATAATCTCCCAGGTGAAAGAAGAAATGATAAAAGTAATGAAAGAGATGCTGAACACATCTAAAGACACAGTTTAAAAATTAGAGGAAAAAAACAAAAAGAGAGAATCCTTGAGTAAACAATTTAAGAAACAGAATACATGAAGCAGATTCAACGAGATATACAGGAAATCAAAAATTCTATTGAAAGTTGTCAAAACCGACTCAATGAAAGTGAAGATAGAATTTCAGACCTCGAAGACAAGATTTCAGCTAGTAAACAGGAAAGGAAAGATCTTTTAAAAATAACAAGGAATCAGGAAATAACAATTCAACAACTGTAAGATGAAGCAAAGAAAAACAACATAAGATTAATAGGGATAAATGAGAAAGAAGGGAACAACACAAATGATATCAAAAGACTATCCACAGAAGTCATAGCTGAAAATTTCCCAAATGTGAGAATGGAAACTGACATTAGATTAGTGAAGCGTACAGAACCCCAAATAGACATAACCAAAATAAAACTACACCCAGACATATAATAATCACCAACCCAGAAATCCAGCATAAGAATAGAATACTAAAAGCTGTCAGAGAGAAAAGACAGATCATCTATAAAGGAAAACCTATCAGAATCACAGCAGACTTCTCAACACAAACAATGAGGTCAAGAACAGCATAGAGTGAAGTATTTCAGATCCTAAAGGAAAATGATTTTCATCCTAGACTGATGTACCCTGAAAAACTGTCCTTCAAAATGGATGGAGAAATAAGATACTTCCATGACAAAGAACAGCTGAAGAATTTCATAAACACCAAGCCAACCTTGCAAAGAATACTGAAACACAGTCTAGATACACATAGGAAAACACAACTAAGCAAGGTAGACAACTAAACAGAATGGAAAGATAAAGATGCAACAGCAGAAAGATAACATGTCAACAATAAGCCAATATATAACAGTTATAACCATTAATGTAAATGGTCTCAATTACCAATTAAATGAAACAGACTGGCAAAATGGATCAAGAAACAAAATGCAATGATATGCTGTCTGCAAGAAATCTGTCTAACCCAAAAGGATATTCACAGACTGAAAGTCAAAGAATGGAAAACAATAGTTCATGCAATAGGAACCGAAAAAAAAGTGGGGGTAGCTATTCTGTTTGTAGACAATGTGAACTTCAAAACAAGAATGATCCTAAGAGATAAAGGTCACTACATACTGGTTAGGGGAAAACTTAAAGACGAAGAGATAATTATCTTAAATATATATGCACCAAATTCCAGAGCACCCAGTTATACAAAGCAAGTATTAATAGAAATGAAAAATCAAATTAGCAATAACACAATTATAACAGGAAACCTTAACACACCATTGACACCAAGTAACAGATCAACCAGACAGAAAATCAGCAAAGAAATAACAGAACTGAATCACACCTGTGAACAAATGGACATGGTAGACATATACAGAGTGTTTCATCCAACAACACCAGAATATACATTCTTCTCAGCAGTAGATGGGACATTCTCTAAAATAAGACCATATACCAGCTCACAGAACACATTTAAATAAATGCAAAAGAGTTGAAATTATCCCATGCATGTTATCAGATCGTAGTTCCATGAAACTAGAAATTAATGATAAAAGAAACTGCAAATACCTCACAAACACATGGAAATTGAATAATACACTCTTGAGCAATCAGTAGGTCACAGAGGAAATTAAAGAAGAAATCAAACAATACCTACAAGCAAACAAAAATACAAATACAACTTACCAGAATCTGTGAGATGCAATGAAAGCAGTCCTCAGAAGAAAATTTATTACACTGAGTTCCCATATCAGGAAAACAAAATGAATACAAATAAACAACCTGTTGCTACACCTCAAACGTCTAGAAAAAGAAGAGCAAGTCAAAAGCCCAAAGCCAAAAGAAGGGGGGAAATTATAAAAATCAGAGCAGAAATTAATACAATAGAGACTAAAGAAAACAATCCAAAAAAGTAATGAATCAAAGAGTTGGTTCTTAGAAAGAATAAATAAAAGTGATAAGCCCCTAGCCAACCCTATTAAAAAAGGGAAAGAAACAGCTCGAATTCATGCAATAAAGAATGAAAAAGGTGGAATCACTACAAACTCTGTGGAAATATAGAAGATCATCAACACCTTTTTCTAAAACCTCTACTCTCATAGGTTCGATAACACAGAAGAAATCGACAGATTCCTAGAAACATATGAATTACCAAAGCTGGGTCAAGAAAATGTAAACTGCCAAATAACCCAATTTCTATTAATGAAATTGAAAATGGAATTAAGTCCCTACCTACAAAGAAGAGCCTAGGCCCAGACAGATTCACTGCAGAATTCTACAAGAAATACAAAGAAGATTTAATGCCGACACTCCTCAAACTCTTCAATGAAATCGAAAGGGAAGCAATTCTTCCTAAGGTATTCCTAGAAGCAAGAATTACTCTAGTACCAAAACCTGAGAAAGACCCAACTAAAAAAGAGAACTACAGGCCAATCTCCCTAGTGAACACAGATGCAAAAATCCTCAATAAAATATTGGCAAACAGGATGCAGCAAATCATCAAGAAGATTATACACCACGACCAAGTGGGATTCATCCCAGGCATGCAGGAATGCTCAACATACATAAGTCAATAAATGTAATCTACCATATCAATAAAGCCAAAAATAAGAATCACATGATTATCTCTATAGATGCAGAAAAACTTTTGATAAGGTCTAACATTCATGCTAAGAACTGTACAGAAAATTGTAATAGATGGTCTTTACCTCAATATGATAAAGGCCATCTATGACAAACTAACAGCCAGCATGTTATTAAATGGGCAAAAACTGAAGGCCTTTATATTAAAATCAGGCACAATACAAGGATGTCCCTTATCACCACTCCTATTTAACATAGTACTTGATATACTAGCCAGAGCAATAAGACAAGAGAGAAATAAAAGGGGTAAAGATAGGAAAACATGAAGTAAAATTACCATTATTTGTGGATGACATGATACTCTACATAGAAGACCCCCAAAACTCCATTGAAAGACTCCTAGATATAATAAATAAATTCAGCAATGTAGCTGGATACAAAATCAATACTCAAAAATCAATAGCATTTCTATACACTAACAATAACATCACTGAGAAATAAAAGAAGCCACACTCTTCACACTAACATCCAAAAAATGAAATACTTAGGAATTAATCTCACAAAAGAAGTAAAAGATCTGAAAAAAAAATTGAAGAGGATCTCAGAAAATGGAAAGACATCCCTTGTTCATGGATAGGAAGAATAAACATTGTGAAAATGGCCATTCTCCCAAAACTGTTATACAGATTCAATGCAATCCCAATGAAAATACCATCAACACACCTCATAGATCTAGAGAAGTCAATCCTAAAATTCATCTGGAACCAGAAGAGACCTAGAATAGCAAAGGCAATTCTAAGCAGCAAAGGCAAGGCAGGAGGCATCACAATCCCTGACTTGAGGTTATATTACAAAGCAAGTGTAATAAAATCAACATGGTACTGGAATAAAAACAGAGCCAAAGATCACTGGAATAGATTAGAAGATACAACCACAACTACCAACATACTCAATCACCTTATCTTTAATAAAGGGCCAAACATGTTCACTGGAAGAATGACAGTCTCTGTAGTAAATGGTGCTGGAAAAACTGGCTCTCCACATGCCAAAAACTAAAACTAGACCTATGCCTATCACCATATACTAAACTAAAATCTAAATGGATTAAACATCTGAATATTAAAACAGAAACACTAAATCTGTTAGAAGATAAATTAGCTAAAAATCTTGAAGACTTAGGGGTAGGTAGAGAATTCATGAACAGGAATCAAACTGCATGGGGAATACTTCCCAGAATTAATAAATGGGATCACAGCTTATTAAAAAGTTTCTGCATGTCAAAAGAAATCTCCAGCATAATGAAAAGAAAACCCACAAAATGGGAAAAAATCTTAGTGAACTGTCCCTCAAACAAAGCACTTCTGTCTAAAACATATAAAGAATTTTTAAAAAATCAGACCCCCGAAAGTCAAAGACCCAATCCAAAAATGGGCATCTGAGATGAATACACAGTTCTCAGGTAAAGAAATACAAATACATGAAAAAATGTTCATCATCATCACTCATTAGAGAAATGCAAATTAAAACCACACTGAGATTCCATCTCATTCCTGAAAAAATGGCCAGGATCAAGAAAACTACCAACAACAAAGGCTGGAGACGCTGTGGGGAAAAGGAAACTCTCCTGCACTGTTGGTGGGAGTGTAGACTGGTGTGCAGCCATTGTGGAGGTCAGTCTGGAGATTTCTCAAAAAGCTGGGATTGGAAGTCCCATTTGTTCCAGCTATTCCACTTCTAGGCATATTCCCGGAAGAACTGAAAGCATCAGACCACAGTGATATATGTGCACCCATGTTTATAGCAGCACAATTTGTAATAGCCAGATTTTGGAAGCAAGTGTCCATCAACTGAGGAATGGATAAAAAAGCTGTGGTATTTTTATACAATGGAGTACTACTCAGCTATAAATAATGATCACATTGAGATATTTACAAATAAATGGACACCACTTGAGACCATACTCATAAGTGAAATAAATCAAACTCACATATATAAATACCGTATAGTCTCCCTAGTGTAAGAAATGGTAAGAGTACATAAGAGTTTATAGTAATCATGATTCCCCATTACATTGCTCTGAAACCTTATAATGTCTGCATTCATTAGTTGGAATGGTTTTATTCTACTTTGTTTGATTTTATTATTTGTGATAGTATAAACAGCTATTTTACAGCAAAGAAGACATTAGAAGACTTACTCTGAAGTCCTACCATGCTTTTGTTTTTCTGTTGCCTTTGGTTCTATCCTGTTAAATCTTATTGGATATTATTATGTGTGGTAGTACAAACAAATTTTCTATGGAAATTGAGATAATATAGTAGCCACTGTTCATTCTCTACTATTTGGTTTTGGAAGTCGTGTAATGCTTTTATTCTCTTGAATGGTTTTGTACTATTTTGTTATGCTTTATACTATCATATATGAAGCTATGCTCAACTGTTTCAAAGCAAGAGACATTACGGTAGTTACTGTTAATTATGGGTTGCCTTGTGGTAAAATGCTGTGTTATTTGCATTTTCTGATCTGATCTGCTTTGTTATGTCCTCTTTTGTCTTAATCTCTTTAAAATAAAAAAAAAAATTTAAAAAACAGCCAAATATCAATGCCCTCTGGAGACCTTTGATGTTGGTCACTCCCCCAGCCGCTAGCTTGGAACAGTCAGCTGTGTATGAGTTCTAACAAGAACAGAAGTTACTGCAGAAGTGGGTGCTTGCATGGGAATAATGCAGAGACCCAGAGGCAAAGTGCACTTGCTCAACCACCAAAATCTCTTCATGAGGCTGCATCTCGGGTTTTCTAGCTAGACATGAGCATGCTCATCTCAGGATTATTTACTTCTTCTGAGGCATATTGTCAATAATAACCCAATACTTACAACAGAACATCTTGAAACTCCATGTGATTACGTGCCACCAAGAAGGCACCAAACCGGAAACAAGCAGCATAAGAAAAATACATCATGGCCTGGGTGAAGGCAAAGGTGATTCCAAAGATGTGTGCTTTCCGTAAAGAGTTTCTGAAAAAAATAAATTTGAAAACTTACTGTGGATCATTTCTTAGTCCTTAAAATGTAACTTTCATGGTTGACAGTGAAGCACAAAAGCATGACAGACACAAATAGGTTTCATCTCCAAAGGACTGTTTTGTTGTCATTTTACTTTCCACTGGGTGAATTAGTTAGGTGCCTCAACTCTGAGGTTTAGTGTCTTCACGCTTAGTGAAGGATTAACTGCATCTCTATGCATTGATGTGGGGAGGTACTAAGCCTATGAAATCTATATAGAACCTCTTAGGAATTAACAAGTGCAAGTCCCCTTCATTTCCCAGACGACTCAACATTCATGTGTTAACATTCACTCCACACATTTATCCTACACCTACAAACTGAAGGTACTGTATCGTGTGACACCAAGAAATAGGGGTGTTCTTGCTTTGCGGGGTATTGACTGGATATTTAGGCAGTGGAGGTACAATACCTTATGAGTAAACCCTGGAAGCAGAAAGAAACACTTGATTCTTTGGGGGACTTACTGCAATTTTCATTGCAAAAGAACCGAGACTAGGTTTTCTGAGGGATGTGAACCAGTGATGTGGCAGTGTGGGTAGGAAGATGTTGGTAAACGAGCAGCTCTCTGTGTTCAGACTCACTTCTGAACCCAGGGTTTGCTCGTATTCACACCACTTACGGAAGCCCTCACTGTGATGGCTGTGGTAGAGGAAGGGCAGAAAGTCCCCACCAGAGGAGAGGAGAGAAGTCGCATGGATACCCAGGAAATGCCACTCCAAGGTGCACTGACTTCAGCTTACATGACCACAAAGAACCTGCATCCCCAGCTAGAACAAATGGGGCTCACAATCGCAACAGGGCCCAGGGATTCATCCTCAGCATCCTCTTCCCCTCCACTCCTACCTCCTATCAGCTGTTTCACATTCCACCTCAGAGATGCACTTGACTCATCAGGGTCTCAACACTCCTCCCTTGATTAAGTACAAGCATTTCCCATGCGTGCCCCACCTCCTGGGCAAAGTAAGTCTTCTGAAAGCAACTCTGTTAACTGCAAACCTCCTCAGACTAACCTCCCGATCTGCAGTGCCTTTTACCTGTATGGCACCCGCAAGCTCTGCCCATACATGTGTTCAAACTTCTCCTCTCGAGTCAGAGACACGACGGTTCGGAAGTTTTCTATTGCTTCGGTAGCGATCTGTAACAGATATCACCCATGGCCAATAGGCACAGGGCAAACAGGAGCAGTTAGTTCTAATTCTGTAAAACAACTGAATAAGATTAGTTTTATGATTACACATTATTTATTTATCGTTTAGTATTTCCAATGTGTACCTTCTTTATGGAAAAAGACACTAAGTAACATCAAACTTCAGGGAGATCAACCGATATAAACCTTCCCTCTGCACAGGAAGAGAAGCCCAGGCTTAAATGGATGAAGGTGCTTGCCTAAAACCACACAGCTTTACAAAACTGAGCTGGGAACTCAGCATTTTACATTGTTTGCAGTGTTCTTTCTTCTACCACGGTCACTTTTTAAGTGTACGGGCACAGTTACTTTACATATTTTTAAATGTGACTCTATTTTATCTTTCTAATTGCTTTTCAGAACAACTCAATAATATCTGAAAAATGTTGAAAATTTGTTTTCAATAAAGCAATAAAAAGTTACATATTAGTGTATTCTATGCATAATATACTATTTTTTCTTAAAGCATACACATCACACGTGTGTGTGTGTGTGTGTGTGTGTGTTTCTGAAGAATGAACCCATGCTAGGTAAGTGCTGTACCAGTGAGCTATAGCTCCAGACTCATTTATTTTTGTTTGTTTTTGTGGTACTGAGTAAGAAGTATCTACCACTAGATCTACCACCTTGTTACATTCCTAGCCCTTCGTATTTTTTATTTGGAGACAAGGTCTTACTAACTTATCCAATTTTCTTCTAACTTAGCATCCTTCTTTTTCAGGCTCCTCAGTAGTTGAGATGTCAGTGGGTGCCACTGTATGTGGGTTACACATTTAGCCGAATCCTGCATTGGGTTGTTTTTCATTTTGTGCCTTAACAAATATTAAGACCACTCCACAGTCACTAAATATACATTAATAGTGGATTTTAATGGTCACATAATATTCCAGTTAGGTATTCCTTTATTCTTAGAAATGTTTCTTTGTTTCTTAATAATAACATTGTGATTAATATTTTCTACTATAATATTCAGCCATATTAAATGATTTTTAGGAAATGTTCTAAACACTGAAATAATTAGGCCAGATAGAACAAACTAATTGAGAAACATGGCACATATTAACAGTTTTTCCCCAAAAAGTTTCTGTTGCTTAATTATGTCCCACTTGTGGGTTATTTTCAACAAATCTACTCAACTGGGACAAATTACTCTGTACCTTTTCAAGCTGGCTAACTTCAAAAGCTGGAAAGTGCAAAGAACAGTAGAGCTTGCAATGTGGCAACCTCTCCCTTATTCATTAAAAATTATTTAATTTTTTTTCTTTTTTAAGCTAAGGGGAAAAGATCAAAAAAACTAGCAGGATATATTTTAGTAACCTTCTTGATTTACTATTAACTTGATTTGAAGTTCTGTAATACTCCCACTATCTTGTTTTGACTGATTAGACTCTGTTCCATTCTGTATGAATAAGGGAGCGGTTGAGATAAAAGAGGGCTTAACAACATAACAATACAGGTCAAAGCATAACAGTTTCAGCAACCTAGTGCTTCACCACCAAATAACCCGACTTAATAGTAGTTACCATAGTGTCTTTTTCCTTGAAATATTTGAATATAACTTCATATGCTATAGCATCAAACATATCAAGACAGTGTAACACCATTCAAGTGGATGAAAGCATTGTAGAGTATTTAGAACCAGCTAACAGAAAAATGAACAATGGTTTCTATATTGTCTCTTTGCCTAGAACAATTTTTGTTTATACTACCACATATGATAAAATCCAGCAAGATACAACATGATAAAACCAATGGAGACAGAAGAGCCATAGTTTGGTGGGGCTTTAAAACAAGATGGCATTAAATCAGCACTAGCTATTATGATGTCTTGTTTTCTTCAAAATAGCTGTTCATTGGATCACAGGCCATAATATCGAACAGCCCAGAATAAAGCCATTCCAATTAATGAGTGAAAACTTTATAAGGCTTCAAGGCCACATAATGGGGAATCATGGTTACCCATACTTTTATATATTTGAATCATTTCCTACACTAGGGAAACTATTTGGTGTTCACAGATGCGAGTTTGATTTATTTCACTTATGAGTATGGTTTCAAGCTGTACCCATTTATTGATAAATATCTCAATGTGATCCTTCTTTATAGCTGAGTAGTACTCCATTGT
This sequence comes from Cavia porcellus, assembly GCF_034190915.1. Taxonomy (NCBI): domain Eukaryota; kingdom Metazoa; phylum Chordata; class Mammalia; order Rodentia; family Caviidae; genus Cavia; species Cavia porcellus. The sequence continues at coordinate 69,740,979 of NW_026947485.1, read as the reverse complement.
ATAGAAATACCACAACTTTTTTATCCATTCCTCAGTTGATGGACACTTGGGTTGTTTCCAAGATCTGGCGATTACAAATTGTGCTGCTATAAACATAGGTGCACATATATCACTTGATTGAAGGTGAAAAATATACCTTCAATCAAATGCCTCCAATGAAAATCCTTGTTCATATTTATTAGACATATTTTTAAATATAAGCATTCAAACAGAGAACAGAGGTTCTCTGGACTACTAAAAACACTAAACAAACCATAGCAGTGTCTGCTAAAAAACAGCTTTTGTGATATAGGTGCACATAGGTGTGGTATGATGCTTTCAGTTCTTCTGGGAATATGCCTAGAAGTGGAATAGCTGCAACAAATGGGACTTCCAATCCCAGCTTTTTGAGAAATCTCCAGACTGACCTCCACAAAGGTTGTACCAGTCTACACTCCCACCAACAGTGCAGGAGAGTTCCTTTTTCCCCACAGCCTCTCCAGCACTTGTTGCTGGTTTTCTTGATCCTAGCCATTCTTTTAAGAATGAGATGGACTCTCAGTGTGGTTTTAATTTGCATTTCCCTAATGACCAATGATGATGAACATTTTTTTCATGTATTTATTTGCCATTTGTATTTCTTCATCTGAGAAGTGTGTATTCATCTCAGATGCCCATTTTTGGATTGGGTCTTTGAATTTCGGAGGTCTGAGTTTCTTTAATTCTTTATATGTTTTAGACAAAAGTCCCTTGTCTGAGGGGGAGTTCACTAAGATCTTTTCCCAGTTTGTGGGTTTTCTTTTCACTATGCTGGAGATTTTTTTTGACTTGCAGAAACTTTTTAATAAGAGGTGGTCCCAGTTATTGATTCTGGGAAGTATTTCCTGTGCGGTTTGAGTCCTGTTCATGAATTCTCTACCTACCCCTATGTCTTCAAGGTTTCTACCTAATTTGTCTTCCAATAGATTTAGTGTTTCTGTTTTAATATTCGTATCTTTGATTCATTTCGATTTTAATTTAGTACATGGTGATAGACATGGGTCTAGTTTTAGTTTTCGGCATATGGAGAGCTAGTTTTTCCAGCACCATTTATTAAAGAGACTGTCATTCTTCTAGCGAACCTGCTTGGCTCCTTTATCAAAGATAAGGTGGTTGAGTGTGTTTGTAGTTGTGGTTTTGTCTTCTAATCTATTCCATTGATCTTCAGCTAACAGCAAATACTTCATAAGACATTGTTAGCTTTGAATATTAGTCCAAAAGCTATTAGAAAAAAATTATAACACACTTAAAAATAAAACTTTCTTTAAAAAATTAAAAATAGTACTCTAAACCAGACATGGTGACACTCTGAAGGCTGAGGCAGGAGAATTTTAAGTTCAAGGTCATCCTGGGCTAATTCTGTATTGAACAAAAAATAATAATAATATTATCTGATCCAGACAATCCAAGAACACTGTACTATGTTTATCATAAGCTATTTAAAATGACAGGAAGATATCCAGAGATAATTTATGTTAAAATATTTTGTAATTTCTTTTACACAATGTTCTATATGGGAGATTGAATATGGAGCTTTTACAATGAGCTACATCTCCAGCTCTTTAAAAAAAAATTCTACTTGGAGACAGGAAAAAAATCCATTAACTCACTAAGTTGCTGAGGCTGGGTTCCAACTTGAAATCCTACTGCCTGGACAGGGATTTAGCTCAGTGGCACAAGTGCCTGCCTGGCAAGCACAAGGTTGTGAGTTTAAGACCAGGTATAAAAAAAAAAAAAGAAAAGAAAACAAAGAAAGAAATCCTAGTGCTTCAGCTTCCCAGAATACTAGGATTACAGTTGTGCACCATTATCCCCAGCTTTTAAAAACATATTTAATAAATTATATGCTCATTTTAAAATCCTAAAAATACAGAAAGTAAGACACTAGAGGGAAAAATATACCTTCAATCAAATGCCTCCAATGAAAATCCTTGTTCATATTTATTAGACATATTTTTAAATATAAGCATTCAAACAGAGAACAGAGGTTCTCTGGACTACTAAAAACACTAAACAAACCATAGCAGTGTCTGCTAAAAAACAGCTTTTGTGATGAATTTTAGCATAATGGTTTTAAGAAACATTTTCTGTGCATCATTTTCTAAGACAAGAGTTCTTGTGATGAATTTATAAATACCACTGCCTTTCTGTGTACAGTCCAATAAAATGAGAGTTAGAGACCTAGACCTCGCACAGTAAAGCAATATAATCACTTCACAAGATAGTCACTTCATCTTAATGCACAATGAAGCAATTAGAAAAGCTTCACTTATTCCAAGAGTTCCAAACAGGGATTCAGTGGTCACCAGAAGAAAGGTGAGTTTTTATATAAGGAGGAAATACCACTATTTATCCCAAAAAGCATCCTGTACTAAATACTTTTGGAGAAAAAATAAACAAGACTTTTTAAAACTTTTTTTTCATTAGTACACATTTGCAATACCCACTGAACACATACCTTGTGGGGAGTTGGCACCTATCGCAACAAATCTTAACCCTTTTCCTTTCCCCTTCCGCTCCTCTCGCCCTCTCTTTCTTCTCTGTATCCCTTTCCCATCTCCAAAATGCCTACCATCTTGTTTCCTATTGTCTATCTTTAAATTACTTCTCGTGCAAGGCTCTCTGAAAATGCAACAGTTCTGAGATTTAGTAAACATCAAAAGCCCAGCCACAGCAGATCGCAGGAGCCTGAAGCTCTAGGAATTGCATGAAGAACTGTGGCTGAGACTTGGAAGGATGAACACAGCAGTATCAGGCGAGAAAACCTCACAGTGGCCATGGACAGGGCTATGACCAGTTTTACAACTGGGGGAACGGATGAAGTTTATTCTAGCTGTGATAAGAAGCCATCAGAAGGAGTCAATGAACTGAGCATATTTATATTTTTGAGAGGTTAGATTGTCTTTGGTAAAAAGAATATAGAATATTGGTGAACAAGAGTGGATGGAAATATCAGGAGACTGTCTCTGTGAAACAGGATGGTGTCTGTGTGAACCTTGGGTTTTATTATGTGTTCAGTGGAGTTTACAGAGAGCCTTGTGTGAGAACCTGAGACTCATCACCAGATAAAGGCTGATTTTCATCGTATGTACCGCTTGGTGCCTCAGCCACCACTTTCCCCATCAGCCTCTGTCCCTCTCAAGAACCAGCACTGAGTTACTGCACTGATCATATTACTGATCTTCATTCTGGAAATCTGCCCTGGTCCACACCCATCTGCAACCCTCTCCTCATTCCTGATGTAATCTGGTCACAGCTTCAATGAATCAGTTTAGGATCTAAGATTCCTTTCTCACACAGTTCCAACACTTCCTTCAATAATGACACTACTGCAAAGTCATTCCTTCCTTCTCTTACATTTCCCCCTAGAGTTTACCGTATTCTCCTCAAGCGAAGAATCACACCATTGGAAGAATATACCCAAAGTATACTTTGAAATGGAGTTATCGACACAGGACTTTTCAGGCTGGGGCCAAGGTTGCCTGTTTCAGACCATAACTTAACCCAGGGTGCCAGCTCCACTCTGCAGATGGCTCAAAAAGACACTCACATGAGATGTCTATTTGGTTATTCTTCATTTTTTTGCCTTAATAAATATCAAGACATTTGGTGGTAAGCCCTGGAGCTAGTTCAAAGGATTTTCCCAGAACCACCCCAGGGCAGAGTCTGAGGAGATGCAGAAATGCCGAGGACAAAATATCTGAGATAAGGAACAACTTTGAGCACCTGCCTCGTCCTTCACTCAGTGAATGCCCCTGGCCCACCTGGGTCTGGATTCTGTCCTCACTCTGGGGGCCCAGACTGTCTGCTGCTAGATGTCTTACTACCTAGACATCAGGACCAGTTTTGAGGCCAGCCCTGTTTCTGACCTCTCATTTTTGCCATGACCCAGATCATGTGACATCAAATCATATTCTGCCATCGAGGGACTTGCTTGTGGTTTGTCTCACAGGAGCACAACTCCCTGAGCTTGAATCCTGGCTCCAGACTTACCAGCTCTCAGGCTCATGAGACGGACACTGAAAAGACAAAACCTACCTCGCAGGATCATGCTAAGGAGTAAAGCTTTTACAGGAAACACAGTGAACATCACGTAAGTATTGCTTAAACAACAAGAAACATTAAGCTTGTAGCAAAGTAAGTAGCAGAAGGAGAAATCGAGGTAAGATGAAGAAGGGTGCCATGATTTACGTGAAAGATGGACCGTCCATATTGAGTCTCCCCCTTCACAGGTAATAAAATTGTCCTACTTTCTCCACCAGCAAAGGAAAGAACTAAAGGAAGGAGGTGAGAACAGAGAAAGACAAGAGTCTAAGGACAGTGGCATGAAGTGTTAGTTTCTAATCTGTGCAATAGGTATTAAAGATATTTCTTTGAAAAATGGTTATCAAATCATTCTTGGAGCACAGTACTCAACTAACAGTGATAAGAATATCTTTCTCTTCATAGGTAGCAATCAGACTTAACTGGACTCACCTTCCCAGAACCTTCCAGCTCTTTCTTATCTTTGATTGCACTACCAGACAGCATTTTCATCTCAACGACTCCTGCTACGGCAATGATGGGAACAATTGCCAAGAGTAAAAGTGTCAACTGCCAGCCATAGATGAAGGAAATAATAATTCCTGTCCCAAGATTTGCTACATTTTGGGTAATCACAGCAAGCCTGGCACCGATAGCCTGAAAAGAAAAACAAATGAAAGACACAGAGTTATACTAGATTTAAAACCCATCCTCCTACATTCTTAAGCATGATGGTAACTCACTTTCCCAAATATCTGTTAATTATCATCTCAGTTATGAAATAAAAGTGAAGATTCACTTGAAGAAAGTTTACTGGGTTTCTAAAACAAAGATTTCCATGATTTCTAAATGAACGCTGATTCAGAGTTCATGGTACATTTCTCTCTTGATTTTTTTAAAAGAAAATCTTTATGATTCAAAGTCTCGTCACTAGAGTAAGTTCTACCAGTTAAAAAGATAAGAGTGTGACTATTACATTAAACTGGAAATGGTGCAACCTCCTAATGTTAGTCACATAACCGTTTATAAGGCTAGAGGTTTCCATTAAAGATATTCAACTATATCTGAACCTATTTGAACCACTTCCTATGTCTAATTTAACCTGGAATGGATTTGAAATGAATACATATAATAGAAAATTATCAAATTTAATTTGTGTCCAGCAGCCATTACAGCCTTCATTTCGAAGACCAGAGGGAGCCAGACCATTGCATTTGGCAGTGTGCAGTGACCATCAACTTGAAAGCCAGATGGCAAATTTGTGCCATTTGTAGGAAAATGGATGAATCTTGAAACTGTAATGTTAAGTGAAATGAATTAGATATACAAGCTCAAACATCACAAGGTTTCCTAAAGCATAAATAAATAGCAAATTAAAAGACAGTTAATGAAAGAGTAACGGAGAAAAATCTTTTGCAGATAGGAAGGGGATCAAGAGATGAAGGGAGGCGGAAGGATGGAGGTTAAGGGGATGCAAGCAGCATTAAGATGAGCATGTGCATGCACCAACTCCCTGCAGTGAGTAACCTGATGCACTGGAAACACAGACTGACAAAAGATTAAATAATACAAGGCAACTCCACAACACAACTTTTTAAAAAGTCACAAAGCCAGTTGCAGTTACCACTCGGCATTTCAGTCCTCCACATCCCTTCTACCCTGAAAATGCTCTGTGTCCCCAAACCATTGCAAATTCCTGCTCTGCTCTTCTCCTCTCCTAAAATTTCTTCTGCCCAAGTAGAGCTGGTCTCAGATAAGGATGCTGAAGTGCAATCTAACCAGTGCCATCACTGTGACTTTGCACAAATCCTTCCCAAGTAAGAACATCAGAAAGTATGTTAATAATCAAAGGTATGTACTCTGAATTCTGAGGAGAAATCCTTCCTAACTCCCCACATCAATGCCTCTAAGATCATTTCATATTTTTCTGACATAATCATTACAGTAACACTTAGTGAAAAAAAGGAGCTATAACCACAATTAGCCTTGAGATGCATTAAATTCCATAACTGACAGCTGCACTAGGGCTGAAAGAGATAGCAAAACTAATGAAGCACAATTAATTTTACCTGATACAATTACTCAGCCTACATCAAAGGGCTGTACTGCAAAATTCATCACAAGTCAGAGTACAATGATCTTCAGTGCCATCTCTCTGTGCTGCATCTTTTCTATGTGAAGGTCAAAGGACACAACCTGGAGAACTGGCATTGCAGGGATGGTGCAGGTTGCTCCTGTTCTCAGGTTCTACTAGTCTTTCTCCTAATTTAGCTCCTATCCTTAACCTTCATACAGATGTCAAGCTCTGCATGTAGTCAAAGATAAGAGAAATAAGCTAATTTTTCTTAATGTACAAGAAAGCTGAACTTAAAATATCCAGCACTTTATGCTTCAGGGTGACTGAGCCCCTTGGTTCTGCCTGACACCGCATTGGTGACCACTGCTTATTCTACAGCCTAACACTCAGTGTCTCACATCTATTCCAGTCAGTTGTCTCAACGACTTCTTCTCCTACTACTTTTTCCTCAAAACAGCATCACAGCACTGAAAATATAATTTAAAAGTATTCGTGCTAATTAGACTAAGACTCTATATCCTGAACTTCCTTCTGAGTTTAGGAATATCAAAATTCACCGTAACTTCAGCCTTGTTTCACAGAAAAACATAATTAAAAACCTAGCTGCTTTTGATTTGTATATGACTTTCCTTTGCCTTTAACTCTGCAGGACTTTGGACCACATCTCAAAATAAAATGAGAAAACCCAACACGACACAAGAAATGTGATGTGGCCCTGCCTTGTGCAGCATGGACTTATGACAGCATGGCTGCCACTGAACATTTTTACATTAAAACAAACTAATCATACTACTTCCCATTATGGAATATGGACAAACTCACACGTACACTCATGGGAGTCTCCATATACAGGTACATATGTACACATAGATACATATATAAGTATGCATATGTAGGTACAAACATCCTTGCTCCCTCCATACACACGCACACCAAATGTCCATGTTATTTACACACTTATACACAATCACAAACAGCCTGGTCACTGGCACCAACAACAGGGTAGAACTGTCATCTCTTGGCCAATCTGTGATACTCAGACTAGGATTTCCTCATTTAATGAATGTCACCAACCTGTTTAACCTCATGAACACCTTTAGCCACTGCTTTAACTTCTGGGAAACAGAAGCACATTCTGGGAATCTGCTTCAGATTGGTTCATACAAGAACTAAAATTAGAAATTTCATTTGACCCAATTATTGCCCTTCTAGGGATCTTCCTAAAAGAGTCAGACATCATATTGCAATGATCCACACATATCTATGTTTACAACAGCACAACTCATAATAATCAAACCTTGGAATCACACTATATGCCCATCAACAGAGGAATGGATAAAGGAAATGTGGAATTTACATGTAATGGAGTACTACCCTGCCATAAGATAAACTCGAGTCCTTTGTAGGAAAATAGATAAATTTTGAAACTATAATATTTAGTGAAATAAGTCAGAAACACAAGTTTAAATATCATATGAAAGATCATATGAAGCAGTGAAACAGATTTGTCTCACATGAGAAGGGGGTTGAAAACTAAAATTAGATGGAGAATTACTCAACTCTAAAGAAGGATAATCTTGAGGCTTTTATAGGTAAATGGAGGCAACTTGAAACAATGCTCATAAGTGAAATAAATCAAACTTACATGTGTAAATATTGCATTGTCTCCTTAGTATAAAATAACTGAAACAATAGTAAGATTCAAAATGTACAACAGATACTATGATAATGAAAGGATAAGAAAGTGCTCAAAAACAAAGAACAACTGGGATAGGAGAAAGGACAGCAGGAAGAAGGGGACAGGTTATATGTAAATAGGTATACACATATATGTATCACATATATATATATAAAATAGATAACTATACTACTAATCTCTGTTAGTTCATCAAAAAGAACAGTTTGTGCTTTCACTGTTTGACTGTTTGATCATTTTTTCATGCCTAGATCTTGTAACCTTAGCAACTACATCTAAGATAATAATATGTAATATATTAACTAGTGTTAATTTTCTACTACTTTTTTGAAATTCTATATCATTTCTACATTTTTTTAAAAAAAACTAAAATTAGAAATTCCATATGATCTAGCTATTCCTTTTCTAGGTCTCTTCCCTAAAGGGTTAAGGTCATCATGTTACAGTGCTATATATGTACCTAGAGTTAGAGCAGTATAATTCATAGTAGCTAAATCATGAAAGCAGCTTGTAGGCCAGCAACAGATGAATGGATAAAGAAAATGTAGTATCTTTGGCATACTCTGCTATAAAGAAGGATATGTTCAAGGCATTTGTAGGAAAATGGATGTACCTGGAAAATAAAGTGTTCAGTGAAATAAATCAGATACACAGCATAAATATTGGATAGTATCTCTCATTTGAGCAAGGTAAAGTACAAACGAAGAAAATAAAGGCTAAAAGACAGAAACAAGGTGATATATCTCTCACAAATGGAAAGGAGTTCAGGAGTCACAGGGGAGGACAGAAATGGTGGGAAGGGAAGTGAAAGCATTAAGATATACCACAGAGAGGTACCAAATACCACAATGAATGTAAATGCTGTATGTCATAAAATGAAGTAAGAATAATGATAACAAGAGTGAAAATGGGGAAGGAGGGTTTAGAGACTGAGGGAGAGCAGAGGGTGCAAGAGGATTTGAAAAAGAACCACGCTGTGTTATGTGCATGTACCCATTCCCCAAGAGGAATGTAAACTTCTTGTCCTGCAAACATGTGCTAACCAAATAGAAATGAAAAAGAGGGCTATAGATATTTTTCAAGAGAAAAGGAAATGGAGGGAAGAAGAGGAGAGAAAGGACATGAGAAAATGAACTAAGATGTGTCATATCCATGGACCAAACCCACACATGGGATGTAAACATCACGCACTGCACACAAGGGTGAGTAAGATTTCTTTAAAAGCAAGGTAGGCAGATGTCAACGTCTATGGGGTCATCGAAGCTGCAGATTGTGATGTCTCCAGGAAACAAGGGAAAAGCAGATGGTCCACACCAGCAGGTAGCTAGAGACTCAAGGAAATGCAAAGGGCCTAGCAATGACCCTGTGGAGAGAAAGGGCTCCCCCCAGTTTTACAAGCACAGGAAAACACTGTAGTATAAGACAAGTCTTAACTCCAGAAGACCTTAAGAAGTGGGAAGAAGTACAGCCTGGAGACCAAACCTATCCACAGCGATCACCATCCTAGCGAAATGGACTTCCCCCGAGACCACTTACCAATTCTCTAGATAATTAAAATAGAATTCCAGTTAACACTTTACTTTCCTGCTCCACCACAACCGCATTTCTCTGCCGCATTTAGCCGTCTTCTCACCATGGGTGCAGCTATACCTCCTTTCTCTTCCCTCCTTCGAGCCTTCTTCCCCTACTTTTGCTCCGACTACAGAAACATAAGCACTTCAGGATGCAAAATGTTCGCGCATCTTACAAGACTGTATTCTGTATTTGATAACCTAGGTGGCTTCCTCTTTGAAATACTTTCTTAGTTTTGTTTTCAGGACACTTCTCCTTCCTTGCCTACTCTCTCACACTGTTCTTTGCTGCTTCTTTTTTATGACTCTGACTGCAGATACAAGGCTAGTTGTTATCCACACACACTTCCTAGGCTATCCCATCCAGTGTCTTGGCTCTAAAAGTCACCACTGCACTGAAAAATCTCCAGACATACACTGTATTTCCAGACAAGACTTCTCTGCTAAGACTTCTCCAGACATACAAAAACATCCATATCTTTGTTTTCGGAGACAAGGTCTCACTATGTGGTTCAGGCTGGCCTCAAGTTCACTAGGTAGCCAAAGCTGACTTCGTAGTCCATGGCAATCCTCCTGCCTCTGCCTCCCAAGTGCTGGGATTATAGGTATACGCCACCATGTGTGGCCAACACCAACATCTTTAACATCTATTTCCATGTGGATTTCTAATATGGGCACCAAAAACAGACCATGTCCCTCTAAAAATGTTTTAAGTCTTCTTCAAGCTTATTTATACAACAGGTTTTCCAATGTCATCAAAGATTGATTCATTCTTTTAAATTCTGCAAGTCAAAAATTTAACAATCATCCTTAAATCCCTTTCCTCTCTGAATCTTTATTTAATGTAACCACCAAATTCTGTTAGGTTGTGCATTTAAAATACACCCAGAATTAACTACATGTTAATAAGGCACACCAATCTAACCCAGTCTCATCCTACTCTTGGATGACTGTAATAAACTGTCTGCCTGCACTGACATCTCCTTCAGCATCTTCACAGAACAGTCAGAGTGATCTTTTTAAAATTCCATCCCATTGGTCAAACCGTATGATGGCTTTTCATCACAGTTCTTTTTCTTCACTCACTGAAATCTACCCACTGTATCTGGGAACAATACCCAGATGCTCCAGATCCAGGCTTCTGCACTTGCTGATCTTCTCCAGACACACACGGAGATGGTACCTGTCTTCTCTCAGCCTTTTTTCCATATCACTGTCTGTGTGGCCTCTCTTCCTCAACTGTCAACCAGCTCTGCTCCACACCCTTCTATCATTTTCTCAGAGCACCTTTTGGTGATTTGGCAAACCTCGTAGATTTTATCAGGGTAAAACTGTTAGGTTTTTTAGAGAGATCAATGTGATTTCAAGCAGTGTCCATTTTTATTCTACTAGTTTTTATACAGCTTTATCTAAATCTTGATTTTTGTTGACATATTCCCTTTAAGCAAAGAAGCATGAAAAACAATTCTCAAGATATATGTTGCAAGTCTGCAGCTCTCTATGTGTTCCCACACTTATAATCTGATTTGTTCTTACAGAAGCCTCACCTATTATGCAGAAGAAATGTCAGATTACTGTAATGCTGTCTCACAAGACAACTAAAATATAGAGATGGACATGGTTTATGGTGGGGAGAGACCACAGAAGTCACATTTTTTCTCAAAATTTTACAACATTTTATAGCTTGAAACCATGAAAACTTGTAGTTGTAGAAGAAATTGTCACTTTAGCTAAAACTCAAAACCTCATGGTTTTATTATTTAAGGTTATTCCTCCTACACTTGTTTTCATATTTAATATGCTTTTCATTTGTTTCAACTATTTTTAGGAATATTTTCTCCTCTCACTTCTGAACTGTAATGCCCCTGAATTTTTCGACTGCAACTACACACATCCCACTTTCAGTAGCAATTACAATTTTTTTAATCAATTAAACACTAAAATACAATAACCCCTGAAAATTCTTCCCTACTGAAAACATGTCCTTTTTCATACATCTTCTCAGTAGTATGAACACATCAATAATGAAAGAGAGCGTGGAGAACCAGAAGCGGCAACCTGAGACCATGTTGGGACTTAGACAGCTGCACAAGAAGGCAATTTGCCCGCCGTCTTCGTAAGCACCCCTGGTGCCTGCCAGGAGAAGAACCAGTCAGCTGTTCCCATGAGCCTACAGGCGCGAGGGCTAAGAATCAACCCCTCCCCCCGCGGCCCCCCCTCAGCAACTGAGAACAGAATTCTGAGCATCTCTTGGGAGGATGACCATATGCAATATAGCAAATAAGGGGGATTTCCTTCTATGTTCTGTTTCAAGGCAAAGGTTATTTTCACTGTTATGTTTTGTAATGATTATTATGCTCTATTTAATATTCTCTTTCAATTGGTTTTACAATGGTTGTTTTTGGTTCGATTTCTCTATACCTAATTGACAGGACAATTATAGTACCTATTACCACTATCCCAGTATCCTGCTTTGAAGTTCTGTACCAATGGCATTGCATTGTCTCGATTGGTTTTATTTTGTTCTGTTGTATTTTTACTTACAAGCTTACAAGCTACATTGTATAGTAAATGATGTTTAGAAAACATTTTTGTTATTCATTATGACATATTTATGGGTTTGATGTCTATTTTCTTAATGATGATAACACCTGTTGTGAGAAAATTAGCATTATGACAAAGTTCAAATTGAAATTAATCCAATCACAAACAGGGAGGAGGCACATACCCCTTTTACTTGAGCAGCATCATTAGCAAGCCTGGTAGTCAGTGCTCCTGTGGTGTTTTTAGGGTCATCAAACCAGCTCACATCCTGTTACAGAAGAGAGATTTTTATCACATTAAAACTCTACTTATGAGACTCACAGCTCCAGAAGGAAACTGACATGGTCAGTTTTGTTTCTCACTCATATCCCCTGCATTTGACACTCAGGATTTACTGTTTAATATACCACAAAGAGAATAAATACATAAGGCATCAACACATTTTTTCATTTCTCAAGTATTTTCTTGGTCAGAAGGAAAAAAAATGGCTATTACAAACTGGTAAAGGGAATAATTCAACAGGAATAGACCATGATTATAAATATATATATACCAAATGTTGGTGTACATACAATATCATAGCACAAAAAACACTGAACATAAAACTACAGCCTCCAATGCCATCATAGTGGAACATTTTTCAATACTTGGTCTCACAAATAGGCCAACTTCACAAAAATCAACAAAGAAATATCAGGGTTAAATCACACCATGGAGCCAATGGATTTAATAGGTATGTACAAAATTTTCATCCAATAAAAACAAAATATACATCTTTCTCAGCAGCACATGAAAGTTTTTCAAAAACAGGCAGTATCTTAGGCCATGAAGTATCCTTACAGATACAAAATGTAGGTACAATACTAGCCTTTTTACTATTGGATCATAGTGGAAAGAAACTAGAAATCAACAGCTAGAAACTCTACAGAAACTACACAAACACATGGAAATTAAATAATATTATTAAATAATCGATGGGGGCTGGGTGTATGGCTCAGTGTCATAACACCTGGCAGGTTCTATGTTTAATTCCCAGCACCAAAAAACAAAAAACAAACAAACAAAAAAATTAGTGGATCACAGAACGAATCATGGGAACAAGTTAAAAATTCCTACAGTTGAATAGGAATAAAAACATATCAAAATGACAAGTAAAACAAATCAAAATCTATATAACACAGAGAAAGCATTACTGAGAAGGAAGTTTATAGCTGTGAATGCATGCATTAAAAGAATATGGTAATCCCCACCACATAGCCCAATGACGCATCTCAAAGTCCTAAAAAAAACCAACAATAATAAAAATCCAAAACTAGTAGAAGGGAAGAAATTAAAATGATCAGGGAAGAAATAATGAAATTGATACTAAAATAATACAATACAATGGATTAATGAATAAAAAATTGCTTCATTGAAATAATAAACAAGATTTATAAACTCTTAGCCAAACTCAGTAAAAGAAAAGAAAGATGAACCCCATATCCATGCAAAGAGAAATGAAGTTGAAATTAAAATGTACCCCACTCAAATCCAGAGAACTGTAAGAAACTATTTAAATAACTTGCATTCCCATATATTGGAGATGCTCAAAGAAACACATAAATTACATAAAATTGAACCAAGAATATATAAATTGCCTGAACAGACCTGTAGCAGCAAATTAAATAGAGGCAGCAATAAAAACCCTACCAACTAAGAAATGCCCAGGACCTAATGAATTCATTGCAGCCTTCTAGCAAAAAATGAGGGAACACTTAAGGGCAATGCTCCTCCAATACTCCCATGAAACTAAAAGAGAAGGAACCCTGCAAATTCATTCCTGAAGCAAGGGTCATACTCATGCCCAAAGTAGACAAGGTCCTCACGAAAAAAGAAAACTATGCACCAATTTCTTTAATGAGTATAGATGCAAAAATCTTCAAGAAGATATTAGCAAAAAAAATGCAACAAATCATTAAAAAGATCACATACCACGATGAAGGAATGAAAGGCTTAAATCAGTAAACACAAAACATCGCACTAACAGAAGCAAGGACAAGAATCACATCATCATTTCATTATCGCAGAAAGAGTCTTTGACAAAAATACAACATTCAGTCAACTCTGATGAAAACTTTCTCAATGTGAAAGTCATTCATGAAAAACCCACTAGCAATGTCATACTAAGAAAAGAAAAATGGAAAGCATGTCCTCTAAAATCAGGAACGAGATAAGAGTGTCAACTCTCATATCCCTGTTTGATATCTTACTTGAAAATTTAGTGAGAGAAATTAAGCTAGATAAAGAAATAAAAGAGATATATGTAGGAAAGAAAGAAGTCAAATGATCCTTATTTGCAGGTGACATGATCCTTTGTATAGAAGACCCAAAAACCTCCACCAATAGACTCCTAGAACTAATAAATTCAGCTAAGCAGCAAGACTCAAAATCGATACACAAATTAGTAACACTCCTGTACATAAACAATGAAAGAAAGACATCAGGAAAACAATCCCATTCCCAATAGCCACACCAAGAATTAACCTAATCAAGGAAGTGAAAGACCTCTATAACAGAAACTATTCTACTTTGAAAAAAGACATTGAGAATATCAGCAAACAGAAAGCCATCTCTTCTTCCTGGACAGGCAAAATCAATGTTGTCAAAATTGTCATACTACCAAAATGATACATAGATTTAACATAATACCAATAAAAAAGCATTCTTCACAGAACTAGAAAAAAATCCTAGAATTCATGTGGAGCTAGAGGAGACTCAGAATAGCAAAAGTAACCTGAGCAACAAGAGCAAAGCAAGAAGCATTAAAAACCCAGACCTCAAACTCTATTGCAAAGCTATCATGATTTTAAAACACACACACACACACACACACACACAAAAAAAAAAAAAAAAAAAAAAAACAGGATATCAGAAAAGAAAAAAAACACGGATATAAACAGAGAATGCAGAAACACTCCAGGCACTTTTAGCCGACTAATCTTTGAAGAGGGGCTAAAAACATATTCTGGAGGAAAACAGCCTCTTTAACAGATGGTGCTAGGCAAAGTGGTTATCCATGTGCAGAAGAATGAACCTAGACCCTTATCTCTCACCCTGTACTAACAGAAAAGCAAAACGGATCAAAGATCTAGATATAAAATAGAAATGAATTGGAAGATAATTCAACTGTTAGGCTGCTAGTAGCCAAAAAAGACTACGTGAATTTGTAAAAGGTGCTTTTTATCTCCTTAAATTTCTAACTTGTGTAGCTCTCTCACACTTAAACAATGGTCTAAAGGCTGGGGTATATATTGAGGCACAAAGGCATACAACATAGAGTTCTAGTATAATAGCAGTTGTTAGTGCTGAGATTTAAGAAGTGGGTGGATGCGCACATCATGTTGGCCTTTAGATAATTGTAAAAATTCCAGTCTTCACCTTGAGATATACATATATTTGGCAGGTTGGGGACAAGAGGATGTGGTCTAACTTGTATTTTAGAAGAAAAACTCTGCTTGTTATGAGGTGAACTTACTGAATCCAAATGAGGTTGGAGGCAATGAAACTGGCTACGAGGTTATTGCAACATTAGGCACAGAGAGAGTCACCAAGGTTTTCAACCTCGATGGTTTATACAATGGTGTCATCATTCACTGATAAACACAGAGTCAGCAGTACAGGGAGATAAGACTGAAAAGTTCAAGTTCAAATTGAAAATAGTAAACTATGAAGCATTTACTAAAGATCCAAATAAAGAAAGTGCACAAACAGTAGGGGACCTGTAGTTTAGGGAAAAACAAATAAATAGGGTTAAAAACATATGCAAAAAACACATCTAGATTAAAATGTGACATTCAACATGAAATAGGATTTTCTTTGTAAAACTGTTTATACTTTTAATACCCAAATACAAAATTGTAAATCTGAAGTAAATCTGTCACAAATACCTATGATCTCTCAGCAGCTAAGCTGAACTGATGATTTGCATTAAAGTAGTAGCTTATCATTTTATAGCACATATAAATTGGCTTTTTAGTGTTCTCGAGTGCTTAATTTTCTCCTCACTAGAAAGTAACTTACTCTAGGACAGACATAATTCAAAGTAGACACTTTACAAACAGTAACATGCCTGGCAGATAGAAGGCCTTAATATGTTTTTCCTACTTAACAACTTATGGAGAGGGCATCACACGGTGCCAGCTCTGCTCTCAGAGTACACTGGACCTAGACCCTGGCCTTGAGGCGAGCAAGATAAGGCGATAGTTGGCCCTGCTTCAGCCCAAGTGGAATTACAATTATAAACGTGGTTAGATCTAAAGAGACCAGGGCAGGGTCCCCTCGCTCAGCAGAATCAGTCCTGGCTCTAAACATCACTAGCTCAAATTCTCCAGCATGAAGTTTTAGCTGGTGGTAGAAAGATAGGAGACAGCCACACAGCCACGTGCATCTGGGAAAATATGGCTGTCCCCTGAAAATCTTACCAAAACAAACTAATGTTTCCTGCCTGGGGTTCTGGCACCCATCTGGGGCAAAATTCCAGTGAATCATTTTATGCAACAGCAAGTGCTTAAGGAATCTTAAAATGAAAGTGATTAAATTGTATATAAAACTTTCTTGATTATTAAACAAACTTCCCTCTTTGAATATAAATTCTGAGTAACATTCTCCAAATCTTCTGTGTCTTCCCCCTCTTTCATCTCCCTCTCTCTGTCTCCCTCTGTTTCTCTGTCTCTCTCTCTCTTTTCTGTCCTGGAAAATGAGCCCTAGGCCTTTGCAATGAGCTACATCCCCAGCCCTTTTTTATCTTTATATTTTTATTTTAAGACAGGGTCTCACCCAGTCACAAAGTTGCCCAAGCTGGGCTTGAATTTATAAGTCTTAACCTCCCAGAGGCCTGGGATTAAAGGGATGCACACACCACCACACCCAGCACACCCCATTTCCCAGTCTAAAGAACATTATCTATTGTTAGGGTTGCAAAGGTCAGCCTGTGAGAACCATTCCATCAAGTCATTTCAAGCTAGTAACACTCCAGCTGGAATTCGTATGGTAGTCTACTAATTCAAAGACACTGGGAAGTGAGAGATGAGCCATGGTTTGGATTTGTGGAGTGGAAGAATACAGAATATATCTCTTGTGGGCAAGAAACAAGATGAAGGATTCTGAGTTTTTGAGGGGAAGAGGAAAGAAAGACAGAGGGAGAAAGGAGTGTGGGAATGAAGATCATCTTTGCCTACATTCCCTATAAATGCTAAAACAAAAGTTGGAGGTGAATCCAGTCAGGAGACCCTGTTTGTCAAAGCAGGACCAGCCCTTGTGTTCTCCTGCAGTCAATAGGCTGTGGGACTTCAGCCCCATCACAGAGAAGACACTGACAGTCAAGCAACATAGGCACCAGGCCCAGCGGCCTGACAAGAGCTCTACCACCGACATCCTGGGCACCAGGGGGAGTCCCGCACATCCAGGGCTCAACCCTCAGCACACTTGCCTGTCTCAGCATGGACCTGAAAACCAGGTATCGTAGCCGCTTGGTGAGAATCTCTCCAGCTTTGCCAAATGTGAAGCCCTATGAAGAAAAAAAACAGGTTACCCAGGAGGACTGTCAGAGACTCAGCCACCAATTGTAAGGTGAAGTGATGAGAGATTTATTACAATTGTATTCTCTGTCCCCCACTTTAAGCCCTACTTGTTTCCCCAGTGGACATGGGTCTATCACTCAGGAAGCTGGAGGTGTAGCCCAGGCAGGGGACACTGGAAACAGGGTTCCCACACACATCATCTACCTTGGGACACTTGTGAAAATGAAAAGTTCTATTAAGAGGGGTCTTGTTATACAAGAAGTAATAATGTAATCTCAGAAAACAGGAAATCATGGTCACCTCAGTCTTTAAAAGATATAGAGTAAAGGTATTAAACTCTTAGTTTGCTAGTGGATAAAAGCCAAAATCTGGGTGTCAGGTAAATGTAAAAAGTATCCTCTGCATAAATCTGCAAGTGAGAGGAGATACAAGTGAGAAATGAGAAGCCATATTCCAAAGAGAGAAAGAGCTGCAGGAATCAAAAAGAAGTGGCAGAAAACCTAAAAATCAGAAAGACCACAGAAATGCAAGGCAGTGAAAAGTATGATGCAGTCAGCAATGCCGACCCAGCTACTGGCAGTCGGCAGTTCAGCTCTTCAAGTACAAGGTAAGCATGGAGGCTCCAGTGACAAACAGTGAACCAGCAGCCCCCGACAGAAGAAACCCAAGGTTGCTGCAATCTGTAAATCAAGAGTTAGAATTTAGTCTGAAAGGGACTGCTCTATATTGGCAGGCTAGCTTTGGAGAAGGGATCCATGGCAGCACTGGCCATATTTTGCCATGGTATAGCCAGAACTCATCACGAATGGGAGCTTATTGTTTGCAATTGAACTATTCAGGGGATCAGAAGTCACAGAACAACAGTACTCCAAGGTCCTTGGGGACACAATGTGTCAGTGACAATACTGAATCTCAAATTATTCTGCAAAGTTATACTAACCAAACTGGGGTGGTAAAGGTACAAACACAGACAGACACACATGCCAATGGAATAGAACAGAGGAGGCAGAAACAAACCTACAAAACTAAAACAAAAACAAAAACATGCAAGGTGCAACTTAGTAAAAGAATGAATATAATAAAGGACACATTGTCATTAATGCCTCTCAAACACTTCCCTTCACTTTGGACACACTTATCCCATTGTTCTTGCCACCTCCTCAGTCGGTGGTGGAAGCACCTCTTTTGTGAATGTCTTTAGTTGTGCTCTCACAGCTGCCTCGATGTCCTGAGTTGATTCAAAACAATTACCCTTCCTGGCCATTTTGACGCTGGAGAAGATCCAGAAGCTGCAGAATACCAGATGCAGTGAATAAGGTGGTGGAAAGCACATCATGTTTTCATGAGCCTGCCTTTGCTTTGGATGGCTCTCACCAGCAGCCTTCAACATACTTCTGATTATACCTCGTAATTTAGAAAGCAACAAGAATGATGGGATGAGATGTCTAAAGTGGGGAGTGTATTTTGAGCAACTACTGGCACTGTCTTTCAATGTAATAAAATTTGTGTAACTTAAACATGCGCTGTATTTTTCAATCACCACTGTACACTGAAGAAAAGATAGTTTCTATGACAATCGCTGCTGGAAAACCCAAGTATCCACATGTAAAAGATAGAAGCTAGATCTTATTCATGCCCGGTATAAAAACCAATTCAAAATGGGTAACAGCAAATTATAACATCTAAAAGTCTGAAACTGATGAATAAAAACATAGGGAAAAAAATTGAAATCATGGGCACAGGCAAAGAGGTTCTGAATAGGACTCTGATAAACAGTTAAATAATAGCAAGAGTCCACATACTGTACTACATTAAATGTAAAGTTTCTGAAAAAAAAATGTAAAGTTTCTGAACAGGAAAAAAAATCATAGTGAAGAGCCAGTCTATAGAGCAGAAGAAAAATTTTGCCAGTTACTCTTCAGATAGAGGCTTAGTATCTAGAATATATAAACTCTCAAAAAAATTTAGCATCAAAAGAGGGGACACTCGCTGGGGATTTAGCTCAGTGGCATAAGTGCCTGCCTGGAAAGCGCAAGGTCGCAGGCTTGATCCCGGTACTGCAAAAAAAAAAAAAAAAAAAAAAGGACAAGCAGGGAAGAGGAAGTAAAAAGAATTAAGATGTGTTATATTCATGTACTAACTACCCTGATGAATGTAATCATCATGTACTGCAAACACGCTAATTAAATTTAAAAATAGATGAAATTCTTTTTTCTCCTTTGTTATTTTCAGGTCTATTGTCACAAGGACAGAAAGCTAACACACTATGTGCAATACCAAACCTACAATTCCTTACCTTACTTAACTTTCTTCATTGTTTTATTTCAGCCAAATGATATGTAAACTGTAAAAGCTGAATCTATAAATAGTTGCTACAGTTTTAATTTGAGGATTGCTATTCTTCCTTTATTAAACAAATTATTTTCCTTTGGTAAATATCGAGTGAGGGAATTTTATATGTTGTTTTTAAGACACAGGAACACAAAACTGCACATATCCAGGGCTCCCCCAAAGCCATTTTTCACTCTCCACCTTTGCTTCCCATCTTAGACACAGGCAAACAATCTATGCCCTCTGATTACATCACTATTTCCACATAGGGAGGGACAAGAGGAAGACAGAGAACAGGAAACAACTAACAGCCAAGTTTCCAGAGGGGACAATTCAACTACAAGGGAAATTAAACAGATGTTCACAAATTCCCCCAAAATGAGCAAAGTAAAAATATAGACATTTACCTGAAGGAAAAAGGTAACAAAAGAGACAATTCCAAGGATTAGAAACAACAGTGAAAACAGATGACTGTTCTGACGTTTTGTTTCAACATCATCGGGTCTTGCAAAAATCTATGAAGAAAATAGTTAAAAGTATTAGTTTAATTGTACTGCCTGTGACCCATTTCTTCTATGGCAGGGTTTTGGGATGGGAAGAGCCTTAGAATACTGGAAATGGGAAGGGGTCTACCTAATGCTAGTTTCCATGGCATCTACCTTTATTCTACTTTCCTTAGAGACCAAGAGAGACTCACTGTCCTTCACACACTGATCCAACGCCTCTCCTGCTCAGGTAACCCCTTATTACTGAATGGCACCGCAGTGTGTAAAGTAGAACATGTTTCAAACATGTTTCTCTTCCCTTGCTAAGAATCGTATTGCATAGCCATTCACTAGGGATATTTCAAACTAGTTCAAGGTATGTAGAGAAAATCTGGCGAACACAAAGAGGTGCTCATTCACTCAGCCCTGGTTTTTCAAAAAGAAAGGAGGTCCTGAGCCAGCATTACTGGTACGATGGCCAGATAGAGAGCCAATTGGGAACAGCCAGCTGGCCTAGTGCCATTCATGGGAACCTTTCTAGAAGACAATTAGCAGAGCTACAAAATGTCTTGGGTTCAAAGAAAACTGTCAGCAACCTATATATCCTTTCACAGAGCCAAACTCTGACTTGTGAGATGCAATCCTAACCCAACCCTAACTTCATATCTTGTTTTAAAAATGATTTTAGAAAAAAATTAATTTTTCTGGACTAGTCATTTCAAAACAAAAATAACAGCAAAAGATCACTGTATTCTTATTCTGTACCAGGCATTACTCTAAACAAATTCATGTGTACTGTTCCTTTCATTCTCACAACCATCTCTGGAAGTTCCATTTTGCAGAGAGAAATTACAATAAGAGTCATGCATTATCTTCCTCAAGATAACAGAGCCAGCAAGGAATCACACATGGATACAGAGCCAAGTGATCCGCACAAATTCCACTCTCTACCACGGAATGGATCCACCAACCCATCTACCTAGGGGACCTAGATTCAAACCTGGATCACCAACATCCAGTCTACGTTTGCAATACAAACCACATGGCCTGAAAACATAAAAGATTTGCTCTCTTCCCTGTTCTAGAGTATGTGCTCCACAGGACCAGACATTTTGGGCCTTGGTACTTTCTCAGTATATAAAAAATACCGAGCACAAAGCAGATGCTGGGTTTCCTGTTCCTGCCACCATTGAGTTCTAAGCAAAAGCCTTGAACTCTCACCTCACGAATGTGCAAATGGGCCCCCTCATGTGTCTGGCAGACTTGTTTAAGAATGAGATTTTTGCAACATACACACTTGCCAGGGGTAATTCCTGATCTAGCAAGTCACCTAAGTGTGTATGTTATAAAAAACAGGACAAAGAAGGTTTTCCAAAGTTAGTTTCTTCTCACAAACTAGACTTCTATTCTTTTGCTTTCATACGAAGGGTCATGTTTTTTGCCACTGCATGTAGGAGTACAAATACAAACAGTCCAATCATTCCTCCATCAGGACTCACAAGCAAATACAAAGAGCAGACAGAAGCAGTTACCCCTATAATCCTTGAAAATATCACTGCAAATGCTGGTTGCAGGCCTCCGTTTATAATGGCACAAATCACGCCCACCACAAAATAAGGCCATTCTGTTAAATTCAGCTTTAGAATCCTCCAAAAGGAAACTGGAGGTACATTTTCAACCTAGAAAACATAAAACGTTACAACAAGCTTGTTTTTAAAAAGTCAATAGTTGATTTTATGATGTATAATTCTACCATACACCCAAATTTTAAAAAATAAATTATTCTGCCCCTCTCTGACAAGCAGTGGCAGTGTGGCAGACTGCAGCTCTTCCAGGGGGAGAACCAGTAGTGTCTCCTGAGATCCACGCCATGTTGGAACTTAGGACACTGGGAAGCCAAGCAAGCACCTCCCCTCCCTGGTAAGTGGTGGTGGTCTGGCAAACTATGGCCCTTCCAGGGGGAGAACCAGCAGTGTCTCCTGAGATCCACGCCATGTTGGAACTTAGGATGCTGTGAAACCAAACAACCAGCCTGCCTCCTTGCTAAGCAATAGTGAACCTACTGATGCTGATGCACTGCCTAGAACCAAATATCCCATTCCCCTATCCCCCTTGTCTTCCCTGCCCCACCCCCACTGCCACCCATTACCAAATGAGAACCAGAAATCTGAGTGTCTCCTGGGAGGTTGACATAGCAAATAAGGGGGACTTCCTTCTACCATCTCTTTGAAGGCAAATATTTTTATTACTGTTTTACTCTTTTCTGATTAATGGTACTGCTCTATGCAATATTCTGTTTTAATAAGTTCTATAGTGTTCTATATTTCATCTCATTTTGATATACGTGATTGAAAGAACAACTATTATAAAGATAACAAAACATACTGTGATACCTATTACTGTTATCCCGGTAACCTGTACCAATTTCACTGTACGATCTTAGTTGGCTTTATTGTGTCTTGTTCTATTGTATACTTTCAAAATAAAATTTTAAAAAATAATAAATTATTATATTCTTATTGGTGGTTTTCCCTTCAAAAAAAAAAAAAAGATGGACAGGGCCAGGGACTTCAGCAGTGTAAGTGCCTGCCTGGCAAGTGCAAGGTCATGAATTCAATCCCCGGTACCAAAAAAAAAAAAAAAAAGAATGGACAAGTTGTTATAGTTGTACCCTTTTGAATTTTCAGAAATGATGTGTCAACAAAGTTTTAATTCTTGGCCTGGCATTTAGAAGATGACAAGAATATTTGAAAGTGCTGATAAACAATAGAAATTTTAAATGATAATTCTAAAAATCTTTACATGATTTCTTAACCTCAAATTTAACTGACTGTTAACTATTGACAGTTTGGGTTACAAATCACTCTGGAAGACAGGACAAAAGGTTGTGAAAAATCATTTCTCCCTCACCCTTACCCCCATATAAACCCACCCAACTAGGAGTGCCACAAGGGAGGCTTTAAGACATGAAGCTATGGTGTCTTTCCTACCAGCTCATCTGTTGCATTAAGCCTTCTGTCTTGGACCTGTGATCCACGCATACTGCTGCGAGTTGATCTTCTTCTTAGACTGGATCTTGAATCTTTTAAAGATCCCAACCCATCAACTTCATTTTTGGATTCCAAAATTTCATTTTCTACTTCAATTTCATTTCCTCTTGTCTAAAATAAACAAGAAACATACATAAGTTGGTTAGTCGGTTAACTAATGAAAATTAATAATTAAGTGTCAGCAAGGAAACAATCATTTAAGTGGTAACAAGAAAGATGGCATTAAACTGCTATGAGTTGTGGAACGATACACTTGAAAATGCCAGTGGCTGAATAGGAAGGATTCTCACTGAAATTACTAAAATAAGATGATATAGCTACCAAATAATTTAGTTGTCTCCCTTCTGCGGGTATCAAGTCTGTTGTGAACCACAGCAGACAACAAAAATATGGTTCAAGCCAAACTGTGAGTTATATTTATCTTTTATAATTTTCTAGGAGTCACACTAAAAATGGGGAAAAAGAGGTAAAGTCAATTTTAATTATATATTTTATTTTATTTAATATATTCAAGATAGTACTGATATTATTGATTACTGATATTTTTATTTCCACGTGCAGCCAGTGGTTAAAACAGTTTGCATTTTTCACAATAAGCCTTCAGAATCTTGTTTGTGTTTTCTACTTACAACATTTCAATTCAGTTCAACCACCATTCATTCACATGATCAGTAGCCACTTCTGGCTGGCAGCTCCTATCACAGATAGCTTGTCTTTAAACCTACTATAACTTTCATTTATATTTCTTACATTTCTATCTTAAGGAAAAAAAATCCATCTTTTGTTGACTCCCCTAAGCCCTCCTTTTCAAGGTAGTCAGATGGAATAACACTTTTAGCACAAAAAACACCTATATCAGTTTATATCTAAGATATTTTAAGAAAATTTTAGTAACCAGACCTGCATCATGACAAGTTTGTAGTAAATGCCTTTCTCTTTCATGAGTTCCTCATGATTTCCTCTCTCCACAATGACTCCATCCTCAAACCCAGCAATGACATCGGCGTTGCGAACTGTGGACAGGCGATGAGCTATCACAATGGTGGTCCGGCCTTCTCGGGCCTAAAGATACAGAAATTTGACTTTTGAATGAATGAACAGTTACAAGAAAAAAAAAAAAAAAACCTCTTTTAGCTAATTTATATTTACCACTGTTTTAGACACTGTAAACTAGAAAAGCTATAGATGATAGCTTTTGACCTCAGTAAATGTAGTATTATAATACATTTTCAAATGTTGTATATGTTACTATGTTTTATTTAATATCCATCAGTGTATACAGTATTTGTAATAATAATCAAGCCTTTATCAAAAGTAACAAAAACCTGTAGCCCAGGCATTGATCAATCAAAACAAGGACAGGCCAGAGTACTATACTCACTCACACAAGGCAGTGGTCAGGCTTATGAACTGCAGCAGACCAGTATCTCAAAGGGCCACCCATATGAGTAAGACAGATCATAAATACTAGATGGCAAATGCCAGGCTTTATCGTTACATGGACCTGAATTAAAATTCTGGCTTTTCCACTTATAAATCCCAGCGCTTTACCTAACCTGTGCAAGGCTCACTTTATTCTTATGTCAAGGGAGGATATCAGTGCTTACTTCTTAGAGTAGCTCTCATCACTAAAGATACAACACACATAAAGAACTTCACACTGTACTTAGAGAAAGTGCTTACTAAATGACACTTGTTTCTAGTTAAAAGCAAGTACTCTGCAAATGTTTTAAATACCCAGTTTCATTTTTAGTTTAATACACAACAGAGGCGGATAACAAGCACTTGTCTAAAACTTCTTTAACCTTCATAACTTTTCAATGCTTGTCACTACTGTCACTCTATATTTGCCTCCAGTAAGAAGCAATAAAACTTAAACACATACAGAACGACTTCACAAACAAGGTAAAAAAAAATAATAATTTAAAAAATCCCCAAAAAGGAAAGAAAACTGTGAAAACAATTAGAGCATGGTAGCTAGCAAGAGAAAACAGTGGCCAATTCACTGGCTATTTTGAGAAAATGGGTGCATGTGAAATTAAATCCCAAAATTTGTATTCTAAAGAAAAATACCTGAAATAACATCTTGCCAAGTTTTTTATTTGTAATTTAATACATGGTTCCATTTTGGAATAACATGAAAGCAAAGAGAAGGAAACTACAGGAAAACACAGGTGTGAAATCACAGGCAGGCTAAGGGGGAAACGGTGGTCCTCATCCCTTCTGCTTCTAGTTTGGTTCACAGAATGTTTGGCAAACTGCTTTTTGCTCCCTCAATAATCTACTAAGCACACTGATAAGATGTTCAAAGGAACATAAAATATTTTATTAGAGAAAGGAGAATTATAATGAATGTGGGTTCATCTTTGAAATTTTGTAACAGATCTCCCCAAAGCACCTTTGGTTCCTCGGTCTATGCATTCCCTGTACTCCCAGAGGCAGCCTGGTTACTATCATACAGGGAAGATCAAGCACACAGTGTCTGCCTACACAGAAGGAGCACACTCAGATGGTATATGGTAATATCTCTTGCACTCAGGTATGGCTGGAAGGTTGCTATGGTTTCTATCTAGAGGCCCCCACAATGCTTCATGCACTTAGAGGCAGAGTTTTGGGAGGTGGCTGGATGGTGGGTGCACGATACTGTCATAGTCCACTGAGCATAGTTCTAGGTGTGGCTGAATGGATTTACAGAGGATGCACCCTGTGTGTGAGTGGTACCACCCAATAGACTTGCAGCCTCTATGCAGTAAAAGAGGAAGAAGGAAACCTGTTTCCTGCCTGTCATGGAGTGGAGTATTTCTGCTCTACCACACCACCCTGCCTTGGAACAGCCAGGTCTAGACTGAAACCTCTACAAACTGTGGGCTAAAAGCAACTTTTCCTCATTTAACTTGTGGGCGTCAGATATTTTGTCTCAGCAATCAGAAAGTAATTAAGACAAAGGTTAATTTTTGTTGTTGGACAATGACATTTCACACCTGAAGTAGGTGGACAATAACACAAACTTTCTGCCTCTATCTTGAGGATGCAAAATTTCTCATTTCCCAGTGTCTTAAAGTGACATTTACAATCTGATAAATTACCTCTGAACCTTCAGATTGTATATTCATCTTGTTGCTAGTATTATAAACTTCTAAAACATAAAAAAAAAAACCCAGGGTTGTCCTTGCAGCAAACTTTTCAAGGTCACAATGAGGACCAATTTTCTTTTGAGCCTATATTTCTCATTGTTTAACTTTAAAGTTTCCACATTTTTAGATAAAAAGTATAGTTGGGGTCATGGTAAGAAAAAAAATGATCAGAGAAACATAGAAAATTAGCAAGCAAACAAACAGAAAAAGTACTGGAGACCTGTGCTTTGAGTAACTGAAGGAATCCCCTATGTGGAAAAATACCGGAAATAAAGAAAGAAATCAGAATAAACAGAATTAACACAAGAAGGCTATTGCTTGAAACCAGCTGGTGCACACCAGGCTCACGGACCTTGTCCAGGGCCACCTGCACCACCGCCTCACTCTCCGTGTCCAGGGCCGACGTGGCCTCGTCCAGCAGCAGGATCTTGGGGTTGCGAACCAGGGCCCGCGCTATGGCGATTCTCTGCTTCTGCCCACCACTCAGCTGTGCCCCTCTCTCTCCAACCAGGGTGTCGAATTTCTGCAACAGAAAACATTACCAAAAGACTTAGAAAAACACAAGTTATCTCACATCACATTTTACATTGACAAGTCATCCTTTAAACCATCCAAGCCTCACAGGGAATAGAAGCCCACTCTTCAATCCTTAGCAATAACCCATCCCAGATTCTAACACTGATTACTGCTAGTAGACAGCATTAGAGCTTTAAAAATCCAAAGTAATCTTGATTTCCCTTTCTAGGAGATTCCTGCAATTTGTAGCAGCTCCTGAATTTCCCAAGGATTGGACAAGGCCGCAGTTCCCTGCAACCACAGAGCTTAAGAACCACGCACATGAGGCAGCTTCATGATGAAGTCATAGGCGTTAGCTTCCTTGACAGCTTTCTCAATCTCTTCCATGGTGACATTCTCTCGACCATAGCGAATGTTTTCAGCTATTGTGGTGGCAAACAGCACAGGTTCCTGACTCACCACACCGATAATCTCCCGCAGATACCTCACGTTTATGGTCCTGATGTCCTGGCCATCAATAGTGACCTGAAATAAACAACAAGTAAGCTTTCCACACATTTGTAGTTGACACCCCAGCATGAGACAGCTCTGCTGGGCTGATGCTGAGTGCCCGCCTCCTGCTCACCGTGCCCTCGGTGGGGTCGTAGAGCCTCTGCAACAGCTGCACCGTGGTACTCTTCCCACAGCCGCTGTTCCCAACCAGGGCCACAGTCTGCCCGCTCTGCACCTTCAGGTTGAGGCCCTTCAAGATCTACCAAGGCAAGAGGGAGACAGACTTCAAGGCAACTCACACACCAGGATACAGGGTGTGAGCATTAGCAGTTCAATACTAGGCTGCAAAGCATAGGCATTTTTCCTTTGTTTTCAGTCTCTTAGTGTCAGAGACTTTTCACTGAGTATACTGTTTAATCACTGATTAATCAGTTATCATCGTACCTCGACTTCTTTGCGGGAGGGGTAACTGAAGTGAATATTTGTAAATTCCAAATTTCCCTTAATATTCTCAGGTTTGTGGCCAGTTGTTGAAAAGCTGTCAATGAGTGGCTCCTGCACAAAATCGAAGTTTAGAAGATCAATAAGTTAGTAAGTCACTGTAACTACCTTTTAGTGACATTTTGTGGAGAACAACATAAAATGATAACAAAATTGATTTTAACAGCAAATCTGTTTTAAATGGGGATAAGCCAGCTAGGACTTACATTATCAATTATCTTGAAGACTTCATAAGCTGCTCCTCTTGCATTTGCAAATGCTTCAATATTCGGAGATGCCTGTCCAATACTAAAAGCTCCAATTAATACAGAAAAGAAGACCTGAGGAATATGAAGGAAAACATTGAGTTACCTGGTGTTTCCTGCAAGTTTTCTATGCTTCTTTCTTCCATCATAACTAACTCCATTTTAAAATGGCAAGGCAACATCAAAATCTATTTTATTTTAACAGTTTATAACTAAGAGAGTAAATTTTAAATATACCACTTAAAAAAATACTAAGTAAGGTTAACTAGCTTGTTTAATTACTATACATATACCAAAAATTACATTATACGCCACAAGAGTAATACAATTATAATTTGTCATCTGAGGATAATATAAATTTTTTAAATATAAAAATATTTTAATGTTTAAATTCTTTTTTATTTACTATATGAAGAATGCACAATTGGCCTTATTTGCTCAGTGAAACAATGATGTAAATGATACATGATTATAATACTGCAATAGAAATTTTTATTTCTTCCAGGCTTAGAATTTTTATTTAGATCACTGGAAGGCATAATGGAACACAAAGGCTTGTCTCTCTTTCTATTAGAAGTTAAAGAGGACTAAAGTTACTATTCATTTTTTCCTAAATCATAAAAGAATTACATTGCCCAAAAGTTTACACTACAGGATTTTGCTAAATCATGCTATATTCAATATTTTAAACTCCCCAATGATGCTAAAAGTGAGGGCACACTCATCTTTACACATTACTTTGACAGAAAAGGTAACAGGCCTACAGCATGCAGACAGCTGCCCTAACTAACACAGCTAATAAGTGCATAGCTGGGATATGAACCACGTTTCTATTCTTTTCCTTTTTTCTCTATTATCTTCTCTGGACCTTGGTTTTGAACCCCATGCTTCAGGCATGCTAAGTAACCACTCTAATACTGAGCCATATGCCTAATCCTTTTTATATTCTTTTTGAGGCACAGTCTTGCTATGTTGTTCAGGTTGGTCTCAACCCTGACAATTCTCAGGCCCCCAAATAGATGCAATTATAGGCCTGTGACATCTTACGTGTCTCTGCACTATTCAATTATTTTTCAAAATAAATTCTTCTAAAGTCAAGCCAGTACTACCCAGTTTCATTGCCATCTTTAATGATGATTTATTTCTTTTTACAACTTACTTATAACTTACAGTGAGCACTTGTCCAATAGAATATTCCCGTGATATGACCAACGAGGTCCCATACCAAAATGCCAGAGCATAGGATGCATAGATCAGCAGGAAAGCAGCACCAATAGAAATATTGGATGTGATGGCTTTCTTTATTCCAATTCTTTTAGCTTCTTCTAAATTTTTATTGTACCTGGGAGGAAAAAATGAAAATTATCAAATACACTTACAAATTTTAGGAAAAACATGTCAGTGTAAGCATGTTGGTATTGTAGAGTTACAACGTGCCCAGCCCTGTGGCATGCATTTATTTTCTCTTTTTGCCCATACAGTGACCCTACAAAGTTACTACTACCTCTTCTTCTGAAAAGAAAAATAGAGTGTTCCTGAGAGTGGGTTATCCATGGGGAAATCTGAAATCTCTTACCTTGGCCTTAGCAAGAGCAAACTAAGTGAAGAAATATTTTGCAAACTTCCAAGACATATACTTTTCATACTTAAGACAAAATATAACCTATGGGGAAAAGCTTTTCTTCAAAATCTACCTGCTTCAGTCATTAATTAACACAATGGAGAGATAAAGCTAAGCTGAAGAAAAGACTTTAAATCTCTGCACCTTAAAGAAGTTTGGGATCTGATCCTTGTTCTGCCTCTCTTGAGGACTGTGGTAAGGACCAACTGTGAGATTACTTGTATGAAAGCATTTTGACAGATTTGAATTTGTTTAGTATATTGAAATAAGTTGTAATATATCTTAATTCCATACATACATTTTAAAAGCCACTAATCTATAAAAATATTTTTAAATATATGTTATATATCACTAAATATATCACTATTCATCAATGTCCCCTTCTTTTATCCTTTCTCCATACTGCCTATTCATCCATCCTAGCCCTTGACATTTCATGGTTTCTGGAAGCCAGAACAAATGGCTCTTGCATGCGGCTGGGTCACCCAAGGATTTCTAGCTTCAGGGATTCAGAAAACCAAAATGTCAGTACATGGACAGCCCTGTAACTAGTTGACAGCCCAAAAGTCTTGGAGAACCACCCATTAAGACCACGTAGAACTAATACAGTGAATTATATAAAACAGGTAAAAACAAGGAAACAAACAGAAAAACTAAAACTCAACATTGTAGTCTAACATTTTTTCTCCGTTTCTTATGATTTCTCAAGTGATAATTTAAGTACAGTAAAACCTTGGATTGTGAATAATGTGCTCCACGAGTGTTCAAAACAAGATGAGCAAACATTTCTAATAAATAATGGGTGATATCTTTCATTACAAGTAGTACATGGTGCCAAATATGAGCACAACTGAGCCAATGATGCCCCGTTTGGGGATTATGTGTAATTCTCTCCCAATAGCAAGAGGTTATGGAGAAGATCTCATCTACAGAGGAGGAGAAAAAGACAGAGGAATCCCTCACTTAAATGAGATTAGAGATATATGTAAAATGTGGAAAACAATGTAAAATTTGGTAGAAAAACACCACCCGAATAATGCTATAGCAGTGTGAGCTTTGAATCTGTTTAACAACAAATGTCACATTTCCTCAAAATCCTCAGTTGAAGACAAAAAGCAAGTGTCAGTGGATAGGTTTGTTGTTAAAGTTGTACAAGAAGGTTTCCGTTGAGCCAATAGATAGCAGTGATTCCACTAGTGATAGTGCAAGTTGTCCAACATAATAGCCCTCCTCGCTCATCTCCCTCACATCAGCCATGAAGGTTTTCAAATGTAACTACAGGTTAATTTGTTTATTTTTCTTTATATTTTGTTTTTTATCATTTTGTATTACATTGTTTATAATCATTTTTATATGAATTTTTTGGTTTGTAGAATAAATGATCTGAGTTTCTACTATTTCTTATGGGAAAATTCACTTTGATATACAAATGCTTCAGATTATAAACATATTCCTGGAAAGAATTATGCTCATGAACCATGGTTTTACTGTACTTTTATACCTTTGAAGAGTAAACAATTTCTATGCTAAAGCTAAAAGTAATGATGTATGAAACCTTACCTCCATTTGAAAGGAATGCAAGAGATTATTCTGCTCAAAAAGAGAAACATGGATATAAGCAAATAGGTCCCAGAGTAAAAGAGAAAGGATAAAAAATAAAAATAAGAAGGAATAACTTTGGAAATATAGAACAAAGGTGAAATTGTTAGAAAACAGAATAATTGAGTGTTAAATCTCTTATCCTATTTATCAAATCTCCCTGAAGAATTTAGAGCATTGCCTTACAAAAGGAATAACTTATAATCATTGAAATGAAAGAACTTCATTCTATAGAGATTTATATTTTTGTCTTTAGTGGATTAAATATGATTGCAAATATATATTTTTTAAAAGTTATTGCATATGGGTGTACACTAGAGTTCAAGTCCTGACCAGATAAGAGCATGCCTTCTTTCTGGCCTTTTGACTACTTCTTAAGACTGGCTACTGTACCACAGTACAAAAGCATGCCAAGTGAAATTTATATGACAAGTTTGTCCATTAAAGACCAAATTTAAACTTAACTTTATACTGCTAAAATATGTAAATCCTGCCCTGCTAGCAAAATCTTCAAATAAAAAATTAATTTTAAGAGACATGTCTCATTAGGACGTGTGTGCCATTTTAGTAGTGCAGCTGAAATAAAAGGTACCACTTGGTATAAATTATATATGACTACAGCAAGGAATTTCATCACCCATGACTATATGCCATCACCTCCTCTCTGAAGTCTTGCTTACCGAGAGAGATTGTGGAAACCATTTCACTGACATGATGTTGTCCTATGCAGCAAAAAAGAAATATTTGCACAGAAAGAAGGAATAAGGGAGAAGAAAATCATTTAGATGCCATGAAAAATAAATGAAAAGAAAGAGTAGAGAAAGGATCAGATAAACAATACTCTTTTTGACTCACAGAACTGTACTCATCTAGAGAATATATTTTCCAACTGGTATATTAGATACTTGTTTATTTGTAGCTGTCTGTACCCTTCCCTCCACCTATTATTTGATGAGATATTGGCCAGTGATTAAGCAACACTTACCATTTTGTTAGTCAGACATTTTAAAGCAAAAGCAAAATCCTAGACAAAAATCATTACTTCCTTTAAACTATGTCACTTAGCTATTGTGAATATCTTATAAACATCTGTTAACTATTGTGAATTTCAAAATTTTAACTTTTATACTCAGAAATCTGATAAAAGGTAAGTCCCAAGAATACTGTTAAGCAATGGATCATAAGAAAAATCTTTAGTTTCCTTTTTAACAATGTGATTTTTGGTCATATTTGCTATAATCTCACAAACTATACTTCACCTAAGTATAGTTTAGTATATTCTTCACCGAAGTATATTCACCTGGGCAAGAAGGGAAATAATCCACAAATTAAAATATTCCATAGACCTTATAAAAATAATCATTCAATATTAGAGAATCACTAATTAGCTCAATAGGACAGAAAACAAATAATCAGAGACATAAAATGTGTTTTAGCCTTAGGAAATATTTTACAGATTATTTATAAATCAATTTAGACCAAGCATACCCAATTTTGAGCCTCATAAAAACCCCAGGGAAGTTACACCAGAAGTGAGAAGAAACAACTCCATTTGTTTAGTTCTCAGACACAGAATGACACAGGGTAAGACCACTCTGAATCTAGGATTTGTTCGGTTTTTATGTTTATAATAATTTATTGTGGCATGTACCAAATCAAGTTAGAATACAAATAATTCTATACTGTATTCTCTTTGAAAAAATAAAATAAATAATTTTGTCACTGCCCATCTAGACAAAGCTAGAAAATTCTTTGAATTATAAGACATAAGATATAATATATGTTATAAGATATAAGATATAAGAAGAGTTCAACTAGAATCACAAATTTGCCATAATTATTGTTATTTAAGGAAGCATATTTATACTAGGAAGGAAAAAAATCATCTCTTCTAGTTAAAACTGTCCTCAGTACATATGAGCTGAGCTAGAATTTAGTATATCTATCAATCTAAATAAGAAACTTATAGCGGGGCAGGGTGGTACACTCCTGTAATTCCAGCACTCAGGAGGCTGAGGCTGGAGGATCACAATGAATTCAAGCTTGGGTACACAGCAAGACCCCCTGTCTTTAAAAAACAAACAAACAAAAAATAGCACCTGCCAGGCAAGTACAAGGTCCTGAGTTTGATTCCCAGTACCAAAAGAAAGAAAAGAAAGGAAAAGAGACTCAAACCTTTCAAGTTCTTTGCTTTGTCCTCCAAATGCAATCACAGTTCTAATGGCTGCTAAGGCTTCTTCAGCCACGGCTCCAGCTTTTGCATATGCTGATAGCTCTTTATCAGTAAATGAAGACAGTATCTGTTAAAATATTAAAATTGCAACTTGAAGTGATTTAAAAATTTTTAACAAGTTATGTTTTGCAAAGTAAAAATACACAGACACACAAAGGCTGCTGGTATAACAATGCATGTGAATAATCAGGAAAAAAAACAAAACAGTAGAAGGGTACAAGTAATACAGAATTACAAAAAACGGTAAGAAATCACTAGTTAATAGATTACATATTATCATCTTAGGCACAGTTGTTCAAGTTACAGGATTAAAGCATACAAAGTGGACAAATCTTTTTTTGAGTTGTATGTGGTCACGAAGATCGACATTTTAGCATATACTCACTCTGTAAACTCAAATTGTTCTAGTCTAAGAGAGTATATAACAAATTGGATTAATCTCAAACATTTTCCATTAAAACCTCACGAATCTTTATCTACATAAACATAACTGAAACATTAAGATGTTAAATTTGTACAAACCATAACCGTGGTATATGGGATGTACATATTAATGAAATATGGTGTGTGCTAAGCATACTAATTGTTAATGACACTGTGGTTTAGAAGCGAGAAGGTGGAAGTGTAGAGGAAGGCAGGTGCCTCGGGCTGGGCAGCAGAGTCTCCTCTGCTGGACTCTATAGGAATGGACACATGTGACCACCAAGAGAAGCCTTTGTTGTCTTTGTCCCCTGGATGTTCTTTGCTTCTTCTGCTCAGCTCCTAGCCATTTATTCTTTAGACAAATGATTTTGCTTATTCTTCTTAGTTGCACAGTGAGTAGGTTTTAATTTTTCCACTTAGATATGAAGAAATAGAAATGAACATGAAACAATTTGCTAGTAAATGGACCATCCAAAATCAAAGCCTTGATGCTATGGCTTCAAAGCCTGAGTTAACAACCACTGGAGCAACTAAACTAACTCTCTCTCTCTCTCTCTCTCTCTCTCTCTCTCTCTCTCTCTCTTGCTCTCTAAAGCCATGGATATGTGAACAACTATGAAAGTTGGATCAACTGGTGTGGGCAAAGTTTGAAGATTTATGCCTCACAAGAAATGCTGGTAAGGTCAGCCATGTAAGTTTTACACACAAACAATACATAACTAAATTCTGCTTAAAGCACATTGTACTCTTTTGGCAGCTAATGCACTGTATTTGCATATATCATCTAAGAATATATTTGCATATATCATTGATATATCATCTAAGCAATAATGGTATATTATTTCCTGGTATGAAATGATCAAAGTCACTTTAACAGTGAATTTTATCCTTTCTTGTGTATGGGAGTAAAAGGAGCCATGATACATGCAAGAATGAGTGGATAAAGGCATACAAACAAATATTAATCATGTTCTCTGTGCTGACATCATGCTGCAAGTATCTGTCCTCTTTGGCACCCAAAAGAGTAACAGTCATGGCACCATCCTGACTTCTCAAAGCCATCTTCTGAGGCTTCCCATTTTCCTCAGTCATTAAGTGCTCGTTTGGTACCATTTCCTCAGTCATTAAGTGCTCGAATTGGTACCATTACTAAGCCAACAGCTCTGCAGAACAAAGAACTCATGTAGCAAGGTTGGCCAATGCTTCTCTCCTGTCTTCCTGCAGCCAGTGACAGGAGGATTACCAAGACATGCTTTCAAATTAGGAGTTTTAAAATACGCATTTTCATTTATTGTAATATGTCAAGTACCATGCTGAATTCAAGACATCTGACTCCTTTTTCCTTCTGTGACCTTCTCTAATAGTAAGCAGATAAAAATATGATTCATCTTCATTAGGTGTTTTTCCCCTTCAAAAGAGCATGTCTGTTAAAAAACAAAACTACCAGATATGTCCTCAAGGATATGAAAAGCCAACTCCTACTATCCTTTCAATATAAAATAAAGAGAAGACACTCGATCATTACAATTGCTCATGTAAGCTATATAAAGTATCATTAGTTCATCCGTTTCCCAAAGATTGATAATCTCTTACTAAAGTCTAATGGATATTAATTTGAAACAAATGAAGTAGTTATTTCTACAAGTCAAAAATTGTCCAATATGGGCAATTTTTTATCATTCGAACTGATATATGCAGAAGACATACTATGAACTAGAGAAGGGTGACATCTGTATTCTAGTTTGTCATTTTTTTCAATGTAGATTTCTGCAGTGTTAACATTTTATAAATGCTTTATGTTATTTTAACTTTTTATTTTGAGATAGGTGCAGTCCACATATATTTGTATAAAACAATACAGACAAGATTCCACAGAGCCCTCATTCAGTGCTCCCCAAAGTTTATCATTTAGTTTAGATTTGTGTGAATACTGCCTCAGTTATGGCACAAAACAATTCCATCACAGAGATCTCTCATGGCACTTTTAATAGCCTCTATGAAAATGCCTCTTACTTCCTTCTCATCTCTCCTAAGATCTCTAAGTGCTGGCATCTACTAATATACTCATCTCTATATCTATACCATTTTAAGAATTTCCTATATAGAAGATACTTTTTCAAACAACACAATTCTCTAGAGATTCACTGAATTGTTGTATGCTCTTCTACTTTTTACTAGTGGGTAATATTCCATGGCATGAATGGCAACGCATGTTTAGTTTTATAAGAAACCCTTAACTGCTTCCCTCAAGCTTGCCATTTTCCACACCCACCAGCAATCTGTGGGTGACTTAGTTGCACTGTATTCTTTCCAAAATTTGTGTGTTACCATTTTAAATTTGTCTTTATTAGGTTGTAAATTTGCTATCTTTACAACACAGATCAAGAGATTTTGGAGAATAGTATAAAAGTTATTGCAGAACTATATGATTTTTTCCCATTAATTTCTCCTAAAATTTCTTGGGTTTTGTTATTGTTGTTTTGTTTTGTACCAGAAATCAAACTAAGGACTTTGTGCTTGCCAAGCAGGTGCTATGCTGTTGAGCTATTATCCTTAGCCCCTAACATTTCTTTTAGTTAATTAATTTCATTAAAGATTTTAATTTTAATATACTACAAAAATGGAGAGTCAAAAATTAAGACAAATTGTCTTAAGCTACACAATAAATTAGTGGAGAAGGCAATAACCAAATCCAATTCAAATCTTTTTTTTTTTTAGAACATGTTGGTAGTACCTGACATCTACGCTCATCTTCAGGGGAAGGTATATGTACTATGCTTTTTTTTTAGTATTTTGTAATTATTAAGGAGTTGATCTGTACAATGTTGAATTTCTGACATAAAGTTGCTTGTTGCATTCCCTTATCTACCTTTTTTTTTTTTTTTTTGTCTTTTTCATTTTTATCGGTACTGGGGATCGAATTCAGACTGTCTGCTTGCAAGGCAGGTACTTATGCCGCTGAGCTAAATCCCCAGCCCACCTTACCTACCTTTCTAAGGTCTGCAGGATTAGTGGCATCCTGCATTTGATTCTGATCCTGGCCACTTGTGTCTTCTGTCTTTTTTTTTTTATCTAATTCACTAGAGGCTTGTCAAATTTATTAATCAATTTGTTTAGAATCTATTTTCTATTTCATTAGAGTTTTTGTCTGTTTTCAATTCATTTTCTGCATTTACCTTTATAATTTCCTTCTTCTACTTATGTGGTCTTATTTTACCGTTCTTATGTGACTGAGATGGAAACTTAAGGTACTACACTGAGCTGAGCCATTTCCTCATTTCTAATATAAACACTTAATACTGTAGGTTTCTTTTTGTTGTTGTTCTATGTGCTATTAAATTTACTTTGAGATTTGTTGCATGATCAAAGGATTATATAAAAGTGTGCTATTTTATTTCTATGTATTTAGAAATTTTCTTATCTTCTTCCACTGCTACAGTCAGAAAAGAAAACACTATGGTTCACAATCTTTTACACTTCCTGAGATTTATTTTATGGCACAGGATGTAACCTATCTTATTAAGTGTTTCCGGAGCATTAAAAAGAAAATAAGCCAGGTATAGTGGCACATGCCTGTCATCCCAATACTTGTGAGCTGAGGCAGGAGGACTGCCCTGAGTTCAAGAGTTTGCGACCAGCCTGGGCTATATAGTGAACTCAAAGTCAGCCTGGACTACACAGCAAGACCCCGTCTCAAAAAAAAAAAAAAAAAAAAAAAAAAAAAAAAAAAAGAAAGAAAGAAAGAAAAGAAAAATATCTTTTCACATATATTCTAACTTGTTACAATTATATTCTAATTTCTCTTAATTCACTGGAAAGTTTTATGCTACTATCTGTTTATTCTCTGTAAGAGAATCTTTGTGTCTTGTACTTTGAGTAACTACTTTGATGATAATGATATGCAGTATATTAACTATTGTTATTCTCTTACATTGTTGTGAAATTTCATTTTTATGCAAAATAAAAAATGAATGTGTGCCCTCATCCTACACCTAACAAATTGTAGATTTCAGCTTATATGTTTTATACAGGCAGAGAATGAGATATAAAAGCTACTTCCTTCTCATTGCTTTCCCAAATAATCACGTCTATGAGCATCACAGAGCCCTGGCAGGGGCAGTACTCAGTGACACTGCATCAGCTTCTACTGATTTTGAACAGAAGACATAAAAACAAGTGTCAAATACATTAGGGCTACCATGGTTCCAGACCCTTCCATGCTGTGCAGGGAGTTAGAACCCGGACTCACAGGCTTCACCCACCTTTGCCCAGATTGCAGCTGATAGTCCAAGAACAGGGCTGACAGCCAAAATCACAAGAGTGAGCTTCCAACCACGTGTAAATCCTATTATGAAACCAGTCAAAAATGTTGCCAATGATTGAAAGAACAATCCAATTTTGTCACCAATTCCTTCATTAATTTTGGAGACATCACTAAAAAATGATGTTAGAAATAATGTTAGAATTACAAACATACAACTCTTCTCCTAAACTCATTTTCATTTTGTGGGATATGGCAAAAATCAGTTTATATCTAGGGCCTTTATGTGTATGCTAGTTTCATTTAGCAGGGTGTCAGTTCTTAGTAGGAAATTTGTCATTGACAACAGAAATTCATAGTCCACATGATCCCAGGAAATGAACATGGTTACTCAAGAAGTATGCAATGTGAAAATTTCAAATTGCTTGGAAATTTAACCAGTAAGTATCGTATTACTGCCCTACTGTATACTGCTTTATGAGCTCTCCGAGTAGCCCTTGATTGAGGTAAGTTCACTCCCTCATTCACTGCCAGTCAAGCAGGTCCCATCATTCTACGCCAGGTACACAAGACATGGTTGCTATTCAGAAGGAACTCAGTCTTCTGAGTGATGCACTAACATCTTTAAGAGATCTGATGACATCTGTCTCATTTCATTTACAGCAAAAACCATATCTGAGTTACACATAAAGCTAGGTACTTACTCTGTGAGACGGGTGTTCAGCTCCCCAGCATCATGCACATCAAACCAGCCAATCTCCTGTTTCATTATTGCATGGAAAAACTGTGTTCTAATTTTGTGTATCTGTCTTCCAGCTGCCAGGCACCAAAATGAAACCTGAATGTAAGCAGCAATAAGCACACCAGCACCGATTCCAGAATAATAATAGGCATACCTGAAAAACAACAAGAACACTGCCCACACTCTATATTTTCTAATTAATGCATTTCTCCCAACCAGCCATTCATTCATAGTTTTTTTAGCTATGCATCACACCTCTTAACAAATAAAAAGAGGTCAGAGTAAGCAGAGATGATAATTAGTATGTGACTACATCTGTAGTAACATACTGTACAGGAACAGTTAAGCATGGTTTCTACTTTGGCTCCAATCCCAATTCTTGGTTTAACTCTCTTGGTATACTCTCAGGCAAGCTGCTGAAACTTCCTGAGGTTCAGTCTTCTAGCTGTTAACATGGTGATAAGAATAGCAAGGCAGTCATGTGCAAAGTATACTTGGGCCAGCGCCTGGCACATGGAAAGCCTTAGATAAGGAGTATGATAAATGACTGTGTGGGGCACTGGAGCACCAGGTAAGAAGGGTCACTGTAGTCCTGTCTACTTTCACTACATCATTATCAACTGATGAACTCTTCAATGTGGCATCTGCACATGGAGGGATGGAGAGAAGTGACAGAACTTGTCAGAAAATGGAACAAAGACACGACAATGTTCCTCTGGCTTTTTAGCTATTAGTCTAGAAGTTGAATATTAAGAGGTAAGTGAAAATTAAAAAGTGCATTTACACTACCTGTCCAACTGATCATCATCATGAGCTGTCACCTATCATGAGCTGTTCTAAAATGTCAACGAGTCATTTCCAGTTTCCTTTCAGTTTAAACTCTAACAATAAAACCATAACATCTTCTCAAAGTGGACTCTGACATCAAGAAAGATTCAATTAATGTTTTTTTGTTCTTAGTGTTCGTTTTTATAAAAACAAATAATTAGGCTTCAGTATGCAATCAATTTTTAGATTAAAGGCATACATTCTAAAGTGAAATACAGAATACCAACTTTCTCATTTTTAGAAAATTGCTGTAATGTAATAAAAAAAAAAAGCGTGTAGCATGCACAGGCTATCAAAGTGAGTGTGTGGTTAGCAGATACTCCCTGATGGTACTGTTGAAAATTTTGTGCTCAATACACCACAAATAATATGAAACATTCTTTCTCTAAAACTATACTTTGTAATTTACAATATACTTAGGTAAGATACAAGAGAAATGCTGAATTTTAGTTAATAGGTAACTCAATATTTATTATATAGCTTTTAAAGATATAGCAAGAAATACAAAATCAATTTTATAAGAACTCAAATTTTGACAAACAGTAATATGTGTATGTGGTTCTTGTTTGTTTGTTTGTTTTTTGGAAACAGAGTCTCACTCTGTAGATCAGGCTGGCCTTGAGTTCACTATGTTGCCCAGACTGGACTGGAATTCTCAGTAATTCTCCTGCCTCAGATTCTTGAGTGCTGGGATTACAGGCATGCACCACCATGCTTAGTTAGTAATGGGTTTTAAACATCAGGCATTCTGGTTTGCCCTATGTAAAAAAAAATGCCTCTCCACAGGAATATCTGAAGACATTTTGTTTTTCAACTTTCAAAATATAAACTGTCTCCATTTATACTATCATGTAGAAACATTATCTTCTGACTCACTAACATAGAAGTGGTTCCTCACATCACAAACTCAGTTCCCTCTATGATGCTACAAATTTCCGCATAAGGTCAATATTGAACCTCACCACTATTGATTCCTTTCTCATCCAACTCAGTTTGCCACCAGAATCATGGAAAGAATCAAGTTTGTGAACTGAGATATCATCATACATTTTTAGAAATCAGTTATAAACTATTTTGGGGAGGAAACTTCAAGATGTGTAAATCATTAACATTTTCCTGAGATGAAGTAAGGTCAGTGACTATACTGCTTTTGGAATATTGTTTTCCTTGTTGAGATTTAAATGCTGAATTTTAAAAATTCCTGTTTCCTTATGAAAAAGCATATCCAAAAGGAAAACTAATGACTACAAAGTCATTAAAATATTTATTCCTAATTCAACCACTTAAAAAAAACTACTTTAGACACTTCGAACTTCCATATGTATTGTACTTTATATTTTGCAAAGCATTCATAACTATTTAGGCTTTATTTTACCTTAATACATCTTCTACAGCAAATACTTTTGTTTAAAAAGAACTCTACACTGTAATCTTCTTGAAAACTAATAATAGAATTGCTCTCCTGAAAACTTCAGTTTCTCTCTAGGATAATGTAAAATTTTAAACATTTCTATAATGGAAGTGACAAAGCAGAGGTTAATAAAATAATTGTAAGGAAATGTTTAATTTACGTGGTCATTTTTTCCTCCAGATTGTCTGGTCCACTGACTTCACCTGGAACATCAAAAAACAAACATGTATCATTCATGTCTTCTTCATCTCCATTAAAAATAAGCACATACAATGAATCAGACTCACTTATCATCACATAAAAATGTGTGAAATGGACTCAATTTTACTGTGCAAATATTTTCTTGCTGTTCTATGAAGCTGCACTTAGGCTAAATTCAATGATGTTTATTTTCAAGAAGAAAACACATTTATAAATACATACAAATGCACACTTGAACTTTAGTGCATATTTGAAATCTAAAACTGCATTTCTCCTGTTTTTGTTTTTATTAAAAATTATCTGATACAAAGATTAGTATAATAAACATCAGAGGGCATCACTTAATATTAGCAAATGCTAATATTTTTGGACTAAGCACATTATAAAGTCCTTCATAACTTTAACCTCCACCCTACACATATAAACCACTGTTCAACATTTTCATGTATATATTTCCAATTTTTTGTATGTGGTTTCATAGACATACAAATTCATGAGCACATAAACATACACATGCTAAGTTTTTTAAAAATACAATTATAGCCTATATTCGATGGCCAATTTTTCCACAGCAGCGTATGACTGCAAACAGACTTGAACACATACCTATATACATATGGTAAATATTATATAGGATAAATGATTGGAATCAGGAGTTCTAGATCAATGGACAGGCGTACTTTAGACCTTAAAGTTGTGGCAAATAGTGTACAATATGAGAGGGTCTCCTCCAGATAATTCTTCTCTGGACAGGTGTGAAGAAGGGGAGGAAGAAGATTTTTGGCACTGTGAGCAATACAGACCAGTCTAGTACATTTTTTTTTAATTTTATTTAAGGAGAAAAGAAAAAAAGCAGGGAAAGGGTACAAGTTATACAGATTTACAGAAAAAAAAATGAACAGTAGGAAATCACTAGTTAATGGATTACATATTGTCATCTTAGAAATAATTGTTCAAGTCACAAAATTAAAGCTTGTAAAGTGGACATTCCATCAATTATACTGCAAACAGTTCTGTTCATTGATCCAATAAAACTCTGTGATATCATTTTCTATCTTATACACTTAAATATACATGCAGTTATATAGTTTGGAGCACTTTCTTTTCCTCTCTTTTGTACCATGACTATTACACATTTTGGGTTTCATTGCTCCCACGGTTCTTATTACTTTTTTGGAAGAGAGTAAAACCAAATGTGACATAACAGAACAGAGTCAGTCAAATCAAAAGGGTGGACATAATAGATAATGTAAAAACATAATACAAGGTGATCAACAATGGTTACCATAATGCCTCCCACTATCTCTAATAGAATTGCCTATATCATTAGTTATAATACAATTGAACAAAATAGTAAAGAATAAAACCGACAAAACCAAAACATTGGAGACATTGTAGGTCTTCAAAAGTAGATAAAAGTCAACAAGAATGGGCGTCATAATGAATCTCATTATCTTCACAGCTGATGCCTAAACTTTCGAACCTGATACTATCCAGCAAAACAGAATAGGGGAACATCAGTTAAAAACCAGATGGTGAGAGTAATACAGGGCTTTAAATCAAGGTAATGAAAAGTCAAAGTGGGTTACTATAATATATCCTGCTATTTTTTTTCCTTTAATTAAAAGGATAAAGATAAAAAAGTAAATAATGGAGTGGAGATGGAGATAAAAGAGGGCATAACAACGAAACAGCGCAGATCAAAACATAACCATTTAAGCAGAATAGTGTTTCACCACCAGATAATCCTAACCTAAAAGTAGTTACCATATTGTTTCTTTCTTTGAAATCCTTGAGTACAACTTCGTATACTGTAGCATTAAGTATATCAAAACAATGTAAGACCATTCAAGAGAATGACAGCGTTACAGAGTATTTAGAATTGACTAACAAAATGAACAATGGTTTCTGTATAATCTCCTTGTCTTTAAAAGGTTTTTGCTTATACTATCGTACATAATAAAATCCAATAAGATACAGCCTATTTAGACCATTGGAGACAGAAGAACAAAAGCTAGATGAGACTTCAAAACAAGATGATACTAAATCTGTATTACCTATTAAGATGTCATTTTCTCCAAAATAGCTGTTCCTATCATCCAATCTTCTCTGCCTCATTTCTGTTAAGCTCTTTTTCTTTCCGTAGAGGTCAGTTTGTCTTCTTCATTTTGTTCTCTGCTCCATTCATTGTGGCCTCTCTGCCATTATTTCTGGATTCTTTGTATTTTTCTTTTTTTAGAATATCCTGCAATACTCTCTGTAGAGTTGAATTGGTGGTTGCAAATTCCCCCAGTTCCTCTTTATCCTGGAAGCACCTTGTTTTTCCATCAATTTCCAGGGACAGTTGTGCAGGATATCTCAATCTTGGCTGGAGATTATTATCTTTCAATGCTTGAATTATTTCCCCCCACGCTCTTCGTGATTTGATGGTTTGTGCAGAGAAATCTGCTGTAATTCTGATGGGTGTTCCCTTGTAAGTGGTCTGTTTCTTGTCTCTTACAGCTTTTAATATTCTGTTCTTGTATTGAATTTCTGGAATTTTTATTATTATATGCCTGGGTGTTGCTCTGTTTGGGTTGTAGGTAGCTGGGGTCCTGTATGCCTCATACATCTGAGTATCTTTACCTTTTGCTAAATTAGGAAAATTCTCCTGGATTATTTCTGTGAGTAGCTTTTGTAGTTCACTTGTTTGTGTCCCTACTTCTTCTTTTATGTTCTTAATCCTTAAGTTATGGATCCTCTTATCATCTTCTTGTCTTTGTATTATTGCTGTTTGTTTCTTTGTTATTTTTAAGAAGTTTTTCATTTCATTCTCCCATATTACAAGTCTGCCCTCCAGTTCAGATAGTCTGTCCTTAGTTTCTTTCAAGCTGTTATGCCAGTCTTCTATAGACTTCTTAGTATCTTGGTAGTCCCTTTGAACCTGCTTCACGTATTCTATGCTTTCTCTGTTTTCTCCATCAAACAATTCACCCCTTTTTTTCTGTTCTTCCATTCCACCACCTGTTTTTTCTTGGGTGGTACTTAACATTTCTCTAACTATTCTGCATACTTCTAGCTTCAGGTCATTGATAACTTCATTCCTGAATTGGTCTATGAGGCTCTCTATATGGTGCCTTATGTGTATTGGTGTGGTGTCTGCTATTGCCTGTTTCTCAGAATTGGGGGCCAAGGAGCCTTTCTTGTTGCTGCCTCTTCCCATGCTGCCTCTTCTTCTCTGTTCCTTATATATGCAAGCTTATATAAGAGGCCCAGCTTCTCTCCCAGTCAGCCACAGCCTGATCGAATTGCGCCAGTTAGTTGTTCCCGCTCACCGCTGCG
Organism: Cavia porcellus; assembly: GCF_034190915.1. NCBI lineage: Eukaryota > Metazoa > Chordata > Mammalia > Rodentia > Caviidae > Cavia > Cavia porcellus. The sequence goes on along the minus strand of NW_026947485.1, from coordinate 69,696,098 downwards.
CACCAGGAAGTTACGGACCAGGCAGCCTACGCGTCTCCCCTCCCGGCCACCGTCAGGCTCTGGGATCTGGGTTGGGACAGTCTACCAGGTCCGCCGGCAGCGTCACGCAGGCCAGGCACTTTTCACCAATCCCGCCCGAGAGGGGGATGTGTGACTGGAGTTGCCACCGCGCCCTGCTCCCGCAGGACTGCTCGGGCCCAGAAAGTCCTCTGCTGGAGTCAAACTGTGGTAGAGTGTCAGTTTCTCTCACTCACCTCACCACAAGTCAGTGCACACCTCCCTGCCGTTCGCAGATTGCCATTCTCAGAGCTTCCGCGCGTCTCTCTCCTTGCCGAGCCGCTGTAGAGGCAGCCAGCCGCTGCGCGGCGGGAAACCCAAATCGCGGCTTACAATGGCGCGGTTCCAGCCTCCACACCGAGTCTTTTCTGTTCCTGTTTTAGCACCAGGACTGCATTCCAAGTTGGCTTCTCTCAGCCCAGTTCATTCCTGAGTCAGCAGAGCATATCTCCACCGACTTATGTCTCCTTAGTCCCCACCATTCCTGGCTTCTGAGCCGAGTCTTTCAGAGAGCCGCCGGTAGTTGCTGTTATCTGTCCGCCATGTTCTCCCGGAAGTCCCAGTCTAGTACATTTGAAGAATGAATGAGCCAATTTGGCCGCAGCTCAAGGTACATTGAATGGCTATGAGGAGGCAGATGCGTAGTTGGAAAGAGTCTGGACCAGCCAGGTGTAGTAAAAACAGACAAACAAGCATTAATGTTGTTGAGCTAAAATGGATCTAAACAGAAGCATGGTCTGGGAAGATTTCACAGTCAGCAATGTATAAGATTAATTGGAAGGGACTTGAGTTATCACAATTATATAAGAAGAGAAGGTCTAAAAGAGAATATAAAACAAGGAATAAACAAGACTTATAAAGGAAAAACTTTAGGAACTGCCACCTGATGGAATACAAACATTAAAAATAACAAGTGATCAAGATATCACGCCTAAGCATTCAGAGAATGATGGCATCACAGTAGTAAGCCAGCAGAAACAGCTGGTCTAAATGGCTGAAGGAAGATTATTAATCCAGGCTCGCATATTCAAAATTTTGTAGTACATGTCACATCCATCCGAAGATGTTCAGGAAGTATTGAGGCTGTCATTCTCGAGTTCGGGAAAGAGCTCAAATCCAAAACACATTTTCGGGGTCATGTGTTAAAAGCCATAGCTAAATTCAAGAAGGAAAATCCATCTCTCTCTACTGTAAAGGCAGGTTGGCAGGAAAGGGAGATGGCAGAACACTGGGGAAAACCACATTTATGAGCAAGGCAGAAAGAAAAGGAGCAACAAAGAAATGTAGAGATCGGAGAAATCCATGACTGCTTCAGCCTCTTTCCATACAACAATAAAATCCTCAAGGGTGAGTTTTCTCATAGAGCAACCAGTTGAGATTTCTTCTGTCCCATGTATCAAAATAAAACAGGATTTTTCTCCAAATCAATCTTGTAAAACCTCTCACTGTATATCTTCTGCCTTCTCTATATGTCAGAGACTATTTAGTTGTCATTAGTCTGTATACTACCAAATCAAGGCAAGGTTGAAAGTGTATCTATTTTCTGTTCATTACTGCTACAGACTGAAATTCCTTTATCTAAAATGCTTGGGACTAGAAGTATTTCAGATTTGAAAACTTTTCAGAATGATTTGAACTGTTTGTAGAGATGTCACAGGTTGAGAACCCCCAAAACAAACAAAAAAATCTAAATTGAGCACTGATGCTCATAAAAGTTTCCAATGTCAGGACATTTCAGATTTTGCACTAAAGTTTAGGAACCAAGAGAATTTAAATATAAATTCTTTGGCAATAGTGGCTTTTAAGTCTAGAGTCATTTTCCTGCAATCGTATAATTTCTGAAACAGTTCTGGAAGTCTTCTTTTATAAGTGTCTTTAGGAGACATGATTAAAAAAAATACAGTGAATTTCACCGCTGAATGCCATCCTATAAAGGAAAGAGAGAGTCTGGAAAATGCTACGGTAAGTCTTCATTGACCTATTCACCAGAGCTGGCACCATGCAACTTCTGGGTCTTCCCCAAGTCAAAATGCTGGTGAAAGGTAAATACTCTGAATTGATTCAGGACATAATGACTAAAGACGTGAACAACAACTTTCCGAACTGCTTCAGAAAGTTGCAAGATTGATAGGATACATGTGTTCCCATCCAAGAGGAGTATTTTGAGGGTATTAATAGCAATGTGACTTTTATGGTAATAATTTTTAAAAATTTTAATACTCATTGCATTTTCAGTTACCCCTAGCTTTATAGAGGCTCTGCACATGACTTATACACTCATAGTTCAAATATCAAAAGATAAGAGTCATTTATAAAAAAAATAGATGCAACTGACACCATAGTGCTAAGAGAAATAAATCAGTCACATATGTATAAATATTACATGGTTTCTCTTACATAGAATTCCCCAGTATAAATAATTTAGAGCATAATAAAAGATAGATAATATGAAATAGGAAGATAAATCTTTCACAAATGTTAAGCCAATCTAGAGAGGGACAGAGGGAAGAGAGAGAGGAGGGAAAGGAGAAGTAAAAAAAAATTAAGATGGGTCATAGATATATATATATATATATACCAACTCTCACGATCAATGTAATCATTATGTATAGCAAACATATACTAAGAAACATTCTAAAAACTGAAATAAATATTCAAAGGTTAAAAAATGATAAACAGAGATTAAACATTCCTAATCCGAAAATCTAAAATCCTAAGTGCTCCAAACCCTGAAATATTTTGAGCACAGCCATGATGTCACTAAGAAAATTTTAATTCATCAAACTTTGTTTCATGCACAAAATTATTTTTAACAATTTTATAATGCTACCTGTAAACTATGTGTATAAAATACAATCCAATCTCAAAGTACATGGTTATATATATGAAAATATTCAAAAATCTGAAATAAATCCAGAAGGCTTTTAATAAGGGATACTCAACTTGTACTATTTCAAGAACTGGCATTTTACAAATAGTTTTACTCATGAGTTTTAAGGCAGTAAAAGTAGAAATGACAAATGTAAATATAAATTATTTTCACTTTCCCTTTTTCATATGAATTATTAATGCACATGAGACTTGAGTATCTGATTTTCTCCAATTTCTATGCCCATAATATGGTAGGGAATGAATATAAACAACTGTTTGAAGCTTTTGGAGAAAGAGAAAACATCAATGTGGATATACTATAAACTGAATCACCAGATACAACAAATAGTCAAAAGTTTATTTTAAAAGTATTTTGGGGTACTAACCACTATGAGACATGGAAAATCCCCTGAGGCCCTTAATTTTTGAGTTGTTTATCCTTGGTCTCTTCTCTAGACACCTACATCCTTCAGTGTGTAGACTCAGTAACAGTCCGCTACTAACTATCTCTGCTGCTTACTGTGTGTTATAGTTTCTATCTAGATGTCCTTGCAAAGCCTCAGGAAGTCGTGGTGGGGTGGCCATTTCATTCATAGAGTTTGTGATTAATTCATGGTCCAATGCTAGCATTAAAGGTGTGAGTGCTACATCCGCCCGAGGGCAGGCAGCCTGAATAGAGCATAAGGGACACAAAGACGGTTGTCTCTCTGTTGTTGCTTTTGCTGTCTTCCACCACCATGAATTTTTGTTCCTCTGCCATGTGCCAACCTGCCTTGGAACCAGCCCATTGGGGACCGAAACTTCTATAAACTGTGAGCTAAATAAACCTTTTCTCCTTTACCTTTCGGAGTTGAGTATTTTGTCTCAACAATGAGAAAAGTGACCAAGACACTTTGTAACCTCAGGTGACTTAAATTTACTCAGGTGATTTAAATCTCTCTGGACTTAATTTTTCTCATTTAATAAATATATAGACTATTAAACTCCTGAAAGGATTAAAGGAGTTAGTCTAAGTGAAGCACAAAGAACAAACCTCTACAACACTGCACTAGTCATATCCAAATATATCTGCTTGCCAGACAAGGTGGTGTACGCTTGTAATCCTAGCACTCAGGCAGCTGAGGCAGGGGAACTGCCTTGAGTTTGAACCCAGCCTGGGCTATATAGTGAGTTCAAGGCCAGCCTGAAACACATAGCAAGACCCTGACTCAAAAAAAAAAATCTAAACCACATATATCTGCTGGTCACATTGTCCGTCCTTTTAACCCCATTAAGGATCTTGAGGTTTGAGAATGAATAGAGTAGGTACTGTGGCTGACACATAGAAGGCTTTAATATAAATTCATTAATATGCTGATTGAAGATAATAACTCCACTCAACACCCGGGATCAGGGTTACCAGAGAGCACTAAAAGATCTGCTGAGTCCACTACAAACCAGGAGGACAGCAAACTCCATACAATAGTGCTCAGCCTTTGCTATAGAGGAAATAGTGAGGACCTTCTTTTGTGCATGGTATAGAAGAAAGATGCCAGTCCAAAGGCAGCACAGAATCTTGCAGCAGTTGCCTTTGAATGCCATGAAGGTAGGTGATAAGTGCATAAGATTTTACATAACTGAACCATATTGTATGTTTTTCTAGCCCAATTATCTGACCCAATTCACAGTATTGAAGTAGTTCTACTCAGAGTAAACACTGTATTTTGCAGGATCATAAACAAGTGGATCCCAAGACCCACAGACAAGTATCAAATGTTCCATCTATATCCCAAATTGGTATGAATATTAATATTCATGATTCTGGCAGAAAAAATTTATAGCAATCAACAGGGACCTAAAAATCCAAAAAGGTAAGAGGTTATTACAAGCTATGATTAACATTTTCAAGGGTATTCTTAAACAGGAAGTTTCAACATTTTTAACACTTAGTCCCAAACTGACCTGTGGGTCTTTATCAATCTAGGCTTAACTAGAGGTGCCCTGAAGATTTAAGCTCAAAGTCATTAACCAGTCTCCCGCTAGTTGAAAGTATGCATATTACACACCAATTATTTAATAGTCCATTCACGTTCCCATTCTCTTAGCTGTTTTACATGTCCTCTCTTTATCAGCCAAATGTTTTGCTTCCTACATCGCTGAGAACACTGAAGTGCAGTAATGCACTCACGCCCATAGTTTCACCTTCCATGGTTTCAGTTTCTTGTTGTCAACTGTGGCATTGTATGGTCTCACATCACGACAACTGGGTGAGAACAATACCATATGACCATATGAGAGACAGAGATCCTGTGTAAGTACACATTCACATAACTTTTAGTAGAGTATGTTATTATATTTAATGCTATTTTATTACTAATTATTGATGTTAATCCCACTGTGCATTATTTATACTATATATTAAACTTTATCATAGATACACATATACAGGAAAAATACAGCATATGTAGAGTTCAGTATCATCCATAGCTTCAGGTACCTCTTGGGGGTTTTGAAACATATCCTTTGCAGGTGACAATGACTATCGTAAAAGCTAAACATCCAGTCTCATCTCATCTACCTAGCTTTGGACTCTCAACACTCAAATTCTCTCTTCCCATTTGTTATTGTAGACAAACTGTCTTTGCTTCTACCTAAAGCAAACATTACCTCCTGGCCATATGGATTTCATCCTTTATCAAAGGAAGAAACTTTGACAAGTTTTTTCAAACATCATGTATTACTGTCGCCTCTCTTCTGAATTATTTCAATTAATAAACACATTGTTTCATCCACTCTAAAATACACACACACACAAATACACACATGCATAATCGCACACTTCTGTTAGACTCATTTATCCCTTCCTGCCTAATCCATGAAAATATCCAAAACTGAACAGCTGAGATTGACTGCCCAGACCTAGTTTCCCTCCATCTTTCTCACCTCAGTTTATAGTAATAGCAATCTATACGGTTTCTCAGCTAAAACTGTAGAACCAACCTGGATCCCTCTCTGACGCTCACATCCAATCTTTCAGGAAATCTTGAAACCGATTCCGGTTTCTCACAAAGTCCTGATGAGGTTTGTATCTCCTCCTAGAACTTTCTACAGTATTTCTGACTTCATAGAGCTCTTTCCTTCCCCACATATCTCTGTCAGCATTTCCACTGGGCATTTTAATGCTTGTGAGCACTATCTTTTCAAATTCATGACAAGCATAAGCTACACTCTTCTACCTCCCAAAGCATTAAACACAACAGTGCATATTCAGTGATACAACCCTAAGTGTTTTCCTGCATGCTTCTAATAACGGTAACACAAATACTTACTTTTATCTAATGTACTTGATGCATTTGATGAGTTTGTGCCACTTCCATTTACAAAGGTGTCTGTCATGTCTCCAAACACCAGCATCAAGAGAGGGAGCGCAGCTCCATGGATGATAGCAGCCAGAGTCCCCAGCACCATGTACAACCTGTCCAGCCAATTTGAATAGCGAAACTACAAAGAGAATAAAATAGAGCATAGGCACAATTAGCAGCCTTCTAGATGATTTCTTCTGCCTTCAAAACATATCTCAAGACCAAGTATTATTCAGACTACAACTGCTACCACTCAAGTCCAAGTGACCTTTGCTAAACTGTTACAATAATAAATGATGAAAATATCATTTGATTCTTCAGTTGAGTTCTGGCTTAGTTCTTCAGGCTATATTCTGTCTTCTTATGAGGTCAAATGAGCTTATATAATAGAAATATACTATTTGTTTAGGTTTTTAAGGGAAGTTACTTTTCTTTGTCTCACAAGAAAAAAATGCCACAGGCTACTCAAAAGGTAACATTTTATAACTTTTACAAAGTATCATGGCTTAACTTACCAAGAAAAGGAAGGAAAAGATACATATTAATATAATTTGAATGAAAATAGTGAAACCACAACAGATATCACCAAAATCCAGGAGATTATAAGTAAGTACTTTAAAAATCTGTACTCCAATAAGTTAGAGAATCTAGAACAAAGGTGCAGATTCCCAGATATATATGAATTACCAAAATGGAACCAAGAAGATATTAAAACCCTGAACAGACTAATAGCAGGCAATAAAATCTTAGGCAATAATAAAACAATGTATCAACTAAGAAGAGTCCAGGAGCCAATGGATTTACCACAGAATTCTACAAATTGATAGAAGATCTAGTACGAACACTTCTAAAACCCTTTAATGATACAGAAAGGGAAGGAGTACTGCCAAACTCATTCCTGGAAACTACCATCAGCTGCACCAAAACTAGATAAAGATTCAAAACAAAAAATTATAGAGTAATCTCTTTAATGAATATAGATGCAAAACTCCTAAACAAGATACTGACAAACAGAATGTAACAATTCATTTTTAAAAATCACATATCACGGCCAAGCAAACTTTATCTCAGAGATGTAAGGATAGTTTAATACATGTAAATCAATAAATATAATACAGTGCATAAACAGAAGCAAAGACAAAACTTACATGATCATCTCAAAAGACACAGAAAAGACCTTTAACAAAATCCAACATGCATTCATGATTAAAACCCTGAAGAAAATAAGAATAGAAGGGCCTTACCTCTATGTGATAAAAGTTATATATAGCAAACTCATTGCCAATATCATAGTTAACTGGGGAAAACTGAAAGGTTTCCCTCTAAAATCAGGAATAAGATCAATATGTTCACAATCCTCATTCCTGTTCAACCCAAAACTTTAATTAGATCAGGCAAAATTTAAAAAGTACAAAGGATATGTAATAGGAAAGGAAGAAGTCAAAATTATCTTTATTCACAAAAATCACAACCCTGTACATACAAGACCCAAAATATTTTACCAAAAACCACTAGAACTAATAAACAAATTCAGCAAGGTAACAAGATACAAAATTAACACATGAAAATCAATGCCATTACTCTTCATCAATAATGAATCCCAAAGAAAGAAATTAGGACAATGTAATTCTCAATAGCATCTAGAAAAATTAAATACTTAGTTAGGTATTAACCTAAGCAAAAGGTGAAAAATTTCTGTAATGAAAACTATAGTACTCTGAAAAAGGAGATAGAAGAGGACATCAAAAAATGGAAAGATACTTTTTCTTTCAAAGTAAGCAAAACCAATATTGTGAAAATGGCCACTTTTCCAAAATGTATAGCTATATCTCAATCAAAATGACAACAATATTTCTCACAGAACTAGAAAAAATAATCCAAAAATTTATATAGAACCAGAAGAGACGCAGAATAGCAAAAGCAATCCTGAGAAACAAGAGCAAAGCAGGAGGCATCACAATCCCAGATCTTGAGCTATATTATAAAACTACTATGACTAAAAAAACAGCAAAATAATCACAGATAGATAGATCAGTGGAACAGAAAAAACATGCAAAAACATCCCTGTCCATCTGAGCTTTCACAACAGGGTCAAAAATATATGCCAGAGAAAAGATAGCCTCTTTAACAAATGGTGCCAGAAAAACTGACTATTCGCATACAGAAGATTGAATCTAGCCTTCTTTCTCTCACCATGTACTAAACTAAAATCAAAATGTATCAAGGTTTACATATTAAAGAAACACTTCAAGTGATGGAAGCTAAAATGGGTAAAATTCTTGAAGACATAGGCCTTACAGGCAAAGACTTTCTGAACAGAACCCCAACTGCACAAGAAACAATATCAAGAATCAACAAATAAGATCATGCCAAACTAAAAAGCTTCTACGGGGGAGCACCAAGATGGTGAAGTGGCAAGCAGCAGAGAAAGAGACTCTTTGAGAGTCACCATCCAGATCCTGGAGTGTAGCAGTGTGAGAAAGACAAGGAGAGAAGTGGATCTTCTGGACCCAGGAAGAATCTGAAGTATGAATTGAAGCCCACAGAGAGTGTGAAGAGAGAAACTTCAACAAAGAAGAAGGAGGTAGCCTGTGACACCTTCTCCCTGAAACTGGATTCGCTGTACAAGAACAGTTCAAACCTTCAGACACACAGTGATGACTGGTGACCTCAGAGGTCTCTACATGTCGAGGTCGCTCCCGGCCGGCAGGAAAGACACACGACAAAGTCTGGCGGTGTGCAACCTTGCCTTTATTTATCTCCGCGTGGGCCCCGCGAGGCCTCCACTCTGCCACCAGCCCTTTCTCGCCGGTGGACTTTTTCTATCTCTCTCTGTGCTTTCTCTGTGCTTCCTGTCTCGTGGCGGGAGAGGCATTCACTTTTATAGGGTGACAGTGGCCAATCAGTTCAAAGCGCGCGATGCGGGCTGATTGGCTAACATCAGTTGTTGCTAGGCAGACTATCTTACAGAGCGGGTTGTTTAAGTCGCCAGCGCAATCAGGGGGCAGGAAGCAGGCGCCAACTTGACTCACTCGATGGGAGGGGCAATCTAGCTCAGGCTCCGCTCCCACCCACAGGCCCTACGTCCGCCAAGTAAGGCGACCGGTGTCGGCGGCTCCCAACATCTACAGAGAGGTAGAGCAGTGAAGAGGAACAGTGGATATGGGGGACTGTACTTACTGGCTGGCTGTGAGTGCTGAGGGCTCAGTTCTCACATGCCAGAGAGCAACTGGCTGGGGGCCATCGAGGAGTGGGGCTAGCTGGACTCAGAACTGAGAGCTGCTGCCAGCTCCATCTAGCGTCTCTCAGTGGCCTCAGGCCAGCATAAGATACACAGATGGCTGCAGGTCACGAGTCTGGTGTTGGGGGCTGGGGATTTAGCTCAGTGGCATAAGCGCCTGCCTTGTAAGCAGGCAGTCGTGAGTTCGATCCCTGGTACCGATAAAAATGAAAAAGACAAAAAAAAAAAGAGTCTGGTGTTGGCCACAAAGTACAGGCTCACTGAGATTATCCACTGCCCTGCCAAACTACTGCTGGCTTGCTGGAATAAATTAACATGGATCAGCACTCTGTCTCCACACATTGTCTACCAGTGACAGCACAGAAAAACCTGAAAGTAGACTTTTTTCTTTTTTCTCCTCTGTCTTGTTTGGTTTTTGTGGTGATGGTGGTGATTTGACTTTGTGCTTTGATTTTTGTTTTTGTTCTTTTTTTCTTCTTCTATGCTGTTTAGTCTGGCTGCAAAGTGGGAGCTGCAGCTGGAGGTGAGAATGACAAATGAAAGCCTTGGGTGCCTGAATACAGAATACAGGGGATTTTTTCCCTAAACTTATGACTGACAATGGCCCAGCCTACACAAGTACTGCCTTCCAAATATTTTGTAAAATTTTTCATATTTCCTTTACCATATGAATTCCTTATAACCCTCAACATTAAGGAATTGTTGAGCATGATCACCATATGCTCAAAATTTAATTACAAAAACAAAAACAGAAAGCCTTCCCTACAAAATTTACATCTCATAGTATACCTCACTTGCAGTATATACCATTAACTCTTTAAATCCTACTAGAGATGGGACTACAGCAGTAGAAAAACAATTCAACCAGGTAAAAGTGAAAATTGTTAAGATAATTAAAAAAAAATCCCCTAAGGTAGGGAGAAATTATTGGACAGGACTCCAATTGATGACTAAGAAAGCAGCTGCCTGGAAACATTGTCCAGTTCTTGTTCTTTGAAAGGAGGCCCCAAAGATCATAACCTTAGGGAAAACACTCCTATAAATTTTATTAAAATACATTATTATAATGTGTTTATTTTGCTCATTCATCAAAGGATTAAGTTTTCTAGACAGTAAGGTGGTTTTTGATTTAAAGATGTCTTGGTACAAAGGTTTTCATATGCCTGTAATAACTGGTTGTGACTGTTACTATTTTCATAGTATACTGAATGTATTCATGCCTGCAAATGTGCAATTTGCAAAATATGGAATGAAGATCGCTTAAAATGATAGACCTTTCTTTTTTTTTTTTTTTGGTCTTTTTCGTTTTTATTGGTACCAGGGATTGAACTCACGACTACCTGCTTGTAAGGCAGGTGCTTATGCCGCTGAGCTAAATCCCCAGCCCCAAGACCTTTCTTTCAGATTCAGTCATCTACCTTTAACAAAAACTTATACAATGCACATCCCATTAAAGTATAAGGTAGGTAAAAGTTTCCTATGTTTTAAATAGAGATAATTGATTAAAAGAGTTTTTCTATGTCAACATGAAAATTTAACTATGTTACAAAATGTCATCCTGAGTCTCATGCTGTTTTATTATGTATGGCTTTTGATTTCTAATTTTCTGTATAAAATATGTAATCATGAACATTCTATAAGGATTCAAATATTAGAACATCAATGGTTATTAGAAAATAATGGTTCTATTTTATGTTCTAAGCTGCTTGATATTTAGATATGATAGTAACATTAAGCTTACTGCCTTCATTACAATATAATGTCATTAACTTTCTATTTTGAATGTTCAACAACTGAGGTTTGGAGATCAAAAACTAGAAAGACAGATGAGCTAGGAGGACAGCCAAGGTTTTGGCCCCAGCTCTTTGAGGTCAGTGAGGAGGAGAAAAAGAACTAGTTGGGCGGGGGGGGGGCCTGGGGATTTAGCACAGCGGCAGGCATAAGTGCCTGCCTTGCAAGCAGGCAGTCGTGAGTTCAATCTCTGGTACTGATAAAAACAAAAAAGAACAAAAAAAAAAAAACAAACAAACAAAAAAACAAAACAACAAAAAAAAAGAACTAGTTGGATGCATGCTCTCTAATAAACACTTTTTATGAGAAGTTGGAATGTGGTCATGATGAATGACCAATGCAGAACCCAATAATTTCTTTACTTACAAGCAAGTTATAGGAAGAAAAGGCTTCTCTGGATCCTAAGAGCAATGGCAAGAGACACAGTAAAAAATGGGCTCAACGAGACCTAGGAAACAATACGTGTCCTTAACTCAAGGACAGTTAAGGATTGAAAGATAATCAAATGAAAGAAAACAAAAAGTGCAACAAGACCAATTAGCAGGAGAGGTCTTACTGAAGTCCAAGGCAGCTAGTCCTCCTGCAGACAAACCACAGGCGTATGTAGCATGTTTGTCATCTAGGGAGAAAATGGCACCCAAAGTCCAGGCAAGGAGAGTAACCTGAACCAAGATCAAGAAGCAGGCAACACAGAAGACAGGGCAGCAGAAAACAAGAACTAGGAGAAAGAAAGCAGTACTAAAGTTAGCTTCGCTTTGCTTTCGAGACAGGGTCTTCCTATGTATTTCAGCTTGCCTTGAACTCACTTATGAAGCCCAGGTTAACCTCAAACTCACAGCGATCTCCTACCTCAACCTCCCAAATGCTGAGATTACAGGCATGTACTACCACGCCTGGTTTACTGCAATATAAAACAACAGAAATAAGTGGATTGTTAAGAGAAAAAAATAAGAACAGAGTAGTTTCTGACAGTAGTGAATAGAAGTCCATTAAGCAGGAAAGGAAAAGTGACATCAAATTATGAAATGATTACTGAAAATTAAGGTGTGATATAAGAATATTTAGTATATACAGTATTTAGATATATGCATTGATAACTGTCTTGATATAGATACAATCAGGTGAGCTTAAACTTGGTTTTATAAAATAATGAGACAGGCAGAAACTATTTGTCTTCTCTTATAGAATCTGTTAAAGGGGGGCTGGGGATTTAGCTCAGCAGCATAAGTGCCTGCCTTGTAAGCAGGCAGTCGTGAGTTTGATCCCTGGTACCGATAAAAACGAAAAAGACAAAAAAAAAAAAAGAATCTGTTAAAGGGGCAACAATAAGTACTTCAGTATGGGAAGAAGAGATCATTGACATGCAAAGATTTCTCTCATGAACATCACAACAGGAGCGGGGCGGGGGGGGGGTGGTAGTACACACTTGGAGTTGCAAGGCTAAGGCAGGAGAATCTTGGCAACTTAGCAACTTAGACCACATCCCAAAATTAAAAATTAAAAAGGCCTGGGGATGCAGCTCAGTGGAAAGGCCCTGGGTTCAACCCTCAGTACGTTTAAATACATAATAAATTAATAACCCACAGGACATTTTACTTCAATAATCATTCAATAATTATAATACAAGCAGAGGCTAGGCATGTAAACACGTATTGAATGCTTTCCTGGTAACATAAATGCCAGAAAATGAATATCAAAGCTATAATCCCTGCTTCCAGGGAGTATAAAGGAAGTACCAAGCAAAAAGTATATACTGCATTTTAAGTTACAATCTGCTATATTCAACAATATCACGATATTTACAAAAGCAAACAAAGTCATATTCTCCTTGGTGGGAAAAAAAATCCATAGGAAAAAATGATGCTGCCTCTCAGCCTTGAAAGTAGAGCAATGTTTAGAAGTAAAAAGAAGACATTATGGGGCTGGGGATTTAGCTCAGCGGCATAAGCACCTGCCTTGCAAGCAGGCGGTCGTGAGTTCAGTCCCTGGTACCGAGACATTGTAACCAGAAAGAACAGAAAATAGAGGCAAGAAAGGACACGATAACTTAGAGAAGAGGGGGTTTCTTAAAGTGAAGTGTTGACGTATGGAAATATCAAGAAAAAGCTTACTGGCCAGGAGGAACACATCAGGGAGTTGAGGCAAACCAGAAAAGGCAAGGTTCAAGGGGATGGACAGGAGACAACTGAGTCTGGTTTCAATGCTCACACTGGAAGCATTAATCAGAAAGGACATGGAAAGAATTTAAAGTCTGAGGCAGAATTTGACTACAGAAGGCACAGAAGGAGAAGAGGTTTTCCAGAAAGAGACAAAGAATGCATGGAGTTAAGAAAAGGCTGGAGAACAAATAATAGAGATATATGTTGGCTGCCTTTTTACGATCTTAAGAGCAAAAGGAAGAAGAAATATTTACTATAATAGGATGCAATGAAAGTGGAACAGTTTATGAAAGTCTTGTGTTCATAGGTAAAATCACTAAAGATAGTTACAGAAAGCACAGAAAGTAAACACAGTCCCAGAGAACAGAAGAAACAATTATTCAAGACCCCACAGCAGATCATCAATAGATGGCAGGTAAGACGCAGCAAGATATTCTCAGGATGCCCAAGGTTCCTTCAAAGGGCCTAGAGATCACTCTATGATAGGGGGATACAATGTCACCATCTTAAAGAAATGGTAAAGCTTAAAACCATGAGAAAAAGTGAAATACCTCAATATTTGATGTTTCAAGAAGTGACAAAACATGAAAGTATTACAGCATCCTCCATGCAATATTCTCACAGAAGTGTCTAATCATATTGTAATAAAATCTTTAGGCCTAACTTTCAGCATATTATTAATAGGGTGTCTCTCCCTGCATTCTCAAAATAAAGGTCATTTATATTTCATACTTCTTATCTTTTCAGCCGCCGCTGGTCCTCCCCCCACAGTGCTATCAGTTACCCAAGTAGTTTGTCTATGAATTACTCAGCATTCAGTTTCATCTTCTAAAAACTCTCAATGAAGAAGAAATAAATAGTAAGGAGCCACATCAAGAGAAAGTGTAGCATAGGCATGTGAAGACGCTAAGAGAAACCATAGCATCCTCATGGTAAAACTCTTAACTCTTTTGGGAAGACCTCTAGAAGAGAAATACTTAAATCAAATAGAAATGTCTACCTTTAGTTTTTAAGAAATAATCTCCATACTGCAATCCATAGTGGTTATACTAGTTTGAACTCCTATCAACAATATAGAAGGGTTCCTTTTTCTCCACAATCACACAGCAGTTGTTGTTGTTTGTTTGTTTGGGTTTTTTTTTTTTTTTTTTGACACCTAAGAATGGCTATTCTTAGTGGAGGAAAGTGAGATTTCAGTGTTGTTTTGATTTGCAATTTTCTGATGGCCAAAGATACCAAACATTTTTTTCATGTAACTACTGGCTATTTGTACTTTTCTGAGAAGTTTCTATTTGTTTCAGTTGCCCATTATTTGACTGGGACTTTCATTACAGGGGTCCTGATTTTGGGAGTTTTTACATACTCTAGGTGTTAGTCCTTTGTCTAAGGAAGAGCTGGCAAATATTTTTTCCCATTCCGTAGATTATCTCTTTACTCTGCTGTTTGCTTCGCTGAGCAGTGAAGTTTTTAAAGTACCCCAAAACAGATTTTGATTCTGTTTAGTTTTGTTTGTATGCTGCAAAATTTTCTTTCAAAATTGATAGAAAATAAAGACTTTCCATAACAAAGAGCAGTTAAAGAACTTCTTGATCACCAAGCCAACACTGCAAGAAGTACTCAAGTATGCTAGACAAGAGATAAGGAGGTCAAAATCATCAAAGAGCTCAAAAGAAAGAATTCATCTAACTGGGTGACTTGCTAAACAAAAGTGAAAAACTAAAAGACTTCGTAATGGGAAAATAACACCACTTCTCTCTAGTCCTCTGCCCTTACCAAACTGTCTAACTGCACCCCCAAGGAATCACTACTTGGCCACACATTCCCCAGTTCCTAGGGCTCAGCAGCTGCAAGCTGGGTGGGAGGCTTCCAGCAGCTGACAGAGTATCCTGCAGTCAAAAACTCTCTGGTGTCTGAGAAGTTCCTACTTGGCACTACCCAGCATCACTTCTTCTCCCCTGAATCACACCAGTCACAAGTGCTGCCTAATCCCTGTCCCGCACTGAGCCGCTGGCCTGGGGCCAACTTCTGATTACAGGTCCCTCAGATTCTTGTCCTTATTTGTTACCTTCCCTAGGGCCTGCCAGTTCTAACCCAGTCACTGTTCTCCAAATAATCCCCTAGCTTTCACTTTCTGTATTGCCCTGATCTGCAAATATTTCCCCTAGTTGGCCCCTCTCTCAGAGAGAAGGGAGCCAGGATAAAAGAGCACTGGATGGCACAGTGGCTGCCAGGCTACCAGCCCAACCCGCGCTCAGCCTCTCCCAAAATGCCCCCTTTGCTGCGCTAAGGGGCAGCCCAGCTTCCTTTTCTACACCCTCTGACACGGACTCATCTGCTTCTCCTTCAGGCTGCCATCCTCGATTTGTGTCTGTTGGTGGTATCTCCCCACCACCACACTCCACTTCCCAGTGGATTTCTTCAGTGGCTCAGGCACACTCCTACAGTCACCCAGGAAGGAGCTCCCAATAAGGAATCTCTGTGACACTTCTTTTACCTCAAATTACTAAGATCCGGCTTCACAGCACTATCCATTCTTCCCCATTTGAAAAAAGAAATTTTGGTGTGTAATGAGTAAAATACAAAAGTGTCTGTTGTAAAACTTATTTGTTTCAGTAGTTTCCAGGGTCAGGTCCCTGGAACAACTTATGTAAATAATTTACCTAAGTTCACGACAGTAATTTACCTGGGTTCATCTAAGTTTACACTCTGGTGAGACAGAGATTAACAGCAACCACCTATATCTATAAGTTCCTGAAAGGCTTCTAAATAATCACCATGCAACCAAAAAATGAAATAGACTTATGTTAAGATTTTGAAAGTGTAGATTTTCAGCTAAATCGTAGTAACAAATTTTCATTGCTACCTTTCATTATGGATGCTTGGGACTTTGATCTCAAATCTGCCACAATTTCACACCATAAAAGGGGACATGTAAGGTAACTGGCTTGCTCTGTCCAGATGGCAAAGTCCATTACTAAGAGAAACCTTTTTTGTAGGCAACAGATCAACAGCAACAAACTAATAAGGAGAATACTGAATCTAGTCTAGCAAGAATGACTGCTTACATTCCATTCACATGGCATGTGATGGTGAGTATTTCTCTGAAAATAAACTACTGTTAATCCAACTAATTCATTTTAAATCTCCATTACCAGGTTTTCTAAGAAAATATTATATCAGAAGAAAAACTTGTATATGTGTAATTTTGAGCAGTATAAGCATGAGTAATGAGGAGATGGATATGATCAAAACATACAAACTGAAACTCAGTATTTTTACAAATACGCACTAGTAAAGAAAAATACTAAAGTAAAAAATACCTTGTTTCTAGAGATGATGTCCAATTTACAAAACATTTTGAATGGTAAATAAACTTTAAACTCACCATGGCAAATGTACTAACAGTTGGTTTCTTTTCCTTCTTCTCCTTTTTACTGAAAAATACAACAAAGCAATTATAAAACCCTTTAAAGATTATACAAATTTTTAAATTACCAAATTAATATTTAATGCTTATATTTAAAGAGAACTAGGGCAAAGATGTTTACATTATTTAATAAAAAATAGTATGATTTAATTTATAAAGTTTACAAATATTTGCATAGGTTTTCGAACTCTCTATACATTGTTATCCCTGGATATTAGAATTTCTATAAAAAGGTTTATTCCTTGTGCCTTTGGGTAAATAATTTTCTATGATTAATATATAACACACACAAAGAGAAAGACACCACTTATAACTAAAAAGTTACTTACTAAGCTAAGCGAGTTTTCTTTTTATTCTAACTAGAAAATCATTCATGGTCTCTCTAATAAATCACCTTAATTATCATGTGAGTATTCTAGCAGTTGATATTCTATCTACCTACTACCAGATATTATTGGAGAGCAATAGTGATCAGATGTTGAGCATAAGTGAAAAATAGTCAACTTTCCTTATGAGCAAGTCTGATTCTGAAAGGATGCCTGGAGCCCTAAGTTATGAAAACAAGTTAATTTAGAAAAGTTATGGCCTAAAAAAATCTGTTCTATAAATTGTGGAAAAGGTGTCCTTGGGCATAAAAAGGCCAGCTATTATTTTGAGGCTAGTTTCAAAGAATCTGACTCACTAAGCCATGCTCTCCGTATGCAGCTGCCACCTTGAACGTGAAAGCAAACCAACAATAACAAATTAACCTCATTTTTGTAAATATAAAAGACTATTTTAGAAAAAAGTTGTATTATTATTCAAGAAATTTTCAAGTTCAAACAATAAATCTAGAGTTTATGAATATTTGGCTTTGGAGTGATGTTAGCAAGAAAACACAAACACCTTCAGGTCAGGCCCCACCATACTCCTGGTAAAGGCATGGTGTCAATACACCTGGAAACAGAACCAGAGGAGTAAAGCAGTCGTTTTTAAGCCATAAGCTATTTCCTTAATTTTTCTAAAACTGATGCTACTTTGGAGAATTCACAATATTACAGCTCTCCTGCATGTGATTCATAAACAACTCTGAAGAAGGCATACTTTCTGTCGTGCTTTTAGAGATAAGAAAACCACAGAGCAGTGATAAGAGTTAGCTGACTTGTCCAAGGTCCTACTGCTGGAACAAAGCCAAGACTTTAACTGCAAAGTCTGTTATCTGATCACTAACCCATAAAGTTGTGGCCTCCGACTTCAGAGATACAACACTGTGAGAAATACACTTTCATAGGAACCCTTTTACCAGTTTCCTCATTTAACCCCAACAACAGAGAACACTGAGCTTACAAAGGCAAGTCATTTACAAATTATCGTTTCAAAGATGGCATTTACAAACACAGGAACTCCAGATAGTACCATTAGCCCACAATTGTCTATTAGCAAAGTCAAATGCATATTCACAACCCCACATTAAAATGTATAGTTTTCATAACAGATTAAAGGGGCTGGGATTTAGTTCAGCAGTTTAAGTGCCTGCATAGCGAGCACAAGGTCATGGGTTCAATCCCCCCTAAGAACTAGTTTAAAAATCTCTACTTTGAAGCAAAGTCTGTAAGCCATGGTAGTAACATAATAAAATGAAGACATGGAATGCCTCAGTCACTGGCTGGGGATATGGCTCAGTGGCAGAGTGCCTGCCTGGCAAATGAGAGGTCCTGTGTTCAATTCCCAGCATCAAGTAAATAAATAAATAAAAGATCAGTGGGTTTTCTTCACTGTTTCCCTCTACTTAGCCCCAATTTTCTTACTTAAATATATCTCAATATTTGTATCTTCAGGATACAAACTATCGTATTTTAAAAAACACTTTATAAATAGACTATATGGAGTCTTTATGTGTTATGAGTTTAAGTTTTTCAATATGAAAAACTTCAAATGAACAGAAAAATTCAAAGACTATAAGGACTTCCCACATGATTCACCTAGATTTATCAATGAATGAGTGCTCTGATTGTATTTGTTATTTATACAAGAGAGTATATATTCCAATTTGTTAGTATTTTGATGAAATAGTTAAAAGTAAGTTGTAAATATTATCATAGCCATGGATTTTCCTACCATTATCACATCTAAGAACTCTAAGAGCAATTTTGACATCACCTAATATTCCATCCACATTGTTTTCTCAAGAATTGTTTCTATCAGTGGTTTTCTTTTTTAAAACTCTGATATAATCAGTTTGCACATTATATTTGATGATTATATCACTTCAGTCCTTCTTAATCTAGCAGCCTCTATCTGCTTCTTTACAATAACTTTTTTAAAGGGCCAAGAATAGTTATTTTATAGAATGTCCCTCATCTCTCATATATATCAATTTAAAACCGAGTGGAGAAATACAGTAACTGTAAAATACACAGCAGATTGGAGGTCTCAGCATTAGAGAAAACGGCAACTCACATTTCTATTGGACACCACGAGTCTGGAAGCTTAATTGGATTCATATTAAATTTGTCTGCAAATATACTACCTGTGCACTCAAATTCCATCTCATGCTGAGTCATTTAACAGTCTATTCTACCACAAGTGATGTCAAGTGTGGCCATGGTTAAGATGGCAACTTCAAAATCTTTCATTGCAGAAGTACGTTTCCCTTCTGTCCATTAGTAATAAATGTGGAAATAGTCATTAGATATCTTTCTCTGAATTGTTTAGGATACAGACACAATCCTTGCCTGAATTATGACAATGGCAGGTTCTGATAGATAAATTTAGCTACATTTTTCTGTAGAGAAGATTCCTTTATTTTTCCCTACCTCTCATATCTTCTTTCACTTTTCTTCTCTGAATATTATCGGGGATTCATCAGTAGTATCATGTTGAATATCTCAAAATTATTCACGATTATTACTACCTTTGATATTCAAGGTGTCCCAGACTTGGCTAGTGGAGGCTCCCTGAAGTCAGCTTCTGTGTCTTTTGACTATTATTAAACTTGCTTCTTTGTTTTTGAGGTATACAAGATACCACTGGCACACTCCCTGCCCAAGATCTGGTTGAAATTCACTATTTTTTTTATGGGTACTCTTTCTTTTTAATAGGGAATGGTATTTAGAAATCAAAATCTGCAGTGTCATAAGCACTTTCCTGGCAAGCATGAGGTCTTAAGTTTGATCCCGGCTACGAAAAAAAAAAAAAAAAAATCAAAATCTGGCACAAAAAGTGTGTCCTTCTTAGTGGAAAGAAAATAAACTATTTATGATTTCATATACTGGAGTTTCCAATGCAAGTTTAACCTCTGTAAACTCTGACTTACAAATTTCTATCTCTTCACTTACAATGGAAAGCTTGGTTTCTAGTAATATTACTATATTTAACAACGTACTTTTTAAAAAAACTAACAAACCTACTGAGTGAAGTTTAAAATTTCTCAGACAAGCAGAGTATGGTGCACAAATGTACTTAAAACAATTATTTTCTTTCTGTGGTTACATTACCAATTTTATATGCACACAGTTGTTGCCAGTTAACACAAAACAAAAATAAGCTCGATCTAGTTATGGCCTTCTGGTGCATCTGCCACGCGACAAACATGCAATGTGTATGTCTCTGTTTATGATCAGATCCTGGGTCACAGAGCAGAGCCCTATGTCTTCAGGATACAAACTACCATATTTTTAAAAACACTTAAAAACAGACTATGTGGAGTCTTTTTGCAGGCGGATGGCTCCAATGTGTGGGAATCAACGTTGTTTGTAAAACAAAAGACAGCATAACAAAAAAGGATGTGAGTGTTGGTCATTCGGTCACTCGGGGCTAAGAGCCTCAGGAAGACCTCACAAAGACACCTGCACTGCGCCAGACTCTGCCCAGGAACCCTTTCAGCCCTAAGCAGGGAAGCCGCTTCCAAATCTGCCTTGCACCTCTGAAGATTCTAACAGCCACAACCGCCAGCTAGAGGGTAGAAACGAGCTGCCCAAATTTCTTAACCCTTTCAAGGTATGGAAGTGTAACAAACTGGCTACCTTTTCTTCCCCAGTTTATAGTCCCCTGCTTTTCCACCGAAGTCCCCTTCGTGATCCATGGCGACCTGGGGAGAAACCACAGCCCGTCAGCCAAACGCGCAGCTCCACCGCGCCGGGCTCTCCACCACCCAACCCGGGCATTCCCGGTGCAGGGGACCCTTGGCGGGGCCCCCGGTACCGGGCGAGGGGACTCGCGCCTCTCCCGCCCGCTGCGGTCCCCAACACGCCCCAGCCCGGCTCCCAGGCCGGGTCCCGCCCCGCGAGGAGCGCAGTGAGGGCGGCGGGACCTAGGGCGCGCGCACCGCGCCCAATCCGCAGCCTGGGGGTGCTCGGGGAGCCTCCCTTCCCGGCGGCTGTGGAAGTGGCCTCGCGCGGTCCTCCTGGACGTCCATAGCCGCCGCCGAGGAGCCCTTCTTCCACGCGGGCCACACTGCGGAGCCCGACCCACGCGGGAGCTGCAGCCTCCAGGCCCCGCTGCGTGCGCCTACCTCGGGCGCGGCGCGAGCTCCCCCCGGACCGGTCTGAAGACGAGCGGCGGCCTCTACCTCCAGGCGCTCGCGTGAGAAGAGCCGGGCTTTTTGTAGCCCGGGGAGTGGACCGACCGGGGGCGAGTCACCCGTGGGCGTGGTCCCACCCAAACGCCCGCGCGGAGTCGCGGGTTGCTTCCGGCACGGCCAGCTGGATGAATTTGCTGGGGAAGTAAGTGGTGAACCGGGCTGGATTTCCAAGGGTGCCCTGACTTCTTGGACCCTTATTCGACAGGCACCTGAGTCAAGAGTGAGCTGTGTACCTGTCCGCTAGCTTCAGGGAGCTGAGCTCCAGCAGGGGCAGCGCATCTAACACAGTTGATAAAACCAGTTTGGGCCCCACCAGCTCTGCAGTTTAAAGTTCCTTCCTTTCTACTCTTAAAAAGTCACTGAGAAATTATTGTGCTTGGTCTTTTTACAGTTTCTGAGGTGTATTTCTGCATTTTTTCTAAAAGGGTAATTGGGAGGAAATTAAAAGGAAGGTTTTTGACTAAGACTATAGAAACAACAAATTCAGGTTGGAAATCTTGCTTAAAAGTGTGTCTCAAAAAAAAAAGTGTGTCTCATATTTTAAAGTTTAGCTATCAAGTCAATGTGCATATTCCCTCAGAGCATTTCAAAGCGCTATTTTAATAAAGGTTATTAAACAAGATATTTTAGCGTATTGCTTTCATAGGGGGTTCTTTGTGTATCTCCTTGCACACTTGGTAGTTTCTCTTGTCCATAGAATCTTCTTAAGATGAAACAAAAGCAAATACAAACTTCACATCTATTTTACAAAGCTGTACAAATTAACATCAGAGCCTTTCACACTTATAAACAGCAAACAGTTCTTTTACCAGCTGGTCTACCTATACCCGCTTTCACCTAATCTGGCCTTTTGGCTTGCTGTGAAAAGTTGAGAAGTTGTTACAGCATAATGTGAGGCTGTTTCCTCTAAGACATCAAGAGTCACCCATCAAGAACATGTCTAGGTTAAGGGTCATATGAGCTCAGAGATTTTTAGACAAGGCTCTGCCATTCCAATATTTTTTGAGTGTCTTTGTCCAAAGGACGTGAAAATATGAATATGAAACGAGATAAACTTCCTTGACTTATTTAAAGATGTTTATTTCGCATCATTTCTTACCACTAATCTCTCCTTAGCTTCATTAATTTGCAGTGAAAGTCAGTCACTGCCCGCTTCTGAGTTCCCGCTCAGCTTCCTTCAAGCAGCTGTTTCTAGGGGACCAAGTCTGCCCCTCCCAGCCTTCACCTCCCATCCTCCACCTGCAGGGGCCCTTGCATCCTTGTGTCAGCAGTCTCCCAACAGTGAAGCCGGGATCTCGATATTCTCGCCTTGTGTATACCAGTTGGAATAATGATAATAATAGCAAAGAAAAAAGCATTTAAAACATTTTATCAGTACACATGTATGGTGCATAGTGTTTACATTCATGTTAGGGAGTCTATCACATACCTTAATTCTTCCTATTCCCCTTCTCCTCCCTTCCCTCCCAACTTTCTCCAGCTCTAGATTCCCTTCTTCCAATTTTTTTGTTCATATTTGTGATACATGATGATTACACTGATTGTCGATAATTGAGACCTGTCTATAATATGTCTTAATTCTTTTGCGCCTCCTTTCCCTGTTTTCTGTTTCCCTGTTTCCTATTATCTATTTTGCTCTTTCATTTATTTATGCTTAGAGTTTCTCCTATAAGAGAAATCATATGCTATTTAGGGCTAGAGATATAGTGTAGTGGCATAAGTGCCTGCCTGGCAAGCACAAGGACTTGAGTTTGATTCATCATCAGAGAGAGAGAGAGAGATATCATGTGCTATTTAAACTCACGTGTCTGATTTATTTCATTTAACATTATGATTTCAAGGTGCACCCATTTTCCTACAAACTGCTCAAATGTACCATTCTTTAAGGCAGAGCAGTACTCCACTGTGCATAAATGCCACATTTTCTTTATCCCTTCTCCTGCTGATGGGTACACAGACACTGGCCAGGTAACTCTCCCAAGAGATTCAAGGAGATTAAATAAATTTATTTAACCCATAACCCAGTCATAACCCTACGAAGTGATGACTGGTACAGTTATTCCTATTTTAGAGTGGGAGAAACCCAAGTTTTCACTTCTTTACCAAAGTCATACAGCTGCTAGGCCACTGACGGGATCTGAAAGCGAACCATGCCTTATAATCTCACTCTTAACACTGTGCAATGCTACTACCTGACATTTTGAGACCCAGGAGACATTTTCTTTCGTAACTCCATCTTAGAAAAGCTGCCATGGCTCCCTGCCCCCAACTACATAAGAGCTAAGAATTCTGACCCACAATACACTGCTTCACTGTAGCTGCCATCTTCATCCCCATTAATTCCTCACGTGTTTCTCCCCACTCTCCACTTTTATTCCATTCAGCCCCAATCACTCTGCCTTTCAGGTGACTGATTGATAGCTTTTTTTTTTTTTTTTTTTTGAGACAGGGTCTCACTATGCAGTTCAGGCTGGACTTGAGCTCACTTTGTAGCCCAGGCTAACCTCCCATCTCAGCCTCCCGAGTGCTGGGATTACAGGCGTGAGCCACCTCACCCACCTCACCTGGCTCTCTACAGTACCGGGGACTGAACTCATGACCTCGCGCTTGCCAGGCAGGCACTTACACCGCTGAGCTAAATCCCCGGCTGGATTGATAGCTTTTTTTCACTTAGTGTTTTTTCACATATAAACATTTAAATTAATTTATCTGACTTCACTTTTTTGCTATTTTGCCTCCATTGAGCAAGCCTCAAACTCAGAAAAATTCAAGTGCCCTCTCTGCCATTCTTCTTGAGTATGTTTGAACAAGTTACTCTCTTTGTCCCTCAGTTGAAATCCTGTCACTATCTCTTGACTTCCCATCTCAAACAGAGCAAAATCCAGAGTTCTTTCCATTCTGGGTAGGTAGGTCTCTGCAAAATCTGGGCCTCCTCAACTTTGACCTCATCCCTGTTGAGGTATGACTTCTGGTCCAGGCTCACTAAGCTGCTTTGTTTTTTGAATACCTACCTCAGGCCCTAGGCACTGAACCGTTACTGTTATACTATGCTGAAAAATTAAAATAATTGATTAAAAGATAATTAGCAAAAATAGTTAGTTAAAAAGATAGTTATTAGCAGTATTGTCATTCTGTACTGAACTCGTTACCTTAGTAACCAAGTACCAACCACATAGTTATAGATTAACTGACTGCATCATTACACTGTTCTGTACGTGTCCCCCCACCACCACCACCAAGTAACCTGTGTGCTATGTCAACCTTTGTTCCCCTTGTAATGAACAAATGATGCTGTGTCAACCATTGTTCCCTTTATGAGAGACAAATGTTCCTGGAATTGGCAGACCAAGGACTATGAATTGGCTAACCACCCACTGTGAAATGCCTCTTACCTCAAGCAAAGGGGAACAAGGGCCCACCTTGTTTGTTTCTCATCACTATGTACTTAATGATCAATGAGCTAACATAAACTATAAATTTGACTATAGTCAAAATTCTAACTCAGTTGCACAGCTTTGTAAATTCCATCTGCACTGTCGCTGGGCCAGCTAAAATAAAAGCACTTCTTTTAAAAAAGACGTCTTGTCCCATTTATCATCTTGGGGATCTTGCCCCATTTTTCACCATGGGGCCTTCTTTTTGGGTGGGTTACGACAATTACCTCAGCTGAAACTGTCTTCCCTTAAATTAGGTGTAAAGAATGACTCGGTTCTTCATTCTTTCCAGATCTTTACTCAAATGGCATGCTATTTTGCTCACAGCCCCTGGAAACAGTATCTGGCATACAGTACACAATTGGTTAGGTGAATTAAGGAAAAGAGACCAGGAAGGTTGACTCAGCAAAGTGTGAACTATGTGTAAAATAATAAAAGACTCTGGCACTAAGAAAACATTGCTCGGACTATGTATACTGCTTACATTTTAAAACATTATTTGAACTCATGCTCACTGATATGTGTCTCTGTCAATCAGGGCTTTCATTCAGCCAATGTCACTCAAATATTTAGGGAGTGTCTGCCAATAGGTTAAACACTGTGCTGTGCTGATACACTGGAAACATTATTTTCTGCACTCTGAGAAACTATAGATTATTGAGAGTATTTCTGCAGCCCCAGATGGAGCCTAAGGATTGTGTGGTTGATTTGTTTGTTTCTTCATATAGCATTTAAGACAGACCTTTTTAAAGTGATTGGCACTCCAGAAATATTGTAGTCTAGTCACCTTGTTTTCTTTGAAACTGCTTGCCATCCAATTAACTTGACGTGCTGAAAAACAGCTTTCTACCCTACCTCAAGCAAAACTATATGCAAAAATTTCACAAACAAGGACTATCCCAGCTCCCACATGCCTTTATTGTATTTATTAACAAATTTACAACACTTAACACTTCAACAGAAGAACAGCTGTTCATGTCTTACAACATTTCACATTTGCTTAACTTTTAAATTGTCATGTTTCAAAATAATGGTTTTGTAACTGCTAAGACTTGCTATGCCAGGTTATTTGACTGTAATTATGTAGTGAAGTAATTTTGACCACAAAACACTTTTTCTTACTTGAAAAACTGTACATAATTTGAAATTACTCAAATGATGTCTTAATCTGAAGCATAAATCCCAGGTGGTTAATGTTTCTAATAAAATGATTGCTGAGGAGCTGTGAGGACATTAGGAAACCAAACAAGAATATTGCCCAGGAGGAGTGAAGAGTAGCACAGAATGTCCTAAATAAAACTAAGTGAACCGCATTGCAGATTTTATTTTTTAGAAATCCTTATTTTAGATAAAAGACCAGTTGCATAGTAAGAATTAAGCCAATAAATGTATCTTGTAGAAGGTAGTATTATTATTGTTATTATTAAATATCTTTGATATTTGATAAATATCTTTGTCATCGTTACATATATTTTTAAAGGTGATTAGCTGTTATCTTTATTTTACAGTGCTTATTGTGATCAACTTTTACTTGGATTTCCCATAGAGAGACCAGTTAATATGCATACATACCTCACAGAAACAGTACCAAACTATTTTAAAATTAAACACTTGAAATATTGTATTTCAATGATTAAGAATTCTTAGGACATTTATAAAATTAGGTTAATTCCAACAAGGTGACTGATTTTTTTATACCAAGAGAGAGATGGTTTTTGCAAGCTAAGTAATATTTTGACTAAACAAAACCGGTAAATATGAATGTTTGACCAAAAAGTAAATTGTATAATTTCTGTAAATTATGCTTGTTCTAAAAAAGCATAATACTCTAATGGTCAATGATATCTAAATCAGTCTTTATCATACCCCTCATTTGATTTGCTTACTCTGAGCTGATACAATTCTATAAACTTTCCAATTCAGTTGCAATTCTACCCTTTTAAATAGTTCATGGCTCTTATCTATTAAAATATAAACATACCCAACAAATTCACTGAGAGGAGCTGAACTTTAATAAAGTGTTTACTGTAATGCAAAGCATTGAACACTATCTTAATATTAAAAATGAATTTGTGTGAATTAAGAACAGCTCCTGTTAATATAATTTTTAACCGGAAAAAACAAATTTACAAAAATTTAAAAGCTTTTCACCTATTTCTACTTCTTCCCCCCAAGATTTTTAATATTTCAGGAGGTTTTTCTGAAGAATGAAAGGTTTTATAACAATTTTATTAGAACTCTTTTGTCTCTTTCCCTCATCTTTGCCATGGTTTATTTCCCTGATTTTTCTGTCTCCTCTGCTTAGCCAATATGAGTTCAAACTGGGTATAACCTGAAAGAGTATGTCGCAAAATAAGGAATGAAATGCACTTTGAGGAACTTCATGGTCTGACTCAGAAAAACAAAAACATTTGTTATCAGAGCAAAGAGCAAGACAAATGATTCCATATGGCAACAATGAAAAAAAAAAAGGATCCATTTATATGTAACTCACTTTTAGGTGTGAAAGATACATGAGTGTCTTCGGGACAGGGGACAATGAATGACAGTACTCATTCCCACATTGGATCACACCAATTTGTTATTAAAAAATTCTGTGTTTATTTAATAGCTAATACAGTACATGTTATCTTTATATTAGTTGCTCAGAGTACAAGATATGTGCATAAAAATTTTCTAATTGATATGAGCACAAACTTTCCTTTTAAATGAACTAAGAGACATCAATAGCTTTTTTTAATAAGATGAGATCCCAGTTGTTGATTCTTTGAAGTATTTCCCATGCAATCTGGATTTTGTCATGAACTCTTTACACCGATGTTTCAAGATTTCTACTTTCTCTTCTAATAAAAAAAAATCCTGCATTTTAAAGTCTAAACTCCCCAGGTAAAGTTGATGGTTTCCAAAGATGCTGTTTATCTTACCATCATTTAGTCAATACTACAACAGCCACAATTTGGGTGAAACAGAAAACTATTCAGTAGAAAGCCTGTTTCTACCAGCTATCCTACTGTGGATAGTCAATGCAGTGCCAAGATATGATTAATAATTAAGTATTTGAGAGTAAAAATGTAATGACTGAAAAGGGTTAATGAGGAGCATCAATAGTAAACAATGGTATGGAAACAACTGTAAGTGATAATCTTACTAAACCTACAAAAATGAACACAAAAACTATCTTGAATAAATTAAGGATCAGATACAACAAACTAGCTATATATTACAAAGATTACTATGGGTGGTATATATTTAATTTATGTAGGAGTCATAAACAAATAAGGAGAAAACAAAGGCCCAAATAGAACTGTGCAAAACGGGAAACAGGCAGTTCATATATAAAAAAAAAAAAAAAAGGAAATCGTACACTAGTGAACAAATAGGGACATACTGGAATATTATACATTACTCAGTAATGTTTCTTTGACTCACTAATTGAATTTGAATTTTGACTCAATATATGCTTGATTCATTAATTAAATTTTAGGAAATCTATCTTAAACAAATAATCCAAAGTAAAGATTTAAGAAGTCACACATGTAAGAGTTCATTGCTGTTTTACTTCATAAAGTGGAAAATAAGAAGCAACCTAAATACTTAACACTTATGTGTGGCTGAATAAATCATGATACAGTCTCTTAAAGAAGTGGTAATACAAAATGTGGTTACAAAATTTGTAATATTGTAAAATACCTATGTTAATATGCAGTAAAAAGAGCAGATGAAAATCATAATGGTGTAATATTAATCATTATAAAATAAATCAGTTTCTACACTACTAGAAAAAATGTATCAAAATTTTTAAGAGTGGCTATCTTTTAGTAATGGAAGTTAGGTGAATTTTTTTATTTTATGCTTTTCTGTATTTTAAAAATTTCCTATCCTTACAGTGGACAATACAAAATAAAAATTCTTTCCTAAGCATAGGATAAGGCAGGGTACCCAGGGTATCATAGGTCATTGTTGTCTACGTCTCAGTTGGGTTTATTGAGATTTATTGTGGTTTGAGGTGCAAAGGTCATATTTAAGAAATTCCAAAGTTACCTGCTGAAACAACCAATAGTGAGAATGCCCATAATTCTGTATGTCTTCAATAATTTCTCATATTTCTAAGGAAAAGAGAGATAGGAAGAAAAATAAAGGTAAAGACAGAGATGATCTTAAAGTGGTAAGAAAATACATGGCATACTGAAATAAATGAATTCTAGGTGTTTGACCATCTGCTGCCCACACAACTTGAGTACACTTTTTCTACTTGCTAATTTCATATCAATATCAAAGAGTTATGGAGATAGTCAAAGGCCTGGAGATGCTTTTCCATACTAACTAACACAGATTCTACTGGAGGAAGAATATAAAGAGAAGTTTAATTCAGCATTTAATTGCCATATCCCTGAGGAGCTTAGGTCCTGTAAGAGCAGAAATCCTATCTCTTTTTTTCCTCTGTGTGCAAAATGTAACTCAAGTAGCACATGCTCTGTTTCTGGAGTGGAGTTAAGGAACTTTCCATTAACAATATTATTTTATAGATCTTAAACTATGTTGAAACAAATAAAGCTGGACTTACTTTAACTGGGAGATTATTTCTTCCTTAAATTCTTAAGATTATTTTTGAGCACTATGTGGCAGGTATTTTGCTAGATGTTAATCAATAAGAAGATGAAAGTCCCTCAACCTGTTTGTGCATATAATATTAACATACAAGGTGATTATTTTGGTTTATTTTATTAAACAAAAGTGAATTTATACATCTATATGACCATTATCCTTTTTAAAATAAATATCTAAGGGGCCAGGAATTTACCTCAACAGTGTAAGTGCCTGCCTGGCAAGTGTGAGATCATGAGTTTGATCCTCAGTACCAAAAAGAAAAAAAAGTAAATATCTAAGGAAACTATGAATTGATTTTGGTGATTCCTACAAGAAATAAAATGTACTGTCATTGATTGTCCACTTTTTATACTTTGATTTTGTAACCTGAACAACTACTTCTAAGAACAATATGTAATTTAAACTAGTGATTTTTACCGTGTTTTGTTCTTTGAAATTCTGTATTTCTACCCTTTTTTCTGTTTTTCTTTTTTTCTCTAAAGAAAAAGAAATAAAGTAGTTTGGACTTTTAAAATTTTGTCTTCCAAGTTTATAGATGTATGTTTTGAATGCCCTCAATGTGATAACTCAGACCCCGGTATAAAATCCAAGGCAGCAAGAAATTAAAATTTAGGGAGCAAAGGCTTTATTTTAGGCCAGGCCTGGCATCACAGTCTCCAGGAGCCAATTTGGAGACCGAGCACCTGATAGCTAAAAGTCAGGGCTTTTATCTTGTAAATCCACAACAGCTGCTGGTCACACAACATAAGGAGGGGGGTGGGGTGTGGCCCACGACAAAACAGAAACACAGCGATTACATGTCTTGGGAAGAGCAAGATCAAGTAAGGGTTGTGCTAACAAGCAAGTCTCCCTGCATACAAGCAAGTTTAGATAAGAAGAAATCTTGTTTTCCTTAGCAAAGAATAGAGAAGTCCAGCAGCAATTAACAACTCCTGTTAGCTTATCTTAGCATCACATCTGTTATTTGTAGAGGGCAACAATGGTTAACATATCCATTAGCTAAGATTTTATAGTTCTTTACAGAGAGAGCATTGATTAACATATCAATTAGGTCATCCAGAGGGGGAAGGGAAAAACATATACAGTAAGGCCAAGTTACAGGTATTGCTATGACACAAATATAATGAAGCTATTTTTTCTAGAGTACAACACTCAATAGCAGCAAATTTTACATTTCAATGAAGTTTTAGAGCCAAGAGAAAACTTAACATTGCAGTTAAAAATATATAGTTCAGCATCAAACCAGTTGAGTTTACATTCTGAGTATCCCTTTTGGTTTTGGTTTTTGAGCTAGATCTGCCCCTTCAGAACAATTATTTTCTCTGCAACTGTAATTCCTCATTTGTAATATGACACAATGAATGTAAAACAGTTAGGTTGGTATCTATATGTCTAAATTCTGGGACTTTAATTGTGGTATTGTTGCTAATGTTATTATTAATAGATTAGAGAGTGATTTGCTAATAGAAGTGTTAATTTAAACCAAAATATCACTATAAATGAGCCTATTTTTTCTGTGCTTAATAAATTTTTTCTGAAACTTATTCCTAAAAAAATATACTGGTATTCAATAAGCATTTGAATGAAGCAATCCTGGTATATATTTATTTAATCATTCTCTTGCTTATAGCAAAATCCTTTGCCTTCAGACATCAGCACTAAGCAATTCCTGATAAAATAACCTTCTCTTGAAGGTTTTTCACTTGGAAGAGTTCATTTGAAGTGTAATTTCCTGTTTAGTCTTTTAAATTGCTTAATGATTCACAGATTTTGAACTTACCTGAACTCAGCTGAACTCTCTGGTGATAAGGTCAGATGAATTCAATGAGGTAATGTTCTCTGCCTTATCTTTTTAAAAAGCTTTTTTTAATTTCAAAGGAAATTTGTATTTAAAATATACTTACACAAGTAATAAACACTATTCAAATAGACCAGTGAAAAGTTGGTTATGTCTGATTTTACAATTGTAACATTAAGAAATATATCATTGTAAATTTGTATTCAGAATTTGTTCATTAAACAATGTTAAGTGAACACTTATATTATATGCTATTTTGGGTACATGATATAACTTACTAGGAAAACAAAAGCCTCTGCTCAGATAGAATTTATATTTGGTGGTGCAGGTAACAAAATGAGCAAAAGCATAAAGAAAGTGATTTAGTACGTTAAAAGGTAGAAAGCCTCCATATAGAACCAAGAATTTTAAAAAAACATGATTATCTCAAAAAACAGAAAAGATCTTCAACAAAATTTAACAACACTCTTAACAAAAAGCCCTGTATAAAATAAATATGGAAAGATCTTTCCTTAAATGGATAATAGCCATATGGGACAAAAATAAACCCAATATCATATTGAACAGAGACAAACTGAAAGCATTTACACCAAAATAAGAAATGAGATAATTATCAGTTCTCATTGTTTATGTTCCTTGTAGTGCTCCAGACTCCAGTCAGACTAATTAAGCAAGAGACAAAAATAAAAGGGATACATAATGGAAAGAAAGAAGTCAAATTATCACTACTTGATATGATCCTTTACACAGAAGAGTATAAAAAAACCACACAGAAGACTAAGATCTGATAAACAAATTCAGCAAAGTTGTAGCATACAAAATCGACACACAAAAATCAATACTTTTTCTATAAAAAATAACAAATATACCAAGAAGGACATTAGGAAAATGATTGTTGTAACAATAGACTTAAAAATAAAATAAAATAAAATAAGATGCCTTGGAATTTACTTAAGCAAGAAGCTGAAAGGCCTCTGTGATGAAAATTGTAAAAGTGGAAGAAAGCATTGATGAAGAGACCTCGCTTGTTCATGGACTAGTGGACATAACATTGTTAAAATGCCCATATTACCAGGAACAATCTGTAGTTTTAATGTGTTCTTTATTAAAATAACAACACTGTGGGCTGGGGATATAGCTCAGTGGCACTACACCTGCCTGACAAAAATGAGGTTGTGAGTTCAATTCCCAGCACAAAAAAATTTTTGTTTATGTTACTAGAAAAAATAATTTTAAATATTATATAAAAATACAAAACACCTAGAATAATAGCCAAGCACTCTTCAGCACAAAGAGCAATTCTGGAGATATCACAACATTATACTATAAAACCATAGATATAAAAACAATAAGGCACAAAACAGACCTCGAGACCAGAAGAATAGAACAGAAGACATACCTATGTCTTGTAATCTGAATGACTACTTTGAAGGTAACAATATGCAATATATTAACCACTGTTAATCTATTATTTTGTTTTGAAATTTTGTCCTTTTTTTGATTTTAAACTTTTTAAAATATATTAACTATCACTTTCCCCCATTTAGTATTTGTGTGTTAGAATAAGGTCTTGTGTTCTGTGACAGTGACAAGGGATTAAAGTTTGTTTTTGACTATGAAATATGACTGGAATGAATAAAGACTTAACTGCAAAAAACACCTAATATTTAGAGATAAATTTAGAAAATGCATAGTGTAGAAAATATAAGTTGTTTATATGTTAGAGGAGGAATGTATTCTTTAAAACTTTTTCTGAGTTATTGACACTTGTGCCACAATGTCATGGGTGTGTCACTTATCTGAAGGCATTATACCTGCTTTATAGAGGAAGTAAGTGAGATATGTAGGAATTGCTGTATTTATCTTTGGCAGACTCTCACATGTCCTATGTCTAAGTTTACATTAGTGAATCATCTGCCACCCAGGACAGAGGCAACATCCTACACAGGTGAATCCCTCCTGGGCGGGACCAGCACTCAGGACCACTACTGCGGCTTTCTGGTTGATCACCCAGATTCTTGTAGCTGATTCAATTTCTCTCCTTAGATTTACTAGCACTTTACCATATACCTTATGATATATCTTAGTTTCCTAGTGACTTTATATTTTAAGATACTGTGGTACATTTCTATTCTTGTATATTATACAGGAATTTTTAACCATGAAAGAGCAATATAATTTCCATATATAGTGGGAAAACATCATTACAGCTTTTAGGAACAGACAAAAACTATTTCTAATAAGCACTACACTCTACATTTTTTATTTTTATTTTTTAAAAATAGAACAATTATAGCAATTAAATAAAAGTTTTGTGTAAGACAGGCTCTTTCTGTCTTCAGGTATGAAATTTATCTTTTTTTCTGTTTTTAAGTACTGAGGACTTAACACAGAGCCCTCACATTAAGCTCATCCGCAGCCTATTTTATGTTTTTATTCTTTACTTTTTGGCCTTTATGCAACTTATTTCTCAGACATATATTAGAAACACTATACTTTTATTAATTTTTTAAAAATTTTTAGGTGAGAATGTTTGAAATTTATTTCCAGAAAATTTGAAATGTATAATACATTATTAACTTTAGTCACAATGATGTGCAATAAATTTCAAAAATTTATTTCTTCTAAACAAAACTTTGTACAGTTTGCCCAGCATTCTTCCATGGACACAGGTATAAAACTTCTCAACAAAATACTAGTAAATCAAATTCAGCAGTACATTAAAATGTCAAGCACTGTGACCAAGGGGGATTTATTCCTGGGTTGTGAAAGTGGTTTAAAATTGTAAAACTTGTTAAAGAACTAGACACAAGTTATTGACAAGAAATGTTGATCACACTGGTAATTCTAGCACTCAGGAGGCTGAAGCAGGAGGAACATTCACTGAGAGTTCAAGGCCAACCTGAACTACACAGTGATACTCTGCTAGAAAGAAAGAAAGAAAGAAAGAAAGAAAGAAAGAAAGAAAGAAAGAAAGAAAGAAAGAAAGAAAGAAAGAGAAAAACTGGAAGCAAGTGAATGAAAAATCATACTTCACTGTATGTATTTTAATTTTGATTTCCCTGCTACTCCCAAGGGCTGTAGCACACTTTCTGCTCTGAAATTCCTAGGAACTCCAAATCCTGTATATCCAGACCCTGTATATCCTGAAACAAATGCAATTTTCAGAGACATTTACAATCCATTAAAAGACTATGTTGCTATTATCAAATTTTGGGGTACTGGAGCCTCCATCTAAAGGTGGTTCCTAGGTTCTTTCTTTCCTGAACAAAGAATTAATCAAGGTAAAGTATCAAGCTTTTGGTTCTGTAATTGTAAGAAAAGAACAGAAATATGCTCTGCAGAGCAAGTTTAAGCCAACTAAAGGCAAGCAGAAATATACTCGCAAACAACATGGTGGGCCACTGAAAAACTGCCCCCATGGTGGCTGAGGACTGTACTTTTAAAATTTACTCCTATTTTCAATCTAAAGCCTGATATTCTTTAATGAAAAATTAGATCTAAATAAAAGAAATTATCAAATAGGAATTTTAGACTCATTTATTAACCTATAAATACTGGCTTCTATCAAATTATCTTTGAGGTTCAAGATATTTGATACCCTCTCTTTGCTTATTCCTCATTTTGGCAAAACAATTCTAACTTTTATACATAAATAAACTTTACAAAGTTAAAATTCCAGAATAAATAAGTACCACCCCAAATAAATTATAGAATGATGGAAAGAGAAACCTGGGTTGGTATTTTTGTACTAGAGATGAAATCATTTTCTAGTTATAGCGTTTCAAAGTTCATGAATGACCTTACTTGGCAAAGCCTCAGACCGAATGAAGGTCTTCATCAAAGCAAATGTTGATGAGTAAGAAGCCTGCAATCTGCAGTAAAGGACACTGTGTGATAAGGGTCACACCGTTTTGCATTTGCCTTTCATTTTTATTACTTCATTACCTCTCTCTTCTGCTATAAGGTAATTCAAAAACCCTCTACCTCCTGAACTTCTGCAACCCCGAAAACCTGTGCAGTGGGTCATAAGTTCATCACTGACTGAATTACTGGATGAATAAGGTTGGTCTGCATGTTTAGTCCACTGAGTAGTAATGAGAGGGCCAGAAATTATCTTACAAAGAGAAAAAATGGAGAGTTTTCCTAAACTAGGCTGGCATCTTGCCTCTGATCTAAATTCTTTCTCAGTGAAATTGAAAATTGTCACCAGTGTTCTTTCTAAATTTGCAAGAAAAGTAAGTTTGATCACCATATCTTTTCACCACTGTGTAAATGGTGCAATCCAAACTCCTCTGCACTACAGACATGGCCTCAGACTTCTGTTTTCTGTTATTTCAGTCTTCTTTCTGGCCTTCCCTCTCCTCCATTATTATCTAGCCAATTGCGGCTTCAAAAACAGCCATGTTCTTTCATGTCCCAACCTTGATTCACGATGAACTCTTTGCTCCTAGTGGTTTTCTTCCCAAAGTCCTATCAGTAAAATGATAATCAGTTGACAAATCCATTCTTCCCAGTGGCAGTGGCCACTTAAAACTTCTTGCCCACTTTGATGTTTCAGTGTAATAGTATTTATCACATGACAGCATTTGCCAGTAAGTTGAAATTATTAGTGTCCAGGTTTATGTTTCTACTAGTCTCTCAGCACTTCTCATTTTTGCACCTATGACACCTAGAACACGTGTTTAATAAATGAGTGAATTTAAAAAATGGAAAAAGAGAGCTGAGGCTGTTTTATTCATTCAAACAATAATAGTTGATCACTTACTATATATCAAGTATTGTTCCATACTAGCAAATATAATTTTTTTCTCTGATGGAGTTTACATTTTAGAAGGATGACAAAAAATGAACAAATAGATGAGTGAACAATAGAATACTGAGACAGTAACAAGTGCTGTAGAGAAAAGTAAAGCAGTAAAGGAAAATAAGAAATCTGAAGGAAAAGTGCTTACAAATAAGGTACCTGAGTAGGTGAATCACTGGCAATAAGAGAAGGAGTCCTGCTGAGAACTAGGGTAGAGCAGTGCAAAGGCCCTATGGCAGGAGCACTTCTGTCATGTTCAGGGAAGAGCAGAAAGCCACTGTGGCTGGAGCAGAGTGACCCAGGGTGAAGAGTGGCAGGAGATATCGGAGAAGTGACATTATTAGATCTTCTGGTGCTTTGTAGGTCATTATAAGGACTGACCCCAAGTGAGAGAGAAAACTGTTGGAGAGTTTGGAGCCCAGAAATAATATAATCTGACCATTTGAATTGCTAAATTGGCCTTATATGCTCTGTAATTTAATTTGTAGATTTGTTGATAAAGTTGTTAAAAGATTCTCTTTAGAAGAATTAGATTCTCTTTTAAAAAGATTCTCTAAAGAAGGAAGGAGAGGGAGAGCTAGTGGTCCTATCAGAATCTCCAGGGTTTGTAAATTTGAAAAGGCACATTTAATGTAATTTTATATCAGAAAAAACCTGCTTTTAATACAAAATCTTCTTGACAAGTGGATCTGGGAAGGGATACTCAGAAGAACAAGGACACAAGTATTGAGAGAACCTAGCAGTTAACCTTGCAGTTTGCTTTAGTAAGTAAGTAAATAGGTAAAGTAAATAAGCAGAAATTGATGAGTTTCTGGTTATTGCCTGTAATCCCAATACTCTCATCCTCCCGCCTCAGCTTCTCAGTGTGCTGGGACAAGCATGTACCACCAAGCCTGACTCCAAGCCCTGCTTTTAAGATTTTCCCCTGTTGCTCACTTAACCTTTTCCCAAATCTTATGAAACAGGTACTATCATCATCTCAATCTTAGAGAGCCGAAAACTGCAATACATAGGAATTGAGCAGTTTCACGTGGTTCATGAAGAGAAGAGGCAAGAGCTGCCATATAGTCTTGTGATGAGGGCAAACAGAACCTTTTAGAAAAGGGCTCAGGAAACTACATTCCCTGCTTTCTTTATCCAAGAGATAACAAACCTGCACAAGTTGCTCCTGAGATAACAGATATGGAATGGGCTTGTGTCAAAGCAAGGAGGATGAGCTCAGGAATGGGACATGCACTGATATGGTTTGTAGGTTCTATTTAGTCCATCTAATGCAAGCCTGGCACTGCAAAATTAGTAAAATAAGCTTATCTAGAACTGCTGGATTTCAGGTACTTTTAAAAGTTTCTATGGTTGAGCTGCTTACTAAATTAAGAAGGGAAGGTACCCAGACATGGCCAGGACAACCTGGCACAATCCCATTAACCATGATTCCTCTGAGTCATCAGTCCCAGCTACTGAACAGGCTGAGACAGGAGAATCACTTGAGCTCAGAATTTGAGACCAGTTTTGGTAACATAGTAAAATATTATTTCATACATAAGAAGAGGAAGAAGATCCCAATTTACTTTTTTTTTTGTCCTTTTTGATAGATCCTGATAGTTCTGAAAACCAAAACCTTGATGAGGCATTTGTCAAGTGGGCTCTGCCATCCGTTACAAATGAAATTTTCAGTAGCCTCACTTTGCTAAAATGCTAAAAAGAAAAAAAAAAAGGTGAGCAATGACAACACATGACCTTATCTGAGGCAGAATCTCAGCATATTATTGAAAAGGCAGCAGAGGTTTCCACTATTGTTTTTGCTCCTCTCTGTGAAACACAGCTTGGCTGAGGTATGTGAGACTACACAGTACTTGGACCTACTGTCAGGAACCGACTCACACTTTAAAGAAACAAATAGAACTTCCAGTAACAGAGACCATCAAACCCAGGTTAGCCAGGAAATTTTAATGAACGCCTGCATTCTGAGTACTGCCGAATCATTATGCAGCTGCACTTTCTACATCACATTTCAGTTATTCTCCAGGCAGCAGAGGGAACATTTCCAAATGCAAATCTCATCTTGTCAGCCACTTGTTTCAAACTTCCAAGAGCTTTGAAGCACTCTGAGGATAAATATAAAAGTGCTGAATGTGATCAGAGAGCCCTGTGTAAAGCAAAGCCTAGCTTCCTCTTGGGCCTTGTGTTCAGCTGTAACCTTCTAATGCCCTTTAATAGCTGGCCGCATTATTGTCATGCACAGAGTATTTCCTCCAGTCAGGGACCATATGCTCCTGCCCTGCTGTGTGACTGGATACTTTCTCCCACCCCTTAACAATGGGAACTGTCCTCTGGAGTTGTAGCCCCAACTTATAGACTCCTCTTCTGTATGGGCTCCTCTTCTTTGGATAACTCATCGTACTTTGTAAGTATTTATGTGCTTATTTAATTAGATTTTGACTGACTCTCTCTCCTATCTAAACTATAAGCTCTATAAAATCAGCAACTTTTGCTCACTATTAGACTCCCCTAACCCAGCATAGTGCCTTTCCTATAATGGGCAACTAAGAAATATTTACTGAGTGAATGAAAGTGACAAATGTTTTCCAAAGACTTGGAGACCGCAAACTGATGGATGACTTCTTGAAGTTAAATGTTTCAAAATTCCTGTAAGTGGCTGCATGTCTATAATCTTGGTGTTCTGGGAATCTGAGGCAACAGCATCTCAAACTCAAGCCTAGCCTGGGCAACTTGGTGAGACCCTGTCTCAAAATAAAATATGACAAAAAGGCTGGGGATGTCACTCAGTGTGAAGGCCTTGGATTTAATCCCCACTGCTCCTGTCTCACACACACACACACACACACACACACACACACACACATCTATGGAGAAAGCAATGGAAATAGAATAGCTGGGTAGGGAGGATGCTGTCAAATTAACAGAAATTTAACAAAATAAATCTCTTTAGAAAATGCAATCTTTTATTCTGTGTTTAGGGAGAATTCTAAAATGGCCTTCAGGTTCTGGGTCCGTGATATTGTTACATCTGTGCTTACATTAGTTTGTAAAGGAGACTGCACAGGTAAATAAGGTTACTACTCATATGACTCTGACTTTGGGCTCAAATTATATGAGCCCTTATAAAGCAGTAGCTTTATCCAGTTAATGGCAGAAGTAGTTGTAAGTCTGAGGAATGTAAGGGTTTCAGTGCACTATTGCTAGCTTGAGGATTATGGGAACCATATACAGTACAAAGGACTTGAGAGTGATCCCTAGTTTACAGCCAGACAGAAAAGGACACCTAAAACTTCAAGGATTGGATTCTGCCAACACCATGAATGAGCTTGGAACAGATCCATTCCCAGAGCCTCCAGGTGAGAACACAGCTCAGTGGACACCTTGATTTCAGCCTTCTGAGACCTCGTACAGAAGATCCAAATGAGTTGAGGTAGACTTTGCATACAGGAATTTCAGTTCATGAGCCAGCAGGTTGGTGTTTGTTGTATAATAGAAAACTTATATAACCATTATATGTAATCTTCCAAACAATGCCATGAAATATTTGAGAAAAATATTAATATCATTGTCAAGGTCAAGTATATGAGCCACAATGAATTACATTTGTTTGGTAAAGATGTAAATAATGAACACAGGGTTCCTTTCCTTACCTTTGTTGGTTGCTTCAAATAACACTTAGCTAAAGACCTTAGTTTACACACACACACACACACACACACACACACACACACACTATTCAATTGGTCCCAATGTTTTGAAATTTTATGGGAGACTCGGAGACTCATTAATACCATTGTCATTTTGCTACATTTTGTGCTAGTATAAGCAAAATTGTGAACACAGTGAATTGGTGCCAGAATGCATATTTTTCAGAATGTATTTTAATTATCTTGACTTTATGAATTTCTCCAGAAAAAAAACTTTAAAAATTATTTTAGGGGAAAATTCAATAATATTCAAGAAATATTTTCTCAATATGACTGAAAGTCCCATTTAGAAGTTTGTGAGTCCTCTTTCCTCATGAATTGTCTTTATCAAAAAAAGGTGATTTTAAAAAATTACATTTGAATTTGTTGCCTAAGATATTTTATAGAAAATTATTTTTTAAAAATGGTATTAATTGGGGCTGGGGATTTAGCTCAGCGGCATAAGCACCTGCCTTGCAAGCAGGCAGTCGTGAGTTCGATCCCTGGTACCGATTTAAAAAAAAAATGGTATTAACTTTTAAAATCCTAGATGAAACCACCCCTCACTTTAAATGTTAACAACTGAATGTTTATGACTCCCACACACAATATTCTTGTATTGAAACCTTAATCCCAAACATGATGGAATTTGGAGATGAGGTTTTTGAGAGATAACAGTATGTTATGAGGGTAGGGCCCTCTTGCTTGGATTCGTGTCCTTTCAAGAAGAAATACCATACATTTTCTCTTTTCTTTTTTGAGCACATTGAGGAAGGGGTATGCAATCATGCGGCAAGACGCTGGCCATCTGTATGCCAGGATGAAAGTCAACGTGAGGAGCCAAACTGGCAGCACTGTGACCATCTCTAGGACTGTGAAAAAATAAAGTTCTATTATTCAGTGTACTCAATAGATAGCATTTTGTTATGATAGCCAAAGCTGTAGTAGTAATTAGAGGTCACTTTTATTAATTCAAGATCACCAATCTCAAATGAATTCTCAAACATTAGTCAGTGTATTCATAAGAAGGACTATTTGAAACTTCTGGCAAGTGACATTATTTTGTATTTTGTAGAGAAAAAAAGTCATCAAGTGG
Organism: Cavia porcellus; assembly: GCF_034190915.1. NCBI lineage: Eukaryota > Metazoa > Chordata > Mammalia > Rodentia > Caviidae > Cavia > Cavia porcellus. The sequence continues at coordinate 69,655,221 of NW_026947485.1, read as the reverse complement.
GAACTTCCTTGTCTTCTTAATGATAATTCAAAACTATAGTGGTCCTATACTCACACCATTCTTTCTGAATACAGTTGAGAGCTGGTAATCTCAGCTGAAGTACAATCTGTCTGTGCCTGAACGCCAGGCATTGGCTGCCTCCTCACTGCTTAGCATTTTTTTCCTTTCTTGCATTACTAACCTTTCTCATCCAGTAAATGCAAACACTTCTCACAGACTTGTCACTACTTGGCTTTTACACTTAACTGTTCTTTTAAATGTTTATTAGTGTATATTTCTTTGTGGGAGGGCTTTCTACACAGGGAAATTAGCTCTTCATTTAAGATGAACTTCAAAACTCTTTTCAGTCTGTCATTTTTTTGTTTGATTTTGCTTATAGTGGTACCTGATTTACAGATTTGAAAAACAGTGGTATCACTGATTTTTCCATTCTTTTCTGTATAGGTGCTAGGTTTGTAACATAGCAAGTTCACTTCATCTTTGACACTAAAATAAACTATGGCCTGGTAATTTCTTAGTATTATAATGTTTTGTGTTTGAAAAATTTTATATGTTACACTTGTAATTTGTTTCTTTTGATGATGAGGAGAAAGTGAGGAATGTGGTAACTGAGGATGGTATATTCACTCAGTACTATAGAATTTCCATAGATTTGATTAGACATCTGTAGTTTTCATGAGTTTTATTGTGAATCTTCTTATATCTCTAAGTAGCTTTTATTTAAATGTTCAAATAAAGAAATAGATACCAAAAAGAAATTCAAAAAGTAGTATGAAAACTAATGAGGCTCCACACTATAACACTATGCTTTGAGTATAATTGATTAGTACTCAATAGATAGCATTTTGTTATGACAGCCAAAGCTGAAGTAGTAATTAAATAGAGGTCACTTTAGAAAAAAGTGAACATAGAAAAAGACCCAGAAAACTCAGGAAAAGTCATCCTCTTTGAGTAAGGCCCTCCCAATGGCAGTTTAATGACATGCCAAAAAAAGGAAAAAAAAAAAAAAAGGAAAAATCAAGCAAGTACCAATATGTCAAATGCATCCTAAAAGTGATAGATGAAACATAACATTACCTAATCATTTAAGATGGAATTTTATGGTCTTCAGTCATAAATATAACTTTGCAATATGAATAACATGATAATGCAATTACCGATGGGTTGAGCATTTCACTTTTCTTGTTCTAACCTGACCACTTTTCTTGTTCTTGCCTCTGAAATACGTGTGCTGTTTTTCTAATTTGGACACACCAAACATGAGCAACTAATGGCTTTTTATTCTTTTCCCTACGCAGGACTAATCCGTGGTTATAAAATGTCAGTTTGAGTGGTATTCAATATTGCCCTACACAGCGCATTTGTTTCCTTGTGGCTCCTTCTAAATTCATACTGTCAGCTTAGCAAGAAGAGACAGCTCCTAAAAAGATGCCTGACAATGCCTTCGTGTCACACACAGTAAAGCAGACATGTTTGGAAAACAACTCCTCTGGTATTAATGTGAAACATGAAGTTTAAATCTTGTCTAAATTATTTTCTCATATGGATATGTATTTATTGTAGTAACTTAATTAAGGCATATTTTCTCCCTATATTTTTACCCACCACAGTAAGACTTAGTAGGTGAAAGAGATGCATCCTTGTCCCAATGATTTTTTTAAATCAGGAGTTGAGACAGGAGAATTGCTGTGAGTTAAAGGCCAACCTGAACTGCATAGAGATACTGTCTCAAAAAATAAAAACGAAAAACAAAACTCCAAATTGTACAGTTCATATTCTAAAACACACACAAATTTGTACGAATTTAAAAAATAATGTTGAAACAGTACGTAAATTATTTTTCTTCTTTAAACAGATAATAGTCAAATACGACAGTAGGTTCCATATGCACAAGTCATGAACAGCAAACTTTTTTCCAATAAAGTCTCCCAATATCGCACTCATTTACTATTGCTCATAACTTAAAAGGTACAGCAAGCTGTCCTCAATCATTCGCTGTCCTCACGCTTACGGTTGAGCCTCCACACCTCGTGTACAGGCATCTGCAGAATAAGGCATAACGTATTTTTGTAAAAATTTCCACTCACGAATTTCCAACACTGAGTGGAAAGTTTTACAAATGAAGACCCAACAGCAGGGTCGCCAACATCCAACATTCTGGGAATACGGTGAACTCTGAACTAGAGAGTTTAAGCGAAGCTTTTCAATCTTTAAAAACCTCAGAAAATTGCAACCTACAGTTTTCATACAAAACTCTATTTAAAAAAAAACCATTGCACGTAGCACAGGACTGCTCTACTTCGCACCCAACAGAATCTCGCGCTTCCCGGAGCAACGCGTAAGACCAGGAATCTCCATAAAGACGGCTGCTGTAACTTTCTTTGGTAGAAACTTCAGACCCAAACGGGAAAGCGAAATGGATTTCAGAGCTACTAAAACTGGAATTTCCCTAAGAATGCCAAATGTGACCTCCAGTCATGGGTCAGGGGGTCGTCCGAGGTCGCATCCAACGCGGCCCAACGAGCGCCCTGAGCGAGGTTCCCTTGTCCTCAGCCTGGGAGAGCCGATGGGCAGGAGGTCCAGTCCTTCTGGAGAACCAGCCCCAGTTCAGGTAAGGACGTCGGGGCTGACCCCGTGGAGGCCACAGACACCAGGGCACGACCTGGCCGCTCAGGGGCGCCGCCCAAGAGTGCGCCCGGCTTTCCGAGGGCGCCCGCCGCTACGCCCGCCCGCTGCCCACCGCCCACCGCCCACCGCCCACCGCCCACCGCTTGACAGCTGCCCACGCGTCTGGGCGGGGCTTGAGTGCAGTCCTTTAAATATCACCGAGCAGGGACCCGCCTCCTATGGGTTGTGATTGGCTCGAGGTGGTGCTGCATTGATCCGATTGGCTCTGGGAAGCCGCGGCTTCGCGCGCGAGCTCGGGGGTTTGTCTACCCCGTCGGGCTGAGGCGAGCGTGGCTGTTGCGGTGCCTGGTTAGGCCCTGAGGCTGGCGCGCGCCAGCCACCAAGGACCTGCAGGAAGTGGGAGAGACAGTCAGACGCTGGCCCTCGCGCGGCGCTCGGCAGTCGGCCGCGCGCGAGCATGGTGGTGCATGCGTGTGTGCGCGCGTGAATGCGCGCGCGCGTGCGTGGAGCCGGGGAGCGCGCCGGCCGTTCCCGCGCGGTGCCGGTCCCCGGTGGTCACGCGCTCCCCGGCCTCGCGTCCCGCCCGCCGCGGCAGCGGGGCCGGGGCCTGGGACAGGTGCAGGCGCGCGCAGGCGCGCGAGACAAAGACCGGGGCGGACGGCATGGCGTCCCGCGGCCTGGGGGGTCTGGGCGGGGGCCGCGGCGGTAGCGGCGGCGGCGGCGGCAGCGGCAGGAAGAACCTGAGCGCGCGCAACGCGGCGGTGGAGCGCAGGAACCTCCTCACCGTGTGCAGGTACTGCGGCCGCGGCCGGCTGCGGGAGGGCTGGGGTGCAGCGGGCGCGGCCTCCGCGCCAAGGGTCGGCCCCGGGACGCGGAGGCCACGTCTGCCCCGCAGCCCTGCAGCTCTGCAGCTGCGGGAGGCGCAGGCTGGGCTCAAGGCGGGGCCGGGCGAGGTGTTGTGAACGTGCGCTCTAGGGTCAGAGTAAGCGGAAGGCCAGGAGCAAGAGCTCCTTGGGTTAGTGCGCATTAAACTGGTAGCCAGCCGGGGTTACACGGGCCCTGAGAGCGTGACTGCGGTGCGCCGGGATCGCATGCAGCTTGTTCTGCATTGTTGACGGCTATCTTTATTCTCTCCGTCCCGCACATGCCGAGCGCCCGCAGCTCTGCAGCCGGCCATTGTGCGATGCGCTGCACGCGGGGAGCTGTCCACTTGCGAACTGCAGCGCCGGTGCTGTCTATGCAGGGGCGGAAGAGTGGGGCTGGGGTACACGCAGTCATTGTGTCAGGGAGGTCCCCCAAGGTTTGCCTTTCCTAAAGTGTTTTCTAATTATACATGCAGTTTTCCTTTCCTCCGGAAGGTACAGAAACAAAGGAATAATCACTATCTTATAAGGCTAGTCACCAGAAGAGAGGTGATTTTTAATATGGCGATTATTTTAAGCCTTATACCTGCATATGTTTTCAAAGATGAAAGTTTGTGCATTCATTTTTGAGGAACTTATCTGAACTATTAAATTGTTTTAAAATTTGTTCATCAAACCTTTTAATCATCAGTGATAATCAGATGGTTATAAAACCTTTTCCTCTGTAATTTGTATGTTTTTTCTCAATTTCCTCATGTAAAATCTGTTTAGGTTTTTAAGCAGAATATAGGTATTTGTACTAGGAGTTTTGAATGACTTTTTTTTTTTCTTAGTATTTAGAAAACACTTGCTATGTAGTTCAGGCTGACAACTTGTGGCAGTCCTGCCTCAGCCTTCAGAGTGCTGGGATTACAGGTGTGCACCACGACTCCGAGTTTTGAGTGAGTTTTTAAAAATTTGGAGTATCATAAACATTTGTCTCTCTAGAAGGTCTGCCTCCTTGACAGTAGTGACACTGCATTTAAATGGTAAACTAATACAGACAACACAAGTAACCTTTTGAGATACATAAGCTTTATTAAATTCTTGTAAATTGAGGAAAATATTTTAAGATAGGTAGCTAGAACAGTAAGTTAGGCCTCTTTATTTTATAGATACTAAAAATGATTATTTTAATCTTGGTTGGTTAAATCACTTACTCTCCAATCGTGCCCTCAGCAGAGAAAGTTGAAGGGAAGAAGAGGATGTGTTTATATTTAGTATAGAACATAAAATAAATTTAAATTTCTGGGGTAGATTTCAACTTGTATATTTGTGAAGGAGATAATATTAAGGCTGCCAAGCATGTCTAAATAGTTGACAGTGCATATAAATGACGTCTGTGTGGAGTAATGGGGCCTATTAGATGGTCTTTGTCTTGACAACTTTTATTGAAAAATCAGTATAGGCCATTCGAAGGTTTTAAGTACCCCACCACCAATTTGGCAAAATGAATAAAGAAGTATTTATGCCGTTTTACTTTTCAAAGCTACTACTCTCTGGATATTTCACCCATATCTTTTATGAATTCACTTTTAATATCTCAGACTGGAGATGATTTGATATTTAAATTTGGAAGAGATCACTTTAAGTAGAAATATAACAGTGCAGTCGACTTTGTCATTAGCTAATACTATGTCATATAATAAGCCATGCAATCTGCAGTGTAATACTGCAGTAGATGATTGGTTAACCTTCAGAAATAGCCCCACCAGTAAAGCAAATTGTGTTCGTTCGTATTTGAATTCCTTGAAATATGAGCATAGTAATGAAGCCGTAGATGAGCATAGTTGAAGCGTATGTTTATTTCCTTGTAAATGGAAAACCTTTTTGAAATGCACCTCCCATTTTGTTATTCTTTCTTTTTATTAAAATTTTGTGATTCTTCACCAACGCTTGGGAAAAATTTAACAGTTCATAAAACTAAAATACAAACAAAAACCCCACTACCACATACCATCCTAGTGTATCTACTTAGACAATAATGCTCTTTCCTTACACCTGAAGCCATTTGGGCACAGTATGGGTTTATGTTCTGAGTAATTACAGAACTACACAACATTTATGTTTAAAGCCTTACCACATGCAATATTAGTATAGTATTTGAATTTTGAAAGTGGGTTATTTAGGTAAGATAGGAAAAAAGCTAAGTTGAACTTTGGCTCATTATGATTGTATATGTAATTATTTACTTTCAATACAAACAGTACATTACTTATAATGTAAACTTTTATAGATTGTAGAATAAGACATTTGTATAGTATTTACCTGAGCCTGTAAGTATGGTTTTATCATATTTTTTCACAGACTGTGGTAGAGAGAACATATACCTGTAGATCATTGAAGGACTATAAATTTTCATAATGAATTCCAAAATATTAATAGACTGACTTTGGCTCTGTACACTCACTAATATTCTCCTTCTTCTGTTTCATTCAAGACTTTTAAAAATTCATTTGTTAAAGTTTTTCTTTTTAACTGGCATCCATAGAAAATTGGGTGGATATTTGTCATTTTTCTGTTGTTCAGATTACTGAAATGCTGGTGTGTTCTTTTGGTTTTAGTTGTGTTGGTGAAGAGAATTAAAACCTAAATTATCTTTGAGTGGATTAACAATGTTTTATGAGAAAATTATACATATTTAATAATTTGCATAGACTTTAAAAATAACATTTGGAAAGCTTTTAAATCAATACTTAAAAGAAGCTTCCTTTACAAATTCATCATTTTCCTGTCTTGAGAATAGAAAAGGACTCACAGAATGGATATGAGGAGATAGTGTGATGAGTTAAGCAGGGTGGAAATAAATGATAATTTCTTGTTAAAATACTTGTAATAACTTAATTAACACTTCATTTTTTCAGTGTAATAGGGGAATAAAAAGCCATATTTTATATGTAACTGTTGTTTAACCTTATAATTCTTCCATCAGCTGTAATGCTTTACTTATTTAATGAGTATAGCTTCTGCATAGCTGAAACTTGTAATTTAAATGCTCAAATTTAAACCACAATAAATAGTTAAAACATTTTTAATGAATTGGTTTTTATAAAAGGATTAACACATTTCTCTTCTTTTGAAAGACTGTGAATAACACAATATAATGCTTATTCATAACCTTATTTTGGATCTATTTTTGTGAGTATGTGTACTGTGCAGTGACTGCCTTCAGAGGTTTTGGCTTTTGGAGCTATCTCTGTTAGATTACTAGTGAGGACATTTGTGTTTTTGTATTCTCTTACTTTTTCCTTCAAAATTAGCTGTTGTATTTTACAACTTGTCTGTTTCTGTCATCACTTTTCTTAGCACTTCCAATTTTGACTTGCTGAGTCTAATGTGAATTAGGAAATTAATAAACTTCCATGTTTAAAAAAAAATCCCAGAGGCCTGAGTTAAGTGAGTAAAATTTAGCAACCTAAACCTCTTAATGTTGCTGAATAATCAGAAAATATGTCTGTTGGAGATAAGTGACACTTCACTGAATTGTTATTGGCAGTATAATCCTGTAAATAACTTTAAATGCCTTAACTCATGTTTCATGTTTCTGTTTCCTTGAGAAAGCCTGGTAAGACTGTCCAGACCTTGTCCATAATTATACTTTTGACTACAGTTTTTTAAATCATGGTATACGCACTAGAATTTTGGGTTGGAACCTCGAGTCAGATCAATTGCTTTGGAGCAAGTTCGGGGTCATTTATAAGGATTTTGAGTGCCCTACTACTAGTAGGTGTTCAATATGGGCATCATCTTCACTTACTGGTCTTTGTAGAATTTTCATCATTCACAAAAGGTCATCTGTACCTTATGCTAAACTGAGTTCAGATTAAGTTACAACAAATAACAGGCATTTAGTAAGTGGTGTTTACCTCAGCTTCATTGGCATTTGACAGATGTCAAAAGTTTAGTTGAGAGATGATATTCCTGGGGGGAGGTTTGCAGCTTATCCACTCTTCAGACTTACAGTTTGTAAAATATAATCCTGGGTCATTCCAAGTCATCACAGAGCAGCTGCTTCTGTAGACTGCATTGATCTGCTCTCTTCTGCCCCGATTTGCGTTAACCTGATTGTGCATTGATTCATAACACTTATCAGTGTACATTGAGGATCATCAAAAGAAGCACTCACAAGAGTCTTAAAGTTATTATCAAGAGCATTGCTTATAATATTAAAAAGTAGTTTTTGTGAAGATTTCTGTGTGATAGTCTCATTTTAATGCGAACAATTTTAGTGCTGTATTTCTATGAAATTTACTTACTCATGTCTACTAGATACAGGGATATATAACCACTACTTTATCTTCTACTTGTGTAGTTCTTAGAGATCTTAGTAAAAAATGTGTGGCCAATCTCCACATGTAGAACATCATAATGTATTTGCCCTATCTTTAGTTCTGCTGTGTCCCTACATTTTTAATATAAATCTTCATTGACTTTCATGTGCAGGAAAGTACACATAGCACAAGCATATTGCTCAAGGTATTTTTTGCTTGTCTCATTTGGTGGCTTTATAGTTCACTCTATAGAAGTTCTTACTGGTAAAGTAATTTGTAAATTTCCTTTGTGGTTAACACTGTGAACTGGTGAAGAAATTAGTTTACTCCAAAGTAATGAAAATTCTGTCCTATTTTCTTATAAGGCCTTTATTTTTTAATTAATATCAAAAATCCATCTGTAGTTTTATTTTTATTTATACTGTGTTACGTGGGAGTCATGATTAAATATTTTCCTTAAGGAAAATCACTTGACCTAGTACCATTTTTTGAAGCTTGTATTTTCCTCACTACTCTCATGTATCTTATGTACCTTATCAAATGACTGAATCACTGTGGGGCTGTTTCTGAATCCTCTTCTATTCCCTTGGTCTATTTGTCTGTCTTTGTGCTGCTAATGCCACACCAGCGTATTAACCATAGCCTGATGTTTGATGTGTTTTCTAGCCTTATTTTTAAAGATTGTCTTGGGTATTTTTGGCCTTTTGCAAACTAAGTTATCAATTTCCATTAAACAATATTCTAGAATAAACATGACTACTCCCTCTTTTTCTCTATTCCTATAGCGAATTGTACTGATTAAGTTTTGCATATTAAATCACTCTGGAATAAAACCATTGGTTTTCATGTATTAATTTTTCTGATATACCTTTGCATTAAAAATGTTAACATTTAATTTGGTATTTTTGCATATTTATTCACAGGAGAGATTAATTTCTTTTATGATGCCTTTGTCCAATACTTGTCTTTAATGCTATCTTAGTTTGTGAAATAAGTTGGGAAATGTTCTTTTGTCTGTACTAAAAAATTTTATATAAAATTTATACTATTTCTAAAATATTTGGAATAACTCACCAGGAAGCATTTGAATCACAGTTTATCATTGTGGGAAATTTTTTAATAAGAGGACCAACTTAATGGTGAATGAACCATTTGGATTTTCTGGTTCTTATCTCAGTTTCAATAAATTTTACAAGGATGTATTTATTTCTTTTATACTGTCAAGTTTATTAAAGCTTTTCTTAATATCTGTGGAATAGTTTTGTTTTTAAGATCTATAATGATTATCCAGTTAGCTTACTTGGCTTTGGTATCTTCCTCACTGTTTTTGCGCTAGGGCTTTATACATTTTATTAATTCTTTCAAAGAATAAGCTTTTGATTCTGTTAATTTTGTCTTTCTACTTGTGTATTATTTTAAAATGTGTGTTTTAACTTTGAAGTAGTTTATTTTTGTATTATTTATAACTAATTCCATTGTGTAGAGAACATATTCTAAAAGATTTCAAGCTTTTGGAGCTTTCTTGATGCTTTATGATGCAGTACACAGTAATTTCAATAAGTGTTTCCTGTGCATCTGAAAATAGTTATGTCTTGTTGTTGTTGATTGCATGTTGTATATATCAGTTAAGCCTAGTGTGTTGTGTCATTTATGTCTTCCCTATCCGTACTCATTTTTTATATGCTTAGTCTTTTTGGTGTTGAGTGATGTCAGATATGTTAAAAGTCTACCTTTCTGAGTTTAGATTTGTTTTTCCTTTTAGTGTCATTTTTTTCCTGTGAATATTTTGTTGCCATATTACTAGTTGTGTGCAGATTTAGAATTGTGATCTTTTTAGTAGTTTGACTCCTTTGTCGTCATGAAATGTTCCCTTCCATGCTATTGCCTAAAAGTCTATTTTATCTGCTATTAGTATAATCAAAACAAATGTCCTTAGTTTGTGTGGTGTGTCTTTTTCTATGTTTCACACTGATCCCTTCTGGATATAAGTAAAATTTTTTTTCTAGATAGAATATAATCAAATTTTACAATGTACCTAGTCTGATTAATTTAGTCTTTTCTTTAGAGTATTTATACTCAAGGTTATTTTATTTGAATTTGTAGCTACTATCTTAATTTTTTCTCTTTAATATTTTTCTTGCCATGTATTTTAGTTGTTACAGTTTATATCATATGGATGTCTCCCCAAAGCCTCAGGAGCTCATAGGTGGGGCTTTTGAATGGTGATCTGATTATGGAGCACTAGCTGACTTGATGTTAAAGAGGTTCGTCTGGTCAGAAAAGGTGGTCACTGTGGGTATAATTCGGAAAGGTGCATCTATCTCCTTTGCTCGATTCTTTCTTGACTCTGCTTCCTGGCCTTACCTTCCTGCTTTAGAGCCAGCCATCTGTGCACCAAAATATGAGCCAAATCTCTCCTTCCTTAAGTTGTTTTTATCAGGCATTATATCACAACAACAAGAAAGTGACCAAGGCATTATTAGTTTTATGACTCCATTTATTCCACTAATCGGTTTTTCATTCTGTGAACTCATTAGTCATACACAATAATGCCTTGTTTGACAAACGCTTCTATTCACCGATAGTTTGCTTCTCAAACAAAAGTATTCTACAAAATTTTGCTTCCATTCACAAATTCCACATTGAGACTCAAATACAAATGCTACCATCTTCCCCAATATTGTAAAACAAATTAAGCTTGTGAACTGAGGTACCACTGTATTTTTTCTGTTTTTCTCTGTGTATACTTATAGAATATTCAAATTCTGTTCTTTTGGAAGTGATCATTTATTTACTGTAGTCCAGTGAAAATTGTAGCGTTACCTGCTTCTCCAATGGTGATAGAACCATTTTCTTTCCCTTATCATAAAATATACTTTAAAATCCCCATGTTTTCAGTTTTCAACATTAATGTATTTTATGCTAGTAAGAACACTTTTATATTTATTTAAATATCTACCTTTTCATTTTTTTCCATTAATTTTAGAAAAACTTTTGGCCATTATCTTTTCAATGCTCCAGTTACAATTTTGTTAAACTTTGCCAGACCTCACTTGATTTATTTCTTTCTATACTTTATCATTTTTTTCTCTGTGCTTCAGCTTTTAGGTTAAGCTTTTCTATTGACTGCTTTCAATTCATTAATCATGTCTTATGCTTTGGGTTTTTTTGCACTGCTTAATCCATGGAAGGAGTGTGAAATTTTAGGTAGTTCCAGAATTTGTTTGATTCTTTTAAAAATAACTCTAATCCTATAATAAAAGTTATCCTTTATCTTGTTATGCCTTTTTTTCATCTCTGTTCTCTTGAAAATATTATAGTTATTTTAAATTGTCATTGATCTAGAATACTGGGATCATTCTTTTATATCTAGTTTTATTTTTTTCCTCCCACCTTTCCTTTTTTATTCCTAGCCCTGTCTTGGCATGTGTAGAATTTTTTAACTGAGAGTCATACAAATGCACTACATTTCTTCTGAAATTTTGTTATCTTTTCAGTACTATTATGCTAAATTTTTTGTTAGCTATTAAATATCAGAGTGTTACTAGGAATATAGCATAGAGTGGAAAAGACCACAGTGAGATAAATGGGTGGAATGCTTTAAGTCAATTTAAAAAAAAAAATGGCCCAAAGCATATTATTGTTCAAGGCAGTAGTGTAGAGCTCACTTTCCTTCACTTCTTATTGTTCTTCAGAAAATTAGAGTGGTAACTGATCCCTTTCTCTAGCAGGGACTGCACTGAGTCCAGCATGAGTTTCAGCTCTGGCAAGTCTTAGACAACCTATTACTTGAAGCTGGATCTTCAGGGCCAACAACCTAGATTTGGTACATTTTATAATACTCTTTCTAAGCATGTCATAAACTTTACTTTGCCCAAACTACCACATATTTCATTTGATTTTCAAATGCTTTCTGTTTAGGATTTTAGTCTCATGTACCCCACGCCCATAAGATCTTGTCTCACCCAAGCCCAAGATACAGGAAAAATATTTGAGACCTTCTCACAAAACTTTTATGGTTTTTCCCTCCCATTCTAGAGGTTCCGGATCCTACCAGCTCTCAGAGGTTGCATCTTGTATAAAAGCAGCTATTAAAAAAATCAGTCCACTTTTTAGAACTTTAACCTTCTCAGAAATCATAGCCACTCCAATTTTTATTTTATCAAGGACTCTATAACCTGCAAATACATGATTTCTGTAGCACTCCTGTTCCAGCCCCATTTTTCTAGTTGTTCTCTGAACGTATGGTCTGTCACAATGTGTTGCAACCTACTTGTAAGACATGAAAGTCTGTTTCCTTTTTCTCTAGTTTTAATTTATGCAGCCAACTGATTGTATAAGAAATCTTAAATACAGTGGACCCTCGAGTTGGGCTATAACCAGAATTTTTGGTTTAGTTTACAACTAAAGGGTTGAGTACTGATTTTTGTGCGATTGTGAACAAAGATGCTAGAAAATTGTGCATAAGCGTCTGTCTGAGCCCAGATGCGCATATTTGTGAATGTGTTTCAGTCAGTGCTTTACATAATTGCTGTGATTAGTGCTATCAAAATGACCCCACAAATGCTAGAGAAGAAACCAAGGAAGGCAGAGAAGATAAAGAAAGCAATCACAATAGAAAGAAGGAAACCCCATGGAGGAATATGAAAATATGAAAGCAGTATTTGTGTGACCAAGCTCACTAATGTGTACAGCATTTCAAAATAATACCACCTCAGCAGTCAACAGACAAGATTCATATAAGGAAGCTAGTGTTGCTAAAGATGTAACTCTGGGAAGTCAGGAACAAAGTGTTAGATAAAGTAGAAAGGCTATTGTAAGTGTGGATAAACCAAAGGTAGATGGCTAGTATACCCCACCAAGTCTGTAATTTGTGAAAAAACTAGGGCTAAATGCAGATCTCATAAAGGGTGATCCATCAATGAGTGATAATGGTGAAACATTTCATGTCAGTAAAACCTCACAATTTTAAAGTAAGAACAGGGCTTTATAGAAAAACTAGGTGTGGTGGAGCAGACAGAGCTGATAAAAGGGCTGCTGAAATTACATATGCCACTTCAAAATGATGACACAGAGAAATGACTTTGGCTCTCATCAAGTTTTCAACTGTGATGAAATTGGCCTTTTCTGAAAGAAAATGCCCAGGAAAACATACATTACCCAGGAAAAGAAAAAAATTCCAGGCCACAACCTATGAAGGATAGGCTAGCCTTATTGTTATATGCCAGTATGAATGATGATCTCAAGGTCAAGCCTCTGTTGGTTTATCACTCTGCAGCCCCTAGACTGTTCAGAAACGTAAAGTCATGAAGAATAAGTTAGAGGTCACGTGACAGTCCTAACACAAAATCGTGGGTAACAAGAGTACTTTTTCTTGAGTGGATCAGGGAGGCTTTCTTTTCCACTGTTAAGAAATATCTAGAGGACAGAGGTTTACCCCTCAAGGCTCTCATCATGGGCAGTGCTCCTCCCTACACACAAGATTTAGAAGAAGAATTCCCATGGCTCTCTGTCAAGTTTCTTCCACCTAATACAACTCTTTTACGGCATCCTAGTATGGCAGGTTATAGCTAACTCTAAGAAGCTGTACACTAAGAAAGTATTCCTGAAGTGCTTCCAGACAGTATCAGATACAGATTTAATTCTTAAAGAGTTCTGGAAAGAGCATCATAGCGTCCTTTCCTGTGTAGGGTTAATTGAGAAATTCTGTGCCAGTATCTCTCTTAGGACACAGATCTGACAAGAAGAAAGTGTGGCCTAAGTTTTATACAGGGGAGAGACTTGGAAGGCTGTGGAGAAGAGCCTGAGCCTTCATTTGAGCCTGTGGTTGAGGACACTGTCATTACAGCAGATTCCATAGGCTTGCAGGCAGAGAGTGGTGATGCTGAGGAACTGGTGGAGAAACCCTCAGAGGAATTGTCTACAGAGGAACTTCAGCAACTTACGGCTAAGCAGAGCAATGAGCTTTGTGAAGCGAAGGGGAAATACCAACCATCAATGCAGCAAAATTCTTCTGAAATAAAGGAAATCATGAAAAACTAGACAGAGCTACAAACATTTGTAGAGAAGATGTACCCAGAAAGAGAAAAAGCCAACCAACCATAGCGTGCACTTACTTGATGGCAGTTTCGTGTCACACTATGGAACAGTGTTTAAAACAAAAACAAAAAACAGACCACCTTAGAGCACTGTTTAGTCCTGAAAAGGTTGAGACCTAGTGACCCACAAGCAGGTCCTAGTGCATTATAGACTCTTCCAAGGAGAGAAAGGACACTAGAGAACCAGATTCCTGATGTTCCTGTGGTAGGGGACTTTCTTTCCAAACAATAAGTACCTTCCATTTCATTCGCCCTTCCTGTAAGCCAAAGATGTAAATTCCACTGGTGAGTGCAGTATGAAATTGTTGTTTCTGGTATGCTAGTCCCATTTTATAACTTTTTGGTGAATACGCCAGGAAAATTATTGGTATTTCTGGTAAATTATGCACATTATACAACCCTTTGTATCATGAAAATGTTAGTTAAGGGGTGCTTTAAGAGGTTCAAACCACATTATGGGTATTTCCATTAATTTTTATGGGAAAAATAGTCTCAACTTACAACCTGCTTGAGTTACAAAAAGCCCTTGTGAACGAACTGAATTCATATGCAAGGATCTACTTTATTTTCTGAGAGATATTTATATATATATATATATATGTATATATATATATATGTGCATGCGTGTATATTTAAAATTGTATATATTTAAATTGTAGTCTAATTTTTTGTGTGAGTTTTCAAGTACAAGAATCACATTTTATTAAGCATCTAGTTTATTTAACATCTATTATTAGCTGATGAGGTAATTCTAACTGGTGAGGAATAATGGTAGTAGACATTTCCAAGCTAAGTTTGAAGGTTCAAGAACCATCTTTACTAATTTTGATAGCATGATAGTACTGTCAACAGTAGAATTTGCTTTCCTTTGAACAAAATTTTTCTAGTTAAAATTTAATATGGGATCTGGGGTTTAGCTCAGCAGTACAGGCACCTATCTGGCAAGCATGAGGTCATAGAGTTCGATCTCCAATACCAAAAAAAAATTTTTAATACGGAAAAATAAAAATATATCTGTTCCAGTCTTTGAGTAAAAAATAGATTTGAAAAGGGTAAATGTTGAATGAAATTTTATATTTTTATATATACTTTCCCCAAATAATCTTTGTCTATTTTAAGAAATAACATTTCAAATAAATGAAAATTTCAAGACGCATTGTTTTGAAAATATTTTATAAATGTATTGACTACACAAATTTTTAGTGTCCATTTTATCCAGTAATGATGATTATACTTAGAATAGGAAGGGAAAACAATATTCTCTAAATCTTCAACTTTAATATTTGACTTTTGAGATTTTGAAATCTCCTTTGCATTAAAACCAAATGTGATGCCAGATGTGTAATTCCAGCAAAAGGTTCACCGAGAGTTTAAGGCCAGCCTGGGAATTCAAGGCCAATCTGTTCTGCGTAGGGAAGTGATAGTGAACCTTTTAGATACAAACGTTTAAACTGCAACCCCAAACCCACTTACTTTTCACAAAATGCCAACACTGTAATTAAATCTGAATATTGGTTTAGTTTAGGTAAATGAACACATACATTAACATCATTTGCCTTAAAAAAACAAAAAACAAAGAATACATGTGCTATAGGTTTACTACCACTGGGAGATCCTGTCTTTTTTTTTTTTAATCTTTTTCCTTTTCATCGGTACCAGGGATCGAACTCACGACTGCCTGCTTGCAAGGCAGGCGCTTATGATGCTGAGCTAAATCCCCAGCCCTGATCCTGTCTTTAAACAAAACAAAGCAACGCCAAATGTGTTACATTTCATATCTAATCTTAAACTTAATGTCAGAAACAATTTTAAATAAGTTTTAAACCCCACAAAACATCTATGTCTAACATCAGAACATAATATATGTATTTAATTTATACCCTGCATGAAGAATATGGATTTTGGAATGAAAAAATCCTAACTTGGACCTTTATAAATAATAATGGAAATTCTAATTTAGCAATTTTTATTTAAATTAGATTTACTTGCCAAAATTCAAACTCAGATGTGCAACCTAAAAAAATTGGTTTTTCCTTTTATACCATGCTATCTTGAGTGTGCTTGACACAGATCAACTCGTTCTAATTTGTGTTTGTGTGTGTGCGTGTGTGTGTGTGTGTATGCTTGAGCCATAAAATTGGAAACTTAGGAGTCTTGTATTTTAGCATTTCTTGTGTCCCATAAATTATGCTTTTTAAAAATCTGTTTATATGCATATACTCATAACTCCTGCCTTCCTTTTCTATTCTTAGATTTTAAGCGTAATGATAATCTGGAAAGATGCATCCTAACAAGTAGTAGGTTTGTAGAAGCCAGCATATTAGTATCTTCCACATGCTATTTCTTTTCTTTACAGTAATTAGGCTGTTCATTACTGAAGACCCAACAAAGTACAATCTTTTACTTTTTATTTGTTCTCACCTTTTTAGTTTTTAATATTTTTAGTTACAGCTGTGTTACAAATCTATGCACTATGGGATGAACTAATTTGAGCGTAGCAAGCACCTTTTAAATATAGTTTTTGGTAACTGTCTCATTTCTCTTGGTGTATTGCCAAAAAGATAAAGGTATTTCACACCTTTCTTAGGTTTGAAGATTTTAGTCTCTAGTCCTTTCTTATTTTTAAGCTAACAGAACTTTCCTTTGGATACTGAATATAGGCAAGAATCCTTTTAAGCAGACGTTTCAAAAATTGTATTTCAGAAGCTTTTTATTTCTGTTTGTGTATATTTTAATTCTTAAATTCTTATGTAAAAGCTGTTACTTAGATTTGACATATTTTTAGACACTCATCAATTGTCATTTCATTTCTTAAAAATCCTTTTAAGGAAATGTGACTAATATTAATGTCATCATTATCAGGAAATAGCATAATATCTGTATAATTTTTGAGATACACTGAAATTTTTTCAGGTCTGTTTTTCATAGCATAACAAAGCTATTTACTATGTATAGTAAGGAAGAATTTTTCCTGTTTCTAGCATAATAGAGCTAGTTACTTGATTTGAACTGGAAGAGCTGGCAAGACAGAAAAGTTGACCTGCGAGACAATTTTTAATGTTTTAACACATAATTGTAAGGATCACAGAACAATTATAATTTTTCATAGATTTTCTTGCCATATTATAGATGGTACTCAGGGCTTCACACTAAGCTAACCTCAGACCCTTTTTTAATATTTTATTTTGAGATAGAATCTCACTAAGTTGCAAAGAATAGGTTCAAACTTTCAATCTTCCCATCTCAGCCTCCAGTCATGCTAGGATTACAGGTGTTCCCACCATACCTACATAATTTTTTTACAGATTATTAAGACAATTGTATACAGTTTCAGTTTGCACATTTTAACAGTCTTACACCACTGTTAGTAAAGACTACCTATGTGTAAAATATTGTTGAATTTTGAAGATGTAAATAATAAATGTAAACAAAAATATATAAAACATATATCTCTGTATATTTTCTTTTATATTTTGTCTTATTTGTATTTTTTACCCTAATTGAATACTATAACTAACAAGAAAAATTTGTGTTCTTTTATCTTCTGACTTTCATTTCTAATTACTTAAGAACTTGCCTCGTTATCCGCACTGTTTGTCATGGGAAGTTATCTGTAGTCCTCTATAGATACAAATATGGAAGGACAGGACGACAATTGTTTGAGATGACAGAACTGTTTCATATGCTGTGTTTGATGATGATTATACAAATCTATATATGTCAAATATCACAGACTTTTAAATTTTGCTGTGATACTGACATTTAATTTGACAATTTTAACTGTTTTTACAATTCTTGAAAGATTAGAATTTTCTAATAAATCAGTAAGTACTCACTGAGTACAGTGTTGAAAGCATTGTCCTAGGTGCTGAGGAAGATACAACATACAAAGCACCTATTTCTGCCCTATAGTACTCTATTAGTCTCATAAGATAAGGATAGGTAACAAAAATGACAGCAGTCAGTTAAATTGTGATTGTTTCTCAAGGGAAATACAAAAATGTTAGATTTTCTAGGAATGTGCAAGACGATGATTCCTCCTTCAGAGCTGGCATTTGAGTTGAAATTTGGAAAATACATTGATTTTTGGCAGTCAAAAATAGATATTCTGATAAGAAATATAACATGAGGTAAGATTAATAATAACAATGAAAATAGGGGAAGGAGATTTTAAGGGAGGAAGGAAAAAGGCAGAGGAAAACGGTAGGGGTTTAAAAACAAAGAGCCAAGTTTATGTACATGTTTGCACTTACATACGTGTATGCACTCCTCAAGATGATTTTAAACTGCATATACTGCAAACAGATACTAATAGTAAGAAGATAAAAAGAAATTAAAATGCAGCATTCTTTACATGTTTTCAAGTTTTCCTATTTATAGCTCATAAAAACTTGATTTATATTCCGGAAGTCTCACATCTTATTTTTTTCTGTTCTGTACTTTAAAACTTGTAAAGCATTTATTTGAATCTGAACCTCAAATTTCATACAAGCACAGATGCTCTTTGACTCAAAATGGGTTTATGTCCTGATAAGCCAATTTTTAATTAAAAATATTACTGGTTGAAGATTACTGTAGTCCTGTACATTGTGGTTTATCCTAGTCTATCTTAGAGATGCTGAGAAAACACATTTGGGTAAAATCATGTAACACAAAGCCTATTTAATTATAAAGTGTTGAGTAGCTCATGTAATTCATTGAATACTATAAAATGAAAAACAAAATGGTTCTGTGTGTACAGTTTTTACCATTGTAAGGTTGAAAGTACAGTCAGACAATCATAAATTGGAAAGTGCCCATAGTACTATGACTTCTGAGTATTTTGGAATTAATAATTTAAGTCATATTTTAATTCTGATGTTCATGACTGAGGGCAGGACTATTCCAAAGTCTTAGTTTGGTCAATGGTAATGTCTTAGTCCCTTGACACTGCTATAACAAAGTACCTTAGACTGGATAATTTATAAACAACAAATGTTTACTGATCACAGTCTTGAAGGGACCAGGATGAAGGAGCCAGCAGATTGAATATCTGCTAAGACTTGACAGCATATTTGGTGCTTTCTGTATGTCATTACATGGCAGAAGGGGCAGCAAGCTCCCTTGGGTCTCTTCTACAAAGGCTCTAATGAAAAGGCCCTTAGTACCTCCAAAATATCCCAGCTCTTAATACTTTTCTGCTGGGGTTTAGGCATCAACATGTAGATTTGAGGAAGACACTTATCGACCAAATTACAAATTTGTAAACCAAGTATGTAAGTTCAAAGTCTGATTCTTCTGTAATTTTTTCTGTTTACAGAATGATTTTAATAGAATTTTCAGAATATATAATTTTTTATTTTAAAGAGACTTTCAAAACAGGAAAATAGAATAACAATAATTAATACATTGCCTAGTATTATCTTCATAGTAGTTACTCAAAGTGCAATATATCAGCATGAAATCTTACCCAAACAATATTAGCACAAACATTGATTTTCAATGAACTAAGAGAAACTAGCTGTATTACTATATTACCTATCTTTGTACATATATATTTTGTCCTTTTCCCTTCCTTCATCGTTTGTTTCCCTTGTCCGAGTTCCTCTTTCCTTTTGAACTGTTTCTTCCCAATTGACAATATCTAATGTACATTTTAAATCTTATTTAGTCATTCATGTCACACTAGTGAGACAATACAATGTTTACACATAAGGGTCTGATTTATTTCACATATGAATATGAGCTTGAGTTGTATCCATTTACCTATAAAAGCCTCAAGTTTATCTTTCCTTATGGTTTATTAGTATACCAGTGTGTAAGAGGACCACATCTTTTTTACCCATTCCTCAGTTGATGGACACTTAGGTTATTTCCAAGATCTAACTATTACAAATTGTGTTGCTATGAACATAGGTGAACATATATCACTGTGGTATGATGTTTTAATTCTTCTGGGAAGATACCCAGAAGGGGGATAGGTAGGTCGAATGGGACCTCTAATCCTAGTTTTTTGTGGAGTCTCCACATGGATTTCCACAGTCAACACTCCTACTAACAATGGAGAAGGGTTCCTTTTCCCTGCTGCTCTTTACAGCGGAATATATAATTTTATAAAATGTAATCTTTCACAAACTTACCTGTATCCTTTTTTCATAATTATGTAAACGAATTAACTCTGCCTAACAGCAACAAATAATTATTTCCCTAGGTTTTCTGTGAAGACCCTGATTGATCGGTCTTGCTTTGAGACAATTGATGATTCTTCTCCAGAATTTAACAACTTTGCAGCTATTTTGGAACAGATTCTAAGCCACCGGCTAAAAGGTAATAACATTAATGTGTGATTTGCTCTTCGCAAATCTTTCTTGTAGTAAGTTGGAAATTTTAGAAACCATACAACCTGGTATATCTAGATAGTGGCTATGATGCATCTTGAGAATTAGGATCTTGTGCCTGTCTCTCTAGAAAATAATTTCTGTTATCAGATTTACCCTTATGTCTGGAATTCGTTAAAAATGTTGAGAATATTTTGTTGCCATATATAAGAAAAAAGTCACTTTCCGTGAATAATTACAATAAATTTTAAAGTGTACAGTACCCTCCTCTCAAAGCTCATTTGATGGTATTTTAGTCAGGGTATAAGAAGCCTTCCAGGCATTAAGTTTGTTTGCTTACCATCTATGTTCTTAAATTAGGAAACTTTGAAATATTTTTAGCAGAAAGTAGATTAAAAGAGAAGTATATAAAAGAGATGTTTGACCTTGATTTTCTTAACTCAGTGAATATATTTATATTATAAATATAAATAATAAAATCTCTTAAAATTTAGACAGGAATGATGGAGCTACATTCTGAATTCCAACTTTTAAAATTAAAACTGTATTTCTCTAAAATATAATTCATGTAGAGCATGGTGTCACACACCCTTAATCCAAGCACTTGGGAGGCAAAGCAAGAGGATTACTATGAGTTTGAGGCCAGCCTGAGCTACATGGTGAGTTCAAGACCAGCCTGAACTACGTAGCGAGATTCTGCCTCAAAAACCAATAGCAAAAAATTGAAAATTAAATGTAGTCGATGAAAATCAGTGATTATATACTATAAATTTTTTAAGTCATTGCATTAATTCTATTGTAGTCTTCAAGAGAAAACTTGATCGTTGTATATTTTCATGTTTTTATATATTCAAAGTCTTAGAAAAGGTATAGTTTCAAATTAGTAATATTAACTGCTCTGATAATACACTTTAGGAGAATCTCTCAAGTGTAATAGGACAGTTGCTTATATTCTGTACTTGATGATGACATCATCAGGTTTCATGAAATATTCAAATCATTTGAGCAGCCCTGTGGATGAGAAGAAAGGGTTGAATTTACATGGAAAAAAATGAATTAAATTAGCATTTTGCAAATAAAATGGAGTCCCTAAAAATCTCTGCTACCTTTACTCTTAAAGTTAATTATTTTGTATCTGCAAAGCATTTTTCCTCAACTTGCTGGCCCTTGTTTCTTCACTTTTCTTCCATCAATACATTACTTTTGTAAGAAAATATATATGCTTTCCTAAGAGCAAAAGTATGAAAGCATTTTGAAATATTGTCAAAGTTACTGTGTTGTATGATGGTTATAATATTTTAAGTTTTTGTAAATAAATTTATATATACTAGCTGACAAAAACCACATGGACTACAGTAAATGCCCTTGTATCTTAATGTTAACAAGCATTTTTTAAAAATTTTATTTAAGAAGAAAAAAAAACAAAAAAAGGGTACAAGTTATACAGAATTTCAGAAAAAATAAACAGTAGAAAATCACTAGTTAATTACATATTGTCATCTTAGGAATAGTTGTTGAAGTTACAAAATTAAAGCATACAGAGGAGACCTTCAAACAGTGAGACTGCAAACAGTTTTGTTCAATGATCCAACCATCCTACACACCCAAACATACATGCAGTTATATCCCCAGAGAACTCTCCCCTCCCTTCTTCCATACAATGACAATTAAACATCTTGGGTTTCACTGCTCCCACAGTTCTTATTACTTTTTTTTTTTTTGAAGAAAGTAAAGCCAAATGTGACATACCAGGATAGAGTCAGTCAAATCAAAACGATGGACATAATACATAATGTAAAAACAAAATACAAGGTGATCAGCAATGGTTACCATAATGCTTCTTGTTATCTTAAAAAGAATTGCCTACAAAACAGTAAAGAATAAGACCAATAGAACCAAAACATTGGAGACATTAGAGGACTTCAAAAGAAGATAATAGTCAACCAAATGGGCATCACAATGAATCTTATTGTCTTCATAGTTGTTGCCTATACTTTCAAACTTGGTACTATCAAGGATAACAGAATAGAAGAAAATCAGTCAAAACAAGATGGTGAGAGCAATACAGAGTTTCAAATCAAGTTAATAGGAAATCAAAGTGGGTTACTATAATATATCCTGCTATTTTTATTTATTTTCCCTTAATTAAAAGGATAAAAATGAAAAAGTAGATAATAAAAAGGAGATTGAGATAAAAAAAAAAAGAGGGTATAACAACAAAACAGCGCAGGTCAAAACATAGCCATTTAAGCAAAATAGTATTTCACCACAAGATAATCTCGACATAATAGTAGTTACCATAGTGTCTCTTCCCTTAAAATTGGTTATAACTTCATATACTGTAGCATCAAACATATCAAGACAATGTAAAACCGTTCAAGAGAATGACAGTATTACAAGCCATTTAGAATCAACTAACAGAAAATGAACAATGGTTTCTGTATAATCTCCTTGTCTATAAAAGTTTTTGTTTATATTATCACATATAATAAAATCCAATAAGATACAACACATTAAAACCAATGGAGACAGAAGAACAAAAGCTGGATGGGACTTCAAAACAAGAGGATATTAAATCAGCACTACCTATTATGATGTCTTGTTTTCTCCAGAATGGCTGTTCTTACCATCCAACCTTCTCTGCCTCATTTCTGTTGAGCTCTTTTTCTGTCATTAGTTGTCAGTTTGTCCTCTTCCTTTCGCTTTCTGCTCCATTCATTGTGGCCTCTCTGCCACTGTTTCTGGAATCTTGGTATTTTTCATTTTTAGAATATCCTGCAGTAATCTCTGTAGAGTTGAATTGGTGGTTGCAAATTCCCCTAGTTCCTCTTTATCCTGGAAGCACCTTGTTTTTCCATCAATTTCTAGGGACAGTTGTGTAGGATATATCAATCTTGGCTGGAGGTTATTATCTTTCAAAGCTTGAATTATTTCCCCCCATGCTTTTCGTGATTTGATGATTTGTGCTGAGAAGTCTGCTGTGATTCTGATGGGTGTTCCCTTGTAAGTGATCTGTTTCTTGTTTTTGATGGCTTTTAATATTCTGTTCTTATATTGGATTTCTGGAATTTTGATTATTATATGCTTGGGTGTAGCTCTGTTTGGGTTGTAGGTGGCTGGGGTCCTGTATGCCTTATACATCTGAGTATCTTTACCTTTTGCTAAATTAGGGAAATTCTCCTGGATTATTTCTGTGAATAGCTTTTGTAGTTCATTTGTTTGAGTCCCTACTTCTTCTTTTATGTTCTTAATTCTTAAGTTATAGATCCTCTTATCATCTTCTATCTTTGTATTATTGCTATTTGTTTTCTTGTTATTTTTAAGAAGTTTTTCATTTCATACTCCCACCTTACAAATCTGTCCTCCAGTTCTGATAATCTATCCTTAGTTTCTTTCAAGCTGTTATGCCAGCTTTCAATAGAGTGTTTAGTTTCCTGGTAATCTCTTTGAACCTGCTTCACGTATTTTATGTTTTCTCTATTTTCTCCATCAAACAATTCTCCCCTTTTTTTTCTGTTCTTCCATTCCACCACCTGTTTTTTCTTGGGCGGTGCTTAGCATTTCTCTAGCTATTCTACTTATTTCTTGCTTTATTTCATTAAATACTTCATTTTTGAACTCGTCTATGAGGCTCTGGAGATACCGCTTTATGTCTATTGGTGCCGTGTGTATATTGCATGTTTTCTGTCTTCATTTTCTTTTGCATTTACCTTTCTGGATCAGTGTTCTCAGGATTGGGGACTGAGGACCCTTTCTTGTTCCTTCCTCTTCCCATACTTTTTGTTCCTTCCATGTAAGCGTATGTAGGAGGCCCAGGTTTTTTTTTCTCTTTGTCTGTTACAGTTGTTTGAATCTGCCGGCTAGGTGTTCCCGCCCACTGCAGTGTACTAGGGAGACACAGAACTGGGCAGCCTCTGCTGGGCCTGCCCCTCCAGGTCAACCTACTGAATGCTTCAATGCTAGGGTGCACCACCAGGTGCAGGGACCTGATTTGGGCTAGCCTACTGGATCTTAGTCCGCGGCGTCACCAGGCCAAGCGCTCCCCGCCACTCCCGCTTGAGAGGGGAGTATGTGACTAAAGTCACTGCAGGGCCCTGTTCCGGCTAGTCTTCTTGTTCCCAGAATGTCCTCTGTTGGAGCCTCCTAGTCTATGAAAGGGTCCCCATTTCTCTCACTCACCGCAGATCAATGCACGGCTCCCTGCCAGTCCCCGCTCTCAATGACGTTTGGTTCGCCGATTCCAGCTCTCAGAGCTTTCGCACATCTCTCTCCCTGCCCTGCGGATTGGGATGCAGTATCGGCAGCAGGAAATTCAAATCGCAGCTTCCAATGGCGCGGGATCCAGCTTCTGCACTGAGATTTTATCTGTTCCTGTTATAGCATCAGGATTGCATTTCCAGTTGGTTTCTCTCAGCTTAGTTCGTTCCTGGGTCGGCAGGGTACATCTGCCCTCGAGTAGGACTCCTCACACGGCACCGCTCCTGGATTCTAAACTGGTAATGTCAGAGAGCCTCTGTGGCTGCTGTTATTTGTCCCCCATGTTCTCCCGGAAGTTCACAAGCATTTTGTCTTAAGAAAGTTACCTTGCTTGATATACCACTTAGCCTTGTCCAAAATGCATTTTAAAAAACTATGAATAGAAAAAAAATAATGATGCTGCAATTCCCACACTGAGAGATCAGCCAGAACTGCTGTAGTGAGAGTGGACTCCAGGACACCCTGGACTGCCATCTTCTGTTATGCCTTAGCAAAATACAGGTTGTGAATCTTTAGAATTAATTCTAAACAATCCAGTCTATTAATGTTACTTCTGAGGCATATTAGATAAAAATATAGTTCCTAGTTGAGTTATACAGAAGATATCTACTAGTGTGACTAGTAAAAAAGCAGATGCAGTAAGGTTTGTGTTAATTTTTTAAACTAGATCAATAATTCAAAAATTGATTTTTAAAAAAGTTTCTGTAAATTAATTTTGTGGTCATTGTGATTGGCACAGATATAAATCATGAAATGCAATATGACTTTTGAGATGAGTATTTTAAAAGACCAAAGTGTCTAAAATTTCCATATATTGTTCATTTTTAGTATTTGTTTTATTTTTTGTTTTGTTTTTGTTTGTATTTTTGTTTTTTGATAAGTTATATAATTATTTTTATAGTATATTATGTTCACTTATTTTTTCAAATTTTTATGTTATAGAAGTACAAATCTAAAATATGTAATATAGAAGTACAAATCCAAAATGTGTAATATAGAAGTACAAATCTAAAATGTGTAACTTCATGAGATTGTAAGATTTACTTTTCTCCAGCTACTGCTTATTTCTGAAGTAAAGGGCATTTGGTTTGAACACTGAATTTTCCCAGAGAAATATCAAATCTCCCTCAGACATCCGCATACTACACTGACACAGGCAAAGTGAAGCATTGACAGGCTTACCTAGATGATCCCTTGTGCAAAGCCCATTATTGAAGAAAAGGAGGCTTTTAAAACCATAGACATTAATCTTATTTGCAGTAATTCCTCAATAAGTTGATAGTTTACCTTTTCTGGAATATAGCAATAAGGTAGGAATTAATCACAAGATATTAAAAATGAAAGAGACCTTAGATCAGGTTTTTCAGCGATTTTTGAACTTGATTTAATCTAAGGCATACTATGTGTGTTTGATCCCCACGTTTCTTAACTGGTGCTCCTGTAAAAGAAGGTTGATGTATAAATGGTACATTTTGTTGAAGTCAGGCATTTTGCACAGCAGTTCCATCGCACTTGCACCCCACCCCTCAACTCCGTAGCAAGACTTGAGGTAACACAGTGTCAAGAATCACATACTAGGAGGCAGTACTCTGTTTTGCTCTGTCTCCTATTGAAAGAATCTACTCAACAGTATTTCTGTCTAATGGAAATAAATTCTTATTTTAACACTCTGATCTTTGGAAATTTAGTAAAGTCTATCACTTTTTTGGATAGTTCAGATTGCTAGAAAATTCTTAATGTGTGTGAAGCTAATTTGCCTCATTATGCTTTGATTTTTAACTCTACATTTTTCAAGTATGAAAAAGGATTGCTATTGTAGTACCCTTTTCTTCAGTTCTATTTTTCTCTCCCCAGTGAGATATCCTTAGTTACTTACATCTTCTGGAATTACCACAATCTTAGTTATTATTTTGGTTTACCACTAATTTGTAAGTCTGGTATTAATTTATTTTAAAGTCAGGTACTCATATGGGAGAAATTATGTATTGCTAGAAATTAAAATTATACATCTATTTGTTTTTATTACATCCTATGTTTGGGTCACATTGAAATTGAGGGCAAGTGAAGTCTCAAGACTTTTTAGAATTTTAAGTTAGCTTATCTTATTCCAAGAAAAGAAAGAAAAATAAACTAACCAGTGATGGTAAATAATGTGCATGTATTGAAGAGTTAAGAAATCTCAGCAGCTGGTTAGCAGAGGGTGGAAGTAGTAGAGGGTTAGCCAAGGAAGGATGTGAAGCCAGTATTTCATTCTGGATGTGGATTCCATTGAACAAAGATGCTTAGAAGGAAAGGAAAAGCATGTCTGGGAAGAGAAAAAAAAAAAGGCCAACATTGGTTTAGGACATTGAAGAAAACAAGATAGAAGAAAAAGAAAAGAGGAAAAAGTAAAAGAGAGAGAAACAGGAAAATGAAGTGAAGTTGAATAGGAGACTAATTTCCAAAAAAAGAGTTGGTTTTAGTCAAAGTTGAGTTGATAGCTTTGGAAAGCCTGATACTTTGTTGTAATCTGTATAGAAAAAGCAGTCTTTAAAAAAAATCATTGTATCATGATTTGTCACTTTCTTGCAGTGTTACTCATCTGTCACTGAGCTATTTAAATTTTTGATTAATCATCAAAAAATTTAATGAGTCAACTACATGTATTTAATTACACTTATTGAGTGCTGATATATCATATACTATTGGAGGTTTCAAGCCTACATTATGAATAAAACAATCTATGTCCACACAACTTTTATCAAATGAGGGAAAATATGCAATTTAGGAGGAGTTTTGCTTCTGGAAAGAGGAAGCTGACATACTTTTCCATCATTCTCAGTAATGATGGAATGATCAGTAATCATCAGTAGGTAAAACCACAGATGTTTGACATTATATATAATACAAATTCAAGAAGACTCTGAAAAGGGTGGGGGGAAAAGACTCTGAAAGAGAAGAAAAAAGAAAAGAGACTGACTGCAGTCCTTAGGAATGATGCAATTATAAGATCTCTGGATTTTCTTTTGCCTCAGACATCCCCAACTGGGTTCTGGATGAACCAGGAACCTATAAATGTCAACAGGCACAGAAAACAAAACTAATCAAAGAAACTGTTCTCCATAGCCAGAGGATCAGAAAAATGTAACCTGGCAAGACGGAAGACATTCCGACTGTATCTGTTCTACCTCAGTCACATTACCACAAAAAAACTGTGACACCACCCATTCTAGGAGAGTCTACCTGGAGAACTAGAAATCCATCTTTATAAGGCTATAATGAATGCCCCATTACTACAACTATGGTGGAATTAAACGAGATAATAAATCATGGATCTAGGACTTCTTCCTTCCTGGCAGGTCATGATGCAACTCATATTGATAAGAACCATTTTGGATAACATGAGCTTCCATCTCACCTAGCAATAATTAGATGCCAATTCTCAGATAGTTGGGGTGGTGCCATAGGATGTATTAGAGTTTTACATTGTCACCCAGCAGTAGAGAGGCTGTCCCCAGTGCATTGTCAATGGAGACCACATGAGAAGCCAGGATTCCCATCCAGCAGTAATGAGGAATCTCCCTGGGGTGTCACTGGAGGCCAATTGGGAAAGCTGGATTTCATCTTCTGCTTGGCCAATATGACCCCCTGACCCCCACCTATTTGCATGGTGGAGCAGTATCATAAAAAGCCAACTAAAGTAGAAAGTTTAAATAAGATTCAGTCTTATAATTTGAGTTTTTCCAGATTTTACCTGAAAATCGTTTGTCACAAGAATCAGGAGTCTCAGACAGTAACACATAAGTCAGAGATGTTAGAATATGTGAGAAAAAGTGCAAAACATCAATGACTGAAATGCTTCAAAAAAAACAATTACAATCATTCTGGAAACAAAATGGAAACATAAAACCTTAGCAAAGAAATTGAAGTTGTAAAGAAGAACCAGCAGGAAGTTTAGTGCTATAAAAGTACAAAATAGAAAGCTCAATAGGTGGGAAAATGGGCATAGGAGAAAAACGATTAATGAACTGAGCAACAGAATAATAAATTTTCCATTCTGAACAACAGAGAAAAATCAGATTTAAAATGAATAGAGCCTCAGGGACCTGTAGGATTATAACAGAAGATGACTTTTGTCATCAGAGGTCTTGAAAGACAGGAAAAAAAGAAACTCAAAGAAGTAATGATGGAAAATTTCCCAAATTCACAAGAGAGACAAACACAGAGTCAAGGAGCTGAGCAAACCCCACAGGACAAAGTCTAAAGAAATCCATGTCAAGACACATAATTAAAGTAGTTAGAGTTAAAGACAAAAAACCTATTGAGAGTAGCTAGAGAAACCATGGGTGGGAAGATGGGAAAGTAAAGGCCAGCAGCATATCCTAGCCTCTCAGAACCTGAAATTGACAAACTAGAAGAACAATTTAGGAAGAGAGATAAAAAGCTCCAGAAATCAAGGAAGAGCTGACAGGAAAACTATAAATCACAGAGACATTGGAGAAATGAAGGCAATGCAGAGAAAAGAACAAAGCAGTCTGAAATGGTAACCTTGGGTTTAGGGGAGGGAGTCTAGGAAGTTACAAGGTAAGCTCAGAAAAGGCCAGTAAACAACAGACTGGCCGTGCCCGCAGGTATTGTAGTCAGCAGATACGGTGACTTCTACATCACAGGCCAGATGTAGTCAAGAAATCCACTGTAGCACCTGACCTATTTGGGAGTGATTCATTTGCAGCCATTTAGGGAAGAGATTTATTAAGACTGAGCAACTCTAGGAATCACAAGTAACAGAACAACTATACTTCACGGTTCCTGGCATCAACCTCCCACAGTGACTGGTTTGGAGATGGCCACAGTAGACTAGGATAGAGACCCCTGAGAAGTTTAAGCAGCAGTAAGTTCAGACTGAGAAGAACACAGTGATCTTGCTCTCTATATTGAGAAGCAAGGCTGGTTATGTGTGGTTTTTGGAGGGCATTGGATCTGAAAGAGCTGGCCTTAAGTCCTGCAGATCACTTGAGCCGACCCCACCCCCCACCTCACTGTATACTTCCAGCACAGAACTTGGTGGTCTATTTGCTAGAGATCAGGGATATGCCTTAGCTTGGGTGATTCCCATGTCTGTAGGTGTACAACAGAAGGGCCTCTGGAACAGGAAGGGCACCTCATAAGCCCCCGGGACCTAAGAGTAGGTAGAAACAGCAGTGATTTGGAGGCTGAAAAGGGGCACACTGTGGTCAATACAGCCTTAAGGTTAGACAACACACCGTTGCCCCTGCCCAGCAAAAAAGATGGGGCAGGACTCAGCATTCACAAACAAAGAAGGAAGTTGGAAATGATTAGGCCTTAGCTGTGGCTTGCTGTCTCCCCCATATCCAGTGGATTCGGTTGAAAAGGAAGTCACCCACTCAGAGCCAATTTTTGGCCTCATTTCCTTTGCACTGCCCCCTTAATTTGCTCTTCATTTGTTGTTCCTATTCTTTGTGCTTTTTTTCTTACTTTTAGCTAATTCTGTTAAATTATAATTATTATTTAATTGGGTTCTTTTCTTGTCTTTTTTTTTTTTGAGACAGGCTCTCACTATGTAGCCCAGGCTGGTTTCAAACTCGCTATTGTCCAACTGCCTTAGCTTCCCAAGTGCTGGGATTACAAGTATGCGCCGTGTTGCCCAGCTTAATTAGATTCTTTATCTCACTTTTTTCTCATCATCCTCCTTTCTTTTTTCTTTCAAATTTTCTTTCATTTTTTTTCACTTTCTACAACCCCACCATTTTTATTATTATTACTATTATGCTGCATTGATTTTTGTAAATTTACCTGATGCTCTACTATTCCTGGTCAATTATTTTCTCTTGTTGCATTTAGTAGACATTTACTATATGTCATTATTGGGTCTGTCTTTCTATACTATTATGTCAGATCTTTTTTTGCTGTTGAGGATAGTAAAATTTTGACTTTTGTACACATTTAGATTAAAATTGGGCCTCTACTGTGATGATTCCTACTTATTTTCTTGTTTTAAGTGGAAACTAACATTTAAATAACAGCATCAAATAGTGCAGATACATATATACATTTGCTTGATTCAATTTTTTTATGATTTTAGCAGTTTTTAATTGGAATCACATGATTTTATAGATAAAAGAAACTAAGTGTATTGCTGCACTTGTAAATTTGCAAAACTACTTAAAATTTGCCTTGTGTTTTTTTTTAATTCAG
This sequence comes from Cavia porcellus, assembly GCF_034190915.1. Taxonomy (NCBI): domain Eukaryota; kingdom Metazoa; phylum Chordata; class Mammalia; order Rodentia; family Caviidae; genus Cavia; species Cavia porcellus. Next base: position 69,624,553 of record NW_026947485.1, on the reverse strand, counting down.
TAACAAAAGACTAAAACTTTCTTTCAAAAGAGGCATCTTAAATGTGTTCCTAATTTTGTATATAAGCCTAGATTTTGAAACCAGTGAAAAAAGCTCCTACCGAATATAATTTTTTAAAAAGCTATGGTACAGAAACAGACATGTGGATCAGTGGAACATAATAGAGGATGCAGAAACAATCTCAGGCACATGCAGCCACCTGATCTTTAACAGAGTCCGACAATATACACTAGAGGAAAGATAGCCTCTTGAACAGATGGTTCTGAGAAAACTGCAGAAGAATGCAACAAAATGAATCTAGACTTTCACCCTATTATGAAAAGTAAGCTATAACAGATCAAAAACTTAGATATGAAAACAGAAACACTGAGTCTGCTGGAAAATAAAATAGGTAAAACTCTTGAAGTCCTAGGCATAAGCAAGGACTTTCTGAACAGAGCCCCAGTGGCACAAGACATAACACCAACAATCGACAAGTGAAACTATCAAAATTAAAAGCTTCTGCACAGCAAAAGAAACAACCTACAGCATAAAGAGACAACTGACAAAATGGAAAAATATTTTTGCAAATTACTTTTTGACCACAGACCTAATTATCTTGACTATAAAAAGAACTAAAAAAATTAGACCCCCAAAAAGTAAAAGATCCAGTTCAAAAATTAACAATTGAAGTGAATAGACACTTCTTCAAAGTACAGATGATTAATATGTGTATGAAAAAATGTTCAGCATCTTTGGCCATTAGAAAAATGCAATTCAGAACAACAAGAATCTTAAGACTTGAAACTGTAAAACTACTAGATGGAAATATAGGGAAAAAGTTCCTTGACATTCATCTCAGTAAGTACTTTTAAAAACAAAACAAATGGGGGCTGGGGATTTAGCTCAGCGGCATAAGCGCCTGCCTTGCAAGCAGGCAGTCGTGAGTTTGATCCCTGGTACCAAAAAAGACAAAAAAAAAAAAAAATACAGTACAAGTTGAACTACATAAAGTTAAGTTTCCACACAGTAAAGAAAAGGGTCAACAAACTGAAAAGAGAACCAAGGGATAAGAAGAAAATATTTACAAATCATATATCAAATAAGGGATTAATATTCTAGGACAATGGTGGCGAATCTTTTAGAAACCAGGTGCCCATACTGCAACTCAAAACCCACTTATTTACCACAGAGTGTCACACGCCTCTGCGTGTGGTGTTACTTGATGCCCAGCTGCTGGTGCAATGCTTGGGTGACTTGGCTTGTCCACTGATAGAGAGGGATCTGTGTGCCTGCTGTGGCATGCATGCCATATGTTTGCTACCAGTGACCTAGATATATTACTTAATAACAACCAACCAGTTGACAAACAAACACCTAACGTAAAAATGGGCAAACAACCTGACATTCTCCCAAATGTGGGAGATGTGGATGTCTACTGTCTTAGTTACATTTCACTCATTGCTGAAACAAAAATACCTGAGCCCAAAGTTGGCAAAGGAAAGGTTTCTTACAGTTTTTGGAGGTTTCAGTCCATACTAGGTTGGCTCCAAGGCAGACTGGCGTGGCGGGGCCACAGTTCATGATGGCTGCAAACAGCAAGGCAGAAACCGGCAAAAAAGCGAGACACACCTTCTTCCTGCCATTATATTACATCTTGGCTCCACCCCTAGATGAGTGTAGCACTGACACCATGAATCCAAGCTAGACAATGAACCAATCACAAATGCATAATGCAAATGCATGAGGCCTGGGGGCCACCAACATAAGCCATCACATCTACCAAGTATTTGAAAAAGTTCTCAGGGACAGTAATTACTAAGGAAATGCAAATCAGAAACACAGTGAGATATCACTTCATACCTGTTAGGATGGATGTTATCAAAAAGTCAGAAGATAACACCTGTTGGTGAGGATGTGGAGGAAAGGGAACCCTTGCATTTGGGTAATGTAAATTAGTGCAGCCATTATGGAAAACATGGAGGTTTTTCAAAAAAATATAAATAGGACTTCAGCATGATTTAGTAATTCCAATCTGAGCATATAGCTAAAGGAAGTAAAGTCAATATTCTAGATATTTTCACGTTCATATTTATTGCATCATTGTTCACAGTAGTTGAGACATCAGTACCATTTAAATATCTATTGGCAATGATGGAAAAAGAAACTATGGTACATGTATACATGAAAACACTCTTCTCCCTCAACACAAAAGGAAATCCTGCCATTACAAAAACCTGGGTAAACGTGGAGGAAGAACTAAGTGAAGTCAGATACAGAGAGACAAGTAATACACAATTGCATTTATATGTGATATATATGTATATTATGTGTGTATCTATGCCATGTGTTTATATCTATATATTATGTGTGTATACATATATGCATATGTCAAATACCTATCAATGGAGATGTTTTGCTTAGGTAAAAATGACAATGTACAAAGAAAATCACTCTTAAGTATGCTGATAAAGATAGGCTTAAAGAGTAGAAAACTATATTCTATATAGCAACTAATTGAATGAAAGCTGCAGTGAGTGATACTAATATAAAAATGGCAGAACTATGATATTGGTGAGGTACACACTTACATATAACAAGCAGATCAATCTGTCAGCAGATCAACAAATCCTAAATACATATGCAGTTACAATAGAACTTTAGAAAGTAAAAACTGCTATCAGTTTTACTAGCAGGAGACTTAGAAAAATCCATTATTACACGTGACAACTTCAACATTGCTTTTGTAATAATCATTATAGTGAAGTAGTCAAAAATTAGGATATGAAATATCTGAACAATGTTAGGAACTATTTGATCTAATTGACATTTATAAAATACCCAACAACAAAATGTATATTCTGTGCAAAGAAAACTGGTACATTCAAGAATGTAGATCTTATTCTGGGTTATTACCAAAACTTAACAAATTTAAAAGACTTGAAATTATTCCAAATATATTTTTTGACCATAACAAATAATATCCAGAACAGATATATTTCTGAAAAATTATCAAAAGTTTGGAAATTTAGAAAACATACTTTTTAAAGGACCCCTTAATAAAAGAGAAATTCCCCGGGATATAAAATATTTAGAAATCAGTGAAAAATCAAAATGTATCTTATTAAAATTTGTAGGATGGGGCTGGGAATTTAGTTCCATGGCACAAGTAAAGTGCAAGCTTGATTCCCAGTACAAAAAAAAAAATTGTGGGATGCAGTTAAAGTCATGCTTATGTGAAAATTAAAACATTGAAAATTTGTTTACATAGAAACTGAAGAAAGAGAACATTAAAACCAAAACAAAGAATAAAATAATACATACAAAAAGCAGAAACCAATGGAATTTAAAATACAAAATAAATACAATCAGTAATATGAGAGGCCAGTTACTTTAAAATATCAATATATTTATGAACACCAAATTATACTGATGAAGAAAGAGGGAAGGTTGCAAATGATAAATATTAAAAGTAAAAGAGGCATATTACCACAGGTCTTCCATTTACAGTGTGATATGTGAACACAATACTTCTTATCATAAAGTTGGTAAGAGTGAATTGGATTAATTTTTTGAAAAGTAAATAGTCATAAAATATCTGAAGAAGTGATATTAATAGTCCTGTATCTATGAAGGAAGTTGAATTAGTACCTTAAAACCTGCCAGCAAATTCCAGCCATAGGTATTTTTATTGTTGGTAGTAAGAAACCATTAAATAAGGAATGATAATCTTAGTCCTATCCAGGTAATATTATAAGCAAAGGAAACTATATACCAATACCTTTTATAGATAAGGCTGCACCAGAATCATCAGTAATACTAACAAATCAAAGCCTAGAATGCAAGAATGTTTCAGTATTTGAAAGTCGATGATATTTTAAGAAAATACTAAAAAAGAGTCACAGGATCATGTCAATACATGAAAAAGCATTTGATAAAATTCAACATTCATTAAAGACTTCATACCCCATCACTCTTCTTTTCCCCCTCTAAACTCTTACACACATACATGCTTTTACATGAAACAGAATTAAAAGGCAAGAGGACATTAAAAATTTATGTTCTAGAATCTTGTCATTATGTCATAACAGAAGTATTACTGATGTACTATAGAAGAGTGATCATCCAATCTGCTTCATTCTCGGAAGGCTTCATGTAGGAAAGATGCCTAAAAGTGCAGGAAATAAAAATTAAAGTTTAATTTTTGAAAATGTCACCTCTGACTTTATGAATTAGCAGGCTGGATAGTTTAAAGAGAACAGGAAGGAAGTCATAAAGTGGTTAGAAACAACCTTATAAAGTTCATCTGAGTCATGGTGGATGGAATACATTAGTAAATTTTATAAGGTTATATAGAAAAATAAGTTATTAAAATGAAAAAATTGGAGAATTATGGACTGTACATAAAAGAAAAAATCATCAAGGATAATGAGTCATGATGTCACTTCCTATGATTTAATCTATGAATAATGAGTCATCATTTCCTATGACTTAATCTAATTATATATACTAATACTGGGCTAGCTGACTCATAATCAGTTCAGATTTTGCATTGATCCTGAACACTTTTGTCCATTTATACTTGCTACAGCTAGTATGTTCTTTTATCCTTAAATTACCACACTCTTACTCTCATCCATCTTTTGTTTTCCTGACATTTCAACATTGTGCATCATTGCATAGCTGTTACAATATAAGGGGCACATTCCTCCCAGCATCTGTTTAGCTCCCTCACTAGTTCAAAACTACTCAATGAGACCTAAATCTTCAATAATATTTTAAATTACAAATTGCCTCCCATTCTCTTATCCGCTAGAAGTCTCTTGACCTCTTTTTCTCTGTCATTATTATTTTTCAGTCTTAACTGCTAGCATATGTTTTACTTATTACTTGTTGTCTTATTTTTATAAGCCTCCCCAAGGACAATCCCCAGGGATTGTCTTTTTTGTTTATTGATACATCCTAAATCTCTGTTACAGTGTCTGAGAGATGGTAGGCATTTAGTGAAAGTTTGTTAGAAAACTGACTCTTTGATGCAGGAGGGTTTTTTGTTGTTGTTGTTGGTTTGTTTTTGCCAATATCACTTGAATTCACATTCTTTAACAGGAGTTAGAACTCCTGTGATTTGATATTTTAGAATTTCTGTAATCCAGCTTAACTGTTACACCTAAGCATTGCTCAGGAACTCTGGCTTAAACCTCAAAGCTTTTCCTGGCTTAGATGGTAGTCACCTCCCCATGAGGCCATCTTTTGAAGTCCATTATAAACAGTTTGAAACAATGGGTAAAGATAAACTTGTTCATTTGGCCTTTGGGTTTTCTTTGTTCATTTTTGAAGGCTTTCCAACTTTTCCTTCTTGGTTTGCACACAAAATGAGCCTTGAATTGTTTCTGTATTAACATATGAACACAAGTCATCCAATGAAAACTAATATACTCAGGCCAAAACATGGTATCAGAGATAAGAAAATGGCTCTGAGGTTGCCAGAATTTGACAATAAACAAGGCCACTCTGAGAAACCCCTTTTTAAGTTATGTACTTGAAAATTTAAGGAAACTCCAGCAAATTCTGTATCAGAAAATCCTAATATTCAAGTACTTGAAGCATTAAATGTATGAAGAGTTAAATGTATCATGGTGAGTTTGATTAAGTATCATCATTGCACAAATTAATGTATGAATGTTTGACAATAAATTTAAGGTTCAAGAATAAACAGGTAACAATGTAGATTATAAACATAGAAAGTCCCAACTGGGGAGATAGTTCAGTGGCACAAGTATTTGCCTGGCAAGCACAAGGTCTGGAGTTTGATTCCTGGTATCAAAAATAAAAAAAGATAAACACAAAAAGCCCTAAACTCTAAAGCAGTTATGGGCTGTAGGTTGGGGTGGGAGTAGGAGTAAGGGTGAGAGGCAATCAGCAGAGCCCAGGTCCTCACTGTGGTTCGGACCCCACACCCAGCCCATTGGCCCAGCATAGGACTAAGGCAAGGCTGAGCCCCAGCCTTGCATGCTGGGAGTGGCAGCAGATCTAGAGGTGAGGCAGGCACCCTACAGGCATTAGGAACCCTGCTGGATGGTGGCCACCACTCTCTTCCTACTCGGCACAGACAGAGAAGGCAACAGCTTCTCTGCTGGCCAGTCATCACCAGGCTCTGGGAATCCCTTCCTGCTGCTGAGCCTCCAGACGGCAGGCAGCAGCAAACACCACTTGGGAGAATTTGACACACTTGGTGAAGCAAATTTTGGGGTGATTTTACAAAAGATCCTAATTATCTTATTGCTAACAAACTTATGAACCTGATGAATATGGCCAAGCAGTATATTAAGAGCTTGGTTGAATCAGCTTTGAATTGATTGAAGGACTCCAAACTCTATGTGCCCCTCCAATAATTCTGCCTGGAGATGGAACACTGAACATGCTTGAAAGCCACTTTTCTTGGACAAAGTGAATCCTTCTGGGGTTCTAGAATGGTAGAAAAACTTAAAACAGATGCTGCAGAGATAACAGCCAGTGGTAAAGATCTTCTAGGGCAGAAGACAACAAGTAGGCAGAGGAGGAGCCTGGCTTCCATTAGCATTAATGAAAAATCATCAGCTGACAATTGGTTAAAATGTGATGTCATATACTGTATAATGGAATACTACATACTGCTTGGCTATAAGGGACAAATTTGAGACATTGGTCGGAAAATAGGTGCACCTGAAAAATACAATGATAAGTGAAATAGACACTCAAACTTTAGTATCATATGGTATCTCTCATCTGACTTACACAAAGTGCAAACTAGGAAAACAATGAAGGACCGAATGAGACAAGGTAACAAATATCTTGCAAATGAGATGTTCCAGGTGAGGGAGTAGGAAAGGGAAATAGAATGAAGATAGGCCATGTGGAAGATCCTAATAACCCCAGTGAATATGAACATTATATGCCATAAACATGAACTGAAATTAATAATATCAACAAGGATGAAAATGGAGAAAGGAGAACGAGAGGAGGCTGAGAAAGAGATTTAAAAAAAGAAGCTGTAGTATGTACATATACCAACTCCCACTTCACTCCAGCCCCAGAGACCAACTCCCCAGGACGATATTAAAATGCATGTACTGCAAACATCTAGTAAAATAAAGTTTAAAAAAACAAACTTTCAGAATGTGCGAAAGCTTTGATCAATAGAAAGCAACTTCTCAGTGAATTTTATGAACCAAATGCTCTCTTGATGGAAGAAGAAGGAGCTGTAATTGCTGGTGTGTTGGTAGATATGAATGTCATTGATGCTAATTTCTGCTCACATTGGAATTAGAGACTTTGCATGTATCTCAAGGATGGAAACATCAGTAAAGATAGTTAAAGTGATGGTCAGATTACTGCACTTCTGCACTAAAAGAACTCAACAGGCATCTGAATGCTACTGTAAATAACCTTCAGGCAAAAAGTAGACACGTTAGAAAAACCCAGCACTAACCTGACAGAGGACCTTGTGCTTGCAAACACCAGGATGATTACCTGCGTCTAATCAGAAGGACACTACGCACAACAGATCCAGATTAGTGTGAAACTGTGGGGGACTTGGCCAGGATTGAATGGTTAAACTGCAGGACAAAACTCCACAAATAAACTGTGGCCCAAAAAGCACCCAGGCTTTGTGAGAATCAAATGGTTAAACCACAAGAAGTCTAGATTGGTGAAGCTTGGTGTATCTGGCCATTGTCTTTGCACCTTCCCCCCAGAAAACTGCTTAGCCTTGAGGCAACTCTGGGCTCAAACTGTTTTTCTCCTTCCTTTATTTTTTTCTTACACTGATATTTTAAATAAAAGCCAGAGTTCATGGCTTCAGGGATTTTTCTTCTCCAGAGAGTTTCAAAGAATAGCCCTATGGGTCCCTCCACACTTGAACTAAGTCTTATCTTGAAGTAATCTTCATCCACTATATTGTCTGCAGTCACTCATGGCAACAAGATAGAGACACAGTTTGCAGTGAAGATGCTGGAGAACAAAGTCCGTGAGAAACAAGAGGTTCTGGGGTCTCTGAGGCAACAACCAGAAGATCTCAGACCTCTCAAGCATGTACTTACCTTTAAGCTGCAGAGTGCAGACTTAGGAGTAAAACAGAAAAGTGAACTAGCCACTCATTTAAAGAAAACACTAATCAGATAACTTCTGCCGTTAAATAACTGGAACAAAGACTGCCAGGCTGAGTAAGGCCACCAACTGTAGGACTCCAGGGACAAGATCTACAGTCTATAGCTGGAAGTAGAGGAGCTCACTAGGCAGCAAGATCATTTTGAGTTAGAACTAAACAGGAAAAAGAGGTAAGTTTATAAAATAACCAGCAGCATGCCAGGAAAGGTCCCCTGAAGCCAGAACCCAAGGCAAATGACAAACACAAAGTCCCTGAAAGAAACCCTCAGGCTGCAGTCTCACCTTAAGCATGAACAGGACCAGCTGCTGCTCTCTGTAAAGCCACAGGGCTGTCAACTGTGCCAGGAGGATGGTAGCCTGAAGAAATACAAGAACTACCAGGAAACCCTCTGTAATACTGTTCAACAAATGAACTGCCTCTTCCTTCAACCCTGAGCAAGTGTGAAATCCCTATCACAAACAGATGATGAACCAATATTTCACCAGCCCACCATGAAACTATGGGCCAGAACTGGAACCAGAACATGCATGTAAGGCCCTGAATTAGTACCCCCTAAAGCCTAGTCCTCTGAATCAGCTAGAGAGTTGATAGGAATGATTTAAGTAAACCATGTCCAGAGAGAGAAAAGACAGTGTCTGGGGGGTGCTGTAAATTCTGCTCATTTTCCCTAATGACTGTTACTCAGTTGAACCTTGCTTTTCTACATCAAAACTAATCCCACATGAAGCATTTATTTTATAGCATGTCTTGCGAAAGCTATTTATTTTTAAGAATAGTGGGGTAATTCTGGGGTTGATGCCAAGTGGATAAGAAAAAAAGGAAGTTGAGAAATGGGTAACAAACTTGTTTATGTATAAAATGAATTACACAGTAATAAAGTGTTTTATCAATATGTGCAGCAATAGAAATGAACTACAAATCAATTGTGCCAACTAAAAGAAACCAGACTAAGGAGTAGACCAAGATGACAACTAGGTATCCATTTCCCACAAACACACTAAGTTGAACAGCTATTCACCAAACTTCCAGCCCAGGAGTTAAGAATATCAGGTGGATGAATAAACCAACTGTTGATATTTTAAAAATCACAGCTGACTAGAAAAATAAGAACTTACAGTAGGGAACAAAAGAGCAAGTGAAACAAACAAATAAAACAAGAATTCTCGGCATCTTGTAGTGGGGTAACAAAGTAGTTTCAAATACATGTTGTAATCTCGTCAGATTATTACTTTAAAATGTCAAAAACCCATAGGTTAAACACTTGGTCCACTTTCAGGTGCTGTTTGGAGGTGCTGGAACCTTTAAATGGTGAGGAAGTTGTCCTGTCACTGGGGATTCCCCTTGATGGGAATACTGGATCTGTAATCCCTTCTTCTTCTGTTCATGGATCCTGGCAGTGAGGTGGTTTTGCCACATGCTGCTGCCATAAACGTGCTGCCTTGCCACAGGTCCAGAAGCAATGGGGTCAACAAACCATAAACTGAAACTTCCAAAATTATGAGATAAAACAAACCTTTTGATTTTTATAAAGCTTATTATCTCAGAATTTGTCACAGGAACAAAGCTAACTGGTACCAGGAAATGTGGAGGAGTATCATTGCTGTGATCACTTGATGATGTGTGTTATGGTTTGTGTCTAGGTGTCCCCCCAAAATCTCATGCAGTCACAGAGTTTATAGAGCAGTGGGTGAATCTAATGTGTGACTGATTCATAGTGCAATGCTGGGATTAAGGGTGCCAGGTGAGATTAGTGATGGGTGAATGCTGAATCAGTCCACTGATTGGATTGTTATCACCCTAATCCCAGTAGACTGCATACAATATAAGGGACAGAAACAGGTTTGTCCTGCTCCCTTTTTTCGCTCATGCTGTCTTCTACCGCCATGAACTGCTGCCCCTCTGCCATGTGCCACCCTGCTTTGGAACCAGTGGATTGTGGACTGAAACCTGCACAAACTGTATGCTAAAGAAACCTTTCCTCTCTTAACTTGTGGGTGTCAATATTTTATCTCAGCAGTGAAAGAAAACCTAGATGGTGTGAAAAAGTCTTTAGAACTGGTTTTCAGGAGGAGCCTGGAAAGGTTTGGAGAAGCAGGCTAGAAAAAGCCTAGACTGCTGTAAGCAGAGTTTAGCATTCTGGAAAGTGCTTAGAAGACTATAATGTGCATAGAGATGTGGAGAGTAAAGGCTGTGCTGATGATGGTACAGATAGAAGTGAGGACTCTGTTAGAAATTGGTATAGGGGCCCATGTGTTACAGTATTGTGTACTGTGTGTTGCCCAAACATAGGTCCAAAAGCAAAAAGAACCAACTAATTATGGGTGAATAGCTCCTAAACTGTGAGCCAAAAGAATATTTTTCCTTATAAATTTGTTGTCTCACGTTTTTGCTTCAGCAGTGGAAAGCTAATTATCATAAAGATGAACAGAATTGACCAGGCAGAACAAAAAACCAGCCAGCTTGAAGATGGGTCAACATTACCCATCAATTGAGAAGAGAAAAATAAAAAGAATGGAAGAAAATGAACAGAGCCTAAGAGACTTTAGTGTATTATAAAGCATTCTAGAAAAGTGGAGAGAAAGAGTAGTAAGAATAATGACCCTAAACATCTCAAATGTGACACATTTGCAAATTTGTTGAAAGAAATGAATCTACTTATCCAAAAAGTCTGAAAAATTCCAGGAGCTCCACACAGAGGCACATTATAATCAAATGGCCAAAAACTAGACACAAAAAGAGAATCCTGAAAACAGCAAGAGAAAAGCAATTTATCAGATTAAAAGGGTCCTCAACTACCTTAACTGCAGAACACTGAGGCCATAAAAGAATGGATAACATTCAAATTGGTAACAAGAATTCTGTGCCTGGCAAAATTGTTCTTCAGAATTGAAAAATTAAAACATTCTTAGATAAAGCAAGACTATCCACCCAAAAAAGAATAACAAGATTCCTTGGACCTAAAATAAAAAGCACCGGACAGCAACAGCAAGTGAAATTCATATAAAGAAACAATACTGGGAAAAGAAGCAATATATTTCAATGTATGAGATATGTAAATGTATTTACTTGTAGCTCCTTTTTTAGCCTATCTATTTTTTTAAAGCAACTGCATAAAACAAAGTAAATCTATGTTAATGGATATATAATATATGACAATGTAGTTTGAATGATAGCAGCACAAAAGAATAAAGGGAATGGAACTGTATTAGCGCAAATGTTTACAATTATTGAGTCCCATTGGAATTAACCTGAACTAGACTTTATAAGTGAATACAAAAGCTGCAACTGTACCACCGTAGGCAACCAGAACCACACTAGACAATAACAGAATGAAGATGAAGAATCAACAAAAGAATTAAAATGGTATGAGAACACCTATCATGAGATAGTAATGAAAGAGTAGATGGAATACAAATACATATATAGACAAGCATAAAATAGCAAAATGACAAGTAAATAGACTATTTTACTAAGTGTAATGGATTAAAAGTCCAGTTAAATGGCAGACATTAGCAAAAAACTTTTGTAAGACTATGACCTGGTGGTAAAGTTAGTTCTCTCATCAGTAATGTCATGAAATAAAAATACATCTCCACTCTAGTGTCTGGTCTCTCCACTTAAGGGGCAGAGACTAGAAGAAGGAGTTTTTAAATACCAAACTATAACTTGTCTACAAGAAACTCATTTTAGAATACTTCTAATTTAGAAGTATTCTATTTAATTTCTAATTTAGAACTCAACAAGAGATAAAGAACTGGAAACTTGAACACTATAAACCAAATAGCCCTAACAGATGTACAGTGATACTCCTCCAAACTACAGCAGGATATATATTCCTCCAAATGAACATGAAATATTCTTCAAGGAAATCAGTATGTTAGTATACATTTCCTTCTTATTCAGACCTGTTTTATAGTGGTTACTCTTTAATGTTACATTTTTTAAAAAGCTTTTCATGAAAGTGAATTTGCCAAATGGATGGATATGGTTAGCTTTTCTAAATAAGAGTTACTTTCCTTTAAAAAAATTTATTATGGTTTACTTACAAAACCTGTTAAAAGATGAAAAATGGCCACATAGAAATAATGTTTTATTGGTAGCTGAATTATAGTACATATGGCAATTATAAAAGTTTTACTGACCAATTTTTTACATATGTACAAATACAACATTAAAGATTCAAAATTTTAGACAAAAAGAACTCCCATTAGTAGTATTAGTAAAAGAATAACACATGTTCTATCTAGTATTGGCAATTTAAAAAAAACTTGTGGAAAGTCTGCATTACTCTCTGATAATTTATAATCATTTTTATTTGCATTAAGTTTATTTGCATGGAAGTTTACAAATGACTTTAGGAGTCTTTTCAATAAACTGCCTTAACTACCTTGGCACACTAAAAAAAATGGAGGTATTTTGCCTGTAATCTTACTAAGAATACATACATACATACATATATATATATATATATATATATATATATGGAGAGAGATAAAATTATATGTATACACATATATACATATGAGAATATTGTATATGAACATATAGCAAAAAGTTGCCTCCTTCCAAATAAAAGTTTGTTAACATTTATTGAACGGTATCAATCATGATGATATAATTCAGTCATGAAAGAAACAGAAATGAAAATAAAGCTAAAGTTGGAACAGAGCTAACATGAAAAATGTGGGAGAATAATTGTATTCACAAATTAGAGTCATGTTTAGCCTTATCACTAAGTGAATTCATTCATTTGAAACAATAGCCAGGAATGTTTTCTGTATGAGGACATTAATAAGAAGATCATGAGCTTTCTTTTTTAACTCTTTTTTAAAATTACACAGTTTCTGGATCTGACAATGTTACATATTGTGAAATGAGAAGAAATTGTTCAAAAGAAAACGGATGGGGGAGAGAAGAAGAAAAAGGGGAAAAGGAAAAAATATTTATCTATATATACAGAATAGTTGATAGTTATACTACTAATTACTTTTTTTATTTTTTTATTTTTATTTTTTTGTCTTTTTCCTTTTTATCGGTACCGGAGATCAAACACATGACTGCCTGCTTTCAAGGCAGGCGCTTATACTGCTGAGCTAAACCCCCAGTCCCTATACTACTAATTACTATAGATTCATTGAAAAGTTTCACCTTATATTGTTTTGATCAATTTTTGATGACTATATCTTGTAATATGAGCAAGTACTCTGAAGATAATAATACACAATATACTAACCATTGTTACTCTCCCACAATCTTGTTTTGAAATTTTGTACTATTGTTTTTGTTTTTTTCTTTGAAATAAAACAAATTTTAAAAGTTGAAAAACTGGAAATGTTAAATATTCAGCATGTCTATGCATTCTTTTCCTGCATACCTACCTCTGAGTGGATTCTTCTTTTGGCTAAAATTTCAGGAGCTAACCAAACACCTAATACAACCATGAGCCATACAATTATAATGGTGCATCCGATGACTTTTGTTCTTGAACAAAAGACATTTTAAAACTGGTTTAATTGGCCTTTGCTGTTTTTCTAAGGTACTTAAAGGTAAATTACTGTTTTACTTTCATTTAACTACTGTATAAATTGTATAACAAAAGGTTTTATTTCAGTTGCAAAAAAATACTTTCTGTAAACAAGCAAACCCTGGGCACTTCGAAATCAACTAATCAAAATTTGTCATTCACTTCTTATTTTGAGGGAGGGGAAGCAGCTGTACTAAGGATTTAAATTTTGATGAAAATATTTACCCTGGTACAGTACATATTTCACCACCTTGTTGTTTTAGTTAGCTTATGTTTGAGGCTGTCAGTGAGAACTCAGCCAGCCAGGAGAAACAGCTGACTGATTGTTCTCCTGTGAAGTCTTACCTATAGCAAAAGGAGCAGATCAGAATGAGGCTACAGGGAAAGGAAAATACTTTTCGGGTGCTCTCTTCCCATCTATAATATGAGAGACTTTTTAGAACTTGATGGCAGATCATTTAAAAGCTAGTGGACTCTTGTTTGATCTAGATGTTTTAATTACTTTTGATGGGTGTAGCATGAGATATTAAGTTATGATTAAAGCAATTATACTCTACACAAAATAAATAGAAATGTTTTAATTTTAAAAAGTACTTCCATGGTGTTTTAGAGACAAAATGAAAATAATTTTTATAACCAAGTTGAATGAAAAAAGTATAGAGTTTTATAACAGATTTAATAGTTACTTACTGCTTTGTATGAGGGATTGATTAAGCCATGTCAAAAATCTGATCATGTCATAGTTTATTTCAGTGATGGCAAGCCTTTTAGAGATGAGTGCCCAAACAGTAATCCAAAACCCATTTATTTATTTATTGCAAAGTGCCAACACTGCAGTCAAACCTGAATACTGAGTTTTAGTTTAGAAAAAACATCCATTAACATCTTTTGTCTCAAAAGCAATACACAGGTCATTGATTTGCCACTACTGGGTTTTTGACATACTTTTTTGAAGTAAAATCCTTTTAGTGATATTTTCATAGAAATTGTTACTACTTTGATAAGTTTTTTTGCGTCTGTAAATCACAAATAATAGAAGCTTGTCTCAGGACAGAGATAATAAATATGATTAAGACATTGAGAAGAATTGGTATTTTCTGCAACGACATTCTGTTCCAATTTGCATTTTAGTGTTGAGAAATTTTCATTTTACTTTGTTGTAGTAGTATCAAGAACGTCATTTTCTAATATGAGCTAACCCTAAGGTACTAAATTACAGATCATTTTAGATACATGTTCCCAAATGTAATATTTATTAAAATGTTACAAAAGAATAAAGAACTAATGATAGAAACAGAGATATGGTACAACTATACAGACCTTCTTTTCATTTTTCATGCTACAGGACTGGCTGTATTTGTTTATTATTTGATTTTATAGAAGATCTAGGGCTTTGGAAATGTGTGGTTAGTTCCACTATATCCCATTAGAGGTCTCAGTGTTTGCTCGCGAGAAAAGGAAATGTTGGGAATGTGACTTGTGAAATTTGACATCCTAGGTTGCCCGTGTAATTATACTAGTTTTCAAATAGTATGGTAATAATTAATAGAACTTTTCTGGATGGTGATAATTAAACAATAATTGCAAGTTGTAGCAAATAGAATAATATTTTCCATGGAGTAGGAATTTAGTCAGTGGTTAAACTGATGAAAACGTTTTTCTCTTCATTTAGGAAATAGCACATAAACTTTAACCCTTGTTAGGAGGGAGGAGAATTGCTCTTCCAAAAGTATTTGTTTATAACTTTACCAAAGTTAACAGTATTTAACATTAAAAACCACCTGAATTACACTGTTCAAAGTCAAATAATTTTTCTTAACCAGTTGTATAAATTCTGAGGGTCACAGTGAACAAATTCAGCCAAACCCTTACTTATTTTGAAGTCTGCTATCATCAGTTTCTTAATTTGAGAAAGAGCCAGGGGGAAAAGTGAGCAGGGACAACTGCTGCTGAGATTTAGAGAGGTTTCAACTTCTCCAGTTGAACCGAACAGTAGCAGCTCATGCATGCTGAGTGCAGCTCACATGTATCCTAATTGAGTTCACTTTACTTATTAGTGACAAGTAGTGTTTTTGCTTCAACATAATGTGTACTTCTTTTATTTGAACGACTCAATTTGGAAGTATCGACTTAATTGTTTCTTAAACATACGTGTGTTGATGTTGTTTGTTTTTTAAAAAAGATTTCTCACAGTTGCAGATGGCTAGCTCATTTCCCAGTGCCTCTTGAAGATATTGTGTGCTGGTGGTGTCTCCCACCATTCAACCTGCTTGGGAGCATGGGATTGTCTGACTAGTGAGGGCCAGACCTGTTCAGGGGTGTTTTATAGTATACTGCACACACAGGCTTTGCAAAACTTTGTTTTTGTTTTAATCCAGAAGGCACAAATAAACTAACTTTTAAGTTAAATCTCATTCTAAAACCATCATATACATTTTTATTTGTTTGTTTTTTTGGTACCAGGTATCAAACTTGTGACCTCACACTTGCCAGGCAGCGCTTACACCACTGAGCTTAACCCCCAGCCCTTATTTGTTCTTTCTTTCCTGTATCACCCAGTATATTTCTTAATATTTCCTGTTTTAAAATCACTGTTTTATTACTTATTCATATCAGTCTTATTTGCATTTTATTAAAGCTTTATTGATACAAGGTTTATTTATCACTTCCTGTTTTATAAATGTGTGTGATATTTGAGTGTGCAAACTAGAAGCTCATAAAAGCTGTACGCATTTTTTAGTCAGTAAAACATAAGTAAGTGCTATTAATTGCTTTGCTACTCCTGAAGCATTAATGAAACTATATTTCTTAGTCCCTTTCTTGCAGGCACAGTGAATACATTTTTATGAATGATTTCTTCTAGTACATATATGCAGAAACACAAATGATCTTACTTTTTATTAATTTTAAATTAAAATAGTCATCTTTTAAAGACTATAATTGGATAATGTATAAAATATAGGAAAAAAATATTGGCTTGTTTCCTTAATCCTAATTACCACAAGTACTTACTTTAAATAATTACTTTTGTTTTATGTTTTGAATATGTGACCTTAATCACTATTAAAACAGGTTATATACATTGCTTCGGGGTGGACATTTCTTCAAGGATACACATTTATGTGTATTCTATTCAAATGTTACCCTTCTGCATTCTAATTCAGTCTACTAGAATTTTAAACTTTTGTAATCTGTGTTTAGAGACATGATAAAGTTACTGGGTTAGAAAAGCCTATTAAGTCATTTCAATTTTCAGAATTTTTTTGTAAACTTGATACTCTTAATTATTTTTGTTTTGGAAAAATGAAGAATTGACTAATTTTTATGCATTCTGACATTTTTAATGTCTGTGATATATTTCTTATCAGGGAACTAGATATTGTAACAAAACATAGTAATTATATTTTATAAATGGCATAGTGGCTAAATTATTAATGTGAGGCACTCTGTAATATGCATAGGTAGCAGTGTAAGTACAAATAAGTAATTACTCTAGATTCTGGCTTCATAAATTTGTTTAAATTATAACAAATTGTTTTTAAGTGTTAAAATATTTTCCTTTTTTAGTACATCATATGCGATTTTAGTTAGAAAATCAGTAAGAATTTAACCTTCAAAGCTGGATTATTTAAATATAAGCTTTTATTAAAGGAAAAAATTCTGACCTCTTGCAAAAGTGAGAATTTTTTCTGTAGATTGAAAGATAGAGGATAGTGTTAATTGGCTCTTATAAATTAGTAATATGAAAATGTTAATATGAGGCAAACATATTCAGAAGTAACCAATTTCCCTTAAATATTGACTGTGTTTTGCAGTGATCTCAGAGTGCAAAATGTGGTGGGACTATCTTGTCTTTTGTTCTTGTCTAGATAAATAGCTGTTCTTTGATATTTTCAGGGAGATAGTATATTGTTAACTTTAATAGCACTTCAGTTTTGATACCAGTTTTTCATTTCCCATTTGTATAGCAGAACCCTCTTGCAAAATAGAGAAAATCACTTAACAGTTTCATTTATATTTTTGTGACATTATTTAAAAATGTACATTACTAACCACTGCTTAGTAGAAAACATTAGAAAATTTAGTTCCTATTCTTAAAATGTCATATTCTACCCATAAAATAAGATACAGACAGAACATGGGCACATGATAGGATGCAAATACATGTAAAGGAATGTGGAAGAGTAACGTTAGAGTAAATGAATTCTAGAGATCTCAGGTTATTTTTTAGATGCTAAAACTCAGCTAGTTTAGTGGGAAAGATACAAGATGGTTGATCATTAGCAGATTGTCTTTTAGTCTAACAAACTTTAATAACCACTTGTTTCTGTGTATAAAATGAATTAGAGTTGAATTGATGTGAAAATTTGAAGATTTTCAAAATCTATAATTTTGGAGATTTAAAAAAATCTATTACATTGGTATACAATAACAACTCTCAGTATTTATAATTGAAAATACATACATCTCTACTCGTCAGAAACTTTAAAATGAAACTTGTTAGTAATAGCATATCTCTTCTTTAAACTAAAATTTTTCCAAGATATTGTTAATTTCTTGTTACCTGATTTTCTTTCGTGGTTATTTTTTTAAGAAATGAAAGTGGGAGTGGTTATTTATTTGTTTAACATTTATTTTTAAAGGAATCATCAGTTTGTAGCTTTGTCTTTTAATTTTCCCATTAAATACTAATTAGACTCGCTAGCATTTAATCTACAATCAAGTAAAAATGACAAACAATAAAATCTGAAATAATTAAACACTAACTAAATTTGGCTCTTTTGTGGATGCAGAAATTATTTAAATAAAATTATAGGACATTCAGTTTATATGAGCGCTTGAAGACTGTAGTGAGGGAATCTAACTTTTTTTAAAACACATTCTTTTGAGTGTGAAAAGATTAGGATCTTGTGTTAGAAAGCTTACTTTGAAATCCTTTTTACTGGTGAATCAGGAATAAAGACAGACCCTCACTGCTAGTTTTGAGTCAACAAAAAAAGTGTTGTGAAGATACCTTGGTTTATTTAGGAGCCCTGCAAGGCGGAAAAGCTTTGTAGCCTGCCCATGGTCATAGTCCTAAGGGTTTGGTGGCCATCTTTTCTGTACTCAACTGATGACTAAATGTCTCACTTTTTGTATCTTGGTTTTCTTTTCTCCAAAATGGGCCTCCATCTCTTTCATTATTTTCTTTTCTTTTTCTTTCTTCCTTTTTTCTTTCTTTCTGTTTTGGTTTTTGACAGGTTTACTTTACAACTTACAAATTATTTTCCTCAGCCATGTGAAGCTCATGTGAAAATTTAAAATTATATTGTAGAAAATCAAATCATGTCCATGCAAAAGTGCTAGCATGTTTCCTTACAAGGGGAATTCTGCTCATGGGAGTCTATGCTTCATCTTCCTCCTTGCTTACCTGTCTGGGTTTCCACCACTGGCATTGCCACCAGTTAACAGTGTTGTCTTTTCCTTGCCCACCTCTCTGATTTCTGTTTTCATATTGCCTATTTAAGAAAAACTCATGTGACGTGCTCCTCTCTGCCAGTATTCCATTTCTTGAGAGAAGTCTGGCAGATGTTCCTATCAGTTTGATATTTTAGAATGACTCAAAATATTAAAAGGCAAGTAAAATTGGTTGAGATTCAAAACGTTTTGAGGAGATGAATTAGAACAGTTGATAATGGGGAAAAGTTGGGTTAATAAGTACATTTAAAAATTTTTTCTAGATGATTCTGAGTAACTGGAAAAATTTAACTTTGAATTTCATGACTGTTCTGTTTTGTGATGCCAGGGGAACTTGGTTTCCTTAACTACAAGTACCTGTAGCACTAGTTAATAACAGCACCAATAATTAAGGGTAATCTGCTACTAATATGAAGTAAGTGGTAGGCTACTTGCTGTGCATGTATAACCTCCTCTAATCCTCACAGGAGTGCTGTTGTGTATTTACTAGCATCATTCTCAATTTGCAGAAGAGGTTCAGACATAAAGAATAAATTTAAATTATTTCCTAATGTCACATAAATAGAAAGAGACCTAATTCAAACACACCTGACTTAGAAACCTACTTTCTTACCCTCCTGGGTATCCATCCACCCTGTATGCATCCAGCAGAGGGCTAACTGGTAACATGAAAAGTACTTGAAAGCCAAACATATGGAGGCATTATACCAGGAACTTGAATATATAAGCCAGAGGGAAAATGGTGAAGAAAGATTAAGAAAAAGAAGGGATATACAGACATTCCTATAGATTTCTATTTGTAGATAATAAAATTTGATTTGTAAAGAGGCATTTAATTATAGTTACTTGTTTTTTTAGACAAAACCAGAATAAATCCAGTCAAAACAAAGCAGTGGAACTGGTGCAGAACTTCGAAGCAGGTTAACAGGAAAACAACAATGACCACCACAGTGTATCGTATCTTCCCAGTAGTTGTCTGTTACATCAGGTATAGCAAAATCAAACCAAAACAAAAAAGAATAAAACCAATCAAAACAGAATATTGAATAAAGCAAAACAATCAGAACAAAACAGTGAGAACAACATTGGACTTCAAAAGTAAGATAGAAAGAAATCTGCATATAGTCATCCTTGATCGCCAACCCCAGACCTGCAAAGTCAGCCAAGCAGTTACAAGCATTCAGTTACTTCTTGTAGGCTCACAGGAGGTGCTGTCTGACTTCTGTCTTCTTAGGCCTTGCATGGCTTGCTTGGCTTTCCCAGAAAGGCTGGCTTCTTGGTGGGCTCCTGCCAGTCTCAGCATGGCCATTTCTCAAGGGGCGCCAACTCAGTTATTTTAATAAGGATTTATAGGTTCCAAGATACTATTTGAATGTCATCAAAACTGTTTCTATATAAAAGTTCTAGTAGATTTTCAAAATACAAGTTGTTATGTTTGTTGACATTAAGATGATCTGTTTGTGCTGATTTGCCAGTTCATTTGTTCAACAGATATTTATTGAACACCTGTTATAAGCCAAACATGGTGTCAAGCACAGGAGATTGATCTAGACAGATAAAGCACAATTCCTATCTTAGTGATTTTATAACCTAATATGTAAGATAATCAAGGAAGAATTACGAGGATGACTAATCATACAATATTTTGCCAAAGGTAGATTGATTGTAGAGATCATGACTTGGCCTAATATTAGAGAAAACGAGACTTTTAAAAAATGTCTTGAATGCAGAATCATGATTCTCAGAATTTCTGTTGATTAGTCATGAGTGTATCACTGGAAATACCAGGAAAATCTTTTTTTAAAAATCAGTACCTTCATTTTTTCCTAGTGATTTACTATTCAGTTTGCAGGGAGGCCAGGCACCAGTATTTCTAAAAAGTGATCCAATTATTCTAATGTGCTTCCATTGTCGGGAACCACTTGGATATCATTTCAGACATCATTCTTAAAATGGTACTTTCTGAGAATAGTTTTTGATGTCTTTTACTGGGGAAGGGAAGATTTGGAATAAGTATAATGAAATCAAAATAAAGCACACACTTAAAATATAAAAGTACATCCTTCTACACTGATTTTACAACTTCCCTCAATAAGACTAATCACTGGGCTGGTAATGAAATTATTACAATGTCCCTTATATCTTATTTAAAAATAGTAAGTGTACAAAATGGTTCCTATGGGATTGATCTTAGAGTCCTATGTATAAATATTAACACTAGTGTTAATATAAGTAAGTAATACACTTACCTAATATAAGTAAGTTATACACTGTAGACGTAACAGACAATGATCTAAATTTGAGAAATGAGAATGGTAAATGGCTGAATTTCATGGGTTAATGACTAGATGAGAGCAAGTGAGTGACAGAGGGGAGATTTATAGATGAGAAAGGCTGAGTGAGGATTGTGACTTGTCAGTGAATGTGGGTTTCTAATTACTCCTTTTTTGTTACAAGGTGAACCACGTAATGTTTCATATTTTAACAAATCCTCTTCCTTGAAGAGGAAGAGGTTGTCATTTTTTTCCTGTTTTTCAAAGTAGAAGTTCAGAGTTCATCAGCTTACATGTAAATCATTGTTCAGCTTAGTGTACAAGAAACACGAAAAGATTTCCTATGCACCATCGAAAACATTTAGATATTAAGATATTAAGTACAAGACACATTTAGTGTCTAGTTCCTTTTATTTCACTTAGCTTGATTGTTATTGTTGAGGAAATTAGGATGCATACTGAGGAAATAACTTTCCCAAAAACAATGACTGGTTAAGAATAGAATGGAAAGGCTTTTGACACCTAGATAAGTGCTGTTTCCACAGTAACACACTGTATTACCCATTACTTTTCAAAGCTATGCTGTTCTTGAAATTTGAATTTTCTAGTATAGTTTTCTTTTATTTTCATATTGTAATTTATCTCCTGAAGGTCAAGTAACCTGGTTTGGTTATGAAAGTCCTCGTAGCTTCTGGGACTATATCAAAGTGGCTTGCCGGAAAGTTTCACAGAATTGTATCTGCAGCATTGAAAATATGGAAAATGTCAGTTCCTCTAGAGCTAAGGTAAGACTTTGGTAATATGCAGTGTGTGTAATCTAACTGTGAAGAGTTTCGGACTAAACAGAAAAGTTTGGAGCTCTGCAGTTAATGTTTATTTTCTTTCTTTGTTGAAATTAAGCACCTGACTAAATTTAACATCTCTTAGAGGCTTTTTTTCTTTTTTCTCTCTTTGTTTTTTCATTGCATGTAGTTATTTTAGAATGCTCTTAGTTGGGTATGATGGCACACACCTGTAATCCCAGCACTTTGGAGGCTGAGACAAGAGGATTGTGGAAAGTTCAAGGCCAGCCTGAGCTACAGAGCCAGACCCTGATTCAGAAATACAGAACAAAAAAAACCACCCCTCCCCCCCTTCAAAGAATGCTCTTGAGTCTTTACTGTTGCATTTTGAACTACCAGAGGGTATGAAAATACTAAAAATTTCATTTTAGGAAGCTCAAAGTATATTTTGTTTTAATTTATTGAATTATCTAAGCCAGTGACGCTCAATATGTACAAAAGTCAGATTTATTTAGAATGCCCATTAATGGTGCAGTAAACATTCACTTTATTAAAACACAACTCTTTAGTCTCTTCAAAACATCCTAACTGAAAAAATGGAAAACATGCATAAAACATTTTGAAAGCATATTAAAATTTGTGTTTGCCTCAAGAAAGACATTAGTGTGATTCTCTGGATTATATACTGAATTAGATGCTTTTTTTTTTTTCGTGTAATACTAGTCTTACTAGAAAGAAACTCACAAATTATAGTCTGTTAGGCTTAAGCATTTGGCAGACATTTTCTTGGGAAAAAACCTTTCTTCTTGAAGAAGTTACTTGAGGAAATAGGCAATAGCACCAATCATTGCCAAAATCAAAGCTTTAAGTAGAAGTTCGACTTTTTTCGTACAACTTCATGCTTGATAACTTGATGAATCTTGACAAAAGTTTTTCTGGTAACGTTGATTTCATATTAACAAATATATTTTTAATTATTTAATGAAATTATTAACACTTGGTAAACCTGCATATTTTTATTTTCCGAATGAGCATTTCATGGAGTTACAAAATCATACATGGGTAAAAGATTAATTCGTGGTGCAAGATAGACCAATAGATTTAATGCAATATGATATTAAAAGGTCATTGATTTGGTTGCATATTCCACTTTGCAGTTAACTTTTAAGAAATTACCTCTTGCTGAGTTTTGGTATAGAATCAAGGAAGAACATCCACAAGTACCTGAAAACCTACTTAAAGTCTCCCTTTCCTGCTATCTGTGTAAGATAAGATTTTCTTCATATACTTCAACTAAAACCACACATTATAACTGGTGGAATGCAGAAGCCAATATCTTGTTCTGTTTTATTATGCCAGACATTAAGGAGATTTGACAAAAATGTAAAACACAGACACTTTGCTCATTTTTTGTTTTAAAAAAGTCATTTTTCATAAAAAGTATTTAATGTTAATGTATAATGGGTTGCTTTCTAAATTGCCCAACATTTTAAAATTTTCTAGTCTTGTAATACCCTGAATATTGATAGATATAACTTGTGTAGAAGGTCTTTTAAGGTCCTCAATAATTGTTTTTAGATGATTAAAAAAGTTTGAGCTAAGCCATATCAGCTTTAGTTTAGGGATTTTATTTATGCTATTAGGTTGCCATAAATAGAAAATAAGGAGTGGAAATAGATATTTACAGTTTGAAGATAAAGACGTAATTCAGTTCATTATGTTAGAATTATAAAAGTATAATTCCATCTTGGATGAATTTGCATAAATTTCTTTTTCATGTTTCCCTTTAAGAATCTTGATTTTTTTTTAGTTTAAGATTAAAAGACTACTTGTGATTTGAATGAATCAGATTTATAAAAATAAACATTTATGGTGCATAAGTTTTTTTTATTTTCAGATACAAAGTAAGAAACAAAAAAATAGACATGTGCATACACCAAGTGCATTTCTTCAACAAAGGAAAGCATTTACTTATAGAACTAGTGTGTCCCCAACCTTCAGGTGACTGCGGAGATAATAAAATTAGAAATGCAGCATCTGTACCTGAATGGACTAAAGAAACATAAACCCTACCTACCCAACACCCTTAATGAAGCTTTTGGGACCAGTTCCAGCACAGCAGGATGCCCCCCTGGCAGAGTTTATGTTTATTCTTGACAAATCTTGTGATGAGCATCAAAACACCATAGAAAAATCATGTTCAGATCCTGCATATATAACTTTCTTTGCTCAAGCCTCAAACAGATTCCAGTTAGTAGAAAAAGAGATCTTTGATTTGCCTCGTTGTGCTGAGAGAAGTGTAAAGGCAAGATCGACTCAATCATAAATGCCGAGTATCAAGACTGAAGGTTCAAACAAATATGTAAGATGACGGGTTTATTGCACCTTGAACTGCAATGTCAAATGACTACTAACATGTGTTGCACTTTGTCTATCTTGACATATGTGAAAAATGTATCAGAGCTAAAGCACCAACTTGCTTGATAAAAAATATACAACTCTGTACTTGGGGCCAAAATAGCTTTACTTTTTAATCCTATACAAGGGGCCAGATTTAGTCTGATTATACTTTTAGAGTTAAGCATACAACAGTTTAAACAGTGGAAGATATAGATGTACTTTGGACCAGTTATGGAGTAATGACCAATTTGATATAAAAATTATTTTAATTTTTTTCTTTTAGTATTGTGGATCAAACCCAGGGCCTGATGCATGCTAAGTAAGAGCTCTGTCAGTGAGCTACAACCCCACCCCATTCATTAAATTTAGGAGAGCTGATTCTGAATTGTCCATGTCCCAATACCACTGTGCCACAATTCAGTACTCATACAGTATTGTAGAAACTTGTCACTATGGGAGATCTGGTACTTAATTTCCTAGTTTAAAATAAAAAGTACATCATTCTATTTCTTTGCCTGACCTGTGGCAAGTTGAGCCCAATTCCCAATATCTAAATGTAGCTTGACAATGGGATACAATGTTTAAACTGAAGTTTATATCTACAGTCTTTACATCTCAGGTTATATTTACAGTATTTATTTCCATAATGTACAAAGATTCTGAAACATGAAATTTTTGAGGCATAAACGTACATTGGTTTCAGACTAGATTCACAACCCTTAGAGAACTGGCTTCAAAAAACACCAACTTTACTTTTCTGAATCTTCATTCAGTGGGATTTTCTTCATCTGTTCTCATACTAATTATTTATAATTCTATGTAATATAATTATTATATGGTTGTATGGTCTTTGATACAAACTACTCATAATTGACCAGTTACTACTGTTACTGAATTTGCACATATTTGCACTGGGTTTTCTTAGTATTCTACCTAATTTCAAATTCAAGAAGTCAGTCTGTCTGTCTCTCTCTCTCTTTTCAAAGTATATGCACTGTGTTGTTCTTGAGTTCTTCCCTTCTAGCGTACTTTTTGCATGGTTTTCACTCCTTTCATTTTTAAGGTAAGGTGCTTGTTTTTAGGTAAGTTTGGCTTTCCTAGTTCGTGGTTGTGATATACATTTCCTTTATTATTTAGTTGACATTAACAGAACAGTTTCTGAAGAGTAGTTATTAATCATTCATTTACCTATGCATTCTTCCATTCAGTAAATTTTATTGAGCACATAAACCAGGTCAGATCTGAATGTCGTCCTTAATGCATTCTCATGACATATATCTTAGTCCTGCTCTTCCTACAGTTGTTTTGTTCTGTCTTTGGTCTCATTGCTTACTTTGTGCTTTGTTCAGTAGCTCACCTTGTCACTACTTGATCTCAAAGACAGGTTAGCCACTGACAGAGACAGAGGTAGAGGGATATTGATCACATATGCACCAGATTTATCAACTACTAAAACTTTACAATAAGCTAGCATTGAGAAGGAACCATTTCAATTACTGTTTTCTATTATTGAACTACAGATCACTTTTGCCTCTCTTAATATCATCTACTTGATGTTTTCTAGACCCAGTTTTTATGTGTTGGTAAAAAACCTGATATATGTCTAAAAATTTTGAGAAGTTTAAAAATAATTTCCCAGGCAGAAAATAGAGTCTTATTCTGCCCATTGCTTTTTTTTCATGTAAAATGCTAGATTCAGACTAATCTTCCTAATACATTTCTATTATTATATCACTTTTCTGTCCTTGGCACCAGTAGTTTCAATACTTAGTTAGCTATTAGCAAGTTACTTATTGCCTCTGTTTTATCAATTTCTTTAACAAGTATATATTGAATGCCTGTTACATGACTGTTACACTGGGAATATGATGGTAGGTGAAAAATATGGCAGAGAGCAAATGCTACGTACATTACAATACAACAAATATTTATACGCACACATGATATAATGTCAGAATCTGTGAAAAGAAACCAAAGAAAAGCTTAAAAAACCATCAGAGTCATAGGAGGGCACATTTTTCTTAGAGTGGTTAGCGAAGGCCTCAGAGGAAATAACATTTGATTCAAGACTTGAATTATAGAAAAAAATGTGATATGCAATTATTGGGTAGAGTAAATGAGATAATGAATAAAATACATAGTTATGATTAAGAGTTTGGACGTTATTCTCAGTGCAGTGGGGGGGATATTCAAGAGAGTTTTTTTATTTAGAATAGTAGAGTAATAAAATTTACACTTTTAGAAGCTTCACTCAGTGCCATGTGGAACATGCACAAAGGGAGAGCTGGAAGCAGAGAATTTAGTGAAAAGGATATAATTGGAATCTAAAACAGAGATGCTTCTAGAGGTGAGGAAATAATGTTTCTGGTTCTAGTGACAGCAAAATAGCTTGTGTCAGAGGAACTGTTCTGTAAGAGTGATTGTAAAGGTTGAATGAAATACCCAATGCTACAAATTTAAGGCATAAGAGAAGAATCAAGTCATGAGACCTTGAGTAGCCACTGTCCTGAGGGAAAGATTACATGAGCTGAACCCCACGTTCACACTGGCCTGACCCTAGGTCCCCTGTGTTCATGTCATAGGTATGGAGGTGAAGCACAGAGTAATGGAGGTAGGTGTTGGTTGTTTTTTATTTCTCTGGGCTACAGAAATATAAGTTGGAACATGGAATGGCCAAGAATCAGGCTTTAGAGAAAAGATTTCCAAACAAACATGTCTGAAAATGTGCGTGCACTTTTACTACGAGGTAGTCCCAACTGAGCTGAAACCAGCAGGTAAAATGTAAAACAGCTAACCAAAGATTTCACAGTCTTGTTCTGGGATGATAGAGGTCAGAGTATAATGACAAACAGCACTTAGGGTCCTATCAACATTCCAGGCTTTCAATGGAGGCCCCAGAAAGGTTTCACTTGGAATAAAATAATTCTGAAGATCATCCCTAAAAGGGCCTTAGAAGCCATGCCCTAAATGACTCAAGACAGTTCTCTAGTACTTTGTATGCTTGCCACAAGAAAATAAATTTACTCTAGTGAAAAATAGTATTGAAATCCTAACACTTTTTAAACACTCCAAACTCAACAGTGCATTAAAGAAGATCAAATGACTGAAACCAAGAAAAAAGGCCAGTTGAAGCAGACCTATAAGTAGTAAAGATTATACACTTTTAAGTAATTAAATTAATAATAAATAAATATGAATACTATTAGAAAACTGGATTTTTTTAAAGCACTCATTGCAAGAGGCTCATTCTTATCAAACACTTATACAAAGGAAGACTTACACAAAAATCCATTCATTTCAACAAATTTCAGAGAATCATGTAAAGTATGTTCTCTATAACCACAGTGAAGTGAAGCTAGAATTAATAGGAAAAATAATGAGAAAATGTTTTTTATTGGTGAAATTGAAAGAACTTATAAACTCATGTATGAAAAAGCAAATTATAAAATGAAAATATATTTGAAAAGTACAGATAATGAAATGCAGCACATAAGTTGCACTTAGAGGAAAATATACTTTTTGTGTGTTTTTATAAAAAGAGTAGAGACTGGAAATCAGTGAAAAACGTCGCTTACAAAAATGTCACATGGAAAAGAGGGCATCTATATAGGTTGATACCTGCTGATAGTAATACATCTACAACTAATAGCCTTCCCTCGTGAGCTCATTTTTTTATTGAGTTGTGTTTTTATCACAGATTTTAAAGACATTTTTTGTATTTGATGGATGAGAGTCTGTTGTTAGATACATTTATCATGCAAATTTCTTTTATCCACAGTTTGTCTTTTCATTCTCTGAAATAATAATTCATCCCCTAAAAGAAGAAGGTAGAGTATATGGATATTAATGCAATTAGATTGGTCAGAGTTGTGAGAAAATAAGCTGCTCTCTTTAAATTGTCTCTTTTTAGTGAATTCAAGGATAGCTGGAACTGCACAGCAAGATCCTATCTCAAAAAAAGGAAAAAAGAAAAGAATTGTGTTCTTTCTTTTTTCTTCATATAGTAAACCTCAGATAGTATTGTAACCTAATACACAATTTTTGGGAGGATTAACTATTTTAATGTGTATAAAGCTCTTAAAACAGAACCCATTACATATTGTATTCTTAAGAAGTATTGACTAGTTTTAGTACTGTTTTCAAAAATCTTTATTGATTCACCATTAATTCATTAATGCAGCTCCAGCTTTTCTACTTCTTGACTCCAACAACCTTTATGTCTGCTTATCTTATGTTCTAGTAAAAGTTCTTTTGTTGAAAAGAAATAATTGGCACATTTTCTTAATAGAGAATTCCATACACATCAAGGACAGGAAACCAAGTGCAGCTAGTTCGGTGTGGATTGAAATTAATAAATTAGGAAGCAGGAATTTCCTATATTTCTTATCAACAACAGCACAATCTCCTGTGCCTAATTTTCTCAAGGTAGCAGCTTTCCTTGCTTCTGTGTTGGTGACATTGTGACCTTTTGATGCGAGACATCACTTCTAGTTTCTGTGTTTTTAGAGGAAGTTTCAAGAGAGAATCTTGAACTACTGGCAAGCTCATGGCTTGCCTCTTCCTTCCTCTGTTCCAAGCAGCCACAGCTTATTTTAAGTTCTCCTAGGCTTACCCAGAAGGGACAATGGACTGAGCGCAGGGAACGATGAAAGACAATTGTAGGCCAACTTACTGACCTGTCAACGACATCTGTATTATTGCTGCTTTCAGCCTGTTTTTTTTTTTTATTGGTACCGGGGATCAAACTCACGACTGCCTGCTTGCAAGGCAGGTACGTATGCCGCTGAGCTAAATCCCCAGCCCCAACCTGACTAGTTTTATCATTGCCTAGACTGACTCCTTTTTGATTTCTCTACCCAACAGTTTGGGAGATGCACTAGACTTGTAGACATTTTCATGGGTTACTTCCCCTTACTGGTCCTTGTCTATCATACATATTGGTTAGTATCACCTTTGTTCCCCACTACCACTGCCAGGCTTCAAGGCTCTATCTGTTCAGTGTTCATGAATTTTCTGGAAATTTGTGAAAGCATTAAGTAAAAATGCAGATGACTGAATATTAAAATTATCTACAAATATGATCTTATTTCATTCTAAATAGCCTATCAGAAATATTCAGAAGTACTTTTAAAAAGGCCAATTAATCTCAACTATTGAGAAATACTAATTTTTTTTCAGTACAGTGAAATTGTATGTAGGTAAGAGTTTGTTTCTGTGATTCTGACTCAGATATACTAACTTTTGGGGGTTCAGTCTATTTTTGGTGCTAAGAATTGAACTCCTGCTAGGTAAGTGCCCCTACCCCTGAGCTACCTGCAAAGTTTTTATTTTTTTAAGTTTCAATATTTGATAATAGTTTTTAGAATTCTCAAGTTTTTAGAATTCTCATGAGCTCCAGATTGAGAAGCTCATGACTTAGGTGCATGATTCATTCTGCAGTTTGGAAGTTCACTGTTGAGTGAAAGCTGCTTCTGGAAGGATAGGATGGGAAATCTGAAGTGTGTCACAGTGATTAGTATTGAGAGAAGACCCTGTTCCTCCTGTTTTATAAGGAGACTTATTATAAAGTAAAATGCTGACTTGAGGATTGAAGTAGTTTTATCTCATGATTATGTTATATATTCAAAAGAAGTCTGTAATATAAGTAAGTCAGTGTTAACATTTTGCCCTGTCAGGGGATAGAAAGTTAATTTGATATATTATACCCTATGCCTTCTGAGAAACAAAATACACACTCTGCTTATTCAAAATTTGCCACTTTTATCTACTTGAATATTTTTGTTAGTCTTTACTAAATGTATATTTCTTTTTTATTTGAGAAAAAAAGACAGGAAAAAACAGCAAAGGAGACAAACAACAACAAATCCAAAATAATAACAATATAGGCTTTCAAAACAGATGATAGGAATTTAACAATGGTTGTTATTAAATGTATATTTCTAATGAATTTTTATCTATATGTTAAAATGCCTTTGTTTTCAGTAACATAGTAGTCAAAATTATTTTTAATTTTTTTCATAATTTTTTCTTCTTTCTTTTAGGGTAGAGCCTGGATCAGAGTGGCACTCATGGAGAAACACTTATCTGAATACATTTCTACAGCTCTGAGAGACTTCAAAACAACCAGGTTTAAAAGTCTTTAATTTTCTAATAATTTATTTGAAAGAATCACCTAATGAATTAAAAATCATAATAGAATGCAATTATTTAGTTTCTAAGGCCTTCAATTATCTTATTTCCTCCATTTTTTTACTGCTCAGATAAGCTCAGTATCGCCTCAGGAAAATGTAATTTGTCAGCTAAAAATATATTTAGCTGTGTTTATGTAAAATATACATATCATACCTGGAATATCCTTTTTTGAATCATTTCTCATTCTCATTCTTTCAATAGTTGAATCTTCATTCTCTCTATAGACTTTTTCTTGACCAACTGGAAGAATGATCTGTGAATTTTTTATAGATTCTTTTCTCATTTTGTGCTACAATTTTTCCTTATTTCTTTGTTTGTAAAGAATATAATCAAGTCATTTACTTTTTTGTTGGTATGGTACTGGGGATGGAAACTAGAGCCTTTGTACCAAGCTACATTCCAGCCCTTTTTATGTTTTATTTTGAAATAGACTCTTGCTAAATTGCCCAGACTGGCATCTATGTACCTCTCTGATTCATTCATGTATATGTAATTGCTTCACTATGTTTTTAGGGCAGCCTATACCAATGATTTTTTTCATGTCGTATAGATTTAAGGGATAATATACTGAGACCATAAAAACCAAGACATTACTAATTTTTATGATGATAAAAAATAAGGTTCATTCAGGACAATTAGTCCTATTTAGTTCTGTCTAGTTGATCTATATTCGTTGTTGAAGAAACCACATTTCTTCATGCATGAAAATATGTAATAATTTCATTATCTTAGACATGTACTGTCGGATGCCATTAACTATGAGCCATAAAATTCCAAATTTAGTTCTTCAGTTGCTGTATCACATTTCAGGTGCTCGGTAGCCACATGTGGTCAATAGGTAGCATATATATATATATATATATATATATATATATGCATTAAATAGATTAAATAGATACCAGCCTGGGCAATTGAGAAAGAGTCTGTTGCAAAATAAAACAACAGGGGCTGGGATATAGCTCAGTGCAAAGGCTCTAGGTTCCGTCCCTAGTACCATACCAACAAAAAAGTAAGTGATTCAATTATATTCTTTACAAACAAAGAAATGAGAAAATACATTTTCTTCTTCACAGAAAGATCTATAGGCAGCACTGCCCTAGATGCTTGTAAATTATCATACTTATTTCTACTTTATTAGTCATATTTCTGAAAAAGAAGACTAAACAGTGACAACTGTTTTAATAGAGAAAATTAAGCTATAAGAATTAGTATTTTTGCAGTCTCAATTTTCATGTCCTGGTACTTTTTTTTAATATTCTAGATTTTTAGAAAATCTAGGCAGAGTATTATAACATGATCTTTTAGCTAACTAGCTGGTACAAATTATAGTATTTTAATTAGATGCCTTCTATCTTGTAGGTAACAAAATAACAATTTGCAAGACACAAAGAAAAATGATCATAATTATAAATTTGTTCACAATAGAAATACTTTTCACTAAAAAATTTGCATAACTCATATATATATATATGTATAGATGGCATAATTTTCTAACAGAATGATGTTTAGGGTATTTCTAAAGATGAGTACATTTCTGCATTTATTATTTCTAGTTAAATGAGTTTAATTATAAAAAATAAACAGAGGATACTAAAGCTTTGAAAATAAAAATAGAGCATAATAATAGATTCTAGTAGGTGAACCTAACAATTACTGAAATCAAATTAATGAAAATCAAATTAATTAATTTATTACTGCATACTTTTAAATTAATGAAATCAAAACTAAGTTTATGCAATTATTTCTTACTGCATCTTTTCTAAACAAATTAAAATGTTAATAATCTGTACACAGTTTTAACCTTTTTTCTTACTCGAAATTATTGGGTAGGGTATAATAATTCTTGAATAGATTGTTTTTAGAACAAATTATTTAAATGTTTAAAGCAAAATGTTTGTTGCCTTGCTCATAGGTGTAAGCCATGCTTTTTGATAAAGGAAATGATTTAGCTTTTAAAAGTCTATGAAATAAAAATATTCTTGTAATAATAATAATAATATACTCTAAACAGAAATGGTCTTAGGACATATGTGCAGATACATATACACACACCTACACACACATTTATGTGAATAACAGTGATTACATAAGAGCATAATGGCTTTGTAATTCTCAAGAATAGAAGTAAGTAGAGAATTATTTCAGAATTCTCATGTTAGAAATAAACATGTTAAAAAATAAGAATTTGCCTTTTACTGAAATAATCAAAGAAATTTTCATTTATGAATAAATTTGAGTACAAATCTCTAAGTAAATACATTTGGAAGATTAAATTTGTGAAATATAAGCAAAGTATTGGAACGTATAATTATACTTTACCTTTTATATGGGTGCTTCCTGAGACAGATGCTTCTAATGGAATGAGAAGTTGTCTCTAATCCTTTAGGAAACTTGAGAGTATCTAAATCAACTGGATTTCTTCATGCTGTGTCTGACTTGACAAAGAGTAATGATATCCTTTAAAATAGTTACAGAAGTATTTATTGCCAGGATAGGAGAAAGAGCTGCATGAGCTAAAGCAGGCAACTTTAAAGACAATAAGCAATGTAAGTCCAAGGATGAGTCTGGGAGGAGGGAGAAGAGGTGGAGTGGAAATGCAGGTTTTCTTACAATATATGACAAACAGTAAGCATTAAGGGGATTAATGCAGTCTTTTTGCTAAGGTAGAAAATGTCCTAGAGAGCAACTGAAGAAAAAAAAAAACCTACGTAGAAGAGTTTTATGGTTAAGAGATTGGATATTATTGGGAAGTAGATTACTAGAATTGGGAAGTTAGAAGAGTGAAGATTAGAATCTCAATTTTAAAAAGAAAAGAAAAAGTAAGTGGAGAATTGCTTTGGGTTGTTCCTGGGGAGATCTGCATGTGAGAATAACGTAAGAATTGAGTAATTTGCTCAAAATTTTAATTTCTTTATAACACAGAGTGAAAAATAATTAGAATTAGAAAAGTTAAAATAAAAAATTACAAGCATAATATTAGAAACAATATTCAAAATATTTTGATAAGAATTTGAAGTAACGGGTAGGGAAAATATAAACATAAAATTAGTTTTAGGAATTCTACATATTAATTTACAGTTACGGTACAGAATTAATTTTTAAGAACAGAGTTGCATTCTGAAAAACTGTTAACTTCCATAGTATTTTAAATGAAAGAGTAAAGTATGAAATAAAACTTTGTAAATTACTGAGCTTTATAAGTTAGCTGAGCTGAATATGATATGAGTTGGTAAACACTTTTCTCCATTTTAGAAAAGTAAGTAGACAAGTATGTAAAATACCAAAATATTTAAAGAGTCAAAAATTTTGGAATGTGAATATGCTTAAAGGTTTTATATTAATGTAATCCAAGGATTTGCTTTCCACAGTTTCAGGTGCCCACTATCTGAAAATACTGAATGAAAAATTTTGAAAAGTAAATAAGGGGTTTTTTTTTGTTTGTTTTTTAGTAAATAAGTTTTAAGGAACTTTCATTATGGTCTGTTGGTAATTGATTTATTTATTTATTTTTAATAATTAATATTTTATTGTTGATTTCTTACTGTCTATAAGTTAACCTTTATCATAAGTATCTGTAGGAAATACAGAATGTATACATTTGTTTCTTGGCTTATCATGAGGGTTATATCCCAATAAACCTGTGATGACTTGAAAATGTTGTAAGTCACAAATACATATAATACATCTAACCAGCAAACACTGTAACTTAGCCTAGCTTACCTTAACATTCTTAGAACACTAGCCTTTTACTTGGATAAAATCCTTTAACACAAAGTGTTTTATAGTAGTAGTCATATGACTGCATGACTAACTAGGAGCTGCCTGGCATCACATAGACGTGTTCTGCATATTGTGAGCTTAGGAATTCAAGACGTGACGTAAATGGCTGCTGAATGCATGTTGCTTTCTCAGCATCACTACCTACAAAAAATTAGAAGTTTAACGAATCCTTCCTAAGAGGCTGTCTGTATAAAGTTTACTATTATTACTCATTTTCATGTATCTGCTGAGGGTCTTGGAACATATTCCTCATAAATAACAGGAGCTACTGTGTTCATGTGAAAAAAATAAACATTATTTAAAGTTGTTGTATAGTCTGTTTTCTCACAGCCTATTCAAAAACCTCAAATGGATTAGGCTTATATGTAAGATGCTTAGAAGACAACATAGATGTAAATTTTTATTTTGATTGGAAAATAGTTTCCTATGATAGCAAATGTACAAAGAACAAAAGAAAAATAGATAAATTGGGCATAATTAAAATTTTAAACTGTGCTTCCAAGGACACCAACAAGAAAGGAAATGGGTGACACACAGAATGAGAGAAAATTTTAGGGAACCATATATCTGATATCTAGAAGATATCTAGACTGTGTATAAAGAAACTTTGCAACTAATTAATAAAAAGACAACCTATTTTAAATGCAAAGCATTTCTCCAACAAAGGCTTACAAATGACTAATCAACACTAAAATGAATTCCAACATTTAGCCTTCAAGGAAACACAAATAAAAGCCACTGTGAAATGTTGTATATAATCTAAGCTGGCCATACTCAAAAGATATAATAACAAATGTTGATAAGGATTTGGAAACATTGGACCCCTCACACACTGCTGGTGGCCATAAGGGTGAGTTACTGTAGCTACTTTGAAAAACACTTTGACAGTTTCTCTGAAAGTTAATTGTGACCAACATATAACTCTTAGGTGTAGATATCTATGTGTCTCTTTGTGTATATATGTATCTCCAAGAGAATTGGAAACATAGGGACAAAAAATATGCTGGGCATGGTGGAGCACACCCACAATCCCAGCACTCAGGAGCTGAGGCAGGAGGATTGCCACAAGCTAAATGCCAGCCTAAACTACGTGATAAAACCCTGTCTCAAAGAAGCAAATATATATCTGTTTGCAACAGCATCACTCAAAATGGCACCAAAGAAGGAACAATACAAATTTCCTGATTAAATGAATAAGTAAAATATAGTATATTCATTTAATAGAATATCATTTAGCCCTAAATGAATGGAGTACTGATACATGCTTACCATAGATGAATCTTAAAAACATCCCAAGTCAAAGAAATCAGTCACAAAAGACCATACAGTATAAAAATTTCATTTATTCTATATTATAGAATATCCAAAATGAACAAGTCCACAGAGACATAAGTGAGGTGAACAGTTTTGTAGCCTGGGACTGAGAGAGCAGATGGAGGGAGACAAGGAGTAAGTGCTGACGCGGACATGGCTTCCTTCTGAGGGGATGAAGGGTGTTAAGCTTGACTGAGTGATGACGGCACGCTCTGCAGGCAGTAGATGTGGTTGAAGTGTACTTTGAATGCAGTTTAAATCGAAAAGTTGTATGATTTGTGCACTAAGCTGCTTTAAATATGTTGAGGCTTTTTGAAGTTTTATGTGGATTATCAAAAGATAAGTAATACAGGTTTTATAACAGGGTGGAAAAATAAATTACACTATTGTACAAAGAAAACATAAGATCTCAGTAGACTGTCTCTAGAATAGTTTATTTTTAAACATTTATTGTCATCTTGTCAAGAAAAGTGTTTTATTTATTAGGTATCTGAAACTTCTTTTAGTAAGCCTTGCTTTCAAACTTGTTTTAAAATTTGCACCCAAGCAATAATTTCACATATTCCTGGAAACAAGTAAAAAAAAAAAAAAAAGCTTCAGGATATATTTGGCATTTTTCTACAGTAAAAATAATAATAATCTTCCAGCTCTTCCATGTAGATGTAGGATCTAAGAGAAGTAATTATTCTAAGTGTGTTTTAAAAATTGCTATTTAAAGAGAACTGGGAATTTCCATTGTTAGTACAAAGACTTCCTTTAATATTTTGTTCTCTGTTATTTTGCTTAGCCTACCTCTGTCATCACTCCTTGCCTGTGGCCCAATGATAATTTTCTGTCTCCTTCTTAGGAATACCCCATATCCTTGCAGGAAGCAGTTTCTGTGCAAGTTTTCTTTTAAAGTAAAATAATATCCAAATAATGAAATATAGCCAGTTGCTTTCTGTTAATGATCTAATTAATAGTACAGTTTTCATGAGAAAATACACAAGAACATTCAGACTGGCTTAATGTCTTACCAGAAGACATTCACAATTTTTAATTCACAAAAACATATTTCATGAAGTGATACCGTCTCACATTCTAGCATTATTTTCTCATTTAATGTTTAGTATTTAAATTGACATTGTATAGAAGTCTTGTGTACCACATACTGTTTTGAAATATGTACACATTATGGAAAGGCTAATAGAGCTAACGTGTAGTGCCTCCCACACTGATGTTTATGGTGAGAACATTTGAAATCTCTCAGCAGTTTTCAAGAATACAGTATAATAAGTATAGCCACTCTCGTGCACAGTTGATATCTTAAACTTAGTAAATGCTATCTTCTTTTACTGACATTTCCTTTAAACCCACCTGTTGCCCAGCTTCTGGTAATCATCATTCTACTCTCTATTGCTATGAGTTCAACATTTCTAGATTTCACATATAAATGAAAGCACAGCATTATTTTTAGAATCTGATATCAAGGTTATATAATAGTTATATCATATCAAAGTAGAGATGGATCCTGGAGCTTTCAGGGTAATTCCTTTTACTTTTGGGGAATACAGTAAGTATTCATAGTGGAAGACAAACATTAAAACAAATGGAAGTTGAAAGATATTTCTTATCACTTTTATTAAATCTTCCAAGAAGAGTTTTGTTTACTTAAAATGATAAATTCCCACTTAATATCTGTTCTGAAATATATTTAATAGATTTGTTTATATTAGATACTTGAGTTTAAATTTCATCTTCAATACTGTCTATATTTGTTTTCTTTATATAGAAAATACAAAGAATTCAAAAATCTAGGGGTGAATAATCATGTTCATTACTGAAAATTTTTAAAATCTGACATTTTCTTTTAATCTTTTTAATGAACACATTCTTGAAATAATGATTACATTGCTGTTTCTTTCATTATACATCCTGTTTTTAAATTTCATTTCACATTATAATAACAAGCATGTTCTTGTA
Source organism: Cavia porcellus (assembly GCF_034190915.1). NCBI lineage: Eukaryota > Metazoa > Chordata > Mammalia > Rodentia > Caviidae > Cavia > Cavia porcellus. The sequence continues at coordinate 69,586,744 of NW_026947485.1, read as the reverse complement.
TAACACTTTCACGAACATTCTAGTGGACATTCAGTATGGACTTCCTTTTCCAGTTGCATATTTGACTATATTGTTACTAATCACTGTGATTAGTAACCCTGAAAAATATGTGAAATTATGTGCTCTGGTGGCACACACATGTAATCCTAGCGCTCAAGAGGCAAGAGGATTGCTATGAGTTTGAGGCCAGTTTGGACTACATAGTGAGCTCAAGACTAGCCTGAACTACATGATGAGACCGGTGTAATCATGATGATGATGATGTGCTCAAAGGTTTTTCACTCTGTTGAATCATTTCCCCGCATAAATCTCACAAACGGCGTCATAATGTTAAATGGTGTGCTTTAAAATTTTTGACACATGTTTTCAAATAGCTGTCTAAAATTATACTATTATTTTTAAATTGTACCCAAACTTTTAGAATATCTATTTTGCAACATCCAAACGTGTGAGTTTTCATGGTATTATAGAAGTCTTACATAACTTGCCCAATTATTTAAAAATCAACTGCAGAAAATGAATATTTTGATGTGTGTCATCCAATAAAGATAATTTCACAAGATTATTCATGTTTGGGGCTGGGAATTTAGCTCAGCAGCATAAGCGCCTGCCTTGCAAGCAGGCAGTCGTGAGTTCGATCCCTGGTACCGATAAAAATAAAAAAGACCAAAAAAAAAAAAAGATTATTCATGTTTTCTTAGATGCATGTGTATGGAGTATTTGTTAGCTGAATAAGTCATAAATTTTTCTTGAGAAATCTGTAATTTATGTATAGGCCAAAGTGGAAGCATGTTCACAATGAGAGGAAGCTACACTGTCTCACTTCAGGTCTTGACCAGTAGAAAGATTAAACTAGTAAATTATTTTTCTTCTTTAAGCCTCAGATTTTTTCATATATAAAATAGCAATAATGTAAATTTCATGGGCTTCTGGGTTTTAAATTTGGTAATTCATTACATTAGAAATATTATACTGTGTTGCTTAAATTGTTCTGATCTGCTTTGTTGTGTCCTTTTATCTTAAACCTCTTTAAAATAAAAAAATTTAAAAAATATTTATCCAATTTCTTTTACAAGGTTACAGAATGTAAAATCAATGACAGGATGATGTAATGAAATAATTTTGTAATGTTGCATAAAATAAAAATCCACAATGATTTTCAGGTTCAAATTCATAAACATCAACTGGCAGTTTAGTACATACCAATCCTACCTGGTAGCTCTGCTTTTCTATTCCCCCACAGTGAATATATATTGTTCCCTTTCTCAGTACATCTCTTGATAGCTCCCTCCCATTTCCTTGCCTCATGTTCCAGTTAGAAAGTTGAACCCATCATAAATAAAGGAGTTGAACCAGTCCCCCAACACATGTCTATCATGTTCTCTGTTTCTTCTGATGGACTGTCTCTTGTATCAGAGACCATATGGCATGTGGAAAACCAAACATGAATAATCACCTCTCTTTCCTCATCCTCAGCCTGCCTACTGTTGGATCATTCCTGCTGATCTAAAATACATACTGGTAACGCCTATCTTAAACAGAAAATATTCCCCCATGTACCCACATATTACTGCCAGTTCCCCTATTCTGCTTGAGTGCTCATACACAGTTTGCATTTCTTCATTAAAATTTTAAAAATTTTTATTTGTACATCTTTACAGTACCCAATAATTACATTCATTGTAGGAAATTTGTAGGTGAACATAACACACCTCAGTTCTTTTTTTCCTCTTCCCTTCTACCCTCTTTTTGGCCAGCATCATACTCATTTATCTATCTTACAAATCCTTGTAAAGTTATACACATAGATTAACAACCAGACTAATAGACCAAAAATGTATAAAACACATAAGACAATTACACTAAACCTGAGTACATATTCAGATACATTTTCATGTTGGATTTTGATAACTTTTTTCTCTAGCTTCTCATATTGTCTTTCTTTGTACTTTATATAACATTTCTTATATAAGAGAGACCATGTGATATTTAAGTTTCTATGTTTGACATACATTTAACACTATGGTCTCACAACGCTTTAATTTTTCTACAAATGGCTTCTTTATCCTTCTGAATGGTAGACTATTACTCCATTGTGTATAAATACCACATTTTCTGTATCTTTTGATGGCCATACGAGTTGCTTCCGAGATCTGGCTATTATCAGTCGTGTTGCTTTAAGAATAGGTATGCCTACATCACTGTTGTATGACTCTCTGGGGAAGATATCCAGAAGGTGAGTAACTAGGTCAAATGGAAGTTCTGTTTTTAGTTTCTTGACAGAGCTCCGTACTAGTTTCCAGCTGGCTCCAAGGCAAAGTGGTATGGCACAGAGGCATCAGTTTAAGAGGGCAAAAGACAGCACAGCACAATCAACAACAAGCTGACATTTCAACAATGAAGATTTCCTTTTCCCCACAACCTTACCAACATTTGTTATTAGTTGAGTTCTTGATAATAACCATTCTTTCTGGAGTGATACAAAATCTGAGTGTTGTTTTAATTTCATTTCTTGAAAGGCCAGTAATATTGGCCATTTTTACAAGTATTGTAGGCCACTTTTATTTCTTCTTTAGAGAAGTGTTTATTCATGTTAGATGCTCATTTTTTAATTGGATCTTTAAGTTCGAGGGGTCTATTTTTTTTTTACTTCTTTAATATTCTAGATCAGTATTAGTCCTTTGTCTGAAAAATAGCTGTTAAAAATGTTTTCCCATTACATAGATATTCTCTTCACTCTGTTGGTGGTTTCATTTGCTGTGCAGAAGCTTTCTAATTTAATGTGATCTCATTTGTGGATTCTTGGTATTATTTGCTGTGCAACTGGGGGTTCTTTTTCTGTTCAGAAAGTCTTTCCCTACACCTCTCGTCAAGTGTTTCACCTTTTATTAGCACATTAAGTTTGTGTTCTAGTGTTTAGATATTTGATCCATTTTGATTTTAGTTTACTACATGGTGAGAGATATGGGTCTAGTTTTAATCTTTGAATGTGGAAAACTGATTTTCCATTTATTAAAGAAACTTATCTTTGAGTGAAAAACAAAAAGGAAAACTGACCCAAGAAATTGTGCTTTTAAAAACTTTGTTCTTTTATACCTGCCTAGCTCTGTAACTGTTTCATGGCTTTATAATTACTCTCTTGACTCCTGTAAGCATGAAAGTATAACCAAATATACAGAATGGCTGATTGTACCAGGCTTCATAAATCATTAATCTACCCTTTTATCCAATGATCTCATCCTCCTAGCTAATCAAAAGAGCTTCCAGATTGTTCTGTCTTGCCTTTATGCCTCCTACTTATACATCATATAAAAGCCTTAGACACCAGAGATTGGTATCTCATATTCTGGGAATAATTCCATTATATACCTATCAACATAAATAAATCTGCCTCCAAATCCTGGTGTCATTTCAGAGTTTCTGCTTGCCATTGCAAAAGAATTTGGTCCTTTTGTTAAAGAGATAGCTAAGTGTTCCTGGAGTTGTTTCTACATCCTTTGTTCTGTTCCATTGATACAAGTCAGTTGTTTGCCCATACCATGCTATTTTTATCCCTGTAGCTTTGTAATATAACTTGTATGATCACTTAAGTACTTGTATCTTTTTGCTGAGACAAAATACTCAACACTCAAAGAGCGAAAGTTTTATTTAGCTCCCAGTTTGTGGAGGTTTCAGTTCATAATCAGCTGGCTCCAAGGCAAAGTGGTATGGCACAGAGGCAGCAGTTTAAGAGGGCAGAAGACAGCACAGCACAATCAACAATAGCAAAAGGGGGAAAGAGCAAGGCTCTTTTCCCCCTTTCTGTTATAAGTAGCCTACCTACCCCCAGAGGGTGGGTGTAGCACTCACACCATCTCCATGCCATCCTCTTGCACAGAATGAGAATGTTTACCAAAGGAGGATCATTGCTGAGTTCCTCAGACTTCTCAACCCCTTGTTAACTTGGAAACCAGACACATTTCTTTAACTTGGTCTCCAGGTACAAAAACGTACTTATTCTTATCATTTCATGACTTGAAAATTATAACACAGTTTAACAACCCTTAAGTACCCTAGAACCATAACATTAAACCCTAGCCCCCCAAAGACTCATGCACATCCCTTTATGCAAAAAGCATTTAATCCATCTGCAAGAGTTGCCACAGTCATAACAGTTTCAGCATTGCTGAAAAGTCCAAGTTCCACGTTTCCTCCAAGATGTAAGGCAATCCCCTGCACAAATGAAAAGTTAAACACTTCCAACATTCAGTGGCACAAGATAAACATTTTCATTCCAAAAGTTACAAATGGGGGTACAAAGGATTGGGACCAAAGTAAGTTTAGAATCCAGCAGGGCAAACAGTAAGTCCTGTAGCTCCATGTATACCAGCCAAGGCAATCTGTGACAAGCTGTGAGCTCCAAAGAGCTTGAGTGGCTCTATCCCTATGGCACATCCAGTAATTATAGCTCTCATGCCTTCTTTTGGGCTGGATTTACCCCATCATTTAAGATTTTCTCAGATGACCCATGTTTCTAGCTTTTCAAAACATTTGAGGTCTCCTTTGCTTTACACATTGCTCTCAATGCACACTGTCTGACCTCCTAGGCCTTCTGAAACTGAGGTAGAAACTGCCTTAAACCTGTAACTCTTGCATTCTTCATGCACCTAAAACTAGTACCATGTAGATTCTGCCAGGGTCTGCTGCCATTAGGAGTAGTAGCTAGGCTTTCTTCTCTCTTGGCTACAGGAGTCGAGTGCCCTTTCTGAGGAACAAATTTTCTATGCTGATTCTGTTACAGCTCATAAAAGTTTTTTATAGCTCCTAGAAGCTATTTAAAGCTCTTAGAAGTTATTTACAGCTTTATTCACACTGTGGGTTTGGCAAGGATCAAGAGCCAAGCCCCAAGTCTCAAGGAACAGGATTTTCATGGGATTTACCACCAAGCAGGAGGTAGAAGAACAGAGTGTTCACTATTAGTTGATTGGACAGAAAGTTACACTGAATTTCATCTGCTTTGCATACACAAAAATGAACAAGAGGTTACATCATTCTAGGGAAAGCAGAAACTTAACAGAAAACAAAACATTTACTAAAGGAGAGGAAAAAAGGTGCTGAAGGACAGGGCTCCTGTCTGGGAGCTAGTGTTTTCCTGCTTGACTGCCATTCTGGAACAGGGCGCTTTGCAGATTTCTCCTCAGAGCAAAGTCTTTCACTTTTTGAGGCTGCAAAGGGTGGACATTTGCTATTTCTTGTGATGCCTTCAGTCCATGTTTTCTATTTTCCTGCTCCTTCTCAGAAATGGAGAGCTCCTCTGCTCTGTCTTTGCAGTTCACAGCTTTGTTGGAGCTACCTTTCTGACCACAACATTTTGAATTATCTTTCTGGGTTCATTGGTCTTCATTCTCAATGTAGATCTAGCTAAAAGGCCCCAACAATAGCCATTGTCGATGTCCGCTCCCGGCCGGCAGGAAGGACACACGACAAAGTCTGGTAGTGGACAACCTTTTCTTTTTATTTTCCTTCTCCGTACAGCCTGCCCTGGGTTCTCCCAGCTGAAGCCTCCTCTGGTCCGCTCCCCGCGGCTCCTTTTGTGCTTCAGTCTGCCCCAAAGCCTCTACCGGTCCGCTCTCCGCGGCTCCTTTTGGGCTTTTACTTCTGGGCTTCTACCTGGCTTCTTCTTCCGCCCAGGGGTGGCACCGGTATATATACGGGTACAGTGTCCAATCATGTTAAAGTAAGCAAGGCAAGCTGATTGGCTAACATCATCAGTTGCCAGGCAGACTATATTGTTGAGCGGGTTGTTTACGCGGTAAGCAGGAAACTAACATATTCGATGGGAGGGGTAATCTACCTCAGGCTTTGCTCTTTACCACAGGCCGCACGTCCGCCGCGCAAGGCGAGCTATCACAGACGCGGCTCCCAACATCTCCCCCTATTTTATTTTTTATGAATGTGCGCATCGTAGCCCTTCCTGGACTGGGTGCAGAGGCTTATGCCCTATGTGTAGGCCCACCGTAGGTCCTTGGCTTAGACCCTGGTTGGCCATGCCATGGTCTGCCAAGGCCCTGAGGCCCTCGTCCTTTTTCTAGGGCCAGGCACAAACTGGACGGAACCTGGATGCACACAAGCTTGCACTCATTTCCTCTCCGTAAAGAAATCCCCTCGGAGAGAAATTTAGACCTGGGCAGCATCTAACAGTCCAGCGGCTTACGTGCAGGATGGGGTAGGGCCTGGCTTAGGTCGAGTCGTGCTGGGGAGGCACGCTCTTACCCGTCATTGACTCACCTACCCTGCTGTGTATTGTCACCTTATGGAGGAGAATGAGGGATGCCCGCCATATCTAGACTCGGTCGTGGGCCAATTGAGCAAGCCATGCATATGCCTGAGGATCTTCTTGTCCATTTCGGGCTACCGCTATTTCTATTCATCTTATTGGTTGGTCTGTGATGGATCTCCAGTAGGGCAGGTCTGATCTTCAGTCGAGGGCTTTGTTGCCCGTGTCAGTCTCTCCGGTATCCACAGTGGTTCTCGTCCCGGTTCCTGTGGGAAAACACAAACCGCGCCTCGGTTCCAGCTGACTACCGGATCCGGGCCCATCCATTGTCATGCCATAGATAACCGCGCCTTTGGAGGCAGGCCTTGGCTTACTCCCCCTTTTTGTTTTTTATTTTTTATTTTTTATTTTTATCTTTTTCGTTTTTTTTTTTTTTTTTTTTTTTTTTTTTATTGGTACCAGGGATCGAACTGGCGATTGCCTGCTTACAAGGCAGGCGCTTATGCCGCTAAGCTAAATTCCCAGCCCCTATTTCCTCGACCGGCGTTTTTCTCAGCCTGCTCGGCAGAGAACTCTGTGTACCAGGCTTGCCAATCCAGGTAACTGCCCGAGGGCAGACACGCCTTTGCCAGCTGAATCCAGTCCGCGGGGGTGAGGGGCCCAGAAGACAGATTCTCCAGCATGGCAATGGTGTAAGGCGCAGTCGGCCCAAAGGTTGTAACTGCATTTTTAAGTTCTCTAATCTGCTTTATCTCAAAAGGCTCCCATACATTGCGTCCCTGGCCCATAGCTACTTGTACAGGAAATATCCCGTAGGGGCCACTATCTATCCCAGGTGGATGTACCTCATGAGACAAGCGTCCCCCCTGCCAAAGCCGCCTGTAAAAATACCGACCCGCCGGCGGCGGAGCATAAGACAGCGGCCGTGATTGGGCGGAAAATGGGGGCCCGTGCATCACTTCCTGTTCTGGCGAAAGGGGAGAGAGCTCCCAGGCGGCCGCCTCGTGGCGAGGAATCGCCTCCGGAAACGGCCCCCAAGGTGGGGCGGAAGGCTTCGCCTCCCTCTCGCGCCGGGGAGCGCTCAGGAGCTCTCTACTCCTCCGCAGACCAGGTTGAGCAGAGCGCAATTCGCGGGGCAACGCTGGAAAAGAACCCTGCGACTCCTTATTGAGCGACTTAGGCTCCTGACAGCTGGTCTCTTTGGCCTCCTTGCCATTCAACTTTCCCTCGTCCTCGGAGTCAGACGACTCCGAGGCTAGAGCCCCGTCCTCCTCCTTAGCATCCTTGTTCCCCTTGACGGACCCCTCTCGGGAGCTCCCTGACTGGGCCTGCTCAGATACCCTGCGTACTTTTGTAAGCTCTTGAGAGCTTTCTTCACAACCACCCTCGCTCTTAGTGTTGCTACCTAACATGTTTCCCATCTTTTAATATGTTACTCACCGCGTGAGGCCCAAGGAATCCGCCACTTACGCGTGAGCCTGAGGGGAGTCTAAAAGCCCTGTAGGTGCGCGCCACCCAGAGCCCAGGCTTATCCCCAACTCACCTGTCTCGCAGCTCTGTACTGGAGCGTTGTCCACTTCCACGTCTCGGGGGTGATCAGTCCCCGGGCGGGCCTCCAAATGTCGATGTCCGCTCCCGGCCGGCAGGAAGGACACACGACAAAGTCTGGTAGTGGACAACCTTTTCTTTTTATTTTCCTTCTCCGTACAGCCTGCCCTGGGTTCTCCCAGCTGAAGCCTCCTCTGGTCCGCTCCCCGCGGCTCCTTTTGTGCTTCAGTCTGCCCCAAAGCCTCTACCGGTCCGCTCTCCGCGGCTCCTTTTGGGCTTTTACTTCTGGGCTTCTACCTGGCTTCTTCTTCCGCCCAGGGGTGGCACCGGTATATATACGGGTACAGTGTCCAATCATGTTAAAGTAAGCAAGGCAAGCTGATTGGCTAACATCATCAGTTGCCAGGCAGACTATATTGTTGAGCGGGTTGTTTACGCGGTAAGCAGGAAACTAACATATTCGATGGGAGGGGTAATCTACCTCAGGCTTTGCTCTTTACCACAGGCCGCACGTCCGCCGCGCAAGGCGAGCTATCACAGACGCGGCTCCCAACATCTCCCCCTATTTTATTTTTTATGAATGTGCGCATCGTAGCCCTTCCTGGACTGGGTGCAGAGGCTTATGCCCTATGTGTAGGCCCACCGTAGGTCCTTGGCTTAGACCCTGGTTGGCCATGCCATGGTCTGCCAAGGCCCTGAGGCCCTCGTCCTTTTTCTAGGGCCAGGCACAAACTGGACGGAACCTGGATGCACACAAGCTTGCACTCATTTCCTCTCCGTAAAGAAATCCCCTCGGAGAGAAATTTAGACCTGGGCAGCATCTAACAGTCCAGCGGCTTACGTGCAGGATGGGGTAGGGCCTGGCTTAGGTCGAGTCGTGCTGGGGAGGCACGCTCTTACCCGTCATTGACTCACCTACCCTGCTGTGTATTGTCACCTTATGGAGGAGAATGAGGGATGCCCGCCATATCTAGACTCGGTCGTGGGCCAATTGAGCAAGCCATGCATATGCCTGAGGATCTTCTTGTCCATTTCGGGCTACCGCTATTTCTATTCATCTTATTGGTTGGTCTGTGATGGATCTCCAGTAGGGCAGGTCTGATCTTCAGTCGAGGGCTTTGTTGCCCGTGTCAGTCTCTCCGGTATCCACAGTGGTTCTCGTCCCGGTTCCTGTGGGAAAACACAAACCGCGCCTCGGTTCCAGCTGACTACCGGATCCGGGCCCATCCATTGTCATGCCATAGATAACCGCGCCTTTGGAGGCAGGCCTTGGCTTACTCCCCCTTTTTGTTTTTTATTTTTTATTTTTTATTTTTATCTTTTTCGTTTTTTTTTTTTTTTTTTTTTTTTTTTTATTGGTACCAGGGATCGAACTGGCGATTGCCTGCTTACAAGGCAGGCGCTTATGCCGCTAAGCTAAATTCCCAGCCCCTATTTCCTCGACCGGCGTTTTTCTCAGCCTGCTCGGCAGAGAACTCTGTGTACCAGGCTTGCCAATCCAGGTAACTGCCCGAGGGCAGACACGCCTTTGCCAGCTGAATCCAGTCCGCGGGGGTGAGGGGCCCAGAAGACAGATTCTCCAGCATGGCAATGGTGTAAGGCGCAGTCGGCCCAAAGGTTGTAACTGCATTTTTAAGTTCTCTAATCTGCTTTATCTCAAAAGGCTCCCATACATTGCGTCCCTGGCCCATAGCTACTTGTACAGGAAATATCCCGTAGGGGCCACTATCTATCCCAGGTGGATGTACCTCATGAGACAAGCGTCCCCCCTGCCAAAGCCGCCTGTAAAAATACCGACCCGCCGGCGGCGGAGCATAAGACAGCGGCCGTGATTGGGCGGAAAATGGGGGCCCGTGCATCACTTCCTGTTCTGGCGAAAGGGGAGAGAGCTCCCAGGCGGCCGCCTCGTGGCGAGGAATCGCCTCCGGAAACGGCCCCCAAGGTGGGGCGGAAGGCTTCGCCTCCCTCTCGCGCCGGGGAGCGCTCAGGAGCTCTCTACTCCTCCGCAGACCAGGTTGAGCAGAGCGCAATTCGCGGGGCAACGCTGGAAAAGAACCCTGCGACTCCTTATTGAGCGACTTAGGCTCCTGACAGCTGGTCTCTTTGGCCTCCTTGCCATTCAACTTTCCCTCGTCCTCGGAGTCAGACGACTCCGAGGCTAGAGCCCCGTCCTCCTCCTTAGCATCCTTGTTCCCCTTGACGGACCCCTCTCGGGAGCTCCCTGACTGGGCCTGCTCAGATACCCTGCGTACTTTTGTAAGCTCTTGAGAGCTTTCTTCACAACCACCCTCGCTCTTAGTGTTGCTACCTAACATGTTTCCCATCTTTTAATATGTTACTCACCGCGTGAGGCCCAAGGAATCCGCCACTTACGCGTGAGCCTGAGGGGAGTCTAAAAGCCCTGTAGGTGCGCGCCACCCAGAGCCCAGGCTTATCCCCAACTCACCTGTCTCGAAGCTCTGTACTGGAGCGTTGTCCACTTCCACGTCTCGGGGGTGATCAGTCCCCGGGCGGGCCTCCAAATGTCGATGTCCGCTCCCGGCCGGCAGGAAGGACACACGACAAAGTCTGGTAGTGGACAACCTTTTCTTTTTATTTTCCTTCTCCGTACAGCCTGCCCTGGGTTCTCCCAGCTGAAGCCTCCTCTGGTCCGCTCCCCGCGGCTCCTTTTGTGCTTCAGTCTGCCCCAAAGCCTCTACCGGTCCGCTCTCCGCGGCTCCTTTTGGGCTTTTACTTCTGGGCTTCTACCTGGCTTCTTCTTCCGCCCAGGGGTGGCACCGGTATATATACGGGTACAGTGTCCAATCATGTTAAAGTAAGCAAGGCAAGCTGATTGGCTAACATCATCAGTTGCCAGGCAGACTATATTGTTGAGCGGGTTGTTTACGCGGTAAGCAGGAAACTAACATATTCGATGGGAGGGGTAATCTACCTCAGGCTTTGCTCTTTACCACAGGCCGCACGTCCGCCGCGCAAGGCGAGCTATCACAGACGCGGCTCCCAACAAGCCATGCCATAGTTTCAACATTCAACTATCTTGAAATTTCTTCTGTCATATTAATTAGTCCCCACCCTTAATCTCAGTCCCAGGCAAAGTTTCTGGGCAAGAGCAAAATGCAGATAAACTTTTTGCCAAGCCATAACACGTATGGTCTGGAATTCAATCCTAGCAGAAGCCTCATGAGCCTGGACTTTACCAGCAGGCTTTCTATCTGCTTTCTGATCTTCTGAGCTCTGACCAGAACTTTCCATATAGAACAGACTAAAGCATTCCAGTGCTACTCACTCAAGCGACATTTCTGAACCTTTCCAAACTCTCCCCACAAGCCATTCTCAAAGGTTCTTATGTTCAGGTATACTCATAGCAACAACACCACTCCTCTGGTGGCAAATTCTATCTTAGTTACTTTTCTCTCATTGCTGAGACAAAATACTTGACATCCAAAATTAAGGAAGAAGAGGTTTATTTAGCTCACAGTCTCTAGAGGTTTCAGTCCCTAATAAGCTAGCTTCAAAGCAGGATGGTACATGGTAGAGGAGCACAGTTCAAGGCAGCACAATACAGCAAAGCAGCAAGAGCAAAAGGGAGAAGAGCAAAGAAAGGCTCCTTTCCTCCCTTGTAAGCAGGGTCACCCGCTATGTCCCCATAAGGCATGTATAGCACTCACACCATCTCCATGCTGTCCTCTTGCACAGGATGAGGATATTTACAAAGTGAGGATTGTTGGCCCCCTGCTGAGTTAACTTAGCTTAAAAAGTTCTAAACTTCTCTGGTTGACACAATGTATCAACCATTACCTGTGGTCTCATAATGCCCCCTGCCTTGCCCTTGTTTCCCAGAATGGCTTTTGTTATTTTAGGTCTCTTGTGCTGCATATGAATTTTAGGATTGTTTTCTTCTATAAAGAATGTTTTTGGTATTTTGATTAAGATTGCATTAAATCTGTATAACAGTTTCAGAAATCTGATCATTTTGACTTTTGGTTTTGCCTGTGTAGGAATGAGAAATACCTTTACATTTTCTGTATCTTCAAACTTTTTTTCAGAGTACTGTTGTCTTCATTGTAGAGGTCTTTCACTTCTTTTGTTAGATTGATCCCTAAGTATCTTGTTTTTCTTGGTGTAATTATAAGAAAAGTATTGCTAAAAAAAGAAAAGTATTGTTTCTCTAATTTTTCTCAGTGAGTTTGTAATTGATGTAGAAAAATTATATTGATTTTATTTTTTAAATTTATTTATGTACTTTTGTCTTTTTGAGACAGGGTCTCACTATACAGTTCAGACTGGCCTTGAATCCACTTTGTAGCCTAGTTTGCCCTCAAACTCACAGTGATTCTCCTGCCTCAGATTCCTAAGTATTGGAATTACAGGCAGGCGCCACCATGCCCAGCTGCTATTGATTTTAGAATGTTGACTTTGTGTTCTACTATTCTGTTGAGCTTGGTTATTAATTCTAGGAGTCTTTTGGTGGAGTTTTGGGGATCTTCTATGTATGAGATCATGTTGTCTGCAAATAATAATTTAACTTCTTCCTTTTCTGTCCCTATTCCTTTTATTTATGTCTCTTTCTGACTGCTGTAATGTTTTGAGAACTCTATCAAACAGAAATGGTGATAGCGAATATCCATGTCTTTAAGCTTCCCTCCATTTAGTATGATGTTGGCCATTAGTTTTTCATAGCTGGCTTTTATCAGATTAAGATAAAGACTTTTATTCCTAATTTCTTTAGGATTTTTATGATGAATTTTGAATTTTTTAAGTACTTTTTCAAGTGAGATGACCATGTGAATTTTGTCCTTCTGTTTATGTGCCCTGTTACATTTATTGATTTAAGTATGTTGAGTCATCCTTGCACGACTAAAATGAAAGCTACTTGGTCATAAAGTACGATCCTTTTAATAATTTGCTGCATTCTATTTACAGTGCAAATCAAAGGTTTTGCATTAATACTAATTTAGAGAGATCGGTGTATACTCCTTTTTTAGTTTGGTTCTTACCTGGTTTTGGAATCAGAGTAATGCTTACTTCCAGGAATGACTCTGGGAGTATAGCTTCCCTTTCAATTTCATTAAAGTTTGAGAATTATTGGTGTTAGGTATTCTCTAAAGTTCTTGAAGAATTTAGCAGTAAATCCATTGGGACATAAGCTTTTCTTGATAATTTTTGTTCATCAGTTTCATTGGCTGATACTGGATTATGGAAGGGTTTTATATCTGCTTGATTTAGCTTTGGTAGCTCAGAAATGTCTAGGAATTTATCCAAATCTTGTGAGGTTTCCATTTTATTAGAGTACAGCTTCTCAAAGTGGCTACAAGTAATCTTTTGGGTTTTGGCAGAATCATTGTGATTTCACCTTCTTAATTTCTAATTGCATGGATTTGGGTCTTTTCTCAGTGTTTAGGATGTTGAGTGTGCAGGTATTTAATGCATATATGTTTACAATTGTTAACTCTTCTATTGGAGTGTTGCCTTAACCAATATGTAGTAACCTTTCTTGTCTCTTCGTAGAAGCCTTAGCTTGAAATCCACCATCAGAATTAAAATAGCAACTCTTGCTTTTTTCCTGAAATACTGTTTTCCATCCTTTGATTTTTAATGTGTGGGTTTTTTAATTAAATAAGTTATTCATACCCTCCACATTTTTGAGTTTTCTTTCTAGATCCATTCTGCCAATCAGTGTCTTTTTGATTGAGAATTTGAATGCATTCACATTGAGAATTATTACTGAAAGGTATTAACTTGTTTCTGTCTTAGTTACTTTTCTCATTGAGAAGATCAGGTAACCAACATCTAAAGTTAAAGAAGGAAAGATTTATTTCAGCTCACAGTTTGTAAATGTTTCAGTCCAAAGTTGGCTGATTCTGAGGCAGGATGACAGGGTAGAGGGGCATTCCAGATGAGAAATAGTTCATGCCAAGCAGGTAAGAGCCAGGAAAGTAGCAAGCAGCAGCAGGCAGAAACAGCCATCACTTTCTTTCCCTTTACATTCCATCCTGGTGCAAATTTATTGACTGGTGCTACCCACGCTTGTGGGGGAGCACCCTTAATTCCAGCATCACATACCTTAATCCAGTCACCGTTGAAACTCCCACATAGAACTGTATGAGGCCTTGGGGAATCATAGTACAAGCTGTAACACTGTCATTACATTATTTTCCATTTGCTGATTTCCATTTTCCCCTCTTTGCTTAGTGTATTCGTTCTTTTTGACTTATTGTAATTGTTAGCTTTACTATTTCTTTGTACAATGTCCTTGAGAAGTTTTTATATTGCTACTTAGGTGGTCGTAAATTTCTTGACGTGTTCGTTGTCATAGAAATACTTTATTTCTGCATCAGTTTTAAAGAACCGTTTTGCAAGGTACCTAAATCCAGGCAGAAATTCATGATTTTTTAGACTTGAAGCACTTTACTCTAAGACCTCCTGACCTTTAACTTTAGTGTAAAGAAGTCTCCTGTAATTCTAATGGATTTAAATTTATATGTGACTTCTTGCCTTTCTCTAATGGCTTTTGGGATTTTGTGCCTGTGGAAGACTTGTGGTACTTTGAGTATAATGTGGTGTGGAATGGTTCACCCTTGGTCACAGCTGTTTAAAGCTGTATCTGCCTCACTTATCTGTATATTTATTTCTTTCCCTGCATTTGGGGAGTTTTCTGCCATTATTTCTGTGAACAGATTTTATATGCCATTTGTGTTGTCTTCTGATGTTTCACTTATTCTAATTCTTATATTACTCTTCTTTGCATCATCTAGCATATGTTGGATCCATTTTTTATGTTCTCTTGCTTTCAAGGTGTCTTTGTGTAGTTAACTTTTGAAGGCATCATTGTCTTCTAGTTCTAAAATTCTGTCCTCATATTGTTGAGTTCTGCTGTCCATAGCTTCAGTATGATTTTTGTCTTCTGAATTTCTATTTGAAATATTTTAATGGATTATAAATTTTTGATAAACTGGTCACTCATGTTTTGAATCATTTTGTTTGGTTGATCAAGCTTTTTATTGGTGTCTTCTGAAAGCTTCTGCATCTTTTTGGTTATTGAATTATCTGTTCAGTTATATTTTGTCTAATCCTGCTGAGTACCTCTCCAAGCTGTTTTCTAACCTCTTCTTTTATCCTTTTGACAAATTCCTTTGTATATTTTGTCCCTCCAATGCCTCGAGATTGACTTCAGAGGAGCTGGGTGTTTGAAAAGAAATTTCATCGCCCTGTCTTTTCATGTTTCTATTGTTTTTGTTTTGTGCTGGGGTTTGTGGATGCGTATAGTGTAAAGACTTTGTTCCTATTATAGAGATCACTTCAGCTTATCAGGGACATGGCCAAGATCCCCGATCTCCCAAATGAGTATATGGCAAAGGCTTAAATAAATGAGACAAATGGCATGATTTTAGGGCTCCAGGAGGATCAAAACCCTCTAGCAGAGCTCAGAACTCTGGAGGCTGAGACAAGGAATGTCTCTGGGTGACCCATATTTATTTAGTTTTCAAACAAGGAGAGGGTTAGAGTGGAAAATACAGGAAACTGAGCAGGACCTTGGGAGTGGTTCAAGAACTTTTTCAAGTAACAGACTATGTTAATTTAAGAAAACTATCATGTATAAATTTAGGAGAAATATTTTATGTTAATTTAGGATAACTATCTTAGGAGAAAGTCTCCAGGGTGACTTTTACTACAGAAGTGAAATGCCTATAGCTACAGTCTTTATTTAGTTAATCAGAGTTGAGGTCAGGTGTCCTCAGCTGTGGCCTTATCTTGCCCTCTGGGGCATGTCTTTATTCTCAGGTCTGCTATACCTCAGCCCTGCACATGTGTTTAGTTTCCAGCTTCAACAATTCCCAACATCAGCTGATTTTTACTGATGTACATTGGCTATGGCAAGTTCTAATCCTTTGCATCAGTACCACAATCCAACCACCTTGATATATTCAGGGGAGGAGAATGCAGTGTAGTTATCCCAGCAACAAAGTTCTCTGGGAATGTACTCTAGAGTTGTTAATGTCCCAAAATGTTGGCTTAAAGAGAAATAGCAACAACTATTTAACCCTGTAAATGGCAAGTGAATCAGCTACAGTAGTGTTATCTAAGATGAATTAGATATTATCAAAGCAACCACTTATGTACACCCTTAATCCTAGAGAAGACACCTACAATTACAGTAATACCTTGGTTCACAAATGTTTCTGTTCATAAACAATTCAGTTTGCAAACAGAAGGGTTCAGCAAAATTTTGCTTGTGTTTGTTAACTTTGCATTGGGTTATGAACAAGACCACCACCATCTCTCCTGCATGAACACAAACCCAGCCATCCTACCTAGCATCCTGGAATAAATTGACAGAGGTACCACTATGTGGCATAAACATTAAGACAACCCAGGTATTGATGTACAACTAATATTTACTAAATGTAATAGCAATATCTCTGTTAATGGTAGAAAAGAATTCAACAGAATTTTGAAGAGTTTACTGTCAAAAGAATAACAAAGCTTTATGGTTATACTATTAAAGATACAGAGATTGTTTCTAGATGAATTAGAGGGATGCAAGAGGAAAACTTTGAAGCCTTAAACTCTGTGGTATGAGAAGGAAGACAGAGAAGTGGAACAAAGGATGTTATTGGGGAACAGAATAAGGTAAAGGTAAGAAAAACCTGCAGGAAATAGATGAAAAGGAGAAAAATAAATTACAGAAAGTAAAAATAGAAATCATGAAAGGGAGAAAAACTAAAAGAGGAAAAGATAAAAAAGAGAAGGGAGACAAAGGGGTAAGAAGCAAAGCTGAAGGATAAGAGAAAATATCCACGTTCCAGGAAACTCGTAGAGAAGAAAAAAAAGAAGAGAAAAAGAAAAGAAATTTCTGTGATTTCAAATGTGTGGTTTTCTTCCAGGATCTACAATTTGGGGGCAGCGTCCAATTCAAGACGAGTCTCTGCTTATGCAGGGCATTCAGATCCCAGATGTGTGCTAGATGCAGTCACCAGCAGATAGTAGGATTAGAATAAAGGCTCCAGTTTCTGTGATTCACAAACCCAGAGTGATTCAAGCTGAGCCTGGCCTCTGGCTGTGGAGGTGGGTCCTGAGTACTTGAGCTTAAACCCCTGTAGTGGTGTCTTGCCGGCCTGCCCAACCACCCCTCACCTAGTCACTGTGGGAGCTTAACACTAGCAACCCTGAAGTGAAGCCAGCCCCTGCGTACTCTAATGTCCCAGGCTCCGCTGACCCCTCCTTGGAATGGCGTCCAACCACTCTTCTTAGGAAAAGGCAAGCAGTTGGATTCCAGATCAGATATCTTGTTTTTTTCCCCCTGTAATGTTTTTTCTCCTTCTTAACAGATATTACTACCTACCTACATGATTGAACAAATGAAGCTAAAATTTATACTTGATTTGTTTTTCTCTCATTCTTTATCAATCCACTAACAAATCTTGTCAATTCTATCTCCAAAAACTAGTTTGAATCTATTGACCTTTACCTCCAATGACTGTTAATCTAGACCTCCTTCACTGAATATACAGTTTGCTTCTTTCTAATAGCCATCCATCTTCAGTCAGTACTAAAGATAAAAGGCATCTCATCTCATCAATTCCCACTTAAATCAGCAGAAATCTCATTACTTTAGCCGGCAGGTTGTACTGTCACATTTTCCTAGAATCAGATTCCGGTTCTCACTGCTTTGTAGCTGCGGAATCTTAAGCGAGCTGGTTAATTTCTGGAGAATAATGTGTAATGGCAAAATTAAAGAAGATAATTCACATAAAGCAGTTACAGCTGCACCAGGCACTTAGTAAATGTTCACTGTTAATATTGTATGAACTACAGAATCCTGCATGATGAGGACTGTATGGGCTAACGTTTCAAATTAAAGATTTAGTAATACCTCCTTAGTGACTCCAGAATTAGGATCTTTTTTTCTCTTCTGAGATCTTTTCTCTGAAACTGTTTATTTACTTTATACTGTTTGTTGTCATTTGTAATTATCTTTTCCTTGTTACTTAACTTGTTTTCTTATGCTATAAATACCACAGAGAGAAGCTTGTTCACCATTATAACTATAATATCTAGCACAGTTCTTACCATATAGTAGGAATTTATCATATATTTGTTGATGAAATATTTAGTATATCTGACATTCTTAGCAAAACTGTTGGAGATTTGTATTTTAGGCAGTTTTTATTCTTAGTTTAACTAAATATAATATGTATTTATAATGCTGTAGTCTGTTTTGTGTGCCATAAGGGAGAAATTTCCTTTATAGCTTCTTGTTCAGTTTCTTACATGCAAACAAAGTTGAGGAAGAGAACAAGAATGTCAGTGAAGTTTCTTTGGCTTATAAAATAGCTTTTGCCTATTCAAATAATGTATTTTTAAGGTATAGAATAACTTTGACTCTCAAGAAAATTTGAAGCATGTTATTACACATTATTAGCATGATCTGTATTGACTGTTCACCTTAGATCTCATCCACAGGATATTTATTACTGAACTACTTGAAAGGCCTTAAAATACTCTTATGGAACAAATTCCACACTAGTATGATATACTTCAAATATAGTTAAATTATTTGTGATTTTTTAAAGTGTGTTATCTGAGAGGTATTATCTTAGAATAATTTTCTAGCCAGAATATAAATGATTAGAAAGCATATACCTAAACCAAGTGTGGTGGCTTACACTGGTAATCTTAGTTATTTCAGAGGCTGAGGCAGGAAGATTGCAAGTTTGAGGCCAGCATGGGCAATTTAACACAATTCTGCCTTAAAATAAAATTTAAAAAAATCAAATAGGAGCTGAGGATGTAGCTCCTACAGGTTCAGTCTCCCGTAGTGCAAGCAAACAATCATCTTTCAAAGGGAGGGGAGTGCTGGGGAGGTGCCTCAGTATGAGTCCCTACATTTAATCCCCAGTTCCAGGGAGTGGGGAGAATTGGGATGATCAGGTAGGATCTTAATAAAAACTGGAATTTTTTTTCCAGATCACAGTAATTACTTATAATTTTTCCTTGCTTTCAAAATGCAAAACTGTACTTAATGACATCATCTAACAAATAATAAGAGTTTTATGTATTTTTTTACCTGGAATTTTCAATATTTATATGTTCGTGGAATTCAGTACACTATTTTGTTAGATTCTTCTTACAAAATATTTTCTTTAGAACAAAAAATATTTTTAACAGAAAACAGGGTTTTGTAGTATATTACTACAAATATTGTAGTATTATTACAACATTGTATAAATATTGCAATGTGTTATCTATTCTTGGCTTACTTACTGTATAATCTTAGTTATATAAACAAACTATTAAAATTCCAATTTTTCTACGTGATAAAGGCATTGAAATTTTATAATCTTTTGAAAATAAATATAACAAGAATCATATTTTCAGTAAAATCATTCATACCTTAAGGAATAAAAAATAATTTTTCCAAATAGTTTCTACCTCTTTAGTACTTAAAAATGATTTAAATCTTAAGTTGAGCTATAAGAAAATTATTTTTTCAGGTTACTCCAGGTGTTTTAAGTTGTGTTGAATATTCTGTCTGGCAACAGGAAAGTGACTAAGACACCGCCTAACATAATATTTTATCCCACATATAACCGAAAATGCAGTGACCTCTTCCCCAAGCCTCAGCAGGTCTAGAATTCTTCAAAAATCCAAGCCTTTTCTAAGTATCAAGAAAAACTTAGCTATGAACCTCTGTGGAATAAAAAGCAAGTTATATAACTGTAAGGTGCAATGGCATAAGGAAAAGATTACCATTCCAAAAGAAAGGAATAGAGAAGTAGAAAAGAATAAGACCACAGCTAGACTGAAACTCCACCACAGCTGCCCTACTGGTAAGTACAGGATTAAGTACATAGTTTGGGAAACAGACCAGCATAAATGACTCTAAATTTGCTACTTTTCACTTTACATTCATATTGCTTCACTACTAGGGAAATTTTCTGGACACTCTAGATCCATTAGAAGAGTAATTCTGGAACTTATTTTTAAAAGAAAGATAAATACTTACATTTTTTTTGAGACAGGGTCTCACTATGTAGTTCAGGCTGACCTTGGGCTTACTTTATAGCCCAGGCTGTTCTTGAATGACCCTGCTGCCACAGCTTCCCAAGTGCCAGGATTATAGGCATGCACCACCACACCCAACTAGAATCTTTTTGTTTTAGTGTTAGATTTGCCTTCTTTTATATCTAAATACCTTCAAGACTTTAGCGATCAAAGTTTTTTATACAAATGAAATTGTACTCTTTCTATATTATCTTGGGCTGCAAATGACTTCTCAAACTATTCCTTTTAATTTTATATATTTTTTCATTCTTAGGAGGTTTTACGATGACGGAGCAATTGTCTTGGGTGAGGAAGCAAATATGCTAGCTGGCATGCTGCTTGGGCTCAATGCTATTGATTTCAGGTACGTGGTATTTAACTAAATGAGATAAATTTCTCCTATCTTCCTCTTACTAGTTTCTGCTCATTTCTCAGGTTCACAGTAAAACAAACAGTAGGATGTCAATGTTTGACTCATATTGTTCCCTTCCAAATCCAGTTTCTTTTCTTAATGAGGTTTCTCTTAGAAAAGAGATGGTCTCAAACTGAAGGAACTCATAAGCTTGCTCGTTAACTTGGGTGAAATAAAAGCTTAGACAGCATCTGCCTAGTATGGCCACCAGGTTCTGTGCTACCAGCCCTAATGGAAGGTTTTGGACCTTTCAGCTGCTGCTTTAAAATGAAAAGAAATGGACTAAAAATAGCATCAAAGTTCTTGCTTTCATATGTATTCAGGAACATTCTGGCAGACTATGCTGGGTATCTTATATTATTTATCTAGAATATAACATATTAATATTTGCTTTTTTAAAAATTTTATTTAAGGAGAAAAAGAAAAAAAGCAGACAAAGGGTACAAGTTATAGATTTACAGAAAAAAATAAACAGTAGGAAATCACTAGTTAATGGATTACATATTGTCATCTTATAAATAATTGTTCAAGTTACAAAATTAAAGCTTACAAAGTGGACATTCCAACAGTGAGACTGCAAACAGTTCTGTTCAGTGATCCAACAAAACTCAGTAATAGCATTATCTATCTTATACACTTAAATATACATACAGTTGTATCATTTAGAGCACTTTCTTTTCCTCTCTTTTGTACAATGACACTTACACATTTTGGGTTTTGTTGCTCCCACAGTTCTTATTACTTTTTTGGAAGAGAGTAGAACCAAATGTGACATAACAGAACAGAGTCAGTCAAATCAAAAGGGTGGACATAATAGATAATGTAAAAGCATAATACAAGGTGATCAACAATGGTTACCATGATGCCTCCCGCTATCTCTAATAGAATTGCCTATATCATCAGTTATAATAAAATTGAACAAAACAGTAAAGAACAAAACCAAAAAAACCAAAACATTGGAGACATTATAGGTCTTCAAAAGTAGATAATAGTCAACCAGAATGGGCGTCATAATGAATCCCACTATCTTCACAGCTGTTGCCTAAACTTTCGAACCTGGTACTATCAAGCAAAACAGAATAGAGGAACATCAGTCAAAACAAGATGGTGAGAGCAATACAGGGCTTTAAATCAAGATAATGGAAAGTCAAAGTGGGTTACTATAATATACCCTGCTATTTTTTTAAATTTATTTTTCCCTTAATTAAAAGGATAAAAACAAAAAAAGTAAATAATAAAATGGAGATTGAGATAAAAGAGGGCATAAGAGCAAAACAGCACAGATCAAAACATAACCATTTAAGCAAAATAGTGTTTCACCACAAGATAATCCCGACATAAAAGTAGTTACCATATTGTCTCTTTCCTTGAAATCTTTGAGTATAACTTCGTATACTGTAGCATCAAATATATCAAAACAATGTAAAACCATTTAAGAGAATGACAGTATTACAGGGTATTTAGAATCAACTAACAGAAAATGAACAATGGTTTCTGTATAATCTCCTTGTCTATAAAAGTTTTTGCTTATACTATCATATATAATAAAATCCAATAAGATACAACCTGTTTAGACCAATGGAGACAGAAGAACAAAAGCTTGATGAGACTTCAAAACAAGATGATACTAAATCAGTATTACTTACCTCTTAAGACGTCATTTTCTCCAAAATAGCTGTTCCTATCATCCAATCTTCTCTGCCTCATTTCTCTTGAGCTCTTTTTCTGTCATTAGTTGTCAATTTGTCTTCTTCATTTTGTTTTCTGCTCCATTCATTGTGGCCTCTCTGCCGCTATTTCTGGATTCTTCGTATTTTTCTTTTTTAGAATATCCTACAGTATTCTCTGTAGAGTTGAATTGGTGGTTGCATATTCCCCTAGTTCCTCTTTATCCTGGAAGCACCTTGTTTTTCCATCAATTTCCAGGGATAGTTGTGCAGGATATCTCAATCTTGGCTGGAGGTTATTATCTTTCAAAGCTTGAATTATTTCCCCCCACGCTCTTCGTGATTTGATGGTTTGTGCCGAGAAGTCTGCTGTAATTCTGATAGGTGTTCCCTTGTAAGTGATCTGTTTCTTGTCTCTGACGGCTTTTAATACTCTGTTCTTGTATTAGATTTCTGGAATTTTAATTATTATATGCCTGGGTGTTGCTTTGTTTGGGTTGTAGGTGGCTGGGGTCCTGTATGCTTCATACAACTGAGTATCTTTACCTTTTGCTAAATTAGGAAAATTCTCCTGGATTATTTCTGTGAGTAGTTTTTGTAGTTCATTTGTTTGTGTCCCTACTTCTTCTTTTATGTTCTTAATTCTTAAGTTATAGACCCTCTTATCATCTTCTTGTCTTTGTATTATTGCTGTTTGTTTCTTTGTTATTTTTAAGAAGTTTTTCATTTCATGCTCCCATATTACAAATCTGCCCTCCAGTTCAGATAATCTGTCCTTAGTTTCTTTCAAGCTGTTATGCCAGTTTTCAATAGAGTTTTTAGTTTCCTGGTAATCTCTTTGAACCTGCTTCATGTATTCTATGCTTTCTCTGTTTTCTCCATTAAACAATTCTCCCCTCTTTTTCTGTTCTTCCATTCCACCATCTGTTTTTTCTTGGGTGGTGCTTAGCATTTCTCTAACTATTCTGCTTATGCCTAGCTTCAGGTCATTAATAACTTCATTCCTGAACTTGTCTATGAGGCTCTGGAGATAGCGCTTTATATTTATTGGTACTGTGTCTGCTGTTGCCTCTTTCTCAGGATTGGGGGCCGAGGAGCCTTTCTTGTTGCTGCCTCTTCCCATATTCTTTGTTCCTTATATATGCAAGCATATATAGAAGGCCCTGCTTCCTTCCCTGTCAGCCCCAGTCTGATTGAATTGCGCCAGCTAGGTGTTCCCACCCACCACAGCGCACCAGGAAGTTGCAGACCAGGCCGCCTATGCGGGGCCTGCCCCTCCAGGTCAATCTACCTTCAGGCACTGGGACCTGGGTTGTGCTAGCCTACTGTGTCTCAGCCAGCAGCGTCACATAGGCTAGGCACTGCTCACCAATCCTGCTTGAGAGGGGGATATGTGACTGAAGTCACTACAGCGCCCTGTTCCCGCAAGTCTGCCCAGTCCCAAAATGTCCTCTGTTGGAGTCTCCTAGACTGTGGAAGAGTCCCAGTTTCTCTCACTCACCGCTGGTCAATGCACAGCTCCCCACCCGTCCTGCTTTCAACTCCCTTCACTGATTCCCGTTCTCAGCTTTCATGAGTCTCTCTCCCTGCCGAGCCGATGTAGATGCAGCAGTGGTGGCGGGAAACCCAAATCTCGGCTTCCAATGGCCCGGGCTCCAGCTTTCACACTGAGGCTTTTCTGTTCCTGTTATAGCACCAGGATTGCATTCCAAGTTGGTTTCTCTCAGCCCAGTTCATTCTTGGGTCAGCGGGGCATATATCCTCTTGCTTATGATTCCTTTACCCTGCACCATTCCTGAATTCTAAGCTGGGTCTTTCAGAGAGTCTCCATAGCTGCTGCTGTCTGTCCGCCATGTTCTCCTGGAAGTCCAATATTTGCTTTTATTATCAACAAGATGCGGGGGTTTCAGACTAACGTTATGTTATACTAAACCTAGCCATTGTGAGTTCTTTCTAGATTTCTAAGCATCTTTTTCATTTCTTCAGTTGATACCAGATTTTATGTTACATTAAAGATAAAAGGTGTAAGCCAGATAAAAGGTATAATCCCAGCATTCTGGGAAGCTGAGGCAAGAGGATCATGATTTCAAGCCCATCTTGAGCAACTTAGAGACTGAGCAAGACCCTGTCTCAAAATAAAAAATTAAAAGAGCTCCTGCTGCATCTCAGTGGGAAGGTGTTACAAAAATAACATAAAATAAAAGTTTGTTTATAAGAAAACTAAAACAATGAATAAAATGTCATATTTTTATTGAAATAGAGGATTTGAAAATTCAAGATTATAATATTAACAAAATCAGACTTGATTAACTTTAGGTCTTGAATTTAAAAATCATCCATTTTCACTGAATGTGTCTTTAATCTAGTAAATCAGTTTTCCAAATGTTATTTATAACATTTTGTGATTTAATAAACTAGTATTAATTTATTTGCTTTTTAGAATGAACTTGATAGGTAGAAAGTTCTTTTTGATTCCTATAAGGTTGTTGACTTTTTACATGGCATGTCCTTGACTTTGTCTAAATTCTCTAAAACTTGATTTTACTTGTTTGTTGTTTTTGGTTAACAAAACAAAACAGCTGGAATAAAAATGTTAACTTTTGGTTTATTGTAAACCATGGGCACTGTGTAATCGTGTGAAAGCAAGTATTTTAAAGATATATTAGTAATGTTTTTGCAAATTAAGGAAAGCCCATACAGTGTTGTCATTTTTAATTACATGCTTATTCAAGTCTAGAAAATATCTATATTAATACAGTGGAATAGTATTTAAGCAAGCAGACTTCTGAAACAAGCTAGAAGGTGGTAGTTCAGTTAATTTTTTCCT
The DNA here is from genome assembly GCF_034190915.1 of Cavia porcellus. Classification (NCBI taxonomy): domain Eukaryota; kingdom Metazoa; phylum Chordata; class Mammalia; order Rodentia; family Caviidae; genus Cavia; species Cavia porcellus. The sequence continues at coordinate 69,561,989 of NW_026947485.1, read as the reverse complement.
TTGGAAGATCAACCTACATCTTACTTGTATGCCTATAAGATGTTCTATTTATTTATTTATTTTTTACATTTTATTCAACATATAAGAGATTAGTGGCTATGAGACGACGTTACCAGCTCCAAAAGAAAGCTGAGCATACATGAAAGGAAACTCTTTCAGCACCAACTATGAAGTTGGTATCGTTTCCCAAACTCAGACTACTCTTTGGTGCCTAAAGGTCTATGCACCTGCTCAGACCTCCAGTGCACGTCCAGCCATTACGTGCACTTGCTACATCAGAGTTCTTCTGCACTTCAGCACCTACAGGCCCTGAAATGATGGGGCTCCCTTGGGGCCAGTTTATGTTCTCCTCTTACAGGAATTTGTGCTCTTATGAAAACAGGCCCAAAGGAAACACTGGGTCAGCTTTAGCTCAGCCTAAGCTGGGCTCCTAAGCATCCCCTCAAACAGGTAAACAAGTCAGCTTATTTATTAGAACTAGAGAAATCTGAGAATTTCGCAGAAACATTATTGTGTCCATATATGTATAGAAAATCCTTTAGATAAACTGCTTGTATCTGACCCTCTCAAAATGAAGACCTGGACATAAGAGTGTTCAATGATGCATGTGACTTACTGGAAAATACATATGTCTGAAGTACTTACATGTACAACAGAAAATGCATTGTATTTTGCAATCTAATATACATTTTTATGTGATTTAAACAGTCTTTTAGGTTTTTTGCTAACATTGACCTTAATCTGATTTTTCCCTATCACATAAATTGATTGGTTTGTGCCACTCTCACTCACCACTCCACACATAAGATGGTAAATTTTACATTTTCCAAAACCAGGAGGAAGACATTATGAGACTTTAGAACATGAGCCTCACTAGCATTTGTCATCTGGTCATAAGTGCTCATAGTAGAAGACAATCCAAAGTTTCAAAGACAGAGTCTTTCGGATCTTCCTAAGTTTAAACCTCTCTTCAGTGATATTTCCACCTATAGTCCCGTCTTCCAGTTCCTATCTGGGGAGGCACACAGGTCCTTTCCTGAGGAGTGAGTTGCTGTTTGTGAATGAAATTCAGATAGAAGTATTCATTGAGCCCAGCCAGCCTCATAGTTTCCAGCTTTCCTTTTGCCTACAGCATGACGTTAACAGTTCATAGAGGTTTCAGTCCATGCTCAGCTGGCTCCAAGGCAGGGTGGCTGGCTAAGGGGCAGCCATTTATGGTGGCCACAAGCGACAAGACTAAACAGGGTGAAAAGGGGAGATGTTCTTTTTTTAAAGTGACAGCTATCTAGAAAATATTCTTTATTCTTTTAACAATATAAATAATAAAACTAAAGAATCTCTTTTGTATGTTCCATCATTTAAAGTTAACCAAGAGCTACATTTCCTTTTTTGGCTCTATCTGGCTCACTGCATGACCTTGGGCAAGTCATTTGATCTTTGCCTTGTTCCCATGATGTGAAGGGCTGGCTGGTGATAGGATGTTCAGCATCCTCATAGGTCTAAGATGCAGGCCTTTGCAACTCTTATTTTCTAAGCCATCAGATCTTTCATCATCTGAGAACTTGCTTCTAAGTGTGAAAAACAGGTAGTCATTTGAAAGTTCTTTAGTGACATCCTGAAAGTCTGGTAGAGACCAAGATACTATCAGACAAGACTTGAACCAATTTCTCAGCAAATTTTACTTTTGCCTCTTGATAAAATATTATGTAACAGTGTATTTTATGATACTTTGTATTGAAGGTAGAGTATATTTATTAGGATTTTTTGGAAACAAATAACAAATTGTAAGCAAAAAGAAATTCCCCTAAAATGTGATGAACAATGTTCAACAACAAAAAAAGGTTTTTAACAGTTATATTTGTTTATGTACTAATATGTAATGTTTACTGTCTGTTTTCTTAGCTTCTGTCTAAAGGGAGAAGGTTTGGATGGCAGCTTTCCGGCTGTAATAGACTATACTCCATATCTGAAGTTTACACAAAGGTATTTGCCATTTTGAAATGTGTTGTGAAATCTTAACTCATAATTGAATGTCCTTGGTACAGTATTCATCTAGATTAAGCTACTTTTTATAAAACATTTGTTTTGGCTTTAGAAATGATCAGTATATAAATTCGAATTGCATTTTTGTGTTTATATAGCTATACACATTTTGTATAATTACAATCAATATATGATTTTTTTACATACAAAAATATTTGTATTGCTGTAGTTGTTATAGCACAATAATAACTGTAATTGCTCTGAAATAGTTCATTGGACTTCAAAACTATAACTTCCTATTTAATCATTTTCCATTTTATCTCCATTATAAAGAAAATGAGCATCATCATGCACATCAATTTTCCTTCTGTTCCTATTATAACTTTTTAGTTGTTTTAGATAAATTACACTTGATCTTAGCCAAAAGGTGAGGAGTGATTGTTTAGATAAAATAACAATTTGATATGCTTTAAAAGTGTATGTTTATAAAAGAGATGTACTAATTCATCCGACTGCTAATATTGTGTGAGGCTCCAGGACTTCCAGTCTCATTAAAAGTTAGTCAAATGAGCCAGGCCCAGTGTGCATACCTGTAATCCAAGCAACAGTACTTGGGTGGGCTGAGGTAGAGAGAGAATAGATTTGAGATCAAATTGCACATTTTCATGAGACTTTGTCTCAAAATAAAAAATAAAAAGGAATGGTAGTACGCCCTAGTAGGAGAGCACCCACCCATTCAACCCCAGTACCATAAGAAATGAAAGAAATAAGGAAAGGAAAGAAGGAGGGAAGGAAAGATGCTATGGATGAATCTATGCACTACCTGAAAAATTGATCCTCTGAGTAGCATGATAATCTGTATGTACTTCTAAAGTTATAATCAGGCTGAAGGTAAGGTGTTGTATGTGTATCTGTGTGAAAAGGATATATGCATGTCATACAAGACACCACGCATGCATGCAAAATGCATTTATTAAAAGCCTGATGTTGAACAGATATTTTGCTAGGTGTTAGGGATATACAGCTGTTAAAACTAGAGGGACTCAAGGAACTTCTGAAGGAGTACAATCTCCGAAGAAAACCACTGTCTAATAAAAGAAGGCACTGATATTTCAGAAGTAGGAATTTGAAGATATTTTGACTGGTGGGGAAGAAGCAGGAATAGTACATTATGACACTAAGATTTCTAACTTAAGTTAGAACATCCGTTGGGAAAAGGGGTGATTCTTATTAAATTAAGTCTACAAAAAAACACATGACGATGTTTTGCAAAAGCATACAATTATACTGTTCGGAACATGTTGGATTATTATATAATTTGGGAAGATAATGAATACTTCAAAATAATAAAAATACTTACTGAATGCTTATTATATATCAGGCATTATGCTAAGTGCTTTATTTCTGTTAATTTATTTACTCCTCACAAAATAGTGAAGTAGACAACACTTCCTCTTCAGGTCAGTTAAAGCACACAGAGACTAAATAACTTGTCAGGAGTCTCACAACTACATGTGGCTGAGCAGGCAAAAATGCAAGTCTGGAATTAAAGAATAAAATGTCATCTGAAAGTAGGAACTAGTCATCAACTTGTAGGTAGGAAAGCTATTTCCAGTGGGTTTAAAATGACTTAATTAAAACATTATGCTAAATGTAAGTACTTATTTTATTCTCTTACATGGAAGAGGATATAGTATATATTACAGTGTTTGAAAGATACAATAATAGAAACTTATCAATTGGTACTGTCTGTATTTAATAATATAACTCGGTATCCTTAATTACTTATTTCTTTTTTGTCTAACATTTTTATACAACTTATTTTTTGTGTACTAATCCAAACATATAGCCTGTTCATTTTCATATGTTGAAGAATTCCTACAAAAGATATTAAAATGAAAAATCATAAGCCAGTTAGTATTACTGTACCTGAAGTCTTTCTTAATAGAAAGACTTAAAACATCCTAATTATCATAAATAACCAACAGACTGACAATTGAATTTATTTTTATTTTTACATAATTTTTTAAAACTTTATTAGGGTCCTCATTTTAAGAAACCATCAGTCTCTTCTTTTTCCCCAAGTTACTGCTTTTAATTTATTTAGAAATGCATATTTCTTGAAGAAAAATTAGAAAATACAGAAAAGTAGAAAGAATGTTAAGACACTTACTATCTTCAAAAACAGATGCTGAGGTCTTAACAGTTTTGTTAGATAGTTTTTTAGTCTTCTGTAGACATTCATTTTCTTCCTTTTAATGAAAGTGTAAATATAATATACATGTATTGTTTTTCTCTTTAAAACTATGTAATGAAAACTTACCTGCCATTAACTGTCTTCAACATCACTTCCTCAAATGAATAGAATTCCATAGGAATAAACTTATCCAGTTATTGTTGGACTTTTAGGATATATTCAGTTATTCATGTCACATGCATTGCTATAGTTAACATCTTTGTAATTAAATATTTTTATTTGGAACCTTGATTATTTCCTTAAGTTAAATCATTAGAAGTAGAATTTCTGGGATGAATGCATACATGTTATTAACCTTTTGAAATACCCTGTCAGATTGCCCTCTGGAGATACAAACTAATTCAGTTTGTATTAGCAATATGTGAAAAAAAAAACCTTCTTCCCACTTTTTCTAGTCTTTCCAACTAAACATGAAGAATATCGCCAGCTTTTTTTTTTTTTTTTTTTTTTGTACCAGGGTTCGAACTCATAACTGCACACTTGCAAGGCAGGCGCTTATGCCACTGAGCTAAATTCCCAGCCCTGAATGTGGCCAACTTTATAAATGAAAAATGATACTCTATTACTTTAATTTGTATTTGTTGAGTTATTGGTGTGGTTTAGCTTTTTTAAATGTTTTTTTAAATGTATTTTTGAAATGAAGTTTTGTCCTTGTGAAATTAAATGTACAAAATATGTAAATGGAAGACAGTTTATATTTAAAATCAAGTATGTTTCAGGTTGTATATCAGTGAGAAAAGTTACTTTCTCCATGTTACTCTTTGTCGTAATTTAAATGTCTTACTAAAACTAGACCCATGCCTATAGCCATGCACTAATCTAAAGTCAAAATGGATCAAAGATCTAAATATTAAAACAGAATACTAGAAGAGAAAGTAGGTAGAAATCTTGAAGACATAAGGGTAGGCAGTATGTTCATGAACAATAACCAAACTACATGGAAAGTACTTCAAAGAATCAGCAACTGGGATCTCATCTTATTAAAATGTTTTTGCACCTGAAAAAAAAATCACCAACAGAGTAAAGAGAAAATCCAGACAGGGAAAAAAATTTAGCCACCTGTCCCTCAGACAAAGGACTTCTATCTATAACATCTAAAGAATTGAAAAAACTCAGGCCTCCACCCCAAAATCAAAGACAAAAATTGGGCATTGCAGATTAATACACACTTCTCAGATAAAATACAAATGGTAAATATAGCAGCACAATTTGTAATAACCCAGATGCCCATCAGCTGAAGAATAGGTAAAAAGATGTACTATTTTTTATAATGGAGTATTATGCAGCTAGAAAGAAGGATAAAATCGAGCCTTTTATAGAAAATGGATGCAACTAGAGTCCATTCTCTTAAGTGAAATAAACCAGACCCATATGGGAAAGAAACAGCTCAAAAGTAAAGACCAACTGGGATGGGTGAAAGGATAAAAGAAGGAAGAGAAAAGGAAAAAAAAATACACACACACACACAAAAGATAGCTAAGATAATTATACTACTGATTTCTTTTAGTTCATTAAAAAAGTTTGTGCTTATATTGTTTGATCAATTATGCATACATATGTTTTGTAATGTGAGCAATTACTTTGAAGACATTACATAATATATTAACCATTGTCAGTTTCCTATTATCTTGTTTTTGAAATCTTGTACCTTTTTATTGCTTTTTTCTCTTTAAAATAAAATTTTTTTTAAATTTAAGCACCTTTTTCTGTTTTTTATTTGCACCATTTACCATACTTAGTAAATACAGTTGCCATGGGCTTGGTGCACAAACATACCGAACATTGTGTCTTCTCACTTCGCCCCTCTCCTCCCACTCTGCCTATCCCATCCCAGACCCCTTTCCATCCTTTCAGAGAACCAGTTCTTTGATTCATTGACCCTTTAGACCCTTTATATTATTTTTAGTCTTAGTTTCATTGATTTCCACTCTGATCTTTATAATTCTTTTTCTTTGCATTAGTTTCAGATTTGGATTGTTATCTTTCTAAGGCCTTGAAATACATCATCTGTTTTTAAGACTTGTGCTCCATTGGTTGGTCTCTTGCATTAATGACCCCACTTTTTTAAGGAGTTATGATAACCCAGCCGTGTGGGGGGAGTAGGCCTGGGAAGAGTGGATATGGGGACGGGGATGCAGGAAGTGAGGTGTGAGTCGGGGTGGGGCATAAGTGAGGAAGGATGGAAGAACATGCTGAGAGAAACAGGTTTTCCACATACCACAGTGCTAAGAATAGAGGAGCAAAACAATTTCTCCTCGAAGCACGGATCACTTCTAGTGACCTCCCAAATGGAATTTCTCCCCACCAGCTAATAGGAAAGCAGTTCTGCAACGGACACCAACTAGGTCTCTTCTTCCATTCAGTTTAATTCCAGTGTTAGTTACCTAGAGATAGTGTTGGTTCCTTGAGATAGAACCCACTTCAGACCCTACTCACGAGGCTGGGTCTCTGGAACTTCTGGCAGACCAGCTACAAATTGGGTGACTTCCTGCAACCCATCTTTATGCTCAATTAATTTGCTACAGTGCCTGGCAGAGAAACATCTAGCTACATTTGCTGTTTATTGTAAAGGATACAGATAAGCAGTCTGATGAAGAAATATACAAGGCAAGGTGTAAAGCGTGCAGGAGCACCTGTCTTCATGGAACTGAGTTATTACCCCACACACATAGCAAGCGATGTGTTCTCTTTCAGCTTTCTGTAAGCCTCTATGTGGTCAGCTGCCCTAGTCCTCTCCAGCCCCAGACTTTTGGGAGGTTTATGGGGCCCCCACTGCACAGGCATGACCTAAGCACAGGCAACCATATGGGCATGGTGTGATCTAATGCTGGCAGACTAAACAAGGACACCCGATAAGGCAGGTCTGCAGTTTGTTGCTGGCCTCTCCTGCATTTCTCCCTTCTGGGTATGGAGCAAGATCTCTTTGAAGTGGGGATATTGTCAGGGAATTGCCTTTGGGCAGCTTTAAGACTGAAAAGCAGGGAAATATTTAAGGTATATTTTTACTTTCTTTGACTCATCTTGAGAAAGACAAATTCTGAAAGGCAGCCAGAAGGAGAAAGAGATTGATCGATCTTGATTTCTGAGGTCTAAAATGGCTCATAATTATAACAGACTCTTTCACCTTCATTGCTCTGAAACTGTTTGAAAATTGTTTTAAAAGCCAATAATAAAAGATCAAATACTTTAACCTATTGTTCTAGTCATTTAGAAAATTACAAAGGCTGTAGAGTTATAAGCTGGTGACTATGGATGAAAGCATATCCATATCACAACATTACATAAGCGTGTTTTCTTCCCCATCTTAAAAACTAAACAAACCCCTTTGTAGCCCCACATTTACTTGTGTATTTCTCTGTCCCCTCTCCTTTTATTACAAATATGTCTCCAGGACTTGTTTGTGTGTGTGTGTGTGTGTCCTTTTCTTTTCTTTTCTTTTGGTACCAGGGATCAAACTCAAAATCTTGTGCTTGCCAGGCAGGTGCCTCTCCCTCTGAGCTAAATCCCCAGCCTGTTGTTTTGATTTTGCCTCTTTTTTTTTTTTTTTTTTTTTTTTTTTTTTTTGTCTTTTTCGGTACCAGGGATCGAACCCATGACTGCCTGCTTGCAAGGCTGGCGCTTCCCATGACTGCCTGCTTGCAAGGCAGGCGCTTATGCCGCTGAGCTAAATCCCCAGCCCCCTGATTTTGCCTCTTGAACTGTTTAAAGTTTAGAGTTTAAACAATGGCTGATGTTTTCAAAGGCAGCAGTGTTATCTCATTGACAAATCCAAGTGGATTACTCACTCCACAACTCCTGATTTTCTTTCTTTTGTTTGTTTTCTTCTCATCTCCCCAACCTCATGAGTGCTGAAATATTTTAAGGCTTGTTTCTGAACCATCTTCTCTGTTTACACTGACTCTGTTTTTCATATGTAATATGTATACAAAATTGAACTCCTAATTTCTGCAGAAAGTTTTCTCCCTTTAGATTTTTCCTATTCCAGAAATCATAGGTCCATCATTACAGTTACTTATGGTGTAACTTTGGAGTCATCCATATATTTTCTCTTTTGTAACCCATAATATCAGTCTTTAGCAATTCCCCCTTACTTTAAATCTGGAGATTGGCAGTAGTCTGCATGCCTTTTCCTTTGGCTCCTGGAGTTAACTCTGAGCCAGAATGATCCATTTTTGAAATGGAAGTCATATCATTTTATTCCTCCATTCAGAACTTTCCAGGAGCTTTTTTTCTGTCCACCTCAAAATGAAAAGACAAAATTACCCTAAAATCAGGAACAAGACAAGATGTCCATTATCAGCACGCTTGGTCAATATAGTGCTGGAAATACTAGCCAGAGCAATTAGACATGAGAGAGAAATAAAAGGAGTAATGATAGAAAAAAAAGAAGTTAAATTATCATTATTTGCAAATGACATGATACTCTACATAGAAGACCCCCACAACTCCATTGAAAGACTCTGAGGTATAGTAAATAAATTCAATAATGTAGCTGTATACAAAATCAACACTCAAAAATCAATAGCATTCCTACACACTAACAACAAAACCACTGAGAGAGAAATAAGAGAAGCCACACTTTACAATAGCATCCAACAAAATAAAATACTTAGGAATTAATCTAACAAAAGAAGCAAAAGATCTATTTAGAAAAAATTATAATACCCTGAAAAAAGAAATCAAAGACGACCTCAGAAAATGGAAAAATATCCCTTGTTCATGGATAGGAAGAACAAACAGTGTGAAAATGGCCATTCTTCCAAAATTGTTACACAATCCCAATCAAAATGCCACTAGCATACCTCACAGATCTAGATAAATCACTCCTGAAATTCATCTGGAACCAGAAGAGACCTAGAATAGCAAAGGCAATTCTAAGCAACAAAGGCAAGGCAGGAGGCATCACAAACCCTAACTTGAAGTTATACGACAAATCTACTCTAATAAAATCAGCATGGTACTGGAATAAAAACAGACCTGAAGATCAATGGGATAGATTAGAAGATACAACTACTCTGTAAGTTCTTGAAACAAAATAGTTAACATTCATAGGATTGGAACAATTGTACATACTATTGTGTAGTGATCTGAGAAACTCTTGAAGATCATTATGTAAAATAACAATCTTAGTTATGCTCATACCACCTTGTTTGAAGGTCTGTATTGTCAATGTTCTGGGCTCTTTGCTATTGTTTATATGTCTTTTTCATTCATGTTTTTCTAGGAATTTGTTGTGTTTTGTCTTGTTTTGTTTTTCCCTGTAATATAGAAAGAATAGGTATAAATATAGAGACTCATGCATGCGTAGAACTTCTAAAAAGTTTATGAGAATTGATAATATAATGCACGATGAAATGAACAGATACTTGGAAGAAAAAGAGACACGACAGTACCCAGGGCTGATTCCACAGTGTCATGATGTGAGATCCAACAGTACTATTATTCTTTGTTCAGAGTGATTTTAGTCTGTTTTGTTTTAATTTCAACATACATGAAGACATGGACGGCTATTTTGAAGAGAATGAGAGACATTATAGTAGCCATTGTTGACTTCCTTGTTGTCTGGTCTTGAAGACCTAAAATACCTTCATCATCCTGTTCTGATTAGTTCTATACTATTTTGTTTTGTATGAATTCATTGTATGTGAAGATATGAACAACTATTTGGAAGAAACCAAGAGACAATATGATAGACAGTGAAGATCTCCAGTTGTCTTGCTTTGAAATCTGTGTCTCTGACATTGTTACCTTATGATCTATTTTGTTATGTTTAATTTAACCCTTTTTAAAAATAAAGACAAAATTCCTTGGTGACAGACTATGCTGCCTCCCCAAGCCCAGCGGCTGCTTTCTCCCTGGCCTTGCTGGTTCTGTAGTGTACAAGGCACACCTGTGCAGTAGGACCTCTGCAGTAAGCCAAGGCCTAAGCGGGTCAGAGAAAAGAATGGTAATGAGAACAGGATAATTGGGCTTACAGACTCCTGGGAATCACTGGAGCATCTTGTAAGAAGGGTAGAAGATGGTGTGAAATTGTAAACATGGTCATTAACTAAGACTGTCAGTGCCCATAAAGAAAGCAGCAATCATGCTTAAAACAAAAAGCACTCAAAAAGGAAACTTCAGCAGTCACCGCACAAAACTTTCTAAGACTGCCATTTTTAAAATAAGATCAGAATTCTATGGGAATTTAGAGAACAAGACTTTGCTCCTAAAAATTAAATATCTGTATGCTGAAATTAAAAGTTTAAAAATTGGAAGAAAAAGTTAAGGAAGTATCCTGGAAATTTGATTTTTTAATGTCATAATAAAAATGTAATTGATGTAATTAATAATTACAACTCTTAGGGAGAGATATGTAGTGGAAAGTTAACAATGCTGGGCAAAAATCAACATCTCAGTTACTTCCCTCCTTGGTAGGACAAAATACCTGACCCACAAGAATTATTTTGCTCTTGTTTCAATCCATTGTCAGCTGGGTCCAAGACAGGAAGGTGTGGGAGAGGGGCCCAGCAGAAGAGAGATGCTCATTGCACAGTGGGCAGGAGCAGAGAGGAGGGAGCAGCTGGGGAGAGAGATATGCCTTCCCAGGCCACAGCCCCAGTGACCGTCTCCGCTTACCAGTCCAGCAACAAGCAGCTATGCATCCCGCACTCCAGTCACATTCTAAACACTGGAGACTTTGAAAGCTATTTTGGATCTAAACATTAATAGTATATGATCAGTAGGAGTCACAGAGATGATTCCCAAGAAAAATGACTCACAGTGAAAAATTAGTTTCCTAGCCGAGCATGGTGACTCATGCCTGTAGTTGCAGCTCTCAGAAGGATGAAATGAGAATTCCTTCAGCAATTCAGGGTGAGCCTGGACAACATAATATATATATATATATATATATATATATATATATATATATATGACTGGAACTGAAGGAGATCAGATGCAAGATAGGAAGCTGGTTTTTTTATGAGTCCATACTTATGTGGGGAGGGGGCATGTAGAGATCACATATGAAAACACTGAGATGTATTGACTCTTTAAAGAAGATTTAAGCATGTGCCAGTTATACCAAACTATATGTAAGTCCTTGATTTTAGAATATTCTATTTAGTTTCTTATCAAAGTCTCGAGTTTTGGAATATAGGGTATTATTACTAGGAAAGAGTAGTATAAAATAATCACTTTAATTTTTATTCATAAAAAGTCCCATAAGATCTTTTTCTTTTTTCTGTGTTTGCACACATGATGAATATATTAGTCGTGGGTAATTGGAGGGTCTACATATTGCACCTTAATCCTATTCCCCTTCCTCTCTGCTGCCTCCCATTGCGCCCTCCATCCTCCCATCCACTTCTTGTCTCTACAAAGCCTACCTCTCTATTTCCTACCCCCTATTATTTTGCTATTTAAATTATTTATATCTTGGGATTTTATGTAAGAGAAACCATGTGATATTTAACCTTCTGTGTCATTTATTTCACTTAGCATTATGTTCTCAATGCATGTTCCTACATACAATTCAAATTTATCCTTCTTTATAGATGAGTCCTAGTTTATTGTGTAGCTGTACCACATTTTCTCATCCATTCAGCTATTGATGGGCATATATGCCACTTCCAGGATTTAGCTCTTAATAAGTCGTGCTGCTATAAACATGGGTATGCATGTTCCTATGTAGTGTGTTGCCTTTAACTTGTCCAGGAAGAAGGGTCAAATGGAATTTCTATTTTAGTTTTTTGAGGAGTCTTTGTACTGATTTCTGTTATAAGCTTTGAGCTTTGTCAAAAATTGTAACTGGTTGCCCTGTTTTTTTTTTTAAAGAGGATAAAACCAAGGAAAATGAAACAGAATAAAACCAATCAAAATAAACTAGTATAAGTCATACAAGACTTCAAAACCTTGAAAAATCAGCAACAATTACCGTAATGCCTTTTGTTGTTTTCAAAATAGCTGCAGATAACTTCAGACATAGTAAAACTTGAACAGAACAGAATGGAGTAGAAACAATAAAAACAAAACAACAAATGCAATAAAGGACTTGAAAATAAGCTAATAGTAAATCTAAAATGGCTACCATAATACGTCTTGCTATCTTTTAAATAGCTGCTCATGCCATTAGATTTAATGTAAACAAAACAAAAGACAATAAAACCCAACCCAAGCTAACAATGAAAATGATGTGGTTTCCAGGTGGGTTTCACCTCCTTGTGGGGCCTGGTTCTCTCCCCCTGCAATCCACAAATGGTGCTGACTCACGGAGAGAGACTCGGGTGTGGCCCATTTAGATTGTTTTTAGGGTATTGTGAACTTACACAAAAAAATTTGTAAAACATAAATATATAAGATAGCAAATGACCAAGTATATACTGAATAGTCATTAGTATAGGAAAAGAAAACTGTGCAAAAACTCATTTTTTCCTTTCATAATCACAATCCCTATTGGCTCCCTAAAAATAGTTCACTGTTCTAACATTTCTGATAATCATTTTACTGCTTTTTTTCCTAAGGATTTACTTTATCTCCTACATGTTATAGTGTAGTTTCACTTGTTATATAAATGGAATACAAGAGTCTATTCTTTGGTGTTTGGCTTATTTTGCACAACATTATTTGTAAGGTTCATTTCTCTTGTTATATGTAGCTGTAATATTTTTATAGCATAATGGCGTTACTTTGTATGACATAAAATAACGACTCACACTGAGCTATAGCCCCTTTTTTATTTTTTATTTTGAAGCAGACTCTCATTAAGTCATTAAGTTGCCTGAACTGAGTTTGAACTTGAGGTTCTCCTGCCTCAGCATGGATTGCAGGTGTCACCACTCCTGGTGTATTTATCCATTTTACTCTTACCAGATATATGGGAAAGTTTCAGTTTAGAACTATAATGCCACTGTGAATTTTCCTCTATGTTTCTATCAGCAAACTGCATTTGTACATGTCTGGCGAAAAGGTTTATCTATATTGAACTCCAGTAGAAAATGCCATCTTACTTTGAAAAGGATTATAATAATTTAAGCCTCCATTGCTCCTGGTTTTATCAGTAGGCAGTTACAGTGAATAGAATCTCATCATGATTTTCATTTGCCTTTTCCTGATTTTTAATAAAATAGAGGACACATCCACATCTATATCTATGTCTACATCTACCTCAGTTTCTTTGTTTGTGAGTCATCTGCCCAAATATTCGCCCCCTTTTGTACTGGGTTATCCCTCTTTGTCTTACTGACTTGTAGGAGCTTTTCTATATAGACCAGATATGAGTCCTTTGGTATTTGTGCTGCAGTTGTCTTCTCCCAGCCACTGGCTTGTCTTTTTACTGTAGTAGGGGTGTCTCAATGAGCAGACGTTTTAACTTAGCCCTTCCAGACCCTCATGCCTCTTCACCCACTGGCAGACAAGAGAACAAGTCATAGGAGGGGAGCCAGCTCAGTGAGTAGCAGTTGTTCTAATGCAGGGTAGGGGAAAGACGCCAGAGCACTACTAAGCAGGCCTTCCTGCTTCAGCACCGCTTCCCCGCACCAGTGTGTTTGTGCCTGAGACATCTGGCCACTGACCCGGCCTGTGGTGCCCCCATAGGAATCGTCCCACCAAAAGCCAACGCAGCCCAATGTCCTGAGCCCTGGGCATCACAGAGTTCACACACTGAATCATGATGCTTTGTGGAGTGTAGAGTCAGGGACAGAAAACCAGAAAGCAGCAGGGTAGCCAGAGCAGGCAGCACAGCATCCTCACCCTGAGACATATTAAAGAGCAAACAGAAGCAACTTCAGAGGTTATCACGGAGGGAAGGGGAGTGAAACAGTGACCATGTACCAGGAAGGTACAGTTTGGGCTCGTGTATATGACAGGGAAAGAATCACTAAGTGTAGACCTGGTAACAAGTGCCAAGCAGCTACATTTGGGGGCATTTAGGGAGGAGAGTCGTGGGAATCAAACTCAGAACCGCGCTCTTCCCAAACAGGCACTGTGTCACTGTGCTATATGCCCGGCCGTAGCAACTACATTTATTGAAGATCGTGGGAAGTTGTGCTCAGGGAAAGTCTCTCCCCTCAAAAATAAGGCATAAACAGAAAAAAGATGCCAGGGTGACAGAAACGTAAAAGTACTCCACATAGGTCATACCACCCAGAGGAGCAACAGCCACAACCCCTGATTAATCAGGCTTCTGGAACTTAAAGGGTGTGGATTTAAAGGGTGTAGGCATGACTGGCAAGGTAGTGTGTCATCTCAGGAGCTCTCAACGCCTTTGTCCCATCAGAATGCACTCTGATTTTAGTTATATGCATGACATGTAGTACATATTTATGAATCGTAATGAGACAGGAGTGGTGAGTAAGGGTCAGCCTAGGAAATCCAACATGCATGAGCACTTCCTGCAACATCAGATCTCCTGGGGTTTTGTTATTTTATTTTCTACCTCTCTTAGAATCAAGGGAAGAAGCAATGGCTGTAGAGCCAGAATCAAATGATGGAAGGGAGTGATTCTCATTATTTTCTTTGTGTTTGTTTTTTTCATTTTTTGAGATGGTCTCACACTTTAATTCAGGCCAGCCTTGGACTCACTATGTAGTGCAAGCTGGCCTTGAACTTGAGGCAGTCCTCCTGCTTCACCCTCCTGAGTGCTGGGATTATAGGGTTACACCACCAAACCCAGCTCCATTGTTTTGAACTATACTAGCCCCTTTAAAAACCAGCTGAAAACTGGCTGCTTGACCAGCCATAGTGTGCTTTCTGCTCTTCTAACACAATTGAAGGTATCCTATCATAAGATAGAGACAAAAAAATCAAACAAACAAAAAAACACTGGCCACCACACCAACAGGAGCTCAACTGAAACCAAGCAAAGCACTGCCTGCAGAAGAAACGAGGCAAGCTCAGCAGTCCATCCAGACCCCTCGATGTACAACATAGAGTTTCTCCATTTGTGCCTGGGGTTGTTTCTGTAACCCCTGTTCTGTTCCATTTATCCCTGTGTCTGTTTTTGTGCAATATCATGCTGGTTTTATCACTGTAATATAGCATGAAATCCAGAATTGTGATACTTCCTGCCTTGCTCTTGTTGCTCAAGATTACTTTGCTATCCTGATTGTATACTCTGCTACACTGCTGAGTTTGGTTATTCATTCTAGAAATCTTTTGGGAGTGTTTTTGGGATCTTCTCTGTAAAGGATCATGACAGTCATGCATAAGTATAGTGTGACTTCTTCCTTTCCTGTGTGTAGTCTTTTTGTGTGTTTCTCTCACGTGATTGCTCTCACTAAAGTTTCGAGTGATGTATCTACAGGAGTGGTGACAGTGGATGTTGTTAAAGGCAGTGCACAAGGAAATCCTACTGACAGACTCATGAAGGGATTGGGCTGGATTCAGTTCCATTTAGGAACAGGCAGGCTGAAATCAGTGATATCAGCAGGTGGTCTGGAGGAGGGGATCAGTTAACATAGGGTTTGGGACTGAAATGTGTGGGGTCAAAGTTTCAAGGACAGTCAGTGCCCGTGTTTGGACACTGCTGAACATCCTGGTGCCTGGGAGATTGTCCTGTCCTAAATATCTTTATGTCCATCAGCTCTGTTTCCTGAAGGCTGCATGCATATTGGAAGGTCTTTCTCAGGTCAAGCCTGACAGATATCTTTGTCTTGATCCTGGTTTTAGAGGAAAACCTTTCAGTTTTTTTGTCATTTTATATGATATTGCTGTAGGTTTGTCATAAATGACTTATCAGCTTGAGACAGTGTACTTCTAAACCTATTTTCTTCAGTGTTTTCTTTTACCACAAATGGATGTTGAATTTGTCAAAGACTTTTTCCATTTTTTTGAGATGATCATGTGGCTTTTGGCCTTGCTTGAGTTCATGCAGTGTATTAAATTTGTTGATTTGTATATGTTGAACTGGAAGGAAGAGTACTCCTCTGGATATGTGATGTTTTCCATGATTTGTTACATTTTGTTTGCCAGTATCTGTTGAGGATCTTTGAATCTATATTCATTAATGAGATTGATCTGCCTGGCTTCAATTTGGAAAGCAGACCTTGTGTTTTTCCTGGCCCGAGCTTAAACTTAGGGAATCTTTGTCTGGGCAGGCACCTTTTCCATGACTGTCTTTTGTGGCTGACTCCCACCCAGTCATTGGGTGCTGCTGACCCCAGAAACCCAGAAGTTGTTTTAATCGATCCTTTCCCCAGATGACTCCTGACTTATTGAATGGTGATTCAATATGATGGGCACTGTCCTGGATTTCTTCTCTATCTCCAGTCTGCTACACTTTCATTGTAAAACCCCGAACTGTTTTCTGTAGTTCACAGTAACCATGGGCTTTCTTGCAGCTTGCAATGCCAGCCTAATTTTGTTTTCCCTGGAGCTGCCAACCCTCTTCTGGCTTACCTTGTGTTAAAGGAGACAGGACCTCTTGATTAGCTTTCCAAACTGTTTTGTCCTATTCTCTGCATTATGCTCCATTTCTCTGGCTTTTCTGTAGTTTCCCATTTTTCTGTCAACTTCCTCCTGATTCCTGAAGGTCTACTATTTTTTACCTCCTCAAATTATGTTTGCTGGGTCACTCAATTCCAAGCCCCAGAGAGACTGTATTTTGGGAGTCTTATTTCACTATTTTTATTCTAGTTGAATTCTGACTGCAATATACATATATGAGAGGGTGTGTGTGTGTGTGTGTGTGTGTGTGTGTGTGTGTGTATTTTCCTGTTCCTCTTTTTTCTACTTTAATCTATGTATATGTATATATATTTAATACTTATATATGATATTTTTATATGTGAAAAGGCAAATAAGTAATTAGTGCTTTAGTTTAAATAGTATCTTTTTTTAATTTTTTTAAAATTTTATTTAAAAGGAAAAAGAGAAAAAACAAAACAAAACAAAGCAGTGTACAGGTACAAGTAATACAGAACTATCAAAAAAAACAGTAAGAAATCACTGGTTAATAGATTACATATTATCATCTTAGAGATAGTTGCTCAAATCACAGTATCAAAGCATACAAAGTGGACACTCAAACAGTGAGACTGCAAACAGTTGTGTTCAATGATCCAACCAAAAACATTAATATGGTCAGCTATTTAACACCCCTAAACACTCTTGCTGTTGTATCTAAATAGTATCTTTCACAGACATGTCAAGTTAACCCTCACCAAATATCATGTATATTTGAACAGAAGCTTCTTGTCAGCACATTAACTGATTCCCACCTTCTTGCAGACCATTTCACTTCCCCTTAGTTCTCATTCTCTCAGACTCCCTCTCCATCAGCCCTCCACTCCAGATACAAAAAGCATAAACAAAGGCCTCTTTTCTTTCATTTGATTTTATCTTTTTTCTTCTTTGATAGGGTTTTCAGCTCAAGGAAAGAGAGAAAAAAATACAAAGTAACAGTAGCCTTTATTCCAAGGATGGGTAGAAGAGTCCAACGACCATGAGGGTCTGGGCCTCTTCTGATCTGAACGTGGGGTATGGTATATACATATAAGCTCTGACCAGAGGCTGCGCTTAGGGCAGGCATTGATGATGCGCAAGCAACCGATTGGGACCCTCTTCACACCACCAATCTCTGGCAACTGGCAACTTATTTTGGGGCAAAATCCTTTCATACTTTCCTTCTTTCTCTAAATCAGAGTATGCCTAAAAAGTGTACTTCCCTCTGATTATTAGTTCTTTTCTCAATTTTTTCACCTTAATCTGTGCTCTTCTGCTGTATTAATTTCATACAGAATTTAACGTGTTACTATTAAGGGGTATTCTCTCTGTCAGACCTCTGCCTCTTCTCTTCCTCCCAGTAGAAAATGTTTACATAAAACTGGTTCTTTTGAACTTACCTCCTCCATGCCAAAGCTGAGCTGACCTTAAACACTACCCTGGTATACCCATTGCCAGTTGCTGGTAGTGCTGTATTTCTCTTAGCATTAAAAATTGGACAGATAATCCACTTACAGCAGTTAAAAGAACCCAGAAAGTAGTTAATAGCACATTTGGAGTTTGGAACTCTTCGCTTTTGTTTTTTCTTTTGGGTTTTCTCAGTTTTTATGTTAATGCTTTAGATCTGCAAATCTTTAACATAACATTTGTAGGCATGGTTTTGTGAGATGGAGTCTGCAGTCCATACGAGCCTGTCGTGTGTGTGTGTGTGTGTGTGTGTGTGTGTGTGTGTGTGTGTGTGTGTGTGTGTCTGTGTGTCTGTGTGTCTGTATGTCTGTGTTTCAGGAACCTAATGTCTTTTACTGCTAAATATTTTGCAGTTTGCTTACCAGTAGTTTATAAATACTGTATAGCAGTGTTATTTGAGAGTCAAATTGGCACACGTTATTTACTTTGTTTCTTTTTCACCTTTGACCTTCCCAGTTCTGATAGTATCAGCAGTGATGAGGAGGAGCTCAGGACCTTAGGCAGCAGTGGCAGTGAAAGCAGCACCCCAGAGAATGTGGGGCCCCCCTTCATCATGGATGACAACAGCTGGTTCAACAAGTGTAAGAGAGTGAGACAGAAGTACCAGCTCACCCTTGAACAGAAGGTATTTATCAGTCCTCACAAGTTCTTTGACTGATTGTGTTGCACTGTCACTCACAAAAGTCGGGGGGAGGGCTTACTGGGGCTCGAACCCAAAACCTTCACACCAAGCTATCTCCCCAGTCCTCTTCTATGTTTTCATTTTAAGATGAAGTCTCACTGATTTATTTAGTGGCCCAGGTTGGGCTTGAGCTTGTCACCTCCTACCCTAGTGTCCTAGAGGGCTGGGATTATAGGCATGTACCAGCACAAGATCTTTTAACTGAATAAAGTTATCTACCCACTTCCCTTCTGTTTCTGACTTGTCTTCTTATTTAAAAATCAGGCATAATTTAGGATAGATTTTTACTTATTAACCTTTTTCTAATTTTATGCTTAATATAAAATTAGCTTATTTTTATAAAAAGTTTAGTTTATATTTGAGATTTTAGTTCCTGTGATTAACTTCATGAAACATTTGGTTTGTGAAAATGCAGTAATTCCCTGAGCACATCTTTGTTGTTGTTCTTGTTTGGCATAAGGGAAAGGAAAGTGGATTTGGGCTCTAATGGTGATTAAACCCGGGTCTTTACACTAAGCTACATCAATGACCCTTTCTGTGTTTTATTTTGAGAAAGAGTCTTGTTAAGTTCCTAAATTGCTCAGTGTGGGCTTGAACTTGTGATCCTCCTGCCTCAGTCTCCCAGAGTGCTGGGAGGTTTTTCCACAAATAAAGAGGCAAAAAGAAAACAAGGCCTTCATTAAGGACAAGGAGAGGAGTGCACACCCCACAGGGCTCCTCCTCTGACCTGAGACCAAGGAAGCTGAGGTTTATATGGACTTTGGTCAGAGGGAGTTGACTGAGGGTGGGGTTTTTTGGCCTTCCACCATGTTAGAGCACTATAATAATACTCAGCAATTTATACTTCCGAAGAAACCTTTCACTGGGAATACAAGAATGCTGTTTATTTTTTCCTTCAATAAAGTAATGTAAAAACTTTTATCTGCTGAGTTCTGTACTAGGCAAAGTAAAGTACATAAAGAAAGAAAAATAAACTGAATTTTCTTGAGTTTGTAAGCTTTATGTTTTTGCCATGTTATCTATTTTTCCCTTTTCCTCTTCAGATTCACCATTATAGAGGGAAAACCCAGTGGAATTAGCAATATAAATATCAGAACAATAATTCAACAACTCAGAAAACTTATAAAATAAATTTACAAATATGAATTGACTTCCAAATATAAATAACTACTGCTTATAAAATATTTTAAAATCTCAAATATAATAGCAAGAAAAACGTGTATTATCTATATAGAAAAACTTTCATAGCTCATTAGAGGAGACTTCTGGTATTAGCACATAATCAGAATAAGATAACCTGAAAGGCTTTCTATGCAAAAACACACCAATAGAATACAGTGTTTTATAATTAAGTTTATTGGTACAACTTAGATATGCATAGTGACCACAGTCAGGATAGGAACTTTGTACCTGCCCATGATATAGCTTACTTCTCATAAGATATATCTGCACCCTCTTCATTCCCTCTTCCCATCCTTATTCACAAGGCTTTGTTTTCATTTTATCTTTTTCCTCATTGTTTTCTTTTCCCTTCCACCCTTCACACACTCCCCACCATATTCTTAAAAAAGAATTCAGTTTTTCTAAAACATTTCATGCAATGTATTCTTTCTCTAACAAAATGTTAGTGGGAACCAGAAACATAGAAAGACCTGAAAACAAGAGGAATAAGTAAGTGTACTGAGCATAATCCTTTAACATCCAGGAGGAAACAGCACATATAGACATACAATCATTAAGAAGAAAACTGGCTTAAAAAGCAAGAGTGAGATACAATATGGCAGAATGAACAAAGGAATTGGTAAATAAACCTTGACTACATGAAGTAGCAAAAGTAATGACCAAAGTGGGATGGCAGTGGTGTGCTGGAATGTTTTTAACAACTGGTTCCTACATTTGTAGCATTTGCCAGTTTCTCTGGGATGAATACCCCCATCAGGACCAGCTTAAGGCTACCAGTAGAGATTACTATTAATAGTAGTGTTTAATGACTAACTTACACAATTTTTGAAAATTCAGCAATCGAATTTGGAGAGTTCACAAAAGCTGATTGTAGCCTCCCTGAGTTGAGAGTTTAAAAATTAAGTAAAACACTTAGAAAGAGTATGAAGATTATTGCAGCTAATGCGTTTAGAAATTTGATTATAGTGAAGAAACATAAAGATGTTTTGTAATACCTATGTCTGTTTCCATGTTAATGTTTTTATACATTACAATTTCAATAATGAATTAGGATGTTTAATTTTGAAACTATAAATGGGAAAGAAAAGAAATAAAAGTTAATTTTTAAAAGGAATGGGAAAAACAGAACAAAAACTAAAGTTTTGGAAGTAGATCTAAATATAAACAGAGGAGTCAACAGCATCATAAATGGCACAAACTTCCCAGTTAAGGAAACTCTTAGATTTATTAAATTCAGTGTAAAATTTAACAATATGCTGTTTATAAGAGCACATAAAATATAAGGACACAAAAAATAAAAATTGAGAAAATACATATATTAGACAAATATTAACCAAAAGAATTCTGTATCATTTTCACTAAACATAGAAATTAAGGACAACAGCACTATTAAAACTAAAAACAATATATAAAATGAAACAACTCACAGACAATGTATAACAGTAGCGGCTTTACATATATTTAGGAAGGTAGCCATGAAAAATATGAAGCAAAAATTATTATGCTGTTCAAGACAGAAATCAACAAATCTAAAAGAATAGGAAGTAATGTAAATGTCTTTGAAAGTAACTTATAGATTAACCAAAAAATTAGGAAAGATATAGTGAACTTCAACAACACAATAAACTTTATATAAAACTATTTAATTTTTGAATAAATCTTCTCACGAAGCACAAATGGAATACCTAACAATTTTTGGTAATATACTAGGTCATGACACAAATATCACAGATACCAAATAAATGATATAATAGTGATCATGAAGCAATGAAGTTAGATGTCAGTGCAAAAAACTTTACTAACAACCACACACCATTTACTGAATTTTTTAAAAACCTAAATTGTGGACCAAAAAAAATTAAGGAAATACTTAAGAATGAATAAAAATGAAAGCAGTATATGTTAACACTTTCAAGTTACAATTTGAGTGGTACTTGTAGAAATACTCATCAAAAGATAAAAGAATAAAAATTGAGCAGATAAGTACACAAGAAATAGATAAAAACAACCAAATCAATGCATAAGGAGAAAATTAATACTGATAAAATGAAAAACAGAAAATAAAAAAAAGTTTGCAACTACAAATTAAATAGACAAATCCTAGCAAGAATAGTTAATTTTTTAAAAAGTTAAGGCACAAAAAGACAAAGACTTTTAAGAATGAAAAAGAAGTAGATGGCATAACTATAAAAGGAGCACAAACCCTTCCAAAAATTATTAGAAAATAGTTTTCAACTTTATGTCAATTCCTTAGAAAATATAGATGACTAATTTTTAAATAAATATTATTTTATAACTGATAGGCCTATAACCATTTAAAAATTGAGTAAGTAGTTTAAAATCTGTCTACATTTGGGATCTATCATGGGATTTAAATAGTTTTGTAGGTAGATGCTACCAAATATTCTAAAGGAAACCCTGTTTCATAGCACCTGCTATAGTAATTATTCCTGTGAATATAAAAAAGGATTTTTAATAAATTAATCCTGTACAATGCTGATATTAATATAAGATCATGTAAATATAGTATCATAATCTAGAATTATAGTATCAGAATCTAGAATCTAGATATTATAAAAATATAAAAAACAGTAATTAGGGCAATTTGACATTATCTGATAAATACAAAGGTATGCATGGCCTGTGCCCAGCAATCTACTCCAGTCTCACATGTTAGAAACCTAGGGATATATACCCCAGAGGACAGTTGAGCGTGTTCACTGTGATTTTAGGTTTCAGAGAAACAAGACAATGACCCCGTGTTCATTGTCTGGAGAATGAGTGAACCACACTGCTCATGCAGTGGGGTCCTCCATGTTATTGAATTAACCTTACAGCTGGGTGAATTAGTGAAGATGAAAAAGCAGTTTTCAAAAGAATATGACAAACTCAGGGAAATAAAATAATATATTGTTTAAAATTATAAACATTTGCTAAAAACCAGGAAGAAAACCAGGGGATGATGAACATAAATCTCAGGATGCGGTCATCCCTGGAGTGGGTGCAAAGAAATGTAACTAGAGGGAGCGTGAGATTGGCTCTGATGGCAGAGCTGACTGATCCAGGCGGTGGATGGAAGCAGTCTGTAATTCCCAACCATTAAAGTGTGTATAGTTTATATTAAGATAGAGTAAAGCATTTCAATTGTAAAATTTTATTTTTAATTGTTGAGATTTTATTAAGGAAAAGGTAATATTTGAAAATTATCAGGAAAAATATGAAAATGAAGCTCATTGGGAAGAAAAGCACAAGTAACTATTTACAGATATCATAAAGCTGAAGGAAATGAAACAGATCATTGCCCAGAATAGCATAATATATATTGAGATAGATATTTAGTAAAAGTACAATATTCTGATTAGTATCAGCAGAGGCAATGAAAAGCACACCACTACAAAGAAGGGTAGGCGGGAGCTAAAGCTGTAGCTTGTGCAGCTCAGTGGTAGGACACAGTCTCAGCATGGGTGTTAACTCTCAGCACAGAAACCAAACAAACAGGCATGCAGTGAGAAGGAAGGAATCAGTATATCAGAAATTAAAGCACTGTACTGAATTCAAAATTTTAGAGTATACATTCTGTAGTGTCCCAGAGAGCAGAATAAAAGAACAAACATGAATAAAAGGATAGAAGACAGTGTCATATCTATTGGGTATTTGCTAATAATAACAGCTGATCATTATATATGCCATGTAATGTACCAGCTGCTCTTTTAAGTAGTTTACCTATATTGATTCCTTCAATCCTTCTAACAAGGTGCTTATATTGTTCCTGCTTTTTACACAATGAAACTATGGTATAGAGCAGTTCGGTAACTTCCACAAGTACCCATAGCAACACTGGAGTGTAACACAAGGCAGTCTGTAATGCTGCAAGCCTAAAACATTATACTCCCACTAATGTTAATATCTCTGTGTTTGTAAAAATTAATCACATAGAGAAAACTTTATAATTGGTCACTCTGAAATAGAAATACTAAACTAGGACCAGAAATACTTCCAATTTTGATGCTAAGAAGTATGTGTTTATCGTTGTCACGGAGCTTACAAAGTTCAGTGCTGTAATAATAAATGAAAAATAATGTGTGAAAAATATATGTGAAAAAAATGTTCATCGCTGGTGATTTGAGAAATGCAAAATAAAAATACTGAGATTGCATCTCACTCCAGAAAGAATGACTGTTATCAAAAAGTCAATCAATAACAAATGCTGGTGAGGCTGTGGGGAAAAAGGAACCATTCTCCACTGTTGGTGGGAGTATAAATTGGTACAACCACTATAGAAATCAATATGGAGATTCCCCCAAAAAATAAAACTACAGATTCCATTTAACCCACCTATTCCCTTTCTGCATAATCTTCCTACAGGCATTAGGAATATATATACCACAGTGATATATGCACACCCATGTTTATAGCAGCACAGTTTATATTAGCTAAATCTTGAAAACAGTCCATATGATCATCAACAGATGAATGGATAAAGAAAATACAGTATTTATATACAATAAAAAGGATAAACGGGTCATTTTTAGGGAAATGGATGCACCTCAAGACCATAATATTAATGAAGTAACATACACATGTTTAAATATCATATTGTTTCTCAGAGAAACCCAGAGTAAATAAGGAGCAAATGGAGGATCTGTATTGGGAAGTAGGAAGAACAGTTCAAATGGAATGGAGACTAAGGGAGAGGGGGACGGGAAGGAAGGGCAAAGGGCAATCAAGGGCACTGAAGGAGAAAAAGTGGAAGCAAAGCTTTCGGTAATGGGAACGGGAAGAAGGGTCGGTGGAGGGAAATGGGGAAGAAAGAAGAGTTCAGATACAGTATGTGCATGTACAGACTCCCTGTGAGGAATGTGATTGTGATGTGTGGCAAATGCGCACTGATAAAGTAAAATGAAAAACTACAGTAGTCTGTAAGCTTTGCCTTAAATTACATATTTTCTCAAACTTTTGGAAAGAAGCTTATAGAATGGTGAATATTTGTTGTATTATTCAATTAAAGCAATTTTTTTACTAATTTATCAGTAATATTTTGAAATTGTGTCACGACAGTATTGATAGAAATAACACTTGTCCTCAGCATTTATCCTCAAAATATCTCCTGTAATTTGCAGCTGCTATTTTCCTGGTGATACTGTATTTCCAGGGTTATCTTGAAGAACTCTTGCGACTTCGAGAGAACCAACTGTCTGAATCTGTCTCCCAGAATAAAATACTACTTCAGAGGATTGAAGATTCTGATCTTGCCCATAAATTAGAGAAGGAGCAATTAGAATATATCATTGTGGAACTTCAAGATCAACTGTAAGTGAGATCCTTTCAGAGAACTTTTGACATTATATATACATAAGGGCAAAATTTGTTGTGTCATAGAATTCCAGTTCTAGGAAACCTATCTGCTGCAAAACTCTGTTCACTTTTTAAAATTCTTCTTTTAAATTTCTTACAAAAGGAATCCATGGTCTTTCTTGAAACTTTGGGAAATATAAGGAGAAAAAAGAAAATCACCATAAGTTGTGCTATCTACAGTTAAACTGGTATATGTTCTTTCAAATGCAAGTGTATAATTTTCTAAGTAGTTAAGTTATGAAGAATTATAAAAGGCAATATATTAGATCACTACTACTCAGAATGCAACCACAGTACATAAATTATTAACCAGTTTAGTATTAATAGATATAGTTTAATATGGCTTGCTTTTTTATAGAAAGACCTTTTTTGATGAAGGTATAATATATTGAGCTACATTCTGATACAAGTTCCTTAACTTGTAATCAGTCAAAGCACTTATACTAGTTATATCATTTTGTTAAATTTGTTTTTAATTAATTATATATAATAAAAATCTTCACACTAACATTTATTTAATATTAGGGCATATTTCTAATTTTTTATTTTGAAATAATTTCAAACTTCCAGAAGAGTTCTGAAGATGTATGTTGGATTTTGATATTTCCCTAGATTTACCAATTTTTTCAGTACTGAGATTGAACCCAGGGCTTCATACTTGCTAAGCAATTACTCCAGCATTGGTCTACATCCCAGCTGTTTTTAAAATTTTTATTTCTTACCAAGTTTTCAAAATTCTGATCCTCCTGTCTCAGCCTGGCTAAGATTATGGATATGTGCCATGCTGCCAGTTGGATTCACCAATTTTTAACTCGTTACAACACTTTATATCTCTCTCCCTCTCCTTGTATCTCTATGCATATTTTGAACACTAGAGAGATTACATACTTCATAATTATTCTTTAATATTTTAGCGCATCTTCCTTAAGAACAGAGATATTCCCTACATAATACCAGTTCAACGGTCAATTTAAGAAATCTAAATTTATATAATATTGTCATCTTATCTGTAGTCTATAATTCGCATTACAGTTTCATTAATTGTTCAAATACTCTCCTTTACTGAAACTTCTGTTTTTCTGGTACCAGATCCAATTGAGGATCACACTTTACATTTGGTTGTCTGTCTCTTCAGTCATAAACTTAAATCAGTTTCTTAGCCTTGTCTCATATGAGACTAGTATTTCTAAAAAATGCAGGCTCGGATTTTATGTTTATTTGCTTTTTCCTTGATTAGAATGAGCGTGTCCATTTTTTGGCTGGACTACCATATAAGGGCTGTCATGCTATAAAGATGTCCTGTTAAGTCAGTTGGCCCTTTATTAGTAATATTAATTTTAATAATTTGGATAAATTACTTTTTCTCTATAGCTACTCTTCTTCCTTTTGTAAATAACGTACTTTGTGTGAGATCCTTTGAGATTAAATAAAGGAACAAAGTAATTTAATATTTCCTAGGAATTTATATCAATGCAAAGAATTATGTTCACACATAGTTTCCTCTGTGTTTTTGCCAATGTTAAGAAGGTTTATTCTGTGGGGTGTCACTCACCAAAGGGCAGGCTCACCTCTTCATTCATAGAA
Organism: Cavia porcellus; assembly: GCF_034190915.1. Classification (NCBI taxonomy): domain Eukaryota; kingdom Metazoa; phylum Chordata; class Mammalia; order Rodentia; family Caviidae; genus Cavia; species Cavia porcellus. Next base: position 69,535,056 of record NW_026947485.1, on the reverse strand, counting down.
CTGAATCCCTCGGTTCTATGAATTAGGGCAAAAAATAGCAAGAGTCAAATCATAAAGATCTCTGGGTTTTCCTGTATAATTAAGAGATTATTTTGCAAGTGATGCTGGTGAACTACTTTTTAAATGGTCTTAATCCAAAAATACTTGTGGAATTATTTTTTATCAGAAGAGATGTTTTCACTAGGAGCGTTGAATTTGAGTAGATTACAAGTGTATTGTACGTTTGGTAATTTAAACAGAGACTCAAACATTTTAGTTTGAGAAAATAATTGTGAAAAAGTGTCACTGATCCTCTTGGTTTCACAGATAAGATGTAATATTGTTTTTAGAACCATTAAGAAAAATTAAAATAATGTTAATAGAAAACAAAAATTATGGCCATTGATCAAAATTAAACTATTTTCTTGAATTTTGATGTTAAATATTTACTTTCATGTGTATGGTTACTGTCTCTAAATAGGTAAAAATTATTATCTTTTAAAATTCCTTTTATAGGGCTGGGTATATAGCTCAGTGGCACAACACCTGCCTGGCAAGCATGAGGTACTGAGTTTAATTCCTGGAACCAAAAATTTTTAAAAAGTTTCTTTTATAAATCTACTTTATAGTATGCTGAACAGAAGAATAAGATAGATTCCCTTGGAAAGTCCATTACTCACAAATGTTATCAAAATCTTTAAGATGCAGAATAGAACTTAGGAATCTAGCTCAAGGCAGCAGGCTCTCACCATATGCCTGAGGCACTACGAGGCCCAGGTTCAATGCCTAGTGCTCTCAATAAATGAGTAAGAGAGAGTCAGAGTCAGAGAGACAGATCCAGAATAGTATGGGTAGTTTTGTAGCCACAGGAAGAGAGTGGACATTTTTTACCCCTGTGTTGCTGGATATTTTACTAATAGTAAAAAGGCCAAAAGTCAGAGTTAGACATTAAAATTCCTTGTGTTCATCCTGAGAAAGTAAAAGTGGCCCTGAAAGGATTAAAATTGAAAACTTGAACGAAAAGGTCAGAGAATCAAGATTATGAGTTGGAATATGAGGCACATTTTGCATTGATTATCTTTTCCAGGTCATTAAAACTCTTCATCATTCAACTTCCTCTTTTTATTGTTCTTAATGATTTTATGTATTTTGGATTACTGCTGTTCTTTGATCATATCTCTGAATACTCACAAAATCTGAGCATTTCATAGTTCTGATAATGGAGTACAAACTAGAGTCTATGCAAGCATCGTGAGGTTTTGTTGTGATTCAGTGCTGTCCTCACAGAAGCCCAGCTCTCAGCTCGGTCTCAAGATCTTGAAGCCTCTGCTTCACCTGTATAACAGAGATAATACTCCTGTGCATCATTAAGTAAGGCAGATGGCATCAGGTATGATATAATTAGGGAAAAGACAGCTTTCAGGCTGGGGCTAGGTGTGCACACCCGGAACTCTCAGCACTCTGGGAGGCTGTAGAGGAGGATTAGAAGTTGGAGCCCAGTCCAGCAACCTAGCAAAACCCTGTTTAAAAAAATAAAAGGGGTAGCCAGAGTTTAATCCCCAGACCACAACCAAAAAGTCACAGCATTCAAAGAATGTTTGTTCCTCTACTTTGATTTTTAGAACTTTAAAATCTCCTTAAGAAACTCACTAAGAAAAATAAGCAGAAGATTTAAAATCATTTTTACCTTTTTGTTTCAGAAGGCTATAGATCAATCAGTGAGCTTGTGTTTGGTTGTATTATCCCTGAGTTTCAGGAAATTCATCTTTGACTTTTTGTTTCTGAATGGCAGTTGAATTAGTATTTAAAATCATGATATATATTTGTGTATATATATATATATATATATATATATATATATATATATGTGTGTGTGTAAACCATGAGTGAGGGAAACATACATCTACTGTGCAACAGGTTTCACTTGCAACTATCCCTTTCCCATTAATATGTTGGATAAAATATTAATTTGGAGTACTTTACAAAGCATTTACTAACATAGGTATATTTGAATAAATTTATAGTTGCTAGTCTCAAAGTTTCAAAACATTTAAACTCTGCAAATATGTTAAGGCATAATGATATTTCATTGGGAGATATAGTTTATTCTAGGTGTAAATCTCATGGCTTTGAAATCAAGATAGTTATTTTGCTTCAATAACTTTTAATTATATTTTGTATTAAATTTTACTCAATAAAATAAAAACAAACTTAAAGTATTAGTTACACTTTGTATCAATATATAGAAAGTTTGTCATAGGATTATGAAATATATTCCATTTTGTTATACTTATTTGTGCTAATTAATGGGAATACTTTATATTTTAATTTTATTTCATAAACATTTACATAAGTGTATACTTTGCCCTTGTGATCATACTAGTAGCTGAAAATACAGAGAAAAATTGGGCATGATTTTTTTTCACTAGAGGTTTGCAAGCTGATAAGATAGACATCATCAATCACATAATTATTTGAAGAGTGCCATATGTATGACAAAGGCTTTGTCAGCATCCACAGATAGGCCATCAGAGAGATGATTGATACAGACAGTGCTTTGCAACAGGTACATTGAAAACCTCAGCAATAGCCAGAAAGCACTGTAAAATCTGTAGTTTTATGTTTATTACAGCAAAGTGTATATGTTTTTTTAGTTAGCTGATGATTTCTTTTTTGTTAATAGTTTGAAAGGCTATATCAACAGTAACATGTCCTGTAGGGGGTCCATATAAAGGGAACTGAAGAGTCTAAATAAAAGTAAAGTCTCATTCCTTGAAAAAACTAGGTCACTATTGTAGTTCAAGAATTTGGTAAGGCCAGAGGACATGGCTCAGTGCTAGAGTGCTTCCCTACCATGCATAAAGCCATATCCTCTAATGGCTCATGGTAAGTGGCGATGATGGGTTCGTTGGGCCTGCAAACCATAACTCTGTAGTACTCTGCCCTCCTGGTTCACAAGTACAAGCTGAATGATTTAGATACTAACATAATGGGGCAACATGTCATCCTGCCCCACTTAAAGTAGACAAACTATGACAGATCCTGGTCATCTGATTGTGTGTGTGTGTGTGTGTGTGTGTGTATTTGTCAGGTAACAATTATTGTTAAAACTTTAAATTACAACCATGTTACTATATATTACACAGTCCATTGTCTATTTGAGGACACGATCATTAAGAAAATGTAGGAGTCAGGGGTTTAGCTCAGCGGTGTAAGTGCCTGCTTGGCAAATGCGAGGTTGAGTTTGATCCTGGCACATACACAAAAAAAATGCAATCAGAAGATTAAAAACCAGGTACCACAAAGGTAAAAAGCATGTTCTATTGTACTTTTCTGGATATTAGTGGAAAATTAGATGTCTGTATATTTATTTGAGTCAGGGGCCTAGCAACAGACAAGACTACAGCATATTTAACTGAGAAATGACTCAGAAAGATGAAAGCGCTTGATGTTGGTGTCTTTGTTGGCAGATGTTTTACATGGAAGAGGAAAAACTCCCAAGTTAACAGTTTACAAATAACACACATATTGTTTTGTACAATACAACTTTTTTTTAAAATTTTACTTAAAAGGAAAAAGAGAAAAAACAAAACAAAACAAAGCAGTGTAAGGGTACAATTAATATAGAACCACAAAAAAAAAGTAAGAAATCACCAGTTAATAGATTACAGTTATCATCCCAGAGACAGTTGCTCAAGTCACAGTATCAAAGCATACAAAGTGGACATTCAAACAGTGAGACTGCAAACAGTTGTGTTCAATGATCCAACCAAAAACATTAATATGGACATCTATTTAACACCCCTAAACACACTTGCAGTTGTATACTTTAGAGCACTTTTTTTTTCCTCTCTTTTTTACAACAAAATTTACACATTTGGGGTTTTATTACTCCTTAGTTCCTATTACTTTTTTTTTTTTGGAAGAGAATAAAGTCAAATATGGCAAAACAAAGCTGTCAGTCAAAACCAAGGATGGACATAGCACATGATGCAAAAACAGAGTACAAGGTTATCAACAATGGTTACCATAATGCCTCTTGCTTCCTTAAGAAGAATTGTCCATCTCATTAGGTATTATAAAGTTGAACAAAACAGTAGAGAACAAGACCAATAATACCTAAACCTTGTAAACACTACAGGACTTCCAAAGAAGATAATAGTCAAACCAGAATGGGCATCATAGTGAATTTTATTGCCTTCAAAGTAGTTGCCTATACCTTCAAAATTGATACTATCATACAGAACGGAACAGAGTCTAATCAGTCAAAACAGGATAGTGGGAGTATTACAGGACTTCAAATCAAGTTAATAGGAAATCAAGTAAGTTATATAATATATCCTGCGGATTTTTTTTATTTTTCCCCTTAATTAAAAAAAATCATAAAAAATAACTAATTTTTTTAATGAATAAGGAAGAGATTGAGATAAAACAGGACATAACATCATAACATTATAGGTCAAAGCATGACAGTTTCAGCAACCTAGTGCTTCACCAACAAATAACCCAGTTTAATAGTAGTTACCAGTGTCTTTTTCCTTGAAATATTTGAATATAACTTCATATACTATAGCTTCAAATATATCAAGTCAGTGTAAAACCATTCAAGTGGATGAAAGCATTGTAGGGTTTTTAGAACCAACAGAAAATAAACAATGGTTTCTATATTATTTCTTTGCCTATAACAATTTTTGTTTATACTATCACATATAATAAAATCCAGCAAGATACATCATGATAAAACCAATGGAGACAGAAACAACTTTTGATATGGTTTTTTTGCAATTATTTTAATTCTTTAAAATTCACTTAATCTTTATAAGTTAGACAATTCTGGGAAGATGGTGGAGTATGAATCATCACAAACCTACTAGGCAATGATTATATTAGCAGAATTGACTCTAATGCAGCTATATTGAAGGCTTGCAAGTTCAAGGGGTGGCTTAGATATAAATTGCAGTCAATTTCAGTGTCAGTTTTAACATTTATCACAGTAGCTGCCTCCATCCAAGTTCTGCGGTAGGCAGTTGTATAGATGTTTTGGAGCAGCATGCATACAGCTTGTAAGAGCCAGGTGATTACAAAACACCCTGTCTCAAATAATGACTGATGACTTTCTGGTCACAGAAGTATGAAGAGGTAAGTTCGGGAGACACTGTTCACACACTATTCTCTGCTCTGGTGAGAGGCTTTTGGGGGATTTAAAACACACCTTTGTTTTCTCTTTTATTTCTCTTCTTTTTCCCTTTGGGAGTCTAACATTAAAGATTAAACATTAAAAAACAACTGTGTATATGGAGAATATTAGAAAGCTCCCATGCAGGCCCAGAGGAAGGCTCAGATTCAGTGACAACCTTAAATTTATACATCAGGCCAATTCTTATCACATAAGAATAATAATACTAAATAAAAAAAACCAGCAAACCGTGAGAAACAGAGAGTATATGCTTTCCAAAACTACTATATTACTGGATTTTAAATGTACAGGTTTGAACCAAAAATCAAAAGGGAACTATAGTCCATTCAAAGAAAAATTAAAACAAGTCAGTGGAAACTCTCCTAAAAACAACCTGATGTCTAGAGAGCCAGGACTTGTTTTGTTTTTTGAGACAGAGTCCACTATGTATTCCAAGTCGGACTGGAACTTGCAGTGACCCTTCTGGCTCAGCTTCCCAAGTATGAGGATTGAATATATGCTCCACAGTACCTGGCTAAGGCAGAGACTTTAAAATAATTATTTTAAAGGTGTTGGAAGAATTTTTTTAAGATGTGGAGAAAGCCAAGAAAGTGATACATTAACAAGATGAAAATATAAATGAAGAAAAATTGAGAAGCCAAAATGGAATTCTGAAGCTGAAAACTGCAGTATCCAAAGTGAACAATTCACTCGGAAGATTCAAAGGCCAGAAGTGTGTCTTCAGATAGTTGAATGGATTTAATTGATCTAAAGCATCAGAAAATTTCTCAATCTTGAATTTGTTCGAGTTTTTGGGTTTGTTGGGACAGTGACAACACCTCCTGTGGAGAGCCTTGATAACCATAGTCACATTTTGATGGATAGCTCCTTGTGCCTGCTTCTTTATATCCTCCCAAGGATGCATAGATTTGTTATAAGGCAAGGGAGTTATGCAGAAATGAGTGGCCCTGTATTGGTACTTTAATCGTCGTAATAGTTTTAAACTGTCTATTTGATCTTCCATCTATAAGACAGAAGTTTCTAGCAAGCTAACCTGTGTCTGTAGTTGAGCATCTATATTACATTGTATTTTCCATGCTTTTCAGCAGTTTTTGTCTAGTTATCTACAAAATGTGCCATTTGTACAGAATGTGTCAGTCATGAAAGAAACCACCACACTGGAAATCAGGAGAACCAGGGAAACAATTCCTGCAATAATTAAACCAGGCATTCGTTTTATCCTGTGTGTCAGACATTTTACTAGTACATGTAGCAAATGTGATACCGGAAAGTAGGACCATGTTTCAGTGAGATTTACAGGGATCCAAACTCCTGGCATGCAACCCATTATTAATAATGTCTGACCAAAAACAGCTCCTGGCCTTACACAGTGGCTCAAGGTACAATTTGAACTTTTGAAAGCATTAAGATAACAGTGCCATATAAGAATACATAAGATTGTAAATGCAAATAGAAGATTGGATAGTCTTACAATATTTTAATTTAAAAATTTCTCTATCACGTGATTTAAAATCCCTACCAGTCCGTATGTTCCCTTTTATAAAAGGTAGAGCCAATTTCCAGAAAGACTGTTCTATTGGGGCTATTTGTGTACCATAGATTAAATGAGGCATAGCGGTACTGAGCCCTAAGCCAGTCCAGTTTACATGTTACACAGGTAGAGATTGTTTGTCTGAATATGTCCAATTTATGGCCTGCTATGGGTCTGTATTTTTTGTCCTTCCAACAAGTTATCCCCATGGGCTCCAATCAATAAATACATATTGTCCATTTTTCCTTTAATTCCTACCTTGGCCCAACAAGCAGCCCAAGGCCAAACAACCTCTTCATGAATCTGTAAGGGACTAATTACAGAGCGGATAGGTAACTTTGGCTTCCATAACTCTGTTACATTTCCTGGGGTAGGTGTAGATTCCAAGGTGATAACTACCAATTGCTCTAAAGTGTATCCCACCCATATTTGTAGGTGAGCAATTGTGGCAGTGGTTTGATTGGGCCATAGCATCTTCAACGCATAGTGGTGGAAAGACAAAATGTGAAATATAATTAATAGTTGCTTTGTCTGGCATATCAATAGAGATGACTGGACCTGGGTTGGCATCTAATTCAAGACCAGTCATGTCCAGCTCATGATCAATCTCAGGTGGAGAATCTGCCCAAGTAATGTTGGATTAGGGACATAAGTCTAATACTCAACTCCTGACACAGGTGTTATACATCCAGATACTGCCAGCAGGGCCATTAAGGCAACCAAGAGATTTTCAGGGGTTGTGAAATTTCCCTTCTGGTGACAGTATCTCTAGCCTCATGAATCCTTGCTTGGATGTCGTTCCACTGGATCACTTGTCCTCTCTCCTGGTCTCTCAGGGGAGCTAGAGGTCGATTTTCTGGCTGATTGGCAGGTCTCCGGCAGCCAGTCTCATTAATTAGTCTCATCTTCTGGAAGGCCTAGATGGGTGGGGCCATCATGTGGAACTGTTTCCAGCATCAGCCACATCTCCTTCCAGGGTCGTATATTCCTTGACAGCAGCTATCTCGTGGATCCATCATCTGTTAAGACACAAGCATAACCTTGTCCCAACATTATTAGCTGTGCTGGTCCTTCCCATTTTCCTGTGTTGATATCCATCCAAAGCACTTGAGCTCTATGTTGAATATCATCACTGGATGTTGACGAGTGAAGTTCTGCAGGGTTCAGTTTGCTGTCTGTAGCTGGATTTAAAAAGTTTAACGTAAAAGTAGCAAAATCCAGTTGTGTTTGGGGGGTAACTGTATTCCCAGGTAGTACACTATACATACTAATTTGAGTTGGGAGGAGGAAATATGATCACCTCAATAGATGTAGAAAACATATTTGACAAAGCCCAAAAATACCTATTCATGATTTTTTTTAAAAACCTACAGAAAGTGGAAATAGATGATCTTTGTCTCAACCTGATAAAAGCCATCACAACCAATAGCCAACATTATATGTAATGGCCAAAAATTGAAAGCTTTCACTCTAAAATCAGGAACAAGATAAGGGTGTCCACTGTCATCACTCTTATTCAATCCACAGGAATTAGACAAGTGAAGGATAGGAAAGGGAGAAGTTAAATTATAAATTATTATTTATAGATGGCATGATACTCTACAAATTCCAACAGAAGGCACCTAGCTTTTAGTAACTAAATTCAGTAGCATAGCTGATCACAAAGCCAGCACTCAAAAAATCAGCAGCATTCCTGTACACAAACAACAATCTCAGAAAGAATTAGGTAGACAACACCTTTTACAGTAGCATCAAAAAAAGAGAAAAAAGAAATACCTAGGAATTAATATACAGAAGGAAGTAAAAAAACTTACATTGAAAACTTCAGTACTCTGAGAAAAGAGCTAGATGAGGATATCAGAAAACGGAAAGATACCCTTTGGGGTAGGAAGAGCCAAGATAAAAAAGTGAAAATGGCCATTGTTCTTACTTAGGAATAATCAGTGCCCTAAAAATGACCACACTTACAAAACTGTTTTACAGATTTAATGCAGTCCCAATCCAAATACCAGTATTATATCACACAGAATTAGAGAAAAATCCTACAATTCATTTTAAACTAGAAGACACCTGGAATAGCAAAAGCAATTTGGGCAACAAAGGCAGGACTTGAAATTATAAAGCTACTGTAACAAATAGCATGGTACTGACCAAAAAAACTGAGGATTCATGAAACAGAAGGTGTGGAAACAACTCCAGACATCCTCAGCCACCTTCTCTTTGACAAAGGAGCCAAACACCTTCGCTGGAAAAAATACAGCTTCTTTAATAAGTGGTACTGGAAAAACTTCACTTTCCACATGCCAAAGATTAAAATTAGACTCATCTTTCTCACCGTGCAGTAAACTAAAATCAAAATGGACCAAAGATCTAATTATTGAAAGAGAAACATTCAATTTGCTAAAAAATAGTAAAACTCTTGAAGACATTAGTGTAGACAAAGAGTTTTTAAACAAAACCTCCATCACATAAGGGAAATATTACAAAGAAATCAGTAACTGGGATCTCTTCTTATTAAAAAGCTTCTGCACAGCAATACAAACCATCAACAGAGTAAAGAGAGAACACACATAGGAAAAAATTGCCAGCCATTCCTCAGACAAAGGACTATCATCTAGAATAGAGAGCTCAAGAAAATACACCCTCCCACATTGAAAGACGCAATTCTAAAACGGGCATCAAAGATGAATAGACACTTCTCAGATGAAGTAAAAATGGCAAGTAAATATATGAGAAAATGTTCAACATCACTAGTCACTCAAGAGATGCAAATTAAAACGACACTGATTCCATCTCACTCCAGAAAGAATGGCTATTAATCAGGCAATCAATAACAAATGCTGGTGAGGCTGTGAGAAAGAAAAAAACCTTTTCCCCTGTTGATGAGAGTATAGACTAGTGTAACCACTGTGGAAATTAGTGTGACATATCCTTAGAAAACTAAAACTAGAGGTTCTGTTTGACTAAGCTATTCCCCTTCTTGATATCTACCTGAAAGAATTAAAAGCATCATACCACAACTATATATATATATATATATATATATATATATATATAATTGCCCATATTTATAGTGGCACAGTTTGTAATAGCTAAATCCTGAAAACAGCATAGATGCTCATCAGCTGATGACTGGGTAAAGTTGGGTTTTTTATACAATGAATACTACTCTGCTGAAAAGAAGGGTAAGCTTGAGACATTTCTAGGTAGATGGATGCACCTTGAGATCATTCTCTCTCTCTCTCTCTCTCTCTCTCTCTCTCTCTCTCTCTCTCTCTCTCTCTCCATCTGTCTTTTTGAGACAGAGTCTTTATACGCATTTCAGGCTGGACTTGAGATCATTTTGTAGCCCAGGCCAGTCTCAAACTTGCAACAGTACTCCTACCTCAGTCTCCTGAGTGCTGGAATAACAGGCAGTCACCACCAAGCCAGCTGAGACTATACTCTTAAGTGAAATAAATTGGACACACATGTAGATACTGCATTTTTTCTCAGATGTAAGAAACCAAAGTGTAAGGACCAAAATATTAAATAGATATTGGAAATTGCAAGAATATGTTCAAATAATAAGGGAAACAAGGGAGGGGGAGGGGGAAAGGAAGGAACAGACCAAAAAGAAAAGAGAGCAGATGGCAAAAACAGTAGCAAAGCTTTTGTAATGAGGGGAAGAGAGACTGAAGGGAGGGGAGGGGATTGGGAGAAAAACCACACAAGATATATCATGGATGGGCACAAATTGCCTGTGTTGAATGTTGTCATTATGTGTATCTGAAATAAAAAATCATCTCCCAAGGGGAATGAAAGATATTAAAATATTCATGCAGCCAGAAGATGTAACAGTGGTAAATATTGTTTTGCATCTAATGACAATCAAAATGTATGAAGCAAAAAAGTGATGGAATTTGCCATGCATGGTGTGCATACCTGTAATTCCATCTAGTAGGGAGACTGAGGCAGGACGGTCGTGTTGGAAACCACCCTGGGCAACTTTGTGGGACCCTGTCTCAAAATGGAAAAGAACTGGGATGTGTAGAGTGACGAAAGTGTTACTTAGGTTTGTAAGTCCCTAAATTCAGTCCTCCACAGAGGGCTGAATTGAAGTGAATAACAGGAGGAGATAGCTCCATAATAATAGTTGGAGACTTTATTTCCGCTTCCAGTAGCTGACAGAAGAACCAGACAAAATATAAGGATATAATAAAATAATCAATTAGAACTGAAAAGCATATTCATAACAACCTACCCAAAAGTAGCAACATAGCCATTAAATTCTTCATCAGCTTAAAAAGATATCACACCATGTGTCTTCACTAGCAAAACAGAAAAGCTAAATGTATGCCCACACAAGCAAGTATTATTTAGCTTCTAAAAGAACAAAAATGTGCAATATGACTTGGATGACATTTGAGAACGTTACTCCTGCGAAGTGGAATAAGCCAGTCACCAAAAGGCTGTGTGAGCGCACTGAGATGCTGCGCTTAGAGCAGTAGACATCACAGAGCCAGGAAGCCGGCTGGGGCGGATGGGGAGGGACTGTCTAGTGGGTAGAGATTCAGTTTTGTAAGATAAAAGAGCGATGGCCAATAGTGATCCTTAAATCCATTATGACTCTGCAATGCAATTGAACTGTATACTTGAAAAGGTGGTTTCTGTGGAGTTTGCCCTAATATGAATATTTTTAAATTAAAATTAACATTTTTTCCTGAAACTATTATATTTTCCATTTTTGTTAAGAAACTTTCAAGTGCTCTGTGTTAGTCAGCTTTCCCATCACTGTGGGCACAACTGAAAGGAGAGCTTCTATTTGATCACACTGCAGATGTGTTAGCCCAGACTGGGAGCAATCGTGGAGCAGGGCTGGGCAGCCGGCAGGGTGAGCTGCTTGCTTCCCTGTGGACTAGAAGCCTAGCTGGGGAGCATGCCTAGGAGGAAGGCACCAGGGGCCATGTGTGGGCCCCAAACCGTGCTTTCCGCATGCCCGCCTCCAAATGGGCCCTGCTCCGCCAGGACCCACTCCCGTTGCTTAATCCAGTCAAGTTCAACCTGCACAGGCCCGCAAAAGAAAATCACAGACTGGGTGTGGTGGTGCACTCCCATAATCGCAGCAGCCTGGGAGGCTGAGGCAGTCCTGTCTGAGCAGTTCAGCGACTTGGTGAGACTCCTCTCAAAAAAAATGGTTGAAAAGTCAGGACATAGCTCTGGGCCAAGCCCTCTTCTGTCCTACCCTTCTTCTGTCCTTCTGACTGAACTGTCTTTGAAGGAAATCATACCCTTCCATTGAACTCTTAAAAAGGGGCATTTTCTCACATAATCACAACTAATAAAATTAGGAACTTTTTTGAATGGTCAAAACCTCATTAACACCAGTTTTCCAATTGTCTAAAAATAAACTTTTTTGTCATTCCTGAGAATCGAACCCAAGGCCTTCACTCTGAACTATATGCCCATTCTTTTCTTATTTCTTTTTCTTAAAACAAGTCGAAATCACTAAATTGCTCAGATTGGATTTGAACTCAAAATCTTCCTGCCTTCCCAGAGTGCTGAGATTACAGGTGTGTGCCATGCCCAGTTCCCTAAAAAGTTACTTTCACACTTTTTTTTTTTTGAGCCCAGATTAAAAGTTGAATGTACAGCTAGAGCTCTTGAACCTCTTACAGTTTCTCATCACATACTTTCCCTATAGAACATCCAGCATTCTGGAATGTTCTGCTATGTTTTCGTTAACTCGGTCTTCTACCCTTTCACTGCCCAGGTCATTAGGCACTGGCCACAGGCAGCCAAGGGGCACTTGGACTTGCCAGCCTGGCTGTAGATGTGCTGCTGCGGGGGAGGACGAGCTAGATGGCGAGGAACAGGGAGACTAAAGCATCTCAGCAACGTCTTATATTAATATTTTGGATATTTGGCTTAAATAAGTACATTTTGAAATTAATTTCGCCTGCACCCGTTGGAAATTTAGAATGCCGCGTGTGGCCCTTTTGTGGTTCTGTTGGACAGCACCAGCCTGCACGCCGTCCATCCTAGGCGGGCTGCCTCTGCATCAGCTTGGCGCAGGATCTGCCCATCAGCGCTCCCAGAGGATCCAGCGAGTCCTCCGGGCCCATCCCGGGAAGCAGATCTTGTTAGCTAAATTAGCGACTCTCAGTCCAGCCAGGGAGATCGGATATTTCTTAAACACAGATTTGCGACTGACCGTGTCCAGGCAGCTGATTTAGTGAGTTAAATGTGGGACCCAAACAAGTAGATGTTTAAAAAGCTTCTTGCATGTTTTGAGGCACGGTCAGAACTGGGTACTTCTTCCTCTAAGGACTGAGTTCCTTTAGTCTAGCTTTTGGGGGTGTGAACATTTTACAGGTGGCACTGCGTATTTCACGTTGTATGTGTTGGCAAGGGCATTGGTCTCACTGTGAGTGGTTTCTGTGATTTCACAGTGGTCTCGACTGTGACAATCTCATTTCTCCTTTGTGTAAGCTCACATAAGCTTTTCATTCAAAGGCTTGAGCCACAAATGAATATGCCCAAACAAATTAGTTTGTTAGGGTTAGTAAAATAATTTCTAATTTTTATTTCTTCACACTTACTGACTTAGGTATAAAAAAGTCACCTCCTGAGGCTATTTGGTAGTTAACTTGAAATATAACTCTTACAGGATCTAATTAACTTTCAGAGTAACATGCTGATGTCCTACGTCTTTGTAATCATGACAAGTGAGATTAATATTTTTGTTGTTTGGAGATTATTATAAATTTATTATATGTTTATTATACTTTATGATTTTATATTTACTGAACTCATTACATTTCCTACAATGTGAATTATCTCATACAAAGTTTATAAAGGATGAAGTCAGTGTGACAAAGAGGTCACCTTAATTCACAGATAATTTTTCCCAGACTTGCATATACCTTGACAATCCTGGAGGAATGCGAGCTGCGCTGTTGCCGTGTAACGCTGCCGAACGCCAGTAGGTGGCGCCTTCATACTGCATATGATGCTCATTCGCGTTACACCCCGATGGTTGCCTTTAAGTCTTCTGGGGGCGCCTGTGGTAGTTATTCCTCTTTTGGTCACTTTGTTCTTGCCTTCGTGGCAAGTCTCACTCCTCTGCAGCACCCCAAACCCTTGTGTATGTGCACCAAATGTTCTTTGTTGTGGTTAAGTCTAGATTTTTTTGTAGTATTTCTTTACCGTGTAATCTGACAAATATTTTCAGTTGAATGTGTAGTGTGAGTAGGATTTCTTCTGGTTGTGTGTGTGTGTGTGTGTGTGTTCCAGGTAGAACATTGAATTAATTTTGAGACCTGAGGCCCACACTCAGTCTTCCCATAAGGCCAGTTATTTTTATTGATTTTGTTTGTTCTTGCGTTGTAGCGTCTGCTTTTAGTATTGTCATTCCTTTTTCTTTCGGGTGCTCATGTGGTCCCATTTTTGACTACCTGACTCTCTTTCTTAGTGATTCCTGTGCTCTGAACGGATGCCTCTGTCCAGGTATCCCAGTCATCTTGTGATTTTCCTGCCTCACAGTTGCCATTTATTCTGGGAAGGAGCCAGGGTTTATCTTCATTCTAAAGCAGGGGAGATAAGGAGCTGTTGGCTTTGTTTTTACTTTTGGAGTTCTAAATAATATCTCTTCATTTTTTTAAAGGATAGTGTCAAGTTAAACTCTAAAATACAACCAGGGTTGAAAACCATTGCTACTTTTAGAGTCTTGGTTAGAGATTAATTTAACTTTTAGGGCAAGAATGTTTCGTAAATAACTAATGATTTTTGGATACCAGGATCTTTTTCAGGAGTTTTCTTTTAAATGTTTACTTGAAGAGAAATACGTGCAAAGCCATGTAAAATGAATCTTTATTTTATAACCATGTCTAAAACTGAAAAGGAACACCTAGACACACAAATTAAGAATGCTTTCATATAAACATTATGAAAAAATTCACAAGCCTTTTAAACATTTTTTATTAAAACTTTGAATAAAAAATTAAAAAGCTTTAACTCAACAGAATAAAATTTCATCACTCCTCTCAGTATTTAATTGCTTTTTAAATTTCTTTAATATTCTTTCATTTATTGACAAATATTTATTGGGAACGTATGATGTGTAGGGCCTGTTCCATGTGCTGGTAGCGTAACAGTGATGAAATGATCTTGCCCTCAATCGCAGTACACAATACACAGGTGGCCTCTGAGAGCCGGTCCTTCCCTTCACCAAAGCAGAAGTGCTGCGGTGAGTTCCCTTACCGGTCACACCTGAGGGTGTTACAGGGTTTAAACCTTCATCTTCTTTGATTTTCATGACTCTCCACCTCACCATTCCTCCTGTTAGCATAAAATCCTGCTTTACTGTAGTTATATTTGACCCTTTATTTTCTTGAAGTTTGTAGCCTAAGATTGATTCAGTGTGCCATGTGCTTAACAATGATAGCACATCAGTCAAGTGATAAGTACAAAATAACAGAGATTTGTCATAACGCTCTCTTAGTTCATTTTCTGCGTATAATACCTAAAACTGGGTAATTGATAAAGAGCAGACATTTGTTTGGCTCACAGTTTTGGAAGCCAGGAAGTCAAAGAAGTTGGTGCCAGCCGGCCCGTGGTAAGAACCTGCATCCTGTGTCATCCCATAGTGGAAGGCAAAATGGCAAAAGAGAGCAGAACAAGCAAGAGACCTCACTGGACTCCTCAAGCCATTATTAATCCATGAAGGTGGAACTGCCATGGCCTACACACCTCCCACCAGCAGGAAGTTTTGGTGCAAGCTTTTCAAAGCACACAATCAAACCATAGCAAGTGTTGGTGATAGGAATTTTACTAGACACACTTTCAATACTTACTTATGACCCATGTCCTTCAAATGTATTGTTTTATTAAAGTTAAAAATTACTTCATGTCCTAAACCTTTGGGATTATATATATACATTTGAAACCTGAGCTACAAAGTGAGTTCAAGGCCAGTCTGAACTGCGTAGTGAAACCCTGTCTCACAAAGACAAAAGTAAAATACAATACAATACAAACTTCCCTAGCTAGACTCCTAAGTTTGTTGTGGTATCTGAAATAGCAAACAGAAACCAATAAAATATTATTTCTTCTTAAGATATAAATGATTCACAATGAAAAAATGTTTAGTGTTTATAATCAATCCGGAGTTTTATTATTGTATTGCATTTCAGCAGTGTACTGAGTCAAGATAAGCTAATAATAATCATAAAAATTCTAAAGCTAGGTAGAAATAAAGTTTTTGGTGGCAAATTATATGTTTATATATGGTTATAAATTATATACATAGAAAGTATAAGGCCTTTTCAGAGTTTAGCTAGGTTCTACAGAGTACTTTCTGTTCACTGGCTGTTTCTGTCATACCAAAAAGGACTTGCTTAGCATACTAAGCTGTTTTTCCTTTGAAATATAAGACAGCTTTTTGACTTTTAAATGGAAACTCTCCAGTTTTCTTTCAAACTATTTTGTAGGAAAACTGGATTATGTCATTCATTATAGAGGTTTTGGGCTTGTAAATCCACATTGTTTTGAATTTCATATAGCCATCAAAGACATGTACAGGTCAGGCAATTGAAAGTATATTTCAGGAACTCATAAAGTAGTTCATAAAGAGTTGATACATTAATATCAACACACATTTCAACATAGTTATATTTACAATTCAAATTTTACTTTCAAATAATATATTGTTATCTTCTAAACAGAAGACCATTAAACACAAAAGTAAGACAAGAATTTCTAGACCTATACACCGATTATTGAGAGTAATGAAATGAAAGAATTTAAATTATACTTTTTATACTTCCTCTTCTATGAGAATGTCTTATCATGAAACAAATGTGACAATCCAAATTTTGGACTATTATTTCTTTGTATTTTTAGTTTACTGCCCTTTAATACATTTACTTGATGAATATTTTTTCAGTTGTAAAAATCTGTCTTTGAGACATTTTATAGATTCAAATTTGCAGGTTAAAATTTTTAAATTGAACAATAGATACTGAAAAAGTAATAATCCACTATAGGAACTTTGTATGTGTTAACTAATTTAAACCTTATAAAGATTCTATCAGATGGGTATAGTTGTCATCCCCACCTTATAAGTGTAGATTGTAAGAATAAGAACACAAAGTTGTGTAGATTAATGATGGAACTGTCACTGTCCCATGCAGTCTGACTTGGAAGCTCTTGATCCCAGGCTTTTCATTCAAGTGGTGTGTGGAAAAGCTACAGGAAGTGCTCTGCTGCTGAGCTACACCATCTCAGCCCAGAATTACAAATATTCTCACAGGGCTCCCAGTGTCATGCTAATGATCTGTTATGGTTTGTGTTTGGATGTCCCCTCAAAGCCTCGTGCAGTCATGGAGACGGCTGAGTCTAACGTTAGCGATTGGTTCATTGTCTAGTGCTGGAATTGGCTGTGTGAGCACTGCACCTGCCCACGGGTGGGTAACTGGCATACAATATAAGGGAGGGGAGAAGGCGTGCTTTTTCCTTTTTGCCCTTTTTTTATTCTGGTTGCCTTTGGGACCTGCCATCACCATGAACAGTTGTCCCTGTGCCACACCACCCTGCTTTGGAGCAATGTGACTATGAATTGAAACCTCCAAAAACTGTAAACTGAATAAACCATTGTTTCCCTAATTTGAAGCATCAGGTATTTTGTCTCAGCAACAAAAGAAAAGTAACCAAGATACCATTTTACAATGAAGAAGTGTGAAACAAAGCCAAGTAGCTTATAATCAAAGTAGACCTAGAAGACAGCCCAAATTATTAGGGTAACTGATTATTAAATTATGAGACTTACTACAAAGCAATACAGGTGTGTCACTGGACAGAGTAGTCTGAACATCTTCATGAAAGAGGCATAAAATAAAATGGACATTGGGAGATGTATATTAAGTTTGATCTTTTTAAATATTTGGGATGTAGTTACAATTTAAGAAGCAAAAGCAAAGATGATATTTTCAGTGTATAAAAGCTATAGCCATGAGTTGTTAGACTGGCCTCATTGTATAATGAAATATTTCCAGAGGAGGGCCAGGGATTTTGCTCAGAAGTGTAAGCACCTGCCTGGCAAGCACAAGGTTGTGAGTTAAATCCCCAGTACAAAAAAAAAAAAGAACTCCAGTGAATCAATGAATTGTCACTGATTAATCATCTTCATAAAGATTTATTAGTGATCACTTACAGGTTTTGTAATATTCTGCAATTTTTTCTTTGAGACAGGGTCTCACTTTGTAGTTCAGGCTGGATTTGAACTCACTATGTAGCCAAGTTGGCCTCAAATTCATGGCAACCCTCCTGCTTCTGCCTTCTGAGTGCTGGGATTAGGAGTGCTCACCACCACCACACCCAGCTGTACTTCTTTTTAAACATTGCATTTTAATGCTTTTTTTTTTGTTTCATTACTTTTATAGGTTGTTTCTAAATTTTGAAGCTAAAGCAACTACACACATGAAATCTTTACTTTCTCTGCTATTTTAACTTTATTTCTCTGCTATTTTGATAGCCTGTATCTTCCAGGTACCACTGTTGTTTTTTAGTTAAAAAGTAAATGCTGCTTGAAATCTGTAATCTTTAGAAATACTCTATGGAACCAGTTGGAAGCTTGAATTTCAGCAGTTGTGCTCTGTTGTCACCAGCAGAGAAAGAATGAAAGGCGCAGATTGCATGAGAGAGAACAGCGGCCGGTCGTGCCGCCAGCGTGGCTGTGGTTTGTTCACAGCCTGCTGACCTGCCATGTTTACAGTATTATTTTGGGGGGCCGAAATTGATACCGTTAGGTTCCTCTGCCATTGTAGAACAGTGAAGATGAACGCACTCACCATCTTAATATTCACAGGACTGTGTTAAAGAATAATGATTTAAGATCACGACAAGAGTTAACTGCCCACCTCACCAACCAGTGGCCTTCCCCAGGAGCTCTGGATGCCAGTGCTGTTGCCTTGGATACGTTGCTTTTCCGAAAACACAATAAACAGTGGTATGAGTAAGTGTAATACTTTTTTTTTCCAACTAATTACAAACTCACTTTCCCGAAACATGTGGCAATCCAGTGTTGTCTCAGTTATTGTTCTGAATTTATTAGAACAAAGGTAGATTTAGGACTCCTACAGTAAGGTTACATTAAAATCAAATATGTTAATATTTTTGAAGCCAAGGCACCCTGGGGAAGTAAAATATCTGGGCGATACTTGTGCAATATTACTGAACCAGCCAGGCCTTCAGTGATGCATAGGAGCTTGTATCTGACTCTTACTTTTCAGTTCTAGGTTCAATTCTTTTGGTGTTACATTTGCCTCAGATTAGCTTTCCTCATTGTCAGGAAAACATTAAACGTCAGCTTGTGAAAGGGTGAGAGATGCATACTTGTTCTTTGTGGTCTAAAAGAGTTTTGTTAGTTCTCAATAAAGCTAATTTTTAGAATGTATAGTATATGTAATCGCTTCACCTGTAAGCCACAAAACCTTTTGCTATTTCTTTGTCTAGAGTTCAGGAATATTCAGCAGTTACAGTGCCTCAGTGTTGAGTGCGCTGCAAAATCTCCTCTTAGGTATGTTGATGTTAACAGATTGTAATCACCTTCTTTTGACTTTTGCATCATAATCATTTGTTTCCACTGTGTTTTTTTGTTCAGATAGCCTGTTTTTCACAGTGCTCTTTCCTCCTGCCCTCTTGTTTTATTCCCTTTCCCCCTCCCTTTTGTCTCTTTCACTCCCTTCTTTATCCTCTCTTCCTTGTCCACCCTTCTTCTTTCTAAGAATCCTTGTTTTTAGAGCTCCTTGACAGAGCCACACCCACACCTATGCTTTTCAGGGTGCGTTTCACAGGCAGGCAGTACACATTTGCCTAGGGGATGTTTCAGCGCAACTGGGCCTTTGCTGTTTATCAGACATAGAATTCAAAATAAGTTTGGCTTTTTATTGCTGAAAGAACTGATAAGGACTTTAGTGCTTTTCCTTGTTTCATTGATATTAGAAGCGAACAAATCATTTGTGGAATAAATCAGTTGCTCTCTTCAGTTGCTAAATCATGTTTCTTCATGTAATTCAAAGTGTTGACCTTCATGAGTGGAATCTAGCTTTATACACGCTTTTGAAGTTTTTGAATATTAAGAGTATATTTACTATATTTTGTGTCATGGTAATACAGAATATTTTTATTTTTGAATTATGACTGAAAAATATACTTTGTAGTAATACTTGATATACTATACAGTGGTACCTTGGTTCATAAACAAAAGCATTTGGCAAAATTTTGTTTTTGTTTGAAATTCTGCATAGGATGACAATATAACTCAGCCATCTTTCCCAAGCAGACACAAACGTGGCCATTGTTTCCAAAATCATGGAACAAATGAAGTTTGTGGACCAAGTTACCACTCTGTGTATAAAAACACAAGATGGTCATGCTTTAACTGCAAATACCATAACAACATTCCATCTTAGTAAGTTAAAAGACTGTGCCTTTTCAATTGCAATACCCACATTGTCCTGAAGTGGCCACAACATGTGAACCCTTGTCTGCCTACAAAATCACCCAGTGAGGAGCCAGTAAAGAGTACAAAGTGGAAGTAACTACAATCTCAGAAAACCAGGCAGGGAAACTGTTTGTTCTGTTGAGCTTGCGTCCAGATTTCATGCTTGATTTAGTTACTCCATTAGCTTAAATAAAGATCTCTCTTCAGGTCTCACATCCCTGCTTAATCTGACTGTAAGAATAGGTTCAGAGAATCCTGCCCAGCAGTAGCAACAATAAGGTTTTATAGACTGACAAGAAAGAAAAGCAGAGAAATCACCTGAGGGCCTTACCTGGACACAAAGTGATTAAGCATTTATTTATCATAGGCTTGTCGAAATCAGTGGGCCACCTTGGACCAGCGTGGGGTTGGCTCCTTGTTACAAAAAATGAATACCTAAATTAGATTTCAATCTGTTTATGTACTGTTGGGTTACAATTTGTTCTAGGAATTCAGAAAAGTGATACAGCCTTACCTCAGTGGCCTTGTGCTTATTTAACTTCAGTCTGCTGTAGTGTTTAAGGGATTTGCTGGTCTTCGTTATAGCTCCAAAATCGAGCTAATGGATAATTTGATTATATTATTGTCTGCTTAAGGAAGGATGCCTCTCCCAATAGAAGATCTGAAATCCATCTCTACTTGCTATGCTGTTTATAAAATTTTAAAAATATAATTTCTGATTTATTTCTTGATTAGGTAAGCCTAGCAATACTAGCCATGTTGAACTTGATGTCTTTTCCTGTATTTCAAACATAATAATACTCTATAAAAATTAACAGAAATTATAGGCTTACAGTGAAAATTCAGTGAGTATATAAGGTATGACCCAAATATACTGTGAATGTTTAATTTTTTTATAATTTATTATAGTAAAAAACACATGGCTATTAATTTCCCTCAAAATATTTTCCCCAGCTTTGAATTTATCCCATCATTTTTGCTACTGTCTGAAGCTGTTCTGGGAGTCCTCATTCATGAATGTGTTTACAAGCTTTGATTTTTAAAAACTACAGTGAATGCTGCTGCTGAGCACCTTCCAACAAAAAGACAGCTCCTAGGGGCTGGGGATTTAGCTCAGCGGCATAAGCACCTGCCTTGCAAGCAGGCGGTCGTGAGTTCGATCCCCGGTACCGATAAAAACGAAAAAAAAAGACAAAAAAAAAAAAAGACAAAAAAAAAAAAACAAAAAAACAAAAAGACAGCTCCTAAAAACATTCCTGTCTGTCCTCAGCCGCCTCATTCTCTGCGTCTGGCACGTGCAAATTCTGGCTCTCCCCAAAATCAAAATGACCAAGACAGGTAAATACTTTCTGTTGATTCAAGACCTCCAGGCAGCCACAACAGTGCCAACCAGAGGCACAAAAAAGGACTTCAGAACTGCTTCAGGAAGCGGCAGGGACGATGGGCACTAGAGACATTGTTGTAGCCACTATTGATTTCCTATTGTCTTGCTTTGAAGTCTAGTGTCACTTACACTGTTTTGTTTTGATTGGCTCTATTCTGTTTTATTTTGCTTGGCTTTATTCTCTTTGAAATAAAAATTACTCAAAAAAAGAAACTAAAAAAAAAATTGAGAGGGAGTATTTTGAAGGGGATTTATGGTAATGTGTCTTTTACTGTAATTTTAATTTAAACATTTACCAAATGTTTCACTTAGATCACGTATGGAGCATATTTTCTTTACACAGCATAGAATAATTATTTCCTTTTTGTTTCAAATAAGTTCTGTTTTAGTATCTTTTTTGTATATAAAGTATAGGTAACATGACTTTGATAACCTCACTAGATTATCTCTTAGATAATCTGGCTAGATTATTACCTACCCATTCTTCGTTTGTACTGGGAATTGAACTCAGGATCTTGCGCTTCCCAGGCAGACATTATGCTACTGAGCTATATCCCCAAAAGACCAGATTCCCCAAAAGACCAGCATTTCTCATTGCTCATTAGATATTTAAATTTTTAGTTAAATTTCTTCAGACTTTTAAATTTATCATTGGCTTTCAGTTTGGCTCTGATTTACATTATAAATCAGGTGACTCAGGAGCTTTTCTATACTCTTTATGGTCTATCATTTAGGCTTTTAGTTTTTATTAATGACTGTTCCTTCAAATATATTAAGAGTTCTCCTTAATACTTTTAAAGTAGGAATCTCTAAAGCTCTGAGGCTGCAAAAAATATTTTACAGTTTGCAAGTTGGGCACTTACCTAACTGACATATATTGTCCCATCAGACTTTCCTTCCATCCTTCTCCAAGCTTCATTGAGTAAATACAGATACTCTGTGGCAGCAAAGGATTATTTTCTTCCTTAAACATACTTCTGTGAAGAAAAACAAGAATAAAAATAACATTGTCCCCATTTAAGTGAATGCCACCACATGTACAGTGTGATGGGTTTGTTTTCATCACATGTGGGTAATCCTCAGATCCTTCTGTGCATCACACTCTATGCCTTGCACAGTAACTACCAGGAAATTTAAATTATAATTGACCTCAACAAATGACAGAGGTTATCCATTTTATTTCTGATCACTGATACAAAATGTAAAGTTTTAAAAAATTAATAAGTGTCTTCAGGCCTTTTGCTCAGCTTTCTTTTAATTTGCCTTTCGCTAGTACTCAATTTTATGTAAATGAATGGTTTGTTTTTAAGCAATTTTACAATATTTAAATAGACATTGACTGTACAGTAGATTTTATTATATCCCCAGTGTCCATGACTTACCACATAACTCTTACAAGTTTAATTTAAAATGTATTTACCATGTAATGGCATATATTAAGCTATAGTTTTGTATATAGTCAGAACGTATGACAACTATTTTAGGCTCTGATTTTGGTTAAGCTGGTGTTTTAAAAATTAATGAAAAAATAAAACCAAGTTTCATAATCAATATTTATTTATTTATTTATTTTTGTCTTTTTCCTTTTTATTGGTACCAGGGATCGAACTCACGACTGCCTGCTTGCAAGGCAGGCGCTTATGCCGCTGAGCTAAATCCCCAGCCCCCATAATCAATATTTCTATACTTGTGCCACTAAGAGAATAATATTTAATACATATGTATCATTACTTACAAAGTAGTTACTCAGAATATAAGACATAGACAAAAATTCTTGCTTACAGAGAAGAAACAGAAAAATGCACAAAATAAATCCAGAACTGTAAAATAAGACTTAATTGTGTGTGACCTTTAAGCACAGAGCTTTGATTGATTTACAGTTTACTGAGTAAGGAGCACATGCTTGTCACTTGGGGCTACCTGTTCCCCCTGGAAATCGGTACTGTGTCCTGTGCAAACCAGAGCCACACCAGCAGCAGCTGAGCTAGTTTCCCTCCAGATGGTGGCATGGGAGGTAGCACAAGGCTGTCTTCTTAACAACTTAGGAACGAACTATTTAGTTTGGAGTTGTAATTTGTATTACTGCTTCAAAGCACCATTTCCTAGATTCTGGTTCTGTATTCATTGGCATTTATTGACATAAAATTTTTATCTCAAGGTTATTCACTAAGTGTAATTAACTGACAAAGGGTAGAAAGGTTCAAAATCACTTTGGACTGAAAGTGGGCCATTCTAAAATGACCTTGCATAATCGCACAATAAACCCCTTTGGTGTTGCTGGTCTGAGGGCCACTTTTCCAGCGTGGCCTCTCTGGGTGGTGGCCTGGAGATTATGGTGGTAGAGGCCAGCACTTCAGTGTTGTATAAGTTCCGCATCCTTTTGCTTATGGGGATTTTGTTTTTAATATTTCTATATATAAAACTTAATTTCATATATAAACAAATTTCCTGTGATGAAAAATGAGGATCAGAAACTCGTCCTAAGCCATTAGTTTAAAAAGCAGGCCTTCTACCTATTGTACAGAGAGAAATAACTTGGAAAACAAGCATTTCTCATTGCTCATTAGATTCTTATGGTGCTGCTCTCTCTATAGCTAAAAAAAAAAATAATAATAAGATTTTAATAAAAAAATCACAGGGATGCTAAAACCACTTCCTGGACTTCTGTTGACCATGCTGTCCCAGGTGGGACTTTCTGCCACTGCCACAGTGGCCCCCAGTCTGAAGAATGCAGTCCTCCTAGAACCAAGGGTTGTGCAGGAGACAGGATCTTTCCCGCAGGGCAGCGAGATTCGCTCCTTTACCGCCTCTTCCTGAATATGGCAGGGAAGCTGATTCCTGAGGAATGCTTCCAGTTCCTTTATCCTAAAACTGGTATAAAAGGACCCTACGTGCTTGGAACTGGGCTTATCTTCTATTTTCTGTCCAAAGAAATATATGTGATTGCCCCAAAGACCTTCTCTACCACATGCGTTACTTAGTAGGACTGCTTACTGTGTAATTAAAAAATAAGGCACCTCTTTTGGAGAACTTACTGATAAATTCAGTGAGGAAAAAATTGCCCAGCTAGGAGGGGCAAAGCAAGTATCAATTCAATTGAAATTGAATTGGAGAAGTCCCAGTAGGCACTTGTTTACAAGTGCCACTACCTTTGTGATATCCAGAATATTAATATGCTATTAATATGCTTGGAGTTGCCTACCAGCAATATAAAAGGAAGCAAAGAATCGCCTGGACTGTCATATCTCTGAGCAGAATGTGATTCATCGAAAGGAACAAGAACACATGATAAGCTCGTTGGAGAAGCAAGTGGCGCAGGATTTCTGCACACTAGGAAAGGAGACGATTGCCAGGTGTATTACAGATCTAAAGCTGCTTGCAAAGAAGGGTCAAGCACAGCCCTGCATAAACGTATCTATCCCAGTCGAGACAGCCAGAACAGTTGACTAAATGGAAACTAATCTGTGTAACAAAAACTTCCCATGCTGTTGTCTGCTGAAATTACAGTTTTACTTTTCCTAAAAATGCAAAGCTTGGAGTTTCATTTAGTGAGAACTAAAACTATGGGCCAGTCAGATGTTTCTCATCCTTACTCTGCATTTTGAGTTCTTCTGTGATCACTTTTAACTAAACACTTTGTTTTTATTAAATAAATAAAAAGTGAAATTTTTAACATGGTGACTAAATGTAGTATAATTTGTGTTTTTATCTTAGCAAATAAGACTGTTCTTTGGGGTTTTCTAATAAAATAGGAAGTCAAATATTTTCTTTCTATAGTGCAGCAGAGATGAGTACTTAAGAGAGCAAACACCAACCTTAATCTCATATCTATATCCCCCGTTCCTCTACTGTAAAATGAAGATAGTAATAATTCCATCCTCTTCGGGTACTTAGGAAGATTAAACAAGACCTATATGATATGATTTCACATGTAGCAAGTACTATGTAAATACTGAGTATCCTTTTATTACATATTAAGTATCTCATAAACTGCTATCTGCTGTATCTGAGGTTTCCTGTGATAGAATTTTCTACTACTTAAAAAATCTAAATAAGGCCTTTGATACTCGCAGCATTTGGAAAGTCATCATATTATAAACTAAAAACACCGTTTGCATTGTAAGCAAGTAAAGTTCCATTACCTCATTTCATCTCCTTATGCTTCACTTTTTTAATTTAAAATAGAAAACACAGAAAAGAAAAATGAAAAGCAA
The DNA here is from genome assembly GCF_034190915.1 of Cavia porcellus. Classification (NCBI taxonomy): domain Eukaryota; kingdom Metazoa; phylum Chordata; class Mammalia; order Rodentia; family Caviidae; genus Cavia; species Cavia porcellus. Next base: position 69,509,268 of record NW_026947485.1, on the reverse strand, counting down.
AAGAGACAAACAAACAACAACAACAACAATCCCTAGGCTTTCAAAACAAGATGATAGGATGCTTCACTTCTTAAAAGGAAAACCAAGTTATACTTGTGGTATATATAAAACTCTGTAAAGTGCTACACTAATAAAATTGGTAGATAATAAATACAAAAGCAGTTTATACTAACTACTGTTTCAGTAAACCTGCTGCGAGCTTCCTGAAAATGAATCTAGTTTTAGTAAATTATGTTTTTCTATTTCTTCATTTTTGATAGAATCCTTACATGAAATAGCATCTAAGCAAAATATTCATGTCATATGTAAATATGAACCTTTGATAAATCTGTAATTAAGGCCAGGCAACCAGTGTTAAACCTAGTGTCTAAATGCCCAGGTCCCTCTGCTATAAAGTGAATGTAGTAATAATTTTGTCTTCTTTGGGTACTGAGGAGGGTAAAATAATTTAACAACATACATATGTGAAACTGCCTGGAATGTGGAACGTGCTGTGTAAATACTTGTAGGTCTGTTTTTGTGTGTATGAATAGAGATAGTTATGAAATAGATCATTTAAGTTATATGTGCTTTCTTATAATATTATCATATAATATATAAAGAGCTCAAAATTAGGCTTTCATAATAAAAGACCCAATCAAAAAATGGGCAAGTGAAACGAATAGATGCTTCACAGAAGTTTTTAGCCGATACATACATGAAGGAATGTTCAACATCTCTGGCCACTAGAGAAACACAAATTAAAACAACTTCTATCTTACCCCAGAAAGAATGGCTGTCATCAAGAAATCAGATGACAAATGCTAGTGAGGTTATGGGGAAAATAAAAACTCTACCATGTTGTTGGTGGAAATATAAAGTAATACAACCACTCTGTAGAGCAGTATAGGATTCCTTAAAAATTTAAAACTAGAAACCATTTGACTCAGCTATTCCCTTTCTGCTTATCTTCCAAAAGAATTAAAGACTCTGTGTTATAGTGATACATTTGCAGCCATGTTTATATCAGCAAAATTCATAGTAGCTAAATTCTGGAAGCAGCCTATATGTCCATCATCAGATGAGTGAATTAAAAAAATGCAGGGTTTACACACAGTGTAGTATCACTCTGTCACTAAAATAAACCTGAATCATTGGTAGGAAAATGGATGCAGTGAAACCATAATGTTAAGCAACATAAATCAGATACACAAGCTTAAATATCACACAGTTTCTCACATACAAGGAATCCAAAATACAAATAAAGAACAAAATAAAAGATAACAGGAAATACGGAGATAAGTCTTTCTCAAATGGGAAGAGGATCAATAAATGGATGAGGTGGGGGGGATGAGAGGAAGGGAAAGAGGATGACAAACTAATTGAGATGCATTCTGTCCATGGATTCGCTCCCCACAAGGAATGGAAATGTTATGAACCGTAGACATGTAAAGTAAATAAGTAAATAAAAACCCATCAAGCAGTCTAGAAAATTGGATGAGTTTTGGCTGCCTTGTGAAATAGATACTGAGTTTGAAAAACTTAGTCCTTTTTCTAGGCCACTTAAATTTAGAAATAATAAGGAAGTCTGTCTTTTGTATGAAAAGTAAGTAACCCCAGAAGAACCAAATATGAGAAAAGTTTAATAATAAGCTTTCATTAGCCTTCCACTTACAGTGCTAACTTCTGATATGATTCATTTCTAATTAGCATAATTAAAATGGGCCTCAAAATAGCAAATGAGAGGAGAAGTTTAACTTTCTTAATGGTGTGTAAATACAAATAAGTATGCAGCATATCTAAAGTTCTAAATTATAGTATAGTAATTTGTAATTTGTTTTTGTTTTGTAATTACTGTCTAACAGTATCAAGAGATTGAAAAATTCTGAATTACTTGAGACACTAGTTATTAAGTTATGCCAATTTTGTTTCTTCATTAATAATAATATGCAAAATTTCTGTTTTGAAAATTATAAAGAAATCAGTTGGAAGTATCTCCCACCCAGCCACCCACCTGAGTGTGTGTGTGTGTGTGTGTGTGTGTGTGTGTGTGTGTGTATGTACTGTGAAGCGAACTCAGGACTTTGCCAGGTAACGCTGTGCTGCTGAGCTATATCCCCGGCCCTAGAAGTTCCCATTTTTAATTATCTTATGAATAATCAAAAATTAATGTGAAAATTTTAATTTTTTGACAAATTATTGTTCTGTTTTCAGTAAGTAAATAAATTACCTGCAAAGAGGATATGTAGAAAAATATAATGGAGAGCAAAGTAAGGCCATTAATAAAGGAAAAACTTAAGAGACAGTGTTAAAAGATTAACCAGAAATTTAAGAAACTGAAAACCATTAAAGAAATACCTCTAGAAAGTTCATTTTTGTGAAGTTCAAGGAGCATTTTATCCTTGTCTTACAGGAAAAATTACCAAAATCTTGACCAGTTTTCAGCCGAAGGTAGCCTTTCGCAGACTTCGCTGGACCCAGGCCAGTCACAAGACGGAGATGGCAAACAGGACACATTAAATTCAATCAGCGAAGGCAAGAAAAACAATCTTTTTGAAAGTTACCTTTTGCTGTACTGTAATATTTCTATACATATTATACTAAATGCATATATATACTATATATATATTTTGGTTGTAGAGCTTGATGAAGAGTAATAGTGACATTTCTGTGAAGCACACTAGAAACTAAGCTGTTGTTATGAGTAAAAGTTGTTAATCCTGGCTTCTTTCTGAGGTGCTCGTGTTTAACCTTCTCAGAAGGCTTACTTGTAGTTACCACCTTCATTTCCACACTGCCTCACTCAGGATGTTGAACGTGATCACGCTACTGAAGTCACCTTGCGTCTTCATCCGACTTTTGACACGGTTGAGCACTTCCCCATTCTTGTGTCACTCATGTTTAGTCCCTGGTTCCTTGGGTCCTCAAGAAACCTTAAGAACAAACACAGTACCGTCTCCTGTTTTGTGTGTCTTCATCATTTTCTCTTCCTATCGGGGTGCAGCTTTACAGACCTTTTGTCTGCTGCCATAACTTTCCAAGCTGCATGCAGTGATGAGGCCCCATTGTGGTCTCCACACTCAGGCTTCGTCCTGAACTATCGATAACTGTGTCCCTATGGTTTCCACTGCTGTGACAAAATCCATGAGATAATCAGCATGTGAAAAGTAGAGGCTCGTGGTTTCAAAGGTTTCAGTCCATGGTCATCTGGCTGCATTGCTCTGGTACCGCGGTGAGACAGTGTCACAGCAGGAGAGGTGCTAGCTGGGAAGCAGAAGGACAAAAAGGAGGGGCAGGAGCACCTCAAGTGGTCTGCTTTCCAGAGTGGGCTCACTCCCTAAATGTTGCACCACCTCCACCTCCCAATAGCTCCTCTAGCGGGGTACCAAATCTTCAAACCATGAGCCTTTGGGGAGGCAGTGAGGATTCAAGCCATGCAGCAGTCTAGTTGTTCAAACCATGTTACTTTGCCTGCCTTAGCTTAGTCTACAGCTGCCCTTAGCACTTGGGACTTGACAGGTTGTGCTGGTACGATCTGATGTGCACATCTTTCATCTCTCCTTCTCATTTTTGCCTCCTCTTGTGTGTGTAAGTGATAGAGAAAGACAGATGGGCTTTGACCTCAGCAGAATTTGTACCCCATGCTTCAGTCTCCCCATCTTCTCCAGTGTAGTGAATGGTACCACCATAGATATCACCCGAGACTGTACATTCTCCCTGCAGCTTCAGTGCGTGAATAAGCACTGTCTCCTCTCCATGCCACACATACGGTTCCTAGCAAGGGTTGTCATCTTTTCTGTGGCTGAGCCCTGATCTCCACGCTCTGCAGCGAGCCTCTTGGCAGAACTTGAGCCGCATCTTTTTCACCAGCCTTTTATCTCCCTTCTTTACCCCTTTGCAGTCCACTGTCTTAACAGTCGTGAGTAATGTTGTAAAGCTCTTTACTGGCCGTCAGTGGCAGGCAGAACACAGTCCAAGCGGCTTATCATTGCTCCTACCTCGCTGTCCCCTGCACTCGCAGGCCCAGCATGCTGACCTCTTAGTCGTTCTGCTGCAGCCATCTTTGCATTTGCTTTTCCCACTGCCTTGCAACTTCTTTCCTCAGCTCTTGTATGTGAGCTTTTTATCAGGTCTCTGTTCAACCATCTTCCTTCTAAATAAGTTTTTGCTGACGTCCAAGTTTCTCATAGCCACCGTCCCTAGGCCCTTTTTACAGCGCTGTGCATCATGCCATGGTTCCTATCTATGGCCCTCTCTGAAATGCAGCCTTCGTGGTAGTAGAGATTTGGCCTCTGCCATAAAGTAAGTATGTGATGAATGAGCCTGGAAGGAAGAGAAAAATCCAGTTAGCCAGGCTGTGCAGGCAGTGTTATTATTTGTGTTGAACTGAATTTTCTGCTTCTATTAAGTTGGTGACTAGAATGTTTTCAAAAAATCTTAGTCATCTATTTAATACTTTCATAGTTTTTTGAATAAATTTATATGTATATTTAACAACTGTTCCATACTATGAGTGGATTTATTTGTAAAACTTTTAATCTAAAAGACATTTATTTAGAATTTGAGCCTAATTTCTTACAAGTATTATATCAATGCTTGTTTTCTTACAGTTCTATAAAATGTATTAGCTTTTAAAATTCAAGTTTAAATAACAGATTTAAAGTTACTTACAGAATTTGCATATCTAAATACATAATGAAATGAATGAAATAAAACTAAAAATTAACCAAATTTCACCAGCTTCAACCCAAGAAGAAAACATGCTACCGAATAAATCAAATAGATTAAAAATTGGTTATCAGGAAAGAAACAAATATTCTCGTGATGAGTTGGTAAGATTCCCACTGTGCTCAGTATCCACTAAATCTGGTTAAAATAACAAATGGAAGAATGCTGTACAGTTGAGATAATAGTTGAGTGAGGTTATTTGAAGCACTATATATTATAAAAGTATAATTAAAAAGCCAGTTGTGCTAGTTCATGCCTGTCGTCTCAACCACTTGAGAGGCAGAAGCAGGAAAATCTGTTGAGCTCAGGAATGCAGGGCCAGTTTAGGTAACATACAAGAGATTGTCTCAACAAAGATAGCATGTGCGTATGTAAAATATTTGTATATGCTGCATATACAAAATATAGACACACACGTGTATATATGCATATGTATACATAAAGAAGAAGAACAAATATAACCACTCACAACCCAAGATCTCCATACTGCTAAAAGATACTGAACAAACAGACTTTCAGTGGCATACGTGGAGAACAATAGATGCCAGATTCCAGCAGCATACTGTAACAATAGGTCATGCCTAAAGGAGCCCAGGAAAAACTAGACTGTGCCAGAACAAGGGATTGGGATGTCAGGGCCTCCGATTGAACAGAAATCACCTCCAGAACAAAAAGGCAACTCTCAGTGTGAAAATATTTTTTAAAACTGTTGATAAAATGGACTTAAACTGGTGCTAAAAAGATAAAGAAGAGTTAAGAAAGAGAGAAGTTTTGAAAACTGTAATTGGAAAAGTTTAGAATTGTATTAAACAAAAGAACAAAAATGCCCGGTGTGGTGGTGCATGACTATAATTCCAGCAGGTGAGAGGCTGAGACAGGAAAATTACCACTAATTCATGGCCAGCCTGGGCTGGTGGTGAGTTCAAGGCCAATCTGACTACACAGTTTCAGAAACAAATTTTTTTAACTGCAGAACACACATCTGTTTTACTCATAGCACCGTCTGTATCCCACTTTGCTACATAAAAGGGTATTCTTCAAACAAAAAGTCACAAACCACTCAAACCACCTGGCCCTGCTTGTCCACAAGAGCTCTGAGGAGGGAATACTCTGTCTCTGCAACATAAGTTTTAAAAAATAGGGCTGTAGGTGAAACTGATTGATAGACTATATGTTTAGCATGAGTGAGGCCCTTGGTTTAGTCCCCAGTACTAAAACAATAAATAAAAATCATATACATTCAGGAAAAAATTCAGTTGATGAGCCCAATCTCTGGAAAACAGTAGTGAGGAAGAAAAACTACAAAATATATGTATCATTATTTAAAATATCCTCTAAAATCAGTTCACATTGGGGCCCAAGTTTTAGCTCAGTGGTATAAGCGCCTGCCTGGCAAGTACAAGGTTGCGAGTTCAATCCCTAGTAGCCACAGGGAAAAAAAAAAAAAACCAGTTACACATATGATAGGAAAATTACAAATCAGAAATTAAAAACTAAGAAAACAAAGAAGAAGAATAGAAGTGACCACTGATTAAACTCTAGAAACAAATGGAAGAAAAACATGAAGTTACAGATTATATAAGTAAAGATTAAAGTGTAAGATATCTAAAGAATAAATTTGAATGAAAACATGTAAAACATTGAAGAAAAACAGGGAAATATGACAAAATAGGAAGAATTAAGGTGGTTGGATTGTTGAAAGACAAGCAAAGAAACTTGAATTCACTGAGTAGAGACATTGAAGAAGAAAACACAGCACAGAATTCAAGTTGAAAGCTGTAATTAAAGAACACGTAGCGAGTTGAATGAAGTCCTAGTGTACAGATTGAAAGGGCTAACCAACCACCAGAAAAAAACTAATCCACAGCAGTCAATTACAAGACATAGCCTACTAAAATTATTAGATAGCAACAACAGAGAAGACATACTTAGGACATCCAGGGAGAAAGATCAAATTACTTATGAGGGGAACAGACTGACATTAAACTTCTCTAGTTGTATAAAGATACAAGTAGGAAAAAAATGCAAGCCCTTATAAAAATATACAGTTGTCATCATGCAATAAAAAAGCAACAAATGAACAGCTGCAAAATAATATACTTGAGAGAACACTAAAAGAAACATATAAAATAAAATGACAAAACTATCATGTAGAGAAACATAACAATTTACACATAAAATTTTAATGGAATTCAAGGTCATTCAGAATAATTATATAGAGATAGCCAGATATGTACTAGGAAAATTAAAACAAAATCAGTAACAAACCTGATATCAGAAAAGATAAGTTATGCAAAGTGCATTAGACATTATAGAGAAGATCGGGTTTTAATGCTGAAAGCCACAATTAAGATATAACATAGCTATGCACCAAGCAATGGAATAAAGAGACAGAGGTAGACATAGAAACCCAGTGACAAAATGAGAGTTCACACACTGTTCTCAATATAAGACAAGTTAAATGAACCAAAAAAAGTTTAAGGATATAAAAGACCCATGGCAGGCTCCGCCTATAGTCTAGATTGTAAACGTCCCCTACAGCCCTCAACTGCAGACTTTTGGTCTTTTCCACACTGTTAGGACATGATGTGAACTAAGAGACAGGGCCTGGAGGTGGCTCCGGGTCACTGAAGGTGTGTGCACCCTTGAAGTGGAGCAGAGCTCAGGGCCTCCTCTTCCTCTGCTTTGCTTTGGATCGTGAGGTAAGGGGCTCTGCTCTCCCCTCCCTCTCCACCATGAAAAGTGGCTTCACCCTAAAGCACAAGCAGCAAGGCCCATTAACCATGGACTGAAATCTGTGAATGGGACTGCTGAGTCACTTAGTATAACTTCTCAACTTCCCAAATTGACAGAGTGTTCAAATATTACAACATCCTGGAGCATAAACAGCCACCCCAGGGCAGGTCCTCTACACCCTAGGATACAGGACTGCAGTCACTTAGTGTCCAAACTTCTGGAATTGACACAAGGTATCAACCATAACAACCCACATCTTGCCAGCATGGCGACCAGACACATTTCTTTAAACTGGTCTCCAGATATAAAGACATGCTTATGCTTATTATTTCACAGTTTGAACATTATAATACAGATTTAGTAATTCTTAAGAACCAGTGTTGTCTACCAACATTATATTGCATTAGAACCGTAGAATTTTGTCTTTACAAGTTAATTATCTTAGGTATTTGTTATATTAACAGAAAGCTCTTTCATTTGTTATAACAGAAAGCACTTTCCATTAGGATATAAAGACCTACACAACATCAATAAGGTACACCTTACAAATGTATGTAACTTATACCCTGATAATGCTTCTTCTTAAGTATAAATAGAAGTGACAAAAAAAATTGATGAAGTAAAGCATTGTAAACAATGTTCTCTGGCTGTAATGTAAAGTAATACTAGATAGATAATGATAATTTTTGGTTCAAAGGAAAAATAAATATTTTATTTTGGGGTTTTTTGTTTTTATTAATTTATTTTGGGGTTTTTTATTTTGTTTTTGTTTTTATTTAAGATTTAAAATATACAGAAAAGAAAAAAAGCAATACAAACAAGAAACTGAATATAATAACAGTATAGGTTTACAAAACAAGATGATAGGAATTTGACAATGGTTATAATATTGCATATTGTTACCTTCAAGAGAGTTGCTTAGACATGTAAACAGTACAGACATATAAAATTGATGTAAACATGAGTATTAACTGTTCTTTTCCAGTAACTAATACAACTAGTAGTATAGTCAGTTTAGCTGTCATATATGTTGTTAGGTCCGCCCGCCTGAGAGACAGCACAATCATCAGGGCAATGGTTCAAAGCTATGCCATGATAATACACACCTCCTTCCTCCCAGAAGCTCCTGTGGCTTCTCCCTCCCGAAAGTCTGCCAAAGCTCAGGCAGGTAAAGCTTTACCCAATCCCCTGCACTCACATCAGTCCCCAGAGCCCCACCCCCATCAGAGCCTGTATCAGGCAGAACCTGCCCTGTGTCTGCAAAGAGCACCGCAGCCTTCTCTGTGGTGACTCCCTCTGTGCCCCTCCTCGTTAAACTCTTTTCTTATCTACTTGCCTCCTCTCTTTAATATTCTGTGCTGCTCTAGATTGAGTACAAATGATCCCATCATATGTATATGTATGTGTATATACAAATTTATGTCTTTTTCCTTTAGAAATAAATAAACACCATTTATTACATAACCCTTGGATAACAGGAAAATACATGCTGAAATTAGATTTTCTAAACATAATGGTAATATATTTTGTAGCGTTTCCTTAAAGCAGTAATCAGAGAAATATTTATCCCTTTTACCTACTTTCATGAAAAATAAGTGAATTATATTTCTTAGCAAGAAAAACAAAGCTAGAAAAAGAAGCAAACACTAGAAAATAAGGATAAAATCACAAATATGATAGAATTAAAAGACAAGTTTTTTAAATCAATATTTTGAAAATATAATTGATTTAATCACTAAAGGGAAGAAATATAAAGAGGAAATAATCATTGAGAGAGAAGAAATTTAAAAATCTGAGACTACATCGAGACCTCTGTGAAAATAAATTGGAAAACGTAGATGAAGTGAACAGTTATTTTATGTAAATATACTCCCAAATTGGCCATATTGGAATGTAAACCTCATACAAGTCAATACTCAGAAAAAATAGTTACTGAGGAACTAATAAAACACAGAGAAGGGCAGATTCGTAGGACTTTCTCTGAGCATGTTAGCTAGAAGTCAGAGATCAGTGTTCCCTCCGTTCTTTGTAAGTTCCCTCTCAGCAGGGCTCCTGCAGCCTCACCGTGCTCACAGTGTGCGTGCAGTTCTGCGTGGCCCAGGGGAGCAGTGTTAACCGCAGAACAAACAGCCCTGCAGCCGCAGGGAGATGCTGCGCTGCCCTTCTGTAACCAGGCTACTCCCCTCCCGGCCTCACCTCATCTCTGCCCTGTCCATAATCCATGCCAAACAGCAATCGCTCCTAGAGTGTCACTACAGTGTGTCATTCCAAGAGAGCTCCATAAATCATACCGTATACGCAAGAGTACCTGTGTAGTTTACAAAGATAGCATACGCACTGTTGGGAGTGACTTTTTCACTCGGAATATTTCCCTTGAGCTCTGTCTGAAGTGTATCCATTTTTCATGTTTTACTAGCAAAAAAAAAAAACCCCATGGTACAAAGTGCTATAGTTTTGTTTTTAACAATTTATTCATTGAAACACGTTATTTTTCAGTTTGGAGCTATAAATTTGCTATGAAGTTTCTCTTCTTGTTTCTTACATAAATAAAAGTAATTTCTTTGTTATAAATACCCAAGAATATAGTTGTTCAGTTGTGTGAAGAAGCTATCGACTTATTTTTCAGAGTTAATTATACCATTTTGCTTTCTGTCTAGAAATGTGCTGACCCACTTTTTTTGCCTTCAGAACATTGAGAGTGTCACTATTTTTTGTTTTATCTATTTAGATTCATTTTAGTGATATTTCACTGTGGTTTCATTTTTTTGTTTGTTTTGCACTCAGGACCTTGCCCTTGCCAGGCAGCCACCACGCCTCTGAGCTCCATCCCCACTCGTGGTTTTAATTTGTATTTCCATGATGGCCAATAGTGTTTAATCCCCTTTCATGTACTTGTCATTTTCGTCCTCTTCAGTGAAACAGCTCATGACTTCTGTCTTTTCCCTAATTAGAACATTTTTTTATACTGTTGAATTTTGGCTGATCAATAAATAATTCTAAAATTGATGCTTACAGTTGAAAAACTCAAACATAATAAATAAGTGTTTTTCATGCTCTTTAAATCTGAAGTAATCTTTAAAAAATATTCCAAACGTAAAAAAATTTTACCCCAAGTTCAGTATTTATTATGCTTTTTTAAAAATTGAATCCCAGTCCAAAAAATGAAAACTTCGTTTTAAAAACTACTTTCATGTTCAAAGTACATCTCTTGTGAATCATGTGCGAGTGGTGCCGAGGATGGAACTAGGGATGCTGTGCACTGAGCTCCATCCCCCTCACCCCCTTTTCTTGTTCTTTAATTTTGAGACAGGCTCTCACTCAGTTGCCAGGTGATGTCAAACTTGGGATCCTCCTGCCTCAGCTTCCTGAGTTGCTGGGATTCCTGGTGTGCATTATCATCGTCTGAACCCTGTTTTGGATCAGAGTTGTCAGTGACCATGTCTGTCCGCTCCTCCTTTGGGTCCTCAGTTACCCAAAATGAGCCACTTCCTCAAACAGTACTCTGCTGTAGGAATTACCTTTCAGGCAAGCGTTCTGTGCATTTTGTGCACTTTCCTTTTTACCTTAGCTTCATTTTCTCTCTCAACTAAATCAAATACTTCCAGACACTAAGTGCCTTTGCTCAAAAGGCAAAAGGGTGCTGCGGCCCTGTAAGCGCAGCCCTTTGGGAGGCTGAGGCAGGATGCCAAGTTTGAGCCCACCCTGGTTACTGAGTTAGCAAGACCCCAAGGAGGGCCGGGAGCAAGGGAGGAAGGGCCGGGGAAACCACAATACCTGGTACATGTTTGGGTGGGTAGGAGTTTTATGACAGATTTTCATCTGACATCTTAGAAATCATGTGTGACACATCAACCCATCGTTCCTGCTGCTTTCTTGCACAGTTTTTCTTTTTTATTTTGCAATGCTGTGGACCCAGGGCCTCACACATGTTAGGGAGGTAAGTACTCGACCACCGAGCTATAGCCCTCCCAAACCAGTCCTTTTGCATATGTCACAAAGCTTCATCTACTTGCAGGGTATTTTCCTTTCTTAGAGATTCCTTTTTTTTTTTTTTTTTAAATAGGCACTCTGCTGTTCCCTAGGGAAGTATGAGTTGCAGTATTGTAATGATACATTTGTTTCAGTAACGTAAAACTGAGCTCTAGCTGTCTGATGTTGTATTTTGCTATAAACAGCTTTTTATTTTATGGTCCCTTGGTAATGGTTTTGACATGCATGAGCCCCTGGGGCTGTTTCACAGCACACAGAACAGCCTGGAACAACTGTGCCATGGCCCTCAGTCTGTCAGAGCACACGCTTCCACGTGGTTTCAAATGTTATTGCAAAAAGTGTGTCGTGTCCCTTCCATCTATCACTGATCACAAAGAGTGAGCGTGGGCCTTCCCCCGCAAGTGCCTGGAAGACTTTCCTCAGGCGGTTCTTGTGCAGGCGCTGAGGATCTTCAGGCACACACTCCCTGCCCTGCGGACCCTGGTCCGTCCACCTGCACCACAGCTGAGCGCCAGGTCCTCTGACCCTGCTTCTGTTTCTTGTAACTAACCCGGTGCAGACACGGCTGCAGCCACCGCTGCAGCTGGCTTTCATGTTTCCCTACTTTCATTTTTGTTTTCTTCAAAATCCTGTTTTGTAGCACCCCACACATTTAAAAAACCAACGCAACGAGCCATTCCCATAGGTGAAATTCGGCTTGATCAGTTCTCTTCTGCACAGGTGTATGAGCAGAACACAGTCCCTGATCTGGAGAATTTCATTTCAGGCCTTAATGAGTTAGGTCGCTTTCTTCACACATTTATGCTCCTGTCCAAAACTGAAGACTCACAGGTCTTCTTGAGGAGGTTATTAAGTCACCAAGGCGATTCCAGCAAAGCCCCTCAACATGGGGTCTGGCTGTGGTTAGTAAGAAATACTGGTGGTTGTGATATCCAAGCTAACACTGGAAACAGTTGTTAGCACTTGCACAGCAGGGGGCGCCTTCTCTGGGCTGTGGTGCAGACTTTCTGCTTTTTAAAGCTTTTGCAGTACTGGGAATTGAGCCCAGAATCTTTACATTGTGCTGTATCCCCACCCCTTTCTAAAATTGTTTGAGAGCAGGTCTCATAAAATCACTGACTGGGCTTAAACTTGCAATCCTCCTGCCTCAGCCTCCCTGTGTGCTGGGATTACAGGAATGAACCACCAGCCCTAGTTTATATTGGATGCTTACAAAATAAAGATAAGCTTGAAATTTTAAGATACCATGAGTTTTAGACTCTTCCTTTTCTAGACTAAATAATACTAGGAGGATTGCAAGTTCAAGGTCAGCCTGAGATAGTGAGACTCTGTCTCAAGCAAAAAGACAGTAATTGTTATTTTGGTCTCACCACTCTCCTTAGATCTTTTTTATTTACAAATGTCCCAGAAAATTTGGTCTTCAGTTCCTTGGAGGGGCAAGTCCAGAAGGCTTTGTCCATAACTGGTAGTCTGTTTTCCTTCAGGCAAGAATTTAAAACATTGAATTTCAGTCAAAAATTACTACTTTTTAAGGCAAATTCAATGGGTGGGTTCCCCTGTTATTTAATAGAAATGTTAAACTGAAAACCGACTCACTTTGGAGAGATTCTGCCCTCTGGCGTGCGTGTTCCTCTGTATTACTTGCTGTGACAGACATGGCATGAATCACTGTGAAAGGGGAACACAGATTGTAGCTGTAAATCATCACTTTTGTTTCCCAAGGGTCGCAGACACAGCGTCATTAATTATACGACAGCACCTGAAAGCTCTAAACCTACAGAGACAGTAAGGCTCTCTGGAACAAAACAGTATTTTGAGAAAAAAATTTTAGATGAGAAATTTCAGACATGGTTATGGTTGCACAATAATATGCATGTAATTAGTGGCACTGAATAGCACACATAAAATGGTTAAAATACTAAACTACATTTTAGATATATAGATACATATCACAGTAAAGAGAATAATTCCGTAACTATGGATATTTAATTAGCCATACATCTCTTTTAAAGGGTCAGTAACGAAATACAAATTTGGAGAAACTATCCAAATTGACTCCTGGAGTGTTTAGCAGGAGAGCTAATTTTGGCCTGAAGTAAGTCCCTAGGCTTACACATGAAGGAGGTACTTAGAATATTGCACCTTTTACTCTAATACTACATGTGATAAGCATTTAAAATATGAGTGTAACAATTACCCATCCATGTCATTTCCTAACCCTGTTCTATTTCCTGTATTTTGTAGTCAGCTGAGCCAGTCATCTTTCTGTGTTACCATTTTACAAATGAGAGCTCATGTCAGATGCCTGGAGTGAGGTCACACAGCTACAAAGGACATGGGTGCTAAGCTGAGTCCTACTACAATTCCATGACTCATCTTTGTTATTTAATGAGTACCTATTATTTGCTAGGCACTGGGAATAGAATAATAAGCATATAAAGTCTATGTCCATTCTCAAATAATTTATAATCTAATAAAAGACACATAATCCCTGCAGTTCCTGTACCATGTGACCATGTGGTAGGGTGGATACAGTGGACTATGAGAACTCTTCTGAGGGACTATTTGAAACAATACATAATATTCCAAAACATCTAATGTCTAGTTCAGTTTATAGTTTTATAACTACATGAGTAAAGCCTGAGTTTCTCATCATTCTTGGAAACTTGCTAAATTTATAAAGTACAATCCAAAGCAAGCCACTAAAGCTGGTACATACATGGTGTGGATTGAAATTCAGCCCTAGGGCTGGGGATTTAGCTCACTGGGATAAACATCTGCCTGGCAAAAGCAAGGTCCTGAGTTTGATTCCCTGTGCCAAAAACAGAAAAACAGAAACGAAATTCAGCTCTAAAAGTACTTTTACCTCAACATCTTTCTACCATTCCTTCCCCATGGTTCTACTGAAGTCTAGCACTTAAAAGTTCCTCGTGCATCAAAGGATTGAATAAAGTCAGTACATGAATAAAGCCTTCTAAAATCAGGCCTTCCTGTTAGGTTGGGAAGTTCAGTCTGACCAGGTAGACAAATCTGTTCATAACGCATCATTGCTGTTACAGCTTGGAATACTTCACCAACCCCCTGAAAGGGAACATGTTCTTAAAAAAAAAAAAGGCAGACGATTTGGCTCTGCAGCTTTTGCCTTAAACTGTGACATCTAAAGTTTAAAACTAATCTTGTACAGTATTTTAAGTGTAGTGTTGAACCTGCTGAAAGATCAAACATGTTTAGACACAACTTTCATAGTTGAGATGTATTTTCAGTGTCTTATAAATTATGGAAATTTCTAATGGTTTTATGATCTTATTGGTATGACTCCTAAAGGCCATTAATTTATTATTTTCTCCTTATTTTCAGGTAAAGAAGATACCCCTTCATTACTCGGTCTCTGTGGGTCTCTAACATCAGTGGCAAGTTATAAATCTCTAACGAGCCTAAAATCAAATGACTGTCTTCCAAGTCCTACAACAGAGATAGCAAGTCCAAGCCCAACTCCATCCTGAAAAACTTACAGAAAAGCCGGAAGTGTCCATACTGTACATGTTCAGTTTACACAAGCTTGACTTCAGGGCAGACCTTTGGAATTGTATACAGTGTCGTTCTGGTACATGTCTGGAATTGTATTGCTTAGGGAATTTCGTGCTCCACGTAAACTTGTAAGGGAAGAATGTAGTAGTCTTGCCATTTTTCATTTTTAAAAACTTGTATTTGTCATTGACAAGGTATTAAATTCAATAGGCTTTTCAAGACTTTCAGAGATTCTCCAAATTAAAAAGTTCACTGCAAATTATACATTATTATTCAACTGACTTTTATGTATGTTTATTCAAGAGACTTGCGCTGTTCCCTTTCCCTCCTTTATTAGATGATTAAATGTTCCAAAAGAAGGCAACTAATTAATTTTACTTCTATTTATTTTCTAAACTTGTGCCGTACTTTGGTAACAGGAAGGGCTCTTAGCTGGGACTCCACGGGGGCCTTTGCAGCTTTCCGGGAGCCCACAGCCTTGGCCACTGAGCTGCATTTCCCGTCACTAGGCTGTTTGTTAGTTCTCATGTTTGGTACCAACTCAACATTCCATTTCACATTTTATAAATTTTGTAGGATGTGCCTTTTTAGGCAGTCACTAACTTATTTGTAAAGGTGATAGGGAAAGTATTTTGTATACACGTCTTTGTTTTCTCAAGATTTTCTTTAAAGATTATCAATTTTAAAATGTGATTGAGTATGCCTGGAAAGTTGACATTTCCAAATACAGAATAAAGAATGTTGAGAAGTTACATCAGAAACATTTCAAGTTCAATGAAGAATTTGAAAAGCTTCTGAACAAACATGTCCAGGGTAACCACTATACCTACCAATAAACATCTGTCTGCTAAACTGTGCTGTTTTTTTCCTGTGCAACAGTGGTGAATCGTAACATGTATGTTTCACAGCCTCTATCACTATGCCATGTCATTTTAAAACTGATGTTAATGTTTGAAAATCCTTACATTTCTGGAGGTGGTTTTTTTAATAATCCATATTGTAAATCTGTTTGCAATTTTTGAAAGTTATATTTGTCCCAAAAACTCCCACCATATCGAAAATGAAAATAAATGAAATATATTTTCTATAGTAAGTAATATGAAGAGAATATGGTTAATTGTGCCAAAGAAATTTTATATATTGTTTATATGAGGAGGCCACAATACTTATTGGGAATTTCATATGGTATTTTTATTTAATAAAATACTACATTCAAATATAGTAGCTTTGACACATGAAGAATGCTCCATCTAATACAATTTTTTGTGAGAGCTGAATTTACCACATTCATTCTTTATTTTAGAAATGTAAGACTGTGATGGTTCTCTGTAGTAGTTAGAGCTTAGTCTCATAATCCAGAATATAAAATTCTAAGGTCAGTTTTACATGTGAGACAGTCCACCAAACAGTGTCATTTCAGGATCAAAGGAGGACTGGAAGCCCTTGAGTTATCTTAGATATGCCAGAGCATTCTCAGAGCTTTATTCTTTTAGTTTAACTCTTGTAGAAATGTAAATATTCCTGAGAAATGGCATCTGTCCCTTTAATCTACTCTCAATTCTGTATACTATATAAAGAATGACAAATCCAAAGCAGTTTTTAATCTGCATGGGAGGTGGAAGAAAGGCATCAAATGAAGAACTCTGGGAGGGCAGAGTGCAGAAATGGATGAGGGGAAGTTGGGGAATTTTAGGCTGACTTTGAGTACAATTGCTGCTTGCCTAAAAAGTGTCAGGATGTTGAAATGATTTATCTGTGATCCATACTCAGCTGACATTTATGTCCTTTAGTAACTAAACAAAACTGTCAAATGTCTCCACACATTTTTATAAATGTATAAGGAAATTCAAGATTACTAATTGGTAGTTTTTCAGATTTATCTAATGAAAACTAATTTGTGCACCTTAATGTGCTGATAAATGCAGATTTAAACATGACATCTGAGGATCATAATTCTTCCTCCTTTCTTGGAGATCTCACTATAAAATTCATTTGCTATTGTGAAATCAGATTTCTACACGATGTATTTCACACTGTTTATAAGTAGTTTGTAAATGTTGCATGAAGAAACAATGTATGTCTCAAACTTTGATTTTAGATTAGTGGTTTTTTTTATTACCTCCCAAAAGAACACTGAAAATGTCGGTATTTCCATTTGTATTTTGTTGCTTTGATGTACTATACTTGTTGCATGTATATTAAAGATTTTGTACCATGAAGAAATGACCTTTTTTCCTAACCAAGTTACCTGATTGAAATTGTACACTGAATTTTTGTTTAAACTGTGGTAAATGTTCACATTTCTAATATACTAATATATACTATATTTAGATAAATCCTTATTTCAACTTGAATACTATTCTTTATAAATTCATTAATGTGTAACATAACATTCCAGTCAGTGATAGCCAACATATATGACAGTGGTCTCACAAGATTACAATGGAGTTGAAAAATTCCTATCACAAGTGACACTGCAGCTTTTGTATTGTGGCTGACACAAGAAAAGTTCTGAGATGCATTTTATTTCAAAGATGAAAAGGAGGAAAAAGAGGAAGAAGAAAAGAAAGGGAAAGAAGGAGGAGAAAAAAAAAGTTCTGAGATGACCTAAATTTAATTACAAGGGTAGAGATAGAAGAAAAGGTAGCAGAAGGCAGTCTGTTAACAGCTTGCAGGTAAAACCCAAGACAAGACTGTTCACATTTCTGAAAGTAGGTCGAAACTTTGACTTAAATCCCATCACTTCCCACCACAAGGCCACTATCACCTGTGTAAGCATAAACTTAACCCCAGCCAATCCAGAGTGGTA
Organism: Cavia porcellus; assembly: GCF_034190915.1. NCBI lineage: Eukaryota > Metazoa > Chordata > Mammalia > Rodentia > Caviidae > Cavia > Cavia porcellus. The sequence goes on along the minus strand of NW_026947485.1, from coordinate 69,491,498 downwards.
CTTCCCTGTTACTACCACCCTACTCTCAGCCTTCCCCTACTCCAGCGTTGTATGCTGTCCCCCACCCATCTGTAGCCAATGTGGATTTCATTTATCCTTTCATTCCTCAAAGGTTTGTTGTAAAACATTTAGCTCCAGACTAATGAACATTTTTCCAACTATCAGTCTTGTTGCTGGGAGTTGTGGAAACTTGTCCCAAGACCTGGTCCTTTTTCTGGCTAGCATCTGTAAGAGATTAATAAACTCTTTTCTTCCAAAGAACCCTGGGTCTCAAGAGTTTTGGTTTAATATTCGATAGCAGCAACTGTACCGAGTTTTCAAAGAAGATGTAATTCTCTAAGGAATTCTTAGTAGCAAAATCCTGAGACTCGGGGCCGGGGATTTAGCTCAGCGGTACTTCCCTGTTACTACCACCCTTCTCTCAGCCTTCCCCTACAGGCATAAGCACCTGTCTTGCAAGCAGGCGGTCGTGAGTTTGATCCCCAGTACCGATAAAAATGAAAAAAAAAAAAAAAAAATCCTGAGACTCCAACCAAGTTAAGTGACCCTAACTGGGTTCCTCTGACAGAAACACTAAGTCTCTTGGAAGACAGGTGACAGAAACACTAAGTCTCTTGGAAGACAGGATAGGCAGATGTCCTGAAGACACTGGTGTAGGCAGATTTTATAAACAAAACCTGGATCACACAGAAACTATCACAAACAACTGGGATTTCATTAAAAACGTTTTGCACAGCAAGAAAAACCACTAACAGAGTAAAAAGACAACACACAGTGTGGGAAAAAAATTTTTTTTCAGCTGTTTTCTCAGACAAAAAACTGCTATCTAAAATAAGCTCCAAAAAATTAGACCCCTCAAATTCAAAGACCCAATACGAAAATGGGCATCTAAAATGAATATACTCTTTTCAGATGAAGTAGAAATAGCAAATAAATTATGAAAAAATGCCCAGCATCACTGGTCATTTGAGGGATGCAAATTAAAAGAATGTTGAGATTCCATCTCACCCCAGAAAGAATAGCAGTTATCAAGAAATCTGTCAAAAAGAAATGCTGACAAGGCTGTGAGAGGGGGTGAGGAAAATCCTCCACTGTTGGTGGAAGTGTAGACAGCAGCAGCTGTTGGAAATCATTGCGGCGATTTCTCAAAACACTAGGACTAGAGGTCCTGTTGTTTCAACTAATGTAGTAAATACTATTCCCCTTCTGGGTGCCATCCCAAAAGAATTAAAAGCATCATACTTCAATGATATATATGCACGCCAATGTTTACAGCAGCACAGCTTATAATAGCTAAATTTTGGGAACAGCCTAAATGTCCATCAACCTATGAATGGATAAAGAGTGGTTCTTCTGTACAATGGAGCACTACCCAGCCATAAATGTCCCAGAATAATCTCAAGACATTTCTAGGTAGATGGATACACCTTGGAAACATACTCTTAAGTAAAATAAATCAGGCATGTGTGTAAATACCACATAGTTTCTCTGGCATAAGAAACCAAAAGTGTGAAGGACCACCAAAATATATAATAGATATTATGAAATAGGAATAAAATGTTCAAATGGGAAGGGAAGCTAGGGAGAAGGGAGGGGGAAAGAAGGGAAAAGAAAAATGAGGGGAAGGGGCTAAAGAGAGGGGAGGTGAATGGGGGAAAGATAGATCATGTACAGGCCTAAATTCCCTATGGTGAATGTGATCATTATGTACACCTAAGATTTACCAATAAATTTAATTTTTAAAATGCAGAAGAAATGGACAGATTCCTAGATACATAAAACTACCAGAACTAACCAAAAAAGTATTTTCCTAAAAAAAAAAAAAAAATGAAACCTCTGAATAATCCATTATCAGGCAATGAGATTGAATAAATAACTTTAAAAATTACCAAGTAAGTAAAGTGTAGGTCCTATGGATTCACTCCTGAATTGTACAACTTTAGGGAGGATCTAACACCAATACTCATCAATCTTTTTAATGAAGTCAAAAGCGAAGGAGTAATCCCTAAGTCATTCTTGGAAGTTAGCATTACCGATTCCAAAACTAGAAAAGAACCCAACCACAAAACTGAACTACAGGTCAATCTCTTTAATGAACACTGATGCAAAATTCTCAACAGGATACTGTCAAACAGGATGCAATAAATCACCAAAAGGATCTTATTATTATCATCATGATGTAGGAATCCCCCCAGGGATCCAGGTATGGTTTCATATACGCTAATCGGTCAATGTAACACACCACATTAAAAGCAAAAAATCAAAATCATCTCAACTGATGCATAAAAAGCCCTTGACAAAGTCCAAAATGGATCTGTGATTTAAAAAATAATAATTTTAAAAACCTAAAGAAGCTGGATGTGGTAGTGCACACCTATAATCCCAGTACTCAGGAGGTTGACTGCATTTCTTTTCAGCTTAAACAAGGAGAAAGAGAAAACTGTATCTTAGTCATTACAGCACATTGTAAAAGTACACTATAATATAACCAAATCTTTTACATTATTTTTAAAGGTTGTAAGTCCCATTTTCTACATTGTCAATTACCTTTCCAAAACCCAATACTGACTTATAGCTCAGTGGAAACTCCTTCCTTGATTTCCTATGGCCTTGCTCCTCCTTTGACATACAAGATCTCTGACCGCATTTCCAATCTAATCTCACACCATTCACATGTATGTACACATTTTGCTCAAGTCATGGAGAAAAATTCTACTGCTTTTTGTATCCTACCTTCTACCAAGTTTAACTGGATTGCCCTGTGTTGTAGTCAGGGGTTGTACACAGAGAACAATTCACATCAGGACATGGAGTTTATAATATTTTTATAACCGGCAGTCAACACAGGAGAATGCAGGAAATCTATCTACAACACCAATGACATAGATTATTTAGTCAAGAGCCTAAACCCCACGGCAATGTCCCACATGAGTCCAGATAAAAACCCAGAGCTCAGAACAACGCCTCCACGAGTCCAACTAAAAGTCTAGAGCCCACAGGAAGGACTCACGCCAGTCTCTTTCACGGATTCGTGCCGGGAAGACCCAAGAGTCAGCAGTGGAAGCCAGAAAGTCTATGCCAGCAGGATGAAGGAGCTGTGCTAGTGGGATGAGGGTTCTACACTGGAGCTGAGAAGTCACACTCACAACAAAGAGCAGGGCTGTCCTGAAAGGCACCACAGCTGTCCTTAGCCACACGGAGGCCCCAAGCTCCTCCGACGACAAGCACAGTCGGGTACGTGCCAGGAAGCAGCATGACGAGTTCATCCTGGAGACCAGGCAGCACATGTCTTCCCCTCCGGAGCCAGGAAGCAATGCTCGATGTGAAGACCAAAGCTTCTCCAGGAGAACCAACAGCTCAGACAGCAACTCGCAGGAGAACCCACAATGTCTCCACGCCTCAATCCCTCCCAACACCTCTCTTCTTCTCCACCTGTTTATCCTGGCAACCCTCCTCAGGTGGAGAATCTTCTCTCAATGCACGCTGATGTAATCCAGCTGGCGTTAAGTTGACCACCAGTTTTCAAACCATAACACCCTGTAAGTCCTAACCTTAAACATCTTGACAATCTCTGCTTCCAAGATAAATGAAGAGCTCCTCAAAGTTCCCATAATTCTCTTTGCATACTTCTATAAATCACAATTATGAAATCTCCTGTGCCCAGTGGTAAGACTCAAAATATCTTCTTCAGTATGCTGGATTCTGCCTGCCACATAGAAGAGCTCAAAAATTGTTGTTAGATTAAAAAATAAGAACAACGTTTTATTTTAAATGTTAATGTTGGAAAACAGTTTAAAAGTAACACACTAAATTTACCCATACTCCTAACATTTGTATGCAGATAAAAGAAAATGGAATTTAAAGGACTGATGCAGTTAAGTATTTTCCTAAAAAAATATTAAAGTTCACACCAACTTTTTAAGTTATATGTATTAAAGCTTCATTCAATATCTGAATGTTCAAGACACTTAAAATTTTTACATTTAAGTAATTGATAAAAATTTAACTTCAATGTTATAGAATTGTCTTCTTTAGAAATACCAGATTTTTTATCTTATTTTTAAGTTTCCTTTCTTATTAATGTTTGTGATACACAATTCCACCCATCTTGGGGAACTGAGTCACACAGATGCATCTACATCATTTCCATTTCCCCTTCGCCCCCCTGCCTTCCCCAGGCCTCGCCCACTTCCATACTCCACTCCGGTTCCTATCTTCTATCTCAAACACTGTTTAGACTATGATTTACAAATACTGGAATTCTCACTTACATGTGATTAAAAAGACTGGGAAGCTGTATGGCTTAAAAGCACTGATGTGACGTGAAGCAGAGGATAGCATTACTACCAATAATATTTCCATTATTGACATTTTGTCCCAGAACTTTGGGACAAAATTGAAAAATTAGCATTAATTATCTTAGCTATTTCGAAGACTAAGTTTATCCAGGTAGTCTTTCGACAACAGAATACAATAACTACTAAGGCCAAAGGCTGAAATAATTTCTAGCAAACTTTTGTTGTTAATATATTTTTAAGTATTAATGTTTCTTTATCACTTTTATACACAGTTAAGTCCGTGAGTTCTGTTCCAAGAGAATGTTCCTAGGATTCCTTCAAAATCTTACAAAGTGAGTATATACAGCATACCTGCGAAAGTTCATAATTCAAATGTTCGTAGGTCAGGGACTTACAGTACAGAAAACTTCAACTGAGTTTCCCATTTGTTCAGATACACTGTTTGCAATATGTGATAGCAAAACTGCTAGGGAATTAGATTTCACTTATTTATAATTAAGAATTTTCTTCAAGTGTAACACCAGGATTGGGGAAATAGAAAGTTTTTGACAATCCAGTGACATTTAGTTAAAATGTGTGACTCTGAGAGCATAGTATCTTCTTTTTCATAAGTTGTAGAAAAGCATAGCAAACCAAAAGTAAATTTATATAATGTAATGTAATGTCACACAGCAGTACTAAAAATAAACTTCCAAATTATATAAAATACAGCATTATAATTTTATCAAAAACTAATTACAAACACAGTGGTAATTTTAAGCATAAAATAGTTTAATAAAAAATATAAGAAAATCATGAATATTTAAATTGATATGGGTATATATACAGTAAATTTAAGGTAAATCAACAGGGTAAAATAAACATAAAAGGTTGCATTCAAATTCTATATAGTTTATTTCTCATGAAACATACAAATACATTTCTACTACAATATAAAAATGCATTAATTCCCCTACCAACACTAGAGAAGATCTGTCACCAAAATACATCACTATATTTTAGTGGGGGGAAATCTTCACATTTTCATACAATATAAACTGAATGCAGAAACATTCTTTTCCATGTAAGACAGATCCTACAAAAATCAAGTAAAAACATTAATAAAAGAAAACTACATCTCATCCTGTTTTGGGGAGGGAAGGGATAAATTCCAGGGCTTGTTCATGCTAAGCAAACACTCTACAACTGACCTTTACCCCCAAGGCATTCAGATCCTTTTTAAAATCTCATTCCTACAAACTGTGTTAAGCTAATCTCTTCTTGTTTTTCTTTTTTGCACTAGGAATCAAACTCATGACCTCACACTTAGCCAGGCAGAGACTGCTGCTGAGCTATATCCCCAGTCCTAACCTAAATTCTTTAATCATGTATAACGTCTGGAAGAAAACAGTTTCTTGTTTAGTCTTGTGGCCTGTCATATTAACGTGAGAGAGATATTGTAAATCAAGACACTCTGAAAATATTTTAATTTCCTTTTTTTTTTTTTTTTTTTTTTTTAGATTTTGGGATATTTATGTATATATAGTGAAACCTTAGGGAAGGAATGCGAGTCAAAATACAAAGTTCACTGAAGTTTCACAAACCTCTTATACACATGGCCTGAAAGGAATTTGATGCATTTATTCAATGTGTCTGCATTTTGACTGCAAATCTTATTTTGTGAGGTCAGGTGTAGAACTTTCCACTTGTGGTATTAAAAAGCTTCAGGTTTTAGAGCATTTCAGATTTTAGATTTTCAAATTAGAGCAGCTCAACCTGTAATGACTGCCATATTGTCAAAAGAAAATCAATAGAAACGATCTGGAGAACCTCCTGCATCCTAAGCTGGCTATAGTCCAGAGGCTGCTCCTGTGCCAAAGAATTTATCTTTTATCTTATAATTGCAATGTGGTTTCTACGGCAGATCCATGTCTAAGTGAACATTCACTACATCAGTAAAACCTCTCTAATACTTTTAATCAGAGATATTGTAGTCCACATGAATCCTTGAAATAGTAATGCAGAAAGAAAAATAAGTGCATATGAATTAAAGAAATTATGAGGTGATATTCAACAAATATGACAAATGCTATTAAATGCTACCCTTTATCACCTCCTTTCCTGAAGTATCTATTTACGTGATCTGAATGTGCACAAATCTTGACCATTTTTCTTCTAGACTATCAGGGACTTGGCCTACATCCCCAGTCTCCCAAACAAGTTATGGAGAAGGCTTAAATAAATGAGACAGGTGGTATGATTTTAGGGCTCCAGAAGGATCAGACCCTCTGTAGAGTCTGAGACTCTGGGGGCTGAGACAAAGAATATCTCAGGGTGGCTCATACTGATTTAGTTTTCAGACAAGGAAGGGGTTAGAGTAGAAAACCCAGGAAACTGAATAGACCTTGGGAGTGGTTCAAGGACTTTTCCAAGTAACAGATTATGTTTAACTTAGGAGAACTATCTCATGTTAATTTAGGAGAAGAATTTAGGAGAAGATCTCAATGTTGCATTTCAATACAGGAGTAAAATGCTTGCAGCTACAGTGTTTATTTAGTTAAGTGTGGTTGGAGCCAGGTAGGTGTCTTCAGCTGTGGCCTTATCTTGCCCTTTGAGGCTGTATCTCTTTGTTTTCGGGTCAGCCATGCCTGGCCATGCCATAACCCTGTACATGTGTTCAACTTCCAGTTTCAACAGCTCCCATGCTAGACTTTATCAAGTACAATTCGAAAGATTCTTTCTTATCAGACAGACTTAAGTTACACTGAAATCAAACTCACAGTGCTTTTGATGTGAAGTAGTATTTCTTTAGCTGATAAGAAAATAAAATGTTGTGTTTCTGGAATATTTTTTTTAAGTCTCCGAAAATAAGAAAATTTTTATTTTAAAACTAAGATTATGACTTTGAGGTAGAATAGAAATTGCTGTTCATTTAAATTACAGGAAATGAAATAAAATCATTTTAAGAGAATAAGCGTTAAAAAGATCTAGCCTACAAGACTCCATCTTATTTGGCTCTGATTCTTTCAGGCTGAAACTGGATTACTGCAGCTGCTCCCTCTGATCATTCTGCCTCTGGAAAAAAGCCTTCCCAAATTCATATGTACTGATCATGATGGCACAAGCAGGTGCAATTTTGACTAAGCGAGGAATCAGACCTAAAAATAAAATGGGAGAAAAGAACAAATTTCACATTTTTTAAAAATGTAACTTATTTGGTGCCATTCTTATAATGAACTGAACAAACAGATAGATAAAATTCTGTACCTCAAATGAATAGCAAAGAAGAAGTCAAAGTACTTACTCCCAATTTCTCTTGAGTTCCAGGTGATATAGAAATTTTATTTTACCAAGAATAAACCTATTGTTATTTAGTATTTCTTTTGATTTCTTTTTTGTTTTTTGAGACAGGTTCTCACCATGTAAGTCAAGCAGGCTTTACACACATGGCAATCCTCCTGCCTCAGCCTCCAATGGCTGAGATTATGGGCATGCACCACCATACCTGACTAGTATTTCTTTCTATAGAGTGATGATAGTTAGTTATAGCAAAGATCTTTAGCTATTTACTTATAGCAAAGATAGTTACTTTAACAAAGATATTTTACTTATAGCAAAGATATTTAAAATGTTACCTGTAACTTTCTCCTACAAGTTAATTTACAATGTGATAGATTTAAAACTAATCATTCTATTCAATAATTAAGAAAGCAGATAGTTTACCTGTAAATAATCCAGAAAATCCATTTTTAGCAACAATGTTCTTCATTATAACCCAGGTTGACATATGCAAAGGCCCAGAAACTAAAAACAGAAAAAAGCTATTAAAAAATCACAATTTAATAATTACTAACACAGGAATACATATATAATGGCATTCACTGATTTGGGACTATATGATTTCATTAAAAACAGATCTGCTTACTTAAAGAGATATATCAATCTTATTTTTAATAGACACATTTTAAAAACAGATTTCAAGTAAAAGTTGTACGCAACTGGATGGTTTCAAGGGCACAGTACACAGAAAGCTTTTTTGGAATTCAGGTTTGCATCATAAAACACGCTGGTATTATTTTTTATACCTTTTGTTATGTATTAAAAATCTTTCACATGATTTCTTAAAACAATTATAAAAATTTTTATAAGGTATCTAAATGCCAAAGTGTTAGATAATGATTTTTATTTTGATTTTATATTGCCTACAGTTTAAAAAAACCCTTGTAGTCCTAAAAAAGGTTCTGAAGAATTAAGTAATTCTTTGTAGTAGTGTTCTGTTTTATTACAAGTAAATTAGAACAATAATGTCTCCTTCAGAGGGAAGATTTTAGATAACAGATCTTAATGTCTCAGTTATCAGCAACCACTCAACTACTAGGGGTGGGTAGGGGGAACATTTTTAAACTTAGCCAAAGTAGAAGTCACCAAGTTCAAACACAACGTTGATGAATAACTGTACACAAAGTTTACTTACCTTCATTTTACACATTGATTGTAAGCAGCTAATGCAGCCTACAGAGCACTCACTACATGCCGTAAGTTGAAAAGAACAAGTCTAAGAAGTAGGTATACCATCATGTAAACAGTACAATTTCTGATAGGCTAGTAAGTTCAAAGTCTTGGTTTGAGATCAGCTAGATGGTAAGCAAACAATCTTACCCTCTGAAACTTTTGAGAACTGCTTTACAAAGTGCTACAATATTTATTTACATCAATGGCTATCCTTATTTTTATCAGTGACTAAGCCTGATAGAATATAGGAAAGACTACCAGAAATTACGCTCCAAAATGGCCTTTTTAGGTCAAACTAACAGATTAAACGATTGAACAGATTTAAAAAATCCACTCAACAATATCATAAACTACACCAAAAACTATATCCTTACTATATTAAATAGGATGAAATAAATTCAGATGAGAAGGAAAAGTAAAACTTTTTTAGAGGATTGTTGTACTAGGCGTTGAACCTAGAACTGCTCTACCACCAAACTACATCCTCAGCCCAGTTTTTAATTTTTAATTTGAGAGAGGGTTTTTTTAAGTTGCCCAGGATGGCCTTGAACTTGGAATCTTCATGTTTCAGCCTCCTTTGGTACACAGATTATAAGCATATGACACCATGTATGGCAAACAAAATAATTCTGAACTGTCAAAGAAGGACAGATGGGCTTCGGCAGTCAGAATATTCATACCTAAAGCAGGGAAAAAGCCTGATACAACAAAACTTTGATTACCTCCCAAGTTTTCAACAGTACCTAATATTATAAGAAACTTAAGTTCTTGGTAGGTCAAACACGAGGTAGTCACCAGTGTCAATCAGACTCATCTGTAGAGCCTATAGTCAAATGTTTCTTTTATTATAATACTAATTCTATATTTTATGCAAAATATTACTTTCCATAGTGTGATGGTTTATTTGCATTACAATAGGCTATCATAAGGTTTACATAACACAATGTTGAATGGATAATTTCCCATATGTTTACTATACTTTCTAAAGAGAATAAATGACAGAAGAGAACTTGTAGAAGCAATTAAGAGTGACGCTTTTGTTCTAAGAGAAATTATAGGCTATACAGAAATAAAAAAGAGATGATACAATAGGGAAAACACATACTAAAAAGAAACAAAGCTAAAACCAACCAAACAAAATAAATATTTACACACATTCACGCACAAAAAGAGAAGAAAAGATTGCCAGTCATTTCCTATCCTTTACACTAACTTATCTACATTTACTTACTGGTTTATTATTTAAAAGAAAAATAGTTCTAGAAAAATAACAACACATTTGAAGGAGACTGAAGACACAGTATATATCACCAAACAACTTAGCTTTCACATGACAAAGACACATTCTTTATAAAAGGTAAGAGACTTTAACTCATGGCAGTCAAGAAATAGACTAAATTTTCTTAAATTGGGATTATAGTATTTTTTCTGAGTATTCCACTTTAACAGTATATATTTGCTTATTAAAGAAAAATAAGGTATAATGAAAACAATCTTATTTTCCTTATTTTTAGATATATCTAAGAATATCTAGAAAGAAAAACAAAATGGCATCTTAAAAAGGTCTAAACTTACTTTTATGACTTTCGTATGTCCAAAGTTGTGTCTGCTTTTGTGTTTTTACCACATCAAATGGCAAAGTTACAACAGCTGCAAACTATCAGAAAGTAAAATTAATTTAAATCTACCTTTTAATTTTTCCCCAAATAGTCTTAACTCCCCTATTAGCATATTATTTAACAAGGATAACAAAAATCACAGCTAAACTGAAGTTTAAAACAAAACCAAATGAAAGTTTTTATTAAAATAGTCCTTAAAAACTCAGAGGTATATAGTCACGAAAACCTTCTCTTATCTTTCGGAGACCACACAGCTACTATTAGCAGGGCCAAAATTCCACTCAGTCCTCTGACTGAAAGACCAATGTTCTGGTTTCCAGTGTTACTGGATGTTCCATTACTCCTTTATTTCATACACATGAATGTATGCCACATATTTTTTAAATTTTTTTTTAATTTTTATCGGTACTGGGGATCGAACTCATGACTGCCTGCTTGCAAGGCAGGTGCTTATGCCGCTGAGCTAAATCCCCAGCCCCTATGCCACATATTTTAACTCAGAAATTCTCCAATATCTAGGTAGCATCTAAAAATCTCCAGTGGCTTTAATTAAATTAGATTTGAAATATTAAATTTCAGTAAATGAAGAAAATGAACTTGATTCATATACCTCTTCTTAATGAAAATTAATGTATCAACTATAGTTATACTGGTTCAAAAGTCACATTTAAAGAAAACTTTTGTCAAAGTTATTCAATTTAATAATTATTTCTTTAATGCCTTACGTAAGGGAGTTTGTTTTTATGGTACTCAGAACTGAACCCAGGAACTTCACACTGAGCTGCCATCCCAGCCCTACTTAAATTTTAAAAAAATAACAATAATAAAGTCTTTGAGGCAAAGTCTCACTAAATTATCCAGACTGTGCTTGAACTTTCAATTCTGTTGCCTTTATCTCTCAGAATGCTGGGGTTACAAGTATGTGCCACCATGTCCAGAATTTCTTTGTTTCTAACAAGAAATAATTAAATTATTTTGGGGATTTAGCTCAGTGGCATAAGTGTCTGCCTTGCGAGCGCATGGTCATGAGTTTGATCCCCAGTACCGGAAAAAAAAAAAAAAAAAAAAAAAAGAGAGAGAGAGAGAGAGAGAGAAAGAAATAATTGAATTATTTTAAGAATGATCTCACAACTAGGTGTGGTGGTGCACATCTGTAATCCTAGCAGTCAGGAGGCTAAGGCAAGAGGATCACTGCAAGTCTGAGGCTAGTCTAGGCTACAAACTGAGCTCAAGGCTAGCCTGAACCACACAGTGAGATCCTATCTCAATAAACAAAGAAGAATGTTCTCACAATATCTGACACCAACAGCCATTTAAAATCTGGTATCTGCTTTTTGTTTCTCAATTCACATTTGAGCCAACATGATTATAAAATGCCCCCTTAAAATCACTTGTATTTTAGGTCAGGGAGGGGGATTTAGCTCAGTGGCTCAAGCGCTTGTCTGGTAAGGGCAAGGTCATGAGTTTGATCCCTGGAACCAAATAAAATAAAATATTTTAGGCCAGAGATATAGCTCAGTGGCACAGCGCCTCCCTAGCAAGCGTGAGATTGTGAGCTTGATTTCTGGTATCAAAAAAAAATCAATTATGTTTTACTTTTACTTCAATAATCAAGTGACTGCAATTTTGAAGACAGTTTCAAAGCTTACAGGTGAGATAAAATCAGTTTATCCTCCACAAGCTACTGAGTAGTGGCAACATGTTACATATACCTTTTGGACAGTTTTTAAATGATATCTTTTATGCTGCTGTTTTTTAAAAGAAAGCCAAGACCCTACCATAAGCATACGTTTTTTCCATTGCAGTGACAAATCTTTACTTCATAACTATCAAAAGCCAGCATTATTTCTTAACTCATTAAAAAAACACGTTTTCATGTTAAGCAGAAATGGTAAAATAGAGAACCTGCCTTATTTTACTGTAAAGCTAGTATGACATCTTTTTTTCTTTTCCTTTTTTTTTTTTTTTTTTTGGCAAGGTCTTCCTACGTAGTTCATACTGGCTTTGAACTCACTATGTAGCCTAAGCTGCCTGTGAACTCACGGAGACCCTTCTGCCTCAGCCTTCCAAATGCTAGGATTATAGGTGTATACCACCATGTCCAGCTGGCATGACATTTTAAAATCATTACTCAACAATACTAATTTCTTTAATGATTCAATAGGCTTATAATCCATAAGGTTTAATTTAAAAATCTTAGACCTGACAGCATTCACATCTCAGTTCTGAAATGAACGGCAGTGACTTCCATAGCTTAGGTTTTACAATATATTATTCCAATAGTTTTTTGTAGATCTTTATCACCTCACACCTATATTTCTATGGTTCCAAAATATCAGTATCACATTGTACCTTCTCACTAGCTATTCTTGCAAGTATATGTGTATAAGAAAACTCTACGGCCAAAGACACAGTAATATGAATCTGCTTAGAAAAACTCTATGGTGCATCACTTTCCCTTACACGGGCAGACTGAAAAGGTAAGCTTTCTACTACTCAGAAAGGGTCATTTGTGATTCTTCCCTTCTACATGCAATTTTTCTTACAATTATCTTAAGAAGTGAAATGTTTCCAGTTAACAGCAATTAATAGAGAATGGAATTGCTTTATTTAATTCAATGATACACATGGAATAATACTCCATGAACTATTACCTAATCACATCTACTGGCATTTATTGAACTAATGTATTACAAAAGCTCTATAAATAATAAAATACTTTCATGTGTAAAATGATTCTAACTATAGTGATTTAACAAACCAAGTTTCTTAGAAAAATATAATATGTAAAATACATAAAGACAATGTAAAAACATCAACACAAAGTACATTTTAAACTATTTTAATGGCAATAATTTATCTCCTTTGAAAGCATTACTGCTCAAAAAAAGTATTATAGCTCAAAAAGTACTCTCTGAATATATGTGAAATGCAATATAATATTTGCTTGTTGTTATGCAACAGTTACCATTTTCCTAGAATAGTAACAACAAAAGAATAAACTTACAGAACCAGACAATGCCCCTGAAGTAAAGTTGATCATAAAAGATGGTTCATATATACCAGATTTCTCACAGAACCACTTCTTTAAAATTTCATAGTTATACCAGTATATTGCTATAAAAACAGAGAATGAAATAAGCAAGCACATATCACAAAATAAAATGTGGCATTTAAAGAAAAGATAAACATAAACCAAAGGAAAAGAGAAATTCTAACCTTGACATATGTTGCTTTCTGCTTAGGCTAGCAGTCTTATAAACACAAATGTGCATCGCTACAATACAACTATGATTCCAAAACCTGACAGGGACATGTAAGAGAAAGAAAAAGTAAAGGCCTGTCTATAGATGAATATAGAGAAGTCTTTAAAAAAAATCAACAAACTGAAGCAAAAAGTGAAGATAGTTAATATAATAAAATGTAATGCACCACATTAACAAAACCAAGAATAACCTAATGATAAAAAGAAAGTGTCTGATAAAGTTCAATACTTTTACTTCAGGCAAAGAAATTTCTTGAAAATCTAGAGATAAAAAGGAAACTGCTTATTTTGATAAAGCATATGCATCAGAACCCTTAGCAAGAATAATTACTAACGTTGAAATGGCAGAACCACTCCTTTTACAGGGTGGAGAATGATGGGATGCTCACTGTTACTCCTATCATTCAAAACAATACCAGGCAGGAAGAAAGAAAAGCTTTGATGATTAAAAATTTCTAAAAAGGCATCACTTACCATCGCCTATTATTTACACAGAAACTCCAAGATAAAATCAGTTGCCACCACATCTACAGTAAAGACTTATAAAACAGAAAATCAGGGCATGGAGCTCAGGGTATAAGCATGCTCAAGGGTCTGCTTTCAACTGCCAGCCCCACAAAAATGAATGAATCTGCCAAAGTTGGAGGATGGGGAGCACCTTTAATAAATCTCAAAGGAAATGAATTTAATCTTTTTGAAGAAAAATTGAATCTCTATAAGAACACTTCAAATATGATTTATTAACATAAACAGACATGTCATTCCTAGAGAAGAAGAAAAAGAAAAAAAGATAATGTCAAGATTTTTAATAAAACACTAGGAATTTAGGCAGTGGTATTGGCATAGATTTAGGCAAATTAACCAATGAAACAAATCCGTGTATACATGAAAATCTGATACAACAGTGATGATAAGCAGATCCTTGCAGCAACTATGGGTATTCAATAGATGGCACTGAGACAAGGCCCAGTGTATCCCGGTGGAGGTGGGAAACGACCTGATACTTTAGTCCATATCCTCAAAGCAACTAGAAATAACTCATTAGCTAATGAGACTGCATGCAACTTCATAATCATTAAATAAATGTAAATTAAAGTGAGATATTATTTTAAATTACCAGAAGAAATCTAACAATAAAACACCTGGTAAAGGTATAAAGTGGCAGAACATTTCACACAGTGTTGCCAGAGTCATACAATCACCTTATAAAAGACTGCACTACCTAGTGAAATTAGAAATGTATACAGTATATGTTTAGATGATTCAACAAGTAAAATACTGGAAAACTGTTGCACAGGTTAACAAAGACACTGTTTAAAAAATGTTTATAGGAGCATAATTACTCATACATAAACAAGATTAAAAATGAATCAAACACAGAATGAATTCCAGGAAAAATTGTGAGTGAAAAAAAAATTTTAAAGCTCAAAAACAGGTAAAACTAAATAATACATGGAGTAACAATATTTTAAAAATCAGACACAGGACCAAAAATCTCAGTACGTTGGATACTATTGGGAATGTAAACATAAAAGAGCATTTACGTGGCTTCCTGATATAAAAAGCTGTTACATTCAAGCTTATAGACTGAAGAGGTGAGTTGAAAGGTGTTCATTTTATTATACTTCATCATTTAAATTCTATGCCACTGTTTACATATTAAATATATATTTGGAATCTATGATTAATTACACACTTATGTTTTTTAACAACATAACTGAACACAAACACTTACTTGATTTACAATAGTCTCACAGGATACTCACTCAATGAGGAAATGTTTATTTTTAAAAACTGAAAAAGTAACAGTCCAATCAAAGGTGGTCTTAATTGGATTTTATATATTCTGAGTTACAGGAGTTTATTTACCTTACTATGCATTTAAAATATGCATGCCCATCAAATTAAATTTCAGGGGCTGGGGATTTAGCTCAGCGGCGTAAGCTCCTGCCTTGCAAGCAGGCAGTTGTGAGTTCGATCCCTGGTACCAATAAAAAGGAAAAGGACAAAAAAAAAAAAAAAAATTTTAAAAGGCAGTTAAATGTAAGGAAAAAGAAAATCAGGCCTGAATTAGAAAACTATTCATTCAATAAAGGCTATAAAGATCAGAATGCCCAAATGATGAACTAAGAATTCATGATTGCTACAGAAGATAAATTACCTTTAACTATAAAAGGTTTAAAACCTAACAAATGTAGTGTAAGAAGACAAAGCTACATAGAATTTAGAAGATAATGACAAAACCTACCTGAGAAAGGTACGTCTCTAAGAATAGTAGGAGCCCAGCCCTTCCAAAGGGAAATCCAGCCATCTTCTGATACTTTCTTGCTGACAAACTGATGTAATTCCTTGTAAGAAAACTTCTTAGACTGCATCTTGGTTCTAATCAATTCTAATGGACTTATCACAGTTACTGCACCAACTAATACAAACAATCAGATGAAAGAAAATTTTAAAAAGCCATATACTATTCAAACACACATGTAGATTCTATATTTTATATTTTACTTTTTATTCTGAAATATCTGCAAACTTTAAAATCAAGTATCTGATATATAAACATATTGGTACAAATTTTTTCTCTTGAAAAATATATTTGTTAAGTCTGTTTTTATATACCTTTTTTTGATTTCAAGTCTTTCAAAAGGTGCCCCAGAAATGTTATAGCCAACTAGAACCATTACAAAAACTCAAATCTAGTTAGTACTCCCAAAATATGCAGGAGTCCTGTTTAATAGACAAATATGCTCTTGTGAGTAGAGGCAAATTTTCTTCTAAGCACTTAATCCCAAAATTTACACTGAAAGTGATTCAACATTTTGGCCTGAATCATGTATGGGCCTAGATGACAGCTTGGAAGTTTAAGTAAATAAGAATCAATTCTGATGTTACTCTGAACACCAGGCATGGTAGCACATTCCTGTAATCCCACCACTCTGGAAGGCTAAGGCAGGAAGATCATAAGCTTAAGATCAACCTGTGTAAAATAGCTACTAAGCAAGACTTTGTCTTAAAAGTAAGAAGAAAAAAGTTGGGGTTGTAGCTCAGTGTAAAGGTCCTGGATCCAATCCCCCTGTGCTGCAAAAGAAATAAAATAAAAACTGTCCACAGTAGACATGGTGAACATCCCTATAACCCAACACTGAGCAGTGTGAGGTACAGGGACCTCAAGTCTGAAGCTGGCCTGTCAACACAGTGAAGTTAAGGCCATTCTAGACTATATATGATGATCTTGTTTTAAAAAATAAAAACTATCCAAGATTCAACCAAAATAGGTCAATGTCCTCTTACGCTAATGGCAATCAACATGCCAAGTCACTTTCAGAGTAAAGTTGTTAACAAATTAATACAAATTACAATGCAAAATATGCCTCAACTGATATTATATACATTACACAAATTGTTTGAATGTCAAAATTTAAACAGATGTCCTAAGTAGAAATCAAAATGAATTTATTACTTACACCTGGCCATAATTCCAGCAATAATTGGTATTCTAGTTTCATTTTCTCCTAATTTGGATCTCAGAACAGCACTTAATTGATCATAGCAGGTAAAATAAATAACAGTGGCAGGAACTGCCATCACTCTGTAGAGACATACAGAAAGATTGCTCAGAATTATCCAAAGGTGTCAAACATACTAGTAAATTAAATTCAACATCATGATATATGCTAAAAAATCTTTAATTTTGTATTAAAGACTAAAAACCACAACAAATCAGCTCATGAGATAAATTATTCTTTTATTTAAATGAAAGTATTAGTGCTTAAGACAGTAATAAAAGATACAAAAAAGCATCTGCCCTCAAAAAGTTTACAAATTCTAGTTATGAAGATAAATTACAATACAAAGCATCAAATAAATGTGATGTTAGTTATAATATATCATATTAAGTGCCATATAGCCAAACTCATGAATTGTACAATCTTGGGTATCTCTCTCTCTCTCTCTCTCTCTCACACACACACACACACACACACACACACACACACACACACACACGGACATTTCTCCATCTCCTTCCCTTTTCAATCTGTTTTTAGTCTTCCACATCTGCTCTCCCAGTTAATATTTTCTATGACATGAGAACTATTGCAATAAGTTAATAAGCAACTAACTGTCAGATATTTTTGAACTACATATCATATCACACTTGTTTATCACTGGAAATAAAGTACAATTAACATTGGCAGACTTGTACACACTAGCTTTGAGGGGATTCTAATAGCATATTCTCTTAGATGAAAATACCAAAAAGAGGTTAAGTAATTCATATATAAAGCTGCAGACACTGTCAGGTCAGCAATATCAATGTGACAAGAAGCCAATTTTTGTTTCTGGTCTAACTACATTGTATTCGCAGACCACAGTTTGGAATGCTTAATATCCTATAGTGAAGGCCAATGCAGAGTATTCAAGAGTAGAAGTGAATGTAGTGAAAGATAAATTATAGTCTTGGATATCCACTAACTTAAAAATCTTAGGCATTGAAGTATATGCCTCAAAACTGATAAATTGTCTCCATACACAAGATAAAACAAGTGCTTAGAAATAAAAAAGGCAGCAGAGTCAAGGTATTATTTGGAATTTTGACACTCTAATCATATTAATTCACATAATTGTTAGTTAATAAAATTATCTGGAGAAGTAAATGTATATACATTACAATATACTTAGTGTTTTAGTAAAATAAAAGTCAAATGAACACCAAGTTCTTTATTTCTTAACATGAAAAACTATTTTGGTTTTTTTTTGTTTGTTTGTTTTATCTTTTTGAGACAAGAGTCTTGCTACACAATTCAGGCAGGTCTTAAGCTCACTTTGTAGCCCAGATTGGTCTCAAACTTGCAACAGTCCTCCTGCCTCAGCCTTCTGAGTGCTGGGATTACAGGTGTGCACCACCATGTCCAGCAAAAATATTACTTTTATTATGTAACAAAGACTTACTACAGTAGTCCTGTTACTTAAATCTTCCGTGATATCTTCAGAAGGGCCTGTCTGGATGCTGAGCGTTGGCCTGGAATTTAGCCTATGGAATTTCCCCCATGATAATGCTTTCGGCAGGTCTGAAGCACTAACCCAAGTGTCTAGGTTGCTTTGTGCATGCATGATGATTTATGAGAAGCATCTACTTTCCTTTCTGGGGTCTGAAGTTTTGCTAATTACTGCTGGTTACGTTAAGTTGGGAATGAGTTTCCCATGGCAGAAAACACTTTGCTCCTTCAGTTAGTTGCAGAAAAAATAAGCACATCCCTTTGTGATGCCCCCAAAGGACTTTAGAAGACTTAGTAACTCCTGAAGTGTGTTTTTCCCTTACCAATTCTGCTTTGTATCATTTAGTTGTAGTAAACCATACTCATGACTATAACCCTCCTTAGGTCTGAGAGTCCTCATATAACATCAAATATGTGGGTAGCTGTGAGACACACAAAGCAATGCTTCAGAACATCAAAGAGTTCTAACATTTAAAATGCATGACTTTCTCTAATTGTGCTCACTGCAATACCAAACAACCATCATTTAGCAGAAAAAAAAAATTTAAATTTTAACTTACAGAGTAGGAGGAAGGCCACTCCACAGGGACTTAATGCCCTCATTTCGAATGATTTTTAAAAAGGCATCCTAAAATTATTATAGAAAAAAGTAGTCAAAATACAGCCCTAAACCTGATATATATAAAAATTTAGAGTGATAAATGATAATTTGACTCTTTCAATCATTTATTTCTAAAATGAGTTTCTTGGATTTATGTATGTCTGTTCTTTCAAAAACATGAGAATTTTAACATGAGTTAAATGAAGCATTTCTGAACAACACAGAATAAAGTATATATTACTTAATTCTGTATTACTCTATGTAGAGCTTAGAAACCAACCTTAGAAAGATCATTGTAAAGAAGTAAGTAGACTAGT
This sequence comes from Cavia porcellus, assembly GCF_034190915.1. NCBI lineage: Eukaryota > Metazoa > Chordata > Mammalia > Rodentia > Caviidae > Cavia > Cavia porcellus. The sequence continues at coordinate 69,471,910 of NW_026947485.1, read as the reverse complement.
AACAGAGAACTGAATAAATAAACTCTCCTGACCAAGTCTAAATTCTAAAAAAGATATCAGCAGAGCCCACTGTGACATTCTGGAGAGGATTCAAAAGCAGGCAGAAGCTTAATGGACAAACTCTTACAAATAAATAATAATATACTTAATATTGACCATGGGTTAGAATAAACATTCCTCCAAAAAAATAAAATCAATAAGCACATGAAAAAAAAAAGTTCAACACATTGATCATTTATGGAACTGCAAAACAAAGCCATAATAAGTTATCACTTCATACCCAATAGGTAGACCAACAGGCAAAATAGATGCAGGGGTACATGTATATAATCCCAGCCCTCTGGGAGAATAAAGCAGAAGGAAGCTGAGTTCAAGGACAATTTGGTGAACACAGCAAGATGCCATCTTAAAAAGAAAGGGGAGCGAATAGACAGAAGATGACAGGGAATAATAAGGACTACTGAGAATATGGAGACAATGAAACTCTCATGTATTAATGGTGGGAATGTAAAATGGTGTTTAGTCACTTTAGAAAACAGTCTGGCAGTTTCTAAAATGGTTAAATATAGAGATGCCATTATGATCCAACAATTTCAATTCCAGATATATATTCAAGAGAAATTAAAACACATGTTTACACAAAATTTGAACGTTCATTTTTTTTCTTTTTTTTTTTTGTATCAGGAATCAAACTCAAGACCTCACACTTGCCAGGTAGACGCTGGGCTGCTGACCTACATCCCCAGCCCTAAATTAGAATGTTCTTAGCAACACTATCTATTCCAAAAAGTAGAAATAACTCAAATGTCCATCAACTAATGAATGGGTAACTAAAATATGGTACACTCACAAAATGGTACATTGCTACAGAAATAAAATACTGACCCAGGCCACAACACTGATGAGTCTTGTAGCAAGAAGCCAGTCACAAACAGCTGCATGCTTTCCCAGGAAAGCAGCAGCCTAGTAAGACAGAAAGCTTGGAAAACAAAATCCTATTCCAGCCACATGTGACAAAAGAAGGCGGCATCACCCAGATCCACACCAGTAAAGACCATGTAGGCAGCCTGGACTTCTTACCTCTTCTGTAACCCTGCAGTAAAGAGGGCAACGCCTCCCTCTGGGTGGCCTCACTACAGTCAATAGGGAGCTGAAATTTTTATCTCCCCTTGCCCGTGAGAGGAGGCAGAGTAGAGAGTCAGGACTTTGGTTATCACTTACAGTAATGAGGTCACCCCACCACAAATCACAAGGTCAAACTCCTACCATGTGTGACAATAAACTGCCAGTGGAGGCTATGAGGAACCAGTCCTCTAACTCTATCCAGCAGTAACACAATGGAGCCCTCCCCTGTTCCCAAGGGTAGGCAGTATCAGATGGGCAGTTTAATAAAATGCTTAAATGACATTTAGAGTTTAATCACAGAACACTCAAAATGTCCAGGTTTTTAAAAATTGATTGAGTTTACTGGTACATTTTAGATATATATAATGACCATATTCATAAGAAATTTACACCCGCACATGATATATCTTTTTTTCACATTCCTCTCCCTTCAACCCTTCATTCTCCTCATTTACAGAAGTTGTTTCCATTTCCTCTTTTCTCATTTTTGTTGTTCTTTTTCCTTCCTTCTTTCCCATTTCCTTTCCATTTGAATATTTTCTTCCTATTTCACAGTATCTATTACACATTTTTGTCCTGATTTATACTTTTGGTTTCTCATGTCAGAGAAATAATACAGTATTTCCACAAATGTGTCCAACTTACTTAAGAATATGGTCTCAAGGTGCATTCATCTATCTAGAAATGTCTCAAGATTACCTTTCTTTATGACTGAGTAGTACTCTACTGTATTAAAAAAAACTCATTTTTATTCACTGCTAGGTTGATGGACATTTGGGCTATTTCCAACATTTAGCTGTATAATCCATACTGCTATAAATGTGAGTGTGCATATATCATTATAGTATCATGCTTTCATTTCTTGTGGGAAGATACCAAGAAGGGAAATGGCTGGGCCAAATGGAAACTCTGGTTTCAGTTGTTTTGCGGAATATCCACACTGATTTCGATAGTGGCCGCACCACTCTACAATAGCATGGCATAGGCCAAAAAACACACCCAAGGATCAAGGAACAGATCAGAAGTTGCAGAAACAACTGCAAACATACTCAGTTTCCTTATCTTTGACAACAGGGCCAAATACCCTCACTGGGAGAAAAATAATAACTTCTTTAACAAATGGTGCTGGAAAAACTGGCTTTCTACATGCTAAAGACTAAAACTAGACCCATGTCTCTCACCATGCACTAAACTAAAGTTAAAATGGATCAAAGATCTAAATATTGAAGCAGAAACACTAACTCTTCTGGAACAGAGAACACATAAAACTCTTCAAGACATAGTTGTATGTCTTGATTTCATAAACACATCCCCAGTTGCACAGGAAACACTACAAAGGATCAACAACTGGGATCTCATCTTATTAAAAAGTTTTTGCACATCAAAAGAAATCACCAACAGAGTGAAGAGACAATCCACATAGTGGGAAAAAAGTTTTGCCAGCTGTCCCTCAGAGGATTAATACCTAGGATATATAAGAAACTAAAAAAAAAAAAAAAATCAACCCCCCAAATTTAAAGACCTAATCCAAAAATGGGCATCTTGTGCTCAATTCAGCAGCACATATACAAAAATGGGTATCTGAGATAAACACATATGTCTCAGAGAAGAAGTACAAACAGCAAATAAATACATGAAAAATTATGCAACATCATTGGTCATTTCAGAGATGCAAATTAAAACAATACTGAGATTCCACCTCACTAGAAAGAATGGCAATTATCAAGAAATCAACCAATAACAAATGCTGGTGGGATTGTGGTGAAAAATGTCCAGGATTTTAATTTTTAAAACCATCATTTTAAAAAAACAAAAAGATGTTAAACTAAAAAAAGAGGAGTGATAAATAAATACCTAAACTCAGGGAGAGGTTAGAGAGAGGTTAGGATTATCGGATGACTATTTCAAATGGTCAACATAAAAAGTATTTAATAATCACTTATAAGTATGCTTAAAACAAATGAAAATGCAGTATGTCTCAGCAAACAAATTCAAAAAAGTAAAATGCTCATCTGCAAAAACACCATACATATCAAAATGAAAACAGCGGAAGGAAAAATAACAGAAGTAGGAAATAGAGTTAACAGGAAATAAATGGCAGATAAAAGCTTTAACATCTATAACTGCATTAATATATTTAGTCTTGAAAAGATGAAAGCTGATAAGAATAAAATTAAAGCACAACTCAATTACACACTGTCTATAAAAATTTTACTTCAATTATAATGATACAGAAAGGTTAAAAATGCATTTGAAGAGTCAGCCCAGTATGGATGTCATTTCTTCTTAAATTAATGTCATGTATGTATATGACATTAATTTATATGTATATGTATTAATTTACATGTATATGTATATGTATATGTATATGTATATATATATGTATATGTATATGTATATGACAAGACTATACTAAAATTTATGGAAAGGCAAAAGAACTTTACAATGACTGAAACAACTTTGAAAAAGAATGACATATACAGATACAGTGGAAGGGCTAGAATGTGACTTACTGCAATGGTACTTGTTTAATACGCATGAGGCCCTGGGTTCATTCCCTAGCACCACAAAAAAACATGTAAGAATAAAGTGAGAGCAATCAGCTTATCTAATTTTAAAGTATCATACATTTATGGAATTACAGACTGTGTGGTTTGGATAGATAAAAGGAACAAAACAGAGACCAAGAAATACATAAACTCAATCGGTCAACTGATTCTTGATATAGGTTAAAAAAAATGGAGGAAAGGTAACCTTTTCAACAAACGCAACTGAACAAGCATGTGCAGTCACAAGAAGAAATAAATCTCAACCTCTCTCATACTTTATATAGAAATGTTAAGTGGATCAAGGTCTTAAATGCAACACAAAGCTATAAAACTATCAAGGGAAACCATAGCAGATAATCTCAGAGTCTAAAGATAAGTAGAGTGTTCTTAGAATAGGCACTAAAAACATGATCTGTAAAAGGAAAAACTCCTGCTGAATTTCATCAAAATTTAACTTCTACTCCTAGAAAGACCAAGAAAATACAAATTAGAAAATGAGAAAAAAAATCTGTATGTCACATACTCAACAATGGATTAATAGCTAATATAATTTTTAAATGCTAACAATTTACCTAGAAAATGAGGGAGGCAAAAAACCGTGAAGAGCCACTTCTGGGAAATGGATACAATGGCAAATAAGCATATGAATTATCCAACATAATTAGCCATCAGAGAAATGCAAATTAAAACTACAATAAAATATTAGTATATGTATCAGTCAGCTTTCCAGTTGCTGAAACACAATATTTGACACTTAAAGGAGAGCATTAATTTGACTCACAGTTTCAGGGGACCAAGTCCATAGTCACTTGACTCTAAGGCAAAAATATCATGGCACAAGGGCATGACATCTCTATGACTCACCTGGACACACCAAGAAATGTGCCTTACTAATTCCCAGACAGCAACCAACCAATCAAGTTGAATGCTTAACCATCACATTATGTGTCTTAGTTACTTTTTACTCATTGCTGAGACAAAATTTGGGAAAGGAAAGGTTTATTTTTTATGGTTTTTGGAGGTTTCAGTCCATACTCAGTTGGCCCCAAGCAGGGTGGCATGGCTGGGCCACAGTTCATGGTGGCTGCAAACAGCCAGGCAGAAACCAGCAAAAGAGGGAGACACACTTTCTTCCTGCCATTACATTACATCCTGACTCCACCCCTAGGCCAGTATAGCACTCACACCCCCAATCCAAGCGCTAGACAATGAACCAATCACAAATGCACAATACAAATGCATGAGGCCTGGGGGCCACCAACATAAGCCATGACACTATGCACCTAAAACTGCTAAATGTAACTACAGAAAATGCTAGTGAAAATGCTGGAAAACTAGATAACCTGTACACTGCTAATGGAAATAGAAAATGGTAGAGCCACTTTAGAAACAAGGTTGGCAGCTTCTTAAATTCTCAACATACAACTACCATGTGCAGTCAGAAAATACACATTTGTGCACATATCTCAAGGAATGAAGAATTACTTTCACACACATATGCACACGCACACACAAAACTATAAATAAATGGTTGCAGCAGCTTTATTCCTAACGGCTAAAAACTGGAAACAACCCTGAAAACAAACTTGTACATCCATACCATGGAATACTACTGAGCAACAAACAGGAACAAATGACTTTTTTTTTTTTTTTTTGGTCTTTTTCCTTTTTATCGGTACCGGGGATCGAACTCACGACTGCCTGCTTGCAAGGCAGGTGCTTATGCCGCTGAGCTAAATCCCCAGCCCCAGGAACAAATGACTTAAACATGCAACAACCTAGAATAATCTCCAGACAATATGCTAAGTGACAAATGCCAACCCATAAAGATTATGTATGTTAGGAGTCCACCTGTACAACAGTTTCAAAATGACAAAAAAACTTTCTTTTTTACCTTTTAAAAAGAGTATTAGTGGATGTTTGCAATACATGCAGTCCTCTTGGGGAGTAGGTATATATACATAATACAGTTTTTTTTTTTAAATCCTCTTCCTCTCCTCTAATTCTTCTATCCCAATTTTCATTCTTGCTGATGTTACTAATCTTAGTTCATGTTACAACATATAATGTTTACATTCATTGAGATTATTAAGTTCTTGTACATGGCTTATCTTTATTTATCTCCCCCACCCCCTGTTCCTTATCCCTCGCCCTTGCATCCCTCTACTTCACTATTGCAAGAGATATATCCACTTGTCCCTTCTACTGGTCCTTCATTATTCCCTTTGTTACTGCTTTACCTCACTCCAATGAGAGATACCATATGGTATTTAAGCTTGTGTCTGGTTCACTTCACTGAACATTATATTTCCCAGGTGCATCTATTTTCTTGAAAATGTCTCAAATTTGTCAAATGACAGTCTTACAAATTGAGAATACATAAGTAGTTGCTGGGCAAAGAAGTGAGTGAGAGTATAAAAAAACTGGTGTTGCTCTACAAAGGAAACAGGAAAAATCTTTATATTGACAGCACTATTCTTTATTTTCATTGTATCAGTGTCAGTATCCAAGTTGTGACCTTTATTAGTTTTTAAAGATTTTATTACCACTACAGAAACTGGAGAGCACATCAGACTTGTCTGTACATTTTTCTTAAAATTACATGTGACATAAAGCTATCTTAAAATAAAGTTTAATTTCAAAAAAAAACTACCTCCTTTTTTCTACATAAAAACCTTGCACTGGATGAAATTTAACAAAGAGTTTAAAATGAAAGAAGTACTTCTCTTTTCCTACCTTAATACAATGGATTTCCTGGAATTAGCAACTCTTTCATATCTAAAATTACAAAATATACCATGACTATAAATAATATAATCTTACCAGTGTTCCCTGGAAGTTTCCTGGCTTCTTATACCATGCTTTGCTGCCTGTCTCTTCACAACAGACACACATATGATCCATAAGTCCATTACTATATACAAAACATTTTCCTAATAAAGACAATACCAACAGTCAATAATTATTTCTCATAATTGTTATTTTTACAGAAAAACTCAAAGTGCCAGGAAAAATATGAAAGAAAATTATGAAAGAAAAATAACTTTTAAAAAATTCTACTTCCTAGGATAAAGCATACATAATTAATTTGCTTAATGATATGAAACTGGATTGTATACCCATAGTTGTGAAAAATAATGGGAGTAAATTACAAAATTTTATGTTTTCAGAACCATAGTAAGAAAGTGTACACATCGAAATAAATTCTTTTTTATCTTTTACCTCCATTTTTATTTATCTTTAAAAATTTTTAATGGTACATGTTTGTAGTGCATAATGATTGCTTCTTAGTCTTTTGATTAAGATTAAGTAGCTCACAATGACTAATTCATTGTGGGGGAATTAGTACATGTACATGATATTTCTTAATTCTCTGTTTAATCTCTCCCCCCTTTCTCTCTCCTGCTCCCTGAATCTCTTAAATCCTTCTCCAAAACACATATATACATGTATTTTTAAACAATGTTTGCAGTATATGATGATCATGTTCTTCATAGGGACTTGGGACATGTACACAACACTTCATAATCTCTCCCCCATCCTTTTCATCTCTTGGTTCCCATCCCACAGAAAGTAATCCCTTTATGTTACCTTAGGGAACAAAGAGGTATACTAGAAGATCCTGTTTTGGAAAGAACACAGATGGATGTCTTTTCTATATACTTGTTCAGAAAAATATTTTGTAGTACACAAGAGAAATTCAGGCAAAAAAAAATCTATCATGAACAGTAAGTGTTCTTAATAGAAACATCATGCTGTCCTTTTCTCAGTTTCTGTGCTGCTCAACCAAGCTATCCGTCATCTCCTACCTAGCTTACTACAAGGCCCACTAATGCCAACTCTTACCTTTGTTGTTTCGTTTTTGAGACAAAGTGCCCCAATGTAAACCAGGCTTGCCTTTCAAGTGCTGGGATTAAATATGTATTACCATGCCCAGCCAACTTCTCTCTTACTGGACTCTTGCTGCCAAAACTGTCTACTCTGTCAAGTTTTATAATAAATAATTCTATGCATTTCTTTCTGCTTTTACGGCTTTAATATGTAAGGAATGACCTTAGGCTCTTTCCACACTCCATCTACCCTTTTATTCATCTGTAACACAGTAATCGTTTTCATTCCATCTTAGTGCTTTGCATTCAATATAGAAACGTTTTTATCTGAGCCTATTTTCTCCTCCTGTATAAATACACTGTTTAAATACACTTGAAATACCACTATCTTTATAAAAACTTTAGGGGCAGGAATATAGCTCAGTGGCACAGTGCCTGTCTGGCAAGTACAAGGTCATGAGTTTATGCCCTGGTACAAAAAGAGGTTAAAAAAAAAAAAAAAACTTTTTAAAAGACTATTTGTGGAACTATTACTTTTATCCATCTTACAAAAATATATAATTACTTGCTAGGTATGGTGGCACACACCTGTAACTGCAATACTTGGGAAGCTGAGCCAGTGAGTTTGAGACCAGCCTGGGATACACAATCAGTTCAAGGCCAGCCTGAACTATATAGCAAAATCCTATCTCAAAAATACCCCTCCATAAAAACACACACACACACACACACACACACACACACACACACACACAAACACAAACATACACGCATAAAATTACTTGTCTCAGATTCTACATAAAATATTGGATTTAACCAAATTGCTTGATGAAATACTAAATTTCTAAGCACTGGATTTAAGCAACAGATGAATAGTCATCATGAATGTTTCAGAATAGATATAATTGTTGAACCAAAGGGGAAGTTTGATTCCAAGGACCCTTACAAGTATAATTGTGCTCTTATCTGAGGGATGAAACTAATACATAATAATTCTCTGTTTTAATTAGTACAGCCATAAAGCATTACACATGCTATATAAAAATTTTTTTTGCCTATACCTAAATCACGTACACTTCAAGAATGGAAAAATATTTCTGCATGTGATATGTTTTAATAAATTAATTTAAAATATTTGAATAAAAGTGAATGTACTAACACTTAAAAATCTAAAATAATATTTTCAGGATACCTAGCACACATTACCTTTGGAGAATGCGCTGTTCTGGGCTTGGAGTCGAATTTTAACAACATCCAGGGGCGTCACTATGAAGATACATAAGTTTCAGTTAGCACGTGATATCTATAAACTGTGTGTTTTCATAAATCACAAAGTATGTTGATTCATACTTGCCCTGATGGTTCTACAACGGTATGGCTACTTATCTCAAAGTAGTCTTAAGTGGTAACATTTTGATTTTTTGCTCTTAAATTTTATTTACAAAGGATCAGTAAATAAAGGCTGCAATTACTTCTCTCATAATTACTGATTTGCCATTCATAATTTATCTACATCTGTGATTTGGATAGCCTTAAAATAGTGTTTATAAGAACGTATACTATTTAAGGTAAGGAAGTAAAGTTCCAAAAGTCTATTTAACTATTTGCAGTAATGCAATATTACAATCAATAATAAATAGTGTTAGTTTCCCTAATCTGTTAAATTTACCAGTATCAAATAATAGCTGTAGGAAACAAAAACTTGTGAAAGCTAGACATACATTATCTTTACCACCAGAATGTATCATTCCATTTGGGAAGAGCAAACAAAGACAAACTCTTTTAATTTGCATGCTGTATTTTACCTAAGTAAGAAAAAAGGTCAAAGGTGTTCCAAGAAAACTATTCTTCATCTGAGAATGAAAAAGTCACAATGCATGATATCTAAGACTTTTGCAACCCTATTCTCACTTGAAGAAACACCACAAAGCAATTACTTTGCTCTAATTATATTTATCTTATTTAAACAAATAATTCAATTTATAATCATTAAGAATACATTACTATCATCTATGTCATATGGATATAAGAAAATCACTGTAATAAATAGTAAATTGTGAGCCAGAGAAATGTAAGACTTGTACTATTCATGCAATTAAAGTAAAATATTATATTATGATTTTGTTGCTTTTTTATCCAAATTGTTTCATTCGATATGTTAGTATTTTATTACACCTCACTGCTATTTTGAAAGAGATACCAAAATTATGAAAGTCTAATGTTGATAGGAACTTCCAAGATCTCTTCTGCTAAGCCTTCAATTTTAGATGAAAAAAGTGAAGTTAAGAAATAAGTAAGTACTGTTCCCAAGTGTATTCATCCTTCGACTGGCAAAGACTAAAATTCAAGACTCCTGATTTTTTGTGTTAAGGGCTCTGCCCATATTACCACACTGATGAAGTAATAGATCAGTATTATCATAATGAATAATGCTAGTATTATTTCAAATGTAATAAAATTCAAATGAAATCATTGATTCATTCAAAGTTACATAATATACATCATTTTACCCATTAATGATGTCAATACAGCTCCAGTACAAGAGGCAAGCACTTGCTGAACAGGTGTCACTTTGACAGAGTGGGGGCCTTCTGACTCAGGATCCATGTTTTTAACTAACTGAAGAAAAGCCTGTTAAACAAAAGCAAGTTTTAAAAAAGTTGAATAACAACTGCCTTCAAAACTGAAAATACCAATCAGAATTTATACTGAAGCACCCACTATCAAAAATAAATTCCTAAGCTTCACAGGCAAAGGAACCATATAACTGTTGTTAACAAAACACATCATCTGATCTTCCAAAGTGGCAATGGCGGAAGTGGCACATGTGTAAGACTGCTAAGAAAGAGTTAAGGAAACAGACCGTGACCATGTGACAGAATGAAAGCAGCTGACCAACAAGTCAGAGCATCACTGAATATAGCAGTACATTAACTGCATATCAAAAGTTGTTCCACAGGTATAACATAAAAACACAGAACCTTAATAAGCAGTGTCTTATAAAAATTTGATGAGAAAAGCAACAAGTTATTTTTAAGTCATAAAATGCTGTAAGTATAAAATCTACTAATCTAAAAATAGTCACTGGCAAGAGTGTCAGGTTTCCTAATGTCTACATACATGTGTGCGCCTGTGTGTATATGATTACAGACTGTATCTAAATTACATTAACCAAACGTATACGCACATTTATGTACCTGTGCATATGCTACTTTTCTGAAAAACAAAAATTGTTTTTGTTTTAACATCATTCGTGCTTGTTAGTAGCCTGTTTTCAGAGTTATGAATATGCCAATATATGTCATTTTAGTGCTTGCACAGGGTTTAATAATACTTGTATTTAAGCATTATCACCTTTTACATACTTAAACTGTTGCCTGTTTTTCAACTGTACAACATTCTGGTATATCCTTATCCGTATCTTTCTGTATCTTTCTACAATTACTTTGAGAAATTAAGAATGACAAGCCAAACTACTTGAAAACTTGGTAGAAATTATCAAAATCTTTCCAGAAAAGTTAGACTAATTTATATTTCTTCCAGCAATATGAGTTCCTACTGACTCACATATTTACCAAGCTCTTCCCATTTCCTATTTCTGAGCCCTTAAAAGCAGATTGCATATATCACACTCCACTCTAAATACTTCATGATAGTTTCTAATATAGCCACAGTACAATTAGTAAATTCAGTTTTCTTAATCTTGACATAACATAGTTCATATTCTAGTTTTTTTCAGTAATGTCAATAATGTCCTTTACAAAAACAAACAGTAATTCTATTGTTTCTTTAGGTTATCACTATCTGCTTACCTAGTTTATATCTTTTCCTCAATTCCCTGCTCCAATGTTATTGCTTGTAACATCAGTAGCTGAAAACCTATAATGAAAAATGTAAAAGTAATTGCTTCACTTTTTCACATCATAAAGGCTTAAGTCCAAAGGAAAGTGTATACAAAAATTTTAAATCTAACTTTCACTTCACAGGAAATTCAGAGCATAGAGAATGGATGGCATAAAATAATAGACATTGTAGTATCTTGCCCTGCAGGCCTGTTGCCTTGGTTTTCTCAAATCAAAGTAAGGTTTTGGAGGAACAAACAGTAGTCTAGGAAAGTCAATTGCTCTAGATTAAAGAGATCTGAAGAGAATTACTGATCAAAAGCACCTTGGTTTAAGCACACAAATTTTTAAACTCCAGTTTGAAGATACCTAAATAAATCTGAATATGAGGTGGTATTAAATATCTTAATTTTTACAATATTTTAATATAAAAAATTTTTTTAACATTTTTAAAAAATTTTGTGGAGATAATGCATGGTTATGTATAAAGTACTTTTGAAAAGAATGATTCTGAAGTGTTAAAGATTGAAATGTTATGATAGTTGCAATTCATAACACTTAAGAAACACACTAAACAGTTATTTGGTATATATAGGTGACAAATACATTATATCATTATTCTTTTTTCCTATATTTACCAAAATTTACACAATAAAAATTTTCTTAATTACTGAAATTTATATGGATTCAAGTCTATGAATAATCTTCTAATATTCATCTATATGAGCTCAGTACTTTCAAGAAGGAAAATAACAGGGATATACTAGAATTTGGGTGTATTTCTCTGGAAATAAAAGCCCCAACATTGCTTTATGTAGATACCCATTTCAGGAAAGGTGCAACCTCAATCTGTTCATCTGAAACTAAAGTAAGAAAAAAACTGCTTTCTCAAAGTTATTTGAAATGTAAGGGAAACAAGCCAGAAATTCAGATGCAATCTTTAAAAATAATTAGTAGTCTTTGTTGTTATTATTATTATTTTTAGGGGGGGGATGTACCGGGGATCAAACTAACACCTCGTGCTTGCCAGGCAGGTGCATATGCTGCTGAACTAAATCCCCAATACTTTATTATTTTAATATATATTATTTTAGAGAAATAAATTGCCTTGTCTCCTAAAAATTGTAACATATATCTACTTATAATGAGATTTGAAACATGAGTCTCCTCCCTATCTAGAGTACTATGTAAAAAGGCAAAATATAAAAATAGAAAAGGAAATTACCATCTCAGTGTATTATTTAGAACCCTTTCTTTCTACCGTTTTAAACTCCCTACATTCCTGTCAACCTACCTTACCTTTCTTCTTTTCATTTTTTTATTCTTCCATATGCCAGGTATCATCCCCTATTGCGAGAATACAATCCAGTGGGAGAGACCACTTTAACAAATTTATTTCTTTCACTTTCCTGAATTGTTAAAAGCATCTCATAAAAAAAAAATACTACAAAAAAATTAACTTCCTCCCACAACTCCCATGAAAATTTATCTTTCTATAACTTTTCTGCTTCTATATTCTTAAATAAGTTAATGATTTGCTGTACATCAAGATACCCTGAAAGAATAAACAGCAAACATGAAGAATCCATGAGTTCTTCTCAGAGAAAGAATGAATGTTACCTAATTATAAAATCCACACAGGCAAAAGATCAATGGAGAAGCTTTAATAAAAGGATTAGGGTAAGGCAGAAGATAAGACTATCTACTTGTAGCATCAAAACTCTTAATGTTTCTCAATGGACAGTATGATGTTATTTTATTAGTCATGACCTATATTCCCTTGATCTACACTGATGCTAAGTATCTCTGCACATTTTCATTAGACATACACGTTTCCTCTTCTGCTATCTCTCCAAGTATTATATATCTTTTGCTTATATAATTTGTAACATGTAGAAATTGTATCTTATTCCAGTTGCCTTTTCTATTTTTTAAAAAAACTTTAGATAAAGCAATGTTCTGAATTTTTTTCTTTTTGTTGCTGAAGTCATAAAATATAAAATATCCTACAAAGAATTCTTAAGTATTTAAAAATATTTTTTTACTCTTCTGAAAATCTCTAGAACATCTTCATCTTCTGTGACTTAAAATTTTACATCCATTAAAAAATAACTTCTCATTTTCTTTTCCATCCAAGCCCTGGCAATCACTGTATAGGTTCTGCTTTTATGAGTTTAATTACATTAATTATGTCATAATTAGAATCATGCAGATTAGTACTTTTGGAACTGGCTTATTTCATTTAACAATGCACTCAAAATTTTTCAATGAGGTAGCAGATGAACAGTGTTTCCTACTTTTTAAAGCCTGAAAAACATTCTCTCTCTCTCTCTCTCTCTCTCTCTCTCTCTCTCTCTCTCTCTCTCTCACACACACACACACACACACACACACACACACACACACTTAGCTATCATTTAAGATGTCTCTATCTTTTGGCTATTAGAAATAATGCAATGCATGTGGAAGTATCAATATCTGATTCTGATTTCAGTTTTTTAAATATATGCTTACAAGTAGGATTCTGGCTTATACAGTACAATTTTTAATTTCTGGAGGTACCTTTGTACTGTTTTCCACAGCAGCTACACCATTTTATATTCCCACAATAAGGTCACAAATGTTCCAATTTTTCCACATCAGTCTTAGTCATTGTTATCCCTACAACAAAATATTTGTAACTTATGAAGAGAACATTTATTTTGGTTCACAGTTTCAGAAGCTTCAGACCATGATCAGTTCAGATTCAATGCTTTGTGCTTGTAGCAGCATCGTGGTGGGAGTACAAGACAAGGAAATCTGTGCACAGGACAGCCATTATGTAAAACAGAAAGAGGAAGAGGCAAGAATTTCAATGTTCCCTTCAAGGGCATATCCCTGAGTCCTAAATACCTTGCACTAGGTAAAGCCTTCACAGTCTCCTAACAGTACCAAAGGCTGGTAACCAAGACTTTAACATAGATCTTTGGAGAACACTCAAGATCCAAACTATAATAACTTCCTTATCAGCAAATTTTTTTTTTCTAAACCAATGCTTTTAAGTGGGAAGGGAACAAAGGAGAGGACAGGGGGAAGGAAAGAATGGTAGGAAAGTGGGGAAAACCCCAGGTAATATCACATACAGGTACAAATTCTCTGTGATGTCATCATTATGTATATCTAAAATGTATCAATAAAATCTGACTGAAAAAAGAAAAAAAGAGAAATCTCCCAGGACATCATGTTCCAGAATGGCAGCAGCAGAGACCATTTGTTCCTCAGAATTGGATTCAGATCCAGGAGGAGGCACTAATCCAACCCCTTACAGGCAAAGGACCTGTTCTGTATTCATGCCCACTTGCTACATGACTCGTTTCCCCAGGGACCTCATTTAATCAGTTTTACTGAGCAATTATACTTGTAATCTTACTATCTACAACAGTTCTGTCCCACTTGATGCCTACTCTGTGATTTCCTATCCCTTCCCCTTACACCTATCTCATCTTGTGGTTTTGTTCTACAAAACTCTTAGAAAAGGTGGGGTCTTTGGCAACACACTCAGGACCCCTTCACTCTCTCAGACAGAAGTTTTCTTTCTCTCAATAAATATATTGTGTTTATAAATAAATCAATGCAACTTGAGACCATACTCATAAGCGAAATAAATCAAACTCACATGTATAAATACCATAGTCTCCCTGGTGTAAGAAATGGTAAGAGTACATGAGAGTTTATAGTTATCATGATTCCCCATTACATTGCCTTGAAGCCTTATAATGTCTGCATTCATTAGACAAAATCATTCATTGGAATGGTTTTATCCTAGTTTGTTTGATTTTATTATCTGTGATAGTATAAACAGCTATTTTAAAGAAAACAAGACATTAGACTAGACAGTGCTGATCTTACTCTGTATCATCTTACTCTGAAGTCCTACTATGTTTTTGTTTTTCTGTTTCCTTTGGTTCGTTCTATCCTGTTATATCTTACTGAATATTATTATGTGTGATAGTATAAACAAACTTTCTATGGAAAATGAGATAATATAGTAGCCATTGTTCGTTCTCTGCTATTTGGTTCTGAAAGCCCTGTAATGCTTTCATTCTCTTGAATGGTTTTACACTGTTTTGTTATGTTTGATACTATTGTATATGAAGCTATGCTCAACTATTTCAAAGAAAGAGACATTATGGTAGTTACTGTTAATTTCGGGTTGTCTTGTGGTAAAATGCTGTTACTTGCATTGTTCTGATCTGATCTGCTTTGTTATGTCCTCTTTTGTCTTAATCTCTTTAAAATAAATTTATAAAAAATTTAAAAAATAAATATATTGTGATTAAAAAAAGAATTGGATTCAGAGCGCTCATCAATCCAGGTACTCAATCCCTACAGCCAAGAGAGAATGAAGCCTTGCTACTGCTCCAACTGGCAGCAGACCTTGGCATTATCCATGTGGTGCTGGCTTCAAGTGCACACAAAATGCAGGAGCTGTGGGGACAAGAAAGTTTCCACCTAGATTTCAGAAGGTCTGGGAGGCCAGGCAGTTGTACCCCTGAGAGAGTAGTGTATGAAACCGTAAGTATGAAACCAAAGGTACAGTGGAGACCCTAGAAGTTTGGAGAAGCCCAGAAACATGGATCATCTGAGGAAAACTACAAAGAGGGAGCAAAATGGTCTGAGAGAAAAGCCATGGGAGCTACAACCACCAACAGTGCCATGAGGTGATGCCATCTAAGCCCTGTGGAGTTCACATCTTGCCAAGGATTGCCTCGGATGCTTCACATGGAACTTAAATGCTTCACAAGACTTAAATGTTTGCCCTGCTGGATTTTGGACTTGTTGTGGTCCCATTCCTTTGTATCCTTGTTTGTAACTTTTGGAATGGAGATGTCTACCTTGTGCCATTAAATGTTGGAAGTGTTTAAATTTCTTTTTATTTGTACAGGGGTTCAGAGCTAAAAGTTTGCCTTAAATCTCAAAGGAGGTCTGGCATATAACTTTTCAGCAATTATGAAACTGTTAGGACTTTGAGAACTATCAGAGATGTACTAAATGCCTTTTGCAAAAAGGCATGTACGTAAGTCTTTGGGGAGCCAGGGACAGATGTCTCTAGATGTCCTCCCAAAGCCTCATGCAGGCATGGAGAAGAAGGGTTCTGAAAGTGGCTGAATCTGCAGTTCATGACTGATCTGTGGTCCAATGCTGGGATTAAACATGTGAGTGCTATATCCACCATAAGGAGGGCATATAATATCAGGGACATAAAGCAACCTCCTCCCCCAACCCACTGCTTTTGCAGCTTTCTGCTGCCATGAATGGTTGCCCTTCTGCTGTGTACCTCCCTGTCTTGGAGCCAGCTAATTATGGACTGAAACCTCTAAAAACTATGAGCTAAATAAACCTTTCCTCCCTCTAAAATACATACATACATACATACACATAAGCATTGAAATTAAAAAATGGTTTTGATAGATGTGAGATGATCTCATTAAAGTTTGACTTATACATGATGATTAGTAATCTTTTTATTTATTTTAAAGGGCATAAAACAAAACAATAAAACAAAACCAAACGGGACATACTGGATCTCAAAAACAAGACAAAAGGAAATCCTTCACCGTTGCTATATTGCATATTATTATCCTCCAAATAGATACTCAGACTACAGGCTTTAGGCCTACAGAGTCAATCAAACAATACAAGCTTTAAGTTCTTTTTTTCATTTAGTGGTATCATCTCAGCCTATGTTCCTCCAAAACCTGGTTGCTTACAAGTTGGGAAGCCTCTTCTTGCCAGCTGGCTCACAGGAAGGCAAGTTGGCTTCTGATTCCTAATACTGAACATCTTTTCATATACCTGTTGGTCATCTGTATACTTTCTTCTACCAAATGTCTGTTTAAGCCTTTGCCACTCCTTAGTTAAGAATTTATTTGCAATTGAGCTGAGTTCCATATAAATTTTGAATACTAACCCTTTCAATACATAGTTTTCAAAGATTTTCTCCTGTTCTCTAAGTTGCATTTTCACTTCTTTCCTTTGCTTTAAATACCATTTTACCTTGATGGACACCTATTTATTTTTGCTCATTTTCTGTGCTTTCTGATGTCATATTTGAAAAGCACTGTGAAGACCATTTTTGACTTTCTTCTATATTTTCTTCTAGTAGTCCTATAATTTCAGGTATAAAGTATAAGTCATTAACCCTTAAGAACTTGATTTTGCGTATAGTATAAGGGTTAAAATTCTTTAATGGTAATGTAGCCTAATTTATCATTTTTTCCACTGTATACAATTCCCTGAGTTTTAAGCAATCTTTCCCTACTCAAAGATTTGAGATATTTATTTATATTTCTTCACTAAAATTTTAAAGTTCTGACAAACATTAGCAAATTTAATCTATGCAGAATCATTTCCTTCTTTTTTATTGATACATATTTATGGAATACGTCCACACTTTGACATATTTATGTGCTATGTCCATAAAAATACACAATGGGTAATAATCAGATCAGAATAATTAAAATATCTACGGATTTTAACTATTTACTGTTTGTGTGCATGGTGGGAACATTCACAATTCTATCTACTAGCTATTTTGAAATATACAATTAATTAGAGAATCAAGATGGCAGAGTGGTGAGCAGTAGCAAAATTCACTCTCTTCAGGATCTGGAGTCCAAACATTGAAAAATAACAAACTGGGAAAGAAAAAAAGAGGTATCTTCAGGAATTTGGAAACAAGCTACGAGTTATATCTCACTGTTGTACTATTTCACATCTTCCTAAGAAATATTGATATTATGCATCTCTTCAATAAGAAGACAAATAGCTCAATTGTTAATGAGTAACAAATATGAATAGACACTTTATGAAAAGAATTATTCCAATGACAAGCATATGAACAGATGCTCAACACCACTGATCATGGAGATCAAATTAAATCATAATGAAATAATATAATAATATATAATAATAATATAACACATATATTAGAATGACTTAATACAAGTGTGGGCAACTCCAAGTACTGCCAAAAACCAAAAAACACAATTCTCACAAATTCCTAACAGGAATGTACAACAGCATGAACCCTTTGGAAAAGATTTTCTTCATTTCTTGCAGGTGTACAAGGTTGTTCAAGTAAGGAAGTATGTGATATATAAGAGCAGTCAAGTTTCTTGCTGTCATAGATACAAATAATGAAAAGAAGAAGGCCAGAATAAATCCTGCTCCACGGCCTTGAGTTTAAATAGAAGTATTGCTATGAACTCACAGTTTGCTTTTTGTGTGTGTCTGTGGTACTGGACAATTGAACCCCAGTCTTTCTTATCTTGAGATAGAGTCTTGCTAAACTGTACAAGCTAGCCCTGAATTTGGCAATTCTCCTACATCAGCCACATAAGGAACTAGGATTACAGATATGAGACAAAGGGCTCAAATGAACTCACAGCTTTCAAATAAATATGGGTAATTAGAAACAGATACAAGTATGAATGCATATAAATACATGAAATATACATATATGTATGTGTGCATATAACAGACATGCACAAGCATGCATATACACACATGCATCCTAAAGAAGCTGTCTGCTGAAAAGGCATAGAAGCAATATGCCCCAGCAGTAATATACATACATACTGCCTACTCTATAAAGAAAGGAACCACAGCTCCTTGGAGAAATGATTTATGCTGGCTACAAGAGTGAGGGAGGCCAGGTGCTGGTGGCAGGGCAGAGACCAAGCAGTGTGTCCTTGCTGTGACCCACTGTCCCCCACCCCAGCAAGAAGAGGTGCTAACTGGAGGCGGTATTAAGAGACTGAAAGAGCTTCAGTGAGACCCCACCATTATCTGCCAGGAATGGCAAGTTGCACCAGGGAGTTGGCTGAAAAGGATCAGAAACACAAGGCAGACTATCACTGCCTCCCACAACCTGTGCTCAGAGTCAGCTCACAGGTGGCTGTCCTCATCTTTCTGCTCTGGCTAGATGATGGAGGCTCAGCTCAGGCTTTGCCACTCAACCACCACCACATCCCCAGCAAGGCCTGATGATGCTATTATCAACAGGCTTCCTTCCTATCACTGAGCTAGCCTGGGGGAGGCAGCAACAGCTAGCGCCATCCTAATTATTGCGTGACTAACTTAACTTATGAGCCTGATGAATATGGCTGAGCTAAAACTCAAAGGCTTGACAGAATCAGCTCTGAACCTGGGGAGGACTCCGACTGTGTACCTCTATTACTGAATCCTTTCTAGTGACAGAACACTGAACATAGCTTGAAAGCCAAGAAAAATTTTCTAGGACAAAATAAATCCTTCTGGAACAGGTAGAAAGACTTGAATCAGAAGCTGCAGAGATAACAGCAAGTGTTAAAGATCTTTGAGAACAGATGACACCAGTAGGCATAGGAAGAGCAACTTCCTTTGGCATTAATGGAAAAGAAACCTTCAGAATACATAAAAGAGTTGATCAACAAAAACAAACTTCTTGATGAATTGTATGAACCAAGCCTACTGACAGGCCTGAATATCATTAATGCTAATTTCTGTATGAAAGAAGAGCTGGACTCTCAGGATGGAATTAGAGCCTTTTCCATGCATCTCAAGGATGAGAACATCAGTAACAACAGTTAAAGGGATG
The DNA here is from genome assembly GCF_034190915.1 of Cavia porcellus. Lineage (NCBI taxonomy): Eukaryota > Metazoa > Chordata > Mammalia > Rodentia > Caviidae > Cavia > Cavia porcellus. The sequence goes on along the minus strand of NW_026947485.1, from coordinate 69,451,944 downwards.
TTCAAATTATTGCAATTCTGGACAGAAGAACTATGTTTATCACCTCAATGGACACCTAAATTCTACAATAAATAACCTTCCGGCAAAACTAGGTGCATCAGAAAAATCCAACACTAAACCAACAAAGGAACTTGCACTTGCAAACTACAGGATTATTATCCTGCAAGAAGAAATGGAATTTAATTGAAAGGGTTCTAACCAAGACAGACTGAAAAAGGAGAAGCAGAAACTGAAGGAAAAAGGCATTTCAAGGAATAGACATGATTATAATGGATATGAAAAAAAGTATTGAAAATCCAGACTAGCATGAAGACAAAGAAGCAATTAGCTAAGATGTTGGAGAAAGAAGTCTTTGAGAAGCAAGAAGCTGAACTGAAAGATCTCAAAGCTCTCAAGTATGGACTTGTTTTTAAGCTGCAGAGTTCAGACCTAGGAACAAAACAGAAAAGTGAACTAACCACTCTGGGTTTTTTGTTCTGTCTTGTTTTGTTTTGAGGCAGGGTCTTGCTATGTAGTTAAATAAAATAATCAGCAGCATGCCAGAAAGGTTCCCTTAAACCAGAACCCAAGGTGAATGGCAAACACAAAGGCCCTGGAAAAAACCACATGTTGCAGTCTTACCCTAAGCATGAACAGGCCACAGAGGTGCAGTTGTGCCAGGAAGATGGCAGCCTCACAAAGAAATACAAGAACTACCAAGGAATTCTCTGTAATGCCTGTTCAACAACCTGATTTCCTTATCTCCTGGGCTAGAAGTTTGGTGTGTGACTGGCTGTTCAACTTGGTGTTTGTGGGGAATAAATGGGTACCTAGTCACTGTCTTTTTTTTTTTTTTTTTTCCTTTTGAGACAGGATCTCGCTATGCAATTCAGACTGGCCTTGAGCTCACTTTGTAGCCCAAGGCTGATCTCGAATTTGCAAGGATCTTCCTGCCTCAGCCTACCAAGTGCTAGGATTATAGGTGTGTGCCACCACACCTGGGTAGTTATCATCTTGTTCCACTTATTCTGGTTTCTTTTATTTGGCACAATTGATGTGTAGTTCGTTTCTATTGCTGCACATATTGATAAACACTCTCTTTTCATTACTGGGTAATTCATTTTGTACATAAACAAGTTTGTTACTCGTTTCTCAGTTGAAAGTCATTTGAATTGTTTACAGTTTGGATAATTATGAATAAAGAACCTGTAAGCATTTGTATATAGTTATCTATATGAATACAAATTTCTCATTTTACTCAGGTAAATAATACATAGAATGGATGCTGTTACATTATATGGAAGTTTTAAAAATATTTTTACATTGTGCATACTCTAGCATGTCAAAAGTAAGCAGTTAAGATTAGTACAAGACCTTTTTACTGCATTATCAATTTTATTCATATTTTTGAGTGTTTTCCACTAGTGTTTTTATATTCTAGGATCTAGAGTAGTATCCAGTTTATACTTAGTTATCCTGTCTCTTCAATCAGACTGGTTCCTCAGTCTTTCTTGCTGACTTTTTCAACCATAAAGAAATATTTTTACCTTTGTAATTAATATATTTTTGTAATTAATATGCAGGTAGAGATGCTTTGAGATATGCAAGTAGCTTCTTCATCACATTAATTTTAGAATCTAAGTAGATCTTATCCATTGCTAATTTCTAATTTAGTAATTACTAAAGAAGTAATTATTTCCTCACTCATTTAATAGAAATTCTTGTATAGGTAAGAACTGTCCATTTTTCCATGTAAATATTTATTTCTATCAATATCTACTCATAGTTAATTTCTGTCATGGGTTTAATCCCAAGCTATTACTTATTTTGTATTTTATTCTATCAGATTGTTGGCCACTGGCAACTCTCATTTTGGAATCTTTGCTCTTCAGCTTTTCTTACCACCATACTGTTATTACCACCATACTGTCACCATTTTAAAATCTTCTATTTTTTAGCAATAGGTGAAGTTCTAGATTCTTTGTTTTCTTTTTTAATTTTAGGCCAGCATTATAAATTTTGTTATCCCTTAATACTTTTAAACTTCAGCATCACCAAGTAACGGTCCAGACTTAATGGAATAACAAGGTGTTTGTCAGGCTTTAACCCATTTTAGGAGACAAATTATAGTAAATAACACGGTCCAGATACACATATCCCAGAATTCTAAGCTGGTTACAAAATTATGTCTTCTTAGGTATTAATCAGATGCAAACAATGTAGATACTTGTAATAAAATCAAAATAGCATATAGCAATTCTTTAGTTCCTTTGCTGAATATACTCTCATTTTCCTACAGAGTTTCCTATTTATAGATGTTTTGAATATTTGTCCTTTCTAAAAAACATTTTTACCATCTCTGATTCTTCGTTTAGAATAAGGAATTTCTTATTCGTATTTTTCATTGCAAGTTAATAACAAGCCAACTGTTAATATTTTAAAAATCACAGCTGAACAGAAAAACAAGAACTTCAGTAGGGAACAAAAAACAAATGCAACAAATAAATCAAACAAGAATTCTCCATGTCTTACAGTGGAGTAACAAAGTAGTTTCAAATATATGTTGTAATCTTGTCAGACTATCACTTTAAAATGTCAAAGACCCACACGTTAAACACTTGGTCCATTTGAGGTACGGTCAGGAGGGTGGAACCTTTAACAGTGGACAGGTTGTCCTGTCACTGGGGATTGCCTTTGATGGGAATATAATGGGTCTGTAATCCCTTCTTCCTCTGTTCATGGATCCTGGCAGTGAGGTGGTTTTGCCACATGCTCCTGCCATTAACGTGGTGCCTTGCCACAGGTCCAGAAGTAATGGGGTCTACAAACCATAGTCTGAAACTTCCAAAATTATGAGATAAAACAAACCTTTTAATCTTTATAAAGTTTATTTCTCAGAATTTGTCACAGGAACAAAGCTAACACAACTGGCACCAGGAAGTGTGGAGTACCACCGTTGCTATGACCACCTCATGATGTATTATGGTTGTGTCTAGGTGTCCCCCCCAAAACCACATACAGTCACAGAGTTTATTGGGAGGTGGATGAATCTAGTATACGACTGATTTACAGTGCAATACTGGGACTAAAGGTTCGAGGTAGCCTTAATGCTGGGTGACTGCTGATCAGTCCACTGATTGGATTGGCACCACCCTAATCCCAATGGACTGCCTACAACATAAGGGACAGAAACAGGCTTGTCTTGCTTCCTTTTTTCACTCATGCTATCTTCTAGCACCATGAACTGCTGCCCCTCTGCCATGTGCCACCCTGCTTTGGAACCAGTGGATTGTGGACTGAAACCTGTGCAAACTGTGTGCTAAACAAACCTTTTCTCCCTTAACTTGTGGGTGTCAGTATTTTGTCTCAGCAGTGAGAGAAAATTAACCTAGATGGTGTGAAAAAGTCTTTAGAACTTGTTTTCAGGAGGAACCTAGAAAGGTTTTGAGAAGCAGGCTAGAAAAAAATCCAGAAAAGGAGCACACACGAAGTTTTAGGCAAGAAGGGTGCACTAACAAGCCTAGTGCTTTAAACTGGGACAGAAACACGCCGAGGACATCCCAGGAGAAGTAGGCCAGAGAAAGAACAGAATGTTCTAAGTAGAGTGTACTGGTACAATTCTGGTGTGGAATCAGAAAGCTAAGTATGGTTTTGGATTGAAATGAGGATTCTATTGGAAACTGGACTAAAGGGCAAGACTAGTCTACTAGAACTAGACTACAGTCAAAATGGTACATATTGCAGAGTTAAAGGTATAAAATATAAATTTGCTTTGAAGGCTTTCTTTTGTTTGAGAAGAGAGTCCTGGAATCCTCTGTTCATCCAGTAACAAAAGCTGGAAAGGCACTAAGAGGCCACTATAGCCATGCTTCAAGCAAGCCCAAGAACAGCTTATACTGGTGGCAGGCTTTGGTATCATGAACACAATGCTAGTCTTGCAGGCATCCAGAATAGAGGAGTTATGGGGTTCATTCATGGAGGTTTTGAGGACTTCAAAAGCAAACCTGGGAAGACAGGGTATGCCAGGATGAGAGTCCCTGTGAACATCCTCTGACTGGTGATATATGAAGCTGGGAGAGTGAAGCGGAAGCAGCAATGGAGACCCCAGGAATATTAAGTACCTGCCAACAGACACTGCAGGCAACATGTACAGCTAGTCCAAGAGAGTGGCCATGAGGGCAGCAAACAGAAAATCCACAGAGAGTGAGGCTTTTCCACATTTCACTGCAGTGTGCACTGTATCCCACAAGATCCTTGAAAGCCCACATTATACCCATTTGTTCATGTAGTAGTTGAATTATCCTCTGAACCTTAGTCAAAATAGTCTCATTTGGGAGCCAGGAGTGGTGGTACATGCCTGTAATCCCAGCATTCAGCAGGCTGAGGCAGGAGGATCACCAAGAGTTCGAGGCCAGCCTCAGCTAGATAATGAGTTCAAGACCAGCCTAGACTATATAGCAAGACCCTGTCTCAAAAAGCCAAACAAAAAAACAGAAACAAGCGAACAAAATACTTCAAGAGGGTAGCAAAGCATTGTTCAGAAAGAAATGTATAAGTATAAAAGCCAACAAAAATAAGACAACTTGACCTTAAAACATCTGATAGGAGAGTATAACCAGAGGATGGTTTAATTGATAGTAATATAAAAAAAGAACAATACTAGATCTAAAAAGGGGCTCTAACCACTGTGTCAGTTATTGTAAGAGCTACTCTAAAAAAGAGAGAGAGAGAGACACAACAATGACCAGGGTCCCAGACAAATAAGCTGACATATTCCAACAATCTCTAGTCATATCTGTAGCATCTCAACCTATGAAGAAAAAGCAAACCCAAACCCCCCAAAGAGTATCTCAGGAACCAGTGGCTTGGACCTTCCTAGCCTTCTATGACCACAAAGCATTCTGGGTCTGACATGACAAAAGAGAAGAGAGAGGAAAGGAGGGAAGCTGGCAGCAAAGGGCAAGGAGAAGGAAACATTTCTTCTTTATGATTAAGGAGGAGAAAGTCTTCTCTGGGAAGAAAATGATACACCAAGAGACCACCACAGGGACAGATGACAAACTCCTAGCCCCTTAACTTGTTTCTCATTAAAAGTATGTTTTGAGCCAATCAGGAGCTTGAAAAGTTGTTTTTGCTAAAAACAAACAGACAAAACAATGAATCTTCACTTGGCCTTGGAGATACTCAATGGATGTGAGAACAGAACAAAGCTTGACCTTTTTGTTCTGTCTCCTTTATACCTCAGAACTTTGGGTCCAGACTTTGCTCTGCTCTGCACAAAGGCATGTTAATCACTCAGGGAATGACTGTCTAAAAACTCACAATACAAACTTTATTAACCCTAAAGTTATGTAAGCTATCCATTGCCTGTCAAGATTGAAGACACCAAGACAAAAGATTTCCAGAGACATTTAACTACCAAAGAGTACCCAAAAGTCTCCAGTTACTGACCTAAACCTAAGGTAACCTTGGATTCCATCAAAGCCTCCACAAAACTGAAACTGCCCCAAACAGAAACAATCATTTCATGGATAGGAAATTAAACATTGACTTTTGAAGCCGACTTGCAAAATCAGAACTGACACAGCAGAAAATGCCACCACCTCCCCAAATTCCACTCAGCCCCTGACAGTATACTTCAGTTTCTGTCAGTTGTCCAGGTAATCACCAGTTTACTTAAGTTCCTGTTACTTCTGTTTCCCAGAAACAGCTGGTCACTATGAGGCATGAGTGGTCACTACTGATGCACACTGCATGAACCAATCCCCAGCTGACAAGCCATTCTGCCTCTGTACTTCCCCTTTGCAACCCCATGAAAATCTTCCTCCCTGAGCCTTCAGGACCTGGTATTTTTTAGAGGTCAGTGCCCATTGACGCTAATAAATCTGCCTCCAAATCCTAGGTGACGTTTTGGTGCTTGTTTGCACTGCATCTGATGCGTTGGTTGGGAAGACTGATTGTGCTGACCTTTTTGGTCACCAGTCTTAGCTCTCGCAGACGGAGCAAGGACTTCTCCAGGTCCTGACAGGAAGGTACACCCTTCAAGGTTTCTTGAGTTCCCTCAGAGATCTGGAAGATTCCTGGCTACTTGTTCAAGAGACCCAAAAGGAAGAAGGATACAGCCTGCCTGCATTGCCTTTTTTTGTTAAGACCCCGGGATATCCAGTTTCAGTCTGTGCATGTTCAGTTCAAGCAGAAAGACAACTTGTTCCCTTCTCATTAGTTAGGCCTTCTGTAGTTTGGGGAGGGAATGTTTTAACCTCTGAGTGCCCACTAAATGATTGTGTGCTTGTAATGCACAGTGAAAGCAATAGACCATTTTGTCTGTGCTCCATGGTAAGGAGATGGGATTCCTCTCCAAACTAAAGAACTTCACTGGGCCCTAACCTGTGGTTCCATGGACACATCTCAAAAGAACAAAATAGAAAATCTACTACTCCTTCTCCTCAGTCCAGATAGTCCCAACTTTCCCAAGAGGCAAGCAGCCAGAGAGAAACCCACTTTCTGTCTGTTGCACCATCATTCAAGGGTACACCACACACACAGCAATGGGAACTAATCAGTCCAAACCCACAGTCCTCGCCTGCAGACCTAAGAATTTTCAAAAAGGCTTTTTGGGTGAATACAGAGTTAAAATGAAACCAAACTGCTGCTCCCTGAACCTGAACAAGACCAGTGAAATCCATCTTGGCAGAAGCCAGCTGCAGCTCTCACTGGGACAGCTTTCCAAACCAGCAAAAAGAAACAAAAAACCAGTTAAGCACTTCTCAAAGGCATCAAAGAAAAAACCATCAATATGTCAAAAATTACTACTATTACCCAGAAGTCTAATAAAGGCCCTTCAGACTTTATTGAGAAGCTCTATGAAGCCTGCAGAGTCTATACTCCTTTGATCCTAAGGTCCCTGAAAATCCAAAGATGAATAATGCAGCCTTCGTTGCACAAAAAACACCTGATAACCATAAGAAAATCCAGTCTGATGCCCTCTGGCCAAAGATCAATATGCAAATTATATAGGCTATGGACACTAGAAAAATAAAGCCCATTCAGACTAAAAGATAACAATGTTTTCTTTCATCAGTATGACAGACCCAGATTAGGCCAGACCAGGCTCCTGTCTTCAGCTGGGTTACCAGGAACCCACAGTCCATGCATGCCCATATTGGGGAACAACCCATGACTTTCCTGGCAGAGAGCCAGTCTAGTGCCCCTCTGTCAAAAAGTTACTATCACTGTGACTACTGGGACTCTTGCCTCTCACCTCTTCTGCCAAGCACAAACTTGCAGCCTGGAAGGATGCCAGAATGTCCCATACTGCTTCTGGGAAGACACCTCCTCTCCAAGTAAAGGCACCAAGCCAGTCAGTCTCCCTCTCATTTAACTTTATACTCTGAAAGTTGGTCCTAACTCTTAACTATTCCCCAAAAGAAAGAACAATGCTGCATCAGCCTGAGACAGATAATCACAATCCTGAAATTCTGAAAACTCTCTTCCAGAGGTATGAGCCAAAACTCACTTCCAGGCCTGGCAATCTACCATGCTCCCACAGTGATTGAACTCCACCTCACCGTAATCCCCACTCGTGTCAGACAAGATCCTAGTACAAACAAGCATTCAGCCACACCTCAGCTGCCTAAAGCAGTTCTGGATACTGATGAGACTGTTAAATCACTTTAGAACACTCTTGTCTTCCTGGTAAAAATGCTCACTGAGGATTACTGGCCAAGATCTTTGTCCTGTCAACAATGCGGTCATCACCTTTCACTCAGCAGTTCCCAACTCATACTCCATTCTTGGACTGCTACCTCCAGATGCCACTTGGTTTACATATCTAGATTTAAAAGATGCTTTCTTCTGCTGTGAGTTGTTCTCACTGCCTTCAATTAGAAAGATTCAGAGACAGGGCAAAATGGGCAAGCTCCTCTGTGAAACTCTGGGGCAGCTCCTACCTGCATTAAACAGTAACCTACACCACAAGAGGCTCAACCAGTAATGCAACTACATATCTAGAGGCTTCAGAACTGTGAAATATTCATACACTGTCAATCTGCTGAAACACATCCTTTGTGTTAAGGATGTGTGTTAAGAAACCCAATAGAGAATATAACTCAGTTCAGGATCTCGGAGCTATCAATCCCACTATAGCTGCCCTCCATCCTGCAGCCCCAAACCCATATATTTTGCCTCAGTCTTCTGTCACCTTATAGCTTGCTGGTAAACCTGCCTGACCATAAGGATGTCATCTTCTGCCCTCAGTTGGTTCTTGACAGACAGCCCCTCTTTGCCTTTAAAAAAAAAAAAAAAAAGACCCTAGTTCTGAACTCAAAAGTTAACTGAGCGGGACCCAACTTCCCAAAGGTTCAAAAAATTTGTTTACCCACTTGGAAGCATAAATACAATGATCAGCTAGAGCCTAGCCTAATGATGGTGAAACTTTGAGAGACCATGTGTCTGAACTGCAACCCAAAACCCACTTATATTCATTCCAAATGCCATTAAACTTAGTTTAGAAAAAAATTCATACATTAATCTTTGTTTCAAAAGAAAAATACAGTAACATGCATGCCATAAGTTTGCCACTGCAGGCTTAGCCCATCCCTACTTCTTTTTGTTGAGGGGCCAGTCAGGTCCCCTACAGAGCTCTGACCTCTTCAGCTCCTCTAAGTTGAGGTCCCTTCCTCATTTTCTCTTACTTTCTAACTCTACTAAATTATCCTACGCCTCAAAAAGGAGAGATATCTCATTTCATAAACTTATAAATTATCTCCCTATAGAACTACTAAATAAATCCAACATCAATTAAAACGAGGAAGAACAAAATAGCAAAGCCACCAAGAATTAATGAAACCAAAATCTGGTATTTAAAAAGACTCACAAAGTTGACAAACTTTTATTAACGAGATTACCAGGAAAAGAAAGAAAACTTAAATTACTACAGTCAGGTATGACAGTAGGAACATTATTACAGGTTTTACATAATTATTCTTATAGGAGAATATTATGGACAAGTACATGCCAATTAGCCTAAATGAAATAAACAAATTCCTAGAAACAAACTACTAAATCTGATTCTAGAAGAAACAGGAAATCCAAATAGGTTTAGAAGAAGTAAACAGATTTATGATTTAATCAAAATATGCCCTGAGTAAAGCCCAGGACACAGCTGAATTCTACTAATACCTTTTTAAAAATTTTAATACTAATCCTCCTAAAACTTGGAGAAAATACAAGAGCTTTCCAAGTGACAGCTTTTCAGGCAGAGAATACCTGTGAGTCTCTCTGCTTTTATTTCTCAAGGTTTATGTGGATCACTAAAATATAAATGAGGTTGCATTTCTTCGAAGGCAACCTCTTCTTTCCTTTCTGATGCAGCAAAAAGGCCTTTCGTAAGACAGTCCTGGATGTCTCCCTCTTTGCTGGCGGACTCTGGAATGAGTGTCATTACTACTAACTGCCTAAAGTAATCCAGGAAACTTCTCCCTGCTTTTTCTTAACTCAGCTTTTATAGGCACTCTTGTAATATGAAGGTCAAGGTCCCTGTTGGGTGCTTCATCCCTGGCTCCCATTCACCAAGCACCTTCCTATTCTCCGTTGTACCTATCATGGTTACGATGTGCTTTCACAAAACCAATTCTGCTTTTGACTGCATTTCTGTGGTGTTCTTGTCTCATTATTTTATTGTAGGCTTCTTTTAAAACACAGTAGAAATTTGATTGATTTTGAAATGCCACCTTTCCTTTTTTCTTGGTCTTTCTTTTTGTAGTTACTGGGAAACTGAACCCAGGTCTTTCACACAGAGATACAACTCCAGCCCTTTTTAGTTTGCGTTTTGAGACAGGCTAATGCTAAGTCACTAAGTCGCCCAGCCAGGGCTGGAACTTGCAATCCTCCTAGTTCAGTCTTCCAGCGTTCTGGAATTATAGGCATGTGCCACCATACTTGGTTTACCTTTTTGAAGATACTGCTGTGGATAAATGTTTGCTGAATGCCATCTTTCATTTGGCTGTTGTTTCTTTCAGCTACCAGGTCTAGTTTCTAACCTACTCTCTTCATGGCTCCTCAGGCTTGGAGCTTCTGCTGTATAATAAATTTTCATTAATCTTAAAAAATAATAAAAATAAAAATAAAGAAGAAAATACTTCCATATATATTTTGTGAAACCAGAATTATCCTGGTATCAAAGCCAGATGACATCACAAGAAAACTCTTATGAATAACTTTTATGAATACAGATACAAAATTTCTTTTTTTTTTTTTGTACTGGGGATCAAACTCATTACCTCGCACTCACTCAGCAGGTGCTTATGCCACTGAGCTAAATCCCTGGCAGCAGATAGAAAATTTCTAACAAAATACTAGCAAACTGTTAGGAGCCACTGAAATGGAATTTGAACACATGTGCAGGGCTGCTGCATGGCCAGGAAAAGATAAGGTCACAGCTGAGGACACCTGGCTCCAACTCCAAATAACTAAAGACTTTAGCTGAAAGCCAAACTCCTGTAGTGAATGCAACATAGAGATCTTCTCATAAGATAGTTCTCCTAAATTAGACATAATTTGTTACTCGGCAGAGTCCTTAAAACTTCTTCCAAGCCTGTTCAATTTCCTGCATTTTCCACCCTACCCATTTCCTTGAAAACTAAAATAAATACGGGCAGCCCAGAGTCATTCCTTGTCTTAGCCTTCAGAGTCTCTAACTCTGCAGAAGGATTTTGATCCTGCTGGGCCCCTAAAATCATACCACTTGTCTCATTTATTTAAAGGCTTAAGCCTTCACCGTACACTCATTTGGGAGACTGGGGATCTAGGCCAGGTCCCCAATAGTACACCAAATTGAGCTCTATGATTATATATTATGACCAAGTGAGTTCTGCCCCAGAAATGCAAGATTGGTTCAACATATGAAAATCAATCAATGGAAACATAATGTTAATTAAATGAATGGGAAAAATACATAAGCAGTTTAACTGGTGTAGGAGACACATTTAACAAACTCCAATACTTTTTCATTATACAGTCAACAGAGCAAGAAAAGGGAACTTCATCAACCTGACACAGGTTTTCTATGAAAAATCCATAAATATCATACTACTGGAAAAACACTTAAAGCTTTCCCCCCAGGATGAGAGAAGAAAAACACAATCCACTCTCACTTCATGGCTACATTATAGTACTCCACGCTCTACCTAAGGCAATCGAATAATAAAAAGTAACAAAAGGCATCCAGATTTGAAAGGAAGCCACCTATATTCATAGATGACATAATTTTATAATATCCTAAAGAACATGCACACACAGTTATTAAAGCAATAATATTAAAGCAATAAATGAATTTGGTGAAGTTGCAAAGATCCAACATAATCAGCTATATTTCTATATCTTTGTTGTAGCAATGAATGCACAAGTTTAAAAACAATTACATTTTCAAAAGCATCAAAAATAAAACATCTGAGACCAAAAATAAACTTAATCAAGGAGGTATGGAGCTAATAGTATGAAAATTTCAAAATAATGCTCCAATTAAAGACCTCAATAAATGGACATTCTGTGCTATAAATTAAAATGCATAATTTTAAGATGGAAATACCCTATGTATCTGCCACAACTGTTAAAATTTTTCAACTGCTTTTTTGCAAAAATGGATAAACTGATCCCAAAATTCATACAGAATTCCAAGAAACTGAATAGCAATACAGTTTTGAAAAAAACAAACCTGCAAGACTCAAGATTTCCCAATTTTAGTGGTAAAAAGCTATCCTAATTAAAACAATACATTATTGTCAACAAAGAGGGAATCAAAATAAAGAGTCTTTTGGATCTAAAGTTTTTTTGCTGAGTTAAAAATGTTCTGGTGTTAGATAATGGTGATGTTTGCACAATATCCTAGAATATCCTTAGAATAGAATATCCTTAGAATAGTGAATAGTACACTTCAAAACTGTTGAAGTGGTGAATTTCATAATTTTGAAAAAGTCTATCAGAAACACTAGTTTACATTCTACAGGTGACAAAGATGTGATTCTTATAGACTGCTGGAGAAGAGTTTAAAACTTCAGTAGCTTTTATATTGCCAAACATTGAGTTAACATTGATCCAGCAATTCCAAGAGAAATAATACATATTCAAAAAGACTTGCATATAAATGTTCACAGTAGCTTTATTCACAGTAGCCCTATGCTAGAAAAATCCAAATATGTATCAAAAGGCAAATGGATAAACACATATATGAATGCTACTAACCAAGAAAAAACATTATATGTAACGACTGAATCATAAAAATACACCATGCAACATAATTATAATCCACAGGTACAAAGTACATATGTGGTTTTTTACTTTTATTTATTTATTTATTTTGAGAAAGGGTCTTCTTTGTAAGACAGGCTCGCACTGAACTCACAGTGATCCTTCCCACCTCAGTTTCCTTATGCTGGAACTACAACAGTGCAATACCATGCCTCACTATGATTTTATTTACCTTAAAGTACAATACAGGCAACATTATTTTATAACAATAAAAATCTGAAGAGTGTTACTTCTGGTCAGAGAAGGGAGACTGAAAAGCAGAATGAAGTATCCTGAGATCACTACTGACAGACATGTTCTACATTTTGACTGGATTATGACACAGATGAAGTATGGTTGATAAGAGTATTGCATGTGGTTTAAGCATACCAGAAATTTTTAAAATTTACATGATGAGACTTCTGAGTCTTACAGTGAACCGGTCTCGCGGATGTAGTACACTGTAGGTGCTCAACACAGGAGAAAAGAAGGAAGTAGGGACAGATCATTTTATAGACATGGCTAAATACTATGAGTTTAGTACTATCTAAAGGAACTAATAGTTTATTTCAGGGTATAAACCAGCCTCTAAACCAGTTTCTTACCTGTAATACCATCTATAGATACCACAGCAGCCTCTGACTCATATTTTCTCAGACATCTATTCCCATTCTCCATCTCTGATAATTCACTTATGCTGCCTTCAAAGATTTGATAATGCTGTTATCCTAGCTTATACTCATTTGAGACAAGGACTTCAGTGCCACAGCCACTAACCAGTCCTATCCTTTCACATGCTAATTTTGTAAAACTAAGAACTTGAAGAATCTTAGGTCCTCCAGTTCATCAGGCTAGTGAGACTATAAATGTGAAAATTAAATAATAACAATAGCAACAGGACATACTTAATGGTGATGTTTGCACAATATCCTAGAATATCCTTAGAATAGAATATCCTTAGAATAGTGAATAGTACACTTCAAAACTGTTGAAGTGGTGAATTTCATGATTTTGAAAAAGTCTATCAGAAACACTAGTTTACATACTTAAGTAAATAAAATTGTCAATATTTAGCAAATGAATCAAGTAAGAATTATTAACATTGAAGTCCCCAAGCCGGATGTAGTGTTGCTCTCCTGTAATCCCAGCACTCAGGAGGCTGAGACAGGAGAAGCAAGTTCAAGACCAGTCTGGGCTACAAAGTGAGCCCAAGGCCAGCATGAACCACATAGTGAGCTCCTGTCTCAAAAAAAAAAAAGAAAGAAAGAAAGAAAAAAAAATTGAAGTCCCCAAAAGAACAGAAGATAAAAGTTGAATCTAAGCTAGTTTGCTATAGGTAAGAAAATCAATTGATAACCGGGAGGAAAGACTTAAGCAAAAACCGCAAAGAGAGAAGAGGTACACACTGCAGCAGAATTACTCTGTCTAAGTTCTACAATATAAAATCTATACTTGGGGGACGAGGGATATAGTTCAGCAGTGGAGTACCTCCCCAGCAAGCATGAGGCTCTGAGAAAAGAAAGGGAAAAAAAAAAAGAGACCAAACACTGTTTTTTTGTGCTTGGATATGTGTGACATAATCTGGGGAAAAAAAGCATATTTGGTCTCAACTGATAATCACAGAAAGTAGTGGAATAGACTGAGCAAATATTATCTTCATTCACAGATCAGAAAATTCTAAAATACATCCAAGGTCATAAAACTGCAGGGCCAGTACTGAATGAAATTTATTTCTCTTGATTCATGACCAAACGTTCATCTGATCAGAACCATGATCTGCTCAATGTTCTCCCATTCTACTTAACAGAACTCTTTAATCAAGTTTCTTACACAAATAATACTCTTCCCATTTGTTTCTTCCTGAACATAAACCCTGAATTGTAAGGATTCTTCTCAAGCACATTTTCATATTTACCAATGAAACACATCACTGCTACGACAAGTATGGTTTCTATCTTTACTGGTTATAGGTATATAATCAAGTGCTTCTTCTGTGGTTACTAAAAAAGTTGGATTCCAATAATATATTTTTTAAAAACTAACTTGATTGAGAATACAGATTTTCCTATATGCACAAAATCTCCCAAAGACTCAGTCTTCCTCTCCTCACTACATTTCACGTTTTGTAACAGTACACATAAGCTGTCTCAACCTCTCAGCCATTATTTTCATCTAGCACTAGCTTTCATCATCTACTCAAAATCTCATTAACTAAAATCAACACCTTCCACACCAAAATTAAGGCTTACTATTCAAGTCTTGGTCTTTTTGAACTGTCTCAGAGATGAGGTGTTTCATGGTTTGCTTCAGTGGTCCTCAAGCCTCATATAATCATGTGTTTGTGATTGGTTCATTGTCTAGTGCTTGGATTGGTGGTGTGAGTGCTACACCAGCCTAGGAGTGGAACCAGCATAGGATGTAAAGGTGGAAAGAAGGTGTGTGTGTGTGTGTCTCTCTCTTTCTTGCCAGTTTCCGCTTTGCTATTTGCAGCTGCCATGAATGGGTGCCCCGCCATGAAATACTGCCTTGGAGCCAACTGAGTATGGACCAAAATCTCCAATCTGTAAGAAATAAATCTTTTCTTCCTTCATTTTGGGTGTCAGGTATTTTGTCTCAGCAAGCAGTAAAAAGTAACTAAGACAAGGCGCTACCAAGGTTCACTAGAACAACTAAGGAGTTTTGTTACTCTATTCCAGGCAGTACACTAATTAAGATTCAAATGTTATATTTAAACTTTACAATAGTGCTAACTTTACAATAACTCTAAACCATTTTACACCTTTTCATAGATTAAAATTGAGACCCAAAATTAAAGCCATACAAATAAAATCTGAATGACAGGATTCTGTGACTTCTGACCAGAGTTCTGTTCACAGTTATCTTCTTACCTCTGTGGTCTTTTCTCCATCTTTCACTCTCATTTCATCATCTACTACTCATTACTTCTTTATTTCACATGCTATCTGGGGCAATTTCAGCTTTTTCCATTGCTTTACCTATATTCTACATTACTGACTCTCAATCTTTTAATAAACACAAAAATCTTTTGCTCGCTCTGTAGTTTTTATTTTGAAAATAAGTTTTTTCCCCCAAATTAAACTATAATATTGTACATGTGTGCAGTCTACCACCTAATACCTCCACGATTTGTTTACCTCTTTCGCATAATCCATGACTGAGATCAACCAGTATAAAGTTTAAGCGACTTTGCAAAAAAAATTTTGCCCTGTCTGTCTTCCAGACCAGTCTCCTAATTCACAAACATCTGCAACTGCCTAGTAAGAGTTTAATTAATAAACACAGTCCCATGACTGTTGCTCCAGTTTCTTCAGCCTGAGCCCGTGCAAAACAAAAATCCTCATTTCCCTTGTCGAACCTGATCATTTCTTGTTTCCCATTTTGTCTAAAGGTGCCACAATCCGCCCTCCTCTGTGCTGTAAGATACTGACTAGCAAAATGATTAATAAGGACCCTGCTGCCCCGGAACTGCAGTGCTCGGTCACAAATCGCCCAAGACACCACGCGGGCCCTCTATGGCCGGAGTACAGTCACGCGCCACACTATGCAAGTCCGCTCTCCTCCTCAGGTGGGCCACAAGCACAACACCCAAAACAAGTTTTGTGAGGCAATTTTCTATTCATAAAACAACATCGGAACATTTCACAATCCTGTCCATGCACTCCTTACCACAAACCCGCTGCCCTGTTTTGCCAGAGAAAATGGGCTTCTTTTGCACTCTTAAAGCTGACAGACACACACACTCTTACACATACCAAGGACCCGGCCGCGCCGCCCCGCGCCCCAAACTTCGTCGTACCTGGAGGGCGGCGGCGGAGGCACGAGCCGTGGACCCAGCCCACAAGGATGCCCCGGTGGCGTTGTAGCGGCCACCACCCTTGGCCTTGCCCGCGCCGCTCGGTCACCTCTATGCCGCGTAGATAGCGAGCAAGCGGCAGCCAAAGATGATCAGGTCGCTCAGCTCACGGCGCCGGAGAGGCGGAGCCGACCGGCCTAGGGGCGGTGCTGCGGTCCAGCGCAAAAGGCGGGGCACCTGGCGTAAGAAGCGACCTCGAGGGCCCGTGGCGAGCGACGCGAGGGCGGGGCTGGGAGCGAGGGGCGGGCTGCGACAAGAAGACAGCGCCGGGAATGCGCGCGGCAGGACGCTGCGCGCGCAGCGAGAGGGGGCGGGGCGCGCGTACCGGCGCCGCGGCCGCGTGACGCGTTTTCAAATCTTCAACCGCCGCAGTCTGGCTGGCTGTGCTTCGTTCCCCTTGACCCGCTGCGCCGCAGAGCCGGAGTCCGCTCCGAAAACTCTGCCTGCCAACCCGGCCTTCCCCTGCGTGGAGGCTGTGCGGTCCGCCAGCTCTGAGGAGCCCAGTCCAGCGGCCGTCCGGCGCGGCGCCTGCCCGCCCCAGCATGTAGTGCCGGCGGCTGCCATGAACCGCGAAGCCATGAGGGTCCACAGCAAAGCGCCGCTCCAGGGTGAGCCCCAATGCGCGGCCTGCGGGAGCGAGCCCTTCCCGGCCCGGCCCGGCCCCTCGCGGTCACCAAGCCGGCCCCGCCTCGGTGCGAAGCCTGTGAGTGCGGGGACGCGCGCCCGAGCCCGGCTTCTTCCCTCGCGCCCGGGGCTGGGGCTGAGCCGGGACCCGGACTCCCCAAGTTTATTTGCGCTCACAGCGAGGGAGGTGTTTTTGAGACATACTTATTGTTCGCCTCAGCGTTATGCACACACTTGAAACCCGCGCACATCTCTGTTAATCGTTTATTTGGTAAAACAGTTCAGCATTTGAAGCCTTTTCATATACTTGTGTAACCACCAGCTAAAAGATGGGCTGTGTTCTAAAAGTTTAAAGCAGTAGGCTGTATTCCAGGTGTTTTCAGTGAAAACAATGAAACGGTGACATGGTCTTTAACGGACCTTTAAGTTTTAAAACTAGAGCAGTCGCTAGGCCTTGATGACTAAGTCGTTCTGTATGGGTTTATTTGTATTGCTGAGTGTTTAATATTTTAAGCACCGATTTTGAAGGTTCAGCAGAATACCAGATGCTCAATACCTAGTTGAGTAAATACCTCCGTGGAGTTTACATCTTAAGGCTTTCAGGAAAGTTATATAGTTTTGGTGCCTTAATACATCTTGCTGATTCAACTGCTAATTTCCAATAGAAAGTAGGACGTTTCGCTTTTATACTGTGGTAATAATAAAATAATATTTAAATGTTAATGGCTTACCTTGGTGTGATTATAAGAATTTTTCCTTCCTGTGATATGATTATTGCATAATAAAGTATTTTTAAAACTACTTTTTATCTGTAAGAAATAATTAATTTTAAGCTTTTTAAAATACAGGTGGAATCCAAGTCAAAAATGAAAAGAACAGATCGTCTTTGAAATCTCTTAAAAGTAATAACAGACCAGAAAAATCTAAATACAAGCCACTCTGGGGAAAAATATTTTACCTTGACTTACCTTCTGTCACCTTATCCGAAAAACTGCAAAAGGACATAAAGGACCTAGGAGGGGTAAGTGAAATCTGTCTACTGACTGAAAAGCAAAAATGTGTAATTAATACTCCCTAATGTCTAATTGTTTAAATTTTTCATTTTTGGGTATTTATAACCAACCATCTATTAGCACCAAGCCTAAATATTTTCAGCTATTTTTCATTATGAAAAATCATTTGACGACAGGAGCATGTTTAGCTTACCACAGAATTCAGTCTCAAAACAAAAAAAATCCATTTGTTTAAACTTGTAACTCCCATTTTTTGGGTGTGGATCTTTTTTGAGATTGTCTCGCTATGCAGTTCAGTTTGGCCTTGGACTCAGTTTGTAGCCCAGGCTGGCCTCAAACTTGTAAATGATCCTCCTGCCTCAGCCTCCCAAGTGCTCGGGTTACAGGAATGTGATGCCATGCCTGGCTTTTTCTAACTTGTTTTGTAGCCTCTGTTTCTACAGAATACAGAAAACCTGTTGAACCCACAGAGTTAAAATTGTTGAGTATCACACATGCTTTAAAAGATATTCTCATCAGATTGAGTGTCAGCATCATTAAAGGATCAGAATTAAGATTTAAATCTTAATTCTTAGGGTAAGAATTTTGAGATTAAGAGTTAAAACTTCTTTCCTACATTGTACATTGACTAGATAATTAGGAAATTGACAAACAGGTCCATCTTTGAAAACTTATTTTACTTTGTTACTATTCATTTCATTAAACTAAAATATTGTGACACTGTAATATCAGTAGCATTTATCATGATGAACACTCTGGTTTTTAAAGGTCATGTTTAAAGGTGTGCCCCCTATCAAGAGTGTTCTAATGTGTGAATGGCATTGGACATCAGTAAAAAGCCATTCGTTTTGGAAATGAAGTTCCAAAAAATTAGAACCTCTGGCATTGCCAGGGCCTCTGGTTGTTAAAATAGGATATGATATATTAGTGTCATTTCTATTCCTACCAAGCTCTGTATGAATTAAAATCTGAAATAAATAGGTATGAATGTTACTCAGGAGAATAATGATTTGCATTTAACTAAAAAAAAGTCATATTTCAGGAGCCAGTTCTCTATAATGCTTAGATGAAATGTATCCATTTTGAACTTTTTTCTTTACTTCTGCTTAGTATTTAGTGTCTTAACACATTTGTGTAATATATATGTTAATGCTATAGTATTTTTCTGTTTAGTTTAATTTTCCTGACCCTGCATATGGATGATGTTCAATGGCATTGATTGTGGCATGTGTGTTTATACATTCAGGCATTTATGCAGTTGTTCACGAATGTTTTAGTGCAGAAAATTGTCTTCAATCTTGCTCATGAGAGTAAAAGTTCCTTTCTAGTAATCTGGACAAAGTATCCTAACTTAATGTGTTGAACAGTAATCAAATATGACTATTTATATTCATTCAAATTAAAAGCTTAGTGTCTTGGTCATACCAACTCCACTTAAGTGCTCAGTAGCCACCTGACATGTTGTTCTTATTGGGTAGGATAATGCAGACGGGGACATTTCTATCATTGCAGAAAGTTCCACAGGACACTGTTGTGCTTATATTATAGATTAGAGTCAGAAGATCTCTGTTCAAATTGTTTTACTTAACCACTGGTCTAACATTAAGCAAGTCACTTAAGTTGTGTGCTCTGAAAAATAAAGAAAACATTAATGTCATGGGTTTGTTAGATCTGTTGCGTTAAGGTAAAAATACTTTAAGAATATCTAGCTCATATCATATAGTGTTGTTACTGGAACTCTTACTATCCTTAGAATTCCAGGTTCAGAAAAGTACAGCATAAAACACCACCAAATTATAAGATACTAAACTGCGTCAAATTGAAATTTTATGCTGTGCCTCCTGTGTGAAACTCTGTATGTTTGTATGACTCCCTTAAAAATACTGTTTTTTCCTCTAGCGAGTTGAAGAATTTCTCAGCAAAGATATAAGTTATCTTATTTCAAATAAAAAGGAAGCAAAATTTGCACAAACACTGAGTCGAATTTCTCCTGTACCAAGTCCAGAATCTGCATGTACTGCAGAAACCACTTCACCTCATCCCAGTCATGATGGAAGTTCATTTAAGACTCCAGACACAGTAAGTCTTTTCAATATGTTTGAGACTGGGAAATGTGATGAGTTAAGGATCTCATGATTTTTATAGGCTGGTAGCAGAATTCACTTGTAGAGCAGTAATAAAGCCACATGTCTGTGACTGATTTACAAAGCTGCTGTCCTAGATGATTTCCTTTTTATTAGTTCACTGTAGTTATACCCTGCTTCCTAAAGTATAATCTTGCACGTAGAAATGGCTTTCATTTTTTAGAGTAATTTATAGCTAAACAGTTAATAGCAAATCATTCTTTTAAAGAAAAAACAAAACTTTAATTTCAGGTCAGGAGTAAGCAAAATGGTCAAATCTAGCCTCCTTTGTTTTTTGTATTTTTTATTTTTTTGTAATCTGTATTGTTTTTAGATTTTCAAATAGGGGAAAATAACAATTTTTTGCAACAAGCAGAAAGGATACAAAATTCTGATTTCATTGCCCATTAAATGTAATTGGAACATACCCATACTTGTTTGTAGAGTTATCACTTGTGGCTGTGCTTGTGCTTCAGGCAGAGATCAATAGTTTGATAGAAATTGTGTGGCCTACTTGAGCCTAAAACATGTACTCTCTGGCCTTTGGCATAGAGCAGCTGCCAACCCGTTAATAAAATTCCTGACATCACCTCTTACTGTCAATCCATTGTCATTAAGTGGAAGATAGAAAGGACAGGTTAAATTGGTATAATTAAGTTATATTGATGGGATTTTTTTTTTCTTTTTTTCTTTTTTTTGTACCAGGGATCAAACTCACGACCTCACTCTTGCCAGGCAGGTGCTTATGCTGCTGAGCTAAATCCCAGCCCCTAAATTGGTATAATTAGTTGTGGGAAGGGGAAGAGATAAAAATGTTTAATTTGCTCAATTTTTAGATTGAAAAGTAATCTTTTTGCGTTTTTGTTTTTTGAGACAGGTCTCACTATGTAGTTCAAGCTGGCCTTGAATTAACTATGTTAAGTTGCACTTTCAAAATATCCTGTTTCATGCTTGGGAGGCTGAGACAGTAGGATCACCACAAGTTTGAGGCCAGCCTAGGTTACATAATGAGTTCAGGGCCCGCCTGAATGGGCAAGGCCTGCCTGGCAAGCATGAGGTTATGAATTTGATTTGGGGATCAAAATAAAAAGGCCACCCTGAACCATACAGCAAGATCCTATCTCAGACACACACACTCTCAGAGACACACACACACGACATTGTGTTACCTACTAACTATTGATTTCCTGTTGTCTTGTTCTGAAATCCTGTGTTATTTGCATTGTTTTGGTCTGATCTGCTTTGTTCTGTTTTGTTTTGTTTTTTATTCTCTTTAAAATAAAAAATAAAAAAAACCAAAATATCCTTTTCAATTGATATGTCAATTGGGGAAACAAGTAGAAAAATGAGGGGAAAAAAGGAAAAGAAAAATGAAGTATAAGGAAATCATTTGAAAAAGAGACACATAGAAGAAAAAAGATGAAGGGAAAAGAAATCAAGTTAAAGGATTTTTGAAGTAAGGAGACAATACAGTAGTCATTAGTTCTAAGTTAATTTTGGTCATAGCATTTCAGCTAATTTTCATGATATTTAAAAAAGGAAATAGCCTTTAAAGGTAACATATAAATGTAAATTGTCTTAATTGTAGATATAAAATTCCAGGAGAACCTATTTTTCATGTTGAGTAGAATTTGCTTCACAATTGACCTCTTGACTCTCAGTTACATATTTTTGTGTTTTAACTAACTTGTCTTCCAGTGAATTACTGTTTTATAACCTTTGTGTTTGGTTTTCTTGACTTTTATAGATGTGTTTAAGCAGAGGAAAATTACTAGTCGAGAAAGCTATCAAGGATCATGTGAGTAGAAACTTTAAAGTAACACTATATTTTGTTATTAGAAATTTGGAAATTGTATTCTTAATCTTCTTTTCACTTCATAAGTAAAGCCTAAACTGCATGTGTCTCATTTTACAAAAAATAGAACCTACTTTTCATGAAGGAACATCTCCATCTTGTGGCCTTCTAAAATACTACTGGAAATTTCTGAAATACGAGCATTAAGTTGTCAAGAATTTGGGAATGTATTAAATGGCATTGATTTTTTTTTTTTTTTAAGAAATGCCAAAAGAAAAAACAATGTGTTCATTGCTGTTTTAACTTATAAAACCTGTTACGAAAAACCACCACCTCAGTGGCATTAAGCTTCGAATTTTAGGGGGAAAAAACTCATAAATAAACTTTTTTTTTAAACAGGATCTTATTCCTTCAAACAGTATATTATCAAATGCCTTATCATGGGGAGTAAAAATTCTTCATATTGATGGTAAGATTTTATTATATTCTAAATACTTTTTACAAGTACCTATGTCTGTCTGTTGATTTCTCATTTTGAAAGTTTTAGTGATAAGGGATATCTGTAGTGGTAATTCTTCACCTAAATTGTGTGTTACAACTCTGCTTTGTTGAACTCCACAAGTAAAATTGCTAATCTTAAGCCCTTTTTTTAAATAAAGATATTAGATGCTACATTGAACAAAAGAAAAAAGAGCTGTACTCACTCAAGAAATCAAGTACTTCTGTAAGAGATGTGGTATGTTGTCTTTAATTTTCAAACTGATTTTTAAAAATGATCATTTGCTTTTTTAATATATCCAGAAAATTGTCCTACCAGGTGAAAAGTATTACTGCCTTGTAGAATATCCCAGGGATAAATTTCTGGAATCTATACATGTTTCTAAATTTTGTGTATATTTTTCTTTGAAGTATCAGTACAGAATCAAACTTTCTCTGCCCTTTAAAACAAAAACAATAAAATCTCCTTTGGTCTCACATCTTTTTTCATTATAATCTTTTTCATCTGTACTACTCAAATCTCTGCTTTTATATTTTTCATTCACTTTTCAATTTAAAAGATACGAAACTCCTGACCAATTTGCCAAATTTGTTTGATAGAGATAATGTTCATTCTCCCAACTATTGTCCATTCCTTCCTTGAACTTCTCTGGAATTTGTCTCACCTCTTAACTTTTTCTTGGCTTCTATTTTTCCCAGAGCACGTTTTTGTGGTATGCTTTTTATTTATTCCTTAAATGACTGCGATCCAAAGGAAAATAAGTTTCATAGATAGTATGTACAAAGAAATGAAGACATAAATAGCTTGCTGTGTATTGTTAATTTTCTTTGGGAGAACGACACTTACCTTTGAATAACAAAATGACACTTTATACAACTCCTGTATAGTTTTTCAACTGAGATCTTCTATCTTTATGTTCATTTTAAGTGTATTTAGTTTCACTCGTAAAGTCTTTCTCTGATAATTCTGTTACTAGGAGCACCTTATAAGTCTGTGGTGTTTTCACTCAAGAATTGACTATTTTTATTTCTTTTTGTATCAGAAGTTTGGGATACATACAGGACATTGGAAATGTTATTTTGTATAGGCTTTTGATCTGTTTAAAATATAGAGAATATTGTTTTTTCCTCCTTTTTTTAATAGGAACTCATCCCAGTTTTGTATAGACTGTTATTTCTTAATTTTTGTGTGTAATAATTCAAATTCGTCTCAGTTTTCAAAGATGTGTGTGACTTTGGGTGTATCCTGTTCACCTATGTCATCTAGGTTAAGATTTGAGCAGTGAAGGCAAGAGGTTTGCTGGGAGTTTGAGGTCAGCCTGTGCTACATAGTGAGTTCAAGACCAGCCTGAACTGTATGAGGCAGAAGTTGAACAAAGAAAGAGAGAAAGAATGAAGAAAAAGAAAAAGGAGCGGGCAGAGGAAAAGAGAGAAGAGAAGGGAACAGGGATTTGGGCAGTGGTTGGAGTTTTAGTTGTATTTTCAAGAGCCTTTGTTGTGCTGCTTTAGATCTACCCTTAGCATGTGCAATTTGATGTTAGGCCCAGCACTTGGGTGGATTTATAAAGACATGGCCTTTGGGATTTCTATCTCCAGCTTGCCCCTTTCTTAGATTTCCCCTTCATACCACGAAAACCTTTTCCCAGTTCTTTCTCAGTCAGATTTTTCTCAGTTTTAGCTGACCATGCTGCGTTAGAATACACTTTGTAACTGGAACCTGACCTTAGGGCATAGCTGTAGAAAAAAAGAAGAAAAAAAAACAGGTTCCATTGGTATTCTTTGACTACAAGGACTCTTTCTTTGTTTTTCTAGAGACAAAGATGAGATTAATGTGGGAGTTTTAGCTGCTGGCTTTACTCAATTGCTCATTGATTATTGTCCAGAGTTTGTGACTATAATCAGTAATACTGATTTCCCCTATAGTATACATTTCATGGGTTTGAACTGACAGACTCTAGCAAATTTTTCACTAATAACTTTTTCAGATTAACACAAAGGCTTTTAGATTATTTCATGAACTGTAACTTCCATATTGGTTGATTTCTTTCCAAGAAAGCTAAAATAGTTACATAAAATGCAAGGTACTGGGCTGGGGATTTAGCTCAGTGACATAAGCACCTGCCTTGCAAGCAGGCGGTCGTGAGTTCGATCCCTGGTACCGATAAAAATGAAAAAGACCAAAAAAAAAAAAAAAGAAAAAATGCAAGGTACTTACAGCTTTATTGTAAAATTGAGCTCGTATTACTAAATTCTATACCAGCGAATAAAATTTGTAATTATTATATAATTGTTGTTTTTATAGTTGAGTTGATTTTTAAAAGCAAGATTTTGGGTTGGTGATATAGCTCAGTGGTACAGTGCCTGCTGGTAAGCATGAGGTTGTGAGTTTGAGTCCCAGTTCCAAAAATAAAAAGGAATAAAATGGATTTGAAAAAAAAAAATAAATAAAAGGATAGTTTTTAATCTCAAGCATAATGAAAAACCATTACAGTTTTCACTGTAATTGAACTTTGTGTTTTTATTGTCTTTTCTTTTTTTTTTTAAGGGGAAAAGTATTAGTATTGGAACACAGAAAACAAGAAGTAAGTATATGAATAGCCATAAATATGTTTGGTTTGCTTCTAGAAAACAAGTCATATATAAACTATTTCTAAAATGTCAGTGATTTTATTTATTCAGGAGTTTCTTGTTCATTTTTAGAACATAAATTCTTACAACAGTCTAATGCCTATACCGCCTTTCCCTCCCCAAAAATAATCTTTTAAAGCATTTTTTTAGTCAATAGATGATCAACAAAACTGATTACATTGCAGTTTGTCTAGCAAAATAGTCATTATGAAACAGTGATTACTTGCTTTTTATTGTACACTAAGGACTAGTTTAGCATGATTCTGATTACTCTCATATACCTCTTCTCCTGACCCCACCCCCACAATAGGAATTAAACCCAGAGAGTTCGAGCTGAGCTATATCCCCAGCCCTTTTTCATTTGTTAAAATTTTGAGGCAAGATCTCATGTATCATGTTTCCCATACCAGAATCCCACATAAAATCCTCCTGCCTCAGGGTCCCAGAGTGCTGTACCTAGCTGTAATTTTAAAGTGATGAACAATGCTTTGAGATGTTTGTATAATTTATATCATATAAAAAAGAATTGCTGTTTTCACTGATGGCAAAGTTATGGGCACTGCTAATCCTAATATGATTTCTTGCCTCTATTTATAATTGGAAATGTTGAATACCAAATTAGTGAAAATAAAAGTGCAGTTTTTTGTTTCAATTTGTGTTCCTCCTGAATTCTGCTCATAAATCCTGGAGCTCCATTCACTTAAAAATCTCAACATGGGCAGAGTAGGTGACAGTTGGTGTGGTCTTTGTGAGATTTTGTGAGGGTGTATCGGGTTGGGGCCAAAAAGGGCACACGGTGATGGTATAGCCCAGTACCCTCATCTTCACATACTTGTAGAATAGATCCTGAATTCTGGCATGTCTCTGTGAGCAAGTGAATATACAGAGGGCTATATTACTGGTTTTGATGAGTATATGAACCTTGTATTAGATGATGCAGAACAAATTCATTCTGAAAAAGACACAAGAAAACCACTGGGTTGTAGATAAGATTATTCTGCTATAAAGTGTCTCCAACTACAGATGATCAGTGATTTAAGACAGCAGTGAAGTGAGGTAGTTGCAATGGCAGTTATAATATGTGAAAAATGCAACTGTTCAAGGCGATTTGCCCTGGGAGTATTTGTAAAATATTTATTCTGAATAAATATTACCTTTACATTATTACTGTATGGCAATAAATGTTGTAGATACTTATATATATATATATAGATTAAAAATAGAATGATAATTGGAAAACATTTCATCTGAGGCTTAAAACTTTGAAATGTGTTATTTTGGGGTTTGAGGGAATATTTTTTTCCACAGTGGTTGTATTTAGAAAAAGAATTCTGAGTGTATGGTCATGTAATATCATGTTTTCTATTTTCTGAAGCCGGAAGACTCAAAAAGCCTTTTGTAAAAGTAGAAGATATAAGCCAGTAAGTATCTAAAGCCAGTCTATGTTATTTACAGTATTAAATGAGAAAATTCTTAGATAATTAATCTATATCCATTAATTCTCTTAGGTTCCTTTGTACTTATGTGTATGTACCATTGATTCATTTGTTCTCAGACTGAATTTAGTTTCAGCATAATCTAACTATACCTTCAGAGTATTTGGTTTACAGCAATCATGAGGCCAACTCATTTTTGAGTATTTTAAATAATCATTCTCTGGCTAAATGCATTACCATGTGATTGAGAGCCACTATTAAAAAGTACTACTACATTTGCTAAGTAGTGTTTGGAAACACAAAATATAAACATAGTATCTAGTATGGTTAAGTTTTCAAAAATCCAGTGTGATGGTAAAATTTTGCACAATAATCTTAGCAAAAGCCATAAATTGATTGGGAATGGGAAAATTACTTTCTTTTGACTTTCCACTTAGATATATATGAGTTCTCTTGGATACTTATTGAGGTGACAGAGGTTGTATTGAAAGCTTTTTATCAAATATATTGCTGTTAAGAAAAAATAACAGATTAGGTCTAGAGAAGATATTAGTAAATGGAAAGATATACTATGTCATGGATTGGAATTAATGTGAAGAAATTGATGAATACTACCCAAAGCAATCTACATCAAAATTACACATTTCTACATAGCAAAGGACAGTACACAGTGAGAGGGTAACCCCAGGAATGGAAGAAGAGATTCACAAGAGGTTAATATCCAGGAAATACTGTTTTACACAGATTAAAAGAGAAGAATCACCTGTGTTAACCACTTTTCTGTCTTTGGGATAACTTGTCCAACATCAAATATTCTTAAAGGAGGGGAGGTTATTTGGCTCACAGTTTCCAATGGGTTTAAGCCAAAGTTTGTTGGTTTCAAGGCAGAAACACCTGATAAGAGTAGCCTTCCAGAAGAAAGCTATTCATCCCATGGCAGCCAGGAAGCAGAGAAAGGAAGAACCAGGAACAAGAAGGAACACACCTAGATCACACCATCAGAGACAGGCCTCTAACCAGGCCTCACTTCCTCATAGCAAGTCAGCTATGACCTCATAAGCAGTCTAACCTTTCATGAGGACAGTGCCTCTGTGCTCTAGTTGTCTTCCAAACACAGGAGACATGGTGGGATGGCAAAAACAAAATCAATAGCCTGATTTAAAAATGGGCAAAGCATTGGGTAGACATTTTTTTAAGGATATATAAATAGCTAACAAACGAAAAGATACTCCAGTGATTAGAGAAATGCATACCTAAACCACAATGAAATGCTACTTCATATATTAGGGTGGCCACTGTCCAGGGGAAAGAAAAACTTAAAAAATAGAATTCTTGAATACACTACAACATGGACAAAATGTCACAACATTCTAATAAGTAGAACTATGCTGCATTACCTCAATTATATGATGCATGTACAGTACTAGAATTCAAAAGATTAAAGTGATGGTTCCCAGGGGCTGAGGGAAGAGGAACGTGCAGAGTTAGGACTGCTAAGAATTTGTGAGCTGATGAAGAAAAAGTGCTTTGGATCCAATAATGGCCATAAGAGTTTCAGTTTTTGCAATGTGAACATTCTGGGGATGAATGATGGTTATGGTAATGGTTCTGCAGTATTGTGAATGCTATGAAATTGTACAGCTTAACATGGTTAAAATAGTAAATTTAGATGTATTTTACTGCAGTTTAAAAACTGCTTTTAAATATTAAAATTAGGTTTGCAGGTTGTTGTTTGACATGGTACCTTGAACCCTACCCAATTTCTATTTATTTCAATATTTCATATGAATTGTATGATTTTTGAAATATAAGGCTTTCAGACTTTCTTTCATCATAAAAAAACTCATAGATTTTTAATTATTATTATTCTTTTAGACTTTATAGGCCATTTTATCTTCAGCTGACCAGTATGCCTTTTATAAACTATTCTGTTCAGAAGCCCTGCAGTCCATTTGATGTAGATAAGCCATCTAGCATCCAGAAGCAAACGCAAATTAAAGTAAGGTTAGTTTGACTCTTTAGTTTCAGAAGGACTATTGTTTATGTTATCATCTCAAGTATTTTCTTACAGACCACATTTGAAATGCTTCATTCTATACTATGGCGGTGGTGGTATTATGTATGTTTCTGATAAGTATTCTACTTACTTCCCACTGTGTTTTTGATGCCCGTAAGCTGTGTGTGACATCTGAATCTGCTTTAAATAGATTATAGTTAGACAATTTAGTTTGGGGAGGGCTTAATGTTTCCAGATAATGAAAATGTTGTTTCTCTTAAGCTGTCTCCAGAATATTCGTTACATTCTTAGTTTGCTTTTAAATTTCTTAAAAAGAAATTCAGTTAAAAGTATTTACTGGCAGAACTCTTTAAATTATGGCAGCTTCTGCATATGATGGGTTAGGAAAATAAATTTTTAAAATTATTCCTCAGGTTTACGAGTTAATTTTTTACCATGTATTTCTGTCACCAGAATCCAAACAGATGGCGATAAATGTGGTGGAACTCCAGTTCATCTCCAGTTGAAAGAGAAGAAAAAAAAAGGATATTGTGAATGTTGCTTACAGAAATACGAAGATCTTGAAACTGTAAATGTGATTTTATATTTAGGGATTGATGATTTTTAACTTGTAAATATATTTGCTATTTAAGTTGTAGCTTCATCTGATCATGGTTTATAACATGACAACTATATCTTTTTATTTTTTGGTTTTGGGTTATTCTGTTTTGTTGTGCTGGGGCTTAAACCCAAAACCTTGCACAATCCAGGCAAATGCTTTTCCCCTGACATCTTCAGCCCAAAATATTTTAAATTTTAAGAACACAAAGGAAGAAAATTAATCCTGAAAAATAATTTTAATCATTCAGTATGACTGAGCACATATTATGCAGTAATCATTGTGCTGAGCTAATAGCACTTAATAAAAAAGACCAGTTTCATGCCCTTTTGAAAATTACATTCTGTGGAACAAGGGATAAAGATTTTAAAAATGAGTATATATACAGAACATTAGAACAGTGCTATGAAGAAAAATAAAACAAGTGGAGATGTTGCTGTTTATTTAGAAAAGGAATACCTGACTGATCAATGACATTCAAATACAAAACTGAGATAATAAGACATTGCAGGCATTGAAATAAGAAGAAAAACTCTAAACTGCTAGGTGAGGTTAAAGAACATATAATGGTGGCCTGGGCTGAGCAGTGCTAGAAGTAGTGCTTAAGCCATAGCCAATTGTGAGTATATTTTAACAGTGGGGCTCAGAGGATTTGCCAGTGGATTGATCAACTTTGGAAGTGAATGGTGAATTGGGTGGCTATATTTTGGACATAAGCAATTTAAAAATTGCTCATTATTTACTAATGGGAAGAGAATAATTAAGGAAAATAGAAATTCTTCAAAGTAATAGAGAAATAAAATGGATGGGAATATGGGATAAAGAGAATTCTAAAGGTGAAAACCATTACAGTTTTAGGCTGATCAAAAGAACAGGAGATTTGGATCTAAATCTGGCAGGTTCAGATCCTGACTTCCTGTCCCTCTGACCTTGGGCATAGCCAGTGCTTATTAATGTTAGCTGTTACTATTAGAATTGTTAACTTCTAAAATAGTGGAAGGTGAGCATAGGAGTGCATACCTGTAATCTCAGCATTGGGGAGGCTGAGGAAAGAGGATCACTGAGTTTGAGACCAGCCTAAACTACATAGTAACCCATAGTCTCAAAAGAAATAAATGAATGGATAAAATAGTAGATAAAAAGCCATGTTTGGTAGCCATAGTCCCAGCTACTCAGAGGCAAAGTCAGGAGGATCTCTTGAGTGTGAGAGTTTGAGACCAGCACAAGCAACAGCAAGGCCCCATCTCAACAAAAAGGGTTTTTTTGTTTGTTTGTTTTAATAGGTAAGGTTGTTTTGATGTTTTGTTTGGTTTTGGTAGAAGATGGAAAGTTAAAGAATAAAACTAATAAGGTACCTAGTTCATAAAATATCTTCATACTAAAGAATCTTAATACTTTCTTAATTACCTAAAATCCATTAGTATTTCTTATTGATTTCCTTCTGTATTTTATATAATAAAGAAGAAAGTATGGTTACTTTAAAATTGCACTTACTTGGAAGTTGAAATATCTCAGTGTAAACTAGAACGGATTTTTCCCCTAATCTTGATTTAATGCTCAAAAAATATTGGGGGCTAAAAAACCAAAGTGAAAAAGCTGTCCACTAGTTGCTACAAAGAAGGAAATTTAAACAAAATAGGTTTGGGAATGAAATTTAAGATCATGTCTAATCATTTTCATTCATGTTTCTTAGTTATTAAGAATAAAGAAAGTATTTCTTTTCTTTTTTTTTAAATCTTAGGTTTCAGAATGATTTGGTTCTGCCTTGCCAAGAGATTCAGTTAACAAATATTTTTGAGTACTGGAGATAAATCAAACAAAACAGACATTCCCTACCCTTACATATCTTATGGTCTGGCAGAGAAGATAGATAGATATAACATGTATTTTCAAGTATTGTGAGTAACATAAAGTATAAAGATATACAAGTACAAGAGTAATAAATTCGTGAGCGGCTGAGATTATAACTCAGTGGTAAAATATGTGCACAGGTGTTGGAGGCCCTGGGTTCAATCCCAAAAAGTAAATAGAAAATAATTAGTTACATAATGAGTTAAAATGAGTGTCAGGGAAGGCCTGACAAACTGACATTTAAATCAAGACCTGAATAACAACTAAATAGAAATAGAGCAGTTGGGAACAGTAACACACAATTGTAGTCACAGCACTCACAAGGCTGAGCAGCAAGCTTAAGACCAACCTGGACTATGTATTAAGACGCTGTCTGCCCTGCAAAAAAATAAAAATTACACAAAAATTAAAGATTGTATTAATAAATGATTTTTTCCCAAAATATGAACTGAATCTGAGCTTATACATTTGATATTCCTTTTTAAATTTTAATCATTTCTCAGGGTTTTTTTTTACATGTCAAAGTTTTAAATTACATAAAGCTAGGGAAACATAGAAATAAGGTTCCACTGTCATGCTGGTACAAGTTTTTGATCAACTGACAGAGAAATGATAGAATTAATCTGAAGATTCCAGTCATTCAGAAAGACTGTTCCTCTTAGTTTAACTCTAGTATGCTGTGAACTTGGTTACTTCTGTTTTTGGTCACTTTTAACATAGAGAACAACTCTGTTCTCTATTATGTGTGCTGCATAATTGAGATAGTTTGCTCATTCTCAGATGTTTTTCCTAACAAGTTTTATTTTTAAAAGTTCACCATTTAATGTGCTTTTTTTCTCCTTAACCTTCTTTATAGATTACTGTGTATTTTGGATTTGTATATGTTAATTTTAATATTTTGTTGAGTATTCTATAAGCCCTAACTTAGTGATAAATGTATGAAGTAGTAAAAGGTAATTTCATTACATATTTGCAAACATTTAATATTTAAATATTAAATGTGTTTTTCTTCATCTTTCCTTTTCTGATATGGACCTTCATTTTTATTGGAACTATGAATTAGTATTTGATAGAGGCCAGGGGTTTAGCTCAGTGACATACGTGCCTGCTTGGCAAACGCAAGGTTGTGAGTTCAATTCCTGGAACCAAAAAAAAAAAACCAAATTAGTATTTGACTTTTTTCACTGAAAAATTAAAGACTTTAAAATCTAGTTTGTGTTTTCTCAGAAGTAATTTACTTCTTACATACTTTGAAGTCTAAGTAGAAGGTTTGTTTCTGTTTTGAGTTTTTTCTTGCTGCTTTTATATTTTTGATACTTGGGGGTTTTTTGGTTTAATAGTTACTGAGAAAATAGAGGCATGAAAATGTAAGGGGGTCAGGTCAGGTTAAAAAGAAAAAGAAATGTTAGGAATCCTGGGAGTGAAAAAGGATCTATTGAATTAAAAATGTAATTTTAATGGTGTTTGCTTGTTTTTGTTTTTGTTTTAGCACCTTCTTGGTGAGCAGCACAGAAACTTTGCAGAGAGTAACCAGTACCAAGTTGTTGATGATATTGTGTCTAAATTAGTTTTTGATTTTGTGGAACATGAAAAAGATACACCTAAAAAGAAAAGGTAATTTATCGACCAAAGCTTTAAATTCTATTAAATTAATAGAAAAGATACATATTTTGAGGATGTAAATGTGTATGATAACTTCTTCTGTACTCCTAAAGGTATTTAACTTAGATTAGTTTCAGTCTCCTTGACATGGTTAGAAAAAGTGACTAAGCTTTTTTTAATATAGTTAATATTTTGGGTTTTATGAGCCTTAATTCTCTTATACTGTCATATAAATATTTATGCGTATCTATACTTGCTGTTTGTTACTAAAGTTATTGTTGTTCACTGTACAATAACTACACATTGATAAAATGGATCCTTATTAAATTATCTCCATAAAACTAAAATTTCTTAAAAATTTTTATGTGCTTTCAACTAGTAATAATTCAGTAGGACATAAGTTACTGTAAGATCTTCAGTTCCCTAATAATTTACTCTAACAAAATTCTAAATTAGTAATTATATTTGCTTGTTATTCCTGGCTTTATGTTTGCTAGTTTTCCTTCTGGGCCTAGTCTTCTAAGCTTTTCTGGACCTAAAAAGAAGGTGCCATATTGGACTAGAGTTTTATTTTTGAATCACCCATTTCTTCAAAAGAACACACTGCCCACCAATCCTGTGCTGGAGCTAGAACCCAAGGCCTCATACAGGGTAGACACAAAAGTAACCTTAAGTAAAAGTGTAAACAAAGCATACATGTTAAGTATGTTAACCACTCTAGTTGAAGTGTGAAGTAAATTGTATGTCTCACTGTTCTGTGTTTTGTTTTGTTTTTGCTTTTTGAACAGGGTCTGTAGCCCAAGCTGGCCTTGAACTCACAGCGATCCTCTTGCCCTAGCCTCCCAAGTGCTAAGATTACGAGCATGTACCATCATGCCTGGCAATCTGTTCATCTATCATATGTATACTGTAATTGGCAAATAAGGAATAGCAAGGCATGTGTGTCATCCCAGTTAGGAGACTGATGGGAAAATTGCAAGTTCAAGGCCAGCTTGGGCAACTTGAAGAGTAAAGTGGACTGAGCATATAGCTCAGTCATAGCCTGGGTTCCATTCCTACTACCTAAAACTTTTTCTTGTATTTCTAAATAATTTAAGATTGTCTATTTACAAGCTAGCATCCCACAAATGTCAAAGATGCACCATAAACTGAAGGGTTTTAAGTGAGATATTTTTTTGAAATTGAATTTTTCATATTTAAAGATATAAAGATACTAAATTTCTAACCCACTTTGATATTAAATTTTTATTTTGTTGTTGTTTTTGGTACTGGGGATCCAGCTCACAACTTTACGCTTGCCAGATAGACAGGCACTTGTTCTACAGAGCTAAATTCCCAGCCTTTATATCTTAAATTTTAAAATGTATGTTTCTGCCTTACACTTTACAGTAAGTACTCATTTACCACATCCCTAAGGAAAAATGAGTAAGATGTTGGCAAATTTTTCAGCAAAATAAAAAAATTAAGGGCAGACCCAGATCTCATACTATCACATTGTCTTGGTTTACTTGATCAGTTTTAAACACCAAGTTCAAGATAATTGATTAGCAGTGAAAAGAACATGAATGATAAGTTCACTGAGTTTTCATCTGTATAAATTTGCAAAATGTTAAAGATTTATTTTATATCGTTAAGTTAAATACATTTCTTAAATACTTTAAAATACTTTGATTTTTTTTTTTTTTTTATCAGTACCGGGGGTTGAACTCACGACTGCCTGCTTGCAAGGCAGGTGCTTATGCTGCTGAGCTAAATCCCCAGCCCCAATACTTTGATATTTTTAATAATTTCTAAGGAATTTGGTTTTGTAGCAGTTAATTTTTTTTTTTTTTTTTATCTTACAAAGAATAAAATACAGTGTCAGATCCGCTTCTCCTGTTTCCTCAAATGTCCAGAAGAAGACTGAACCAAAAGAAAGGCTAGAATTCCAACAGACTTCTCAGAGACACTTCAGGGAAAATAATGTACAGATGATTAAGCAGACTTTTATGGTTGAAGAAACCCAAGAACCCAAAGAAAAGCTTGTGTTTATTTCAGAACCTATCCCTTGTCCTTCAAATGAATTGAAAAGACTTAATGAGGAAATGATTAATGAATGTTCCATATTAAATGCAGCTGAAAATGACCCAAAACAGAATTTTACACAGCTACCTCCATTTGAAAAGAAACAGGAATGCATTCTTGACATTTCTGAACATGAATTAGCTATAAATGAAAATAACTTAGAAGCACTAAGGGTAGATCACTGTCCTAGTAGTCTACAGACATGTGTACAAGTTTCTCATTTCAAGACGGATAATAATGTATCCCATCCAAAACAAACATCTGATACTATGCTGTTTCCTACAAATGATCTAAAGGAAAAGGACCTTCATTCAGTATTTGATCAGGATTCGGATCCATTAACAATAAGCAGTTCAAAGGAGCACCAAACAGAAAACACAAAAATTACATCCTGTCATCATCCTGAGGACCTCAATGAATGTGACATAAAGAATTTACCTTCTAATAAGATCCATCGAAAAGTGAGAATGTTATTAGGAAGAAACAAAAAAGAAAATCTGGAGCCAAATGCTAAATCAGATCAAAAAAAAACTGAAATTCTTATTACACAAGAAGAAAACAGAATTTGTAGTTCACCAGGACAATCCCTACTGGATTTATTTCAGACTAGTGAAGAGAAGTCAGAGTTTTTGGGTTTTACAAGCTACACTGAAAACAGTGGTATGTGCAGTGTTTTGGATATTTGGGAAGAGAACAATTCAAATAATTTATTGTCAGCATTTTTCTCTTCTCCTTCAACTTCTACATTTACTGGCTTTTAATCTTTAAAAAAGTATGCTTCTCAAAAGTGACAAGGTTTATATTACAATTTTTATAATTCTTAGGATTTTTTGCTGATTTCGTTTACAAAACCATATTTAAATATTAATAAAGGTGTTTGCAATTTTTTACAGAACTGAATACCTATTATATAAAAATAAAATAAATTTGAATCATTTTAAGTATGTGCATTATTGTTTCCTGGGGATTATTATGCCTTGTTTGCTTTATCAGCGAAGACTAACAAGTCTAATTTTCACATTATCAAAATTAAGTTATAAATTTATGCAGTCCCATGTTATTCTTAAATATAAACTCCCATGATAACATGACATTATCTTTTAAAACATTTCTACAGAAAGGAAAAAAATGTGCTGATGTGGTTCTGGAAATTATTAGAAATATTGACACTTAGATTATTTGTAGGGGAAAATAGAAGCCATGACGGAAGTTCATAACTAGCGTTCTGCAGGTAATAAAGTAAAAAATTGGTGCCATTGACTGTTACGTGACTATATTGTCACTAACAATTAACTTTGGAAATACTTTGTGACTCCCAGGATAGGGTTAGTTCATATGCTTTCAAGCATGTGTTGTTCATCCCGGTCCATTGAGTAGTAGCAATGGAGTCTTTGCAGTACAAGGACTTGTTGCTATTGTAAATTACTGTTACTGCTTTTTCTGTCATAAATCTGCACATGAGTCTGTCAGGTTTTGTAGACAGCCTCATAAAAATTTGAAACTAACCAGGTGTGATTGCACATGCCTGTAATTCTAACACTTTGGGAGGCTGAACCAGGAAGCTCAAAAGTTCAAGCCCAGCCGAAGTACCTTAGTGACTTAACACGACCCTGTTTCAAAATACAAGACCGGACATTTCTCCGTGCAAGGGCCCTGGGTCAAAGCCCCAGTATCAACAAAAACGGAAAGAAAGATTACAGACTTGTAAAATTATTTGCAGATTTTTCTTCTCTCTAGTCATTTATATTCCCCAAAATTTCCTGAATTAAAAGGTATGTAAATTTGATCCTTGATATTATAGTACCAGTCTCTTCAAATGCAGAGTATTTATTGTTTGCTTCCCAATTATTTAGAATCATTTTGCTTTCATTATTTTTAATGAAAAAACTCATATTTAAACTTTTGACATTATGAACTTATTCTGAAAACGGGAATTCTAGAACAGCTAATACTTTCATAATGGAAACTGAACTTTTAAAAAAATGTTTAAATTTCAGTTTATTTGGAATAGTATAAGTTGTGGGAGGAACATCACCAACTTCGTATGATTTGGCCTATGCAGATGACCAGCCAAGGACATTAGTTAGTTCTAGTAGAAGTCCACCCTGTGATTTATATCAAGTAGTGTACTTTGGTCATGAGGATATATCAACCTAGAGGTAAGAAATGCTTTGCTAATTTTTACCAAGGATTAGCCAAGGTGCCTTTGGGGTTGTCTGTCTAGAGTATCCCCTTCCATTTTAAAACTCTATAGTAGAATTGAATTCTGATTTGGTTTCTAGGTTTGCTCACAAAAAGATTTGATCTTTAATGTAGCAAGCCACCTTCAAAGGAATCTTCAAAAATCCTTCAGCAAGGGTAGATTGGAAACTCAGTTTGCTTGGTAGGAGATGACACGCTTTGTCAAGAGTATCCAGGCAAATCAAAATTCTTAGCACATAACTGAAATTCTGGTATCAAGATCACTGAAGGTAAAAAGTTAGGAAGGGGGCCATCTAGTTAATGATCACCCAAAGAAGCAGTGCAGCACTCAAAGTTGATGAGTATTTTCCTAGAAGTAGCAGTAGTGCAGATACTGTGGTTTTTGTGACCAAAAAAAAAAGTTTTCCTGAGGACAAATACGAATTATAGCAAAAATGTTAATTTACACAGTAATAGGTGTTCTTTTTAAACTAATGACTGCTTTGCATATATAGTTCAGTATTGTGTCTATATTAAATATAGAACTAGTGATAACAAGCTCTATTCCAATTCCTATTGGAATTCCAAACAGTTTGAGAACTGAAAATATTTTGCCTGTGAGGAATAATGGAAAAATCAACTAACTGGTTGTGAGGCCCCAAAATTTCACTTACAAATTCCTTTTTCCTGGATTTTATGTTACATAAATTTAACAGTTCTAAAATCTGGAAGTGCCCCCTAAAACATCACACAATAAATACAGAACATTAAATATCAAAATAACAGTAAAACGTTGAAAAAATTTTATATAGGTACTTTGCCTTGTGTTGGAGGCTTCGTTGCACTGGAAGCCAAGGTAAATTGGAGGAGAAATGTGTTTTCAAAGGAGAGTTCCTTCCATGATTATTGGCCGTACACTTTCTGGGGTCTTTGTTCATCTGGTTTCATCTGGTTCCATGGAAGAAGAGTTCCTTCCATGATTGTTGGCCGTACACTTTCTGGGGTCTTTTTTCATCTGGTTTTTTTTTTTTTTTTTTTTTTTATCCTCACTAAAACTTTGGGCAAGGGCATGCTTGGACTGAAGCACCACCCCTTTGTGTCCTCCGTGAGAAAACGTGTGACTCAGCCTATACAGATTTTTTCTTTTTTTTTTTTTTCCAGATTTTTTCCAGTTGAAATTTTTTAGAGCAGAGTTAAAAACATCACAGGTATTTTCCAACTTTACTGTTCACGTAGTGGAAAGTTGAACCATTTGACAAGCAAGCATTACTGTATATGGAACTTCCAATCCTAGTCTTCTGAAAAATCCCCAGACTGATTTCCATAGTGGCAGGCTGCACCAGTCTACACTCTCACCAACAGTGGAGCAATTTTTTTTTCCCCTGCAGCCTCGCCAACATTTGTTAATCAATTGATTTCTTGATGGTAGCTGTTTCTTGATAGCAGATGTTCTTTCCAAAGTGAGATGAAATTTCAATGCTGTTTTAATTTGCATCTCTTGAATGACCAGTGATGGTGAACATTTCTTCATGTATTTATTTGCCATTTGTATATCTTCATCTGAGAACTCTGTTCGTCTCAGATGCCCATTTTTGGAGAGGGTCTTTGAATTTAGGGGGCTTGATGTTTTTCAATTCTTTTTATGTTCTGGATATAAGTCCTTCATCTGAGGGGTTACTGGCTAAAATTCCCATTTTGTGGGTTTTCTTTTCACTCTTGGTGATTTCTTTTGGAGAATAATATGAGATTCAATAATACGAGATCCCAGTTGTTGATTCTTTGAAGTGTTTATTGTGCAGTTTGCATTTTGTTCATGAATTCTCTGCCTACCCCTATGTCTCCCAAGACTTCTACCTATCTTGTTTTCCAGTAGGTTTAGTGTTTCTGTTTTAATGTTTAGGTCTTGATCCATTTAGACTTTAGTGCATGGTGATAGGCATGGGTAAGTTTCAGTCTTTGGCATTGCGGCAAGCCAACTTTTCCAACACCACTTATTAAAGAGGTTATCCTTCCAGTGAACATATTTAGCCCCTTTGTCAAATATCAGGTGGCTGAGTGTCTTTGTAGTTGTGTTTGCATCTTCTAATCTGTTCCATAAGATCCTCAGGTCTTTTCTTTGCCATGCTGATTTTATTACTGTGGCTTTGTAGTATAGTTTCAAGTCAGGAATTAAGATACCTCCTGCCTTGCTTTTGTTGCTTCTGCTATTCTAGGTTTCTTCTGTTTCCAAATGAATTTTAGGAGTGTTTCCTCTAAATCTGTGGGGTATGTTAATGGTATTTTGATTGTGATTGTGTTAAATCCCTATAACAGTTTTGGGAGTATGGCCATTTTCACAATGTTGAGTCTTCCTAGCCAAGAGCAAAGAATATCCTTCCATTTTCTAATGTCCTCTTCAATCTCCTTTTTTAGCGTGGCATAATTTTCAGCATATAGGTCTTTTACGTTCTGGGGCTGGGGATTTAGTTCAGCAGCATAAGCGCCTGCCTTGCAAGCAAGTCGTGAGTTCGATCCCTGGTACCAATAAAAAAGAAAAAGACCAAAAAAAAAAAAAAAAAAGACTGGTCTTTTACATTCTTAGTAAGGTTGATTCCTAAGTATTTCATTTTTTTGAAAGGTGATATTTCCATAATTTTTCTCTTGGTGAGTTTTTTGTTTGTGTACAGAAATGCTATTGGTTTTTGAGTGTTGACTGTGTATCCAGTTACTCTGCTGAATTTGTTTATTACCTCTAGTAGTCTTTTAATGGAGTTTTTTGGGTCTTCTATATAGAATATGTCATCTGCAGATAGTGATAATTTCACTACTTCCTTTCCTATCTTTATTTCTTTTATTTCTCTCTCTTGTCTGATTTCCCTGGCTAGTATTTCTAGAACTATATTGAATAAGAGTGATGAAAGTGGACATTTTTGTCTTGTTCCTGATTTTAAAGTGAAAGCTTTCATTTTTTGTACATTTAGTGTAATGTTGGCTGTTGGTTTGTTGTAGATGGCCTTTATAAGATTGAGGTAGACACCATGTATTCCGAGTTTCTGATGAGTTTTTATCATAAACGTGTTGGACTTTATCAAAAGCTTTTTCTGCATCTATTGAGGTGACTGTGTGGTTTTTGGTTTTGGCTCTATTGATGTGGTGTATTACATTTATTGGTTTGCGAATGTTAAACCATCTCTGCATTCCTAGAATGAATCCCACTTGGTCATGATGTCTAATCTTCTTGATGACTTACTGCATTCTATTTGCCAGTATTTTATTGAGAATCTTTGCATCAGTGCTCATTAGTGAGACTGGCCTATAGTTCTCCTTTTTCGTTGGGTCTTTCTCTAGTTTTGGTGTGAGAGTATTTCTTGCCTCCAGGGATGATTTAGGGAGGATTGCTTCCTTTTCAATTTCATTGAAAAGTTTAAGGAGTATTGGCATCACATCTTCTCCAAATTTCTTGTAGAATTCAACTGTGAATCCATCAGGACCTGGGCTTTTCCTTGTTGGTAAGTTTTTTATTACATTTTCAATTTTAATAGCTGATACTGTGTTATTCAAAATTGCTGTATCTTCTCGGTTGAGATTTGGTAGTTCATTGTTTCTAGAAATCTGTCCATTTCCTCTGTGTTTTCCACTGTATGTGAGTAGAGACTTTCAAAGTAGGTATTCAGGATCTTTTGAATTTCCTTGGTATCTATAGTAATTTCCCCCTTTTCAGTCCTTATTGTATGAATTTGGGGTTTTTTTTCTTTCTTTTTCTTGATAAGGTTAGCTAGAGGTTTTTTCAATTTTGTTTATTCTCTCAAAAATCAGCTTTTTGATTCATTAATTCTTTGGGGTTTTTTTTGTTTCAATTGCATTGATTTCTGCTTTAATCTTTACAATTTCCTCACTTCTATGAGCTTTGGGTTTAACTTGCTCTTCTTTTTCTAGAAGCTTGAGATGAAGCATTATGTTGTTTATTTGTGCTCATTCTGTTTTCTTAATATGACAATTTATTACTATATATTTCCCTCTTATGATCACTTTCATTGCATCTCACAGATTACAGTATGTTTCTACATTTTCACTGAATTGTAGGTTGCTTTATTCCTTCTTTAATTTCATCTGTAGCCAACTGGTTGTTCAGAAGGTTGTTATTTAATTTCTGTGTATTTGTGCAGGTTTTGCAATTTCTTTTGCCATTAATTTCCAATTTCAGTGTGCTGTGGTCATATATAATGCATGGGATAATTTCAATACCTTTGCAGTTACTTAAGAATGTTTTATGGGATAATATGTGGTCTGTTTTGAAGAATGTCCCATGCACAGCTGAGAAGAATGTGTATTATGATGTGGTTGGGTGGAACACTCTGTAAACATTTATTAAGTCCATTTGCTCACAGTTCTATTATTTCTTTGCTGATTTTTTCATCTAGTTGATCTATCTCTTTGTGACAATGGAGTATTAAGGTCCCCTGTTATAATTG
The DNA here is from genome assembly GCF_034190915.1 of Cavia porcellus. Lineage (NCBI taxonomy): Eukaryota > Metazoa > Chordata > Mammalia > Rodentia > Caviidae > Cavia > Cavia porcellus. The sequence goes on along the minus strand of NW_026947485.1, from coordinate 69,410,925 downwards.
TGTTCTTGTGTATTTGGTTTTTCATGTCCATTATTATTTGTCTTATATAGTTGAGTGCTGCTATATTTGGTGCATATATATTTATAATTGTTAGTTCTTTCTCTTGAATTTTTCCATTAATGACTATGTAGTGACCTTCCTTATCACTTTTAATCATTTTAGGTTTGAAGTTCACATTGTCTGTAAATAAAATAGGTACCCCTGGTTTTTTCTGGGTTCCTGTTTCATGGAATACTGTTTTCCATCCTTTGACTTTTAATTTATGAGTTTCCTTTTTTGCATCAGATGTATTTCTTGTATACAGCATATTGTGAGATCATGTTTCTTGGTCCATTTTGTCAACCTATTTCTTGTGATAGATGAATTGAGGCCATTTACATTTATGGATATAACTGATATGAACTAATTCGACTTTGCCATGTTAAGTTCCAGTTGTTTGCTTTCTGCTTTTCCTCCTTGTTTAATTGCTTGTCCTACCTGGTGGTTTCTTTCTGCTGTTGTTTTGGAGATTGTGGTCATTTTTATCTCTATCTAGTATGTCTTTCAATACTCTTTCTAGGATTGGCTTGGTAGACATGAATTTCTTCAGTTATTCTTTGTCATGGAAGTATCTTGTTTCTCCATTAAATTTGAAAGAAAGTTTTTCTGGGTACATCAGTACAGGTTGAAAATTGTTTGCTTTCAGGGCTTGAACTATCTCATTCCAATCTCATCTTCACTTGAGAGTTTGTGCTGAAAAGTCTGCTGTGAGTCTAATGGGCTTTCCTTGATAGGTGAACTGTGTCTTTTCTTTAACATCTTTTAGTATTATGTTTTTATGTTGTATGTCTGGGATCTTAATTATTATATGTCTGGGTGTAGATTTATGTTGGTTGTGGTTGTTTGGCATTCTATATGGCTCACTGATCTGCATATCAGATTTTTCCCCATGTTTGGGAAATTTTCTGCTATTACTTCTGTGAATATTTTAGTTATGTCATTTGCATTGACTCTTGCACCTTGACTGATGCCTATTAATCTTATATTGTTTCTCGTCATCATCTTGAAGCTGCTGGTTGTCATTTCATGCTGCTTTGTTAATTTTAAAAGTTCTAGCCTTTCAGGATCGCTAATTGTGATCCTGTCCTCAAGGTCCAAAATCCTGTCCTCAGCTTCATTTAAAAGGTTTTGCCAGCATTGAATAGAATTTTTTGTTTCTTGGATGTCTCTTTGAGTTTGTTTCATGAATTCTGCTTGTTTTCTGTATTTTTCATTCAAGGTTTCAATCAGTTTTCTCACGCTTTTATACTTTTTTTAGGTATTTCTTCTCTAGCTGCACTGAGCAACTCCTTTACTAAGGTTGTTATTTCTGTGTTTACATGGGACACTACTTTTAATTTGATTTCCTCTGTAGCCTCATGGAGGAGTTTATTTCGCTTGCTATCTTTTCAGAGATTTCCAGTGTGTTACTTTTGAAGTCCTCTATTTCAATGTCTCCTGTACTTGCTCCTGGTGGACTAGATGTTTGAGATTGCATTTTGCTTTTTCATTTTGCCATTTTCTCCTTCAGGTTAATATTTGGTCCTTCAATCCTACTAGTGTCAACTATTTGTAGTGTGTATCTTGGGGTCCTACTGTAAGGTTTGTGTTTGTCCAATTGGTGGGTCTTGCAATGAAGAGGTTTGCCAGTCACCTGGGTTCCCCCTGCAGGGCCTGTTGGGTGAGTCCTATTAGTGTAGCCTTTTATCTGTTTTAGTTATAGGGATTAGTTAGTAGTGTTTCACAAAATGTCTGGCATCCATGTTTTTACAAACTGTAACCAAGAAATTATCCTTTCCGCATAAGGAAGCAGCATAATACCCATCTGTTCACCTGTGCAAACTACTGACTAGTTAAAAAATAAATGAAGGGGCTGGGGATTTAGGTCAGCGGCGTAAGTGCCTGCCTTGCAAGCAGGCAGTCATGAGTTCAATCCCTGGTACCAATAAAAAGGAAAAAGACAAAAACAAAAAAAAAGTAAATGAAAAAGAACTTAGTCTTTTGCAATAATTAGGCTTTCCATTAGCAATGATTTGTAGGCAGTATCAGAGGGAAGTTTCCTCCATTAAATCCTATACTCCCACCCCAAATGAGGAAGAGCTCTGGGCAATTCCGATGTAAAAATATTTTGTTACCAAAAAGCAATACTCAGTGAAATAAAAAGATGAATTTTGCACCCTAGGAGATAGCATGGACCAAAAAATACATCTTGAACAATAAATAGAGGATCAAAATGTATATATACTAAAGGATGTCACACAATTCAAAGTGCTCAAAGTCCTTATATATTATAAAGTAGTTATTTTACAGGATTGTAAATTATGCTTAGTTTTTGTACTCATTCAGTTGTATTGTAATATTTTCCTGACTTTCCTTAAAACCCAAGTTAATGCTCAAATGAATATTTTTAGTGTCAAATTACTAATTTAGTAAAACCAAGAAAGCAGAATCAGTAAATATTTCCTTTAACAAAAATGATTTTGATTGGAGTTTAAAATTATGTTGACCACATGTTTCAGAGCATGTGTATTTTATAATATATATGCTACTCTACTATTACATAAATTTAAAATGTGAGAAACATTTTAAAGGACAAATGTAATATTCTTCCAATATTTTATTTTTTATTAATGATGCTAATTTTTTTCTCATACCAAAACCATGATATTAAAATACTTATAAAACATTAAAATAAACTAAATTAGTTAGATGGCCAAATCTATAAAGCCTACCTTAAAATTTCTTCTATTATTTTGTAAAAGTTCAGATTATATCGACTCAGTTTGTTATGGTTGTTACTACTTGAAAACAGAAAAATACTTGGATACAAAAGGAAAGGAATTAACTTACATTGTTAGTGCTGCCTGCTAAATAATGACTATTTTTCAGTTTTATTCTTCAAGCAGACCGAATTTCCATTGGTATGTAGCTAGTAGATTTCTGTATTTCTGAACCCAGGTTTTAACCAATTAGAATTTATTCTGTTTTTTTAAGCAGACAAGTATTTTGGAAAATTTTTAAACAATATTTTAGAAAATTCCATTTGTGAGTTTGAGGATTCTTATTGTGGTGTGTATCATTTTCAGTAATAACAATGGAAATATTTCAAAATATGGAGTTACCAGATAAAAACGGTAAGTAATAGAGTATGCACTGTTTCATGAATTAGTCCATCTTGTGGGGAGTGAGGCTCGGCAGCTATAACAATTCTCAAGAAGCTGACACTTCAAAACAGCCTATCAGTACTCTCAGAAGCCTGGGAAATGAGTTCTTTATTAATATGAGATCAGGATTAATTACCCTTCACATGCCTGTTAACTTCTTGTTACAAAGAAACCAAAATTGCCAAGTAGTGTTTACAGTTTATGATTTAACAGGAGTTGTCTAAGAAAAAACTCCATATTAAAGGATTCAGAAGGATGTTGGAGTGTTAAGCAGCAACAAATCAACCTCTCCACAATGTGGAATGCAAAACACTAGAAAATCACAATTTAGGGAAGAAAAGAAGGAAGGAGATGGATCCCTGGAACCCAGGAAGCATCTGAAAGGAAAACTGGAGCCCACAGGGAAAATGAGTCATACTTCCAGTGCAAAAGAAGGAAGGAATCCCTTGTTAAGTCCCCAGCCCCTTTTTTTGGGTATCAGGGATCAAACTCACGACCTCGTGCTTGCCAGGCAGGCACTTACGCTGCTGAGCTAAACAAAAAAAGAAGGGAGGGACAATCTGCACCTTCTCTTCAGCCCCTTGCTCATGGCATGACAAAGGAAGATACACTCTACAGGGACATAGTGAAAGCTGGTGACTCCAGAGGCTTCCAGGTAGAAACAGACCATTCAGGCCATTACAACAGCTGGTGAGTGACTCCAGCCCAAGTGACTGCACTGTTTGCTGGAGACTCTGCTTGCTCCAAAACCATTTTAGGGAGGAGCCAACTGATCCTGGTATTTAGAGCAGTCATGAATTGGCTTCATCTCAGGGCTCCAAGTGTTAAGAAATACAATGATTGCAAGGGACAACCTCAGGAGAGGTCAGCATCAGAGAACCACAGTCAAGCCAGCAAGAGACACCCAGAGTGTTATAAACTAAGCGACTCAGGCCCCTAATCCTCTGTGACAGCAGAAATGAATAGACCCCTAATTTTACTACAGTTTGCTGGGATTTAGCTAACAGAGAACTGGGCTCTGCCTGCTTCCTTTGTATACCAGTGAGGGTAGAGTAATGCCATGAATTGGAGACTACCACAAAACTATAAACCCAAGAAGGTAACCACAGGCTTGAAATGACAGGGAAACTTTCTCTCTGTCTCTGTGTCTCTGTGTCTCTCTCTCTCATCCCTTTTGAGCTTTCTATTATTGTTGTTCATTAGTTTGTTGACATTTTGCTTTTTGTAAGTGTAAACATTGTTTTTAGGGAGGTTGTTTTATTTTTTCTTTGCTCTCTTTCTCTCTCTTGCTCCCCTTCCCTTTCTCCCTCCCTCTCTCCTGTCTCCTTTACCATTATCCCTAGGCTTGGGTAATCTTTTGTCCTTCAGCCTTGTTTCTACTTTCTCTTATTTCTCTCTTTTTATCTCTTCTTCCTTATAAATTTTCTCCCCTTAGGGTAAAATCACTCTATTGAGTGTATATTGTGTATAATTTTGTGTTTTATTTTAGATTTTGTTATATAACTTTAAATCTTGTACCAATAGTTAAAGGTGGCAAATAATAGCTACCATAGTTTGTCATTTTCCAGTCTGTGCTTGATGCTATTGTTATTACTGATTATACTACTTTAGCCAAGATGACATTGTTGCGATCAATTGATCTTCCTTGTGTGCCAATACCAAGATAGTCTGGGGATCATAAACAATATAATAGTCCAGGACCAAAGAACCAAGTGGTAGGCCAAATAAGCAACAATGTTTCCTCTAATAAATAGAGTGTAAGAGATTTGATCAGTAATGAATGATTAAACTAAATGAGTGAACTGCAGAGCAAAAGCACACAGGCTCTTTTAGATGTGAATGGTTAAAATAAGGGTCAAATGCACAGAAATAAAGTGTTGGCAGAAATCGTGCAGGCTCTGCAGTGTAATAAACTGGAGCAAAAATCACACAGGCTCTGAAGAATGAACAGTTAAACTATGGGACAAAAGCACACAGGCTGTATGAAAAATAATTAACAGAAAGTTTGGATTAACTGAGGCATACTGTGTTTGGTCATGTCCTTCCCCTTCTCCAAGAACAACTGCCTTGAATTGAGACAGCTCCTATCCCAAACCGATTTTTCTCTGGCTTTTTTTTTTTTTTTTTCTTAAACCAATATTCTAGATAAAAGCCAGAGAGTTCTTGGCTTGGTGGCTTTTTCTCGCAGAGTCTACCTGATAGCTGAGCACTCTTGGTTGAGAAATAGCCTCTCTGGATGCTCAATAATTGAACTAAGTCTCATCTGCAAGTAATCTTTCGTCCTCTACACCACCCGTGGTTGGTTGCCCATTGTGACAACTGAAAAGGCAAGATTTGGGGATAGATTCAAAGGCCAAAAGCCAGACACACCAAGAAGACATATTTGAAAAGTAGTCATTTCCTAAAGAGATTTCTATACTACTAATAAAAATACCTCCTATAAGCAAATTACAAGCCTGGATAAGAAAACAAATTGAAAATTAGAAAATAAGAAAGCGTGTAAGGAAGATGCAACCCATAACACCCCAACTCACACAAAGCAAATCAAAGGGATATTGAGGTGAAAGAAATAAAAAACGACCCAGATGAATTTTGTGAAATGGTAGCAGTAGAAATAGCATAGCAGATAAATAAGACTTGACAAATTCAAAACAGAAATAATAGAATAGATACCTGAAGAACTGATGATAATAATGAAGGAAATGGTTAATGAATCTACAGTAAGTACAAATTTACAAAAAAATAGAGGAACTTTAAGTAAGACATGGAAGCCATGAATGGCTAACATAAAAAAGAACTGAATTCCATAAAACAGATTCAAACAGAAATCCAGAAAACTAAAAATTCTATAGAAAGTACGCACAGCAGAGACAACCAATGTAGATAGCATATCAAAATTTGAAGACAAAATTGTGAATGGTGATCATCAAATAAGACTTCTTAAAAATACCAAAAGATGAGCAGATAACTGAAAGAAGATGGCTGCTCCCATGATGTGAGGAAGTCTATATTCAGAACAGATAAAGAAAACTTCGTAGAAAATGAGATAAACTTGAATGAAACCAAACTGGCATAGAGGCAAGAGAAATTTAATGCAAGGAATCTTAAGAGCCCAGTTGGCGTGGCGTCTAAGGGGTGGGGCCGTCACATAGAGTTGCTGTGAGCATGTGTCCCAGCTGGGCAGTTAAATTTGAATCCTTTGCTGAGGCTGACTGTGTGTGGAGAGGTGATATCTTTTCCAAGGAACACATGGACTCCAAACAATTTGAGCTGATGGGTTGCAGCGGAAAGGTTTTCTTCAAAAATGAATGGAATGTCTTCAGAAGCTAATGAAGAGGATGATAATACAGAGAGACCTGTTAGAAGATGGTATTCCTCAATTTTGAAATCCTCAAGGAGTCCTCTTCAGGACCTAAAAATGGGAATAAAAAAGTTCAGGAATCCAGTGCTTTGAGAAATAAGAAAAGCTCCTGTCGAGTCAGCTTTGCAAATACCATAAAAGTATTCCAGACAGGGTCTCATATGAAAATAGTGAAAAAGCCAGAAATTACAGAAACAGAAGCAGAAACAAATGTTCTGTTTACCTGGAATAATTCAGAAGATAGTTATTGTGCGATTACTGGGATGAACACGTTGATTTGTGCTCCCCTTCAGACCCAGGTACAGCAAAGAGCTATGAATTCATTTTTCAAGTAAAGAACACAATGGTGAAAGGAAACATACAAATGATCAGTCATCTTCCCAGATGAAAATCAGATGGATCTGACAGCAAGTAACATTGTGATGATTACCAAGGACCTTTTAGATTGCTCCAAAAACAAAAAGTTCAGTAAGATAGACCCCACATCCTTTCTAGCTAACTTAAAGTGCCACACTGAGGATTCGAGAATGAAAAAAGAATTAAACATTTCCATAGATCAAAACACTTTGGAAAAAAAATTTAATGACTTCATAAAAAGATTGAAAAAAAATACCAAAAGATGATCAAAACATCCAACAATTGCTAGCCAATGCAATGGAAACTACTATAAGAATAATCAGAATCAGTGAAAAAAATCAGAAAATATCACAAAAGGAATAAAAAAACTTATTCAAATAAATAATAGTAGAAAACTGTTCAAGCATAGAAAAAGAATATGCAGATACATGAGACATATAGAACTCCAAATAGCCATGATCAGAAAACAAACTACATCAAAGAATATAATAGTCAATATTCTAGAAACTCAACACTACAGAATACTAAGAGCCATTAGAGAAAGAAAAAAAAAATCCACTATAAAGGAAAATCCATGAGAATCACAGCAGACTTCTCAATGCAAACTCTTCAGGAGAGCTTGGAATAAAATATTTCAAGCTCCAAAAGAAAACAACCTCCAACTTAGATCAATGTACCCTGCAAAATTATCTTCCAAACTTCATGGGGAAATGAGATGCTTCCATGACAAAGAACACCCAAAGAAATTCATGACCACCAAACCAGCACTCCAAAATTTCTGAAGGATATTCTACAATCTATGTAGAGGGTATCATGTTGTTCACAAATAATGATAATTTAACTTTTTCCTTTCCTATCATTATCCCTTGTATTTCTTTCTATTGTCTAATTACTCTGGGCAAATTTTTTCAGAACTATATTGAATAAGAGTGGAGGAAGTGGACATCCTTGTCTCATTCCTGATTTTGAGTGCAGCTACAAAAATACAATAATTCTAAGAATCCTAATAGAATGAATCTACCAGGCAAGGCAAGTAATTAAACAGAAGCAAAAGACAGAGAACCAACCACAAGAAAATAATATGACAAGAATAACTGAATACACAGCAGTTATAACCAGCAATGTGAATCATCTGAATTCACCAATCAAAAGACACAGATTGGCAGAACAGATTCCCACTCAAGAAACAAGATCCAACAATATGCTAAATAAAATAATTATGTTTAATTTGAAAAGAAATTCAGTCAAAAAATAGAAAAAATATGCCATGTGACAGGAACCCAGAAAAAACAGGGATAGCTATTCTATTTGCAGACAAAGTAGATTTCAAGCTAAGACTAATCATAAGAGACAAAGAAAGTCACTATATACTTTTTAAGGAAACAACCCAAAAGGATGAGATAACAATCAGAAATATGTATGCACCCAATATCAACACAACCAACTAAAACATATGAAACACTAACACATATGAAAACGTAGATAGGTACTTATATAATTGTAATGGGAGACCTCAATACTGCACCGCCACAAATATATCAACTAGACAAAAAATCAAAGACACATCAGAGCTGAAGAAACATTTGAACAAATGGACCTAGTAGATATCTACAGAGTGTTCCACCCAACAACATCAATAGCTACCATCAAAACCTGTGTTTCTCTGGACCAGCCGGTTGCTTACAGGATGGGGTGGGGGGGATATTGGCTTTTCTTGTTTCCTAGCCTGCAAGCCAGAATGGGCTGGGGTCTGGCTGTTCCCTTGGTGACAGTGGCCTGCGCATGGCGCTAATTCGCAGGGAGGGCTTTCTTCTTTTTGACTTCTTGTTCTCTTCCTCTACAGTCTACAAATGGTGCTGACTCAGGGAAAAAGGCTAAGATCTGGCTGTCCCCCTGGAAGTGATGGCCCATGCATGGCCTATTTTGTTCTGTTTTGTTTGATTTTTACTAGGTTATTGCAGCTATTTTGAAGACTCCAAGAGGCATTATGATAACCATTGTCGATTTCATATTGTTTTGAAGTCCTATGTCCCTTCCATTGGTTTGTTTTGATTGGCTTTTTTCTGTTTTATTTTGCTTGGTTTTATTCTTTTTAAAATAAAAATTAAAAAGAAGGCTATTAATTTTTCTTTGTATCCAGCTAATTATTTAATTTCCTTTTTAAATCTCGAAGTCTTATGGTGAAGTTTTTGGGGTTTTCTATGTAGAGTATCATGTTGTTCATAAATAATGATAATTTAACTTCTTCCTTTCATATCATCATTCCTTGTATTTCATTCTATTTTCTAATTCCTGTGGGCAAATTTTTTCAGAAGTATATTAACTAAGAGTAGAAGAAGTGGACATTCTTGTCTCATTCCTGATTTTTGAGTGAAAGTTTTCAGTTTTTATTCATTTAGTATGATGAGTATTGGTTTATCAGAGATGGGCTTTATCAGGTGAGCTAAAGGCCATCTATTCCAATTTTCTGGAGGGCTTTTATCATGAATGGGTGCTGGACTTTGCAAAAGCTTTTTCTGCATCTACTGAGATGATCACATGATTTTTGTCCTTAACTCTGTTAATATGGCGTATTACATTTATTGATTTATGAAGGTGGAGACATTCTTGCACCCTGGAATGAGTCCAACTTAGTCATGATATATAATCTTCTTGATGATTTCTTGCATTCTGTTTGCCAATATCTTATTGAGGAATTTTGCATCTGTGTTCATTCAGGAGATTGACCTGTAGTTCTTATTCTTAGTTGGATCCTTCTCTGGTTTTGGTAATGGGATATTGTTCACTTCCAGGAATGAATTTGGCAGTATTGCTTCCCTTTCAATTTCATTAACATGTTTGTGAAACAGTGGCATTAGGTCTTCTCTAAATTTCTTGTAGAATTCAGCAATGAATCTATCATCCCTGGGCATTTCTTTGTTAGTAAATTTTTCATTACATCTTCAATTTCAGTGATCGATAATGGTTTATTTAGGATTTTTGTATCTTCTTGACTCATCTTTGGTAATTCATATGTGTCTAGAAACCTGTCCACTTCTCTTACATTTTTCATCTTATTAGAATACAAGTTCTCAAAGTAGGTATAGATGACCTTCAAATTTCTGGAGAGTTTATGCATAACCTGGGCTCTGTTGTTTCTAGTTTTATCAGTCCCACTACTACTAGTGAGTGTAAAATAGACTAACCTGTCATCGACCCTAATATACAGAAAGTCACCAATACTTAAGGCATTTCTTTATAGACTTGGTAAATGGTGTATTGTTAGGGAATATAATAACCAGATGGATTTTAAAAATCTTAATCTAGTTTATTCTTTCAACTATTATAATCTCAGAATTTGGGAGGCTGGGGTAGGAGAATTGCTATGAGTTTGAGGCCAGCCTGAGCTACAGAGTGAGTTCAAGCCCAGCCTGAACTGTGCATTAAGACTCACCCTGTCTCAAAATGAATATATAAATATAAATATAAATATATATATATAAATATAAATATATATACATATATCCACTCTTTCTCTGCCATCTACCATGAAAATTATGGTCATTTTATTTCACTCAGTATGAACAACCAATTTTTTTTGCATTTAAAAATATTATTACTACATTTTAGATACACACAATGATAACTTTCACCATAGGGAATTTTTATGGTACACAATATAAATTGCTTCTTAAAGATGTACCTATATCAAAGTCACACTAGATTCTGGGATCTCTGTCAGGTATTAAATCCTGTGTCTCAGTAGAGTCCCCCAAAATCAGTAAGTCTCATTTGTAAAATTTTGCATATATGCTCCCTTGATTAATCACCCTCAAAATCTAATTTGGTCTCCAGAATAAACCACATTCTGGGCCATAATTGAAAGTTTTAAAACACAAAATAAAACTCATACAAATATATTCTGATATCACAATGGAATCAACTGTTTGGGGCTAGGGATTTAGCTCAGTGGCATAAGTGCCTGCCTTGCAAGCAGGCAGTCATGAGTTCAATCCCCGGTACCAATAAAAGGGAAAAAGACAAAAAAAAAGAAAAGAAAAGAAAATGAGCCCCCTTCCACCCATCAATACACTACAGTTGTACAAGTAATAGTTCTGTTATAACTCCTGCCCCCAGAAATGACTAGTCAGTCACTATAATATATTGCTGGTCACTATGATGCATATTGTAAGAACCAATCAAAGGCAGCCAAATACTCTGCTTTTGTACTTCATGCTTGCTTATCCAATATAAGCCCCAAACAACCAAGGATCAGGGCCTGACATTTTGAAAGATAATTGATTCTTTGTCAATGCCCATTGACATCAAATAAATCTGCCTCCAAATCCTGGGTGATGTGATTGGTGTTTCTGTTTGCCATTGTAAAACTAGTAACAGGTATCTGAAAAGTTACTAGATTTCAAAAACACAATTACATACTTCTAAATAGCTCGAGTGAATGAGATAGCCTTCAAAACAAAAGTAATTTGAAGTGAAGTGAAAATGCTTATTAAATTGCTGAGAAACAACTAAAACAAAATTTAAAGGAAATGTATAGCACTCTGTGCTTACATTGAAAAGAAGAAAGACCTAAACCTAATACGCGGATTTTGTGTGGATGTAAGTCTTTTACTTATCTGTGGAAATACCAAAGAGCATAACTAATGGGCCCTATAATAAGTATGTGTTTAGTTTTATTAAGAAGCTGTGGTTCAAACTATCTTTTGAAGTGGATATGCCATTTTACATTCCCACTAGCAATGCATTGGAGTTCCTGTTGCTTCACTTCCTCACCAGTGTTTCATGTTGTCAGTGGTTTTCACTTTTATCATTCTAACAGATGTGTTGTGGTATTTCCTCTTTATTTTAATTTGCATTCTCTAATGGCATATAATGATAATTATCTCTTCATATGCTTATTTGCCATCTGTATCTTCTTTGGTATGATGTTGTCTCCTTATCTAGTTTTAGGAGCTCTTTGTTTATTTTAGATAACATTCCTTTATCAAATTGTGTTTTGAAAATGTTTTTTCCTAGTGTGTGGTTTGTGTTTTCATTCTCTTGACATGTCTCACATAGGGGAAAATCTGAACTTCAATGAAGTTAAAGTTATTAGTTTTCTTTTTAGAATCACATTTTTGGTGTTATACCTAAAAAGTCACCATCAGACCCAAAGCTTTATAGCTTTTTTGCTATGGCACCCTTTAAGTGTTTTTATTCTTTTGTATTTTATACATAGGTCCCTGATCTATTTTGGGTTAATTTTTATTGAAAGGTCTAAGTCAAGATTTTTTAATGTGGATATCCAGTTGTTTCCATGTCCTCTGTTGAAAAGACTTTCCTTTCTCACAACAGGTGGGTAGGAATGCACATGGCTGCCTTGATCCTGATTTTAGAAGAAAAGTGTCTAGATTCTCAACATTAAATGTGATGTCAAATGTATGTTTTTTAAATAGATTTTTTTCATCAAGTTGAAGAAATTCCCTTTCATTTTGAGTTTGTTAAGAGCTTTTATCATGAGTCATTGTTGAATTTTGTCAAATGATTTTTTTTGCATTTATTGGTTTGATTATATTATTTTTCTTACTTAACCTGTTGATATAATAGCTTTTTTTTTTTTGGGTTTTTTTTTTGTTTTTTTCATTTTTATCGGTACCAGGGATCGAACTCACGACTGCCTGCTTGCAAGGCAGGTGCTTATGCCGCTGAGCTAAATCCCCAGCCCCAATAGCTTTTGATAGTTAACACTGTGTGTCAGCTCGAGTAATAAGCACCCAACTAAATTAGCTCAGTATAGTCCAAGATGCATGCTAGGAAGGATTGTTTCCAGGATGGTATAAAAGGGAAATGAAGAAGGATGACTTGTTTCTGTTTCTTTGGAAAAGTTCCAATCTTCACCTTCACCTTTACCTGTCATCTCCTGGCTTCCAAAGCAGCGGTTTCAGTTTCTTGATAAGGACTGGCATGGGACATCACATTGAGCTTCAGGTCTTTGGCTAGATCCTTTGGATTGCCACTATATAGTTGCACTCTTCCTTGTCTGAATCTGTGGGCCACTATTGTAAGCCAATCTTGTAAATTCTTATATATTTATATATCTTTCATTGAATCAGTTTCTCTAGTAAGCACTGACTGATACTGACTTTGTTTCCAGAGGTGGCTGTAGAGAAACAGAATTATAAAGGGAAAATTCTCTAATGGCTTTAGAGGTTCCTGGAGTTGTCTCTTTAATTTGATAAGACCTGGAGATACCATGGTTTCTCTTGTAAATACTGTGGGGAATACTGATAGTCCTTGGTTTGAACTATTTAAGGCAATACTCAGTGCAGGTCATTTGATTATCCCAATTCACCAGTTGTGAGATGTAAGAAATTTAGCAACCTATGTATTTTTGAGTGTTTTTGGCAGAGTGGAAAACATAATGATGGTAGATGACTGCTCTTAATATCTTTGGGCAAACTAGTGAAGGAAAACAATGAGTTGAAAACATCTATGGGAAATCTAAAAGTTTTCTATGTATGAGAACAAATTAATGAAGGAAAATAAAGAGTTTAAAGATTCAAATTTACAGTTCCAGACATACATGAAATCTAAAATTTTTAAGTCTGTCCTGAAAGAGAATCTCCTTTCTTTTTGGTATAGGGTCAAGACTGCAAAACCCAAACACATGATATAGAGGAAATGCTAGGTGTCAAATACACCGAGTTCATGTTCCTCAAAGTTGAAGAATGAATTCTAAGAAAGAATGAAGATTAAGAGTAGTAAAATCTACTGTGGAAAAGGGGGGACCAGGAATGGGAAATGAGGAGTAAGAGTAGCTCCTGAGAAACAGGACGGGCCCTGAATGAGTTGCCAATGATCCCACTCCTCAAAGGAAGTTTTATAGAGCAAAATCATGAGGTGGGTACAACCTGGGTCAAAATTATGATCAACCAGGGGCTGGGGATTTAGCTCAGTGGCATAAGTGCCTGCTTTGCAAGCAGGCAGTCATGAGTTTGAGCCCAGGTTCCGATAAAAATGAAAAAGACAAAAAAAAATTATGATCAACCAATAGTACTGCAAGTATAATCACTTAGGTAATATTGATCCAATGGTAGCAAGGGTAAGTGAGTGACATCATTATCCTTGGTCAATGATCTATTGACCTTGTCTTGGTTTTGTCTTTAGTTTTAGCAGTCTTAGTTTTAGTCCTAGACTTAGCTTTAGCCTTAGTCTTAGACTTAAGTTGTTTTCTAGTTTTAGTCTCAGTCTTAGTAAGTAAGAGATGATCTTCCCCTAATGTGATAATGGAAAATCTCAAAAGGATAATACCAATAACTCCAAGCCTCTGTTCATCCCTTAAGGAATTATGAAAATCCAGTCATTATGACTTTAATCTTCAAATGTCCCTCCAGCCACAGCCTCAATGGATTCTCACTTCCACACTGACTCCCTTGAGGAAGTCAGTTTATCTGGCTATAGCTAATTTAGCTATCTATAATATACAGACCCTCATAATTTGACTGAAATTAAGTGTAAGTTTAATGCTCTGCTCTAAAGGGTATTTGAAGTAAAGGTGAAGGTGATGATCAGAAAAGAATGGGATACTGTAAACTGAAATATAGATATCTGGGAGATCCTAATCATCTGTTGACCAAGCACCATAATACTGACACCCCTCAGGACCATCCTCACCACCCACTTTTGCCTCTAAGCCCCTATCCCAGCTAAAATCACAGAAAGCTTCTAAGGGTGAGGTACATAGTGTAACCAATGAAAAGGTCCACTATTCTCCTAAAGCACTTCTTGAGATTTCTAACTCTTATAAGCAGGGGCCTGATGAGCAAGTGTGGGAATGGATTTTATGGGTGTAGGATAATGGTGGCAAAAATATACACATGAATCAAGCTGAGTTTGTTGCTCTGGGCCCATGAAGCAGGGATTCTGAATTTAATGTTATAGTTAGTAGAATAGAGAAAAGTGTTAATAGTTTATTTGGCTGGTGAGCAGAAGCATGAGATCAAAAAATGGCCCACTGTGAATAAGTTAAAAATGCCTATATTGTATGGTTTACTGTTGATGAGGGGATTCAGAAGATAAGGGAAATGGTAATACTGGAGTAGATTTGTCATATCAAACCTAATCTGCCAGACTAGGATGACCTAGAAAATGTACCCTTCACTAACACTGTGAGAAACAGATTCATGAGGGGAGCACTGGGCATCCCTACAGAATCCTTTCAGTATTCTTCTCTATATGCCAGACTGTGGTTACTCAACTGGGAAATTTAAGGGCAATGGATTTGATTGGATCCTGAAGTGGCATATTTAGTGGCAGCATCTCCAAAGGCATGGTACATGTATTTACTGTAATGGATAGCAGAAGCAGAATAATGATCAAAATGTCTAACATGTGGAAACCAGTGAGACTGCCTGATTAGCTAAGCTGTTCCCAAAAGTGAAATAGTTAAGAAACCTACAAAATTTTTACTAGACTTATATAATCAAAAAATTAAGGGCAAATGAACACATACTTCAAATTATAGTAACAAGGAATCATGGCCCCTCTACCAGTTCCTGAATTTGAGCCAATTACAGACCCAGAACCCCTTGAATAAAGGGAGGACCAGATCCCTTTGTGGAAGGACCTTGTGCACCAAAAATTTATACAGTCACTCTTTCTCCTATCCTTCTTCCAAGGGAACTAAAGCCTTTTGTCTGAGTGACTGTACACTAGGGGAAGGGAAGTGATCAGACATTTTGGAAATTAGTGGACACTGGTTGTGAACTAATGCTTATTCCAGAAGACTCAAAATATCTTGTGACCCTCCAGTAAGAGTAGTGGCATATAGATAACAAGTGATCACTGGAATTTTAGCAGAGATCTGACTCACAGTGAGGTCCTGTAGATCCTTGAATCCATCCTTTAGTAATTTCTCCTGTTCCAGAATGCATAATTGGGGTAGATACACTTAGTAGTACTTGACAGAATTCACATATTTGTTCCTTAATCTGTAGTATAAGGAATATTATGGTTGAAAAGGCCAAGTAGAAGCCATTAGGATTACACTAGACTGATAAAATAGTAATCCAAAATCAGTATCACATTCTTGGAGGGATTGCAGAGATTAGTGCCACTATAAAGGACCTGATGGATGCAGGGACAGTGTTTCCCACCACATTTCTATTTAATTTTGCCTGTGTAGAAGAGAGATGTGTCTTGGAGAATGACGGTAGACTACTGTAAACTGAGTTAAGTGATGACTCCAGTTGCAGCTTTTGTACCAAATATGGTTTCCTTACTTGAGCAGATTAATACATCTCCTAGTACTTGGTATGCAGATATGGCTTTGACAAATGCCTTCTTTCCATACCTATCTATAAGGACCACCAGAAACAATTTTCTTTCAGCTGGGAAGGTCAGCAATACACCTTCACTGGCCTACCTCAGGGTTATATTAACTTCCCAGCCCTGTGACACAACTTAGTTCAAAGGGATCTTGATCACCTTTTCTCCTACAAGGTATTACATTAGTCCATTACAATGGTGATATTTTGCTGATCAGGCCAAGTGGGTAGGAGGTAGCAACCACTCGGATTTGTTACTAAAGCATTTGAGAGCCAGCAGATGTGAAATAAATCCAACTAAACTTCAAGGTCCTTCTACTCAGTGAAATTTCTGGAGTACAGTGGTATGGGATGTAGAGCTATCCCTTCTAAGGTAAAAGATAAATTGTTGCATTTGGCTCCCTCTACAACCAAAAGAGAGCACAACAACTAGAGGGTCTATTTGGATTTTAGAGGCAATGCTTTCCTTACTCTGGCCCATTTACTGAATGATTGCTAGTTTTGAGTGAGGCCCAGAAAAAGAAAAGGCTTTGCAACAGGTCCAGGCTGTTGTGCAGGCTACTCTGCCACTGGAACTATATAATCTGTGTACTTGAAATGGTAGTGGCAGGTAGGAATGCTGCTTGGAGTCTCTGGCAAGGCCCCCATATGTGAGTCACAGCAAAAGCCTTTAGGATTTTGGAGCAAGTGTCTGCTATCATCCACAGATAACTACTCTCCCTTTGAAAAAGAGCTCTTGGCCTGCTACTGGGTCTTTTGGGAGAGTTGAACACAACCATCATAAGCTGGGTATTATCTGATCCACTGAGTCATAAGGTTGGATGTGCACATCAATGGTCCATCATTAAATAAAAATGGTATATATGGGATCGAGTCAGAGCAGGTTCAGTGGATACAAGTAAGTTACATGAAGAAGTTGCCCAGAGGTTCATGGTTCCTACCCTTGCCATCTTGCCATCTGTTTCCCAGAATGCACCTATGGCTTCATGGAGTGTATCATATGATCATCTGTCAGAGGATGAGAAGGCTAGGGCCCAGTTTATGGGTGTTCTTCACATATGGTTCTGCACCTGCAAATGGACAGCTGCAACATTACAGTCCATTTCCAGGACATCCTTGAAGGACAGTGGTGAAGGAAAATCTTCACAGCGGGCAGAACTTCAGGCAGTGTACCTCGTAGTACAATTTTCCTGGATAGAAAAATAGCCAGATGTGTAACTATATACTGACTCATGGACTATAGTCAATGATCTGGCCAAATGGTCAGGAAGTTGGAAGGAACATGACTGGAAAGGTGGAGAAAAGATATTTCGGGAAGAGATATGTAGACAGACGAGTTCACATAGGCAAAAGATGTAAAAAATACTTGTATTCTATGTAAACACTCACCAAAAAAGTGACCTCAGAAGAAGAAGACTTTAACAATCAAGTAGATAAGATACTATTCTGTATACAGTGGTCAACCTAGCTACATCTATCATTGCCCAAAGGGCTCATGAACAGAATGGCTCTGGGGGCAGGGATAGAGGTTATGCATGTTTTAAGCAACATGGACTCCCACTGATTAAGGTTGATCTGTTCCACCCACTGCTGAATGCTCACTATACTAGGTACCAACCCTCAGTCCCCAGTGTGGCATCATTCCTTGGGATGGTTAGCCTGCAGGTGGCAGGTTGATTATATTGGTTCACCTCCATCATGAAAAGGACTGTGGTTGGCCTTATTGGTATAGATACTTATTCTCATTATGGATTTACTTTCCTGTACATAATGCTTCTGCCAAAACTATCATCTATTGACTCATAGAATGTCTTATTCACCATCATGGAATTCCACATAGCATTGCCTCCGACCAAGTAACACATTTTATGGCCAAATAAGTGAGGAAATGAGCTCATGCTCATGAAATTCACTGTCTTACCATGATCCTTACCATCCACAAGCAGCTGAATTGATAGAAAGGTGGAATGGCTTTTTTTGGAATGGTATTTTGGAGACACAGTTACAATGCAAACTAGGTGATAATAGCTTGCACAGTTGGGGCAAGGTTCTTCAAAATGTTATATATGCTTTGAATCAGTGTCCACTATATAGTACTGTGTCACTTATAACCAGGTGTTGTAGTCAGAGGTTGTGTGGAGAACAACTAGAATCGGGATATGGAGTTTATATTATTTTTTATGATGGTCACCTAGAGCTAACACAAGAAAATGCAAGAAATCTATGCACAACACTAAAGACATAGAATATTTAGCCAACATCCTGAATCCTACAACAATGTCCCCCGTGAGACCAGATGAAGACCCAGAGCTCATGACAATGCCTCGTATGAGTCCAACTGGAGATCTAGAGCCCACAAGAAGGACTCACACCAGTTTTTTTTTAAAGAGATTAAGACAAAAAAAGGACATAACAAAGCAGATCAGAACAGAACAATGTAAGCAACACAGTATTTCACCACATGACAACCCATAATTAACGATAACTACCATAATGTCTCTTTCTTTGAAATAGTTGAGCATAACTTCATTTACAATAGTATCAAACATAACAAAACAGTATAAAACCATTCAAGAGAATGAAAGTATCTCAGGGAATTCAGAACCAAATAACAGAAAACAAACAATGGCTACTATATTATCTCATTTTCCATAGAAAATTTGTTTATATTATTACATATAGTAAAATCCAATAAGATACAACATGATAGAACCAATGGAAACAGAAGAATAAAAGCATGGTAAGACTTCAGAGTAAGATGATATTAAAGCAGCACTGGGTAATATAATGTCTTATTTTCTTCAAAACAGCTGTCCATACCATCACAGACAATAAAATCAAACAAACCAGGATAAAACCATTCCAACTAATGAATGAAAACATAAGGCATCAAAGCAATGTAATGGGGAATCATGATTACCATAAACTCTTATGTACTCTTACCGTTTCTTACACTAGGGAGACTATGAGTTTGATTTATTTCACTTATGAGTATGGTCTCAACTTGTATCCATTTATTTATAATATCTCAATGTGATCATTCTTTATAGCTGTGTAGTACTCCATTGTATAAAAATACCACAACTTTTTTATCCATTTCTCAGTTGATGGACACTTAGGTTGTTTCCAAGATCTCGATATTACAAATTGTGCTGCTATAAACATGGGTGCACATATATCACTGTGGTATGATGTTTTCAGTTTTCCTGGGACTATGCCTAGAAATGCAATAACTGGGTCAAATGGGACTTCCAATTCCAGCTTTTTGAGGACTCTCCAAACTGACCTCCACAGTGGTTGCACCAGTCTACATTCCCACCAACAGTGCAGGAGAGCTGCTTTTTGCCCAGAGCCTCTGCAGCATTTGTTGTTGGTAGTTTTCTTGATCCTGGCCATTCTTTCTGGAGTGAGATGGAATCTCAGTGTTGTTTTAATTTGCATTTCTCTAATGACCAATGATGACCAACATTTTTTCATGTATTTATTTGCCATTTGTATTTCTTCATCTGAGTACTGTGTATTCATCTCAGACGCCCATTTTTGGATTGGGTCTTTGAATTTCAGGGGTCTAATTTTTAAAAATTCCTTATATGTTTTAGATAGAAGACCTTTGTCTGAGGGACATTTCATTAAGATTTTTTCCCAGTTTGTGGGTTTGCTTTTCACTATGCTGGAGATTTCTTTTGACATACAGAAAGTCTTTAATAAGATGTGATCCCAGTTATTGATTCTGGGAAGTATTTCCTATACGGTTTGATTCCTGTTCATGAATTCTCTACCTACCCTGTGTCTTCAAGATTTTTACCTAATTTGTTTTCCAACAGATTTAATGTTTCTGTTTTAATATTCAGATCTTTGATCCATTTAGATTTTAGTTTAGTACATGGTGATAGAATGGGTCTAGTTTTAGTTTTTGGCATATGGAGAGCCAGTTTTTCCAGCACCATTTGTTAAACAGACTGGTTTTCCAGTGAACATGTTTGATCCCTTTATCAAAGATAAGGTGGTTGAGTGTGTTGGTAGTTGTGGTTGTATCTTCTAATCTATTCCATTGATCTTCAGATCTGTTTTTATTCCAGTACCATACTGATTTTATTACAGTAGCTTTGTAGTATAACTTCAACTCAGGGATTATGATGCCTCCTGCCTTGCCTTTGCTGCTTAGAATTGCCTTTGCTATTCTAGGTCTCTTCTGGTTCCAGATGAATTTTAGGAGTGATGTCTCTAGATCTATGAGGTATACTGTGATACCTTCATTGGGATTGCGTTGAATCTAACAGTTTTGGGAGAATGGCCATTTTCAAAATATTTATTCTTCCTATCCATGAACAAGGGATGTCTTTCCATTTTCTGAGATCCTCCTTGATTTCTTTTTTCAGGATATTATAATTTTTCCTGTACAGATCTTTTACTTCTTTTGTGAGATTAATTCCTAAGTATTTCATTTTTTTGGATGCTGGTGCGAAGGGTGTGGCTTATCTTATTTCTCTCTCAGTGATTTTGTTGTTAGTGTATAGAAATGCTATTGATTTTTGAGTATTGATTTTGTACCCAGCTACATTGCTGAATTATTATATCTAGGAGTCTTTCAATGGAGTTTTGGGGTCTTCCATGTAGAGTATCATGTCATCTGCAAATAATGCTAATTTAACTTCTTTTCCTATCTTTACCCCTTCTATTTCTCTCTCTTGTCTAATTGCTCTGGCTAGTATTTCCAGTACTATATTAAATAGGAGTGGTGATAAGGAACATCCTTGTCTTGTGCCTGAAGTTTTTGGCCATTTAATATGATGCTGGCTGTTGGTTTGTCATAGATGGACTTTATCCTATTGAGGTAAAGACCATCTATTCTAATTTTCTGTAAGGTTCTTATCATGAATAAGTGTTGGACCTCATCAAAAGCTTTTTCTGCATCTATAGAAATGATCATGTGATGCTTACTTTTGACTTTATTGATATGGTGGATTACATTTATTGATTTATGTATGTTGAACCATCCCTGCATGTCTGGGATGAATCCCACTTGGTCATGGTATATATTCTTCTTGATGATTTGCTGCATACTGTTTGCCAATATTTTACTAAAGATTTTTGCATCTGCGTTCATTAAGGAGATTGACTTCTTGTTCTCTTTTTTAGTTGGGTCTTTCTCAGGTTTTGGCACTAGAGTAATATTTGCTTCCAGGAATGACTTAGGAAAGATTGCTTCCCTTTCAATTTTTCATTGAAGAGTTTGAGGAGTGTCGGCATTAAGTCTTCTTTGTATTTTTTGTAGAATTTTGCAGTGAATCCATCTGAGCCTGGGCTCTTCTTTGTAGATAAGGACTTAATTATGTTTTCAGTTTCATTAATAGAAATTGGGTTATTCCGCAGTTTTATATCTTCTTGACCTAGCTTTGGTACTTCATATGTTTCTAGGAATCTGTCTATTTCTTCTGTGTTATCAAACCTTTTGAGAGTAGAGGTTTTCGAAATAGGTGTTGATGATCTTCTGTATTTCTATTGAGTCTGTAGTGATTTCGCCTTTTTCACTTCTTATTGCATAAATTTGAGCTTTTTCTTCCCTTTTTAAAATAAGGTTGGCTAGGGGCTTATCAATTTTATTTATTTTTTCAAAGAACCAACTCTTTGATTCATTGATTCTTTGGATTGTTTTCTTAGTCTCTATTGCATTGATTTCTGCTCTGATTTTTATAATTTCCTCTCTTCTTTTAACTTTGGGCTTAACTTGCTCTTCTTTTTCTAGATGTTTGAGGTGTAACATCAGGTTACGTATTTGTATTCATTCTGTTTTCCTGATGTGGGAACTCAGTGCAATAAATTTTCCTCTGAGGACCACTTTCATTGCATCCCACAGATGCTGGTAAGTTGTATTTGTATTTTTGTTTGCTTGTAGGTATTGTTTAATTTCTTCTTTAATTTTCCCTGTGACCCACTGATTGCTCAAGAGTGTATTATTCAATTGCCATGTGTTTGTGGGGTTTTTACAGTTTCTTTTTATCATTAATTTCTAGTATGATCCAATAACATGCATCGGATAATTTCAATTCTTTTGCATTTACTTAAATATGTTCTATGTGCTAGTATATTATCTATTTTAGAGAATGTCCCATGTACTGCTGAGAAGAATGTATATTCTGATGTTGAATGGAACACTCTGTATATGTCTATCAAGTCCATTTGTTTTTTTTTTTTTTTTTTTGTTGTTGTCTTTTTCATTTTTTAAGTCCATTTGTTTACAGGTGTGATTCAGTTCTGTTATTTCTTTGCTGATTTTCTGTCTGGTTGATATGTCCCTTGGTGTCAATGGTGTGTTAAAGTCTCCTGTTACAATTGTGTTATTGCTTATTTGATTTTTCATTTCTGTTAATACTTGCTTTGTATAACTGGGTGCTCTAGAATTTGGTGCATATATATTTAAGATTGTTATCTCTTCCTCTTGAAGTTTCCCCCTAACTGGTAGGTAGTGACCATCTTTATCTCTTAGGATCATTGTTGGTTTGAAGTTCACATTGTCTGCAAACAGAATAGCTACCCCTGCTTTTTTTCGGTTCCTGGTGCATGAAGAATTGTTTTCTATCTTTTGTCTTTCTGTCTGTGAGTTTCTTTTACTGAGCCATGCTGGGAAGGCCCAAAGGTCAGTGGTGGAAGCTAGGAAGTCTATGCCAGCAGGGTGAAGGAGCTGTACTGATAGACTGAGGGTTCTACACTGGAGCCAAGAAGTCACAATCATAATAAAGTCCAGGGCTGTCCTGAAAAGTACTACAGGCATCCTCAGAGACATGGAGGCCCCGAGCTCCTTCAATGACAAGCACAGTTGAGTCATTCTAGGAAGCCAGCATGACAAGTTCATCCTGGAGACCAAGTGACACATGTCTTCCTCTGTGGAACCAGGCAGCAATGCTTGATGTGAGGACCAGAGCTTCTCTAGGAGAACCAATGGCTCGAACAACAACTCGTAAGAGAACCCACGGTGCCTCAACACTTCAATGCAATAGCTTCTCCTTCTCCACGTCTCTATTTATGTTGGCAACTTTCCTCAGGTAGAACATCTACACTCAGCGTCATGCTGATGTAACTCAGCTGGCATTAAGTTGACCACCAGTTCTTAATCCACAACACAAGGATTCATGAATCTGGGAATCAAGAGTGGAAGTGGGAATAATACTACTCACCATCACTCCCAGTGACTCACTAGCAAAATTTTTGCCTCCTGTTCCTGTGACTTTATCTTTTGCTGTCTTAGAAGTTTAAGTTCCAGAGGTAGGTGTACCAGCAACCACAAGATACAAATGATCTGGAAGCTTAAATTTCCCCATGACCACTTTGCCTTCTCATCCCTCTGAAGAACCAAGCTAAAAAGGGAGCTACAGTGTTGGCAGGGGAGACTGATCCAGTCCATCAAGGGGAAACTGAACTCCACAATGAGGGAAAGGAAGACTATACTTGGTGTACAGGATGTCCCTTAGGGTACCTCCTACTATTATAATGCCCTGTCATTAAGGTCAATGGGAAGCTACAACAACTCAATCCAGGAAGAATGATGAATGAAATTTCAGAAATAAATTCCCCACTAGGGAAAGAACCAAGAGCTGCTGAGGCGCTTGCTGAAGGACAAGGGAATACAGAATGAGTAGTAGAAGATAGTTCTAAATACCAGCTATTACCCTGTGATCAGCTACAGAAATGAGCATTGTAATTATAATAGTGCTCTCCTAACATACTTCCAATATGATATTGATAGACAATATTAGTCCTTACTTATTATTAAACTTACATTATCATGTTCAAGTGATGAAATGTTAGAAGCAAGCATTATCCAAAGAAAACTTGCTTTCTATTCTGGGGAGGGAAATATTTCTGTTTGTATACAGGATAGTTATATTCAGGATAATTATGAACTTTATTTTGTATCTGGAGACTATGCTTTAAAGAAATGTGTCGAATTGTCAAATTGGCAATGGGTGGATTGTGATAGCTAACTGATTATGTCAATTTGAGCAAGAAATGCCAAACTAGATTGGCTCAGCATCTTCATCTTGGACATCATCTCCTGGCTTCCAGCACAGACCCTTCAGCCTCCAGGTATAGATTCATGGAATCAAGGTTTATGGATTCATGTGGGACACTGCTGTGAGCTCCAGAACTTTGACTCCTTCAGATCTGCATTGTACAACCATCTTCACTCTTTGGCACCTGACACTGTAAACAACCTGGAAATTTTTATATATTTGTATGTCTTGTATTAAGTCTGTTTCTCTAGTAATCACTGACAGACACATGGATTATACTGATTTTAAATACTGAAACAGCTTTGCATACCTAGAATAATTCTGCTTGGTTGAGATGATACTTTTTACATCACTGGATATAATTTACTACTATTTTATTGAACTTTTCTCCATGACAGATATTAGTGCATAGTTTTCCTTTGTTATAAGGTTTATTTTTGTTTTCAGGGTAATGTCAACTTCACATACAGAGTTATAAACTATTCCCTTTGTTTCTATTTTTTCAAAAGAAACCAGAAAATTTACTATAATTTTATCCTTAAAATATTGGTGGACTTCACCAATAAATGTTCCAGGTACAGTGGTTCATGCCTGTAATCCTAGGAGCCTGACATAGGAGAACATAAATTTGAGACTCACCTGGTCAAAAGAGTAAACACCCTGTCTCAAATAACAGCAACAACAAATCTATATCTATATCCATATCTATATCTATATCTCCTATTTCTCATTGTGTAAACTTCTGTATGTACAATGCACTTTCCAAAGTAATTTGATCTCTTCATCTAGGTTATCAAATTTTGGGGTGTAATGCTTTTCATAATATTTCTTTATCTTTTTAATTTCCATGAAGTCAGCAGTAATAATTTCTCTTTCATTTCTGATAGTAATAATTTGTGTCTTCTCTTTTTTTTTTCAGTTAACCTGGCTAGAGGTTTATCAATTTTATTGATCTGCTCAAAGATCCAACTTTTGGTTTTGTTGTTTTTTGTTGATTTCTTTTCAATTTAATTGATTTTTGCTTTGATTTCTTTCTGCTCACTTTGAATTTAATTTGCTTTTATTTTTGGAATGTTCTAAGGAGGATACTTACATTACTGACTTTAAATATTTCTTGTTTTCAGATATATGCACTTAGTGTCATAGATTTCTCTCTTAGTACTACTTTGTGCATGTATGTGTGGGGGTGCATGTGGTACTGGTGATTAGACCTTCTTCAACTTGGCCTTTATTGTTGTTTATTTTGAGAAGGTTTGGCTAAGTCACTAAATTGTACAAGCTAACATCAAATTTTCTTTCTTCCTGTCTCAGTCTTCATGATGCTGGGCTTATATGTGTGTATGCTACACTACCTGGCTATCTAAGCACTATTTTTGCTGCATCTTCAACATTCTAGTAAGTTGTATTTTCACTTTAAGTAAAAATATTTTAATATTCTCTTGAGATATCATCTTTGACTCATGTGTTAACTATAAGTGTGTTGTTTAATACTGAGGTATTTGGGGGAAATTTTCCAAACATCTTTCTGCTATTTTTGTTTAGTTTAATTTGATATTATAGAATTAAATATACAGGCAAGGTATAATTAGAAATACTTCAAACAGATTTGAAAATGATTTTATGGCCCTTCCCCTATACATCTTGCTAAACTATATTTTGGTGAAATGTTATTTTTTCAATATCTTAGAATCTTATTGTCATATTTTAGTATACTGATGTGTTGTACTAGTTCTTAGCAACACAGAAAATAAAAATTATCTTTATCATTATCTTCAAGAATGTATTTTGAAAATTATTTGTTAAAAAAATCATATAATTTGTTTGTCTGGTCAAGAAACCATAAAGACTATATAGATCAAGAGATAGAGGGAGGAGGAATAAAGGGAAGGAAAGGTATGAAAAAAGGAATTAAGATGTGTTATGTGCATTTACCAGCTCCACACAAGAATGTAGACAGTATGTACTGCAAACATATTTTTAAAAAAAGTTTCAATTAAAAAAAGAGATTCATCCATTTTCCTACAAATAATTCAAATTTATCTTCTTTTATGCCTGGTTGGTTTTCCATAAATACCACATTTTTTAAAACCATTCATCCATTGATGGCTATTTAGGCAGCTCCCATGACTTAGCTATTGTGAGTACTCCTGCTAGAAACATGAATGTGCATATATTGCTGTAGTGTGACAATTTCTGCTCGTTCAGGAAGGTACCCAGAAGAGGTATAACTAGATCAAATAGAAGTTCTATTGTTAGGTTTTTTTTATTCCGGGAATTGAACTCACGACCATGTGCTTGCAAAGCAGGCACTTATGCCGCTGAGCTAAAGCCCCAGCCCCTATTTTTAGTTTTTGCAGTTTCCATACCGATTTTTAAAGTGGTTGCATTATTTCACGTTCCCATTGACAGTGTAGAAGAGTTCATTTTTCCCCAACCTGTAGCATTTGTTGTTGTTTGAGTCCTTTTTAATTTCCACTCTTACTCAAGTAAGGTGGAACCTGAATGTTGCTTGACTTGCATTTTTTAACTGTCTAAAGATGTTAGACATTCTTATATATACTATTTAAATATATACTATATCTATCTATCTATCTATCTATCTATCTGTCATCTATCTATCTGGTTTTTGAGATGGGGTTCACAATGGGGTCTCACGATGTAGTCTAGGCTGAACTTGAATTCATGGCAATCCTTTTGCCTCAGTGCTAGGATTACAGGTGTGTACCACCACACCTGGATTTTTAGAAAATATATAGTTATTCATCATTTTAATTTCTTCTTTAGAGAGTAGAACTAAATGAAACATTCATTTCAACTCCCCCTTTTAAAAAGTGGATCTTTTATTTTAGAGGTCTAATTTTCTTAGGTTCTTCATATATTCTAGATACTAGTCTTTTGTCCAAGGAGTAGCTTACAGTAATTTTTCACATCTTGTAGGTTGTCTCTTTACTCTGTTGGTTGCTTTCTTAGTTATGCAGAAACTTTTAAATTTAGTATAATCATATTTGTTGAATTTTGGATTAATTTCTTATGCAACTGGATGTCTGTATAGGAAATTTTTGTCTATGCCTGGAGCTTCAAAGTTTTACCAGTTTTTCTTCCAGCAAATTTTGCTGGATCTTTGATCCATTTTTTTTACTTTAGTTTAGGGTGGGAGATACGGATCAATATTCATTCTTCTGCATTTGGATAACCAGGTTCTGCAGCACAATTTGCTAAGGAGGCTCTGTTCTTCAGCATATGTTATTGGCCCCTTTATCGAAAATTAATGTCTAAAAGTTCTTTCAGTTGGTTCTGCATTCTCTTTCTATTTCATTGGTCAGTGTATCTGTTTTGTGCCAGTACCAGGCTGTTTTTATTATTGTAGCTTTGTAGTATGACTTCACATCTGAGATTGTGATGCCTCCTGCTTTATCTTGTTGCTCAGGATTGCTTTGGCTATTCTGGGTCTCTTCTGGTTTCACATAAATTTTAGGACTCTATTTTCTAATTCTGTGGGAAAGAAGCTGATGATATTTTGATGGGGATTATATGAAATCTATTTGGTATTGTTGGTTATTTTGTCATTTTATCAATATTGGTTCTGCCTATTTGAAAACAGGACACGTTTTCCTATTTTCTAATTGTCGGCTTCAGTCTCTTTTTTTTTTAATGCAGGTCTTTTGTTTCCTCAGTTGGATTAGTTTGTATATATTTAATTTTTTTGAAGCTAATGTAAACGATGCTGTTTTCCTGATTTCTTTCTCAGTAGGTTTGTTCTTATGTACAGGAGTGCTCTTGATTTTTGTCTATTTTGTATCCTGCCACTTTGCTGAATTTGTTCATTAGTTGTAAGATCTTGTGAGTTTTTTCTATCCTCAATGTAAATTATCATGTCATTTGCAAATAAACATATTTTGACTCTTTCCTATTGTAATCTTTTTTTCTTTCTGTTTCTTAATGTTTTGAATACTGTATTGAACAGGAGTGGTGAGAGTTAACACTCTTATCTTGCTCTTGATCTTAGTGTGGACATTTTCAGCTTTTCCCCACTTAGTATGATGTTAGCAGTGGGTTTGTCATAAATAGCTTTTATCATTTTAAGGTAAGGTGCTACTATATCAATTTTTATAAAGTTTTTTATATGAATATGTCATAGGCTTTATATGTTTTATCAAAGGCTTTAATGCATCCATTGACATGATCATTTGATTTTTATCTTTACTACTGTTTATGTAATCTATTACATTTAGTCATTTATATATGTTCTTTTCTTTTTAAATTCTTTTTGAGACAGGGTTTCACTATGCAGTTCAGTCTGGCCTTGAATTCATTTTGTTGCCCAGGCTGGGCTTGAACTCCCAGCTTTCTTTCTGTACTGGGATTACAGGTGTGCCCCCCCATGCCCAGCTTCATTAAATATGTTGGACCACCCTTACATCCCTGGTATGAAACCAATTTGGTTATGTTATATGAAAAATTTTTAAATGATTTTTGTATTCTGTTTGCAAGTATCTTGTTGATAATTTTTGTTTATAAAGCAAATTGGTCTATAGTTTTCTTTTAAATTTTTGTCCAGTTTTGGTGTCAGCTAACGTTAGGTTCAACGAGTTTGACAATGTCCTCTTTTAATTACATGGAAGAAATTGAATAGTACTGCCATTAATTCCGTGAACTTCTTATGAAATTCAGCGGCTCCATTGGGTCCTGAGACTGTCCCAGTTCATGGAGTTTTTAATACTCTTGTTTTATTTCCTGCTTTTTGACTCTTTAGAGTTTCTGTATTTCCATGGTTCACTTTTGGTAATTCATGTGTCTCTAGAAATCTATCCATTTTTTCAGCATCCTCCAATTTACTGGTATTTCACTTTTCAAGGTAGTTGCTTATAATTCTTTGGATTTGGGCAGTTTCACTGTGATTTCATCTTCATTTGTAGTTCAATCTTCCATTTTCGTCTTTTGGGGTTCAGCTGAGGATTTGTCTGTTTTTAAAAAGTCCTTTCAAAGGACCAACTCTATTTTTTTGTTTCAGTTTCATAATTTCTGCTTGGAACTTTATAATTTCTTTTCCTGTACAAGTTTTAGTTTTGGATTGCTCTTGTTGTTCCAGAATATTGAGGTGTATTGATAAGTTATTTATTTGGTCTCTCATCTTTTTTGATGTGGACATTCACAGCTATTTTCTCTTATGACTTCTTCTATTGTGTCTCTGGCATGTTGTACTGCCACTATCATTTGGTTCTAGGATCTAATTTCTTTCTTGATTTCTTCTATGATCCACTGATTATTCAAGAATACATTATTAATCAACATTGTTTGCATTATTTGTTTCCTTTTGCCACTTATTTCTTTCATTGTGCTGTGATCTGATAAATATACACGAGATTATTCAAATTCTTTTGTGCTTATTTAAATACACTTCATGGTTTGAGATGTGATCTGTTTTAGACAAAGTTTCATATTTGCTTAGAAAATGGGTACACTGTTGTTTTGGGGGAACACTATAAATCTCTAATAAGTTCATTTGTCCAAAAGTGTGTGTCAGCTTTTATATTACTTTGTTGTTTTATCAAATGTAGTTTAAATGTTATTTGTGATAGTGAGGTTTTGAATTTCCCTGGACGGTTTTGATGTTTACCTGATCTCTCATGTTCAGTAGTATTTATTGTATGAAGATACGTGTGCTAGCATTTGGCAGTATAATTACAATTACTATCTCTTCTGTGGAATTGCTCCCCTTACCAGTATGTAGTGCTTCTTGGTCTCTTCTGAATAGTTTTGGGTCGAAGTCTATTTTGTCTGAAACAGGACAGCTACTTTTGCTTTTTTTTGGATTCCTTTTGTATAGAGTATCAGTTTCCAATCTTTGATTTTCAGTCTATGCATGTGTTTACTGATATGTTGTTTCTCTGATATACAATCTACAGTTGAGTTTTTTTGATACCTGCCACTAATTTGTGTTTTGAATGGGGAATTAAGCTCATTTATATTGAGAGTTCTTACTGAAAGGTGACTGATTCTTGTCGCTGCATTAAATTTCTGTAGTTGATTTCTTTATTTTTTCCCCTCTTTTACTCAAATGCTCACTTTGGAGGATGTATTCATTTTTCTAGGCTCCTTGTAACAACATCACTTTTCTGGAGTGGTGGAAACAGAATTTCTTAGCGGTAACGTTTCTCCTTCTTCCTACTTTAGAGCCCCTTTATTCTTTAACAGCTTTACTGAGGTCTAATTTACTTTCAAATTCACTGTATAATTTAATGCTCTTTAGAAAATTCAGAGCTGAACAACCGGAATCAGTTCTAGAAGACATTCATTTATCCCCAAAGTGTCTGTTATGAGTACACATGAAGGTCCCCAGAGACGCACTGAATGCTCTACAAAGTAGCGCAGCGCTGGAGACGTGACTGGACATCATCCGTAGATGACTCCACCGGTAGGTCTATTGGCTGAGTGATCTGTTAGAAGGCGGGCTTAGCTGAAGGGAGTAGGTCACTGGGGAAATGCCTTTCAAGAGTAAATTTTGATCCTGGCCCTCTCCCTTTCTTTCGCTGTTTCTCCCCTTCTTCGTCTTTTCTCTCCTCTCTTCTCTCCTTTCTCTCTCATCTCTCTCCCCCTTAACAACCAAAAGCTGCCCAACACACTGCACTCTCACTTAGTACTGAGTTAAAAGCCACGTTAGAAAGACTTCTTGAAGCAGAGTGTGGTGGTGCATGTGTAATCTTAGCGCGGGGTGGGGGTGGGGGCTACGCAGGAGGATCACTGCAAGTTTAAGGGCAGCCTGCGCCTACAAAGTGAGTTCAAGACATGTCTGAACTGCATAGTGAAACCTTGTCTCAAAAAGACATTTAAAACAACAAAACAGCAACAACAAAACCCAATGCATTTGTGCTGTCATACGGCAAGGAATGGGGGTAAATGGGGGGCCTTGGTGGCAGGTAGAGGTGATTTGTCTTTTAAGGCTTCATTACTATCTGTATTTTACTCATTTCTTGAAGGTCACTTTAAGGATGGAGCAATTGTGTACAGCATGTACCATGTACACAAGCACAGGAAGTGTGCCATTCCCTCCATGTTTCTCCTTCTTCTTCTTTTCCTCTCTTCCTCCTTCATCGTCTCCTTCTTTCTTCACCAAGCCTTCCTGTATGTTCAGGTTGGCCTTGAAATTACCATGTAGCCCAGGCTGGCCTTGAACTCACACAGCAATTGTCTTACCTCAGCCTCCCAAGTGCTGCGGGGACTCTAGGCATGTGCTCATGCCTGGCTTCCTTCACCATGTTTTAAATTTTTCTTCCTGAGAAGACATTAATTTACAAAAGGAATGCGTATTATTATTTTATCAGGATTCAATTTGGCAATTCTTAATATTTTAAATATATTTTTCTTAAGCTTGTAGACTTACTTAGTTTTTGTAAATTTTTTGTAAAAAAAAGTTGATCATTTTAATTTCTTCTTTGACTAATATTCTGTCAACTCAGTCATGGCAGAATAAGTTTCCCAATCATTAAACACTATAAGCATAAGTAATTTGTAATTTTTTAGTGTTTTCTAAGCACCTAACAATTCAGGCTTATGAATCTGACAAGTGGTATCTTCTGAAACTCTGTTAAGGTGTGAATGTTTTTAATCCCACTAAAATCCATATTTTAAAATTCCCTACTATGATGATAATGGGGCGGTGGTTGGGGGCACATTAGGTCCTGAGCTGTAAACTTCTATGGTAGGATTTGTGTCTTTAGAAGACCAAGAAGTCCCAGGACTCTTTGGAGTTTTGAGGATAGGGAGGGAGCTGCTATCTACAGCCAGGAAGTAGCCCTAACTAGACACTAGATCTGCCAGCAGCTTGATATTGGCCTTTGTAACTTGCACTACTATGAAGAATATTGTTTTTGTTTTTGTTTTGTGCGCTGAAGGTCAAACCCAGATTCCCTGCCTGAGCTGTATCAGTGGGCTACACCTCTAGCGCCTAAATATTTGTTAAATAACCCAGTCTATGGTACTTTTGTTACAGAAGCCTAAGTTCTGACAAGCTCTTTTAAAAGAAAAACTATTTTTAATTTTTATTACATTCAGGTTGATATGTGTAGCCTGTAAAATTATTTAAAATACTTTAAACATCTTTAAATGTATGCACTATATTTACAGCAATGTAATAGTTATAAAACTTACATAGTTCACTTAACTAAGAATTTGATACACAATTTGGGTCCATGATATAAGACAGGACAGTGAAGGACTTTTTCTGGGGTTTAGGT
The DNA here is from genome assembly GCF_034190915.1 of Cavia porcellus. Lineage (NCBI taxonomy): Eukaryota > Metazoa > Chordata > Mammalia > Rodentia > Caviidae > Cavia > Cavia porcellus. Next base: position 69,378,474 of record NW_026947485.1, on the reverse strand, counting down.
TCTAATTCTGTCACAGTAACTGTTATGTAATATTCTGCATTAAGGTCTAATGTGTGTTACTGAGGTTTTGTTCAAGCTATAACTGCACATCATAGAGAGGGCTCTTAAGTGTCATTGATTTGAGATCTCAGAGAATTTTTTGAATGTTGATAAGCTCCATGAAATGTAGTTACCAATTTATGATAGAATATCCTCTTACCCAAGAATTTAGAACAAAGGAAAAAAAAAAAGCCCTCTGTAATGGTTGATACATCCAGTCAACTTGAGAAGTCTAGAAGTTTAAACAAATAACTCAGTAGCTCTGCATCCTGGGGGACAAGCTCTTTCAGCTCTAGGATGTTGTTCATTGTGTCAACTTGAGAAGTTTAGAAATTTAAGTGATTCAGCAGGGGGCCAGGATCCTTACTTTGTAAACATCCTCGGCCTGTACAAGGGTAGGGCACAAAGATGGTATGAGTCTAAAGGACCCTCCACCCCCAACTGGGGGCAGGTAGCCTGCATACAGTAAAAGGCAAAGGAGGAATGGCTGACTGCTGGGTTTTTTTAGGAGCTCTAGTCTTCACCTTCAGCTTGGATGCAGTCTCCTGGCTTTTTGGAGTCGTTCAGCTTCTGCCTGGGACTCTTCAGTCTTTCTGTGTAAACTCTTCAGCCTTCACTGCAGACCCATCAGCCCTCCTGATACAGACTTTCATGGGACACTGCAGTAAGCTCTGGACCTTGGACTGAAACCTTCAGCTTCCAGCAGGCAGAGGGTGTCTGCACTCTGTGGGTGACCATGGTTAGCCGATCTTGTAATTTCTTATATATTTGTATATCTTGTGTTATGCCTGTTTCTCTAGTAAAACCTGACATATACACCTCCCCTCTGTATCATTTGCTTGTGATTTCATGTCTGAGTTATAATTAAGTAGGGAAACTACATCTAGCAGGGACTTCGACACACCTGGAGTATATTTTCAGATCACCACAATAATAAAAAGAACTGAACTGATCAGAGCTTAAAACAGAAAATTTCTTTCAGGAAAGGCGGAAAACATCTCCCGAGAACATCAAAAAAGTTACATAAACACGGGTTTCAAAAAAGGAGCTATTGTGGCAGTCTAAAACAGGCAAGCAGGATATCCAGGCTCCTGGTGCAAATGATCTAGGTTCTGGAAACCAGGAGAACTTTCTCTAAGGATGGAAATCGTCTGCGTCTTTGCTGGCTGATAGATGGCCACTAAGTAATGATAGGTTCAGCCTGAGAGGTAGCAGTATGATGAAGGATCTGAATTTTAAATTAAATTTAAATATAACTAGCTACATGTAGCTAGTGGCTTAAGTATTCAAAATTACAGCTCTGCTCCTTCATTTTCTTCTCACTAAAACAGGAATAATTCTGATCAAATTGTTGACCCAGGGATCAAATGAATAGGTAGGTACATGGGCAGTTGGAAAAACTGTGAAATACTAGTTTTCATCATGTCAGCAATGATTTATTACTATTTTATTTTCACGAATTTCTAACATTTAGAACGAGAGGAAAATAGAATAAGCTGCCTGAGAAAGTAGAGCTCCCCAGATCAGGTTTGCAAACATAGATTTGGAGCAGGCAGGTATTTAGGAAAGGACAGTGCATCGTGGAGTGCTGGCCTCGAACTTCAAGTCCTCTGCCTGGACCTTGCCAGGCAGTTTTCTTTGGCTCCTCCAGGCATCACCAGGACTTCTTTTACACAGGCAAACAACAAATGAAAAATAAATACGGCTTCCTTACTGAGCCGTGCCCCTCACCGTTGTTCACAGCCGCGCAGATGTCAGGTCTTCGGTAAGCGTTTGTTGAGAGACTGCCGCGTATTCAGAGCTGGGTGTTCTGACACTGAGTTCAGCACCTCCTGCCTTGTAGGAGCCACACTTCTCGCTTGGGTGACTCCCGGCTGCTGCAGCGTCGCAGGCGGGCACGTGGGTGCCGGGTGGCCTGCCAGCCGCGACCTCCCCGCCCCCACTTTCCTCCTGCAGGACTCGCAGCTCCAGGCGCAGAGAACTACATTTCCCAGCCGTCCCGGGCGCCGAGCAAGTGCGGCGGGCGCCGCTCCCAGTCGAGCGCTCCTCGCCCGCCCGCCGGCCCGCCGAGCATTCGCCTGGGATGCGGTGGGCGGTGCCAGAGCCGCTCCCCCACGGCCGGCCGCCCAGTGCGGCGCTCGCTCGCTCCCCCCGCCGGCGGAAGCGCCGCGGAGCACAATGCAGCACTGAGCGGCGCCTCGGAGCGCGCTGCAGCCCCGAGCCTGCGGCAGCGGCGGGCGCGGGCGGAGCAGGCGGAGCGGGACGCGGGCGGAGCGGGGCGCGGCGGCCGGGCATGAGCAGCTCCTGAGCGCGGGCGCGGCGGCACCATGCAGGCGGCGGCCGCGTCCCTCCCCTGGCTGCTGCTCTGCGCACTCGGGTTCTGCCCCGCGGCGCGCTGCGGCCCGGCAGGTGAGCTCGCCACTCGCGGTGCCCTAGGCGCGTACGTTTCCCGGGCATCTGCGGAACCCCCGCCGCATTAAAAAGGGCGCCCCATTTCCTAAACGCGCGAGGAGATTTTTTCCTTTTAATTTGGAAGGGCGGTGGGAAGTGCATGAACAATCCATCCAAGGGGGCGCGCGGATGCCTCCGAGGGTCAGGAGCCTGTTTCCTCTCTGCAGGACAGGAGTGGAGGACCCGGGAAAGGGGTCCTGCGCTTCTGGGCCGCGAGGCTGGATGCTGAATCGGGCTGGTCCGGCGCCCCAGCCGGTGTCTCCGCGTCCTTCCAGATCGGGCCGGGCGGCGGTGGCGGGACTGACGCTGCGGAGGCGCCGGGCCGCAGGATGGAGGCTCGCGGGGCTCAGGGTCATGATTTCTGCCTTTTATCTCCGCTCTCTCCTGCTTATCTTCCCGCCTGGAAGGAGAAGCCTCCTGGACGGAGCTGCAGAGGAGCAATGAAAACCGCTTCCTGGAGCGCCAGAGCATTGTGCCGCTGCGCCTCGTCTACCGCTCGGGCGGTGACGACGAAACTCTGCACGACGAGCTCACCACGCGGGTGCGGGGCGACCCCGGCGGGCTGCAGGTGAGCCGGGCGGGAGGGGCCCTGCAGCCCTGGCCGGCGACCCCGCGTCAGCGCCTGGTTACCCTGGAGACGCGGCGCGTAGGGCGGGCTGAGCGCAGTCCTAGTGCGAGTCATGCGTGGCTGTGCAGAATGAAGGGGGAAAGGGACCGAGAAACCAGAGCGGAGGCTCTGCTCCTGGAGGGCCGGTGCCGGTGCCTGCAGCGGCGCGGTCACCTCAGCAATGGGCGGGCAGTGGGGAGGTCGCTCGCCTTAGTGCTACAAAGCCGTGCACCCGGCAGGGGCTCCGCAAGCAGGCTTTGGGTCACTCTCACCGCGGCGAAGACTGTCTAAGTGGACCCTGGTCCTGGGAAACCTGGGGAAAGACTAACATTCCCAGGAAACCCAAACGGTAAAAATAAACTCCAGAGTTCTCTATTCACTTGGATTTTTGGATACCAGAGATGTGCCTACTCATTTTGACTTTCTTCAGATGGCTTCCCTTCCCCTTTCTTTATCCGCGGCAATCCTCTTGGTGAATTTAGGGCTGTATTATTTATTAGACATGTATAAGCTTTTAAAAAAAGCTTTTTAAAACCCTAATTTGTTTTGTACCCATGTTTAGATCAATATCATCTATCCACAGACCTGCCAGAAAATTTAGAACTTACTGGCTAAGTTAGGAACTATTTTGTGGATCATGTAAATGCTTTTTTTTTTTTTTTTTTGGTTTGGATTTATATGTAACAGTCTGGCAGGCAGTTTACCCAGCTATAAGTACTTAGTGAGATAGGACTTGTTCATGTAGTTGAAAATTAAAATTTAAAATTAAGAATAATTCCTTAACAGAGTAACGAGTTTTTCAGGAAAACTTCCAGTTGTCTCATAAGTATCGTATCTATTTGTCTGTCTATTTAACTTTGTTTCTTTGACCCAAATAATGCCTATGGACTATAGCTAGTTTTATTTAAAGTCTCTTATGGGCTGCAGGTGAGCCAGGTGGGAGAGACCCTGCAGTCCAGGCTCATATTTAAAGTCCTTCTTCCATTTCTTTTTTTCCTCTTACAATTTATTCTTTGAAGAGATGACGTCTTTCACTCTAGAGTTTCCCACAGTCTGCATTTTGCTAATTAGCCAGTACTGTAAAGAAATCCAGAATTTCTGGGAGAGGAGAGAAAGAACAGAAGACAGTAGAGGTGGAGAAAAGAAAACTACAGGATTGAACCTGGGCACTCTCTCAGTGTCCCCACGCTGGTAATGTTGTCGTCAGTACCCTCTCTGTGTTGCTGAAAGACCATTGGTTTTGAAAACCTGGCAGTGCTCTTCCTTTCCTCACAGCTGGAGAATCCCTTGCACTGTGCTGTGATTTTTGCGGGCCTCTCTCTCCACTTGGGGCAGAAGATGCCTGAGCCAGTGGTGGTGAAAAGCTGTTAATGTATGAGTCATTTTTTTCTAAACCAAATCCTCAGTATTCAGGTTTAATTGCAGTGTTGGCACTTTGCAATAAGTGAGTGGTTCTGAGTTGTACTTTTGGCACTTGATCTCTTAAAAGGTTTGCCATCACTGACTTGAGTCTGGGAGCTTCTAATTCCTTCAGCGTTAAGCCTCACAACTGAGAAGAATGACTCCTGCTTTTGGTGAAGTGTGAATGAATTGGCAGAATTTACCTTTAATAGCATGAATAAATTGGAGAAGTGAAAATAATATTAAGTTGTTGTCAGAGAGGTTATTACAACAGATTCCCCCAGGGGCTGGCACAGTCAGGTGCGCACAGTACATCTTTGCTGCCTGCATTCCCTGGCAGCTGCTGGAGTTTACTGTGTCCTTAATACTAGAGCTGGAAATCCCTGATGAGGGCTGAGTCTGCAGTCAGCCCTGTGAATACTCACTTAGCCCGGGCCAACTGTTCCCACAGTTAGGAAAGTAAGGAGTTTTCCTGTATTACTGACATTTTCAGTTTCTTGAAGACTGTCATTGAACCTGAAAAGATATGTTGATTTTTTTATGGCCCTTGCTATTTTTTAAAATGATCAAACATATGGTGTTTTAGGTATCCATACTTTTTTTTTTAGCAGTTCCCTTTATATTTCAGGAATAAAATCAGGTTGGTTTTTCTGTTAGCTTACAAAGTTTCTATATTCATGTGCTGATGTTATTTAAAAGTCATTTATTGTGCTCTTGGTAGGTAGCAGTTTTGGTGCCAGGCGCTGGGAGCTTTGGCGATAAAACACGCAGCTCTGTCCTTTAAGGATTCATGGGCAGGTGTGTGGGGGTGTATGTGAATGGGGATCACAGACAGCCGTGCAAGCAGGCATAGTGCTGCCTGACTCCAGTGTGTGGTCCAGATGGCTCTCTGGGAGGGGCTCCTGTGCTCTGTGTATAGGTGAGTCAGGACCAGGCCATTGGCTGATACCAGGGGATGTGTTTGTTAACAAAAGTAGTTAGGACTTAAGGGACTGTTGAGGCAAAAGAGGAAAGCAAGAGACTAGAGCTACAGCATCTTCGCATCTTCCCTTCCAGGCATGCTGATGACTTTGGACTTTGGACAAACAGGACTTTGTTCTGTTCTGAATGCTCTGTAAGGATTGAAGTCAGGAGAATTAACTGGCTACATTTATGTTAGTGTGGGTGGCCCTAATTGTTCAAAATGAATAATTTTCATTTCAAAAACTAAGAAAATGTGGTTGTCTTCACTTTTATTCATTGATAAAAACTAGTTAATATTATCAGCAAGCTTCCTAAGAATTTCATAAGTGTACTGAAAATACTGTATGATGAGTTAATATATACACAGAGCAATGCTGGGCGTATTAGTAAACTCTGGGAGTCTGTTAAATAACATTAACTTTCAATAGCTGCTTGAGTACTCCTTAGAAATTTTATGACATCACTTGAATACAAGGTGGTGCCCTAATTACATGAGTTTAACACCTTCCCCAAAGACATTACAGTTTACTCAAATTTACATAAATAAGTGGAATTGAACAGTCCTAGACAGAAGGTCCTTTAAGTTCATTCAGGAATTACTTCTTATTACTAGGATCACTGATTGACCTAGAGTAGGTAATCAGAATGTATTATCTAATGATCCATAAAGCTCCAAGACGATGACAGTGTAAAAGACACCTTACTTTTCTTCTTAATGTGTTCTTGTTTTGGTATTTATCCCTAAATGGGAGCATAAACATTTTTATTTTTGAAGTTTATTTTGGTTCTGTTTAAATTTGACAATTTGGTGTAAGATGGTGATTCTGTTGATAAATTTGTATTGTTAAAAAAATGTCGAAGCCAGGTGTCATGGCTCTGCCTGTAGTCCTAGCCACTGCTTGGGAGGCTGAGAGCCCAGTAGGAGCTGCTCAAATACATGAGTTGGAGGCCAAGCTGGGCAACACAGCCAGATGTTTTCTCAAGAAACAGAAAAAAAAAAAAAAAAAGAGAAACATTCGTTACTGTAGTTACTTCAATGCGTATTTAATTTTTGTCCCAAGTGGGATGATCAGCCCTTACTAAAAGTTTATTATGCTAGAAAGTGTTAGAAATAATATCACATTTGATTGTAGGTGACTTTGCTTTTCTAGGGTTGTCTGTCTAGTTTGAGGTAATTTCAGTCTTAGAAAATAGCACTACAATATTCAAAATATTCAGTCTTTTTTCTTCTGTCTCAAAATTGTACTGAAGGAACTACATACTTTCTGGCAAAAAGATAAAATTTATTTGTTTAATTGGCCAAGGTTGAGGAAGATATGACATGCAGAGTCTTACTTATGATTTAATACTGATAATGCTGAAACTGCTTTTTTTTTTTTTTTTTTTAAGAGTAAGTAACTCTTTCCATTTATTTCTTTGACCAGCTGAGCAGGGTACATTTTCTGTAGCATTAACAATAAAGTTAATTACTTTAAAGTAAGTTATTTGATACTTTATTTTGTTGTGTGATGAGCAGATTTCTTTTTGACAGAAACCTTGATGCCGGTGAATTAGACAGGCTGCTTTCTTCTCTATTTCTTCCCCTGGAACTGCTGTAGTTTCTCAAGTAGTCAGGTGCCAAAGATGTAGATGTACATTTTATCTTATTTGATAATCAATAATGAGTGAGAAAATGCAAGATGGTAGTAAGTTGGCTAGCAGAACGTGTGTCTTGTTTGTATGAGTGTATTTATGCACAGCCTAAGTATGGATGAGCTGTCCCTAAAATTGTGTTGTTTCTTTTGGTAGTACTGAGTCAGCGTGACAATAAATTGTCAGCAGTACTGCTTTGCTGCCAGGAAAATGCTCCTAGGAATTGCAGCTTGGAAGTATTTTGCAAGGATAGCCAAGTGTCTGTCTGTCTCTCAGTGTACAGTGCTAAACTAAAGTAGTTAAATAGTGACACAATTTGCCTACCAATCAAACAGACAGCTGTAAATGTCAGACAGCTGTAAATAGGAAAAAGATATTTCACAGTGCATTCTTGTTTTCCTACCAACCTTCTTTTATAATTAAATAGTTACAAGACAGTAAAAATAAAAAATGTAGCTTTCCTTAAGTCTTTTTTTCAAACTTAGGTATAGTAAATGCTTGTAATCCCAGTGGTCATGAGAGGCTGAGGCAAGAAGACTGAAAAGTTGGAGCTTGGCCTGGGCAACTTAGTGATTTAGCAAGACCTTGTTTTAAAACAAAAACAAAAGCCAAAAATCAGAAAACAAACAAACAAAAAACCCCTGGGGATGTGTAGGTAAGTACAAAGGCCCTGGGTTCAATCCCTAGTATCATTAAAAAAATTACATAGCTTTTCAGTGTTAAAGAGTAATCTAACCTAATTCAGGGATTGCTGTGTTTTTCTTCTATCATATGTCTTTATGCATATGTGTGTATGTTTTAAAAAAAATTCTATCAAATAGTTTTAGTGTGTACCAAAAGGACTAGTAGTTCATCACTTCTTTACAGGTATGTAGGGCTATCAGTAGCTCTAAGAACATGTGGGCTGATAAAAGTTGTTCCCAGTTTTATTTGCTTCTTCATATTGCAACGAACGCCAGATGTTCTTTTATCGATTTTAACAGAGCCCCTGTTTGAAGTACCTGGAGAGACTTTTTCTCTTGAGAACGGGAATCCATAAGGTCTGTGGTATTCAGCAGCTTCCAGTAAGGCCAAGATAGGCCCACACTGATTGTTAGGTCTCATGAAAGTACGTGGAGGGTAGGGAGAAGCCCAGAAAAGGAAAAAGCTTTCAGGAGGATGGTGAGATGGAGAAAGGAAATTTGGAAAGTAGGAAAAAGAAAAATTCTTAGCATTACTATCTATGTTGTGTGATACATTGAAACACTTAATATGTGGAAACTTACGTGATTACTTTCATGTGCCAAATCATCTTTTCAGTGCTAGATGTACATTATCCTCACAAAAATCACGAAACCCACCTGAGTTAGGAAATCACATCTGCACTGTGTGGACTGTGTGCTCAGCCATTGTGCACAACTGGCCTCAGGATAGGAGCCACACTCAGTTATTTAAATGTCACTGGAGATACTTAGAAGTTTTTGGCACTAGGATCAAAGGTTTTGTGTATTTATCCCATTGAAACTACATCCTTCTTGTAGTATGTAGTAGTTTGAAAAAAATACATATTTTAAAGTTATATGTGCTGGAGTGTGGGTTAAGTAGTAGAGCATTTGCATAGTGTGTGGAGGGACGTGGATCTGATCAACAGCACCACACACAGCAGGGTGTGGTGGTGCGAGCCTGTAATCCCAGCACTCAGGAGGCTGAGGCAGGAGGATCACCACAAAGTCAAGGCCAGTTTGGGCTACATAGTGAATTCAAGGCCAATTTGAGCTACAAAGTGAGAGCTTGTCTCAAAACAAATCAAAAGCAAAAACAAAACAGTAACACACAGAGATATGCAAAGATACTGACATCTCAAATGGTACAATAGTGAAGAAACTTGTAGAACACAGCAAGGAGGCTTGATTTTTACTATTTTGAAAGTAGAAGTGGAATATAGGAATATTTGATATTTAAAAGGTGAAAGACACTCTTGAAGGTCATGTGTTACATTTGCAGATACATACATGGATTGTTATGTTATCTTGCTGTAAAGCAGTGTTTTTAGTATTTAGCAGTTAACATTAAAATTACATAGACTTTTGTGGTAAGTTGCATAAGCAGAAACATTAAATACTAAATGCAAATGCATATTCATGTGTCCTTCTTCCAAGGAAAAGTTTAAAAGTATTACTTGTGTCCCCTTAATCCTAGTACTTAGAGGTTCCCAGATGTCAAATCATTTAGGTAAAGGAGAGACACAATTAGTGATGACAAAAAGTGGTAACTTCTGTGACTATCTACTTGGATGTATTTACTTTGATGATTAAAAACAGTATAAAGAAAACATTAGGATAAGGAGTTGAAAATTTAGGGGTTTTTTTGGCTTGTGTTTCTTTTTGAGACAGGGTCTTGCTTTGTAGTTCTGGCCTTGAACTCTTGGTGGTCTCCTGGGCCTCAGCCGCCTGCATGCTGGGGTTATAGGTGTGTACCACCCTGCCCTGTAAAGATTAATTTTTAAAACATTAACCAGTACCAGGCACTGTTTTGGGTGATGTATGTGTATTAACACATCTGTCTTTTTTGGGTTAGATACTATTATACCCGTTTTATTAATGGTGAAACTGAGGCCCACAAAACTAACCTGCTCCAGTGTCATACAGCTGAGAAGTGGCAGAACTGGGTAAAGAATTCTTGTAGGCAATGCTAGAAATCAACATCAAGTAATATTTTGGTACAATCTTGGTTACTTATTTAACATGCAGTTTCTCATTCATCTTTGTGTTGAAATATACCTAACTTGCCTTTGAGAAGCGCTTGACCCTGCCCAGGTTCCTTCCCTGGCTAATTTGCAATTCGTCTTTTCTTTCTTTCTTTCTTGCTTGCTTGCATCCTTCTTTCTTTCCTTCCTTCCTAGCAAGACTCGAGATTTAACGTAGGGCCTTCACACTGAGCTACATCTCTTACCCCTTTTTGAGATGAGGTCTTAATAAGTCACTGAATTTTCCAGATTTAGCTCAAACTTGGGGCCTTTCTATCTAAGAATGCTGAGGTTATAGACGTGTCCACCATGCCTGCATGCCTGGCTTCTTTTTTTTTCTTTTAAATAGGTAGTGGATATCATGTATTAGAATTTTTTTTTTTTTTAGTGGTGCTGGGATCAACCCGAGGGCCTCTCATATGCCAGGCAGGTACTTTACCTCTGTTACATCCCTAGAAAAACATGCTGTATTTTAAAAAATAGAAAAAACTCACATAACAATGATTTCAGATTTAGACTTCTAGCTCTTCTTGTTTTGGGTCTCATTAAGATAGAAATGTTTTGTTTTACCCACTATTTTGTTGTATACATTATTTTATATAACTTGATTTTGAAAATAAAACAGAAATGTTATACCTTGATCCAGAAAACTCAACAGTTCTCATTGTAAATGAAAGAATAAAAAGAATTTCTTTAGCTGAATCTATTTGCTGTTTGTTTTGAAGACATTTTCAAAATCACATGCATAAGGCTGGGGACTTAGCTCAGTGGCTTGAGTGCTTGCCTGACAAGCACAAGGTCATGAGTTCAGTCCCCAGTGCCAGAAAAACAAAACAGAATCACATGCATCAGCAAGGGTAAATGGATACTTCTTTTCCTTTTTAAACATTTATTTTATACCTGGGCATGTTAGCACTTAGCAATAGTTGCTGTTTTGTTGCATTTTTTTATTCCGAGTAAAAATCATTGGATAATTCCGTGAAGATGAGAAATTGATTATACTTTCCTGGAGACAGGATTCCAGAGCTTTTGTCTCCTAAGTAATTTTGAAATGTCCTGCTGAGGTAGAACTTCTAGATGACAGTTTTGTCACAACACTTACTCTGTGTGGCACTGCCTCATGTTTCTAGCCTTTATCTCTTTATCCTCCTTTACTTGTAGTTTGTCAGTTTCTACTCAGATTCCTTTTTTTGATTTTTCCTTTCACATAGGCTCATTCAGGAGAAATTGCATCCTTCCACTGTTGGGGTTAGAATATCAAGGTCAGGCTGGTACACATAAATTGCTGTTTCTCATCATAGCTTGTCTTAGTTACTTTCTCATTGCTGGACAAAATACCCAACACATACAAGGTAAAGGAAGAAAGGTTTATTTCAGGTTCCGTTTGTAGAGGTTTCAGTTCATCGTCAGGTAGTTTCAGGGCAGGGTGGCACGCCAGAGGGGCATTGCAGAGGAAAGAGTCCATGGTGTAGCAGGTGAGAACAGGGAGCAGCAAGCTGCGAACCTTCCTTCCCCTTTGATCCTGTTCAAACCACAAGTCTGTTGGTTGGTGCCACCCACACTCAGATGGGCCTTCAGTGAGTGGACTGAAGTTATCACCCTGTAATCCATGTTCACATACCCTAGATGCGGCCACCACTGCAAACCTCTACCTGTGGGCATCAGAGGCTTTAGGGGGACACCTAGATACAAGTCATAGCAGCTCAAGCTTGTTTTTCCCTAGGAGGGGTTTTTCTTTCCTTGTTCCTTGTGTTAAACAAGGGATGCTGCAGAAAGAGCTGCTACTTGACAGAATGTTGTTCTGCAATTTCCCTTGAATTCTTTTTTTTGATACTGAAAATCTAACCCAAAGCCTTGTACTTCGCAGGTAGGTGCTGTGCCCCTGAGCTATATCCCTGGCCCTCGCTTGAGTTCTTAGTGGCTTTTTCAGGCGTTTAGAATGTCTTGTCAGGGTTCTACTCAGCTGTAGATCTCAGTAGACATATGTGGTAGTGAAAGGTATGCAGAGTCTGGTAGTATTAATCTAGGGCTAGCTGAAGGGGGACAGACAGTTGATCATCAGAACATGTGTAGGCTTAGGCTAGCAGATGGTGGAAGGTGAGTTTCAGAGAAGTCACAGATCACTTGAGGAGAAAAGATACTGCATCTACCATACTGGATCAATCCAGTGTCCTCTTGGCTTAGCTGGGGAGAGAGCTGCCCGAGAGAATTGGAGGCACTTCCTGAGTTTAATATCAGCAATCTAGGATCTAGGTCAGAAGATTTTAAAAAGGAAGCTAAATGCAATGATGATCCGTAGGATGGTTTGATTTCCCATGATTTTTAAGGGTCTGGCTCTGAAGTAAAGCTCTTTCTCCTCCTTTTTCCTCCTTCTGTCCTCCTTCCTCATCCCTCTTTTTGCCTTTCCCTGTCATCTTTCACCTCTTCCTTCTTCTCTCTGCCTTAATTTTTCTCTTTGTTCTTTCCTTTTCTTATTCCTCCTTCCTTTTCCTCTTTCTTCTTGATTAGTCTTTTTAAAGGTCTGCAGACTTGTAGGAAGCAACGCTGAGGGGTCCCACTTTTCTCCCCATTGCGTAGGTCAGAAGACTGCTGTGCTTTTCTGCGCTCAAGAGAGGGCCTAGTGAAAGGGTGATTTCACAGTTTATGTAGGAGTTTTTGATTCTCTAAAAATCACAATTTGTGTAAACTGAATGATAGGCTCACTTTGAATGGCATGTGGCACTTGTTAAATAAATACACTTTAATGAATGAAGTCAGTATAAATTAGAGCTTAAAAATTTTTATTTGTTGAGCTGAATCATTTGGTGTCTGTTATTGCTATAGATTGTGAATTATTTTCAAGCTTAGCAGTAGTTAAGAGTTATTTCTGTCCGCTTCCAGGACCTCTTTAGGCTTTTCGAGTTTACAGGATGTCAAATAAGTAACCTGTTGTTAGGAAATGTTTATTGATTTTGATGGAAATTTAACATCACTGAAGATGATGAAAGTTTGATTCAAGACAAAAAAATTACTCTCAAATTTAAGATCCTGTGTGACTGATTTAGCTGTAAAGAGAATATTTCTTTCCTCTGGACTTACTTCATCATGAAAGTGCCTTTTAACTTGGATGGATATTAACTGGCAAGAAAGCGAGGGAAACTGAGGATATTTTTATTGCTTTCACCAAAAGTGGGACCATTGTTGACTGGGTAAGAGACTAGAGGTAAGATTATTTTAAGCCACAAATCGCATCAGTTGTTGACTCTCAGCATGCCAGAAGGGGAAAAGGGGAAAAATACTGGTGCTGAGATATCAGGAATTCTCATTTCATTTAATTTCTGAGGTAACTTTAGCATGATGTTCTCACAGTTGTTCCTAATGATCTTCCATAGACAGTGTTCTTTCATAGTTAATAGAGGAAAAGTACAATTAATTTGTAACTTAAGTAACTTTATATGGAATTCACTGGAGGTCACTGGTTTATGAGCGGTTTAAATGTTTGGATGACAAAATGTTGAATTTTGCAGCTGTAGGATGCTGGCGTTGAAATTACTTCAGTTGCACAGAAAACGTGAACTGTAGGTATTAGACCCTCTCTCTATTTTTATTTCTTTCCAGCCTCAAGTACAGTGGAGCCTTTGACAAAGCAAATGCCCGACATTTGGCTGTGGAGGGAATGAGATTGTTGATAACATGACTTACTGGTCCTCTCATTATTTATATTAAGTTCCTCCTGGTTAATTTTTTTGTCATCTCTTTTCTCACACCTCAGTAAGCTGTCATTCGCTTGTTATCCCTTTCCACTTGTTGTTTTTTCTGTGAACATAGCTTCTCATCTCTTGTGACCTTTGGTTTATTTTGTATTTTTCCTCAACACTATTTCTGTCAAGTATCTCTTTTTCTCTTAGCAACTAAAATAAAAACAAGTCTGGAAAGTTATTTACATTCAGTGTGGGGAAATATCTTTGTTGCACATAACTTGATTTAACTTATTTTGGGACTTGGAAAATGTTATAGTTTAACAAGATTTCCATTTTACTCCTTACTTTAAATTGTATTTTACATGGGTTTTCTTCTGTTTGTATTTTCCTTGACTGTGCTTAAATCACCCTTCATTCATCCTGTGTATTGGATATGGATTGAAATGTCCATTCTGTTCTTCTCTCTTGGGATCACCTCCTTCCCAAAATCATTTTCCTAATTCTTGTTGCTCATAATTCTGGGATTTAGGCTTTGGGTTAGGTGCACAGCCCACCCTACTCTCTTGATGAACACATCCCTTGGAGTGTTCCAGTGTGCGATTGCTGCAGGATTCACGTTCAGTGTCAAGGAGTTGTACAGCTTTTATACACTCCTCATAGGGTTGGTTTAACACTGTGCGTGCTTTCGTGTGTGTTAGGGGAGGGACTTGGGTCTGATGACCTGAGTGTTAGACAGTGTTCTCATGAGATGGTCTTCGTGTCACCATTGTCTGTTCACTGCTGAGCACAGTGCCTTGACCCACAGAGGACGCTTCGTAAATATTTATGGTCTGTTTTGTTTCAATTTTCTGTCTCAAAGAGACAGACAAAAAGTTCTGTGACCACTTATGTTACCGATTATATGTACTTTCAAGATATTTTCCATGGTTAGGTATTTATCTTTCAGTGGATTTTTTGAAGCTCTCATGGGATGATGCAGAAAGCGGGAGGATGCACCTTTCTGCATTTGTGCCTGAGTTCTGAACAGCTCTTCTTCTTCCCCACAGGTACTCCTGTGGGTTCAGCAAAGCCACCTGGTGTCCATTGTCCCAGGTTCTCTGGAATCCCTACATAATAGGTGCCTGAACAGCTGACATAGTGGTCTGTCTTGCATGGAATTCGAGGCAAGGCCTAGTGGAAAAGAGAGAGAGAGGAGACCAGAGCAAGTGACAGGGACGTGGAGCATGACTGTCACGCTGACATCCTGCCACGTTAATCAGTGTGACAAAATCATTCATGTCAGCTTATAGCCCCGTCTCTCCTAGCAAAGAGGAGTCCAATATACTTAACCTCAGCCTGTGACTTCTTTCACCATTCGTTGCCATTTGCTGCCCGAAGCTGCAGTTTTGATGAGCCTCTTAGAGTGATGCCTAGTATTCTTGATGGATCTGAATTGGTATGACATGTTATCAGTCCAGGGTTTCCTTTAGGTTCATTCTTCAGTTTTTTAAAATGTGATATATATATTTTTAAAACTATGGGCATCTTTTATTTTTTTCCCTGCAGCTTAGCCCCAGATAATTCCTGATTAATACTTTTGTATTAATTTTCCTAATTTTTTCCTTCCCTTCATGGACTAACACATTAATATAAAATATTTGTAATTATTTAATAGGAATTAATCACATAAGAAATAATGGAAATACCCATAATGTGTTCTGAACCTTCCAAAGCACTCCTTAGCTAACCTTTTCCTAATAAAAGGTTGTATAATATATGTAATTTACTAGAAACACCAAGAATTTTCCTAGTGTATTCACCAAAAAGTTACAAAAGTTATAGTTTACCAGAAACAATGATTTCACACTGCGCTCACAATTCAAGTTGACATCTGTGGCTTGCAGAGGACAGGATGAAATGAAGGTGAGTATTGTTTAGGAGGGTCCTTTTCTGTAGGAACATCAGCAATCTGGCTCTCCTGTGTCCTTTCTTTAGGACAGTCTGTAGCCAGCCCATCAGGACCTGCTTCTGGCTCACTGGGTTGCAACCTTTTCAGAACTAAAAACTGGTCGAAGATCATCCATTTTTGTCTTTAACACTGTTCTGTAATATGACATGACATTATCATTAAGCAAGTGAATGCAGTGATTGGCCTTTTCTCTGTCTGGGTAGGTCTTCTTTACAAATGTTTGTAGCTCTGTCAGTCTTTTCAGGATGGTTGATACTCCCCCACTTCTTCAGAAAGCTCCTCAATCGCCATTCTCTGCTGCTCAGTTAGAAGTTGCTAAGGTTCCTCTGAGTGTTTGTTCTCCAGTTCCTCACCATCCCACTGTCCACATGCAAGCCTGTGGATTCTGCTGTAGTCACAGTGTTGTCAGTCGCAAGATCAGTTGAGGGCTCAGGCTCCTCCACAGCCTTCAGAGTCTCTCCTGTATAATTTTAGGTCACACTTCCTTCCAGGCAGATCTCAACGTCGTTAGAGAGACACTGGCCCAGGATTTCTCAATTAACCTCACTCAGGAAAGGATGCTGTAATGGTCCTTCCAGAGTCTTTAAGAGTTATATCTGTATCTGAGGCCATCTGGAAGCATTTCAGGAACAGTTCCTTGATGAGCACTCCTTAAGTCAGCTATAACCTGCTGGTGCATAGGCTCCAGCAGAGGAGTTGTATTAGGTGGGAGGAACTTGACTGAGCGCCATGAGAATTTTTCAGCCAATTCTTTTTCCAAATCTCATGGGTAAGCGGAAGCATTGTCCATGGTGAGGAGAGCCTTGAGTGGTAAACTTTTGTCTTCTAGATGTTTCTTAACAGTAGGACAGAAAACCTCCCTGCTCTAAACTCAAGAAAAAGTACTCTTGTTAACCAGGCTTTTGTGTTAGATCTCCACATGACTCTCAGCCTGTTCTTCATGACTGTTTCCTGAACATAGAGGGTCTCAGAGTGATAAACCAAGAGAAGCTTTATCTCTTGCATTAACATGTAGCCACAAGGTTAGCCTAGGTTTCATAGGCTTGTGGCCTGGCATTTTCTTCTCTTCCTAGGTGATGTGTGGTCTCCTAGGCATTTTCTTGTAGAAAAGACCAGTTTTATCACAGTTCAAAGCTTGATGAGAGCAAAATTCATTTCTCTGGGGCATCGTTTTGAAGTGGTAATGTAATATCAGCAGCCCTTTTATCAGCACTGACTGGTTTATCATGCCTAGTTATACTATGAACCTCTGTTCTCACTTTAAAATTGTGAAACCACCCCTTACTGAAATCAAATGTTTCACCACTATTACTCATTGATGAATTATCTTTTATGTGATCTACAGGTATAGCCCTAGCTTTTTCACAAAGTATAGACTCAGCTATAATTTATCTTTGGTTTATTCACACTAATAATGGCCTTCCTACTTCATCTAACACTGTTGATCATGACTTAGTAATTTGAGGAACACCTTTAGCAACACCAGCGTCTCTATACAACTCTTTCCTCTGTAAAAGTGTCAAGGTGGTGGAGTTTGACATGCTGTACATATTTGTGAGATCGCTTACATGCACACCAGTCATACTTCTACTTAGCTTCCTTCGTCTTTTTGATTGTGATGTCTTTCTTTTCCTTCCTTCCTTCCTTCCTTCCTTCCTTCCTTCCTTCCTTTGCTTTTCTAGCTTTTTTTGGGGACCTTTTTGATAGCAGTAGTTGTAGTGATTATATAAAGCACCGATGGAAGTCATGTCCATAAACAATGCACATCTGAGTTCAGACTGACGCTTGTGTACGCTCACATATGCTTACCTACACTTTGCTGGCATCATGGGTCTTTGTTTACAGCCGCACAAGCAACTGACATTTGAGTTGTAGGTCAAGACTGGTTGAAATTGAAACCTGAAATTTTGGTTGGGGGGTTGGAGATATAACTCAGTGGCATCAGTGAGCATGAAGCTGTGAGTTTGATTCCCAGTACCACAACACAAACAAACACAAACAAAAGAAAACCAAAAAATTCCGGTTGTAACACGAGTTGTTCATATGTGAGGGCGGTTGTAACTTGAGGGTCCACTGTACTCTGCCTCCTCCTCCTTGCCAGCTGCTAGGGGTCCTTCTTTTGCTGGTGCTAGTGGTTGAACCCAGGGACTTGCACATGCTTTGGAAGTATTGTACCATTAGCCTTTTTTATTTTTTATTCTGAGACAATGTCTTTAAGTTGCCCAGATTAGGCTTCCAACCCTTCTGCCTGTGTGCTCCTTCTGAGAAACACAGCTCAACCCAGCATGAGCTGTGGCCTGAAGTTCTAAGGAAAACCTTCCATTTTCTCACAGTAGATTTCCATATTTAATAAATATTTTAACACTTAATCAATCAACCATGTGTTCCTGAGTTTCCGACAGCTCTCAATAAACATTCTTTTAGAAATCTGTTATTCCAAAGTTAGTTGTTGGTATTATTTCTCTTAAGAAATAATTAGGTCAGAGGAGTCCGTATGTCTTCGTTTTCATGTCATATGTTCATAGTAGAACATGTTCAGAAAGAAAATAACTCCAAGTGTAGATCGTGTTTCTGCTGCTGGTCTTGGTACGTGTGCTTGTGTATGTGCATGTGCACACACGCTGTTTGTGGTACGTCTCATTAGGTCAGTTTTGGTCCTTACATTTCCCCTAACAGGCAGCAGCTCCCCAGTCTCCTCTCTGCCTTCTGGCCTTGTGCGGTAGGGGGTTTAGTTCTGTCTGAGCCATTCGTCATGCCTTTTTATAGCTCCTGTTCTCTGCAGTATGTTTTCCCTAGAACTAGAGATTCTTGATTTCTCTTTCTGTTGCCCTATCTTTGAATAATGAGAAAACTGAAGGGATTGACAAATATTTAATGGACTTTGATTCTTGTTCCTTTTCTTATAAAGTTCAAATTTGCCAGCTCTGCAGTTAAACTTTTTCTATTGGTTCTTTTATACAGTGGATCCCTGAATTATGACTGGCCTGACAACTTGGGTTATGACTGGATTTTAGTTTTAACTTACGAACAAATCTTGAGTCATGACTCAAATACTGGCTGCTTATGCTTCCAGATAGTCTCAGATACATATTTAGCCCCTAAAGAATTCTGGAAGGAACATGACAACACTTTCCTGTGTGGGGTTAGTTGAGGAATTCTGGGTCAACAGACACTGAGATCTGCCTGGAAGATAGTGTGGCCTAAAATTATACAAGAGAGAGCCTTCAAAGGCTGTAGCAGAGCCTGAGTCTTCAGTTGGCATCTTGAGTTATAGCCAGCTCTTGAATGAATTGAGTCAAAGTCCAATATATTTTAAGTTAAGGTTGTTTTGGTCAACACCAATGCAGTGTGTGTGTGTGTGTGTGTGTGTGTGTGTGTGTGTGTGTGAGAGAGAGAGAGAGAGAGAGAGAGAGAGAGAGAGACATATACACACAGACAGAGACAGAGAGAGAATCATTGCTTGTGATTTAGTTGTTGAGCTGACATCTCCTTAGTTTATTCCATAGATGCATATTGCAGGCCTGCTTTTGTCAGTGATGGGCTCATTGGGTCTGAGAAGGTCACAGTGCAAAATGCCTCGAAGGAAGTGGGGAGAAAGCCGAGCAGGTACTGTGTCTGAGGAGGAAGGAGGAGCTGTGTGATGAACTCAAGGCTGGATGGAGTGCTCTGTCAAGTATACATGGCAAATGACTGCTCCAGTGAGCACTGCTGGTGGGAGGGCCTATGGAAACCAGGCTGAGGTGGAATACTAAGAATCATGCCGATCTCTGGCAATGCTTTCAGTTTCGTCCTGTACTCTCAAATTATTTGATTATTTTACGAATTATGGAGTTTCACTGTGGTGTCTGAACTTGGTGCATCTCTTCTTCCCACAGCCTCGCAATACCATCCATTTGGGTTCTTGGAAAGACAATGTTCTTTTAGTGTTCTTAGATGTATTTCTGATTTATGTTTAACATAGACATGATGATAAATTACTCTTTTTGTGTGTTTGGTAGATATTTTTAGTGCTGACCCGCTATAAAGCTTATGAAGTATTTGTGGGTGTTCTACCATGCCTAAGAGATGAGAGGCCAGCAGGTGTGCTGGTATACACCTTTAATTCTATTACTTAGGAGGCTGAGCCAGAAGAATCTCTGGGAGTTCAAGGACAGCCCTGTCTATCTCAAGAAAAAAACCCCTATCTCAAGAGGGTGAGACTCTTTATCTCAAGAAAAAAAAAAGTCTTTGAGCATATCCTGTTTAACAGATATGGAAGGTTAGGCTAAATTGCATTAAGACAATTTAGTTAGCTCAGGGGAGGTGATTCAGCATTGACAGTCTACAAATTGAAGTTGAGAAACTGGTTTACACACTTATAAGACCGGATCAACAATCACCTTTCTTTTTTTTTTAGATTTTTAAAAATTTTATTTTGAAAGTGGTAAAACACAACAGAACAAGACAGAATAAAGCCAATTAAGATCGTACAGTGAAATTGGTACAGAACTTCACAGCAGGTTACTGGGATAACAGTAGTAGGTATCACAGTATATTTCATTATCTTTACAATAGTTATTCTTTCAATCACGTATATCAAAATAAAATGAAATACAGAGCATTATAGAACTTATCAAAACAGAATATTGAATAGAGCAGTACCATTAATCAGAATAGAGCAAAACAGTAATAAAAGTATTTGCCTTCAAAGAGATGGTAGAAGGAAGTCCCCCTTATTTGCTATGGTCAGCCTCCCAGGAGATGCTCAGATTTCTCGTTTGCTAATGAGGGGGAAAGGAGAAAGGGGGAAGGGCTGGGGATTTAGCTCAGCGGCATAAGCGCCTGCCTTGCAAGCAGGCAGTCGTGAGTTCGATCCCTGGTACCGATAAAATCGCAAAAGACACACAAAAAAAAAAAAAAAAAAAAAAAAAAAAGAGGAGAAAGGGGGTAGGGGAAGTGGGATGTTTGACTGTACCAGTAGGTTCACTGTTGCTTAGCAGGGAGGCCGGCTGGTTGCTTGGTTTCCCAGCATCCTAAGTTCCAACATGGTGCAGATCTCAGGAGACACTGGTGGTTCTCCCCCTGGAGGGGCCGCAGTCTGCCACACCATAGCCACTTACCAGGGAGGGAAGGTGCTTGCTTGGCTTCCCAGCATCATAAGCTCCAACATGGCACAGATCTCAGGAGACACTGGTGGTTCTCCCCCTGGAGGGGCCGCAGTCTGCCACACCATAGCCACTTACCAGGGAGGGGAGGTGCTTGCTTGGCTTCCCAGCATCCTAAGCTCCAACATGGCGCAGATCTCAGGAGACACTGCTGGTTCCACCCATTGTGATGCTTGAGGGTGTCCAAGGATCTTTTGCAGCCTGCAATAAGAAGTCACACAAACTAGAGGTTGACTCAGCTCAAGGCTCTCAGCACTCAACAATCACCTTTCAAAATGGTTTTGAGGAGATGTTTGTTTTCTCACAAGTGAGGGGAGAATGAACCCCAGGTTTCTGGAAGCTCAGGGTTCCATTCCTCTGCCTTTGCCTTGCAGAAAATGTTTCAAGTCCCATACCACAGACTGACCACCAACTTCACCAGGCACCATTGGGTCATTACAATTAACCTAGGAGCGCCAGACAGGAGGATAAGTAGAATGCATATGTTAATGGGGCTTGCATTCCGTGTAGCAACAACAGTGCTTCCAATAATGTGCAAAGTAACTTCTTCACATTAGTATCAGCAGCAGTTGTCAGCTCCTTTGAATCCCTGAGTGAGCACATACTTTGTGCTAAGCACTGGGACACAGGTGGCCTGGTTGTGGGTTGAGAGTAGAAAATGGTGTTGCTGAAAGGCCTGGACCTCAAAGACAGAGGGGTGAAGGGGCTAGGGTCTGGAAGTGACGAGGAAACCCAGAACAATTCTGATCATCATGATCAATTCTGATCATGCAGTTCTGTTCAAATACTTCCCCTCCGTGCCGATACTAGGGATGAATCCAGGACCTTTTTGTTGAGCTATATTGTCAGTATTTTTTATTATGAGGTTGAGCCTCTGCATTGCCAGGGCCAGGCTCAAATCTGTGATCTTCCTGCTTCAGCTTCCTAGAGTGCTGGGATCACAGCTGTGTGCCACTGTGCTTGGATTTTTCTGCTTGTAAGGCAGAATATTATTCTCAACATTTGTGGAGCAAGGTGCATTTTACAGATCTTCAATTTTTGCTCCATACTGAGAGGTTGGTACTCTTGTTGCCACTTAATATGCAGAAACTGAGGCACGGAGCACTTATAATAAATTGCCAGATATTGTTCAGTTTAGGAAGAGGTGATTTGAACATAGCAAATTGGCTGTGGTCTCTGCAGTTGTTAACTATCCTGTGCAGCTTTTCCTAAGTAAGCATTCACATGTTTAAAGCAGAAAGGAAACACTTTTGAACAAAAGTTTAGCACTACATTGTATTATTGCTGTATATAATCATAAGATGCATCAGTGAGCTTTCCATTCTTGGGAGGAGATTCCTGACACACACAACTTAAAGGAAGCTTTGTTTTGCTCATGGTTTCTGTCCATGGTTGGCTGGCTGGCTCGAAGGCAGACAGCCTGGCAGAAAAAAGCTGCTTGCCTCCTGGTAGAGGAAGCAGAGTAGAGGAGAAAAAGCCAGAGAGCAAATGGCCAGGGTTCAGATACAGCTTCCATGGTCATGCTCTCTGGACCCTCCTAGATGCACCCCCAAATATGCTAATCTAATCATCACTCAATCCAGTCTAGTTTACAATCAGTATATGGCACTGGGGTGGAAATCTGTGGCATGCATGTTACCTGTTTGTCTTTTAAGACAAAGGCTGCTAATGTATGAGTTGTTTTTTCTAAGCTAAAACTGTAGTGTTGGCACTTGGTGATAAATAAGTGGGTTTTGCATTGTAGTCTAAGCACTTGACTTGTAAAGGTTTATCATCTCTGGTATAATACATCTTTCCCAAGAGTAGGATCTTTGGGCAGATCTTCCAGATCAGAGGTGTGCTCGTGGAGTCCTGTGTGCAGGATGGGAGTGCAGGACTGGCATCGGGTAGCAGGGCACTCTGGGGAGCCAGGGTGGGGCAGAATGGATGGATGGCTCAGCGACAGTTTGCTGTCGATGCCAGCCTGAGGATAGCATCAGCAGCCGTGCCAGGAGTCCAGGGCAGGAGGCTCAGAGGGCCTGCCCACAGACAAAGCAGTGCTCCCAGGGGATGAGTTCATAAATTAAGTGAGAAGTGACCTCCCTGGTATTTTAAAGTATTCATTTGCCTCAGAGCAGCAAGTAAAAAATGATCATATAACCCAAAATGAATGACTGTGCTGGGCTTTTTCCTTTGAGAGAGAATTGAGATGTCTTATAGGAGTCCTTTCTTTAACTCCGCAGGTCAGATCTTTTGAGCCTTTGTCAAATAGCCCTAATTTGTCCCTAGAAGAGACAAGAACTAGAGTTTGGTTTCCTTGACTTCTGCGAAAGCCCATCAGCAGTGTAGAGACTTGGGTCACACAGAGCAGCAGCCCAGCTTTGTGCACATGCAGTTTTGTGAGGGCTGAGCATCTAAGTGCAGGGAGAAAGCACATGGCACTTTTGTTTGATTAGTATGTGTTTGTAGCACACAATGTTTACATTCCTTTTGGGGAATTGGTGGATGTGCATAATGTATCTTCTCTTTTTGTTCCTTTAAATAAAAATAATTATAAAAATTGAAATATTTGCTCCTATCTTTCACTTGATAAAATATTAAGGGTGTAGTTTTATGGTTTGAATAAAAGCTTTCCAGAAAAAAAAGGAAAGAAAGAAGAAGGAAAAAAAAAAAAAGAAAATGAAAGCAATTGGCTCTCATCTAGCTGGTGGCTCCTAATGAGGCCATGACTCTTCACGATTTTGTTTCTCCTCTTGCATAATCCCCTGGGAGTCGTGTTCCATCAGCCTTTAACATGAGCTTGTTTCTGTTAAGAGTTGAGTTCATGCCAGTGCAGAAAAGAATGGTGAGATTAGCAGTTTTATTCCTTTCCTATATGCAAACTTGAGATCATAATGCTAATTAGAAGTCTTAAAGATTATGGTCTTTTCTGCCTTGAATTAGGATTTATTTTAGAACTAAGGGGAGGTCCGTGTGTGCCTCTGAATACATCACCCGCACTGCTCACGTGTCTGATGTCTGGAAGAGCAGCAGTTATTCCTTTTGATTCCAGCTCTTCACAGTTGAGCTCATCAAACTACAAACTTTGCTTGTTATAAATTGAAATTATCATTCAGGTTATAGTGGCTACACGCTTTCTCTGCTAAGATGTATCTACATGCCTGCACATACATGCTTATGCAGTGTAGCGTCCATGGACAGAGTGATTTAGGGAGTTTTGCTATGTTTCCCAGTAGTAACATCTCTTAGTATTTTCTGCTTTCAAAGATGATTTAGAATCAGTGTAGTTTAAATAAGCATTTCACTTTCCTAGGGAATGTGTTTGGTACTAAGATCCTGTAGGTGACTAACTTGATCTCTTTGTGGCAAGGGCTAATAATTGTGGCAAGAGCTAGCTCCAATAAATAGAAAAGTAATTATGTTCTAGAGTCTCATTCATTACCTTTATCAAACAAAATGTATTTAGTTACTTCATAAATTTTTTCCTTGTAAAGGGCCAGTGATTTAGCTCAGTGGCTCAGGTACTTAATTGGTAAGCACAAGATTGTAAGTTTGATCTCTGATACTGCCTCCCCCCAAATTTCCCTTTGTAACATGTTTGAAAGAAAAATAGCTTTAGACTCAGATGTTGTTGAAGGTAGAATCCTAGAAATACTGTAACTAAGGTAATGCAATGTATATAAATGTATATATTTTTTCCCATTTGTTTTATCTGGTGCATGCCCTCCTATAATTTAAGGGCAAAGAATTACAGCTTGGAGATGCCAAACCAAATGTATGGCTGGGAAATGTGGGAAAACAAAGTTTTTGAGCCGAGTGTGATGGCACATGCATATAATCCTAGCACTTAGGAGGCTGAGGTAGGAGGATCATAAATTTGAAGTCAATCTGAAATGTTAACTATAGAGTAAAACCTGTTTTTAAAAAAAATAGGGAGAAGTTTTATGTCATCCTTTGTTCTAACAATTTCTTGCTATTTAACCTATTGAAAGAGTCCACTGTTTCAAGTCGAGGTTTTCTTTAGAGATGGTAGTTGATCTCACACATTCTCTTCACATGCATGTGTACACACACACATGTGCACACACATATGCATATATGTACATGCATTCATACATACATGCCTACATGCATTTTCATTCTTTCCTCTCATTATTCTGGTAATTAAGATGACTAGTGTGTTTTTTCTTCACCAATCTTTCAACTATTTTGGAAGCAAAAAGATGGATACTTTTGCAACAGTTCTTGGAATTCTGTTTAGTGATACTTCTGATTTTCCTTTTTGTACACATGTGGAGATGGCCCTTTAGGGAAAGTGGGCCTTAATGGACAGATATGCTACTATATGTGAGCACAAAGAAATCAGGCAAGCAAAAAATAAAACCAAAAACCAAAGAAACAAAAACAAAAACCAAGAACATCCACGTAAGAGGCTTGGTGGGTGTAAATACTGATTTGAAGAAGGTCTGGATGATACAGGACCTGCCTGGCAAGCACAGATTCTTAGTTCAATTTTCGGTACCAAAAACAAAACAAAACAAAAACAAAAACAATAACAATAAAACAAAACAACAGTGGTTACTATTGATGTGAAGAGCTTCCAAGTCTTAGTTTGATTCTTTGGACTTGGCCTATTTCTGATGTTGCCTCTAGGCAAACTGTGACCCAGCTGGCAGAGACAATTCCTATTTCCTAGTCTGCTTTTAAAAAATCTGATTTCGAGGTAAATTAAATGTTTTTCAATGGAGATGTAATAGCTTAACCTTTACTCATTTTTCCTCCTTTGCTTTTTTTACTTGTCTTTATTTTGCTTTCATTATTTGTATTCTCTACAACAAGCTTTTATATATTCTTTTCAATGTAAACAAGTTTTAAGTGATTTTTTAATAGCGTTCTGTAATTGTGACTATTTTGAGTTCGTATAAGGCAACAGTGTGATGAAGCCTGGAAAGTTTTCATCTCTGCTCTCTAAACCAAGTACCAAAGCAGTAGTGGGCTGTGCAGAACATGCTTCTCATTTTTCCCAGATGTTTCCCATACCTAGGAAGAATATAATTTTCCCAGGAATGATTTATCTGAAAGATTTTATCTGCTGATTTTATTGCATCTGAATGTTAGGTTCTTTACACTTGGATTTAATTACAGCCCAATCTGACTATGTATTGTATTGTTCTCAGGCTACTAAGTATCTTAAAGCTCTGGTTTGACTTTCAGGATTATGTGAGTAAGCATTTTCTTGTTCAGGCCTTAAATTGGAGACTTAGTAATGGGCAGTTAATGGCCAGGATGATGGAGGGACTGATATATCAGAAGATAGCTGAAGCATAAATAGGTAATGAGGCTGCCTGACTTCCTGAATGGAGATGGGAGAGTGGGAACTGATGCCAATGTCGGCATAGTTTCTTTTGCTGCCTCTGCCTCATTGGAGCAAGGGCTGCTGGAGAGAAGGGGCCTCAGCAGCTAGAGTCATAGGATCTTGGGCTTTCAGTGCCCTCAGAAGTGAAATTTGGCAAGGTGAATCAGGATACCACTCAAGAGCTGACTTTATGAGGGAAGGCCATTTTTTTGGGGGGGGGGATTAGGCAAAGATATTTATTTTATTTTATTTTTTAAATTTTTTTTAAGGAGAAAAAAAACAGAAAAAGGGTACAAGTTTTACAGAATTTCAGAAAAAATAAACAGTAGGAAATCACTAGTTAATAGATTACATATTGTCATCTTAGAAATAGTTGTTCAAGTTACAAAATTAAAGCATATAGAGTGGACATTCAAACAGTGAGACTGGAAACAGTTCTGTTCAGTGATCCAATAAAACTCGGTAATATGGTTACCTATCTTATACACTTAAATATACATGCAGTTATGTCCTTTAGAGCACTTTCTTTTCCTTTCTTTTGTAAAATGACAATTACACATTTTGGGTTTTATTACTCCCACTGTTCTTATTACTTTTTTTTGAAGAAAGTAAAACCAAATGTGACATAATAGGACAGAGTCAAAATACAAGGTGATCAACAATGGTTACCATAATGCCTCTTGCTATCTTAAAAAGAATTGCCTATATCATCAGTTATAATAAAATTGAACAAAACAGTAAAGAACAAGACCAATAAAACCAAAACATTGGAGACATTAGAGGACTTCAAAAGAAGATAATAGTCAACCAGAATGGGTATCATAATGAATCTTATTGTCTTCATAATTGTTGCCTGTACTTTGGAACTTGGTACTATCAAGCATAACAGAATAGAGGAAAATCAGTCAAAACAAGATGGTGAGAGCAATACAGAGTTTCAAATCAAGTTAATAGGAAATCAGTGTGGGTTACTATAATATATCCTGCTATTTTAAATTTATTTTTCCCTTAATTAAAAGGATAAAAATGAAAAATAATAAAAAGGAGATTGAGATAAAAGAGGGCATTACAACAAAACAGCATAGGTCAGAACATAACCATTTAAGAAAATAGTGTTTCACCACAAGATAATCCCGACATAAGAGTAGTTATCATAGTGTCTCTTTCCTTAAAATCTTTGAGTATAACTTTGTATACGGTAGCATCAAACATACCAAGATAATGTAAAACTGTTCAAGAGAATGACAGTATTACAGGGTATTTAGAATTAACTAACAGAAAATGAACAATGGTTTCTGTATAATCTCCTTGTCTATAAAAGTTTTTATTTATATTATCACATATAATAAAATCCAATAAGATACAACATGTTAAAACCGATGGAGACAGAAGAACAAAAGCTTGATGGGACTTCAAAACAAGAGGATATTAAATCAGTACTACCTATTATGATGTCTTGTTTTCTCCAAAATGGCTGTTTCTCCCATCCAACCTTCTCTGCCTCATTTCTGTTGAACTCTTTTTCTGTCATTAGTTGTCAGTTTGTTTTCTTCATTTTTCTTTCTGCTCCATTCATTGTGGCCTCTCTGCCACTGTTTCTGGAATCTTGGTATTTTTCATTTTTAGAATATCCTGCAGTATTCTCTGTAGAGTTGAATTGGTGGTTGCAATTTCCCCTAGTTCCTCTTTATCCTGGAAGCACCTTGTTTTTCCATCAATCTCTAGGGATAGTTGTGTAGGATATATCAATCTTGGTTGGAGGTTATTATCTTTCAAAGCTTGAATTATTTCCCCCCACACTCTTCATGATTTGATGGTTTGTGCCAAGAAGTCTGTTGTAATTCTGATGGGTGTTCCCTTGTGAGTGATCTGTTTCTTGTCTCTGATGGCTTTTAATATTCTGTTCTTATACTGGATTTCTGGAATTTTTGATTATTATATGCCTGGGTGTAGCTCTATTTGGGTTGTAGATGGCTGGGGTCCTGTATGCCTCATACATCTGAGTATCTTTACCTTTTGCTAAATTAGGGAAATTCTCCTGGATTATTTCTGTGAATAGCTTTTGTAGTTCATTTGTTTGTGTCCCTCCTTCTTCTTTTATGTTCTTAATTCTTAAGTTACAGATCCTCTTATCATCTTCTAGCCTTTGTATTATTGCTGTTTGTTTTCTTGTTATTGTTAAGGAGTTTTTCATTTCATGCCCCCACCTTACAAATCTGTTCTTCAGTTCTGATAATCTATCCTTAGTTTCTTTCAAGCTGTTATGCCAGCTTTTGATAGTTTTTAGTTTCCTGGTAATCTCTTTGAACCTGCCTCATGTATTCTATGTTTTCTCTATTTTCTCCATCAAAGAATTCTGCCCTTTTTTTTGTTCTTCCATTTCACCATCTGTTTTTTGTTGGGCGGTGCTTAGCATTTCTCTAACTATTCTACTTATTACTTACTTTATTTCATTAAATACTTCAATTTTGAACTTGTCTGTGAGGCTCCGGAGATATCGCTTTATGTCTACTGGTGCCGTGTCTGATATTGCATGTTTTCTGTCTTCATTCTCTTTTGCATTTACCTTTCCTAGATCAGTGTTCTCAGGATTGGGGACTGAGGACCCTTTCTTGTTGTTCCCTCTTCCCATACTTTTTGTTCCTTCCATACAAGGGTATGTAGGAGGCCCAGCTTTTTTTTCTCTTTGTCTATTACAGTTTGTTTGAATTCGCCGGCTAGGTGTTCCTGCCCACTGCAGTGCACTAGGCCGACACAGACCTGGGCAGCCTCTGCTGGGCCCGCCTCTCCAGGTCAACCTAATGAAGGCTCCACTGCTACGGTGCACTGCCAGGCGCAGGGACCTGGTTTGGGCTAGCCTACTGGATCTTAGTCCGCAGCATCACTAGGCCAAGCACTCCCCACCAATCCTGCTTGAGAGGGGAATATGCGACTAAAGTCACTGCAGGGCCCTGTTCCGGCTAGTCTGCCTGGTCCCAGAATGTCCTCTGTTGAAGCCTCCTATTCTATGAAAGGGTCCCCATTTCTCTCACTCACTGCAGGTCGATGCAGGGCTCCCTGCCAGTCCTGCTCTCAACTCTGTTTGGTTTGCTGTTCTGATCTCAGAGCTTTTGCTTGTTTCTCTCCCTGCCTGCCAATTGGGACGCAGTAGCTACAGCAGGAAATTCTAATCGCGGCTTCCAGAGGCATGGGATCCAGCTTCTGTGCTGAGATTTTATCTGTTCCTGTTATAGCATCAGGATTGCATTTCCAGTTGGTTTCTCTCAGCTTAGTTCATTCCTGGGTCGGCAGGGTACATCTTCCCTCGCTTAGGACTCCTCACACCACACCATTCTTGGATTCTAAGCTGGTAATCTCAGAGAGCATTTGTGGCTGCTGTTATTTGTCCACCATGTTCTCCTGGAAGTCGCCAAATTTTTGTAGTATGTGTGGTTTTACCTAGTGGTTCCTTGGGTCCTTACATCTGTGTGATGTGACCTAGATTAGGTTCACATCAAAGGTAAAAATTTTCATGTTAAATAAAGACAGTAACAAGAATTGAAATTTGATTTGGAAAGCAAGTTCTACTAGATGGGAATTCTGTGGGAACTGACCACTTATTAGATTCACGTGGGCAACTTTTAAAAGAATAATACATTGAGAATTCCAATATATGGCTCTTCTTCCCATTTAAAGAAGTACCTTGAGAATCTGTCTGTGGGAGATAGGAACAGTATGCTAAAGTGCTTGTGGAGGCATTTCTGGAAACCTACTGTCTTCATTTATCTGAGAAAGTCACCAAACCAATGTTGAATTCCTTTTTGCTTCTTTTTGGCTTTCTCTACCCCACCAAAAAAAAAATCTTTAAAACTTTCACTTTTGACCATGTGTGATGTGCATGCCTTTAATCTCAATACTTCAGAAGGCTGAGGTAGGAGGAGCACAAGTTCAAAGCTGGTGTGGGCACCTTACTTAGACATTTCTTAATTTTAAAAGCGTAAAAAGATCAATGGCTCAGTAGAAATGTCTTAGTTTTATTTTTCAGTAGAAAAAACAAACACAGACTTTGCTTTGAGGAGAAAATTGCAGGGCACCAGGTTACAGAGTGGTGGCAGTATAGGGAATCTGTTCCTCTCAGTCAGGTTCAGAGAGCTCAGCCATCCATGTACTCAACCCCTACAGCCAAGAGAGGGGAAAGCCTGGTTCCTGCTCCCGCTGGCAGTGGATCTTGGCATCATCCATATGGCACTGAGTTTAGGCACATGCAGAACACAAGAGTTCTGAGGTTAAAAAGGTGTCTGCCCAGATTTTGGTGAGTCTGGGAGCTCAGGCAGTGCACCCCCAAGAGGGCAGTGTGTGAAGCTGTGAGTGTGAAGCCGAAGGTGCAGTGGAGACCCCAGAAGTTTGGAAAAGCTAGAAAAGTGAATCATCAAAGAAAAGCTGCAAGGATAAGTAGAGCAGGCCTAAGAGAGAAGCTGTGGGAGCTACAACCACCACAAGTGCTGTGCGGGTAGAATCACTCATCAAGCCTTTTGAGCTCTAAACCAGATTGCTTCAGATGCTGAGCATGGAACTCTAAGACTGGTATGTTTGCTCTGTTGGATTTTGGACTTCCTTCATTCCCATTCCTTTGTTTCCCATTTGTATCCTTTGGAATGTTAATGTTTATCTTGTGCCATTGAATGTTGAAAATGTTTAACTTTGTTTTCATTTGTACAGGGGCTAACAGCCTAGAGTCTGCCTTAAATCTTGGAGGAGACTTAGGACTTGAACTTTTCAGCAATACTGAAACTGTTAGGACTTTGGCAATCTTGCAGATGAACTAAATGTCTTTTGCATAAAGGATGTGTAGGAGACTTTGAAATGTTATGCTTTGGGCTTGGATGTCCCCCCAAAGCATTGTGTAGTCATGAAGGCAGCTGAATCTAGTGTCTGTGATTGGTTCATTGTCTAGTGCTGGTATTGGCAGTGTGAGCACTGAACCTGCCCAGGGGCGGGTAGCTAATGTACAGTTATAAGGGAGGAAAGAGGTTTGCTTTTCCCTTTTTGCTCTTGTAGCTTATGGCTGCCATAAATGTTTGCCTCTTAACCATGCCATCCTGCCTTGGAGTTAGCAGAGTATGGACTGAAACCTCCACAAACTGTGAGCTAAATAAACTTTTCCTTCTTTCATTTTGGGGATCAAGTATTTTGTTTCAACAATGAGAGAAAAGTAACCAAGACACGGAGCATGGAGTTAGAGAAACCTCATGTTGTAGTCTCCACTGTACATTAGACAGGTCTCAATCTGGGGATTGTGTCAGGTTCTTTTGGTCTTACAATCCTGTGATTCATTTTTGAAATTAGAAATTAAAATCAATCGTATATAATTAAATTGATTTACTAAGATTTCTTGGCATCTAGATTATTATTGTATATTTTTGCATTTTCCCCTGCATCTTTTGTTTCACAGCTTACATAAATATCAGCTATATTTTATTATACTTGATATTTTTTTCTTTTAAAAATGGCTCCCCGTGTATGTTTTAAACTATCTTCTCAATTTCTAATGTTATTATCAAATTGGGCTTAGGATATGTGCTGTGTGTCAGATGTGGTAACATATATTGTTTCTTAAAGTTTTTTTTTTTTTTTTTTGGTACCGGGGGTCGAACTCATACCCTCATACTTGCCAGGCAGGCACTTACACCACTGAGCTAAATCCTCAGCCCATGGTAACATATATTGACTTTTTTGATGAAAACAGAGTTCTAAAGATTATTCTTCATGTTCTGATTTTACTTTCATATCCTCTGGAAATGCCATTTAGAGCAATTTCATGGTGCTAAAGATGTTCCTATTCAAATAATTACTCAGTAGGACTCAGTAAAATCTGCACACAGCAATCCTCGGGGTAAAAGCCAGGCATGGAGGTCTGATGGAGTTGGTGGGGGAGATGTATGTGCTACCATAGTGAAGTGACCTTTGGAATGACTTGCATATGCTTGCCTCGGTTTTTCTGTTTGTAAAACAGGTTGTTGTACATGAGCTCTCGTGATTCTGTTGGTATTTTCTGTGGTACTGAAATGTTCATTTAACACAGTGATGGTGAACTTTTTAGAGTCAAGTGCCCAAACTACAACCTACCACCCATTTACTTATTTCCAACAGTGCAGTTAAACTTGAATACTGAGGTTTTTGCTTATAAAACACAATTCAACATTACCATCTTTTGTCTTCAAAAGAAAAACAAGTAATAGTGTGTGCCATAGATTTGCCACCACTGGTTTAATAGTTTTTAAAATCACAAATTATTATCCAAAAATTTGAAGAAATAAATTTCTACAACATTATATTTCAAAATACCCTTGAGAAATGTTACTACTTTTTCCCCGCCCTGTGGCTTTTAAACCCAGGGTCTGGTGCATCCTAAGCATTTGCTGTCCCTCCGAGCTACACTTCCAGATCTTCCATTAGTACTTTTTAATCTGCAGCTCGAAGTGAATAAATATAATTTTTCCTTGGTAATGTATGTTTCTTCCCCTCTGGAAAAAGCTCTTCGTATTATAGTAGTTCTGTCATCTCAAACATTTCCTTTCCCTTTCAACTAAAATTGAAAGCTTTAAGATTGACTTTCTGGAACCAACCTGGCTCACTTTAAGGTGTTGAATAAAAAGTTGGATTATGAATTTGGCAGGAATCCATGTAGTTCTACTTAATTTGTTATTTCTCCAAGACAGCCTCCCATGCTTCTTCTCTTTGACTTTCTTATAAACTGGACTCAATGGAGAAGGCCCCTGAATGTTAAGGCAAGTATACAGAATGCAAGGAAACCACACTCGTGTTGCTCTGTCTGATGTGATAGTGCATGAACACTGTTTCCCCAGTGTCTGAGTGTAGCTGGGTTGAGGTGATCGGACTTCATCGGTGATAAGGTGGAAAGTGAAAAGTGTTTAGATGATAAAGACACCAATGTCGTCCTTGCAGGGCCAAATTAGTGCTCAGAGAGTGGGTGGTTGCAAACGGGTGCCCCTTAGCCACTTGACTCCAATGCACATGGCTGGTTCCTTTCCTGCTTGTTTGGGATGTTATTATGCAGCCAGGGGTCTCTTGCCGGGATGCTGGAACCAGACTGGTTGGTGTTTGCAGCTACCAGCATTGTGGATCACGTAACATCTTTTTTCTCTCTCTCTCTCTTTTTTTTTTATCGGTACCGAGGATCAAATTCACGACCGCCTGCTTGCAAGGCAGGTGCTTATGCCGCTGAGCTAAATCCCCAGCCCCACATAACATCTTTTTAAAGTACGTTGAGCAGTGTCTAGTGTTTGCTACAAGAAGGCAAAGGGTAGTGACCTGGCCGGGAAGTCTTGTGTGTGAGAGCCTATTCTTGTGATTTCATCAGTTGTGTTGAACACGGTTCCCTGCTTTAAACCAAGCTGTGGAGCAAGGAGACATAGGATACTGGCAAAATGAGCTGTTTGTTGAAGCTGCTTTTCTAAATGTTCAGCTATAGTGCTAGTAACCCTGTGTTAGTGTCCTGTTGCTGCTATAATGCATTATTAGAAGCTCAGTGGCTTAAAACCACACAAATGTGTTTCCCAGTTCCAGAGGTCAGAAACATGAGGTGAGTCTTTTAAAGCTAAGATGAAAGTGTTGGCTATATCGTTCTCCTTCTGGAGGCCAAGGGAGACCTTCCTTTGCCCCCTGAGTTTCTAGAGGTTACAGGAAAGTGTTGGCCTCATCCACTTTGCTTCCTGTCACCCTGGCTACTGCTGTCACAGCCCTTTCTTTCAGTGTGACCCTTTCCTTCCTCTTTGAAGGATCCACAGTATTCGATTGGAATCCCTATATCATCCAGGGTAGCCATTCCAAGTCCTTACTTAAGTCACATCTGCAGGGTCCCTTTTGCCATGCAAGATGACTGGGCATGGATTCCGTGCATCTTGGAGGTCGTTATCTGCCCACTGCCCCTTCTCACTCCTGATGCTGTTCCCGGGAGTGACCTCTTCAGAGGAGCCTGCCAGGGCCCCCTCTCTCAGCCACGTGTGATGGCACTGCTGATTTTATGACATCTGCGAACAGTGTATTTCCTTTCTAACTTAGCATTTTAGTTGACTTTTCACTTTCTGCCTTCCTTCACTTGAATATTAGATCATCTGGA
This sequence comes from Cavia porcellus, assembly GCF_034190915.1. Taxonomy (NCBI): domain Eukaryota; kingdom Metazoa; phylum Chordata; class Mammalia; order Rodentia; family Caviidae; genus Cavia; species Cavia porcellus. The sequence continues at coordinate 69,344,430 of NW_026947485.1, read as the reverse complement.
GCAGGAGGGGTCAGTCTTCACCACCGTGTCCAAAGAGCTGCATAGTCTCCAGTGCCTGGGGGACTCTCAGAAGTTTGTTGAAAAACCAATCTGTGTACAGTCTCAAAGAAGCCTGTCTTACGTTAAAAGTATAGTAACATATTCCTGTTCTAGCACTCTCAGTAATGCAAACATGTTTTAACAAGGAGCAGTTAAGCAAGCTGCCTGTTGATTTTCTTTTGAATATAAGTAGATGAATCGCACTTTGGGATATGGATGAGGCCAGTAAGATAAAATACCAAATACCAAAAGGAATTATAGGAGTAAAGAAAATATAAAAAAAGTTAGACAGTTTATCTGCAGCAAAATGGGTAGAACTGAGGATATTAAGTGAAATAATCCAGATGTACTGGTTATGCTATCACATGTGGAAGCTAAAAAAGTTGATCTTAAAGGGAAGGAGAGTAGAACAGTAATGACTAGCAGCTGTGGAGAGGAGGGCGCGGTAGGTTGGAGAGTGGCCACCTAACACAGTTAGGGAACAGGAATACTTTCTAGTGTTCACAGGGCACAGTAGGTGTTGTCTTTTATGAATAACCGAGAGGAGTGACCCAAAATGTAGATGTAAGAAATGGGAAGATCTTTGACATATGGAAAGGAAGCTAAGAGACAGAGGAGGGAGACAAGAGAGGGAAATGAGATGGAGGAGAGCTGGGGTGTTGGGAAGGGCTGTGTACATGCACCAAGTCCCTAAAGGAGTGTAATCATCACGCACTACAGACATGAATAAAAAAATACATATGTATATGAAGAGGTCCAAGAGATGCAGGGCAGGGAAGGAGAGCAGAGGAGGGGACTAAAAAAGGAATTAAGAAATGTCATGTATGTGTACCAATTCACCATGATGAATGTGATTATCATGTACTATAGATCTGTACCAGTAAACAAATTTTAAAAAAGAAATTATAAAGAAAATGGAAATGCTAGCTACGCTGGTTTGATTATTGCCTATCTTATGTTTTAACATACCATACAATGTGTACAATCACAGATTAATTAGAAAGAGAGCCAGGCATGATGTGACACACCTGGAATCCTTGCTGCTTAGGAGGCTGAGGTGGGAAGATCACAAATTTAGGCTACCCTGGGCAACTTAGCGAGATTTTGTTTCAAAGTAAAAATAAAAAGGATAAGGGATGTATCTCAGTGATAGAGCACTTGTCTAGCATGTGCATGACCCTGGTTCAATCCTTAGTACCACCAAAAAACCCCAAAAGAATAGAGTCACTGCAAATAGTGAGTAACCATTCCCCGTGGTGTTATTGCCTAGATCTAAACCATAGTACGGTTGCCAAGAGGAAGAACATGTTTCTCCTCTGTTCACCACAGAGTAACAATGCTAGTGTTTCTAATTGGAAGGAGATGGGGTAAGGTCTGAAATAGTTACACAGGTGCCTATTTGGAGAGTGGAGGCAGGGAGGATCGTTTTAAAGGAGTCGTCAATTCCGGTAAGCAGAGCTTACTTCAGGCTGTTTCCCAAACAGAATCCTTAGCACTTCAGGAAACCCTAAGAGCTTTTAGGTGGGGAACATTATCATTGACAGGGCATTCAGGGCAGCCGTGGTGGGATGATTGCATTTCATTACCAAGTGCTTATATCCAGGTAACTGATAAAAGAACCCTCTTTTGAGTCCTCCGTTAAGATCTGCTAATTTGATACTGATGCTGGTCTTCGCCTTGAGGAGGAAGCGAAGAGGCTGGAAGAAGGTGGGAAGGTGTCATGAGAGCAGAGAGTCATGGACTGCATTGTGTTCCCTCGTAGTTCATGGGTGGAAGCTGTAACCCTGAACGTGTTTGTGTTTGTAGAGAAGCCCTTTGTAGACTTGACCAAGGTTAAGTGAGCTGTAAGTGTGGGATACCTGACCCAAAGCTGTGATGTCTGCATGAGAAGTGACAGCAGCAGTGCACACTCACAGAAGAGCACCTCCTCAAGACAAGGGGAGAAGACGGCCCTTGTAGGCCACAGGGAAAGCCCTGAGAAACCAAGTCTGCCAACACTTCCGGCCTCTGAAACTGTCAGGAAACCTTTTTCTGTGGGCTTAGTCCCCTGGCCTGTGATGTTTTGTTACAGTACCTGCAGCAGATGTCAGAAGGAGGAGCTTGATTTAAGTCTTATGGTAGGGCCACTCATAATATACAGCTTTGCTGAAGGGTCTGCTTTAGGAAAGTTCTCTGCAGAAAGAGTGACTCAAAGCTACAGAAAGAGTTGGAATACACATAGTGTAGAACTAAAGAGTAGGTAAGAGAAATCAGTGTGGCTAGGTTGTACTTGGGAGCTGTGTGAAGTGACTGGCATGGGTGGGAGAGGCAATGTGGAGGATCTTGAAACCTGGGTGAGAGTTTTGTATGTGAAGAGTGGAGCATCTGGGGCTTGCGCTTGGGGTTCTGGTTAGGAGATAGATGGCAGTGTAGCACCCCTTCCCTTCTGTCCCCTCTCCTCCCCTCCTCTCCTGGCAGTGTAGTGGTAGAGCACTTGCTGGGCATGCATGAGTCCTGGGCTCAATCACCAATACCACCAAGAAAAGAATCAGCAGTGGGGAGGAAATGATCTGTGACAGAGGTTAGGAATGAGGAGTAAAAGTGTGACTCCCAAAAACTATCTTAAAAAGATAGAAGTTCGGTGGTTAGTTGGGAAGAATGAAGAGTTAACATAGAGTGACTAATGAAGCTGAGAGGTATCCAGATAGTTCAACTTTGGAGTTCTATGGGGAGTGCATTATGTGTTAGATTAGCCAATGGTCAACTTGTAATGCCCAGCTGAACAGAATCAGTGTAGTGTGGGATGTGGAAGGCCCATCAGAGGTTTGTTGCCAACAGCATAAAATGAGAACTGGAGGGCAAGATGATGCTGTTGATTCTCCTGGAGAAAACTGTCATGCTGGCTTTCCTGGTGTGAACTTGGCTGTTCTCATGTCAGAGGAGCTTGGGTCCTCACTGTCAGTGGGGACGGCTGCGGTTCTTTTTGGCAGAGCTCTGGTCCTTGAGCATTGCTTCCTGGCTCCAGTGCAGATCCCTCAGCCTGCTGGCACAGATCCTTCATGCTGCTGGCACAGACTCGATAGCTTCCACCACTGACTTTTGGGCCTTCCCAGTGTAGATCCTGGGTTCAAACTTGCGTGAGACATTGTCATGGGCTCAGCTGGACTCGTGCAGAACATTGCTGTGGGATCCAAGCCCTCAGCTGGATTCTTTGGGTCTCTAGTATGTGGACAGATCTCTTGTACTCTTCTGCATTTGACATTTTGGGTGATTATGATAAAATAACCCTATAAACTATGTGTTCTGTATTGTCTTTTCCCTAGCAAACCATAATTACAACAATGTATTAGTAAGTGAGGTATAACATTCTCCCACCCCAACTTCTTTCAAAGATTTTTAATCAAAAGAATCATCTGTTCCTTCCAGAAAGCTTAATTAAGCTTTTTCCCTTTCACCTAGTCGCATAGTTCCCTGCGTGTAAAATCCCAGGGATGGTTGGGATGCCCCAGGGAACACAGGGTCTCAGGGGTCCTGTATGTGAGGTGCTAGTTCTCAGGAAGCAACATCGTCAGCCTCATGTACTGAATGTAGTTGCTCAGATGGTTTTTAATCACTAAAATAATGTCCCCCCCAATGCAGGAATCATATATGTTTACTTTAGAAAATGGGATATTGTAGAAATACACAAAAATTCCAGTAGTTCATAGTCTTGTTTAGATAATGTTCCTGTTAGTATTTGCGTAAAATAGAAAAGTTTAACATTCTTTTTCCACAATTAATGTAATCATTCAGTGTGCCCAGTACTAACAGAATTGGTAAACCTATATTTTTTAGAGTTACCTGGATTCTCTCTGGAAGTTCATAGAATATTGTGGGAATCAGTGATTATTTTTATCCAGGAAAATTTTGATTGGTGATATTTACAGCAGACATGCAGAGGTTTGAATTTTATTTCTAGAGAGATGTGAAAACTTGCAATTAGGTTTGGTAAATAGAACTAGAATGTTATTTTTAAAATCGGTATTTGAGATAAGCTGAAAGAGTTTTTAGAGGTTTAGAAATCTTCCTTGTAAATAGATCATATTCACTGTATTATTTCACTTTTGAATGGAGCATATTTTCCACTTTTTTCTTTTCAAATGTGCAAAGCTTAATATAAATGGAGGTAGTCATTTAATAAGAATAGGGCTAATGCAAGGAAGTTCTTAGAAGTGAATGTTTTACCTCTGTGCTATAGAAGAGCCGGCCCAGTCAGAGCTCCTGGATTGGACAGTGGGGTGCTTTTGTGAAGATGCAAAAACCGCCTTCTTATGCTTTCATTTCTTCTACGTGTCGGGTTGGTTTTCTGATTTGGGGGTACCATAAACCTCTTAAAGTTATCCTTAAAATACCATTATCTGATTGCTCCCACCGAGCACTAAGTGCCTTTCCTCTTTCTGATCTTGCAGTCGACTCATGTGAACCGGGCGAGCTTCCAGGTCGAGGCCTTTGGGACACCCTTCATCCTCGACGTCGTGCTGAACCAGTGAGTGCTGGCCAAGCGGCCCTTGCTTTGTCAGACCCATGTTGAATCCAATTTCTTATCTTTTTGTCAAGTTTTTGTTTTTGCTTTATCTTCCTATCCTAGCTGTTACATTGCAACTATTACTTTTTTTCAAATTATAAAACCTGACAAATAGCAAGAAATAGATTGCATCAGACATAGCAGAGCTGTCAAATGTTTAAGAACATACCATAGAGGGCAGGAGTTACACCAGTATTTATAAAAGAACACGTGTGACCTGAGCTTTCTATGAGTGACAGATTATGAATAATACTCCAGGTACTGAAATATCTTTATTAATAACAGCAGAACAGCAGCACACTTTTGAAGTGATGATCCATAGGGCTGTCTGCATGGTGTGTGTGCTGAATAACTGCTGGTTATCAAAAGCCCTTTCCACAGTGCCAGTTACCTGGGATCCCTGCACTGAGTCCCCAGTCTCCTGCCATGGCAGGAACCATGAGCAAGAGACAAAACAGAGGCACAGGCAGAGATCTGGGATGACTGGTAGTTCTCGGCAGGGAAAAGAGACCATAGACAGTGAGAACCTCTGTATTTATTTATTACATCTGAGTCAAGGACAGCGGGTGTTTCCGGAAACAGTAATGGTGACCATAGTGGGCTAGGAAAAAGAACAGAGCATTCTTAGAAGGATAAGGATGAGACCCAGGCTATGACCAGTACCTCATCGCCTTCAGCAGATCTTATCTTGCCTGTGAGATTCACAGCAGTCATTAGCCCTAGGGCTTCTACCTGTGACCAGAAAAGAGCAGGGAGTTTCTGCATCTGGCCCACAGTACAAAACAAGTGTAGGCTTTGGCCATCCCCTGGACTCAGTTTATAATTTGTAGTTCCCAACAGCTGATATCCGTTAGATGAAATGTGTTGACGTGGGGGCAGATTTTTGTGAGACTTTGGGTACAAGGATTAGTCTATGATATAATTTTGGAAATGCCATTTTACCTATCTAAAAATTTAAGCTTGGAAGAGGCTTTTTGATAAACCAGTGGATTTAATTTCTTGCTTTTGGGTCAGGACAGTGTGTAGTAAATCAGTTCCTTTCTTTAGAAAGAGTTTCTACTCAGCTTCCATCGTGGGTAAGTGAAGAGAAAGAGTGATATGTGCAGCCCATTTTTTTGGGCTGGGAAGGACTGCTCCAGAGCTTTGCTGGAAGCAAGACATTTTAAGGACATAGGTCAGACAGGAGAACTCAGGGTGAAAAGTCAAGTCAACCCTGAGTTGTCCGGACTGTGGAGCCAGCCAGACGGGAGACTGTCACTGAATTTTAAAAAGGATATAAAGCCAGGCATGGTAGAACATGCCTGTAATCCCAGCACTGTGGGAAGCTGAGGCAGGAGGATTGTAAATCTGAGCCAAACTTGGGCAGTTTAGCAATTTAGTAAGATCCTGTCTCAAAATAAAATATAAAAGGGGCTGGTAATGTAGCTTAGTGTGAAGGCCCCAGATTCAGTGTCTAGTACTGCAAAACTGTAAAGGAATGAAAGAGGCATTATTTATGATAATCTGAATAGATAGCCACTAGTCACTTTTGCTCACTTAAATTTGAATTAATTAAATGAATTAAATGAAATAAAATAGCTAGATAGAGATGATACATGCCTGTAGTTCCAGTTACTCTGAAGGCTAAGGCAGGAGGGTGGCTTGAGCCTCGGAGTTCTGTGGGAAATAGGGTGAGACCTTGTTTCACAAGCAATTCAGTTTATGTCCTAAGTTGCATTTGCCATGTTTCAAAAGCCCAATAGCCGTGAGCGGCCAGTGGCTGCCTTTCTGGGAAAGAATTGAGAAGTCAGGATCCTAGATTTCTGCTTCAGTGACTCCCATCAGTCCCTTTAATCATTGTTTCTTACATTCTTGTTCTGACATTTGACACTGGCTTAGGTACTAAAGGAGAGATAGCTCTCCATGTCCGTTCTGCCCTGACTGCCTTATTTCCTTGGGAGTAACCTCAGGTTCAGAACTTTCTGTTCCTGGAGGATGCGTATCAGAGCCTGAAGCTTAGCATACTGAGGGGGAGGTGGGGTTTTTGTTTTCAAGAGACTGGCGGGAACCTCTGTTGGACAGTTTTCTTCTTATTACAATGTAAATTTGAAATTATTAGAAGCACGGAGGACAAAATAGTAGCATAGATGGAGCTTGCCTGGGCTAAGAAGTGTGCAGTGTGCTTTTTCAGTTTTTGGCCTGGGGTCTGTATGAAACATAGGTGGCAAGCAGCTGATTTTCTTTGTTTTGCTTTTTTTTTTTTGTTTTGTTTTGTTTTTTGAGACAGAGTCTTGCTATGTCATTGAGACTGGTCTCGAACTCCTGGCCTCCCAGGTGCTGGGATTCTAGATGTGAGCCACCATGCCCAGTGGCTAATTTTCTGTGTGCTATGAACACCAGTGGTGTGATACAGATACATCTGTTTTACTTTTATATAGAACAAACATTTGTATTTCACAGTTTCGGTTTGTATGTTGTTTGTAGTTCTACTGATAGAGGAGCAGGAAGGTGAAAAATTGAGTATGTGTTCAAATGTCTTTTTTTTCTTATGAAGCACATCTGGGACTGTGGAAAAATACTTTTTTTTTTAACTGGAGGAAAATTAAATACGTCAGTATGTAGTTGGATTTCAGTGGCAGAATAGATCCAATAATATATATTTTTAGAATGGAGTGGAAAGAGAAGTATTGTTACATAATTTTCATTTAGAATATTCAATAAACAAGATCATTGATAACCAGATTATGCAAGAGTTCAATCTCTGGGTTATAACTTCCATAGGAGGAAATGCTGAAAGTAAAAGCATATCTGGTTTCTATTTATCAAAATTATGAAGAAAATTATAGGAAGCAATTTTTCTTCATGGGGCCTTAGCTGCACAATTTCTTGTCCTTAGGACAGATACGTTAATAAGACCAAATATGTGGCCTGGCCCAGCCAAATTAGTCCTGAGGCTGTGTTGAACTTTCCTACAGTTTCAGAAATGGGTATTGTGTTTTATTGTAAAACAGTCTCATAAAGAAAAAGGCTTGCTGAAGACATTGAACTATATTATCTAAGCAATTCAAGCCAAGGCCCTTCCTGTAAATTTTACTACTGTTCTTTAAGAAGTGAATAATTAAACTTTGCGGAACAGTCCAAGAGTATTAAAAAAATTTCCAGTCAACTGTAATTCTTGATCCTGCAACCACCTCCCACCCAAACAACAGACACAAACATTTCATGTGCACTGTTGCTAGTTGTTTTAGGATGTGAAATATATAAAATAATTAGAGTCCATCTTTTATATATATGTAGCCTGTTTATTTGGAATGAGATTTGGAATTTGTGAGAGATTTACAGCTGTCAGATCTTGGACCATCCAAATCTCCAGAGTATCACCCTCTTCTTATTTTAGTAATAGCAAAGTGGTCTCCTGTCACTCTCTCACTCTCATTGCAGTCCCTTTTTTCCCTAGTTCACTGTGGCAGGAGGTGGGGAGATACGTAATGAGGCGCTCACACGGGATGGGAGTGGATGGGACTGACTGCAGGATGAGAGGTTTTGTGGAGATGCAGGTGTGTGGGGAGAGGAAGAGTAACTGAAGAGTGTCCAAATTGTCCATTCAGATGGACAAGTTCACCCTTGTTTTTACTTTGGGGACTCATTTGCTATTAGTCACCTCTACATATTTTTCACTGGGGGCCTGAATTTGTAGAGCAGTGGGAATCACAGTGGGTAACAGGATGTAAATTCTGTTGGAATTAAAAATTTAGCTCAGGAAGCATCTTGTTTATATAACCATGCTCTATTTACAGATAGTTTATGAAGATGGTAAAAATAAGTGGTGAGGATAAGATTATAATTAGATGATGATGTGTGATACCAATAGATCTCTCACTGTTACTAACAAATCAGTAAGTAAATAATTTGATGTTCTACTAAATTCATTATGGTCTTTAAACATATAGTCATTAAACATACATGCATATGTATGTTTAATACAAAATTATTGTTACTTTTTTTCAGGCAGGGTCTTGCTGTATGATTCAGGCTTGACCTTGTGGTGATTCTCCTAAGAGCTGGGATAGATGGCATGTGCCCCCATACCTGTCCAAGGTTATTGTGAAGAAGATAAATCTGTGTTTAATTTGTGATTGTTATCTTCATGTCATGCATACATGTGGATGTGATACACATATATCTGTACATACATATACATACACACAGTGCATATGACACATGTACACATACATTGTACACATGTGTGCACATATACACATAAGCCTATACATACACCAACACATATACACGTATTTTAAGCCTCTAGTAAGTGCTGTGAGGTCCTCCAGACCCCAAGAACTCAAAGCATGTCCCCAGGTCTTGGGTCTCTTGCATTGTTAGAGACAGTGGACATGTTATATAAGTTAATCCTAGAAAGTAGCAGTGACAGGAGTGTCCACTGTCAGGGAGCAGCAGCCTGGTGTGGGGACGATGGTGGTGTTTTAGTCCTGATTGTTGGGGACAGGCCATCTTGAAGGAGGTTATATTTGAATGTCAGGGTCCCTAGACAGACGGCCTAGGAAGAGTGAATCCTGAGCCGAGACCAAGCGGAGCATGTGCAGAAGGCAAGAAGGTGATGTGGGAGGGGGGCCAGGGGAGGCAAGAGAGGTGCACATTTGGGAAAGTAGAAGGAGCCACGTGCACAGGGACTCTTGGCAGCACGAAGACTGGTGGGGGGCTAGGCAGAGTTCCTGATTTCCTCACATCATGTTGCAGTATTCATGCCTTCTCTGACTTGCCTTGATCATTTATGCAGAAGACTCACTTACTCTGTGTTTTAATGTGGTTTTTGAAGATATCTGTTTTGAAGATCTATTCATGGATTACAGAGCCTGGTATCATCATGCTGTTTATTATTGCTCTAAAATATGTTTTTAATAGCTGCTATAGAAATATGTCATTTATTTCCCTTTTATCTACCCTTCAGTGTAAAAGAATTAAAGAATAGCTAAAATAGTATCAGTACAACAAATACTATTCTTGTGAGTTAATGGGATCATGAGAAAACAAGATGAAGTATAAATATTCTTATATTTTACTAAATGAAAGTATTGCCACTGAAGTAAATTAGATACCTATTTTGAAAGATGCTGCTGTGAATTTTTTTTTTTTTTTTTTTTTTTTTTTGTCTTTTTCCTTTTTATCGGTACCAGGGATCGAACTCACGACTGCCTGCTTGCAAGGCAGGCGCTTATGCCGCTGAGCTAAATCCCCAGCCCCAACTGCTGTGAATTTTGAAGACTCAAATACTGGTTAATTAAAATTACGTTTATGGATACCCAGATTGAATTGGAACACTTTTATAAAGACAGAGGGTAATGCACTTGGGACCCCTTCTGTCTCTCTGTCAGACAGAAGCTTTCTTTCTCTCAGCAAATGTATTTTGCTCTTAAAAAAAAAAAAGACATAGCAACAATTTTTAGACACAGTAGGCTATCATTTTCATGAAAATCACTAGCTTTAAAACAATCCCCCTTTAAAGCTTTCAATTGTTGCATGGCTATAAGCTAAAGATTCAGATAATTTCAAAGATCACTGGTACTACTTAGGCCGAAAGGCTCCTTTGCCAGTACTTTTAATATTGTGTATATAAAATCATAACAAAACCCTCAACTGTATATAAAATACAGCCTCTTTGTTTTTATGAAAAGCACATTGTATTACAATAAACAGAGTTTAATATTCCACCAACAATGGTGGTTCTCTCATTAGTTCACTTTGGATGGACCGTTAATATCTGCAGATTCAACAGTGTCATTATCATCACTCACAAACCCAGTGCAGCGTTTGGGCACGAAGGTCTGGGGAGATGCCGAGCACGTTGTGCTATCTTGAATTTTGTGTGTAACTTTACATGGATGAAGTAGCCCTGGCTGTTTCTCAGGGGAAAAAGTCGTCTGACCCAGGTAGAGCTGGACATGTTTCCTGCTAATTTAAGGGCATGAGTGGCCAAACATTCACTTTCCTCTAAGATAAGCTTTACAGAGGGACATCAGTAGCTTCACCATCGTGATCATAGCCATGACTTGCTCATGTGCAGAAACTGGAATTTTGTTCTTCCCTTGAGCCATGTCTGTGAGGGCAGCTGTAGCAGCCCTGCGAGCAGCCAGCTCCTGGTCCCTCATGGTTAGTTTGTTTTTGCAAAATCTTCTTAGAAAATTTCTTGGGCCGGGGGTTTAGCTCAGCAGCACAAGCGTCTGCCTGGCAAGCGCAAGGTCGTGAGTTCAATCCCTGATACCAAAAAAATTTTTTATTTTTTATTTTTATTTTTCTTTTTTAATTTTTATTTTAAAGGGGGTAAAATTAAACACAACGAAATGGAACAAAATAGGACATAAAGCAGTGTAAGAGATATAAATTTCAAAGCTAGACGACCTGAGATCTTCACTGTCTATCATATTGTCTCGTTTTCTTCCAAATAGTTGTCCATGTCTTTGCATTACACAGAATTCATACAAAACAGCAAAGTATAAAACTGATCTGAACAGAATGAGAAAGGCGTTTTAGGTCTTGAAAACCAGACAATAGGAAAGTCACTAATGGCTGTCATAGAGTCTCTTGTTCTCTTCAAAATAGCTGTTCATACTTTCATGTATATTGAAATTCAACAAAACAAAATGGGCAGGGGGTGGAGGGGTTGCTTGGTTTCCCAGCACTCCAAGTTCCAGCATGGCTCAGGTCCCAGTAAATGCCAGTGGCTCCCGTCCTGGGCCGCCACAACCTGCCATGCTCACAGCTGGTCATGGCCAGGGCTGGGGGTGGGGTGGGGTGGTACTTCAAGCTGTTTCTTTCTAATGAATTGATCATTTCACTGCCCAAGTTCTGAAATGGCCAACAGACCATAGAAAGACATCTCTTTAGGCTCTTGCTTGAAACCAACAGTGTCAGGAAGCTGCCGACCTTGATTCAGGGCCAGAGAAAATTTCTTTAAAATGTTCCATTTCTAAAGTGGAAATCCAGGTAAACGCATCACTTCCTTTTTGGAATTCATTGGACTGTCACTAATTCTATTTTTAATATGAAACAGTAGGTGTTTTTATTTTGTTAAGTCCTTTCAACATCATGACTTGTCTTTTTTTTTGTCTTTTTATCGGTACCAGGATCAAACTCACGACTGCCTGCTTCCAAGGCAGGCACTTATGCCGCTAAGCTAAATCCCCAGCCCCTACATCATGACTTTTCTTACTTGACCTTTGATTTGGACTTCTTTATATGAATGTTTCCCACTACTAAAAATTATTTTTGAGTGCAGAGAATAAACTACTTTGCCGTGCTAATTCCTTGTTGTAGTTCATATGTTGCTGAGCTCTTAAGTTGGAGTTACAAAGTGGAATTATGCTTGCTGTTGTTGTGTGAATGATTAAGGCACGAGACCTGGTTGCATTGGTGCTGTGAATTACTTGGATTCCCAAGTGTTTCTCTGAAACTGCTTGTGAGATTTGGCTTCCAGCCTTTTCTGTTGCCACTGTTCCTGCCGCCCATCCGCTGTGGCGGCCAGGACTTTGCTCCTCTGCCCTTCACCAAGGACATCCACTGAGTGGTTGCTCCCTGGATCACAACCCAAGCCCATCATCATGGCTTCCCATGGAGGTCGCTGCTATCCCTACGAGGCCAGAAAAAGCCTAAAGCCAAGGGCTCCCCTTGTCTTCCCTTGGTTGGAAGTGCCTTGCATTCCATTCAGGATGCAATTCCAGGTGAGCATTTGCTATCAGTTAAGTCGACCTCTATTCTAGAGCTGCAATCAGACATGCATGTCTCAGCAGTTCCTTCCCCAAAACGGGGTTTATCAGCTTTAAACAGTGTTGCCTGCAGTACACCTGTGCCTCACAGGTAAAATACATTTCCTTGGCATTGCTCTCATCCAGCATGACGTGAAGAATAGCGTGGATTGTATAAGTTTCATGCTCAACTCCTGGCTCCTGATTTTCTTATCTAATGCTTAGAAGGGGCCAGGCAGTGGTTTCAGGAGTAGGGCGAGTCTCAGGGCTTCTTTCTGCCATCTCAAGCTTTCCCAGGGTTTGAAGAACTCGGAGTGCTGTGGAGACCTGTGGAGGCAGGATTTGCAAATTCCAGTTTCCATTGTATGTAGACTGCTGCTAAAGATTGGATTTTACGGCACTGCTAGCTTTTGAATTTAAGATTTAATCTTTTCTGTCACTCTGCTGCTCTTGAAATAAGTTTGCTGTTGTATTATTTAAAATTTTTGTGATCTACAGTCATAAATGGGATTGGTGTTAGTCCTTAGGTTTTGCATAGAAGGTAAAAAAGAGGTATAAAATGAAAATGTTTGTTTGCAGAAAATTCCCCCAAACATTATCTTGTGTAGAATTTCGTATATATATGTGTATTTGTAAAGGTTTGATACTATTTCAAACAGAGCTATGATAAAGACTAGCACTCCTAATAGCATTCTGTTAGAGACATTCTTGTTTCAAAAAGCACTGAGACAAAAATCTTATTTGTACTGTTTAGAAGTAAATACATACTTTTATATATGTTTATATACTTTTTTTTTTTTTTTTGAAACAGAGCCTCTTTGTGCAGTTCAGGCTGGCCTTCAACTCACTATGTAGCCTAGGCTGGCCTTGAACTCACAGTGATCCAACTGCCTCAGCCTCCTGAGTGCTGGGAGTACAGGCGTGTGCCACCACACCTGGCTGTATATAGTTTTTATATATTTTAAATGTTAGTATTCATATACATATATATTTCAAACGTTCAGGTAGCCTATTTATCCTATTTCGTGTAGGAATACTTTTAGAGTAAAATATTTGATAAATATTTTTTATAATGTTATTAATTTTATAATGTTAAAATGTTAGTTTTATGATGTTATTGTTGTACAATGGTGTCTGAGTTCATGAATTCAATTCTTCCCACAGTTCTAGTCACTGGTTGCAACCAGAATCATGGAATGAATTAAATTCATGAACTGAAGTACAAATATATTTGGTTTTCTACTTGGTCTTTTGTATTTTAAAGAGAGAAAATAAAAAACCAGACTTTCCAAACAAAATAATAGGAGAGTAGTAACAATACATTGTATATTATCTTCATAGTAGTTACTCACAGTACAGGATATAGGCATTTAATTGTCCAAGCAATATTAACCTAACTTTTAACCTAACCTAAACTTCTCAAACATTTCTTTTCAGTGAACTGAAAGAAACCAGCTGCGTAACTATCTTAACTATCTTGTATATATATGTATATTTTTTCCTTTTCCATCCCTTTCTTCCTTTCTTTTTTTCTCCATCACAGTTTCTCTTTTCTTTTGATCGGTTTCTTCCCAGTTCACAATAGCTGTTGTCCATTTTGGATCTTATTTATTCACTCAGCTTTCCACAGTTGTGGGCTAATACAGTGTTTACACATGTGGGTCTGATTTATTTCACTTAAGAGTGTGGTCTCAAGTTGCGTCCATTTACCTATAAAAGCTTCTAGTTTACCCTTCTGTTGTAGTCAGGGGGTGTACACAGAGAACAATTAGGTTCAGGACATGGAGTTTATAATATTTTTATAATGGTCACCGGGAGTTAACACAGGAAATCTATCCACAACACCAAAGACCTAGATTATTCCCCACAGCACATGTCCCACATGAGTCCAGATAAAAACCCAGAGCTCAGGACAATGCCTTCCACAAGTCCAACTGGAGGCCCAGAGCCCACAAGAACTCATGCCAGTCTCTTTTTATGGATCTGTGCCGGGAAGACCCAAGGGTTAGCGGTGAAAGCCAGAAAGTCTGTGGCAGCAGGATGAAGGAGCTGTGCTAGTGGGATGAGGGTTCTACCCTGGAGCCGAGAAGTCACACAACAAAGACAAGGGCTATCCTGAAAGGCACCACAGCTATCCTCACCAACACGGAGGCCCCAAGCTCCTCCGATGATAAACACAGTTGGGTACATGCCAGGAAGCAGCATGACGAGCTCATCCTGGAGACCAAGGAGCACATGTCTTCCCCTTCGGAGCCAGGAAGCAATGCTTGATGTGAGGACCAAAGCTTCTCCAGGAGAACCAACAGCTCAGACAGCAACTTGTAGGAGAACCCATAATGCCTCCTTAACGCCTCAACCCTCCCTTCTTCTCCACCTATTTATGCTGGCAGCTTTCCTCAGAAGGAGCATCTTTGCCCAATGCCATGCTGATGTAATCCAGCTGGTGTTAAGTTGACCACCAATTCCCAATCCATAACACCTTCTTTATGGCTAAGTAGTACTCCATTACATTAAAAAAATCTTTTTCATACATTTCTTGGTTGATGGGCATTTGGGTTGTTTCTAAGATTTAGCTATTACAGATTGTACTGCCATAAACATGGGTGCACATATATTGCTGTAGTATGATGCTTTTAATTCTTCTGGGAAGATACCCAGAAGGGGAATTGCTGATCAAATGGGACCTCTAATCATAGTTTTTTGAGGAATTCCCACACTTGATTTCCACAGTGGGTGCACCCACTACCATCAACAGTGGAGAAGGATTCCTTTTTCCTCACAGCCCCTCCAGCATTTGTTATTTGTTGATTTCTTGGTGATAACCTCTAATTCTTAAACTTTGGGAAAATAGGAATCCCTCTCTCTCTCCTTCTCTCCCTCCCTTCGTTCCTCCCTCTCTGTCTCCTTCCATCCAGTATTGGGGATTGACCCTGGGCCTTGTGCTTGAGTGTGATAGGTAAGCACTGTACACTGGGCTGTATCCCCAGTTGTTTTAGTTTTAGTTTTGAGGCAGAATCTCACTAAGTTGCTCGTACTGGCCTTGAACTTGTGATCCTCTTGCCTCGGCTTCCCAAGTAGCTGGGAAAAGAATTGTATTTTTGCCCCAGTGTCTATTTTTTTCACTTGCTTATGGAAATTTGGATTTAACCTCTAAGTTTTGACTATTTACAATAATTTTGCTTTGAACATTTACATATAAGTGGACAGAGGTGTGATTTCAGTTCTCTTGGGTAGATGTCTATGACTTGGTTACATTTCTTTTGTTGCTGAGACAAAATACCTGATAGCCAAAATGAAGGAAGGAAAGGTTTATTTAGCTCACAATTTGTGGAGGTTTCAGTATATAATCAGCTGGCTCTAAGGCAGGGTGGATGACTCTGGGGCAACACTTTAAGGCAGTGGCCAGCAGAAGCAGCCAGAGCAAAACTATCTTATGTTGCAGCCACTTCTATTTAGTCCTATCTAGGAGGTAGTTTCCCCAGTCCATACTTTTAGCAGAAACTAATCACTGAAACAAAAATGAAGTTTTCCTGAAAGAATCGGTCTTTGTCTGTTAATGTTCCAAGGGAAGAAGAATTAGCAGATGAACAATTAATCATACTGTTTGTTATAGTCAGGGGTTGTGAGGAGAACAATTAGAATCAGGACATAGAATTTATAATATTATTTTATGATGATCACCCAGAGTTAAACACAGAAAGTTCTAGAAATCTATCCACAATATTAAAAACAGAATATTCAGCCAAGGGCCTGGATCCCACAGCAATATTCTGCATGAGTCCAGATGAAAACCTAGAGCACATGACAATGCCTCCCACGAGTCCAACTGGAGGCCTAGAGTCCACGAGGACTCACGCCAGGCTGTTTTATGGATCTGCGCTGGGAAGGCCCAAAGATCAGCGGTGGAAGTAGAATGCTAGCTGAGTAAAGGAGTTGTGCTGGTAGGTTGAGAGTTCTACACTGGAGCCAAGAGGTCACCCTTATAGTACGAACCAGGGCTGTTTTGAAAAGTACACAGCAATCCTCAGTGACACGGAGGTCCCGAGCTCCTCCAATGGTAAGAACAGTCGAGTACATGCCAGAAAGCCAGCATGACAAGGTGCTGCTGGAGATTAGGCAGCACACGTCTTTCCCTCTGGAGCCCGGAAGCAATGCTTGAGGTAGGGACCAGAGCTCCCCCAAAGTGAACCACAATCATTCTCACCAACAAGGGCCCAAGCTCCTCTGTTGAACTCACACTGGGGAAGCTAGTCATGATGAGCTTCTGCAGGTGAACCAATAGCTCCAAACAGCAACACTTAGAGAAACCCACAGTGCCTCACTCATCTTCTCTACGTCTCTATTTACGCTGTTAACTTTCCTCATGTGGAACATCTACGCTCAGCACCATGCTGATTTAATTCCGCTGGGGTTAAGTTGACCATTAGTGTTTAATCCAGAACTCTATTTGTATATGGTTTATTGCCTCAATCAAAGTTACAGACAGCTGAGCTTTATGCCGAATCAGATTCGGCATATCAGAGATGCTTTCACATGAAAGTTTAAATTTGGTTCTGTAAGGTAAAATACACAATGTATGCTATTTAATGAACTTACAGGACTTTCATTTATTAATGGACTCCTGAATTAAAGCACTATTTATGAGCTGAGTGCAGTGGTTCATAGTTCCTCTAGTTCCAGCTACTTTGGGGTCTGGGGCAGGAGGATCAGTTGAACCCAGGGGCTTGAGACCAACCTGGGGAATGGAATTAGACCCTGTCTCAGAAACAAAACAAAACAAAAATCAGCATTATTCCTTAGATGAAAACAGTAGTTATGACAAGTTTCCATGTACATGGAATAGAAACATGGAAAGTTCAAGTAAATAATGTTATTCAGATTCATTCTTTTGAACAATTAATAAAAGAAAAATACAAAGAAATAAAAGCTTATATGAAGGAGTTAAATTCAATTAAAGTGACCTCTATTATATATTAGAGCATCAGAAGAGACTGGGCTTAATGTTTTATACATTTTATAGTTGATAGCATTGTATAATCTTATTTCTCATTCATAATAGTTGTACTCTTGAAATGTCTTTAGAAACTAAAACAAAAATTAGTATTTTGCATACAAATTTTTTATTGTATTCATTTATAGTATTAATATTCATCTGATTGATAGAAAACTAGTTATTTTTTATTTGCTGTTTTTTTGCAATGCTGTCATCGGAGATGATTTGCAACTTTAAAATTCTGAACTCTTATTCCAATTTAATATTTAGTTTAGTTGGTGTTTATATAGTAATTTGAAGTTTGAAAATACTAGAGGGAATTTGTTTCATACTGCTTGCTTCTACGTTCATCTATTTTTGCTCATTTGTTTATTTATTCCTTTATCAAATCCATCCATTGTGTATGTGTGGAGCACTCACCATGTGCTGGTTCCAGGGTAGAGATCCAAAAGGACAAGGGCTCTGTTGAAGGAAGAGACAGCCCACTCTGGGTAGAGACACAGACAGAAATGTTACCAGGTATCAAGGGGCGGAAAGGAGTGAGATAGAAATTTACTGAATGGAAATATCTCATCTGCTAGAGATACGTATTGATAAATTTTCAGCACATGCCAACCCTGGTTAGCTGACTTTACGTTGTGACTGATTAAAATTCTTACTTATTTTAAATACTGTTAAGCTATTGTACAAGAATACAGAATAGTTTAAAGAATATTTGTAAACAATTTAAGACTAACACAGAGAATGCTTATATACTTCTACTCAGATACAGGATATTACTAGCATCTCACAAACCTACCATATATTTTATATCCTTCTATTATTGCAAACAACCACCTTGACTTCTGTGATAAACATTTCAATGATGGTCTCTATAGTTTTATCACTTGTATATAGCCATCCTGTTATGTCTTGTACCTAGGTGTCCCCTCAAACCTCATGTACTGACAGCTGTGCCTTTTCAGAGGTGGCTAGATCTAGGGTGTGTGAATGTGGATGAAGGATGTGTGATAATGGAAGCAGTCCACTGATAGTTTATCATAGTTCTGGGTATGGGTAATGGGAAGGCCCACCCTGGGTGTGGATGACACCAACCAGTAGGCTCATAGTGGTCTAAGTGGAATAAAAGGGGGGAGGGAGACTTGCTGCTTTCTATTTGCCCGGCCATGGACTGTTTCTCCTCTGTTGTTTCTCTGCTATGCCCCCCTGCCTTGGAGCCAGCTGGCTATGGACTGAAACCTCTACAAACTGTGAGCTAAAATAAACCTTTCCTCCTTCAACATGTGAATATTGGGTATTTTATCCCAGGAATGAAAAAGTATTGAAGATATATCTCTAAATACAAAAGTACATTTCTCTCTCTGTCTCTGCCTCTGTCTCTCTCTGTCTTTCTCTTGCCATCTTTTTAAAAATGAGATTACGGTGGTACTAGGATGGTACCTGGGCCTTCACACTGAGCTACATCTCAGCCATTTTTAATTTTTGTATTTTGAGAAAGGTTCTTGCTAAGTTACCCAGGCCAGGTTCAAACCTACAGTCTTCCTGACCCATCCTCACAGAGTGCTGGGCTTACAGGCATGCACCACCACGTCCACTTCCTATGTCCTTTTCACATGGCCCTGAGGTAGGAGAAATGTAAACTTCTGACCAGCTGATGTAGGAGAAATATAACTCCCAGCTGGTTAGAAGTCAAATGTGTGCCGAGGTCATTTTCCCTGAAATCGAAGAATGAATTCCAAAAGGCAATAGAAGGTAAGAATAGGAAAGGTTTATTTAGAGACAGCTCTGGAGAGGCAGGAAGGGTCCTGAGTGTGTTACCACTGAGCTCCTTTGTCGGGGTACTTTATACCCCAAAGCCACAATGTGGGTGCAACATGGGTCAAACTATAATCAGCCAATAAGATTACAAGTACAGCTTAACTAACACTGATCCAGCAGGGAAGTGGGACACGAGACAAGGGTTAACGGCAGACATCACTAGCCTCGGCTTATCTGTGACTTGTGCGAGTGTGTATATATATATGTACATATATGTATTTTTCTCCTTTTTCCTTCCTTTTTTTCTCTTTTCCCCCACCCTATAGTTTCTCTTTTCTTTTGAACAGTTTATTTCCATTTCACAATGTCTGATCTTATTTACTCATTCATTTTTTCACACTAGGGAGACAGTAGGCTGTTTACACATGAATCTGGTTTATTTCACTTAGGAGTATGATCTCTAGTTGCATTCAGTTACTTATAAAAGTCTCCAGTCTATCCTTCTTTGTGGCTAAGAGTACTCCATTGCATAAAAAGACGACAACTTTTTTATCCATTCTATGGTTGACGAGCATTTGGGTTGTTTCCAAGATTTAGCTACTACAAATTGTGCAGTTATAAACATAGGTGCACATATATCACTTTGGTATGCCTTTAATTCTTCTGAGAAGACACCCAGAAGGGGAATAGCCAGGTCAAATGAGAGCTCTAATCCTCTAATCCTATTTTTTGAGGAATGTCCACAGATTTCCACAGTGGTTGTACTAGTCTATACTCCCATCAACAGTGGAGAAGTGTTCCTTTTTCGCTGCAGCCTCACCAACGTTTGTTATTGGTTTATTTCTTGGTTTAATAGCCATTCTTTCCTGGATGAGATGGTGTCTCAGTGTTGTTTTAATTGAATGACCAGTGATGCTAAACATTTTTCATGTATTTAGTTGGCAACATAAAGATTTTATTGATAAAGTCTTTGCCTACTCCAGTGTCTTCAAGATTTTTATATATTGTGTCTTCCAGCAGGTGTAATGTTTCTTGCTTTATTATTTAGATCTTTGATTCATTTAAGCTTTAGTTTAGAGTATGGTGAAAGAGATAAGCCCAATTTTAATCTTCGGCATGTGCACAGCCAGTTTTTCCAGCACCATGTATTAAAGAGGCTGTCTTTCTTTTAATGAGTGTGTTTGGCAACTTTGTCAAATATAAGATGGTTTAGTATGCCTGGAGTTGTGTCTACATCTTCTAATTTGTTCCATTGATCCTTGGGTCTGGGTTTTTTTTTTTTTTTTTTTTTTTGCTAGTTACTATAAAGCTACTGTTTTTTATCACAGTAGCTTTATATAGTATAACTTCAAGTTGGGGATTGTGATGCCCCCTGTCTTGCCTTTGTTGCCAAGAATTACCTTTGTTATTCTAGTTCTCTTCTGGTTCCAGATGAATTTTAGGATTGTTTTCTCTGATTCTGTGAGATATGCTGTTGGAACTTTGATTGGAATTGCATTATATCTGTATAACAGTTTTGGAAATCTGTATAACTGTTTCCACTATATTGCTTCTTCCTATCCAAAAGCAAGGGATATCTTTTTGTTTTCTGATACCCTCTTCAAACTTGTTTTTCAGAGTACTGTAGTTTTCAATGTAGAGGTTTTTTACTTCCTTCATTAGATTGATTCTTCGGAACTTCATTTTTTGAATGGTGTTGTGAAAGGTGTTTCCTTAACTTCTCTCTCAATGAGTTTGTCATTTATGAACAGGAAGGTGATTAACTTTTGTTTGTGGACTTTATATCTAGCTAAGTACTGAATTTTCTTATTAAATCTAAAAATCTTCTGGTGGAGTTTTTGGGGCCTTCTAGTAGAGTATCATGGCATCTGCAAATAGTGATAATTTAACTTCTTCCTTTCCTATCATTACTCCTTGTATTTCTTTCTGTTGTCTAATTACTCTGGGTAAAGTTCCCCGAACTATTTTGAATAAGAGTGGAGGCAGTGGGCATTCTTGTCTTGTTCCTGATTTTTGAGTGAAAGCTTTCAGTTTTAAGGTGGGTGAAGATGGGGACAATTATTTGTAAGAAACTAGAGACAGACAATGAAGATCTCCAGTGGGCTTGCTGCGAAATCTGTATTTCTTTAAATTGTTTTCTTAACTGCTTTGTTCTGTTTTGATATGTTTAATCTTACCCTCTTTGAGATGTAAAACGAATGTGTAGGACTGATAACCATATTACTGAGCTCTTGTTCGATCATAGAGCAGAAGGGTTTGTAGTGTCACTTTATGAATGTCCTTCTAAATACTTTAATTCTATAACATGAACAGCTATTTCTAAGATGACAATGTGTAACTTATCAACCAGCAATTTCTTACCGTTTGTTTTTCTGTAAGTTTGTATTATTTCTACCCTTTTTTAAAATCTCCATTTATTCTTTTGTTTCCTTTTCTTTAAATAAAAAAAAGAAAAAAAATATGATATTGGGTGTTGCTTTATGAGAGATGGGTTTTATCAGATTAAGACCATCTGTTCCAATTTTCTTTATTTTTATTTTGAAGAGAATAAAACCAAATGAGAAAAAACAAAATGGGATCAGTCAAAACAAAAGGATGGACATAGTACATGACTTAAGCCCAGAATGCAAGGTGATCTACAATGGTTACCATGATGTTGCTTGTTATTTTCAATAGAATTTTCCATATCATCAGGCACAATAAAATTTGAACAGAACAGAACAGAATCAATAAAAATAAAACACTGGGGACATTATAGGACTTCAAAAGAAGGTAATAGTCAAACCAGAATGGGTATTACAGTGAATCTCATTGTCTTCAAAGTAGTTGCCTATACTCTCAGACTTGATACTGTCAAACATAACAGACTTGAATAAAATCAGTCAAGATAAGACAGCGATCAAACAAAACAGATTCAAATAAAATCAGTCAAAACAAGAAAGTGAAAGCAATAGATTAAATTAATAGGAAGTTAAAAATGGTTACCATAATATATCCTGCTATCTTTGGGATAGCTGTCCATGTCAACAAATCTATTGCAAGTAGACAGACTGGAACAGAATATAACCAAACTAAACAGAGTGATGAAAACAATATAGGTTTCAAATCACGATAAAGGATTAACATGTCCTTTCATATTCACAGGGTGCATTGTACATTTTGTATCTCACCAACTAAACACCTTTAGTTTTTAGGTTAGGGAGGCAACCCTCTATTTACCTAAGTGATTCTGAACCTTTTTACCCCTGAGCTTGATCTCAAGTTGTATCCATTTACCTATAAGAGCCTCAAGGTTTCCCTTCCTTACAGCTCAGTAATTCTCCATTGTATAAAAGTGTCACGTCTTCCCAACCAATCTGCAGCTGAAGGGCGAGCTACCCCCACTTCTTTCTGGTTCCTCATCACATAGGGCATTATTTTCTCATCTGTGACTTTTCTGTCCATAAACCCTCTTTCAGGTTAGTTATATTTCTTATAGAACATCTTGATGCTCTGTAAGACCCTATCTCCTGATCCACTCTATCTGTGTTTCTTTTTATTAGTGTACCAAGGCCATCCATGTTAGTGGTTATGGCCAACCTTCTCTGCCTCATCTCTGCTATGCTATTTTTCTGTCATTGTTTGTATACTTTTCCCCTTCATTCCACTGTCTGCCCTGTTCAGTGAGCCCCTTCTGCCGCTATTCCTGAAGTCATGGTCTTTTTTCTCTCTCTTTAGAGTGTCCTTCAGTATTTTTTGTAGGGTTGAATTGGTGGTCACAAACTCCCCCAGTTTCTGTTTGTCATGGAAACATCTTGTTTCTGTATTAATTTTGAGAGATAGTTTGTAAGGTACATCAATCTGGGTTGGAAGTTATTTTCTTTCAGGGCTTGGAATACTTTGTTCCAAGCTCTTGATTTGATGGTTTATGTTGAGAAGTCTGTTGTGATTCTGGTGGGTTTTCCTTTATAGGTGATCTGTTTCTTTTCTCTGACAGATCTAATATTCTGTTCTTGTGTTGAATTTCTGAGACCTTGATTATTATATGTTTGGGTATAGATCTATTTTGATTATAGCTGGCTGGAGTTCTGTATGCTTTGTATATCTGAATATCATTTCCTTTTCTTATACTTGGGAAGTTTTCTTTAATTATTTCTGTGAATAGCCTTTGTATTTTATTTGTGTTTACTCCTGCTTCTTCACCCATATTTTTTATTCTTAAGTTATAAATCCTCTTATCATCTTTTATCCTTTGTATTGTTACTTCCTGGTTCCTTGTTATTTTTAAGAGAGCTTTTCTTTCATGATCACAAGTTGCAAAGCTGTCTTTAAGGTTTGATAGTCTATTTTAGTTTCTTTCAAGCAGTTTTGCAAGCTTTCAGTGGAGTTTTTAATTTCCTGATAATTTCTTTGAATCTGTTCCATGTATTCTAGATTTTTCAATATTCTTCATCGAAGGTTTCTCTCCTTTTTCTGTGCTCCTCCATTCTTCCATCTGTGTCTTCTTGAGAGGTGCTTAGCATTTCTTTTATTATTTTTATTATATCTTCTTTTACTTATATTAGTATTTCTGTTTTCTGTTCTTTTGTAATTTCACAAAGATGTTTCTTTATGTCAGCTGCTGTTTCTTCAGAAATTGCAGGTGTGCAACCCTCAATCTCTTCTGTGTTTACCTTTCCTGGATGGTACTGCTTGGGTTGGAGACTGTAGACTTCCTTTTGTTTCTTCCTCTTGTCATGTTTCTGATTTCTTCCTAACAAGTAGGTTAGTGGGGTCCCTGGCACTTCCTGTATTGTTATATTTTCTCTGAAGCATGCTGACTAGGGATTGCTGCCCTCCGCAGTCTGCTGGTGACCACTGGAGTACAAGCAGAGGCAGGGCAGGCTGGCCCCTCCCTTCTGAGCTGCTCAGCCACCGGGAGTCTTCACCACGTTAGTGTGTGCCATGTGGTTGCTGCCGGTTAGGGATAGCTTCGGGGAAATCTCAGTCTTGGCTATTAGATTACACACAGAGACGGGACTCAGGCCAAGCAATTCTCACCAATCTGCTCTGTGCTAAGAGTGGCTGAGTGAAGCCAACTGCAGTTCTGGTTCTGGGCTTATCCTGCCTGACTCCAAAATGTTGCCCGGCCAATTGCCCACTCCCACGGGAGGACTGAGTTCTCCACACTCACTGTGAGCTGGTGCAGTTCTTCGGTCTGCCGCTCCCCTTTGTGACTGCGTCCTCCCACTGAGGCCCTTGGAATTGCCAACCCCCAACTTCACTGGGACCGTGCATCTTTGGATGCCAGTGGCATCGTGCACAGTGGAACCAGCTCTACTGAGAGTGTGTTTGACTACAGCCTTCTGTCCACATTTTTTTTTCTTTCTTTTTTTTCCACTTTAGTTTCTTCCTGTGTCGAGAGGATCTATCTCCTTCCATCTGGTCTTCTCCAGGATGCTATTTTCGAGCATCTGAGCTGTTTCTCTCAGAGAGGCTTTTTACTTTGCTGTTTATTGATCTGCCATCTTCCCAGCTCCAACTCTCTAGTCCAATTTTCTGTAGGTTTTTTTTTTTTTTTAAATCCATGAATGGGTGCTAGCTTTTTTTGTATATTGAGATAATCATATGATTTTTGTCCTTGTTAATATAATGTATTGCAGCCAGGTATGGTGCTGCATGCCTGTAATCCCAGCATTTGAGAGGCTGAGGCAGGAGGATTCTTGCGAGTTCGAGATCAGCCTGGGCTACAAAGCGTGCTTAAGACCAGCCTGAAATGCATAGCAACACCATGTCTTAAAAAAAAAAGGTATGTTACATTTATTCATTTATGAAGGTTGAACTATCCCTGCATCCCTGAAGTGAATCCAGCATGGTCATGATGTGTAACCTTCTTGATGATTTGCTGCATTCTGTTTGCTGGTATCTTATTGAGGAATTTTGCATCTCTGTTCATTTCAAGCACTGACCTCTAGTTCTCTTTCTTAGTTGGATCCTTCTCCAGTTTTGATACTGGTAATGCTTGCTTCCAGGAATGAGTTTGGGACTATTTCTTCCCTTCCAATTTTATTAAAGAGTTGGAGAAGTAGTGGTATTAGGTCTTTTTTAAATTTCTGGTAGAATTCAGCAGTGAATCCTTTAGGGTCTGAACTTTTGTTTGCTGATAGGTTTTTAATTACTTCTTTGATTTTGTTGATTGATATTGAGTTTATTTAAAATACTTATAGCTTCTTAATTCAGGTTTGGTAATTCATATGTATCTAGGAATCTGTCCATTTTTTCTGCAATTTCTATCTTATTAGAATACAAGTTGTCAATGTAAATATGTGTGATCTTCTGGATTTTGTAGTGTCCAATATGACTTCAACTTTGTCGTTCCTAATTACATGGATTTGAGTCTTTTCTTTCCTTTTTTCAATAAGGTTGGATAAACTTTTGCCAATTTTATTTGATCTTTCAAAGAACCAGCTCTTCAATTCATTGATTCTCTGTATTATTTTTTAGTCTCCACTGCATTAATTTCTGATGTAATTTTTATAATTTCCTCTCTCAATATGAGCTTTGATCTAGGCCTGCCCTTCCTTTTCCAGAAGTTTGAGGCTCAACATTAAGTTATTTGGCTTTCTCTGTTTTGCTGATAGGGGTATCCGCTGCTATAAATTTCCCTCATAGAACTGGTTTCATTATGTCCCATAAATTCTGGTATACTGTTTTGTCATTATCATTTACTTCTAGAAACTGTCTAATTTTTTCTTGAACCTCATCTGTGATCCATTGGTTGTTCAGGAGAATGCGGTTTAATTTCCAGGTGTTTATAGAAGTTCTTGTGGTTTCTTTTGTCATTGATTTCCACTTCCATTGCACTGAGTGATGATGTGCATGGGATAATTTCAACTCTTTTGCCTTTACTTAAGCATGTTATATGAGCTAGTATATGGTCTGTTTTGGAGAATGTCTGGTGTACAGCTGAGAAGAATGGTTATTCTGGTGTTATGGGGTGGTACATACTGTGTAGACATCTACTAAGTCTATTTATTCAAAAGTTTGATTCATTTCTAATATTTCATTACTGATTTTTTTGTCTAGTTGATCTGCCTTTTTATAATAGTGTAGTATTGAGCTCCTCCTATACAATTGTATTAGTGCTTATTTGATTTTTCATCCCTGTTAATATTTGTTTTATATAGGTGGATGTGCTGGTATTTTTTGCATACATATGTATGATTTTTATCTCTGTCTCTTGGTTATTTTCCCTTTGCAAGGATATAGTGACCTTTTTTGTCTTAGTTTTGACTTGAAATTCACTTTGTCTGACAATAGAATAGCTATCTCTGTTTTTGTTTTGTTTTGCTTGAAACAGGGTTTCACTGTGCAGTTCAGAGGGGACTTGAACTTGCTTCACATCCAAAGCTGGCCTTGAACTCACAGCAGTCTTCTTGCCTCAGCCTCTCAGGTGCTGGGATTACAGATGTGTGTCCCTCCCCCTGCTTTTCTCTGGGTTCTTGTTGCATGGAGTGTTGTTTTCCATTGTTTGACATGCAGTCTGTGAATTCTTTGAATGTAGTATGTTTCTTATATGCAGCATGTGGCTCAATCTTGTTTCTTGATCAATTTTGCCATTCTGTGTCTTTTGATTTGTGAATTGAGACCATAACATTCATGGTTATAACTGGTATGTGTTGACTTATTCTTGTCATGTTATTTTTTGTTGTTGACTCCCTTCTTATCTTTCTCCCCATGTGTTTAATTGTTTGTCTTGCCTGGCAAGGAGTTTTCCTTGTTATCTGTTTCTAGCATGTCCTTTAAAACATTTGCAGGCATGGTTTAGTAGTCATAAATTTCCTCAGATGTTCTTTGTGGTAGAAGCATCTTATTTTTCCATCAGTTTTGAAAGATAGTTTTGTGCGCAGTACATCAATATGGGTTGGAGTTTGTTTTCTTTTACAGAATAAAATGCTTCACTCCAAACTCTCCTTGACTTGTGGGTTTATGCTGAGAAGTCAGCTGTGGTTCTGATAGGTTTTCCTATAGGTGATTTGTTTCTTTCCCTAACAGCTTTTAATATTCTATTGTGTTGATTTTCTGAATGTTGACTGTGATATGCCTGGCTGTGAATTTTTTTTATCATGCCTAATTGGAGTTCATTATGTCTATCTGTGTTTCAAATTCTTTTTCCCTACCAGGGAAATTTTCTGCCATGACATCTACGAACAACTTTTTTGTTTTAATACCATTTGTCCTATCTTCTGCTTTTTTCGTTGACTACAATCAATCTTAAGTTAGTCTTTGCATCATCTAGCAGCTGCTGGATTGATTTCTCTTGGTTCTTTGCTATTTTTTTAAATTTTAATGAGATTAAAAGAAAGCAAAACAGTACAAACAAAAACTAATAAAAATGATAGAGGATTTCAAAACAAGATGATAGGAAGTTAATAGTGATCAATCACTATATTACATATTGTTATGTTTGAAATAGTTGCTCACATTACAAAATAGAGGCATGTAAAACAGATCAAACAGTATAAGCACTCACATTTTTAAGAAACCTTTCTTTTCATAGTTGCTTACCACAACTATGTCTTTAATCTGAGATTCTATCCTCACATTGGCTAATTCTGCTGTGGATACTTTCAGTGAAATTTTTATTTTCCTGGATATTTGTTTGAGTCTGTCTTATGGATTCCTTTTCTTTTCTATACTAAGTATTCATTGCTTCCATTATTTTCTTAACTCTTCTATTTTTAAAATCTGTGTGTGTTCTAGAATCACTAAGCATGAGTTTGATTGTGAACACCATCTCTGTAGTTGTCTGAAAAATTATTTCTGATTTTTTTATAGAGCCTCATTATATTGCTTTTTGTTACCACTTCAGAGAGGCAAGGTTGGTGGATTTGAATTTTCTTACCTCATTGCCTCCAGGTTTGCTTTTGGTTAATTGGGTGTCTTGGGTTGCATCTTGCATAAATTCCTTTTCCTTTCTTTTTAAGTTTAATTCTTGGTTTGGTGCTGTAAATGCCTATGGTGAGCTGTTTTATTGCTAGTATGTAGAAATCTTAGGAAATTACTAGTTTTCAGGTGTTTCTTCCAGGTGTAGCTGGTTTTTGGGTTTTGAGTCTATTGCAACATCCTGTCTCTTCAATTTGTTGAAGGTGAAAAGGCACTGCCTGCTTTGCCTAGGCCTTAGTTCTTTGACACTATACCACAGGACATTGTTTGTCCCTTAGTCATTCTCAATCGTGGGATACTAGGGAGAACAGCTGGTTAGAACAATTCTGTTACTTTTGGCTAATATGGTACCATTAGCAATAACAATAGCATCAAACACAGCCTAGAAAATGACAAACTGAAGAAAGCATTAATTTACTACCTTTAACTGTATGAACTAGATTTCTAGTCATATAACAAAATCTAAAACAAACCAGGAAATTATTTGCAGTAAGTTGTTTACATGTCAATTTTATTCTCAAGTTAATATTTAAAAGGGGTTAGGGAGAAAATAGAGACGTAGGAAAAGAAGAAGAGTTTAGAATTTTGGCCAGAGAACAAAGGAGAATCATACTAACTTTGGGAAACTGATACAGAGGACTGGAGGAAAAGAGAGAAGGAAGAGTTAGTTACAAGGAAGAACAGAACAGAACAGAGCCACAGAGAGGCTACAGATCATGTTCACACTCATATAAAAATAAGATCAAAGAATGAAGGAGAAAAAAACCCTTAAAAACAGAAAGAAAACCACAAGAACCACAAAGAGAGACAGACACACACACACACACACACACACACACACACACACACACACACACACACACACACACACGTTCACTTCTTGGTTTGTCTCTGCTGTCCCTGGCAGACAATCTGTGAAGACAGAGTCCAGATCCATGTTGATTTATCCCTCCAAGCCAGCAGTATATTTATGGTGGGTTAGTGGATAATCTCAGTGATCATGCACCTTTATTTCTCCTGAAGTCAGACTGTATTCTGGCTTTAGAGGTGGAGACCAGACTCATTCAGCCTGCATCAGTCAGCACACCTTCTGTAGTGGTCCCAAACCCAGCTAGATGGATCCAGCAGCCACTCTGAGTTGTGAGCTCAACTGGCCTCTCTCCAAAATGGCTCCTGGCCAATAGCTCTCTCCTGCAGGGTGACCAAACCCTCGGCACTCACCCCCAGTTAGTGCAGTCTTTCACATCTGCCACTCCCCTCCAGTGCTGCATCTCTCTGTGGAGGACTCCAGGGTCACCAGCAGTCACTGTGTGTCTGCAGATTGGAACTTCTCCCTTTGCACAGTGAGTCCCACCTTAGGGAGAGGGCTCTGCCCGCTGCCTCTTTCTTCACTGTAATGTCTCCCTTCACTCTCTGCATGGCCTGCAGTTCTTGTTTCAGATCCTTCCTGGGTCCAGTGTGCCCACTTCCCTCCTTGTCTTCCTCATGTTGCTATATTCGACTGTCTGGAGGGTGACTCAGAAAGGCCTTTCTCTGCGGTTTACTGCTCTGCCATCTTGGTGCTCCTCCTAAGTGGTGGAGTTTTTTTTTAAATTAGTACTATCTCTGGAAGAGTAATTCCAATACTAGTATTAAAACCAATACTACGTCCAGTAGTAATAATTTCAATAGTAGAAAAACTGTTAAAGCAAACACCTGGTATGTTTTGAACTATTCATAAAAAGCCTACAATGATTAGTGTTTTCAAGGCTTCAGATTTTCATAGATAGCATTTCTTTTTAGATTCATTGTAATTAATATTTTTAGTTATTTGATGATGGCATTGTCTTTGTGTTTTACAATTTGATAATCCTTTGGGGTGAAAGTAACAAGAATAACTGACTCAAATAATCTTAAACAAAAGTGATTCCTGATTTCCCCTATGAGAAGTTTCTAATTCCCAGTTCCCCAGCCCAGGCAGCCCCAAATGTAACTCCAGGTGCCCAGAAAAGACACTGCCTCTTGCTCCGGCTCACTGTGGGGACCAGGAAAACATTTTAAGAAATTTTTGAAATCTTGTTGACAGAACTAGGTCAGTTCTTCCAAACCAACTTTCAGCAAAGGAAAAGTTACTTCTGTGATTAGTTGCTATTACTGAGGATCACCCTGGAGCCAGGGAGAGGGGGAATGTTAACCTTTCCCAAAGTCACACCAGAGAAGAAAGGGTCTGTCTCTCTGTCTCCCTGTCTGCTTCTGTTTCTGTCTCTATCTCTGTCTTTGTTTGTTTTCCTGTCTCAGCTCCGATCTCTGACTATAAAACAGGGTTCTATTGCTGTGGAATATGGAGTAGACATTGGAGAAGTAGCCAGCAAGGTCTGGCAAAGAAAACTTTGATAAAGGTGACCTTCCAAGCATAAATGGACTTGAGTGCTATTATACTACTACTGCTATACTGCTATTTCACTCTGTAGATTTGCTGATATGAAAACCTTTTATGTACTGAACAAATACTTCTTTATACTTATCTAAGAGGAGTACACCAAAACAGTAAGTCTGTTATAGTAAAACTTGGGGATCCTTATTGAATTTTAATCATTGTTAGTCTGTGTACATTTTACTCATATCCGCCAAGATCCTATAGTGGTTTGTTTTAAAACTTACATTTTGGTGAATTTTTCTGTAAATGGTTAACCAGATTATGACTACTAGAGGAATTGAGAGAAATACCAGATGTTGACCTATCTCACTTCAGAAATTATCTTGGGAGTCACCCTGCTGAGATGGAGTGCCTGGGTTTTCCCACATATGCACTATTGGCAGCTGCTAGGTGATGTCTGATGATGTCTTTTGATACCCATATTGGCTCTTTTAACAGCTGTAATGAGATGGAAAGCCACCCCTCCAAGGACATTTGCCTTTTGTACCTTTTTATCTCAGCTAAACAAAGTTGGTTTTCAATGTATCATCCTCTTTAACTGCTTTCCTAGCCTTAGTCATGGCCACGTATTACAGCTATCTATACAGATTTATAGTAAAATTTAAACAACTTCCAATATCTGGGCCTGTCCCAGACCAACTAGGGTCGTGCTCCCAGGATCCGTGGCTGTGCCTCGGGCAGTGGTTGGAAGAGCACATCTGGAGTCCTTGCCAGATCTACCAGCGAGTGTGGAATCTTAGATGGTTGAATCCTGGGAATTTGTGTGAATGAGCCCTTTTGGTAGTTGTGATGTATGTTCAAGTTTGATAACCGCTGACCTCATGTTTCTTCCTCCTAACATTCTCCTGTTACAATTTCTTCTCATTATCTAAACTATGCCAGACCTCAGCCCTGAACCTATTACCACCCCATCCCACTAGGAGCTTTTTTGCTTAAAGTTTGATAATTAAATTTTTTTTTACTCAATTCTAATAAAGATAATCTTTTTCTGGATAAATCCAGACAGAAACCATTAACCAGATTCGTTGATTGATTGTTTTAAAATATGTTTGGTCTTTCTGCATTAGATTAAAGAAGATTCCTGTTGGTCTTCTGTAGCTTTGTCTGACCTGTTTTGCTCTTTAGCTGAAAATATGGCTTAGCTTCTCATTGGTTACCATGTGTTTATTTTGCTATAATAAGAACATAGCCATGACACCAGGCTATTTGGAACTTCAGATTTGATAACTAGGTGCACATTTGCTGGGATTTGGGATGTGATAGGGGAGGACGGACAGCATAGTAGGAAGTCCTGGGTAGCAGATTGTGCTGGCTGACTGGCTGAGGTATGTGCTCTCTTGATGTTTTAGGAAGCTAAGGTTGCTGTAACAAAATACTGTAAACTGAGTGGCTTAAGCAACAGAAATAAATTCCTCACAGTCCCAAAGGCTTGAAAATCCAAGGTCAGTACATGTTAGTTTAATCTCTGTGAGGACCCTTTTCCTGGTTTGCACATGGCACCTTTGTATACACACAAGAGAAAACTCATCTCTTTCATCTTTTCTTGTAAGGGTTCCAGTGCACTGTCATGACCTAATTCTGATTCAAAGGCCCCATCTCCTCAGCTCATCCCAATGAAGTTAGGATTTCAGCATGAGAATTTGGAGGGGACTCAAACCTTTAATGCATAGCGTTGAGGAGAATGTTCTTCTTCTTTTTTTTTTTTTTTTGTCTTTTTCGTTTTTATCGGTACTAGGGATCGAACTCACGACTGCCTGCTTGCAAGGCAGGCGCTTATGCCGCTGAGCTAAATCCCCAGTCCCGAAGAGAATGTTCTTGATACCTGCAGCCTTATATTGTGCTAATTGCAAGATTGCTTATAGAAAATAAATAAACTCACTAGTTTTGGGGTCACAGGTACCTTGTATTTGTTGATCCTGTTGTAGATGTTTGATTAAGTGGTACCCTTCACCAACAGAAAAACAACATAGCCAAGTGATTAGCTGCGTAGACACTGTAGCCAGATTGCTTGGATTTAGAGCTTGTACTAGTTACCAGCTGTGTGATCTTGGACAAGTCAGTTAACTGCTCATCACCTGGATTTTTCCAGTTACAAAATACAGATGGGACTAGAACTTGTCTCAAGTAATTGTCAGATTTAGTAGGTTCTTACACATGGAATATCCAGAGCAATATCTGGCATGTAGAGGTGCTTTTGTTATTAACAGTTAAGAGAAGCACTTGCCCTTGGATGGTGTGAAATTAACCATCTTGAAAAGACTAACTTTGAAATCTTTGGTACTAACAGGTGGCTGGCACTATTGGAGGTTTTTATTGTAAACATATCTACAAGTTTCAGTTAAAGTTCTAAAGTCTAACTTGCTAAATTTACTGAACATATTTAAGTAAAGGAAAAAGTTTTGAGTCCTTTCTGTACAATTCTGAAACTCCTAAAACTTTGAAATCAGAAAGCTTTTATAAATTTGAAGCAACCTGTTTGGCATTGATGACCTTATTTGGACATCTATCTTAGCTTTGTGCTCCTGCTGTAAGAGTCAGCCACGTAAACGAAAATGTGTTTGTCAGCTCACAGTTTCACATGGGGCGGAGTGGGTGCCGGATAGCTCAACTGTGTCCTCGCTTAGAGGTTCATGGACGCGGGTTTTTGTTCCTTTCTAGAGGACCAGGAGAAGAATCCACTCCCAGGCATATTTAGGTCATTGGCATGATTCAGTTCCTTCATATTACAGGGCCGTGGTTCTACTTCCTCACTGGTGTTTGGCCATGGACTGTTCTGGAGGCATCCTGGATGTCCGTCCTCCCTCTCCATGGCAGCAGTGGTCCCCAGCTACTTTGCTGGCTCTGAATCTCTCACCTCTTCTCTTTTTCCTCTTCGTTGCCCTTTCTAGATAAATCTCTCCAGTGAACTCTTCTGGTCTCACTCAGACAATCTAGAATCATTTCTTTTTAAGTCAGCTAGTTAGTGACCTTTATTCTATGTGCAGGGTTTCTTAGTGGAGAACATAGATTAATATTTGATTCAACAATCAGAAAATGGGACTTTTTTTTTTTTTTTTTTTTGGTATCGGGGATTGAACTCACAACTTTGTGCTTAACAGGCAAGCACTTAAGCCACTGAGCTAAATCCCCAGCCTGAAAATGGGAATCTTAAAAAAAAAAAAAAAAAGAAAATGGGAATCTTGGGAAATGTCTTGAAAATTTGTCTAGACTAGTGATGGCAAACCTTTTAGAAACAACTGCCCAAACTATAAAACCCACTTATTTATCACAAAATGCCAAGACTTCAGTTCAACCTGAATACTAAGGTTTTAGTTAGAAAAAAAACAACTCATACATGAATACCTTTTGTCTTAGAAGAAGAACACCATAACATGTGTGCCATAGGTTCACAACTACTGAATTAGACTCTTTGTAATCTATATTTACGTTACTTTGCATTAATATCATTTGGTACTGAAATGTCAGTGTGTTTGGTTATAGATTACTGTGTGCCATTGTGTTGGGGGCATGACTTAACATGCTATATGCACATTTCTGTCTTTCTAAAATTAAACAATTGCTCAACTTTAAAACATCTGGCTCTAAGTGCTGTTGAAAGGATTGTGGGCCTGTTATAAAAAGTTACTGGCAGGAGATATTTTTGAAATTTATATTTTTATCTTAAAATACTGTGAAGTGGTACATTTGTAGCACTCACCACTTGAGAGAAAGGATGTTAATGTGTTCTCTCTCCAGATTCAAATTTAGAAACTAAAAAGGATTTGGGAGACAGATTATTTTTTAAAGATCTAGAAGAAGGCATCAATATTATAGACAAGACGGGAAAAGGTGGAAGATAGCATTTGTAAAGCACTATACAATTCATTATCCACATGGTCACAACACGTGTGTGTGTGTTTTAGTCTTTCTAACCTATGTATATTGTTATTTTCTGCAATTTACATGTGCTGGGGTCAGGAATCGGGGACTAACTTGCTCAGGGTCATATACCTGGTCCCTATGTGGAAATGGAAGTTGAATTTCTTTCTGACTTCAGAGTCTTGCTTTTTTCATCAAAGAATGGTCACAGGCCTGGAATTTAAAGTCAGTTCTCCTGTCTTGCTTTAAAAACAAATAGTTCTTTTTAATGCAAGATTACAGATTTACAAGTGCCTTTTGAAATGCTTAAAACATTTTAAAATTTCTTACAGAACTAACTTATGATACATGGCCTATTACCAGAATTAATTTGGGTTTGGGGATATCTCTGTGGGATTAAAATGTTCCATTATTTTAGGGTCTTTTTTTAATCAGATTTTATTGGTACATTTTAGATATACATAGTGATCACATTCATCATAGAGAATTTGTACCTGTACATGATATAACTTATTTCTTTCTTTCCCTATTCCCTCCCCTCCCTTCAACTCCTACTCCCCTTACATTTGTAAAAGCTTTCTGTTTTCCTTTCTTTTTTTACTTTTCACGTCTTTCTTTTCCCCCTTCCTCTTCCCTTGCTTCCCTGCCCATTTGAACATTATTTTTAATATTTCACAATTAAGACTGTTTTTGTACATTTTTGTACCATTATTGTAGGGTAATTTTTGTTAAACCTCAGACTTAGTGTTCAATTGAATTAAAAATTACTTGCCATAAAATGTCTTCTCTTAAAATGACACAGTTTACTATTTCAGTAGCCATTATTAAATACTAGCCAGTATTAAATACTAGAACTAATCATGCATCTTTTCAGTGTAGGCACATCTTTGTAGCTTTAGTGTTATTATAAAATCATGCATTATAGATATCCAACTTGTATTCCTGCTACGGAAAATATTCTCCTGAAAAGTAAACAGCTTCCCTGCTGTTTTTTGTTTAAACTCCTCCTCAGTGTTTTGGTCTCTGTTTTCTCTGTGTAGTAAAGTGTTGACAGAAAGCAACAGTACAGAGAGATAAAAATATTCACCAATTAGAACAGCAAATCACAGTGCAGTTTTTAAGCTAAGTATTTTAGTTAGGGCATGAGAAACACAGCTGTAATAAATGCCTGAATAGGAATTTCTTTTGAGTAGTTGATAAAATTGTATTGTTTTTCATTTTATAGCTATTAGGATAAAAACCTGAAATAGGCATCAGGATTGTGTATCATTTTGAAAAAAGTGTGAAGTGAAAACTAATGATTTTATTAATATTTTCATTATGTTCTTCTTTCTTATTTTTATATCCACAAAGAAAATATCATAACATTACTTATTACGATAAATTTTTTAAAATCTTGGCTTTTCAGAACCAACCTTATGACTTAACAAAATACATTACAGCTTACATAACATGAATTTTTTTTTAACAAAAATAACTTCAAAATGAAGGTTTGAGCTGATAACTACTGATGATGGTGATTTAGGTGTTCGTCCATTCAGATTAAAACTTAGGAAAGTTTTTTTTTTTTTTTTTTTTTTTAAGCAGGCATGAGCACAATTTAGTTAATGTTGATACATGGGAAATAAAGAAATAGACAAAAAAGAAAAATCTGGGCTTTGCTTTTACCCAGTCTGGAGGAAGGTGGCTGTCATCTTGTGTTATAGACAACATTCCAGGTTAGGTACTTAGATTGTATTATCTTGAAATTGCTTCTACCTTTTGGGGCTTCAAAGAGAATGTTTATGATATCTTCCAAAAAAGGAACTTAATACTCTGCTGCATACATATTGTTCAGCATGAAGGAGCAAAAACATATGTAGAAAAATTACATAGAAGATTTTGGCCTAGATGGCATGACAGGTGTAGTAGAAGCTTAGAAGGCTGATGCTTAAGAATAAGTAATTCCCTTTTTGGAGATCTACAGCACAAGTCTTTTTAGAGAAGGGACCTAAGCTTCATCATTTCATAGGCTTGTGTAGTGTGTGTGCTCCACAGTGGGAGACTGACATTTGAGATTTAAGACTAGAATGGATGTGTGATGCATTATGAGATGCCACTTCTAAGTGTTATGTGGTTAAGGGAAAGGGATATGTCATGCAGCTCAGTAGTAGAGTATGTTTATGTGCACGGGAACTGGTTCAATCCACAGCACCAAAACAAAATAAAACTTTGTTTTTAAGAGCAAGCTTATAATACTGAAGACAGTGGTCATTTCTCTCATGATATAGTGGCCAAAGAGTGTCTATAATGCTGTTATGTAGAGGGGAGTTCTGTAGGGTCCAACCCTTGGGTAACAACTAGCAAGGTGAAACATGGACGAATGGCCCCTTCATTGTTTCTGTGTGTTTATAGCAAAGTGAAAATTATGCCAGAGAAGAAACTCCAAAAGCCCAGGATTGGGTTGCAGCTTTGTAACCGAACTAATTCTGGAACCTGGCCAGCCTGTATAATCTCTCCAGAGGTTCATTTTCTTGATTTTAAAATGGCAAATGTACTTGTTCTGCTCAACCTGGCAGAGTTTTCATGAAAAGCTAATGTTATCAGCTTTGCTAAGTAGTCACATATATTGTGTATCACTTGCAAATGACAAAAAATCTAACTTTATGAAGGAAAGGATTTATTGACTCATCTGAATGACATCCGAAGCTGTCCTGATTTTCAGTTCGCAGTTTTCTATGACTCTCCAACTCTTAGCTATTTGCAGCTTTTGACTCAATTTACCTTCCAGACTGGCCCAGCGGGAAAGAAGCCTGCTGCCCATAGCCTCAGTGAGTGTCACTGGGCCAGTTTCCTTGCAATTGCAGCAGGCATCCCTGCACTAACTAGGTGCTCTAATCCAGAAAGATCCTGTAGGCCTCAGGTCTAGACAGCCTGGGATTGGGTATGGCATCCGTCCCTCTCTAACCTCAGGAGCTGGATGTGGGTAGGGAGGCTTACCAGAGAGCCCCAGGGCATGATTTACATACATCAGAGAACAGTGGGCTACCAGCTGAACTGACCACTGGTCAGCAGGTGTTTATTTTTTTCCTCTGTGAAGAAAATATTTAGTGCTTTAAAAGGAAAGTAAAAAAATGGATGGTGTTCGTAACACTCAAGAGAAGTGCCAGATTTGAAAGGGGGATTTTATTTAATCAACTAGGAAAAACAAAAGAAAAATTTATCAAAGACAGAGAAGTGCAATGTTGTGGGTTGAGGCAGGATTTTTTCCTGTAAGCCGTCTGGAGGAGAATCATCATAGCTGGTGGTATTGAACTCCACCCAATCAGATAACCATTTCTGAGACTGTTTTCATTTCTTTCTTGGCCTAATCTGAGATATAATTCATTTTTAAGGAGTTTGGGTTTAGGCCAATGGAACAGGATTAGTAAAACTTCATTGCAGATAGAATAAGGGAATGTAATTTGTAAAGCATTGGAACTATCAACTCTTTGTGAGAAATGTACACATTATTGTCCAAACAGTAGTTCCACTGATTGTGAAAGTGATTCTCCTTTGCAGTGGCTACTGTGGGGCCACAATGAAAAGAGCTGAGCCCAGCATGGTGGTGCACCCTTGTCATCTCAGCTACTCAGGAGGCTGAGGCAGGAGGTTCATGAATTGGCTAGCCTGGACATTTAGTGAGACACTCTCAAAATAAAATTTTAAAAAGGTCTGAAGATGTAGCTCATTATTAGTAGGACACTTGCCTAGCATGCATAATGGCCTGAGTTCAATCCCCAGTACCGAAAAAAAATTTTATTTGAGAAAGGCAAGGCAGCTGTAGAGGACATTCTATTGTTACCCTTGGGGAGAACAGGGAGTCTCAGGAGACTTGGAAAAAACAAGTGTTAAAGAGACTTAGAAAGACAGAAAGTTAAACAGCTGTACACAGGAAAAAGTTGGCAATTTAAAATTCTTTGCTTATTCCACAAACTTGATAGTCATCATCTCAGATACACCTTATGATGATTCTGCTTTCCAAGTGGGGAAAGGTGAGCTTGGAGGAGTCAGTAACCACTGTGGGCTGTGCACGGGCCCTGCAGAAGTGGGGCCTCCATGGGGAGGCGAGGGGATGGTGGCACTGGTGGCCCAGCTGCCTGTCATAACTCAGGTGTCCCATAGGACTTCTTGGAAGTTAGAATCAACTCTCAAATTTGATATGTTCTGAAAATTGCATTGTTCCAAAAGACAGTGTCATATGCCAGAATTAACAAGACATTGTGAAATATTTGGCTGCTTCAAATTTGGAAACTAAAGAGCAGGCAGATTATAGTCTCCCTTGGGTTGGGGATTTAGCTCAGTGGCGCAGTGCCTACCTGGCAAGTGTGAGGTCCTGAGTTTGATTCCTGGTACAATAAATAAATGATTAGAATCTCCCAATGGTGGGAAATTCTATTCTTTAAGTAAGTAATACTCTTTTTATTTTATTTTAAAGAGAAAAAAAGCAATAAAAACAAAGATACAGAATTTAAAAACAAGATACTAGGAAATTGGTAACAGTTAATATATTACATATTGTTATCTTTAAAGTAGTTGCTTAGATTACAAGATGTAGGCATACAAGATTGATCAAAAATAAAAGCACAAGTCATTTTTTAATGAACTAA
Source organism: Cavia porcellus (assembly GCF_034190915.1). Classification (NCBI taxonomy): domain Eukaryota; kingdom Metazoa; phylum Chordata; class Mammalia; order Rodentia; family Caviidae; genus Cavia; species Cavia porcellus. The sequence continues at coordinate 69,305,552 of NW_026947485.1, read as the reverse complement.
GAGAAACCAGTAGTATAATTATCTTAGCTATCTTTTATATACACTATTTTATATATATATATAGATTTTTTTTTTCCTTTTCCCTTCTTTTATCCTTTCACCCATCCCAGTTGTTCAGTTTGACTTTTAGCTTTACCACCCCTTTCCTGGGTGGCCTTGTGCAGGTTTATTAATTTCCCTGTTCCTTGATTAGTGGTTACGAGTTTCAAATGCATCTGTCTGTACAGAAATGTGCTCAGAACAGTACCTGGCCTGGTAACTAGTAAGCGCTACAGTCACTTGAAAAATTAGAACTTTGTGAATCTTCCTTACCTTGTTTTACAGCTTAAGGAATGTTCTTTTGCCCTGAATCACACTGGATAAGGTCACCCACTATCAATTCAGTACACAGAACCTCAAAGGTTATAGGCTAACTCCAACCACATGTAGGGACTTTACTGCCCTAATCCTAATCAGTCCAAAAGATGTTAATGGATGTTCTGACCAAATAAACATAATCTGTGAACAAGAAAACTTGAGAAGTGCCGAGTTAGTTAAGTTTCTCTACCTTGGCAATTCTCAGAGCTAAGATTCAAGCTGAGTGTTTTGGAGCAGAGTTTATACTCTTACCCAGTACATGTTCTGCTTCTCAAATTAATAGTTCAGGTGCTTTTAAAAACTTGAAATGATTTTGTTTTTCAGCAAATGTTTTTCTTACTTTTTAAGTGGGAGGAGAGGCATTGTTTCTTACTTTTTAGAGCTGTGCCAGAGTAGGTTGACTTTTAGATCATGTAGCACTGAGTATGGACATTTTACATTACATTACTTTAAAACTGATGGTGCCCTCTGCCCATCCTTTCCTTTATATTAAATTCGTAAGTTGTAGAAGTAGATTCCCTGCGCAGCTGCCAGGGTGATGTGGTAACTCGTTTCACCCTCAGGGCAAGGAATCAGCTTGTTCTGGGCAAACCTCAGAGCAGAAGACAGCACTGTGGGCTCCTTTGGATGGGTTGTTGTCATGTTCAGTGAATCATCATTAACCAGGATTTATGGTGCTGGGACACTGAAGGGTAGGCTTGGAGTGAAGGACAGTGTGAGAGGACCCAGAAAGGTGGTCCGTGACCAGCGTGAAGGCCTTGGAGGAAAGAGTGGTGGGAAGGGATCAGCTCCTGAGGCTGCTGACACGTGTGCAGTGCAGGCTGGCCCTGGTGTCAGGTCCGGGGACGAGGGAGCGTCCTGGCTGTTGCAGAGGTGAGGACGTGTCCGGTGAGCAGGAGGTGGGTTCTGGAGCCTATAGTCTTTTTTTTTTTTCTTTAATTTTCCTTATTTTATTATGTTTTTATTTTGAAGAGACTAAAACCAAAAGGAATAAAACAGAATAGAGCCAATCAAAACAAAACAATGAATGTGATACAAGACTTCAAAACAAGAAAAAAGATACCTCTTGTTATCTTCAAAATAACTGCCATACCATCAGGAATAATAAAATCAAACAAAACAGAACTGAATGAAACCAATCAAAACAGAACAATGAAAACAATACAGGACTTCAAAACAGGACAGTAGGAATACAACAGTGGCTACCATAATGATTCTTGTTATCTTCAAAGTAGCTGCTTATACCATCAGACATAATAAAATCAAACAAACCAAAATAGAATAAAATCAATCAAAAGAAAACAAGTAAAGCAATATAGAGCTTCGAAATAGGGTAATAGGAAATCAGTAATGGCTACCATAATACATTTTGTTATTTTGAAATAGCTGACCATGCCTCAAATAGAATAAAGTCAAACAAAATAAAACAGTAAACCGAACAGTGGAAACAATACAGGGTTTTAAAACAGGATAGATTAAAACATAATAGATTAACGGTGGCACTGCCTTCCCTTTTTAGACGTGTCTTCCTCTTTCACGATATCTACTGTGCATTTTGGATTCACTAATTCCTTCAGTTTTTTATACTAGGGAGACAACATGATGTTTACCCACATGATTCAACCATTTCACCCATGAGCATGATTTCAAGTTGTGTCCATTTACCTACAAGAGCCTTGAGGTTCGTTCTTTATAGCTGAGTATCATTCCATTGTATAAAAATGCCCTATCTTTCTTATCCATTCTGTAGTTGATGGGCAAGCTACCTCTGCTTTTTTTTCTGGTTCCGTCACATAGAGCATTGTTCTCTCTCCTTTGACCTTTAGTTCATGAACTCCCTTTCAGGTTAAATGTGTTTCTTGTATGAAACACATTGATGGATCCTGTTTCCCGGTCCGCTCTGCCTGTGTTCTTTTTTATTGGTGAATTGAGGCCAGCTACATTAATGATTATGGCCAACATGCACTGCCTCATCTCTGCCATGATATTTTCCTGCTGTTGGCTGCCTACTTTTCCCCTCCATTCATTTGTCTACCCTGGTTGGTGATCCCCTCTGCCACTGTTCTTGAAACCATGGTCTTTTTTTAAAATCTCTCTTTAGAATGTCCTTCAGTAGTCTTTGTGGGGTTGGTTTGGTGTCATGAATTCCTGCACTTGTTCTTTGCCGTGAAAATATCTGTTTCTCCATTAATTTTGAAAGATAGTTAATTTTTAGGAGATCTTTCCTTTCGTGATTGCAAGCTACACCCCTGTCTTCAACATCTGAAAGTCTTTCAGTTTCTTTCAAGCGGTTTTGCCAGCTTTCAGTAATTTCCTGAATATCTCTTTGAATCTGTTTCATGCATTCTACATCTGTCTTATATTGTTCATTCAGTTTCCTTCCTTTTCCTATGCTGTTCTATTTTTTTAAATCTGTGTCTTTAGAGGTGCTTATCAATTCTTTCATTATATTTTTTATTCCTTCTTTTACCTGAGATAGTATTTCTGATCTAATTTCTTTTATAGCCTCATGAAGTTGTCTCTTTACTTTAGCTGCCATCACTTCAGAAACGGTAGGTGTGCAGCTCCTGATCTCTTTCAAGTTTTCATCTCCTGGACTTGCTCTGCTTGGGTTGAAGGGCAGAGACTGCCCTTTCCTTCTTTGTCTTGGCATTTTCCTGGGTTCTTCCAAACAAGTGGGTAGTGGGGTCTCAGGCACTTCCTGCATTGGCTGCAATTTCTCTGAAGCCTGTTTGGTTCTCCTGGCTACAAGTATCCAATGATGGCCACTGGCTGTGCCAGTACAGGGCTGGCTACTGTTTTCCCAACCTGTGCTGACTTCCTGGGGCAGAAAGCATCCCTGATGGTGGCTGGAGTAATGCAGGGTCAGAGCCAGCTGTTGTATCCCAGACCTGAGCTGGTTACTGGAGGGAAGTGTCCCTGACAGTGGCTGGAGTGCGTGTTGGGGCAGGGCTAGGTGATCTTAACGTTGTCACTATTACTGTCATAGCGGCTAACTTTCAGCAGTGTGAGCTTTATGGCAGTAGAAAGGTACTCTTTTTGCACCTTGCTTGTCCTTGTGAAGGTTTGTATCATTTATTGACAGGTTCAGATCTTGATTCCGTGGTGGGTGGATGTGAGCTTATACAGGTTGGTCACTGTGACCGAAGGCACTGGGCAGACATTAAATGTGTCAGCTAATGTTATCTTTACTTGGAGATTTATTCAGATGATACAGGGCGCGTCCACCACTGGATCTAGGTTTTATTAGGTCTCAATTAAGGGCCTTTGTAAAGCAGAAAAATGCAAAATTACAAATGCAAAGTTACGTATAGATGTGAAAGTTTATATCAAATTACAAAATATTACAAAAAGCTGATAAATATAACAAAGACTCCAGAAGTATAATAGTTTAAAAATTAATGAATTTCTTGACACACAATAATTTTTTATATTGATGTACATTTTGTGATTTCATACTCCTAATGATCTTAGTGTAACAGGATATGGAGATAGCTCATTCTTCCTAGGAGTGTGATTGTTTTAAATTTATTTTCAATTATTGACAGTTTAGACAGCTCTTCATATTGTTGTGTCTTGTCACTTTGTAGATTTTTTGTTGCATTTGGTAAAGCCTCTATGATGAGCTGTAAGATTTTATGACATTTCAGATTTTGAGGGGATACTTTAAATGAGTTGTCATCTGTATCCTCACTTGGTAGTATACTGTAAATTTTGTATTGTCTTTACTGATGTCAGTTTCATGCTAAATCAGTAAAAAATATATGTCCTTTTCCAATATGTTCACATGATTTAAGTTCTCTTCATAATTAGATTGTTAAAAACTCACAAGACTACTTATTGTCTTTTGTTTTCTTCTTAGTTCATTGCTTCATTTTTGATACTAAGTTACCTTCCCATTGTTCAGGCACAATACAAAGGTTTATTTTGTAGAAGTTTTAGTCCATAATCAGCTGTTCTATGGCAGGGTGGCATGGCAGAGGAGAGAGAGCTCATGCCATGGCAGTGAGAAGGAGGCAGGACACAGACCATTCTAAATCATACCCACACGACCACCTGCTCCCACCAGGCTTTACCTCCCACCTGTACCCCATCAGTGGACTAATCCAGTGCCATACATCTGTGATCCAGTCACCTCCCAAGAGCCCCGCCTGTGAGACTTTTGGGGTCACATCTAGATACTGTTAGACCGGTGTCACGAGGAAGTCTCTTCTCAGTTTGATCTCGCTAGGGCCTCCAAAATGTTAGACCAGCCGCAGGGAAAGAGACCCCAAGGACTTAACTCTTGGTGAGGAAAAAAAGTTTATTTCCATGCGCATGGGGTCCCTCAGGCAAACGTGTGCGGAGGGGCCCCGAGGGGAATCTGTGCAGGGTTTTTAAAGGTACAAGCAGGAGGCAAGCAAGTTTACAGAAGCAAATCGCATTGGTTAATTTTGAACGGCGCAGGACTTGGCTAACGCTGATTTGAGGGTCTGGGGCTGAGTAACCATGGAGACCGAGGGTCTTGGGTTGACCTTAGAGTGCCAGGTGCCCCCTGGTCCTGTTTATGCAGTACATTCTTTTGCTTATCTCTATCTTTACAGAGAACAGAACATCTAGTGGTTAATGACTAGCAGAGACATTCCTTTCTGCCCTGCTCTGATTATCTCCTGGGAAAGGTTTAGGGAGTGAAACATTCCTTATAGCTCTGTTCTATAGCTGGGGGGGGGGGTTACATTACAAACGGGGAGTCGATTCTCTCATTACAATAGGTATAATCAGAAAAAAAAATTTGTATTATTTGCTTTTTGATGTCAAAATAATTTGTTATTTAGCGTGACTTTTGTTATTTTTGTTCAATTCTATTATTTTTACCTGAACTTTCTTTTAGTTTTTTTAACTGATTGAAAAATGACAAAAGAAAATTCCTTTGTGCATATCCAAATCAGCTGTCATAACTTTAGCTGGTTTTCTTGAAATGTCTTTCCAAGTTATAGTTAAAATGGTGTGTTCAAGTTTTATAAAATATGCCATTCTCATCAAACAACAAGAGTGCGATGCATTTAAATGAAGTGTATTTCTGACAGAAGAACACTTGGAATTTTTGACTAGGCATCAATGATAATGGATGCCTCTGTTATTATTTTACACCTCTGATGGTTGCAAAAATTTCCCACAAACTTGTTTTTATTTCAGACCTTTTGTTTCTGTGCTCCATATCCTTCAGTGTCAGGCATCATGGCACACATCACTATGGCGACAGAGTCCGGCTCTGCACTTTCTTGTGCTGGTAGCTGAGTTGGCAGTGGTCAGGAGCTGTGTACCTGGATGTGATTCCTACACTGCTCAGAGCAGCAGTTATAACTGCTGTACAAAAGTGATAGGGACCATGGGAGGACTTCTCTAAGTGTGCTTCTTTGTCTGAATGCTGGAAATGCCTACAGTGCGTCCAGCTCACTGTAGTTGAATATATTTCTTTTGCATATGTAAGCCAAATAGGGCCACATGAATGTGTTGCTAGGGTGTCTCAGGATATGGAAGGGAGTTGGGTTTGAAAGGGGTTCTGAGATTCCTTGTAAACCTACTTCTGGCTGAGCTTCACTCTGTAATGTTTTCTTTAGCTTCTGTCCAGATTTCCTTTGTCTTTGCTTTTCTGTAATTGAATACGATGGCCTAGGTGCCAGCATGTTGATATTTATCCTTGCTGGCATTCTGAGTTTCCTGGGTCACTGATTTGGTGTTTGTTATGGTCATGTTTAGATGTCTCCTCAAACTGTCATGTCCTGAGGGTCAGGCTTTTTGGAGGTATTGAATCTAGTGTTTGTGACTGGTTCATTGTTTAGGGCTGGGATTGGGACTTTGAGTGCTGTACCTGCCCTAGGGCAGGGAGCCTGCAGACAGTAAAAGGGATAGAAAAGAGACTTGCTCCTTACTTTGCTCTTGGTGCTTTTGCTGTTTTCCATAAACAGTGGAACTGTTACCCTCTGCCATGTTGTAGACTGAACCTTCCAAAAACTGTGAGCTAAATAAACCTTTCCTCTCTCAAATATTTTGTCTCAGTGACAAGAGAAGTAACTTAGTCAACGGCTGTGAAGCATACTTAGCCATTACTGTTTCTAGTATTTCTGCTCCATTCTCTCTTTTTTGCTTTTCTTGTGTTCCAGTTATATGTATGATACCTTTGGAAATTGTCCTGTAGTCCATGGTATTTTATTCTGGTATTTTTCATTATTTTCATCTTTGTGTCTTAGTCTGGGAAATTTCCACTGAATGTTTTTCTCTCCTTGGTTGTGTCCAGCCTACTGAGGAGCTATGAAAGGATTCTTCATTTGAGGTGTTCTTGATTCATAACATATCCTGTTGATTTTTTCTGGGAATTTTCATCAGTTCTTGGCATGCTCTCTCGTTTTTTTCATTACACCCTCTTCATTATAGTCATTTAAATTCTCTGATCATTTCTGGATCTATGCGCCCATATATCTTAGTCTGATTTGTGAAGCTTGCTTTCTGTCTTTACATGTTTTTTTTTTTTTTTTTTTGTGCTTTTTAATCACTTTTTTTCTTTGAGAGCCCCAGCACGATGTATGAGATAATAGAAATAATAGAAATGAAAATAAACAGGCCTGGCAATGTGTGGCTGGGTGTAATCTGGCCAACAGTGGTGACACTGCTTTGCTTTATGTTTGCTTGTGGTGCTGGGGTGGAGCCCGAGGCCTACCCCGCTGAGCATTGTCTCTCAGCTATGTTGCCCATCCAGTTGTGTTGTTTTACCGATGGCTATGGATATGCCAGAGGGATTCAGTGTTCCATTAATGTTCTGTGTTTGTTTCCCATGCTGTCTTTGTGAAAACCTAATAACTTCTTCAGTAAAGAGTATGATATGCAGCCCTGGCTGCTCTGACTCACAGCTTTGTCCCGGAGACCTAGCAAGTAGGTAGGTATGTGGGGTGAGAAGTATCTTGCCATCTTGTGGTTAAGTCTCCGTCCTTCACGTTTCCAGAACCTTCTGAAAGCTAAGTGGCGATGAGTGATTTTCCACTGATGTGACTCTACATGTTCATACGGAAAGTGGAGGTATACAGTGTTTCATATTCATGTTTTAGCTTTATTAGCATGGAAGGTAGAAAAGGATGAAAACTTGCTGTGATTCTTTAACAAACACATGAATTATAAATACTCAAATCATATTCATAGGATAAATATGTATTAACTATCTGAATACCACTTATTTTAGTATTCATATAATATTTTTCTTAAAATTGATGAGTTTTTAAGATCGTAAATACTCTTTTTTTTTTTTTTTTTTTTTCTTTCTGAGACAGGGTCTCGTTATATGTTCCAAAACTGGCCTTCAACTCACTGGGGAGCCCGGGTTGTCCTCAAACTCATGGTACTCTCCCCGTCTCAGCCTCCTGAGTGGTGGGATCACTGGCATGTACTACCACACCTGGCTAAGATCTTAGGTACTCTTGTATTCTCCTTCTAAGCAGTAATAACATCCATAAGATCATAGATTTAGTACATAATTTTTCCTTGCATGTTGACATGGTTCGCTAAATGGTGGAATAAAAGGTTTCTAAAACCATCCTGTTCTTATAGTGGTCTGTGCACCCCCGAGGGAAAACTAGCTATTATAACTAACTATAATATTGCTTTTTTTAGTTCTCTTGAAAATGAGCTGCTTAAACAAGAACATATTTCCCCAAGTAGGACAGGAATAAGCTCAGTGTCTTTCCATCTGCACAGGGGCAGCTTTGCCCAACTTCCCTTCACGTACCTTTTCACAGGAATGTATCATTGCACTGTTCTTAAAACCAAGTCAGCCGATGAAGTTTTCCTGGCAGGAGCATTATCAAGAAGGCAGACACTACAGGGAGTTCTCTACGAATTCACCACATCTAACTGAGACGGGCAGGAGATAAACAGGCCTTTAAATGCTGGTGGAGGGGGCATTTACAGAGTGGTTTTTCTAGATGAGCCGTGGCCCGGGGTCCCCAGATGCTGGTCTCAGACTGCTGTAGCAGTGTCACTTGGCACAAGGGTCCCTAAGCCACCCTCCCTTTGGAAATTCAGAGTGGGCCTTGTGGGGAGGACTGGGGCTGTGCAGTTCTGACGTAGAGCCACAGCTGTGCCTCTTACGGGCCCCTCAGTACTCGCTGAGCTAGGGTAGAACCTTTTTAAGAATTTAACACGGTGACTCCTTTTTCCTTCACGCTGTAAATGAAGTAACAAGCATGTTTGTTTGTTTTTCAGAACAGGGTCTCACTGTGTAGTCCAGGCTGGCCTCAAACTTGTAATCCTCTTGCCTCAGCCACCCAACTGCTGGCATTAGAGCTGTATACCACTATATCTGGTTGTAGCAAGGATCTAATGAAAAACACACAAATGGGGCTGGGGGTTTAGCTCAGCGGCATAAGCGCCTGCCTTGAAAGCAGGCAGTCGTGAGTTCGATCCCTGGTACCAATAAAAAGGAAAAAGACAAAAAAAAAAAAAAAAAATCAGCAGAAACATTAGAAGGGACAGAAATGGATTATAGGTACTGAGTGTAGAAAAAGACATAAAAACAGCTTTAAACACCATCTCACAAGGCCTTAGGGTTAAAGTTAGGTGATTGCTTTGAACCCTAATATGTATTACCTGTGTATTGGGAGGCACTTAATAAGCATTAATTAACCGTGGAGTAAATTTTAGTAGCTTTTGCAGGACAGAAGTAGAGCGGTAAAATGCCGGCACACTTTTCTGGTGTCTTGCCATACCCCAGCAAAATAAAGTCACTGTGGATTCTGCCCCCCTTGTGTCACCAGGCTGCCTCAGCCATTCCCATGCTCTCCAGCACACATTTGGAATCAGTCATCACCCGCTTGCATAGCTGTGAGCATTTGGTTTCCAGAGAGTGGTTCAGAAGAGCTAAGTAGTAAGAGGAATACGGTTAGAGCAAAGGACAAAAAAAGCCACAAGGATGAAGGAGATGGAAGCAGACCTCCTCCAGTCATCCACTTCATCTTAGAACCAGGAAGTGTGCAGAGCGGGAGCTCAACGTCAGGCAGCGTGGGTTTATGTTCGTGCACCTCGCAGCCGCAAGTGACGTGGTGCATGTTTAATACCTGCGTGTTTTGCTTTTTTTTTTTTTTTTAATCGGTGCCAGGGATCGAACTCATGACCACGCGCTTATGCCGCTGAGCTAAATCCCCAGCCCCGTGTTTTGCTTTTTATTGCTAGTCTGAGTAGTTTTATTGCTATTCTATTTTGGAGTAGTATAATTTGTAGAGACAAAGTAGAGGCATTTAATGTGTTTCCTCTTTGAGTTTTAATTTTTTTTTTATCAACGTTATGTATGTACCTTTTAAAATGAATTAAATAGCAGTATACGTTGTCTTCCCAAGAAGCAACTGTTTGTTTCTTTCCTTTTTTACATTTCCTCATCCTAATAAATAGAAGGAAAAGTAGACCTACCAAATTATTCTCTAATTACCGTCATCTTAATTGGCTGGGATGATGATTAGAAGTTGTGGGTCCCATGAGCTAGGCCAGACCTAATGAGTGAGCTTGCTGTGACTGCTGTGTGTAAAAAGACTCCAAGTGACCCTACACAAACCAAAGTTTAAAAATCTCTTTCCCAGCGCTGCTTGACTTTTTTCCAGGAAAAGTAACGTTTTCTAACTTTCTGTCTTTTTATTCTTTATTGTGGGTTAAAGTCCTACTGAACAAAAATTATGATTTTCAAAAATAGCCATACAAACGGCTCAATAGTAAGTTTATTCTGCTGGAACATATGAAAGGCTTTATGCTGAGAAACCAAGGTCTGGGCCCTAGAAGTTCTTATTGTTACTGGAGTGTTGCTTCAATGTCCTTTGGTAGACTGACTTAAAAATTATGAGTTAATTTCAAAAGGATTATAATTAGGTATTTAAATTAGTTTGTTAAACTGTATCTATTTTTTCTTGTGTGAAAGTTCATATTCCTAAAAAGTAACGTACACTTCCTGCAGTTATAAAATTGCTGAATGATAATTTGAGATGACTTTGCATCTCCGTTGGGTTCAGAGTATTTTCCACAAGAATCAATAGTCAAACTACTATCTTGAAGTCATTTATTTTGTTATTGCAGGACTGAGAATGAAATCCAGGGCCCTTTCATTTGCTAGAGAAATGCTTTATTAATGAGCTATATCATTTTCCCAGCCCTCTGAAATGATCTGAAATATGTTTTTCATCCTTTATTTATATTACCAATTTGTTGTATTAAGTTTATTTCATTTTGTTTTCAAATAAGGCTGATATTTTTCTTTTTAATGATTGAAATATGTAAGAAGTATACATACTTTAAACTATATAAAATACAGAGAGTATATTCAGAGTGTATTTGTTTCTCCCCTCCTAGCTACCACCTTTTCCCCTTACAGGTAATCATTTTTAATAATTTATGCCTTTTCTGTGCATTGTTTCTTTGTACAGATGCACACATAGGTATGTATTGGTCTTGTTTTTCTCTCTTTTTTTTCCAAAAAACCCAAATATTTATTTGCGACATTCGGTGACAATAAGGCACACTGTTCAGAAGGAAAGCAGACTTTGCAAAGAAAGGTTTTTCCAGTGAGACTCACTCTTGAAGATTCCTGAAGGTGTGTTCACTTCCTGTTTACTTGTATGAGGTACACACAGTTGGGCCATGAAAATCCCAGGAAGAAAAATATATCTTAAATAGTTTCTTAGCTGTGGATATTGGTTCCTGGGCAATAAATATCTCAGTTTTTTACTTAGTAATCTATAGGAAGAAAATTGCATAATTAATTTTCAAGAGAGAATTGAATAGAATAATGTTTACTTAAAGCTTTGGACAAAAGTAGTATCTGTATAGTTTTTTTCAATAGGTAGTTTATTAGCTCTTTTGTTTAAAAAATATAAAATAGTTTGGATTTAGTTATAATGTTTAAATATATGCTGGGCATGGTGGCACAGTCTGCAATCCTAGCATTCAGGAGGCTGAGGCAGAAGGATTTCCATGAGTTTGAGGCCAGCCTAGGTTACATAAATGAGTTCAAGGCCAATCTGCTCTACTGATCTTGATATCAGGGACCTGGCCATGATCCCCAATCTTCCAAATGATTGTATGGCAAACACTTAAATAAATGAGATAGGTAATATGATTTTTAGGGCTCCAAGAAGATCAAAACCCTCTAGCAGAGTTCGAGATTCTAGGGGCTGAGACACAGAGCTCTGGGCCGCCCCTGTTTAGTAAAGTCTTCAAAAAAAGGAGATGAGGTACTGAGGAAAGGGGAAGGTATAAGCGGGACATGGAGTCACCTCAATGATTTCTGCAAGTAGTACTCTATGCTAATTTAAAAGAACTGTCTTGTCTCCTTGATAACATTTGTGCTAGGAAATAGCAGGATTGAGATGCCTTGTGGCGGCAGTCTCTGTCTTGTTAATTAGTGTTGGAGCCAGATGTTAGCTGTGGCCTTATCTTGCCCTTTGAGGTGTCTTTGTGTTCTCTTTGGTCAGCCATCCCCTGGCCATGCAGCAACCCTGAACATGTGTTCACATTGTAGCTTCAGTGGCTCCTAACAGTAAGATGCTGCCTCAATCCCCACCCCCATTTAAATATACTTCTCTCGTGATATTTGCTGTTATATATCATGCTTAGTGATCATTTTCTGAAATCTATAAAAATATATGAACTACTAAATTGAAAAATAAAATTAACTTTGAAAGTGTCTCAGGTAGTGAAATAAACTCTTCAGTTTAGCTCTTTGTAAAGTTTAACGTGCCAATTTTGAAATTTTTAAGGGAGTGAGCATATTTACTTTTAAGTAGATTTTACTTTTAAAATAAACAAGATTAGGCTGTGAACTATGAAAAAGGACTTTAGTGTTGTGTCATTCTCCATCATGCAAATGCATGTGGGAGTGTTAGGTTCCTACACCTCCATGAGAGCTCACAGGAAGTAGAGAAGCTGTCTCCTTCGTGGAGAACATTCTGGGCAGTGCTGATGACTAATCCCGAGTGGCTCTGCTCATACCTTGTGACTGCCGCATTCCCCTGAGCTTGGTGTTGTGGCGGTAATGAGCAGGCACTGGAATGTTAGACTGGGAGGGGCAGACGCATGCCCTCTAATATGTGCCTTCCTTGTAAAAGGAACTGACAGTGAGAATGGCACCTCTGGGGGCCTCACGCAGGCTGGCACCAGTCTCCTCTAGTTGGAAATGGAGTGGCTGGTGGAGGGCCAGCATTGTGTGTTTTTCAGTGGCTGTCCCCAGTGTGTGCTGGGACGGAGGGCTTTGCCACACCTCAGGGGATGGCGACCCTTGAGGGGGCATGCTAGCCTCTGTCCCCAGTGCTCCTGCCTGGAGGAAGAGGCTGGGCACCCTGTGCTTGGACCTTCATGCTTCAGGGTGTTCTCTGGGAGAGCAGAGGCAGCACTGCTGTCCTGATTTGTTCTCCAGGGTGTGTGAACTCTGCCAGTCCTTCATCACTGCTCCAGCCTGCCGGGCAGCACAGCTTCTGAGATTCCACCAGGTGAGTTGTAATTCTCATAAATCTTTGACTCCTGCTGCCGCCTCACAGTAGAATAGGCCCAGGTACTCACAAGGTCTGTAGAATGTTCACTTCAAGGTAACACGTTCTAAACATTGACATTTTATATGCATGTAGGATATAATTCAAAATGTAAAAGAAGAATGAATCATGCAAGGACTGAGAGAACAGATGACATTCAGAGTTTAATTAGTCTAAAAGAGTTCATGTCTAATGGAAACATATATACTAGCATGGAAACCTCAAATGATTCTGCAGTGACCTACATTTTGTGCAGCTTTGTGAGAGATGAGAGGGAATAAATCCAGAGAGTTTGGGATGAATTTTATGCAAGATTCATCAGCCCTTAAAAGAAGCTACAACCATCTTTGGAGAGACAGCTAGCTCCAAAAGTGTTGAACAAGGGGGTCAAGTACTTTATTTTTGCTTGTCTCCCTCTTACATTCCCTCCCACTCTCCACTGTCATTTGTCTTAGAATGTTTTGTGTTGCTATACCAGAATACTTGGGATTGAGTATGTTATAAAGAAAAGAGGTTTGTTTAGCTTGCAGTTCTGGAGGTTCAAGAACACAAAGCCGGCATCAGCTTCTGGTGGAAGCCTCATAGTGGGGTGTGTGCGGGGATAAGGGCGTCTGTGGAAGAGATCACATGGCCAGACAGAGGCAGAATCCGTGAGGGCCTGCTCACTTGTGTCAGCCAGCTCTTGCAGGAGGGGATACTCTGCCTGAATCAGCAAGAAACCCTTCAGGAGTGTAGCAGTGACTTTATCTTCTCTGTCTGTACCTACTCATAATTTTATTTTTGTTTGCTTTTTGAGACACAGTCTTGTTGTCTTTAAACTCTATGTAGCTCAGGCTCACTCTGAACTTGCTGTGATCCTCCTGCCTCAGCCTCCCAAGTGCTGGTCTTATAGGTGTGTACCAACATGCCCAACACCCCTACTCTTAACAGATCTCACCCTGCTTCAGTGCTGTCACAGTGGGGACCAGTCCCAGCATGAGTTTTGTTAGCCGCGAACTGCATTTGAACCATATCACCCAACACCTCCAGAAGCCAGAAAATGGTGTCCTTCATTGAGTACCAGAGACATTAGCTATGGATCTTTTAGGGCACAGGGCAGGGTGGTAAAGTGAATTCTGAGAAGCAAATAAAAGCTGGCATGAAAGATATCTGGAAAAAGTCTCTTTCCTGGTTTGGCATCTAGTTTTCTTTTGCAAAAGCATGCATTTCCTCAAAGTCTTGTAAAGTCCTTTGCTTTACTCTTGTTACTTTGTTAAGTATAGCGAGGAGTGGGGACTATTTTTATATTTGAAATTTGCCTACGCAGACTTTGCTCCTGGGCAGGAACCTCTGCTGGGTGCCAGAGGCCTTAAAAGGGTCCCTGCAGACAGTGTGACTCGCATCTTGTTCCAGAGGCTGGGCACTTTGGATGGTCCAGTTCCGCCTTTCCAGTACAGAACAGGCTACCTCTTTGTGTGACTGCCTTTTGTTTCCTGTTAGTGGTCTGGCTCAGAAGTGAAACATATAAAAGTATATTGGCTTTTTTCAAGCAAACGATTACAGCATTTTTTCTTAAATGGGCTTTTCAATAGTTTTCAAGCACATAACCCGTTGTCCGTGGAGAAGCCCTGCGTTTCAGGACCAGCACGGTTCTGTTTGGTTTACTAAGTCAGTGTGTGCGAGCATTTGGGGGTGCAGTGCTTGCTCTGTCAGTCTCCCATGGAGACCCGAGGCATAAAAAATTCGGAAATGTTGCTCTGAAGGAAGCAACTTTTTTTTTCTTCCTCTCATTCTGTGTTTTTAATGTGATCTTTGCCTTCTCAGGTTCCAGTAGGTTGGACAAAGTGAACAATGCCAGGCCCTTCACACCGTTGCAATTCAGGAGTTCCCTGTGAGTCTGTGTAGAGGATCAGTAGATGCTAAATGACTGATACACTACTTAGGGGGAACTTTGACCTAAAAGCCCATTATGACCAGCTAAAAAGATGGTTTGTGTTCAGTTAGACTATTTCAGTTGGGTTTAACTGAAAGAAAACAGTTTTGCTTATGTGATAGGAGAGAGGATGTAGGTTGATAAAAGGTTTCATTTCCTGTTTTTCTAGGGAAAAATGTCTAGAAGTTTTATAGCATATTTTTGTTGTTGAAATTTGTCACTTTTGGGATACTTGTCAGTAAATCTGATAAAGCTAATATAATCATACTTAAGGCTTTCTTTTATTATTTTTATCATAAGATCATAATTTTATGTAGGTAATTTTAAAAGTTTGTCATGTAATTTTTTAAAGAAAGAACAGAAAACTTAAAAAAATAGAAAAAATAGAATAATACAGCATTCAAAAAATTTAACCTCATAAAATCGCTAGTTGATACATTACATTTTGTCATCCTAAAAATAGTTATTAAAGTAAATCAAAGCATAAAAGTGGGTAGATACTCAAACATTGACAGCGCAAACCCTTCTGTTCAGTCAGCTAACAGAAATTTAGTAATATGGTCATCTATCTTACACACTATACATACTGTTATATCCCTTAGAGCATTTTCCTTCCCTTTCACTTTTACAATATCTTTTATATTTTTTGGATCTCATTATTCTGTCAGTTTTTATTTTTTTACACTAGAGAGACAATGTGACATTTATTAATGTGAATCTTGTTTATTTCACTAATAATGTTTTCAAGTTGTCTTCATTTACGTATAAGGCCTCAAGATTGTCCTTGTTTATAGCTGAGTAGTATTCTCTTGTATAAAAATACCACATTTTTTCATCCACTCTGTGGTTGATGGGCATTTTGGTTGTTTCCAAGATTTAGCTATCACAAAATTGCGCTGCTATGAACATGAGTGCATATATATCACTGTAACACGACACTTTCAATTTTTCTGAGCAAATACCCAAGAAGGGAATAGCTGGATTGAATGGAATTTCCAATCCTAGTTTTTTGAGGATTCTCCATACTGATTTCCACAGTGGTTGCACCAGCCTACACTGTCACCAACAGTGGAGCAGTGTTCCTTTTTCCCTGCAGCCTCGCCAACATTTGTTATCAGTTGATTTCTTGATGGTGGCCATTCTTTCTGGGGTGAGATGAAATCTCAGTGCTGTTTTAATTTGCATTTCTTGAATGACCAATGATGGTGAACATTTTTTCATGTATTTATTTGCCATTTGTATATCTTCATCGGAGAACTGTGTGTTCATCTCAGATGTCCATTTTTGGAGAGGGTCTTTGAATTTGGGTGGCTTGATGTTTTTCAATTCTTTATATGTTCTGGATATAAGTTGTCATGTAATTTTGTTTCCTGCTTTATGTACTTTGCTGTGTGGCCAATTGTTTTTCTGAGAAGTTATAATTTATTATTAAAAATCATAAAGTGCCAATATGATATTCTAGCAGTATTTAAAGGAGTTTTTCTGTTTTGCAACACTCAAACTGGGCATGGTGGTGTGTGCTTGTAATCATAGCACTCTGGGAAGCTGAGACAGGAGGATCATAAAGTTGAACTGAACCTGGGCAATTTAGTGAAACCCTGTCTCAAACTAAAAAAATAAACAAAGAACTGGGGTTATAGCTTGATTCCAAAGCTCTGGGTCAATCCCTAATACTGCAAAACAAAGCAAAACATCTGAAGCGTTAGTAGAACAACATAATTCTTAGCATACTTTGTACAACATGGTTGAGTTAGATTGCATTAGTCAGCTTTCTACTCATTTCACTGTATTTATTTACCTTTTTATTGCTTAGGGTTCTTTGATTGTAAGTATCTGACATCTGTTCTAAGTAAAAGAGGAAGTTGTTTATTTTTATTTAGGTGAACATTAAAAGTGGGAGCTGGCCTGAAGGGCTTCATACAGGCTCTCAGTTATATCTGATTTCTTTTCTATGTCTTGACTGTTTGTCTGTGTTGGGCTTATTCTTACCCCCTCCCCAGAGTCTTGCCATGTAGCTCAGGCTCCCTTGAACTCACAGTCCTGCCTCGGCCTCTCAAGTGCAGGGATTACAGGGAAACACCACTATGCCTACCTTTTCATTCTATATTCATTCTTCCTCTCTCCCTTCTTCCCCCCATGTTTCTCTGTCTGTCTGTCTGTCTCTCTAGGGTCTTGCTGTGAACTCTCTTGCTGTGAATGCACATATTTTGCCCAGTCTGGGCTCAAACTCATGGTGAGCCTCCTGCCTCCGCCTCCCCACAGTGCTGGGATTACAGGCATACACACCTCCACCTCTGGTTTGCCCCTCATTTTCTTTTAACCTAGTTTTTCTTCATGCTGAGTGAGGGATTGTCATAGAAAAGACAAGGCTTTGTCACTTTTTAGCCAGCAAATAACTAGGAAAGCAAACTTACTTCCGTACATGAGAATGAATGAAAATCCAAGGGAAGAGATGTGGTTGGTCTAGCTTAGGTTGTACGTCCAATTCTTGACCTGTTGTTGCTGCTGTAGCAGTTCATCCCATACTAGTAGCCCATTCATGAAGTGGCAGAGCCATTTCCCCGGGGAAATGGAGATTCTGTAATGTAATTTATAATTATAAAAATAAAAAAGAATTATGTGGAAAAGCAAGCAGCAAAGGTCTGTTATATTAAAAATGTCCACGCAGCGGGGAGATCCTATCACCGGGTGGAGGGATGAGGTCTCTGGTCTTTCCTAACCCACAAATGTCCAGTGCACATTAGTGTCTGAAGCGCTACTGCCAGGTTACTAACTAGAATGCCATCCTCTGGGCTCTGTAAACTAAAAATTAAACTTAGTTATGCTTTGATAGTAAAAGCACAAAGTGTAGAAATATACAGATCTGTTTGATTCTCACGTGTTCTTGGTCTTTCTGCAAACGATGTCAGGTAGGTAATACTTAACTACCATCACCGTGTAATCTTTAGTGTGGTAAATCTTTTAAGTTCTTGACTAGCTGGCAACATTCAACATGAATGCAGATGAAAAATAAATAGTGTATTACATTTTATGTCTTCCGAGACATTCAGAAATCATTCCTGCGTGGATATTTTTAATAGAATAGAATTTTGCTACTTAATTTTCCACATAATCCTTTTTTTTTTCCTTTTGGAAATTGCTTAAAAGCTTCACTAAAGAGTGAAAAGAAACAAGTTATAATCAGTACCAGCTTTGTTTCTCCCTCCTAAGGTTCAGAAATCCTCTGGGGCTGCATGTCTTTATTCTCCTAATTCTTTTGATGGGAAAATACTATGCTTCTGTTGCAGCATCCTAATCAGGGATGGTGTAGGCAGTAAGAGACACAGGGCTGCAAAATACCTTTCACGAGCCTGGTTGCGATACAGCACTTCATTTTTCCCTTTTTGTGCCCTAATGTGTTATGGCTTGTGGCACCTTAACAGCATGTAACAGCCCCCTCCCCAGGGCAAGGCCATGAGGAAGCTCCCTGACCGATTGTCCACTGCTGCCCTAGAATAGACGGTAGTGTCTGTGTTCTCTTCTTTGATATAAAGCCTCTGGGCCCATGCTTTCGATTTTAATAACTTTTCACCATTCCTTCTCACCCAAGCAATGGGAAATTAGTGAGTTAGAATAAAACGAAAATTACCCCTTTGGAGGATTGTTTTATAAAAATGTCCACAATTTATGACAACCTAGCCATACTGAAACAATTGACTTTCCCCTAACTTTTCCTTTCCTCATGGGATATAAATATTTTATGTCATTTTGATTATACCTTAGAATTTGTATTTTGCTTTTTCCATTTAATGTTTGTAATAAACATTTCCATATATTCCACATTTAATTATGATTTCATTAGGTCTTATCTGCTGATATTCCATATTTTATGAAAAAAACTCACATTTTACTGCATATTTTTTACTTTTGACCTTGAACTTTACAAAATGATGCTATTATGAGTATATCTATGTGATAGAGCTTCTCTTTTTAAATTTTATTTTAAAGAGGATAAAACAGAATAAAATAGCTTCAGATAACTTTGGACATAGTAAAAATCAAACAAGAGAATAGAATAGAAACAATAAAAACAAAACAATGAATGCAATAAAGAATTTCAAAACAAGTCAATAATAAATACAAAATTGCTACCATAATATATCTTGCCATCCTTGAAATAGGTTCTCCTGCCATTGGATTTACATAATCAAACAAAACAAAAAAGAATAAAACCCAACCCAACAAAACAATGGAAATGATATAAGACCTCAAAACAAGACCATAGGAAATCAGTGGCTGCAACCCTCAGAAGGAGATCCCCCCTCCCCATGCCACACTGCTGACCTATGGCCTCTGAACACATGATCAGACCACTGGCCCTAGATCTGCAATGTTAGTGAAACACCAAAGCACCACAGGCATCCAGTTGCATTTCTCCTTGACAAGTAGCTGTCATCACAGCCTGTGTTTCTCCGGATAAGCTGTTTTTTATGGAGATGTTGGGGTGGAGGAGGATTGGTACTTCTTATTTGCCAGCACGCAGGCTGGAAGGGGCTCGGGTCTGTCGGTGGCCCACACGTGGTGCTGGTTTCCAGACTGCACTTGCTTGCTGGTGTGGCTTTGTTCTCTCTCCCTTCAGTCTGAGAATGACACTGATTCTTGGGGAGAGGCTTGGTCTAGCTGTTTCCAGTTCACCGGCAGCCCATGCATTGGTACGAGTCTCTTGTGGGGAATTTTTTTCAAGAAAAATTCAGAATGATGGATCAAAGGGTAAAAGCATTTTTATAACCTTATTTTACAATGAATTTTAGACATTTTTCACATTTGGAAATACATAGCTGTAGTATTATAATAATTTTTTACTTGAAGCTCATAAGAATGTAGTTTTTTGTTTTTTTATGAATTCTACCAAATGACTGTATCTGTTTCTTATGGGAGGGAAAGAAAGGAAGCTCAAAGCCCAGATTCACATATGAGAGAAAAGAAGAAAAAGATAAGGGATCATGACTTGTTCTTTTCCCACTCCTACTTAATATCCTCTAGCACTGCCTGGATTTTTTAAATTCTTTTTTCCTTTTCTGATAAGAGCTTATTCATGATAGCCTTTAGACCCAGCCATAGTCAGTTAAATGATATTTCTCCATCAGCTTCCAGTTGCAAGAAACTTGGGAGGTTATCCATGCCTTCCACACCCTAGACATACACACACTCTGTCTCCCAGATCTCTTTCATTTACTGGGGTAATATAATCATATACTGTCTTAAGACTTTCAGTGGGAAACTCTGCCAGTATTCAGAGTAGGGCAACGTTCAGAGAAGTAATTGTTGAGCATCTTGGAAAATCAAAGGAAATGGATTGATTCTGAACTTGTACCTCAAAAACTGTCTTTGGTACTCTCTGGATATTGTAACCAGCTGGCACAAAAATACTCAGGAGTGAGCTACTTGAGTCTTGGGAAATCAGTTAACATTTTATAATTCTCTTTATATCCTTAAGACTTAGCTGAGTTCCTGGCAAGAATTACTTTGAGTATTCACCATATTCTGAATAGAGATAGTATATATGCTATCTATTCTATGAGAGATAAAAGATATAAAGGGACATGTTCTATGAAAATATAGGTACTTTTATTTAATCTTGTTATAAAAAGTCAATTAATTCTGTCAAGATTGTTAACATATAGCATACAAATTTCAGAATGTGTTGGTTTATGATTGTCAGACATATTATTGTCTTGTGAACCACCAAACCCTGGATGTAAACTTACTCTAAAAAGGTCACATAAACAGGAAATGCACCTTTGTTATTCTATGGAGTAATTATGTACATATCTTTATTTTTTTTATTTTAAAGAGGGTAAAATTAAACAGAACAAAACAGATCATAAGGAAACAATTTTAAGAAACATGGATTTCAAAGTAAGACCACTGGAGATCTTCACTGTATATCATATTGTCTCTTGTTTTCTTCCAAATAGTCATCCACATCTTTACATACAGTGAATACATAATGAACATTATAGTACTAAACTAATCAGAACAGGATGATGAAGAATTTTTAGGTCTTCAAAACCAGACATTAGGGAAGTCAACAATGGCTGCCATAATGTCTCGTTCTCTTTGAAGTAGCTGTCATATCTTTATGTATGCTGAAATTAAACATAATAGACTAGACTAATATCACTCTGAACAGTGAATAATAGTATTGCTAGATTTTATATCATAATGCTACAGAATTAGCACTGGGTATCTTAGTGTCTCTTCTTCAGAGTATCTGTTCATTATATCATGCATTATATAATATGTTCCCATAAACTGTTTACAAATTCTAAACAGTTGAATCTCTGTGTGAATCTCTACATGTATACGTATCCTTTCTGTATTATAGGGAAAAACAGTTTAAAACAAATTAACAAAACAAATTCCTAGAAAAACGTGAAATGAAAAAGACATGTAAAACCACAATATTAGGTGATTTACAGTAGTTACTATGCTGTCTCTTATTTTCAGTAGAATTGTCTGCATCATCAGACTTAATATAATAGAACATAGAATTACATAGCAATTTTAGTAAAAACACAACATTGGAGACTTGTAGGATTTCAAAACTAGTTAATAATCAAACTGGAATGGGTATCTTATAACATTGTGTCATCTTCAGAGTAGTTGCCTCTACTCTTAGACTTAATACTATCAAGCATACCAAATCCGAATGAAATCAGTCAAGACTGAACAGCAATCTAACAAACCAGATTCAAATAAGATCAGTCATAGTAAGGCAGTGTAAGTAATACCGGGCTTCTGTTTAAGTTAATAGGAAATTAAGGATAGCTACCATATTTTTGGAATAGCTGTCTGTGCCCTCAAATCCAGTATGAGTAGACAGACTGGAACAAAAAAAATCAAACTAAGACAGAGTGATAAGACTAATGTGGCTTTTAAATTCTGATACACTGTTAACAGTGTTCTCTGCCTTCTTTTTTTAGGCAATTCCTCCCCTTTCCTTTTCTCAGGGTGCTTTGTATATTTTGGGTACCACTAGCTCCGTTAGTTTTTGGATTAGGGGGGCAACCCATTATCCATCTAAGTGGTGTTGAACCTTTTTACCCCTGAGCTTGATCTTGACTTGTATTCCTTTACCTACTAAAGCCTCAAGGTTTTCCTTCCTTATAGCTGACTAGTTCTCCACTGCACAAAAGTGTCATGACTTTCCAACCTATCTGCAGCTGTTGGACGAGCTGTCCCTATTTCTCTCTGGCTCCCTGTCACATAGAGCATTGTTTTCTCATCTTTGACTTTTTGTTCATTAACCCTCTTTCAGATTGAGTATATTTTGTATTCAGAGCGTCTCGTTGGGCTCTATCTCCTGATCTACTCTGCCTGTGTTTCTTTTTGTTAGTGTACCAAGGACATCTGTGTTAGAGATTATAGCCCACCTTCTCTGCCTCATCTCTGCTATTCTACTTTTCTGCTATTATTTGTCCACTTTCCTTCTTCATTCCACTGTCCGCTCTGTTCATTGAGGCCTCTCTACCACTGTTGCTGGAATCTTGGTATTTTTTTCTCTCTCTCTCTCTAGAATGTCATTCAGTATTTTTTGTAGGGTTGGATTGGTAGCCATGAACTCCCACAGTTCCCCCTTGTCTTGGAAACATCTTGTTTCTCCATTAATTTTGAGAGAGAGTTTTGCAGGGTACATCAATCTGGGTTGGAGGTTATTTTCTTTCAAGGCTTGGACTACTTCACTCCAGGCTCTTCTTGATTTGATAGTTTGTGTTGAGAAGTGTGTCAGTATTTTGATGGATTTTCCTTTATAGGTAATCTGCTTCTTTTCTCTGACTGTTTTTAATATTCTGTTCTTGTATCGGATTTCTGGGATCTTGATTATTATATGTCTGGGTGTAGATCTGTTTTGGTTGTAATTGGTTGGAGTTCTGTATGCTTCATTTATCTGGATATCATTCTTTTTCCTACTCTTGGGAAGTTTTCCTTAATTATTTCTGTGAATAGCCTTTGTAATTCATTTGTGATTACTCTGCTTCTTCGCCCACATTTTTTATTCTTAAGTTATAGATCTTCTTGTTGTCTTCTAGCCTCTGTATTGTGACTTCTTGGTTCCTTGTTATTTTTAAAAGGTCTTTTCTTTCATGATCACACATTGCAAATCTATCTCAAATTTTGAAAGGCTAACTTTAGTTTCTTTTTTTATCTTTTTTTTATTTAAAGAAAGATTAAACAAAACAGAAAATAGGTAGAAATAGTACATACATTCAGAGAATAAAAAAAAGAGTAAGAAATCACTAGTTGATGTCGTTTTACAAATAGTTGTTCAAGGTACAAAAATGGAACATGTAAAGTGGGAATTCAAACAGAGAGACTGTAAAAAGTTCTAATCAACTGTCCAACAAAAACTTAGTAACATGGTTGTCAATCCTATACATTTAAACATATATGCAGTTATCCATATCTTCATTTATGTTTAGATTAAACAAACTAAAGAAGGTTAAAATCATTTTGAACAAAGAATAATAGTATTGCTGGATTTCACTTCATGACACTCCATGATCAGCACTGGGTACTGTAGTGTCTTCTTTTTAAAACTGAATTTTCTGTCAAGGCATTTTGCCAGCTTTCAGTGGAGGTTTTAATTTCCTGGTAATCTCTTTGGATCTGTTTCATGTATTCTAGATTTTGTTTATATTCTTCACCAAAGGTTTCTCTTCTTTTTCTGGGTTCCTCCATTATTTCATCTGTGTCGTCTTGAGAGGGGCTTAGCATTTCTTTTATTAATCCTTTCATATCTTGCTTCACTTGGATTAGAACTTCAGTTTTAAGTTCGCCTATGAGGTCACGAAGGTATTTCTATACGTCTGCTGATGTTGTGGCCAGTATTCCATGATTGCTGCACTAGATCTCTTCTGTATTTACCCTTCCTGGACTTATTTTTCCAGGGTCAGCAGATGGAAGCTTTTTCTTATTTCTTTCTCTTGTCATGTTTGTGGTTTCTTTCAGACAGGTGTATGGTGGAGGTCTCATGCCCTCTCCTTGTTGCCTATCGTTTTTCTGAAGCATGCTGGCTAGGGGCTTGCTGCACTCTCCAGTTTGCTGTTAACTGAGGTGCACACAGGGACGATGTGGGCTAGCCCCACTTTTCTGAGCCAGTCAACCTGCGAGTGTCTTCAGCAGGTTAGTCTGTGCTGTGCAGATGTCCCAGGTTTGGACAGTTTCGTCCCTGGCTATTGGGCCCTGACCAGGGCCGTGATCCAGCCCAAGCAGATCCCACCAGTCCTCTCTGGGCCAGGGGCGGCTGACTGATACCACTGCGGTTCTGGGTTCAGGCCTGTCCTACCCAACTCCAATACTTCCTCTAGCTGGCCCCACCCGCTGCGGGACCCAATTTCCAGCATTCACTGCGAATTAATGCAGTTTTCCACCTTGGCTCCACTCTATGCTGCGCTGTGTCCTCCCGCCAAAGGCCTGGACTCACCAACTCCCGATTTTGGAGGCTGTGGCTTCAGTGCCACATGAATCATTCGACTCCACGGCGCACCCAGCACAGCTTGGGACCGGTCCCAGTGAGCGCGACTGGTTGCAGTCTTTCATTCACGTTTTTCCTTCCTTTATTTTTCTTTTTTCTCAGTTTCTTCTTGGGTCATGAGAATCCCTCTGCTTTCATCTGATCTCCATGTTGTTAAATTCTAGCGTCTGAGTCTTTTTCTCACAGAGGCTCTCTACCCAGTTTCCTATCAAGCCACCATCTTCAGAACTCCTCTACATATCTTTTTTAATCTGGCTAGGAAGTTCCAGGTTTTTCAGAGATTATGGATCCTCCATGGATTGTAGCCATAATCTTCTAATTTATGAAAAGGAACTTAAAATTGAAAGACAAAAGAGTTACTGTAAGGTGACTATAATCTGTGCCTAGTTTTGTTTCCAAAGTTTTCCAAATGTTGCAAAACTTAAGGAACTGTTTGTAAAGGGTGGTAGGATAATAGATGAGATGCTTTTCCTTCTTTGTGCATGTGCATGTGTTTTCTCCTGTAACATGGTCAGTGGTAATGGTGGTCATGTACAGAGTGGGGAAGGATCACTTGGATTTTATCACTGTTTGGTTTCTGTCAGTGTGGCTCTGCTGACATCTTGTCCCCAGTGATGCACTAGTCTAATACAATGGTCTGACTTCTCTGTACTTGAGCTGATAGCACTATTTCCTTCTTCCTTTGCTCCTTCTTTGTAGTACTTCTTCCTTTTCTGAATGTGGGCACATCAAAGCCTGAGTCAGCGTCCTTCTTGCTCTCCCGCTCACTGTCCGAGCTCAACCCTCAAATGTTTTCTCCCCTCTTCTCCAGTTCCTGTTTCCTACCTCTCCATGGGCCAGGTTTCGGTCAGCACGCAGGATCAAAGTGTCCATGGCCGAGTGCCTTGATTTTTCCTCCCTCAGATCTTGCACATTCTCACCTCTCTGTATGACTTCTCGGCCATCCAGGTTTTTAATCTATTGTGGATTATGTGGTAACGAGAAAATTTTGTTTAGGGTCAGTTTTCTGTTGCTGTGTAATGAACTTGAAAACCATGCTGGTTCAGAAGGAGGAATGTAGTATCCACAGTTTCTGTGGATCAGGAGTCTATCTTGCAGGGAGCTGGTTCCCTGCTGGGGTAGAATCCAGGGTCATCTGGGAGGCAGTCCTACCTGAAGTTTGCAGGTCTCCTCCAGGCCCACTGGGGTTGTTGGCAGAAGTCAGGATTCTGGGGGGCTAGTGGGCTAAGGTTCCTGTCCCCTTCCTAGTTGTTGTTGGGGTCTTTCTGAGCTCCCAGGTCTTGCCCTGTGGTCTTTCTATGGGAAGTTCAGAACACAATGGTTGCTTTTTTTGGGGGGCCAGTAGGAGGGTCGTTCCCCCCCCCCCCCGTTTGGTTTTGCTTTTGCTGCCTCAGACCTGACTGAAGGTTCACTTGGTTAAGTTAGGCCCCACTTAGGATTATCATCTCCCTTCTTACTAAGTCAAAGTCAGCTGATGAGGGACTTTAATGATTCCTTTAAAATCCCCTGTTCTGTAGATGGAACAGCATCACAGCAGTGAACCTTGTCATAGTCAAGGTCATCTTCTCCTGTGAAGAAACGGTTATGCAAGATGTGTCAGGCATGGGTGGGAATTTTGGGGTTGTCTGAAATTCTGTTTACCACAGGACAGACAGAAGCAGGGCTGGTCACGAGTGCCATCATTGTTTCAGTGATTACATTAAAAGAGTTGTGACATTGGTGGTCCCAATATAGTGCTACCTTGAAGTTTTTATATTAATGTGTAGTTATGAAAAGTTATGCTAATTATATGTGCATACTGATGTATATATTTAATAAACACACCTATAGAATATTTTACTATATACTTTATTTAGATGTATATACTAATTATATCTCAAACTGATCTTTGATGCTTCTTGGTAAGCATTTCCCACAACTCAGCCATGTTTGAATGTGAAATTTAGGGTTGTTTTTGTATTGGTGATGAAACTCAGGACCTTGAACAGCTAAGCATGGATTCTACCATCCAGACCTTGAAGTTGAAAATTATTTTTGGATACACTGTGTTTTTATTGAGAGATACATGTCATTTCTTTTTGCTTTATTTTTTGTTACAAAATCCTGGACAATTTTCCATGCTTTTTTCCCAAGCCCGCATGTGTAATCAAAGGGCTGATTTCTGTCCATTTTACCAGATAAGGATAATTGCTTTTGGTGAGCAGTCAACCTATGGGTTCCATCCCATTGTATCCTCTGACCTGTGGAGGAAGATCATTCCTTTTTCTAAATTGCTTGTTTGTGTGTAAGCCAAATCATATTTTTAAATTCTATTTTTCTCAGGAGCCAATCTGTTAAGAAAAGAAATAAAAATGTAGATATTTTATGTGGATAGACAGAATACTGTTTCTGGGTTCCTAAAATGTATTTGTAAATAGCATCTGTTTCTGTGTAAATATAGAGTTTTTTTCCTACTTTTGCTAAAATTGGTGATAAAACTTTTCTTTGTCTCATTATCTATTTTTGTACTCTTTGCTTTACTATCTAAACCTTTTCTCCAACCTCAGAAAAAAATAGCTCTTCAGGGAAGGGCTTTCATACTGTCTCGCTGATTTTCACATAGATTAGGACTCATTGACAGTTCTTGGTTATTTATTGTGGTAGGCTCTAAGAAAGGTTCAGTATTAATTCCATCTTCTAGAGAAGGGGATTAAAAGTATAGATGATTTCCCCAAAGATGGTTTACTGCTTTGAATGATTAAGGATGTGGAGGAAGAAATAACTGGATTTGTTTGGGATTTAATCTGGCATTTAGCTGATACACAATTATATGCTGATTTTTAGGGACTTTTTAAAATTTGGAATTACTTGTAGTTATCAAAACTTTTGTGGGACAGTCATATATATATATATATATATTCATAGATTATTCTGCTATAGCTTTGCACTTGATCTGCAGTTTAAAATGAAATTTGAAATTAGTATCCTTATCTGCAGATTCAGTCCTCATTTCCCTCAGATGGCTTTAACATTTCTGTTCTCCAGTTTAAGTCTTTTTTGAATTTGTTCTGCCTAGAGTGACATTTTGTCCTTAATTAAGTCTCAGTGATAGATATAAATTCACAAGACACTGTCTGGTTCTTGAATGTGGCTGAAATATGCTCCTAACTCAGTCCCAAGTTGTCTTGCTTACCCCCTCTGTTCCTGGATGTTTCTTCCTATTTCCTGGGTAAAACCCAGCAGATTTTGTATACATTAGTAGCCATCTAAGAAAAGGAAGAACTGATTGCTCTGGTAGCGAGGAGGCAGATGAGACTAACTTCTTGTACAGCAGTCCCTTTTCAAGCTTACCTGTTTTTCTTTCTATGCATGAAGCTTGATGCTATCTCTATAGATTTCAGATTCATAGTTTCTAATCTGAGAACATGTATATCAGTGAAATAACTATTGGAAAATAATAAGTCAGTTCATTACTTTATTAAGTATGCACATTAATGCTTATGAACATACAATTAAAGAATATTATCTCCATAGAAAAGCATCCATATCATAGGAAATTTATGCTTGGAAATTTACATTCCTTTCCTATTTGAATCAGTAAAGAAGCAAAATAAAGATATAGGGCAGGGGAAATATTTAAGAGAGCGTTTACATTAGTTCAGATACTCTCGTGCACATCCACATGAGCCCTGATGTGGGTGGAAATTGTGAAGAGCTTCTCATCAGTATGCATGCCATTTAAAAGTACAAGGGATCTCAGGGAAAATAATTTCCATCCTTAGCATCAAAGATCCTTCATCTATTTTTATGTATGTATGTATGTATATTATATAAATCAAATATACTGCTCTTCTCATCACTGCAATATGGTATCTATTAAATCCAAAGAGAAATAACTTTTTGAAATTAAAATAAGGAAGCCAAACAATATGACATTTATTAAGAGTAAATATTTTTAATGGTTTTCAAAACTGTAGTCATGTTATTGTCCTTTATAATTTTCAAATGTCATGCTGTAGTTTTATTCTTAGTAAACTGGAAGTAATTCAGTTATTTGAAGAAACTGATTTAAAATTAACTTAGAAATTATTCTTCCCTTTTGGTTTAATAGATACATTTACATATCATCTACGATTATGAAGATGATAATTTTTTAAGAATGCTAATAAATCATGCAACTTGCTGGTAGATATTCTTGCAGTGGAATTTTCCACTAATATCTGCCCTGAGTTGGAGAAATTCATTTTAAACTTGTGCATTGGAAGCCTTTTTATCATGGGTCTTCTTTACTAATCATTGCTACCTACTGAAGTAAAGTTCTTTCTTTCTTTTTATTATTGTTGCCTTCTTCTTCTCTAAGTTTGCTTGCTTGCTTTCCTCTTTTCTCTGTCCCTCTCTCTTGTTTTCTTTCTTTGAGACACGGTCTGCCATGTAATTCAGGTTGCTCATTTTGTAGGCATTTCTTGCTTTGAATTGCCTGGATCTTCTGTGTCAGATCCTCAGGTGCTAAGATTACGGCATACCCTGCCATACCTGGCTTCCTAAGTTTTACTTTTTAGTATAATTGACAAAATTTTGTTTATGGTATTTTGTATGTGACTTTTGTGGAATGCTTAAATCAAGCTAAGAAAGATATGAATCACCTGGAACTTTATGTTGACAACACTTAGCAGTTTTTAAGTACCGTGAAGAGTATGAGGAATGGTCAGATCATACAGTGACTGTTTCAAGTTCTTAACTTTTATTATAGTAAAAGGCACTTTGCCATAACTCCCCTCAGAGTACTCTCCTTTGCTTTGAACACATTTATCCCATTATTCCTGCCACTTTCCGAAGCAGTTCTGGAAGTCCTCTGTCATGAGTGTCTTTACAAAGTGTGATCCAAACTGCTGTGAGTGCTTCTGCCCAGTGCCGTCCAGCATGGGACACTGTGGTTGTTCTGACCCACTTACTCATTGGATGCGGCACCATAAGGCTTTACTTTATATGCACAGTAAATGTTTCAGATGGATTCAGGCTATTAAGGCCACTGTGACAAGCACAAATGGACACTCACAGAAGAGGATTTCTGGAACTTCTTCAGAAAGTGACAAACATAACTGTGTTTAAAGTATTTTGAGAGGGATTAGTGGCAATGTGTATTTACTACATTAAAATTTAAATATTCAGTCTGGTTTTTGATCATACCTTGTTCATCATCAACCACGGCCACCATATCGTGCATTCTTAATCTGGCAACCAGTATTCTACTCTCTTCTGTGAGTTTGAGTTTAGACTCCACGTGTAAGGGACATGATTTGATGTTTTGTTTCCTGTGCCTAGCTTGTTTCACTTAGAGTGATATCCTCCAGGTTCATCCCTGTCACTGCAAATAACAGAATTGTTTTTCCTTTTTAGGAGTGAATTCCATTATGGATCTATACAATAGTTGCTTTGATTCACCCACTGATGGACAATTTAGTTTTAGTCTGTTACTGAGCTATTATGAATAATGCTGCCATGCACATCTCTTTGAGCCAATAATTTCATTTCCTTTTTAAAAATAAAGACAGGGTTTCTGGGTCACACGGTAGATACATTTTTAATTTCTTTGAGATGTCTCCATATTGTTTTCCATACTGGCCGTACTATTTTACTTCTAGCTCAAAGGTTCCTTTGGTCCACATTTTCACCAGTATGTGTTATCTTTTGTTGTTTTCTTAATGGCTTCTCTAATAGATGTGTGTGAGATCTCCTCATAGTTTTAATTTGCATTTCCTGATGATTAATAATGTTATGTAGTATTTCATAAACTTGTTGACTATTTGTATGTCTTCTTTGGAAAAACGTTTGTTTAGATCCTTTGTCTAGGCTTAAATCCTGTTGTTTCCTTGCTGTTGAATTACTGAGTTTCTTATATATTTTGAATATTAGTCCCTTGTCAGATGGCTAATTTGCAATATTTTATCCCATTCTGTAGGTTGTTTCTTGACTGTGTTGATTGTTTTGCTTTGTAGAATACAAACTTTTTATTAAGGCTTTTTTGGGGCAGAGTTTCATTATACATGGTTCAGTCTGGCCTTGAACTCATTATGTAGCCCAGGCTGGCTTTGAACTCACAGTGATCCTCCTCCATTGCTCAGCCTCCCCAGTGCTGAGATTACAAGTGCGTGCCACCACATCTGGCTTAAATGCAAACTATTTTCATGCCATCTGCTGTGATTTTGCCTTACCTAAAATAGTCAGATCCAAATGATCATTGCCCAGATCAATATCAAGAAGATTTTATCCTGTCTTTTCTCCCAGTGATTTTACACTCACAGGTTTTTAAAAACTACTTAATCCATTTGGAGATATGTTGTGAGACAAGTCTGATGTTATTCTTCAACATGTAGATGTCCAGTTTTCCAACATCCCTGCAGTTAGGTTATTTTTACTAGAATTTTCATCTTGTGTAGTCCTTTCATGTTTGTTGGTCATTGTGTTACAGTATAAAGTCCTCAGCAGTCTGGGTTGACACTTTTCCACTTATCGAGGAATGTGGTTGTGAGCATAAACTCGGAAGTCATACCTGCCTAGGATGCCCCACCTTGGTGTCTGTGTGTATGAATCCATTCAGTTATTTGGATGGTTGGCTGTGGGGGGGGGGCATTGTTTTTGTTTTTTATTGGGAATTGAACTCAGGACCTTGAGCTTGCCAGGGAGGCCCTGTGCCACTGAGCTCTATCCCTGGCCTGATACTTGGCTTGATACTGTGCCTAGGGTCTCACTAGGTGCAGTAGTTTGAATTCTGTATGTAGGTTAGGCTGGCCTTGAGATTATACCAATCGTGAGTGCTGGGATTACAGGTGTGCACCATCATACCCTGCTCAATACTATTCTTGACCCGCTGAGAAACTCTGGACTTGTGAGTTGAAATGACCAATTAGGTAAATCTGGGCTTGGAACTTGACTGCTCAGGCTTCTATTTTCTTGCCAACCAAATAGGATTGTGCTCATACCTACCTTATCAGTTGCTGTTTACTTCTGTGATAAGTTAGGAATGTCTTTGGGAATTTTGCTCTTGGTGTTACCTCCTTAGTGCTAACCCTTGGCTTCTCTCCATCTCTAGAGTCCATTGTTCTTTTCCTGCCACTCTGTTCCTATATCATCTGAAATGACCTCAGCCTCTCAAACCCAGTGACATTTTGTGTATTTCCCATCAATGAAGTCTTTTTTTGCTTTGTGAACCCTGACTTTTAACTGAGAGAGAGATCTTTTCTTTTTGCAGATTCGTGTGCCTCGTGTCAGTTCCATCTAGTGTTGTCTTTATAATACGTTACATGGTAATGTCTGTAGTTTTTTGTTTCCTTGATAGGACTCCTAGTTCCTTGGAATCTAACTCCCTTTGACTTCTCATGTCTTCCTAAGAATTGTGTCTACAGGCATGTTTTTGGATTTTATTTTCTCTTTAAAAATTTTTTGTGGAAAAAAATGTTATTTACCATGAACTGTGTATCCTTGTAAACTCTGACTGTTTTACTAAATATTTTAATTACTAACAATTTTATTAAAATATGAGCTTGTTGTACATTCATGTATACATTTATTATTTGTCTTAACCGCATCTTTCACCAAAATTTAGTTAAAATGTAGAGTGGTAACACATATGCAGGGCATTGTATTTGTAAATTAATGGATCAAATAAGTACATCAGAGTTATATGTGTAAATACATATGTAGATATATAAGCAAAATACATCTTTAAGATGAAAAGATAAACAAATAAAAGAGAAGTAAAATAAATAAAAATGGAAGTTCCTTCAGCATCTCAGTTACCTGGAATTCTTCTGTGGCTGTATTTTCATTTCATGTTGTGTTCTGTTGTTAGACTTCCACCAACTTATGCAAAAATGTCTTACCTGTGTCAGAGGATAAATTTGTGACAATTTAGTTGGAAGATCTTAATTGACTTTGTCTTCCTAGCATTGAACAAGACTCCATTCCATAAAATAGAATAAATGTACTGATGAGCTAGGCAGAAAAGAGTTTTATTTTCTTTTTCTTTCTTTCTTTCTTTTTTTTAATATAGAAAAAGACTGATGAAAGCAAAAATAAAGAACAGAAAGCAAGTATACTTTCCTTGTCAGGTTGGAACAAGCAAACAGAACAGTGGAGAAATAACTAGTTGATTAAGACTGGTTACTTTTGTGTAAGGATTAAAGCAAAGGGAACTTCATTATTATAATGGTGGAATTGTCTGTTTAGGAAACTTTTTGTTGTGTCTATTTCCTGACTACACGGAAGTTCATCTAAAACTTAGTTTGGGTTTGGTGACGTGGAACTTTAGCACAGATTTTGACTTTTAGTCTGATCTGTTCTGACAAGAGCCGTGTCTAAAACAATGGTTTCCTTTGTTTTTATTTAGTACCTGTTAAAATTATGAAAGAAATAAATATGTACTGGTCTGAGGTCTACTTTTTTTTATTAACTTTGTTTCCTAAAAAAAAAATTTATTTTAGATAGATATTTTACTTGGGATTTTGGACTGCCAGTTTCTTCCCAGACTTTTACAATTTAGATGCTTTTTTTTTCCTCCCAGGAATCTGCACATAAGGAAATCCCCAAATGATTGTGAGGCTTTTAAAGAAATATTTATTTAATCCTGTTTAATCTCTAGTCCCGTTTCCATTTCATTTTATTGCAGATTTTAATATTCAAAAGTCTATTAACTTTTACAGTTTTATACTTCTCAGTACTTCTTTATAGAATATTCATTGTTTTTTTTCCTGTTTGCCCCTTTAATAGGCAAGGATAATGATTAATTTTTATTAAAATGTTCTCCCCAACCTAATTCTGTAGACACTGAAGTCTAAAATTAGAACAATAACTAGAGGCACTGTGGGAGGGATATAGCAAGCATGTCGATTTATCTTGAGTCTTTTTCATTTGGATGTTTGTACAGAGATTATTTTGTTTCAGGACCTCTTCTTCAATAGCTCTACATGAAGCCTTACTATTATTCATTGATTTCTTCCTTCATAATTTGAAATCTGTGATTGAGAGCAGCAATGAAAACATTGTTTTTACTTACCTGGATTGGTGGCTGAATTTAGATTGAGAAGAATACAGTGATTCATTGGATAATTGTGAAAACAGTTGCCGAACACAGAGCCCTTAGATAATCTGTGCCTGGAGTATAGACATTCTCTCTCCATATATATGTATATATTTTTTCTCCTTTTTCATTTTATCTTCTTTTGCATATTTTTAGATGCAAAAAGTTCAGTAATTTTCCACAGGGAAATTCACTCCTACAATGTTTTCTTAAAGATAACCTCATAAAATGAGATTATAGGAGAACAAAGCATATTTAACTTTTATATTTACATTTTTAACATGATTATTAGTTCTTTAGAAAACAGAAACCAACTCAGCATAGGTTATAGTGTCAGATTCCTATTCTATTGTATATTTAAGTCAGTTTTAGGAGTGATTAGGGTGTAACGGGTTTCTAAGCCAGTTCTTTAAACCTTGGACAGCCGAGTGAGCTGTCTCTTCAAAGCTGTCACTCTACACTGCAGCATTTATTATAATAACACGTCTGTTGCTCATCCCAGTGTTAAGTCACTTTGGGAATTTGCTGTCAAAGTTTCCAGTGTATTTTCAACCTTTTCCTTGGTAGAGTAATACTAGTCAGATACACAGTATTTCAGTATTAGAAGCAGTCAAAAGCCACCCAGAATCATTTTTGCACTAGTATTGGTGATTAACCTGACTGATTTTAGATAGAACATCTCTAATCTGGAAATCTGAAATCCAGATTTACTGTACAAAATTTTTGAGCATCAACATGTTGTCACAAATGTAAAATTCTATGCCTGATCTTGTATCACAGTCAAAACACAGATAATCTGGGAGTGGTAGTCCTGTAATGCAGGCACTCAGGAAACTGAGGCAGGAGGATCATAATTTTTAGGTCAGCCTGACTACATAGTGAAATAAAGGCCAGTGTAGAGCATATAGTGGGGCCTTGTTTCAAAAACAGAACAAAAGAAATCACAAAATAAATAAGAAACAATGAAAAAACCACACAGAAACACTATTGTAAAAACCCTTAGGCTATGTGTCTAACATATATGAATTAAAAAATTTTTTTCTTCCTTTTGTAAAGATATAGGATCTTCGTATGTTCCCAGGCTGGCTTTGAATTCTTAGGTATAAGGATCCTCCTGCCTCAGCCTCTTGAGTAGCTGCGCTACATGTATGTGCCACCATCCTAGACCTTTGTGTGTGTGTGTGTGTGTGTGTGTGTGTGTGTGTGTGTGTGTGCTGCTGAGGATTGAACCTAGGGCCTCATGCATGCTAGGCAAGTGTTCTACCACTAAGTACATCCATATAAGATGTACATGAAACTTAAATAAATTTTGTCTTTAGTTTTAGGTTCTATCCCAAAGTACTTCATTATGTATTTGCAAATATTCCAAAATCTGGAAAAAATTCAAATCTGAATACTTCTCATTCTAAAGCATTTCAAGTAGGAGATACTCAGCCTGTATTTTTTATTCATAAGATATGGTTAAGAAATAGAGGGACTGATTTTTCTCATGTGTCCCCTCATCTCTGAAGGCAATTCACCAAAACAGAGTTTTACCAAAGTTTTGAGCAATTACCACTCAGTGGCATAACTAAAGATGATCTCCAGATGACAATTTAGAAATTGACCACATTCAGCTATTTAGTTCTGGCATAATTTTTTTAAAATCTCATTATGTATTCTGAACATTTTAGTGGAACCAGAGTAATTGTTTAAGTACGTAATTACCATTTGTTCATCAAAAGTAATTATAAACTGACAGATACTAGCTGGAAGTATCCATGGAATTGGCAGGTAAAGAAATGACAGCTAAAGGAATACAGAAAAGGCGTGTATGACTTTTAAAGCAGTGTGAGGGGGCAAAATGATTACTTACTCAGGACTAGAGTCTTGAGATAAATTATGAGTTTGTAATTTTCTACTTTCTGGTGTACATTTTATGCCTAGATTTCCTCGAGTTGGTTTTAATCCAGTTATTTTCCATCATAAAAACTTCTGTAGGAAAATACATGCAGCTTGGGACCATAATGTCAAATGAAATAAAACAGACACACAGGATTAAATATTATATGGTTTCCCTTATATAAACCCAGAATAAAAATAAAGATCAAAATAGAAGGTGGTTAATTGGAGGGAGGGAAAGAGATCTTTCTCCAATGGAATGGGGATCAAGAACTGGGGCTGTGGATTAGAAAAGGAATTAAGACGTGTTTGTACAGCTCCACATGGAATGTAAACATTATATACTGCAAACAGATACTGAAAATTAAAAAAAAAAAACTACGTGCTCATGATAGAAACATCAGCATTAAAGATGACATACTGTATGTGGCAAGATGGCAGAGTGAATCTTTGCATGTATCTTTATCGTAATGGCAGTGAGGACACAGTAAACTGAAAACAAATGGATGAGAGTCATCAGTAAGATCTTAGAAGACACAACGAGAGTGGATGAGTTGGAACTGACTGAGCGAAGTGGAGAAAGCAGACTCCGAATTTCAGCGTGAAGAACCTGGGAAAGATTCTGACAACAGCACCACTGGATGCTTTTGAAAATTTGAGTGTAGTGTGGCACAGAAGAGAGAAGCAAATTGTATGAATTTTTGAAATATATTAACTGCAACTTTAAATGGCAAATCTGACAGTTGTACTTATGTTTTATTTTGTTCTGTATCTGTAAACATATGGGAGGCATGCCACTCCTACTTTCTTGGCTTAACAATTATTTATGTTTTTACATAAAACAGAGATGTCTGTTTAAGTATTATTAATAGGATAACAATGATTAAGGAAACCAAATAGAATTACAGGCTTTTGGAGACCATACTTTCAAAAGACATAGCAGCATTTTTTTTTTTTGAAACAAGGTCTCACTGTGCTGGCTGGTCTCAGCCTCACAACGATCTTTGTGCCTCAGCCTTCTGAGTTCTAGGCATGCACTATCATACCTGGCAGGCAGCATCTCTTCATGTCTGGATTCTGGACAAGAATCTGTTGTTGGAAAGGATATCTTCAAAAACTACTCCATGATATGCATTAATGCATATAATTCTGCTGCTTTAAGGGGAGCGGCTTTCTTTTCATTATGATGGTTCTCCTTTTACCAGTAATTGGAAGAACCCCATAGTGTTCATGATAACTTAAAATTCCACTAGTTAAAAATGAAAACAAGCCTGAAATGCCTAGGCTTGTAATACAGCAATGAAAATGTCAGAAAGACAGTTTTAGTAAGGAGAGGACAGAACATGCATTGTGAGTTTGACTCTATGGAAGGAGCAGTGAGATGCTCTCCTCTTTCCATCCCAGCAGAAGCAGGAGAACAAGTGGATGCCCTGGCTAGGGGGATACAGATACAGACCGAGGTAAGTGTTACCCGGTACCAAGAGCAGGAGAGTGTGGTGATGCCCGCAGGTTGAGCTGGTTGTTTGTCATCCCTGTTCCCTGGTTGGATCTTTGAATGTTGGCACCAGGTTTACTGTCTAGCCAAGGAGGTAGGAGGCTCACTCCCTGCCCCAAACAGTCAGCCTGTGGTCAAAGTGCAAAGCCCAGGCCAGGCATGGTGGCACATCCCTGCAAACCTAGCAGTTGAGAGACTGAGGCAGAAGCCAAGTTCAAAGCCAACCTAGGGAATTTAGTGAGACCCTGTTTAAAAATAATTTAATAAAAATGGCTGAGGATGTATTTCAGCATACCCTGGATTGAATCTTTCATACTGAGAGGAAAAAAGAATGAAAGAAAGAATGTGTAGACACTGAGATTTGACACTGAGAATTTCTAATCATATTCCTGCCTTCTGCTAGAGAACCCACCTGTTTGTACCCAGAGCTTCTGGGAGGGCAGCTGGTCGGTGCTTCACTTCCAACAACAGTGAAGAGCCAAATATTGCCAGAGATTTGAAGAGAGCATCTAACAAAACAAAACAAAACAAAACAAAACAAAACAAAACAAAACAAAACAACTAGAAAAGCAAACAGATGAAAGGAATTCAGCTGAAACAACAAAAATGCAGGGAGAACCCAAACTTATGATAATATATTCAGTGAAATAATTACTACACTTATGAAACAAAAAATAATATGAGATATCTAGGAAAAAATAGTTAGAAAACAGTAAAAACAGTGAAAAATCAGTAGAAGCATTGAATAGTATCATTGGAAAGAAAACTTTCCTAGATAATAAGGCTAAAGGTTAAGAGATGGAAAATTGGTGAGGTAGGATAAAAATTTAGAGTCTCAGTGAAGGACGTTAAACTATCTGACTAGTAGGGGTCCCAGAAATGCAATAAAGAGTGGAAACAGAAATGAAATTTCAAAGAAATAATTTAAGAAAAGTACTTACAATTGAATAACATGAATTACAAAAAATCTACAGGGATTACTCAGGACAGGAAATGAAAGAAATTCCACATGAAGACCTGAAAGAGAAAAGGTTTAAAGTAGCTGAGTAGGAAGAGAGCATCAGAGGAATTTCTAATCCAGGTGTGGTGGCACATGCCTGTAATCCTCGCATTTGGGAGACTGAAGCAGGAGAATGGCTTCAAGTTTGAGGCCAGCCTGGATTACAAAGCAAGACTCTGTTCAAAAAACCAAAAAATTAAACAAGTCACATTGTGAGGATCAGAATCAGAATAGATCAGGCTCCTTAATAGTAATGTTAGATGATAGTGACAGTGGAGTAATTTGTGTAAATTCTGAAGGATTTCTGTATTTGCAAATTCAGGCCATCAAAGGTGATTTCTCCAAAAGTATATATACAAGGACTAAAGTAGACAGGCATTATGTATTCCTTATTTAGAAGGTGCTAGACACTGAAGTCCAACAAAGTAAGAGAAAACCCAGAAAGATGAGGGTGTACTATTGTAGGACAAGGAAGTGGTTGCAGTAAGGAGAGCAGCAAAGAGAATTCCAAGGACCCTGGTGAAAAAGAATCCAGCCAGGAGCACAGCTAAACAGCAGGCCTGGGGTGCAGTTACTCCAGAAATAAGTGGGAGAATGGAAAAGAAGCCCAGAGAAGCTGATGAGGCGACTGATGGGTTTGTGCTTGACTGTCCTGTAGAAAACAGTCAGTCCTGTCTGGGGCTGATTGGTGACATGCATGGCCCTGTGTGCATCACCAAAAGAGAAACAAATTACAGAAGAAGCAAAAATACTTGAGGTTGGGTTTCTAGGGGAGAATGAGCTCTGGAGTCTGGCTGATTGCATTTGAATCCTGGCTCTCCCTCTTTCTAGTACTATATACATTTGACTAAATTAGCTTACTGCCCCGTGCCTCAGTTTCCCCATCTGTGTGGAGATACCAACAGGACCTTCTATAAGGTTGTTGGATGGATGGAGTGAGTGTATGTCTAGCTGTTAGATCGGTAGCATTAGTAATAATTTTAGTAATAGTAGTAAGGGTTCAAAAATTTTAACCATTTTTTATTGCTAGTAAGTTTTAAATTAAAAGAAAAATAGACTTACAGGCATACTTTTTGATAAATATGGTAAATATTCAGAAAAAAACTGTTTAAAATAGAAAATGCTCCCCCACCTTATTTTGCTCCCGATTTTTACAGTGACCACCCAGAGATGAAATTTATAAACACTTGGGTGCATTTCTTCGCAGTTACTCTTTTCCTGGCATTATTTTATTTTTGTAATTGCTATATGCTTTTTTATGGTTTTATTTAACACAAGACACATTTTCTTTGAGAATATGAATATTTATTAAAGAATTTTGGTGTTCACCTATTTGTAATCTTGGCACGCTGAGAGGAAATGGTGGGAAAATTGCAAGTTTGAGCTCGACCTGGACAACTTAGTATCTTAATCCTGTCTCAAAAATGAAATGAAATACAATAGAATGGCTGTGAATGTTGCTCTGTGGAGGTTTTAAATCCAGTACCCAGGACCCCACCCCCACCCCCACACACACATTCACGCACGCCACTCACGTGCTAGGCAAGCATTCTGCTGCTGCTGTTCCCCAGCCTGCGTATGCTTCTTTAAGAACCTTGTCAAGACCGCATTTTTCTAAATTGTTTTTAAAATGCCATAAAATATCATTCATATTCATTGTTGTTTATTAGATTCTCGGGTGCAAAAAGTCTCAAAATTCAAGATTTTTCTATTGAATTTTGAAAGATTACTTTCTTATAAGAAGGAAACAACCACTGTGAATGGTCTGTCATTTTGCACGTCAGTCAGTATTTTCACCAGTGACAGAAGTGTTCGGTTCTTTGCGCAGACAGTAAGGGATTCATTGATGACTGACAGAATACATCTTACATGTTTCCTGTAAGCTGAGCATGAATTGTAGAGCCTCAGACAGAGGTGGAGGCAATAGAAATGGTTATATTCTGAAAGTGTTTTGAAAACAGACTTGACAGAATCCTTGGATCAGTTGGATACAGGATGTAAGAGCTGAGAAATTAGGAATCACTCTGGTTTGTGGCCAGGGTAATTAGATGAAGTAGCTATTTATGGAGATGAGAAGATTATGGAAAGTTGAGTTTGTCAGGTAAGATCTGGAGTTCAAGAGTGGACAGTGTTATGTGGATATGCATGAGTGTAGTAAGAGGAAGTGTTGGCGGTGTACTTGGATGTATGATTCTGCTGTTCAAAGCAGAATTCAAGCTGGAAATATAAATTTGAAGGTCAGTAGCATATAATTGTTATTTAGGAGGAAATGTTAGATGAAATCACTGAGGTAGTGAGTGTGGAAGAAAGGATCAAGGACTGAGCCCTGGGGACCTCTGATGTTTGTGGCTGGGAAAATGGGGACAAATTAGCAAAGGAGGCTGAGAAGCAGCAGAAAGAGAAGTAGAAGAGAAACAATATTTTATAAAAAGGGGAACTTTTAAGTAGTTAGTGACCTTAGAGCAGCTTTGATGAGGTGGTAGAGTGAAAATCTAAAGAAAGGTTAAGAAATGAGGGAAGAGAGAAACAGAGATACCAACTTTAGGTATTCTTTGCAGTGGATTTTATTAGTGGGCAGAAGGAAATGTAGTAGTTGGATAGGGAAATAATGCTGACAGTGATTTCCTGCTTTTAACAAGAGAAATGATAGTTTATACAGTAATAGGCAAGATCTAGTAGAAAGGGTGAGTTTGATGGATACGAGAGAGAGAAAGACATTACATACTGGGCACCATGTCTTTGAGCAGGCAACAAGTGCAGGCATGTACGTGCATGAGCAGGGTCTAGTAGGGGAGAATTGGCTTTGGTAAGTACATGGACAGCTCATTTCTAGTAACTTTTAAGGGAAAGCTGAAGTATGAATGCAGATGCTGTTGGGTGTAGAGATACAGTAGTGGGATTTTCTGGAAGTATTTTTCTTTTTTCTTAGTGATATAGGAAGCAAAATTATCTTTCTCAGTGGATGGGAGGGGTAGATGTTGAAGGTGTGAAGAGGGAGAAGACATGGAATATATTGAGGCAGTGGCAGGCGGTGCTAGGTAATTGGCTGTAATGGCCCATTGTAGTGATGTGTTCCTTAGGGTGAAGTGAGCTGTTTCTCAGCTTCATTTAGTTGCCCTGAGTAGTCATGGAGCCGGAACAGCACTGGTTTAGTCAGGGCAGTGTCACATATTAGGTGATGGGGAGGGAATTTTGCAGAGTTGTGAGTTTTAAGACTGCATTTATGTGGAACAAAGAAAGGAGTAAGATCTGAAGAAAGTGAGGGGTTGAAATGGCAGCACACTGAACAGGTGATGGGTTTTGTTGGGGGTAAAGGATTGAAATGGACTGCTTAAGGAGGAAACTAGAATGAATGGAGGTGGGCAGAACTGGAGAGGTTTGAAATGGAGAATATAGTGGGCAAATGGGAGAAATGGCCATGGCTTTCTGGTGGATGAGATGGAGAAGGTCATTGGATGAAATGAGGTTAATGCTCAGGGAAGCCACAATTGGCAGGTAGTAGATGATAGGTGATCTCTTGCCAGGAAGAAGTAGAGTTTGGAAGCCCTACTTGCTCAAGGGGTCATGATGGTAAGAGTTGGGGAACCAGTTTTACTTTCAGCTTTTGGCTGTTGGTGATTTCTAATGATGGAGTCTGGCCAGGGGGTATGGTCTTGCATCTAGAATATGAAGAAATAGGAAGGTAAAGATTAGGCAGTTGACAATACATAGAAGAACTTTGAGGCTAGTTCTAGCTTGCCGAGTCTAATTTCCAAGTAATTCATATTATGAAAGTTGTACTCTTTAGTGAATATAATTTATGTGAACTACATCCAAAAATTCAGTTTTTAAAAAGTGCCCAAATGTTTCATAGGAATCTGTGTAATTTTGAAGTGAAGCCTTGATTCAGCTGTATTGGAGAGGAGAATGTTTCCCTGTTGAATACCGCCGTGCATTTCACCCAGACTTCTTTTAATTGGTTTGCTGTTCTGTGTTCCCTAGTATCCTTGTCTTTCAGAGCTGTACTGAGTTACACTTATCAGAATATATCAAACACTGTTACATGTTAATAAAATTTTACAAGACTTTGTGAATCGTTAATAATTTGATTATGCTGATATGGTGACTTTTTAAATATCAGAATAAGATAAGGCTATTTGGTTTGGTATACGTGTAGTGCTACACGGGCTTTTCCGTTTACTCTTTTCTTTTTTTAAATTTTATGATTTTAATCAATAAAGCCAAAAATAAGAATCACATGATCATCTCTATAGATGCAGAAAAAGCCTTCGATAAGGTCCAACACTTATTCATGATAAGAACTTTACAGAAAATTGGAATAAATGGTCTTTACCTCAATATAATAAAGGCCATTTATGACAAACCAACAGCCAGCATCATACTAAATGGCCAAAAATTGAAAGCCTTTACTTTAAAGTCGGGTACAAGACAAGGATGTCCTTTATCACCACTCCTATTTAATATAGTGCTGGAAGTACTAGCCAGAGCAATTAGGCAAGAAAGAGAAATAAAAGGGGTAAAGATAGGAAAAGAAGAAGTTAAATTATCATTGTTTGCAGATGACATGATACTCTACATAGAAGACCCCCTAAACTCCATTGAAATACTCTTAGATACAATAAATAAATTCAGTA
Organism: Cavia porcellus; assembly: GCF_034190915.1. NCBI lineage: Eukaryota > Metazoa > Chordata > Mammalia > Rodentia > Caviidae > Cavia > Cavia porcellus. The sequence goes on along the minus strand of NW_026947485.1, from coordinate 69,263,168 downwards.
ATGTGGCTGGATACAAAATCAATACTCAGAAATCAATAGCATTCCTATACACGAACAACAAAATTACAGAGAGGGAAATAAGAGAAACTGGACTATTCACATTAGCAAGCAAAAAAATGAAATATTTAGGAATTACTCTTACGAAAGAAGTGAAAGACTTATACAGTGAAAATTATAATACACTGAAAAAGGAAATTGAAGATGATCTCAGAAAATGGAAAGACATCCCTTGCTCATGGATAGGAAGAACAAACATTGTGAAGATGGCCATTCTCCCCAAACTCTTATACAGATTCAATGCAATCCCAATAGAAATACCATCAACATACCTTACAGATCTAGAGAAATCACTCCTAAATTTCATCTGGAACCAGAAGAGACCTAGAATCGCAAAGGCAATTCTAAGCAGCAAAGACAAAGCAGGAGGCATCACAATCCCTGACTTGAAGTTATACTACAAAGCAACAGTAGTAAAATCAACATGGTATTGGAATCAAAACAGAGCCGAAGATCAGTGGAATAGATTAGAAGATACAACCACAACTACGAACACACTCAACCACCTTATTTTTGATAAAGGAGCCAAGCAGGTTCACTGGAAGAACGACAGTCTCTTTAATAAATGGTGCTGGAAAAACTGGCTCTCCATTTGCCGAAAACTAAAGCTAGACCCATGTCTATCACCATGTACTAAATTAAAATCTAAATGGGTCAAAGATCTGAATATTAAAACAGAAACACTAAATCTATTGGAAGACAAAATAGGTAGAAACCTTGGAGACATAGGAGTAGGTAAAGAATTCATGAACAGGACTCAAACCGCACGGGAAATACTTCCCAGAATCAATAACTGGGACCACTTCTTATTAAAAAGTTTCTGCATGTCAAAAGAAATCTCCAGCATAGTGAAAAGAAAACCCACAAACTGGGAAAAGATTTTAGTGAACTCTCTCTCAGACAAGGGCCTCTTGTCTAAAACATACAAAGAATTAAAGAAACTCAGACCTCCGAAATTCAAAGATCCAATCCAAAAATGGGCATCTGAGATGAATATGCAATTCTCAGATGAAGAAATGCAAATGGCAAATAAATACATGAAAAAATGCTCATCATCATTGGTCATTAGAGAAATGCAAATTAAAACCACACTGAGATACCATCTCACTCCTGAAAGAATGGCCAGGATCAAGAAAACTGACAACAAATGCTGGAGAGGCTGTGGGGAAAAAGGAACTCTCCTGCACTGCTGGTGGGAGTGTAGACTGGTACAGCCTTTGTGGAGATCTGTCTGGAGATTTCTCAAAAAGTTGGGACTGGAAATCCCATTTATTCCAGCTATTCCACTTCTAGGCATATTCCCAGAAGAACTGAAAGCATCATACCACAGTGATTTATGTGCACCTATGTTTATAGCAGCACAATTTGTAATCGCCAGATCGTGGAAACAACCCAAGTGCCCATCAACTGAGGAATGGATAAAAAAGTTGTGGTATTTCTATACAATGGAGTCTTATTCAGCTATAAAGAAGGATCACATTGAGATATTTATCAATAAATGGGCGCAGCTTGAGACCATACTCATAAGTGAAATAAATCAATCTCGCATGTGTGAATACCGAATAGTTTCCCTAATGTAAGTAATGATTCAAATATATAAAAATATGTGGTAATCATGATTCCCTATTAGGTGGCCTTGAAGCCTTATAAAGTTTTCACTCATTAATTAGAAAGGCTTTATTCTGGGCTTCTTGATATGAAAATATTTGAAGCTAGAGTATATGAAGTTTTACCCAAATATTTCAAGGAAAAAGACACTATGGTAACTACTATTAAGTCAGGTTATAAGGTGGTGAAGTACTAGGTTATTGAAACAGTCATGCTGTGACCTCTATTGTTATATTGTTATGTCCTGTTTTATCTCAATCTCTCCCTTATTGTTTCAAAAAAAAATTATTTAGTCATTCCTTATGTTTGTCTTAATTAAAGAAAAAATTCAAAAAAATTAGGATATATAAATAGTAACTCTTTTCGATTTCCTATTAACTTGTTTTGAAGTCCTGTAGTACTCCCACGATCTTGTTTTGACTGATTAGACTCTGTTCCATTCTATATGATAGTATCAAGTTTGAAGACATAGGCAACTACTTTGAAGACAATAAGATTCACTAAGATACCCATTCTGGTTTGACTATTGTCTTCTTTGGAAGTCCTGTAATGTTTACAATGCCTAAGTTTTATTGGTCTTGTTCTCTACTGTTTTGTCCAACTTTATAATATCTAATAAGATAGACAATTCTTTTTAAGGAAACAAGGGACAACGTTGATAACCATTGTTGATAAACTTGTACTCTGTTCTACACCATGTGCTATGTCTATCCTTGGTATTGACTGACAGCTTTGTTTTGCCATATTTGACTGTATTCTTCCCCCCCCCCCAAGAAAGTAATAAGCACTAAGGAGTAATAAAATCCAAGATGTGTAAATTTTGTTGTAAAAAAGAGAGGGAAAAAAAAAAAAGAAAAAGAGCTCTAACGGATATAACAGCAAGTGTGTTTGGGGGTGTTAAATAGCTGACTTTATCAATGTTTTTGGAACATTGAACACAGCTGTTTGCATGTCCACCTTGTGTTCTTTGATACTGTGATTTGAGGAACTATTTTCAAGAAAATAGTGTGTAATCTACTAGCAGGTAATTTCTTACTGTTATGGTTTTTTGTTTTGTTTTGTTTTGTTTTGTTTTGTTTTGTAGTTCTGTATTGCGTGTACCCTTACGCCGCTTTGGTTTGTTTTGTGTTTTTCTCTTTTTCCTCTTAAATTAAAAAAAAAAAAAAAAAAAAAAAAAAGATGACAATGTGTAACCTATTAACTAGTGATATATTACTGTATTTTATTCTTGAAATCCTATATTATTTGTACCCTTTTATGCTATGTATTTTTTATTTCCTTTTTTTTTTCTCTTTAAATAAAAAAAAAATGAAGAAAAAAAAATTTTATGATTTTACCACAAAGCCAAGCTTGGAAACTTTAGTTTTATTGGAATAAAGATCTTATAAAATAAGAGCTAAAATTCATGATAGTGCCCATCTCAACTTCTACCTAAACACATTTACTCTAAGTGCCTCCATCCTAATCTGTACACTGAAAGCTTTTTCATTAGATTATGACTTACTCAGTAGATCATAACTAAATTAGTGCTACCTTTTGGTATAAGGGTATAAAGAAAATTGTATGACTATCAGCAGGAAAGGAATTTTCATGTTTATAGATTGGAAAGTAATAAGCTTTCATTTGAAAAGTAAATTGTAGATAAACTTTTAGTTCTTTTTTGTAGTTTTAATTTAATTTAGTTTAAACAAACTAGGAATTTTTAATATTGGTTATTGCATACTGAAGAAGTAGATAACAGCTCTGGCATAAAACAAAGCTAAAGAATGCATAGTTAATTCTCACTCGTTTGAAGGCCTAAGAACCTTTATCTATTTTTGGTAATGAAGATTCTTAACGAGATATTACTCTGCTAAAAGATTCTGGAAAGAATTGGTATGGACTGGGGGAAAGAATTTATAGCCTGGAGATAATGAGAAGAATGTTTATTTTAAACTTTCTAAATTTATAATTATTTACTCCTTTTAAATAAAATGATGAAATTAGAATTTTTAAAGCTTCCATTTTATGAGTTTTTTTATTCTGATAAATTTTTCTTAACTGAAAAACTCCTAATGAAATTTTTGATTAGGAGTCTCATATAAGGAAAACACAATGTTGATTTTGTGCAATATAGCAATCATTGAATGTTAAAATACAAAGGCATAATCAGCCTGTTGCCTTGCATGTTATCATTTTTATGCAATTCTGTTTTTTTGTTTTGTTTTGTTGAGACAGGGACTTACTATGTAGTTCAGGCCTTGAACTGTCTATGTAATTCAAGCTGGCTTTGAACTCATAGTGATTCTCTTACCTCTGACTCCCAAGTGCTGGGATTACAGATGTGCATCACCACACCAGGCTGCTTTATACAATTCTGTGGGTTAAGGGAGGAGATACCTTTATTAGTATCAATTGGTGCATTGCTGTGACTGGAAGACCCAGAATCATTCCAAGGTTGCAAATCGGTACCAGTGTGATTGGATATTTGAATGTACTGTCAGCTAGAATGTGTCTTTCCTCCATGCGAATGTTGATGGAGTTTGTTTTGGCTTCCTAACTACATGATGGTTTGATCCAAAAGCGGAGAGTTCCACATATTTGAATGGAGGCCACAGATCGTAGATGTTATGTGATATTGCTTCTGCCTCATTATGTGAAGTTCTTCTTAGGTTCAGGGGGAGAAGTGACAATGAATTTATAGCTATCCTTAATCATCTACAAGTAAAATGCACTGAATTCTTCCAGAATGACCCCTGAGAAAACTCATTTCACTAGCAGGCATGTACAACCTGCGGTCAGGACATTCCTGGCTTACCTGGATTGCATTGGTGAAGAGGAATTGTTTTAGACTGCGTATAAATATTTAATATAGTTAATGCATGTAAATTAAAAACTTGAATTTTTTTAAAAAAAATTAAGTTTGTAACAGACATGTGCAACCAGTGGCTCACAGTTTGGACTCATCTGTTTCTAGCATCAGAGAAAACTCATGAGTTCAGGGGCTCATCCTCTGAATCAGGTCCAAGTGTGAATAAAGTCTTCTTGAGGAGGAGGGTCACAGATCTTGGGTCTAAAGAGTTAACCTATTTCACACTTTGATGATGCAGGGGATAAGGACAGCTGACTGCAGAAGACAGTCCAGTTCAATCTGAGTGGAAAAAAGAGGTGGCAAGCAGTTACATAGCCCTTGAAGTTCTCATGTCTAGGCAGGTGTGTCACTCATTTAGATCCAGCCTCCTAGTCAGAACAGATCCACAGAACTTTCTGAGATAGATCCTACTCCATTCTGGACTGTGAGTTAAGGTCCTGTGGAACATGCAAATGCCCTGAGGCTTCTTAATAGCTTTTGTTCAAGTGAAAATGTCTGAGTCTGATCTTTTAAGATTATCAGGGGTATGGGGATGTAGCTTGGTGGTAGAATGCTTGCCTGGCATGGAGAAGGCTCTGCAGTTGAGGCCCAGCATCACAAAAAAGAAAAAATATTCTTGGAAACTCTTGTGTCTAGTTGAGGAGGTGGACCCTTATGACTCTTAGCGACACTTACATAGATGATCTCTTCTACACAGGGATATATTTGAATGGGAATCGAATGCAAGGCCTTGGCTGGGAGAGTCAGGCATTGCCTGCTGAGTTGGAGTGCCCACCTGACATTTTGGTAGACAGGTCGAGAGACAGGAGTTGGGTAGATTGGCGCTCTGAGGCGCCCTCTTCTGGTTCCATCTTCTCAGTGAATATGGAAGTGAGGTCTGGATGGTAAATAAGGAATAGGATGATTAAAGTTAGCACTGTTGAAATTTAGTGAAAATCACGTCTATTGTTTATTGCTATACAAATTTTATGATCTCCATTTTAGATATGGGCACATTATGTTTTTAAAGATTAAATAACCTGACCAAGCTTGGGTACAGCAATTAAATATTTGTTTTTAACTCCCAAAACCTTTGTAGTGTACCAGCTACATTGATTCATGACAGTTGCCCACTAGACAAAAGATAATCATTATTATGACTGAAATACTTGCACTTTTTTTTCTTATTCAAGGCTTTACTGTGGCACGGAAATTTTAGAGCAGGTGGGGGACCCCTTATTTTAAACACATTTCCTTACATCCTTTAGAAAATGAGTGGCCTTTAGAATTTCATTGAAAATGATGTTTACTTTTGTCTTTTGAAGTTCAAAAAGAAGAGTTCACATACATCAGTAATGAATAAGCTCTTAGCCTGGTGAGAATTGTACCTTATCTGTTTACATGGAAATCAAATTTCTTCGATGCTAACAAGATCTTCTGTTTTCCTATATTTAAAATGATTTAAATAGACCTTAACAATAAAAAAAGAGTGTTCTAAGGGAAAGACTACAGAATAATTTTGATAATTTCTTCAAAGGCTTCAAGAAAATTTACTTGGCTTCTAACTAGATGATAGAGCAATGATTTTATGGTTTACTGGAAGGAGTAGTGACATTTTAAATAGAAGGGCTTTTAGCCTAATAATTAAAATAACAATACTCAGAATACTTGCACAATACTGCAAACACGCACAACCAAATTGCATGGGCTCTTTTTGGTTTAAATTACATGGAGCCTTTTCCAGCCGTACTTGTAGATAGAGTCTTGGTTGAAATAGCTGCATAATTCCTGAGCAGGGAGTTTTTCTTTGCTGTAATTACATTCCTGCAATGACTCATACTCGTGATAATGCAAAGGAAAATGTTCCCTTGAAATTTGAAAACCTGGAAGATTTACTAGTTGTTTAAAAAACAGTGTACACTGGTTATTACAACTGCCATCATTCAAAGCGGTGGTTTACTTGGGTGATTTTGAGTTCATTCCCACCGTGGATAATGAGGATGGGAACAGAATCCCACTGATCTGCAGTCTCGTGGGTGTGCTGGCTGTTCTGGGCCTGTGGATCCAGATCTCACTCTGGTCTTCGCCTCCACGGCAGCTCGCTCACTTTTAACTATTTCTGCTTTTCTGCTTCTCTTCCCTTCAACAGCTAAATGATTGTTCTCTAAATTTACTAGTTCAGATTCCTAAGGGAAGGGATTGGAGTGGCTGTGCTAATAAACATCATCTCTGTGTAGTAGTGTTTTTCTTCCACTTCTGAGGGAGTATTTTCAGACTGGTATTGAGGCTGAGGGACAGTCTCCTGCAAAAGTCTAGCTGGCGTTTCTCCTTCCAGTCCATACTTGGTTTACAAGGTGTGATATGGTTGCTGGGGCAATTACCAGTTTTGTCTGAGGCAAGTCTGAACTGTTAAGTTTCACTGTTTAATCAAAGACCTTTGGAAATGTGTGAAATATATGACATCGCTTTGGAAGGAGAAGAGGGTGTCGAGAAGGAAGGGATATGAAGGAGAAAGAGCAGGTGGGAGGAAGGAGAACAGCTGTTGTTGGTTAACTGTACGATAGATTCTCACTATTTCTCTCCTTCTCTCTACTACTGTTCAGCCATGTCTCTGAGTAGTCATGATGTTCAGGGGCGCTCAGGGAGGAGAATTGTGATTGTTCAGAGACAATGTCCTTTCAAGTTTAGGGAAAAGGTTTGAGAAGATGCATGCTAGGAGCTTTTTAATGAAGGGTTTGCTCATTTTTAAGGAAGTGCAAAGATTTTTTTTTACCTTGCACTATTTATAATTTTCATGAGATGCTTAGAATTGCATCAGCTATGGGAGAAGCTGGTTACAGAACAAGTCAACCACCATACTGATTAATAGGAGAGCAGAAAGTTGAGTGCATCTTGGTCTTACTAATTGTGTGAAGTCGCTGCATAGACTAAACTCCACTTGATGTGGAAAATTATTATGGTGCAGTGGCAACTTCCAGGTGTGCTGCCAGGTAAGTTTTGCCAGAGCTGATGGAACAGAAGCCTCCCCAACCAGATTGAAATAATCAAACTGCACAATATGCTGAGACAGTGTAATCACATAGCAGGCAGTGGTAGGAAAGAGACAACTAGGGTAGCACACTTTGGACAGGGTGTAAGTGGGGGAGAAGGGCATACAGAGCTGTACATATGTTTCTGCTCTGCTGCATATGCTGGCCCCAGATGTGTGGTTACACAGCTTTGAGCTGAGGTATGACCAAGCCCCATAGATGGTAGATGCCGTAATCGAATGACACCACCTTACTGTATCTGGGTTAGGAGCTGTGGCTTACCAATTCCTTTGACAAACACATGTGGATTCTGCTGGTGATTCTTGGACCAAGAATGTATAGGGCAGGACTAGGGGTCAGAACACACCCACCCTGCCACAATTTAACAATGTCTGGAAGCGTTTTTCAATTGTCATGACTGGCATACGTAGGAAATGTATTTGCATCTGGTGGGTAGAATGCAGGTAAGCTAGTAAACATGCTGTGATACATAAGATAGTCTACCAAGACAAAGAATTATCTGGCCCAGTATTTCAGTGGGGTCAAAGTTGAGAAGCCCTGCATAGTGCCAGTGGGTGGGTAGTCAAATTAAGAACTCATGAATATTAATTGCTTATGTATATTTAATATATCCTGGGGATGGGAATGTAACTCAATGGAGCAGCTCTTGTCTAGCATCTGTGAGGCCCTGGCCTCCATCCCTGACATTGAAAAAAACAAAAATCTAGTATATCCTGCATGTTTAATGTCTCTTTATTTAGTATTTTGTGAACATTTGTTACCAGCTTACACATACCTCATGAGAATTAGTTCTCTCTCGATCATCTGTCCCTTTCTAAATGTGTTCTTGTGAAATAAGAACGTCCTATTACTAGCTGCTCATTTATACTTAAAAACGTCTTAAAAGTGTCTATCTAAGTTTTGGAAACCTCACATGTATTCATGTGACAGAACTGAATACTCTCAAATGCAAACTCACTTACCCTGGACTTTTTAGTAAGATGGTAAATGTCTTGGTTGTTTAAGCCACTTTTAGTTGTGACTTCTGTTACTTGGAGTTTAGAGCATCCTAGAGATTGCCACAGTAAGTCAGCAGAAAAAAGTGTGTTTCAAGACAGACAGAGCCTGGGCTTACACTGTAATTACCGTTTCCTTGGTGGTGCTGCAGGAGTTTACTCTGCAGCATGGTGGTGCTTGCATTAATGTAATGCTGCTTTGCACATTCTGTTTGCATGTCAGGAAACTGTAGGTGTGAGACTTACGCTGGTGGGTTCTGCCCTAAGAAATTTACTTCACTTTCATTATTGTTGGCATGATTTGGCTTGGTGATGGAGCATTATCAAAAAGTTGTTATAAAAAAATTGTAATTTCACCCCCAAAATTTTTAATCAGCTCAATGTCTGTAAGTACAGTAGGAATTTATAGCTTCATGCATTTTTTACTTATTAATGATAGTTTTATTTATATTGTAGTGCTTAAAAAACTAAAGACTATGGAATTGTGTTGTGTCTTAAAATTATTTTCATGAGTGTATAATTAAATATAAGCATATTTAAGATTATATGAACATTTAAAATGGTGCAAGAAGTTCGTTGTTTCCAAGAGATTTCAAAAGGGAGTTACTTTAACATGCTGATGGCTCCACCCTTTGTGTTTCCTTTAGCTCTCTTGCCCCCACTGCTTTGTTTGTTTTTGTACTGCTTTGTGTCCCTCAGGCAACTTACTTTACCGTGTGAGTTGTTTCCTAACCCTGCCCGACCCCTTTTTTATTATGATAGAAACTAGTATTTTGTCAGATAAAAACACATAAGGTAATAGTGAACTATGATAGCCAATTAAACTTCAGATAAAAAACAAAGTAAAAGTTAAGAATAAAATGTCTTCACTGGGCGCTGTGGTGCATACCTATAGTCGCCGCATTCTGGGAGGCTAAGCAGGAGGAATACAAGTTTGAGCTGAGCCTAGGCGATTTAGTAGCTTAGGAAGATCCTGTCTCAAAATAAAAGATGGAAAAGGGTAGAAATATACAGTATTTCAAAGCACTGGATTCAATCACCTGCCCCACTACCACCTCCAAAAAAGCAAAGTAACTACTTAAAAGATTATAATATGGGATGCATTAACTATTTTTATTGTTATATTATAAAATTTTGTGTTTTTTCATAAAAAAGAACCATGGTATGCTGGTCATAGTTTCTTAGAGCTGATGACAGGATCAAAAGTCACTCCTGGTTGAGCAGTGTGGTAATAAGTGTTGTAGCCATCTCACACCTGCTGCTTTTAGAAACACCCTCCTGCAAAGCCTTGATTTTGATTTTCAAGGTTAAAGAATTGTTAAAACTGAGTGCAGCAGTGCCGGGGAGGGAGGGAGAGAGACAGACAGACAGACAGAGACAGAGAGAGGGAGTGGGAAGGAAAGGGAGAGACCCAGGGAGGGAGGTTGTTAGAGCAAATATGTCTAGACTTGATTCCTGTTTTCAAGTGTTTTCCATCTTCAGGGTCCTCTTTAATGGTCATTTTTGTCGTTGCAGTGACTTGCTGTCCTCCGATTACGTAGAGAGGCACATTGAACATGGAGGAAGGACCGTGGAAGTTAAAGTAAGTGAATTTTGGAGGACACTCAGAATCTTTTAAATGCGACTGATCACGATACTGCTTTTTAGCAATACTCCTAATGTAAGTCTTGGGGCAGTGGGGCTGGGGTTGTTGTAGTTGCTTCTGCCGTTCTGTGGTCCTGGGGATTGGAACCAGGGCCTCGCACACACTGGTCCTTGCCTCACCCCTGAACCGTCTCCCCAGCCCTTTTGATTCTGAGACAGTGAAGCTGCCCGGGCCAGCCTTGAACTTGAATTATTCCTACCTTAGCCTTCAGCCTTACATCAACACGTCTGGTTTAGTTTGAGGTTTTAAAATATTTTTTGGATTATTAAGACATTTTATTATCCACTTGTGAAAATAATTAATTCTCCATTATCAGAAAAATAATTCTTGGCATATTATACATCTTACAGAATTAATAAAGCATTTTCTGTACATCTTACAGAATTAATAAAGGTGCAATACAGTTGATATAGCCAAAAGTAGTTATTTTCTAGATTATGTCACAGAAAATAATTTTTGAAATCTGCCTTGGATTAACACTGAGAACCAAAATTTGAAATCTTGGGTCCAGGGCAGGTGTATAGATTTGTACTTATGTGTGAAAGTCTTTCCCCTTGTAAAAATCTGAAAAATATAGATTGATAGGGACATCTCAGGGAGTTTCAAATACCAGAGGACAGAAATCTCAGGATATCGACTATAACAGGTACTCTCTGTGAAAATTAGAACACAAATAAAACCATCACCCAGCCATAGGTACAAGAATGTTTTTTTCTAACCCAGTGTTGTCATCTTAGGGCATATGAAAGTAAAAGTGTCCAGGTGTGGAGCTTTTGTGCTGTTCATTGTTTAATGTAGTGGGTTTTGGTCAGGTGTGTATTTCTTTTGAATAATGGCCAGATTATCTGTTCTCCCTTTTTCAAATTAAAATGCCACTTGTTAATAGCTGTTTTCTTCTTCTGTTTATAAATTTTATTGATCTTTGGTTTAAAAAACATGTAAGCAATGAATAACAAATGGAAAATCACTTTTAAACTCATGACCAAGAGAGAAAATTTTGTTTGCACTTTCTATGTTTGCTTGTCTTCTAATGTGTATACATTTTCTACATTCTGCTGTCTATGTCTACAATGTATCTTGCTTGTTTCTCCATCTATGTCTATAATGTATCTTATTTGTTTCTTAGTAAACACTGTGACATACCATGAACATTTTCCTAAGCTGTTTTCCCAGAGCTTATATTTACCACTTTTCTGTTCACCTGAAGTACTGTGAAGAGGTTTTTATTCATAAGTCAAACTGTTAAATGCTAAATTACATTATCCTCTTAAAGTTATAACCTAAGCTAATAGGGTGTTTCAATTATTATATATATTATGTAAAAATAAAGATTTTGGGGTAGCACTTGAGATCAAACCCAGGACCTAATGCATTCAGAGCAGGTGTTCTGCCACTGAGTGTAGCTTCAGCCCAAGAAAACTATTTATTGTGGAATATTTGAAACATGTTAAAAAATAAAAAGGATAAGGTAACTGTCTTAGTTACTTTTTACTCGTTACTGAGACAAAATACCTGAAGCCCAAGTTGGGAAAGGAAAGGTGTATTTCTTACAGTTTTTGGAGGTTTCAGTCCACACTTAGTTGGCTCCAAGCCAGGTGGGCATGGCAGGGCTGCAGTTCATGGCAGCAGCAAACAGCAAGCTGGAACCAGCAAAGAGCAAGACACACCTTCTTCCTGCCATTACATCACATCCTGACTCCACCCCTAAGTAGGTGTAGCACTAACACCATCAATCCAAGCACTATACAATGAACCATCACAAATGAACAATGCAAACTCATGAGGCCTGGGGGACACAGACATAAACCATGACAGTAACAATCCTCCGCATAGGTGTCATCCAGCATCAGCAGTTCCCACAGTATGAGAGTAGTGTTTGGGTATCTTAGAGCAGCTTCTAGACCTAAGGACACTTTGGCAGTAAATGCATCTGTAGATGCAGGTTGATTGTCTCTCATTTAAAATGCTTGGGACAAGATGTGTTTCAGATTCCAGACTTCTTTTGGATTTTGAAATATTCAAATGACATTTACCAGTTGATTAACCCTAATCCAAAATTCCAAAATCCAAAATGTTGCAAAATGTTGTAAAATGTGAACCTTTTTGAGCATATTTTGTTGCCAAGACATTTTGGATTTTGGATTATGGCGATCAGAGATGCTCAACCTTTACTTTCTGTGTCTCTTAACTGGTCAAGATTTGAACACAAAATTGTACGTTTTACAAGTGACTTAGATGAAATAGTCACACTATTTGGCAGTCACACATATTGCCAGAAAGTTATGTCAAGCATAAGACTAACTGAATGATTGATTTATATCCTGCAGAAGGGGATGTTAGGGTCTTCTAAGTTGGACATAGGCAAACAGTGTTATTTTGCTTTTAGGTAGCCAAAGGGGTGCTGGGGTGGGGGTGGGGGTGGGAATTAGCTAGCTAGATTCTCGGCTTCTTTCATCCTTGCTTCTGTGAGGTCACTTCTCTCATTTGTGTGATAATGTCCTGAACACAAAGTGTCTCTTATTGTTTTGTTAAAGAGGGTCGGAAGCAGGCAGCCTCTATCTTTTTTTCCCTCTCTGTCTGGGAGTGAAAGGTGGAACATGGACTTGTGCACGCAGACCGCTCAGGCAGTGCTCTACCCTGCCTACAGCTATTTCCCTGTTAGGGCTCGTACTGAGAAAGCCTCCCAGAGCCTTGTTGACTCAGGGGCAGAGCTTTTGGAAGGTGGACAGTCAGGTTGGCTGCTCGGGCTGCTCCAGTGTAGAGCCTGGTGTAAGAGTCAGGTCCTGGGGGCAAAACCTGGAAGTGTGCATTTCCTGCCCCAGCTCTGCCCTCTGCTTTCAGTGTCCTGGCCTCCTTGGTTTGAGCAGCTTTGTTCTGATATCCGTTCTGTCTCATTTTTCTTGCCTTAAAGCCAGTGGACAATGGACTGAAAACACAAGCTGAAAGAAATCTATCTTCCCTTAAGCTGGGATGGTGTTTTGTCTCAGTGATGAAGATAAGTAAGACAATCCCCTTTTGGGAAACTTGCTATTAATCAGAAAGCGTAGGGCACGCAGTGATGTTCAGTGCATATAAGTAAAACCTTGGTTTGCAAGTATAATCAATTCCAGAAACATGCTTATAATTTGAAACACTTGATTATCAAAGTAAATTTCCCCATAAGAAATAAGGGAAATTCAGATGGTTTCTTTCAAAATCCAAAAATATTTATCTAAAAATGATTACAGTATTGTAATATAATGCAGACTATAAAGAAAGAAAACAGTTAAACCTGCACTTACCTTTGAAAACTTTCGTGGCTGGTGTGAAGAGACAAGAGAGTGAGTTATTGTGGAATGTATCTTTCACTCTCTCTAGTGGAATTGCTACTAATTGTTGTTAAGATGGAATCTTTTTTCTGTCTTCTCCCCACCCACCTTCCCCTCTTGCTTCCCTCTTCCTTCATTCTGCACGTTCTCTCTTTTGTCTCTGTCTGTCTGTCTGTCTGACAGGGTCTTGATTTGTAGCCCAGGCTGGCCTTCAACTCATGGAAATCCTCCTGCCTCAGCTGCCTAAGCGCTCATTACACATTAGATATTATCTTGACATCTTATATTTTTATTATTTGGGTGTGATAATTGAAGTAAGATTTTTTTTCTAGAATGCAGTTGGTATTTTCATTGTAGTTCTTACAGGAATTTATTTCTGATGTCCTCTTTAGGTTTTGTAAGCAAGTACAGAGATGTTTATTTTAGACATGCAATACATACTAAGAATGTAATACAGTATTTTGATATTTTATTTCTATTAACTATACCTTGTATAATATAATAAGAACCTCCTGACAAAACAGCAAGACCAGTGATGTCAAGTATGCCCTTACAAAACGGCCAGGAAAGCAAAACACATGTGCTGTGAGTGTAAGTGATATGTATATGTAGAACAGCTGTTGTCATGTGTCAGACTGCCTTAGGTGTGATAATTGAAGTAAAGATTTCTTTGTAGATTTCTATTGGTATTTTCAGTGTAGTTCATATAGGAATTTATTTCTGTTGTTCTCTTTTAGACTTTGTACACCAAAGGTGGCAATGTTGAAAATTTGATTAAAAATAAACACTTGATAAATATTAAAAATGAAATACTTCCTTTTTTTGATAACTTTTTTTGTTAAGCACTCATTGTTTAATATACTAAAACTCATAAAATTAATAATTTGTCAATAGAGATATTCTGAAGAATAAATATGAGTTTGACATATGTATGGTTGTGCCCGATTATGACAAAAATGTGTATTCCCTGTTAAGAGTTCTATGAGGAGTTTTTGTATTTTTTAAAATTTCATGTTCTCTTGGGGCTGAAACAAATAAAAAGGTATATGAAATTGAAGCTAGTCTGCACAAACTTTCTTTTGTGTGTTGGTTATCATAAGAATACATATTTTGAGGGGTCAAAATTATTATCAAAGTCATTGTGTTAGATTTAAATAAAACGCTAAGACAACTCCATTTAGAGGGCCCTGCTGAACTATCACAGAACTTTTAATTCTGGAAATACACATGTATTACATTTGATTTAAAGGTTTGAATGTGAATGGGGGAAAAGGAATGCATTTTTGTGGAAAAAAATACATAATAACCACTTTGGTGAATCTTATAGGTTGCAGTTTTATTTTTTAAAAAAATTTAACTGTAATACATGACAGTGTTAGGTCAGCCACTAAATGCAAACACCTCAAAATCACTACCTGGTCCATGCCTTTGAGCTTAGCCAGCTCTTCCCTGGCTGCTTCTCACCCTAAGCTCAATTTCTTCCTTTTAGGAAACCTGAAAACACCTCGTGACTTTCATGGTGATCCCTTCTGTGCTTTGATTTATGGTTTATGGCTGAATCATGTATCTTTATACTTTAGTTTCACTTGTTGGGATTTTTAAAGTAAGTTTTAAAAGTTTATCTTTCCCTTTCCTCTTCTTTGCAATATACTAAATTTTAGGTTGCGTTGACTACAATTTTATGTTTAGAATAAAACAAAATGTGTTTTAGTGATCATTAGTTACATGGCAAGTTTTATAATCTATAGGACCTTAAATTCTCCATGGAAGCCAGTTTGGTCTGGTTAGATTGCTTTTACTTTTAAGCTTTTTCATAGTTGTGAAGTCTATGTACAGAAAAAAGATAGGTACTTTTCTTCCTTCCGTAAGATATATTATTCTCATCTTTGATATTTCGATTCATTTAAAGACTAAGTTCTAAATTTACCCCTCTGTTCACGGAGAACTTTTATGTATTTGATAGGAATTTTAAAGGAGAGCCCTAAATAATCAGAATACCTTACGAAAAATATTTTCATTGTGGACAACTATGGCTCTGGTTTTGTAAGACAAAGAAAATTGGAATTTATGAATAGTGGTAACAGAATCTAACCTGTATAGTTTGCTTGTTTATAGTTAGCCAGCTTTTATTGCATTGTATTTAATTCTATTGTTTTTATTTTATTTTTCCTTTTGTCTTGAAACTCAAAACTATCAGTATTTTGGTTCATCAAATCTTTCAATTATATACATAGGCTCATATACTAATCGTAACAAGTAACGTTCATTGCTTAATAATGTGGTTGCATGAATTCATGTGTATTTCAATCTGTGATTGAAATATAACTACTACTGTACAGAAATCGAGTCATAGAGGAGTTACACAGTTTGTGAAAAGTGATACCATAAGGAACAGTGGGGCTATAAACTGAGTCTGGACCACCTAACTCCACAGCTGATCCTCACATGTGTTAGATAAGGTTGTGTAAGATAGGGCAGCTATAAAAATGAAAGTATTTTACCTTTTTGTTTACATACCTAATTCATTCTAGAGATTCTTAATAATTACTCATAGCTTTTAATTCTTAAACTGAAATGGTGTTATGCTTTAAGATCCTTTAGGTACTTCTCTCAAATTTGCGTATGCATTTGCCTGTGAGTGAGTTGCCTGTGGCAAGTGGCAAAGACATACTTCTGTCCAGAGTCTGTTATTTTTCTTTGAGTGAATATCTCAGGAAAATAGGAAAATTCCTAGGGTGAATTTTAGAACACTAGGAGAGGAATGATAAGACTATTTATATCTATGGGGAGCGACTTGTATCTTGGGGAGGATTTCCTTGGTATCAAAATGTAAAACCAGACCTCCTTGTTGTAAATATATGATTTATTCTACTACCAATGCAAGTATATGACCATTCATCAATAACATTAGTTTTGGTAATACTTTTTGTTAAATTATTTAATCTCATATGATAATCAAAGGTAATGGTTCCTGAGTGTCTATTTTTATTTACTAAAATTATTTCTAAACTACTGTTTGAATGTTCAACTTGTCTTGGAATTAGTGCCGGAAGCTTTAGGGTTGGGTTGTAGAGAGACATACAATGTACAGCTTTGACTTTGGGCTGGCAATGATGATTACTGCTCATCATTTGATTGAATTAAGTGCATTTGATTTTCTTAGGGGATCTTTGTCTCCAAGTTGTAATTCTGTTCATAGTGGCAGCAGGGAGATGGTTAGGGAAGCGAGGGAGTGTGGGTCAATTGACATTAAGGCTGCAAGCCAGTAAAGGAATTAGAGTGCTAGGCAGGGGTGGGGCCGGGTGTCAAGAGGAAGGTGTCTGCTTGAAGGAGAGAGCAGTTATTGTGACTTCTGGGCACCTTTCACACTGATGAAATGTATTGTAATTTACTGTAAGAATATTTTTAAGGTTAACCGAAGTGGCCACTGTTATTCCTGGAAGCTGAGTTTTAGGAAAGGTGATTTAGAAGCCAGGAGAATGCCTGAGGTTTTCTGCAGAGCAGTCTTTGTGTTGCTGTTCACATCCCTGTCCCCGCCTGGGGATGAAGCTCCTCAGAGTATTTCTAACTCAGCTCAATACTGTCTTGCTGCTGGGCGGCTGCGGCTGTCTGGTCTCTAGATTCCTTTGGCACTCATTTGTCTAAGTCAGACTTCCGGCTACTTTGTTCTTTCTGAAAAAAGGATACCCTTTCTTACTCTAACTCCTTTGTTGTTGTATTTTTAGCATGATGAATGTGTCAACATCAGGGAAAAAAATACCATAGAAGGCAGCCGTAAGAAATCACTGACAAGATTCTAAGTGGGATGAGACTCAGGGCCACAGATCCTTCTCTAACTTAACTTTGTAGATACTGGAAACCTGAACAGCATAGACAGAAAATTGCCTTTGATCATTAATTGTGTTCAGAATTTCTCTTGTCTCCTTTTCTAGATTTCTCTATATGGAAGGAGCACAATTCCTAAAACTCAAATAATTCAAAATGTTAACAGTTTCCTCACTTATCTGATAAGGTGTTTTGTGTGTAAAATAACAAATTCCACAACAAATCATTGTCTGTTGTGATATAATACTGTGAATTCCTGCCTTAAGTAAAACAGTGCCCTCACTTTGTCATTAGTGATAGTCTAGTGTAAAATCTAGATTGTTGCTTAGTGACTTTACTCTGTTCTATTTTTTTACTATGATCTTTACTTAACATATGCTTCTATGAGATGCATTTTTCTCAAATTCCTTTGCATGTACTTGAATATCCAGAAACGTTTGAATTGTTCCCTTTTGACCAAGCAAAGTACAAAAATAGCTATTATATTGTCAAAAGTGTCTCAGATATGTTGCAGCAGAAAAGGTGAACATGGGTTGATCTTCTTTTGCTTATTCTGGATTTAAAATTTCCTTATTAATTCTCCAAACTCTATGAATGTGTAGAATCTCTTTTCTTTCTATAAAACAAGATTAAGTGATTACAAAAAGAAAAATCAGACTGATGTGCAGTGAATTATGCTTCATGCATTAGCACAGAACCATCTGAACCACCATGTTAGGGATGGGTCTTCTGAAGCCAAGATCTTTTTTACCCCCCTAATTACGTTGTCTCTTTGTTTTGAAGACTGTCTTTGAGTTGAAATCCAAGCAATAGCCACTGTTGCCAAGTAATATTTTCTGAGTTTAAAAAAGAAAATCTCATTTTCCCTATTTCTTTTTTGAGCAACTCAGCAACAGCATTTTGCCTCTGAGATGCATTTATTTACAACTATACCTTATGTTTGAGGAACATGCTTTCTGTCTTAAATTTTCAATACTGCTGTATTGAAAACTACTGTTTTCCCAGAGACTCTTTGGTAGGGTCTTGGATAATAGTCACCTAGACAGTGAGTCACATGGCTGCAGAAGGTGCTTTAAAAAAAAAATCTGTTTATAGAAGTTGTTACTTAAGCTCCTACTTTTATCATCAAATTTCAAATTCAAGTGTCAGGCATTCTCCTAGGAGATATGGAGACTTAGAGGCTTCTGTCAAAGTAAGGAAACTCGGTGCTGTACATTTAGGTGTTAATGGACAGAGTGAAAGATTATCGGCTGAACTTTGGAGGGTTGGAGGGTTGGCAGGTGCATCTAGCCAAGTTTGAGACCAGCCTGAACTGTATAGTAAGACCCTGTCTCAAAAGACAAAAAATAAAAATCCTATATTTATGTTTTTCTCACTGCCCTGTCTGAGAGATGACTTGGAAACATTTCTTCTGAAACTCTTCTGTGAAATTGTTTAGCTATGATTTAACACCAGTTAATCTGTTAATAAAACTGGCAGGATGTAAAAATACCAGTCAATGTATTGTTTTCAGACATTTACATTTAGTTTAGTCGCTGTAGCTAAACTGGCTTTAAACTCTTATTTTTTAAAATATTTATTTATTTATTTTTGAGGTACTGAAAATTGAACCAGGGGCTCGTGGGTGCCAGGCAAATACTCTGTGGCTGAGCTAAATCCTCAGTTTTTGTTTTTTGTTTTTGTCTTCTTTGAGACAAAGTCTTGCTATGCAGTTCAGGCTGGACTTAAACTCACTTTGTAGCCCAGGCTGGTCTCAAACTTGGAATAATCCTCTTTCATCAGCCTCTGAGTGCTGTATTACAGGCATGTGCCACCACTCCTAGCTATAATTTTATCATATTTTAAATCACTTCATTTGCCCTACTGACACAAATTTGTTTTGTTTTTGTTTGTTGAGACAGTATCTCACTGTGTAGCCCAGGCTGGCCTCGAATAAGCAGTGATCTTCCTGTGTCAGCCTTCGGAGTGCTGGGATTATAGATGTGCACGACCATGCCCAGCACAATTTTTTTTTTAAAGATCCTACATGAATGAGATTTAGAATTTTTAAAAAAGCAAATATAAAGTAGGGGTGTTTTTTTTTTTTATGATGGCAAAGATAATTACTGAGTTGCATTTCAGGGCTGGTGGTGTGATTCAGTTCTAGGGCCGTGTTTCTTTAGAAATGGCTCTGTATTTACAAATAGGGCTGGTGTGGGAACCCCCTTTTAGGTCCGGCAGCTTGGAGCTGCTGTCTGTTTTCAAATACCTTCATTCTAAAATAATAAATTGTAGCAGGAACATTTGGTTTTCTCTGTTACCAAGGCAAGAGCCATGATATTTTTATAGAAGTATTTTAAATCTTGGAACAAAGCATAGCCAAGAAAATGATAGTTTTTGGTAATTAGTAGATGAGAGTCCTAGGGAGCTAGTATCAATGATTCGTAATTACCAAATAGTAAAAGTACTGTCTTGTAGAATTTTGCTTTCATTTGCCGTCTATGAACACAAGCTTACTAAGGCTTATTTTAGGGGCACATAACTGCTGCCACTGGCTTACCTGTGTTGCCCGGAAGAATTCAACCCCTTTTCCTAAAATTCAATAAATTTAAACTCACCTGCTTCATTAAGGCTGTTGATAACATTTTATTCAGCTATTAAAGCATTTATCTTAATGGAATTAAACAATATAATGATTTCCTATGTTCAGTTGTTCCCGAAGTTTTCTTGTTTTACAAGTTAATAATTGCTATATCCTTACAGGGCTCACCTCATCATTAGGGATTTTCTTTCTATTATCTCTACCTCCTTGAATCATATAATATCCTGATGGAATCATTACTAAAAACTGGACTGAGGAATGATAAAAAGTGCTGACAGTCATTGGACTAGGAAAAACATTTATAGCATTTTCCATGTGCTAGGCACTAGTCTCAGTGCTTTGTGTAACATTAAATCACTTAATCCTCCGGTTCGCCATTATTGCTCTCATTTTGCAGATGAAAACCAGACACACAGAAAGTTGAGTTCAGTGGCTCAAGAATATGAAGATAGAAAGTGTGCTACTAGAATTTGTGCCATTATTCACCATAGTTTCTGTATTGAAATAATCATGATAGCAGAGACATTAGACTTATAATTCACCATTTACAGTTATATCTCTTTGAACAGTTATTTTCAGTAATCATAAATTGAAGATACAATTATTTGGTCCAGGTAAGTCTCAACAATGTAATACAAAATTTCCCATTATTTCAAAAAGACCAGATGCATAGTAAGGATGCTGTATTTTTTTTCAGCCATTTATTCCTACGGTTATTTTTAGTTGTTCTTTGTTCTCTGTAGAAGTTGGATGTGCATTGCTCATGATGGCAAAGCACTGTGGGATCTAAACTATGTCTTTGAAATATGTTGTTGCCTTGCACATGTTAAACACATGGCTCAGTTTGTATATATATCTGTTGCTTATGTGTAAATGTGTCTGCATCTGGAGAAAGTGTGAGTTTTTATGGGCAAAGGGCAACTAAGCCAAAACATAGCATCCTCTTGCCGAGAGACTAGCAGATACTTGGTTGTATCCATTCCATCGTATTATATGCCTCCTTCAACACACACTTTCTTACACAGTATAGGGAGCCCATTCCTGTTCTCATCTCAGTCCAGGAAGTTTATATTTGTAACCCATGGAAACATTATTGGAATTCCAATAAGTTAATTCCAATCTACCACCGCAGTGCAACATACGGCGAGAATAAAGACACTAAGACATATTTATAGTTATGGGGAGCCCAGGGGTCCTGAGGCCAGCCAAGATGATGGTTCACTGGAACAAAGGCTTTGACCTGGATCCCAACCCAAATTTTATTAACTCCTAAAGAAGGGAGTTGTTTGAAGACAAGTGACTGTGAGAATGGTGGGAAGTATGTGAGGGATATGAGCTGGACTAGATAAGTGGCCTGAGGTCACCTCTGCAGTATGCAGAGGGAAGGATACACATAAAGGGTAATCTTGATAACATAATTGAGGTAGTATCTAATGTTTTGGGGCCGGAGCTTCAGTTCTGATGTGTGAATTTTTCTGCCCTGGGAAATCAAAGCCTCTTATCTCAAGGCTCCATCCCAGTGGACAGCGTAGGGTCTGTGGCTCTTCCTTCTGCCCAGGTCTGCCATGTTTCTTTGGAGTCATGGGGTGGGGAAACAGAGACTGTCACCTAACTTCAAAGATTATGCATCAGCACCTCAGCTAGCCCTGTTGATGTTGCTTAAAGCCAACTGCAGGCATAAAGAAATGGCCTAACCAGATCTATACATCAGTCCATGGAGATGTATAGACCAGGGTTAGCCAAAGTGGAGATAATTTTTCTTTGCTTAAGGAGAGTCATCCAGATAGTCCTCCACAGTTCCCCCTTCTTTGTTTTGAAGAAGCCAGAGCAGAGTCAGCTGTGGCTACATGGCTTATAGTTAATTCTGGGTTTGTGAATTCTCTGTGACACACTTTAATGAGAAGAATTATAAACAAGAGAATAAGCACACTAATTCCAATATAAAACCAAAAGTGAGTCTCAGATATGTAAATATATTCAATTTTTCTATAGTATTAGCAAACTTATCCCAGACCTTAATTTGGGTATCAAATGTAGCTATCTGTTTTGACACAGATAGCACTTTTTCTCTGAAGGACATTTATATACATAGTAATATTTTGATGGATTACTCTTTTTTTATTTTAAAAAAGATTAAGATAAAATAGGACGTAACAACACAGGACAGAACAGAACAATTTAAGCAACATAGTGTTTCACAACAAGACAACCCACCCAACATAACAGTAGCTAACCATAGTGTTTCTTTCCTTGAAATATTTGAGTATACTTTGATATACCATAGTATCAAACATAAAAAGACAGTGTAAAACCATTCAAGAGAATGAAAGTATTACAGGGTATTCAGAACCAGATAATAGAAAACGAACAATGGTTTCTATATTATCTCCTTGTCTATAAAAAATTTTGTTTATACTATCACATATAATAAAATCCAGTAAGATACAACATGACAAAACCGACAGAAGAAGAAAAGCTTGGTGGGACTTCAAAACAAGATGATATTAAATCATCACTAGGTATTATAATGTCTTGTTTTCTTCAAAATAGCTGTTCATACCATCAAAGACAATAAAATCAAACAACCCAAAATAAAACCATTCCAATTAATGAATGAAAACATAAGGCTTCAAAGCAATATAATGGGGAATCATGATTACCACATACTTTTATATATTCTAATTCTTACACTAGGGAAACTGTTCAGTATTTATACATGTGAGTTTGATTTATTTCGCTTCTGAGTATGGTCTCAAGCTGCATCCATTTATTTATAAATATCTAATGTGATCATTCTTTATAGCTGAGTAGTACTCCATTATATAAAAATACCACAACTTTTTTTATCCATTCCTCAGTTGATGGACACTTGGGTTGTTTCTAAGATCTGGCTATTACAAATTGTGCTGCTATAAACATGGGTGTACATATATCACTGTGGTACGATGCTTTCAGTTCTTCTGGGAATATGCCTAGAAGTGGAATAGCTGGAACAAATGGGACTTCCAATCCCAGCTTTCTGAGAAATCTCCAAACTGACCTCTACAATGGTTGCACCAGTCTACACTCCCTGGATTACTCTTGTGTATATGTTTTTGATCATTCTCCAAGGATGCAGGCTTTTGTTATATGGTAATGGGTTGATACAAAAGCAAGTCATATTATAGTGACACTTGAAACCTTGTTGCATTTGCACACTTGCAATTTGATCTCCCATTCACAGGATGGAAGTTCCTAGAATGCTTACTTGAATTTGCAACTTTACATCAATTTCTTGCTGAATTTTTCAGCAGTTCTTTACAAAGTGAGCAGTTTTACTGAATGAGCTAGTGTTACAGAGCCAATAGCTGCCCTGGCCATCAAAAGCACTAAGGTGGTTATTCCTGCTATAATTAATCCAATCATTCTCTTGATCTGATTGCTAAATCTTTTCATTAAGGTCTCGACCAAAAGTGAAGAAGGTGAATGATACCAAGGCTCTGTTAAGACTGACCGGAAACCATGGCATTCTGCCCATGATCACTATTGTGGAGTCATTAGAAAGATGTTCAGACATGATACAGCAGGTTGGATAACAATTAGTACATGAGAACATATTCTTGCAAGGCAGGCGCTTATGCTGCTGAGCTAAATCCCCAGCTCTAAAGCAATGAGGTTTAGTGTTTTTTTTGGTCTTTTTTGAGATAGGGTCTCGCTATGCAATTCAGGCTGGCCGTGAGCTCGCTTTGTAGCCCAGGCTGATCTTGAACTCACAACGATCCTCCCACTTTAGCCTCCCGAGTGTTGGGATTACAGATGTGAGCCACCATGCCCGGCTCTCTGAGGTACTGGAGATCGAACTCACGACTCACCACTTGCCAGGCAGGAGTTTATGCCACTGACCTAAATCCCCAGCCTCCCCTTTCTTTTGTTTAGCTAGTTGAGTTTTTAGTTTAAGATTAGTGTATTCAATTATAAGTTGATCTTGGGGTTTATAGGGGGTCCCTATAAACAAGAGAATTAAAGATCTAATAAACAAATCTAATAAACTGAGAAGATGTTTGATCTTCCTCACGATAGCATTGGTTATTCCCGGTACATCTCCGGCATTTACTTTTATCTTTTTTTGGATTCTGTGTCCTGGCATCTCTTCCATGAGCTTCCATGAGCTCACTGCATTCTCCCTGGCAGGCGTGTGTGGTTGTGTGTTCCTCTGCTACCTTGTGATCAGCATGGTTTCAGGAAGCTCTCAGATTTCATTCTCTTTATATTATAGGAAAGCAATTCTTCGGGGATTAAGTCAGTTTAGCCTTCTCTTAGGACTGAATCAAGGTTGATTTAGGTTTATCATAAAGTGTAATGCATCAGCTGCCTTACGGCCTTGGCAAGTGTTCTTAACCAGAAGCAGGAATAAAAATCCTGGCCCATTACCAGCTGAAGCAGGTTAGGCATCCCAGTGCTCACGTGGGGAAAATGAGCAGTGACACCTGCCGTCAGCAGGAGTCTGTTTCTGGGTTCTGTTTGAAGCCTGTTTCAGTAGAAAGGTCTGTTATTTTTTTCCTAGTGTAAAAAATTTCTCCAGTTAAGTCTCTAGGGAGTTATTTCATATGTAAATATTCAATATGTTATCCATTGACTTAAAAGACATTTTCAGCATAAATTTTAAAAAACTCAAAAGTTGCACTATTGGTATTTCTATGTATAGAAATAAACTGTTTCATAATATAGTAGCTCTTAATTCTAATTATAAAATCAGTCTTTGTATTAGATAATGTCTTTGCAGATCTATTGCAGTATCTTTTTTAGATCAAAGTGAACTATTATAGTTGAACAGTAAGTTCTGTTTTTGATAAGTTTTCAGTATCACAAATGAGTCCCATGGTGCCCTAAACTACAGTTATTTTTTATTCATTAATAAAAATGTCTTGTTTTCAAGTAAGTGGCATTATATCAAAATAATACGAACAGGTAGTAAATACCGAGAAGTGCCCTTGGTATTGAGTGGTTTGAGTGTTTTAAGCCATTTGAATGGTAGCAGATCAGGGCTGCAGCTGGTGCTGTATGATAGCAGTCTTCTTTGCGTCTGGGAAATGGGAAAGGAAGTATATACAGACTTGAAAATTCTGGGAAGATCCTGAAAACTCGGGCATGTAGAGTTTCAGTAGCTAGAAACTTGATAGTAGGGATTTATGGCAGAGAGAAATACAGACAAATTCTCAGGTTGCCTCTCTGTGTTCTTACCCCTCATTGGTTGAGTACTCACCGTGGCTGGGCAGAAGGATACAGCTGTGTGCAAGATATGATGCAGTTCTTGCCCTCAGGAAGCTTATCTTTTAGGAGTGACAGGCATAAAACAAATAACTGCCTAGAAGTCTTAAAAACTGCAAAGATAATAAGTGCTCAAAGAGTAGCATATGTGGCTTTGAGGGCATTTGATGGGAGGTTTGACATGTCTAGAAATGTACCTGGGGATTGAACACTGTGCCTCATACGTATTAAACCTGTTGTACAGGTAAGGTATGCCTGGAGTCCCCAGATGTTCTTGATGAAGTAACAGTATCTCTGAAGTTTGAAAGTTAAGTAGTGAGCAGGTAGAATGGCAGTAGAACTGACAGTGCAAAGGCCCAGAGACCTGTTGTTGAGGAATTTAGTGGATGAAAACAGAATTGAGCTGGAGAGGTGGACGTTGGTGGGAGGAAGGACAGAGGGATGGAATTCGAATGTAGTCGTGCAGTCTAAAGAGACAGGACTCGCGATGCCGGTGGACATTACAGATTGATTGCCTGCTGCCTTTGTTCTCTTGTGGCAGTAGTCTTGGCAATCTGGAAATATGCCTCTGGCTGGGGAAGGGTTAGGGTGGTGATTCCCACAGGGGTCCATAGATGCTGCGCATTGAAGGTGGAGATTTGGACAGGGTAAATGCTATCTTCTTCATGTCATGCTACCCTTCTTGTTAAATATAAAATTTAAAAAGTTCTCGAGTAGCAGTAAAGGAAGAGACTAGTTATTCATTTTGTTTCCAAGTCCAGAGCAGATGCATAGTTTGAAAAAGCTAAAGCATGGGTGTCCTCCTGCGTAGCTCACCCAGGCTACACTGAGTGAAGAGAGATTGCCTGGACCACATCTAAATATTTAATATAGTTAATATATACAAGTAACAAAGCTTTATTTTTACATTTTTATATGTAGTATTAACAGTGTTCTATATGTAATTTTAATAATATCATGAGTAAAACTATGATACTTGTTGTACTCCCCGTACTACAGCTGTTAAAAATCTATTTTACTTGTTAAAATATTTTACAAAATAACACCAGTCCATTGGAGCACTCAGTCTTTAGGAAAAAAAAAATAACACCAGTCCAGGTTTAATAATTAAGTAAGAAGACTTTCATGTCTGAACTGAGTATCATGATGGGTCACACTGGGAATCTTAGCACTTTGGGAGGCTGAGGCAGGAGAACTGAAAGTTTGAGCTCATCATGGGCAGGTTAGTGACTCAGAGCCTGTCTCCAAGTAAAAAATAAAAAGGGTTAGGAATAAGAAGACCCTGGGTTCAGTATTCAGTAAAAAAAAGTCAAAAGCAAGCAAGCAGGCTAGCTAGCTTCGATGTTTACTTAATAAGAAGCGCCTGTCTTCGCAGGTGCACAGGCATGGTGTGGGCACTCACCAAGCTGCACCCCGCTGGCAGGGCCTGATGCCCGTGGGTCCCATGGGACTGGATGTAGTGGGCACAAGAGGTGGGTTAGCATGGCTGCACCTGCGCAGACTTGAGCACTGTCCAGTGGAGTCATAAAAAATCTCTCTCAAAATCACGTCCGAATGCTAAAAGCTTATGATCTTGTGGGGCCACGGTGTGAGCTGCCCAGGCATGTGGGCCATAGATGGGACTTTCCTTCCCATCAGACCTGAAGGCTGAGAACCCGCAGGCCCAGATGGAACTGAGCTTGGGCCCCGCTGTACCCATCAGTGTCTGTGTGGTCTCCATCACGAGTGCAGTTAAGCCTGCTGTGTCTCCTTTTTCTGCTGAGTTAAGCAAGCAAGACAGACAGATAGCCAGAGATCTGGACATAAGATCCAAACGTTGGTTTTTTTTTTGTTTTTCTGGCTTTTAAAAACTCAGGTTTACTGTTTCACAGTTAAAATATTGATTCTGTATGGTGGCGGTGGAAGCAGCAGCAGAGCCAGCATTCTTCCCTCACCTGGGGCCGGGCTCCTGTTCCCTGTGCTGCAGGCTATCCGGAGGTTACCCCAGAGAAGCCCTGGGAGCCTGTGCTGTGCCTGCTCAGCACTGAGCAGGTGTGTGTGCCAGGAGACAACGGAGATCTGAGTGGAGCCTGTGAGTGGTCAGGTGTCAGGGAACGGAGTGGCTCCTCCTGTTAAAGCAGCAGCAGCGTGGCAGTGTGTAGGGCAGAGTCCCCTTTGGACAGCTCTGAGAAGTACATTATCTCCCCTGCTGCCGAGAGGTGCACTGAGAAGGAACAGGAAAAATTAAAACCAGATGGCCAGCCTTCTGCTCACCTGATACCGTGCTCATCCTGTGCGCTGTGGCTCGTGCCCATGTGTGTCCTTCCTAAGGTGCTTTAGAGCCACCTTTAAATCAGTTTTAAGTTTCAAATTATAAAATACTAATGGTGGACCTGTGATAAAATTTTCCATAATTTTGAAATGTCAAATATATTGAAAATTATATAAAATGTCATAAAAGATAATCAAGTATAGATTTAACATATGTTAGTGTTTTGCTGTATTTACTTCAGTCTTTGTGGGGCAGGTGCTGGGATTGAATCCAGGGTCTTGCTCATGCCAAACACCAACTCTTCAATGGATCTGTATCCCAACCCTGCTTCAAATCCCTTTATTATTTTTTAAAGTCCGCTTACTCTAAATCAGCATGTCTCTTGTTTTGTTTCTGTTTTTTAGTATACATGTCTTTACTCTTTATCAGTGTTTTTTTTAAATATATATTTTTAAAGAGCCAACTTTGTTTCCTTTAATAGTGTTCACTTTCCAATAAGTTTTTGGCATTTGTTTCTATCTACTTTAGAAAAAACTGTTGCCCTTTTATAATTCGTTGATCTTAATGTTTAATTCATTAATTATCAATCTTTTTTCTTATTTTAATTATTTTCCATAAGCATGTAAAACTGTAAAATAGCTCTGAAATACAATCTTATTAACATCCTGGAAGTTCTACATAGATTGTTTTCACTGTCCATGGTTATATTCCATAATTTATTCTGTGTCTGTAAATTACTTAGATTTTTAGGAATAATTTTTTAATTGTTTAAAAAGTTTATATTTAGTATTTATTGAAAACATTACTTAGCATATGAGCATCTTGGGTTGTTGGTCTTAAATTTTATTCCTTGGTTGTAAGAACAGTCTACATGATAGTGATTCTTTGGAAGTTGGCCTAGTAGTTAAAGAAAAAGTTGGTAACGTTTATTTTTTAAAAATGGCTTGCAAGTCATGGAACCAGCAGGGACTCTGGTATAATTCCCTCCCTCATTTTATATAAAAATAAGTAGCAGAAATGAGGAATGATCAACTTCTGCCCATAGAAACAGTTACTGGGGAGAGAAAAGCACTTTATTTTTCATGTTCAGCTACAGCTGTAAATATATATTTGCCTTCCTTGAAGGACATTGTTTAAGAAGTTTCTCCTTTGAAAATAAATTTTTTGTTCTGAGGATTGTTTTGTACTGAGGATTGTTTTGTACTGAAGATTAAGCCAAGCTGCTCACTGAGCTCTACTTCTCCCATAAATCTTATTTTGAATCAGGGTCTTACTGAGTTGCCTCTGCTAGCCTGGAACTTGTGATCGTCCTGCCTCAGCCACCAGGTAGCTGGGATTCCAGGTGTCTGCCTCTGTGCCCTTTGCTGTGTGGAATTCTTGAGCATAGGATGTTTAGTCTCAAGGTACAGGAGAGAAGAAGGATGCTGTAACGAGATTTTTCTTTTGACTGCTAGAAAGTGTTTTATCTTTCCCTGCTCAACAAGGGAGTGGACGGGATGGTAATGTATGAGTAGAAGTGAAATCATAGGAAAGTAAGTTCGTAACAAAAGTGGAGAAAAAACGATTCTTTTTCTCCCTCACCTCAGACCCCCGGAGAGTTATAGTTTATTTTATTTAGGACATTAATTTTGTTTTGTTGTCCTAGGACCTCTTGCCTGTACAAAGGCAGAGGCTCAACTACTGAGTTACACCCTCAGTCTCTGTCTTTTTTTTTTTTTTAAATAGCATCAAAAATCTTTTCAGGTGAAACAAAGATCTTATTCTTTTATTATAGGAATATCAAATGTATTCTTTATGTGACCATAGCTATTGTATGGTCAGTTGTATTCTTGGTAATATTCAAATATCAAATATGGAATAAGGTTTTAGGTAATGTATATCCCTAATTGCTTAAAAAATCTGGATAGGGCAACACATTTAAATTTTATTATATTTTGTTTAAAAGGTATAATGATATAGTGGTTTCCTGGAAAAAGTTATAATTTCATGAGTTTATAATGATATAGTCCCTTTATGTGATCTGCATTGATTTTCTGTTCTATTTAAAACTTGGTAAGGATTCTCTCTGCATTGCAGTAATTTGAGGAACACTTTGTGGAAACCTCAAAATTTTCAGTAGCCTGAGAAGACATTTGTTATATTAGTTGATGTGTAATGATTACCCAACAGCTGAAAAATAATTTCTCTTGACTGTTCTGTTATTAAAAATAAGCAATTTTGGAAGCTGTTTGATTTAATAGTAAAATGAGAGATCTCATTTTTCATGTTATTTTTGCAAAAATAATGGCAAGTATTTGAACATGAAGTTGTAGGAAAGTAGAGTGGTGGCTATAGAAGATTAAAATGCAGATTAATCATGTCGGATGAATGATGCCCCAATAGATACCTCTAGTTCATACCTCTGAGCCAAGCTTCTTAGAAACAAAATCCCTGAGGTGAGTACAAAATGTGCTTAGCAGTGTTAAAGTAATTGTGAAGTTGTACTGGGTTGAATAGGATTCCCACAAAATTCATACCCCCAGGTACCGGCAAATAGGACCTTATTTGGAATCAGGTCCTGTTTCAGATGCAGTCAAGTGAAGATGAGGTCATACTAAAGTGTGACTTAATCCGGTGATTGGTGTTCTTTAAAGAAGGAAGTTTAGACACAGAGACGGTGGAGACAGACATGGGGGAGCATCATGAAAAGACCCAGGCAGAGACCAGGGAAATGCACTCACAAATCTAGGAAAGGATTGCCAGAGGTTAGGAGGAGCAAGAAAAGATTTGCCTAGAGCCTTTAGAGGAAGCAACACTTGGATTCAAACTTTAGCCTCTGGAAATGTGATGCAATGTATTTCTGTTGTTTACAGCCCGTGTTAGTCGTAGGGAATTAATTCAGAGACACTCGTTTTAATTTTGTGGTAAGTAGAAGTGGAGTGTGTGCTGCTGGTGTCTGAGCCTGTGTGCGAGAGGAGAAGGTGTGGAAGTCCATGTCTTTGGAAATTCTCTGCCTCTCAGAAGACTAACACTTGTTCACTTCCTACCTCTTCTTTTTTTTCTTCCTGTCCTCCCCTCCCCTTCCCTTCTTTCCCTTCCTCTCCTCTCATCTCTTTTTTATCTCTTTCTTCCTTTGACACTGGGAATTGAACCCAAGGTGCTTTACTAATGAGCTTCATCTTGAGCCCTTATTAAAAAAATCTCTCTCTTCATACATAGATTTATATGTTTTCAGATAGGGTCTCACTAATGTGTGATCCTCTTGCTTCAGCCTCCCTAGCTGCAGGGATTACAGGTGCACCCCACTATTCCCTGCTTGTCTTTGTACTTCTCTTACACAGCCGGCATAATCCGACAATCCCTGCTGCGTACCTGAACAGGTGTGTCCCTTCGGCGAATCCGGGGTGATTCAGTACCACCTAGGGTTATAAGCTTTAATCAGGGTGGGTTGGTGTGGGTCCCCTTCCACATATGTCTGGGTGTTTCCCCCTCGCCGCTGATCCTAGTGAGGTGCTGCTGGGAAAGAGGAGTGAGAGCAGGGACAGAGTGGGCTCCTTGTGTTGGTGCCAGCTGAGAGGAGGTCTGGCCAGGCAGGAAACCTGGGCTTGGTAGGAAGCCTGTGGTGAATATGCTGTGCTGGAGCAGCCCCCAGCCTGAACCTGAGCTGTGCGTCCTCGGGACGAATCTGATCCTGGCAGTTGAGGAGCTTTAGTTCCTGCAAAGAGGTATTGGCCAGAACCCAGGTTCTTAAGCGCAACAGTGTCTTGGAATCATTTCAATTCACTAAAAAGCAAAAGTAAAAAGGAGAGACTAGAATCTGATGCAGTTGATGTGGGGTGAGGCTTGAACGGTTTTAAAGAACTCCTCAGGCAATGCTAGAGCAAGATGAGGACAGGTCTTTCCTGTGGGTGTAGGTGGCGGCAGAGCCCATCCTGATCGCAGCAATCCTAGGAAAGGAGGCGGCTGTGGCCTGGGGAACTGCGTGAGGGCTGGTGCTGTGGTCTTTGGTGTCTCTTCTGACTCTTTTTTACTCTTGGTGCCTCTTTTTTAGTATGAGTCAGGAATCTGATTTTGTCTGTAACTTTCACAGAATGTAGCAAAAATGCACATCCTTGGAAAGTTTTTAGTTTTCGGCATACTAGGCTGACTGATCATGTTACCTGTTTGGTCCAGACCTGAGCATTGTGGGTGGTACCCTGGGACCAGCACTTGAAAGCGGCTGTGTTCTTCCTGGCTGTTCCCTGACAGCACTCTGACACGCTTTTGTCTTGCCTTCCCTTATATTTCTAGTGAAGGCAGCAGGTGTGGAGGGAACCAGAAGAGCCGTGGCTGTTCACACCCATCCTGTTTCAGGAAGGATCCCCGGAACTAGCACAGTGTTAGGAAGCTCAGCCTGGGGAGTTTCCCACCAGAGGCAGCTGGAGTGTGAGCAGCTATTCTCACACTTTGGTGTGCACTGAAGCTCCTGGAGAATTGGCTGAAGCACGGGTGATTGGGCCATCTCCCAGTTGCTTGGCATGAATTTCTCATAAGATGATGTTGACAGAGTTGGGCAGGAAGCTACTTTTTGAGAACCACAAAAATGTAAATAGCCTTGACTGTTTAACAGCCCGGCTTGGGTATGAGGAAGCCCTCTCAATTTATGTTTTCTCCCTTGTAGAAAGAGGAAAATGATATTTACCTAATTAACCACTGTGAACTGCCGATGCATCACCGAGTGCAGAGGCCGGGACATGCTAAATATTCTCATTCTCTGAAAGTTCTGTATTACTAGTACCGTGTGCATGGGGGTGGTTTGATATGGAGTATTTCTAGGTTAGTAATTCCTCATAGGACTTTTCTCCTGTGGAACTTTTTGCGATTATAAAAAACCAGAGGTGTTACCCATCTTCTTAGAGGTCAAAAGGCCAGATAGTCTGGTGGTTACAACACCAACCATGGTGTTTCTGAGAGTCTTGTTTGGGGAACTTTGCTACTGAGTGACGTTTCTCAGGGGAAGGGCACGACACTGTCTTGAACTAAGTACAACCTTCGCAGAAACTGATGCCTGTATCCAGATCACCTGTGGACTGTTTGAGAATGGCAGTGGAGTGTGACCTTGGCCCTGGGGATCCTAACACTTCCCAGGTGATTTTGGAAATGCAGCTAAGGAGGGGAAACATTTTCCTAATGTATTCATACAGTAAGAAAAAACATGGAGTATTTATAAAAATGCAAGTTTTGGGGTCTAACTTCAGAACTGCCTGAAATAAAATAAAAATTTTTAAAAAGCAATGCCCTGCATTGTTAGTCTCAACATGAAAATCATATCTCACAGAAACTAATTAGACCCAAGGGATGCTAATCTCTTATGCAGGAAATACTGCCCAATTGTGCCCAATATCTGTTTAATGGCAGTGTACATTGTGTTGAATATTGTTGTCCCATAAGTTCCCCTGCATTTGCTGGCATCACAGGATAAGCAGATACTATGCCTGTTTTATTGACGAGGAACCTAAGATTCAGGTGTCTCCCTGGGCAGCTGCAGCTGGGGATGGGAATAGATCGGGCATATGTACTTCTCTCAAGGGAGACAAAGTCATTTGAATGGAAGTGGAAGATGAAGTACAGATTTTATAGAGTGGAAATCCAGAGAAGAAGGGAAGTAAAATAACCTGTGAGCAGGAGGGACTCTGAGAAGGCTTTTGGGAAGAGGTGTGCTGGCCTGTCTTGGAGCTGAAAAAGTTACCAGGTTTCCATGGAGGACTTGAAAGGAGGGCAGATGATTTTCATATACTGCTTTCCAGTTGGTCCTCTTTATTGGGTTTTTATAGTTTCGTAACCCAGACTTTGTAACTTCCTTTTGGCTATTACTTCATTTTGTTTGTAATAAATTCTTTTTCTCCCCCTTTGGAGATCTTGCTGGCTGTCTAATGAAAGTATGGTCCGTCCTTGAATATTATAAGGAAGTAATGAATTTGACTTGCCTAAAATGAAAATTGCAGTAAGCTCCCCCACGTGCACACTGGGAGGATAAACTAGTAGTCACTCGAGCTTTTGTATAGTATTTTATTGAAGTGGATCTTCTTTGAACTAAAACTATGTATTTAGCTAAAAATAAACATCTGTACTGTTATGACTGTGTTAGAATATCAAGACATGTAGAGAAAATTTCAAGGACAATGGATTTATTTCGGAAACAAAAGAGACAATAAGGAATAAAGCTCTGACTGGCAGTCAGATAGAGAACCCAACTCTGTTAGAATACGCTGCCTATTCTTTTTCTACAGCATCTGTTTTAGGTTGCTATGTATAATACCTACTACCATAAGGCATCTGATTTCTCAACACTTGTAGGTAGATATGGAAAAACTTCCTAATTGATAGTATTTGAGGAAGTTGGCTTATATCAATAGGTTTTACTGAAATATGCAGAGGATATTTGTGAATTTATGTATATCTCCATCTCCATATATATCATGTATACGCATAATCTATTCCTGATAATGATACATACAATCTGACAGAATGCCTACCTTTTAGAAGGTAACTGCACTGGGAACAGTATGTACTAGAGGAATGCTTTAACTGTACATGTACATTATAAATTCTTAAAATTTTTGCCAAAAGTGTGTATCATTTAAATTAATAGGGCCTCAATGATAAGAGTACTTGCCTAGCATACATGAAGCCTTGGTTTCAATCTTTTGTTTTACAAAAAGTAAGTGTTGGGGCTGGGGATTTAGCTCAGTGGCATAAGCACCTGCCTTGCAAGCAGGCAGTCGTGAGTTCGATCCCTGGTACTGATAAAAAGTTTAAAAAAAAGTAAGTGTTTAAAGAATTATTAATTTAATAATTTAATAACAGTTATATAAAGTAAGGAGCCCATTAATATCCTTAATATCCTCTATCCTTAACTAAAAAATTTTTCCAGACATACTAAAAGCAAACCTTCATTACTTCTTAATTTTAGCTATTGGTTTATGGTGAATAAGGTCTGAAAATATACCACAAAATAGATTTTTACTATTACTTAGAAGAACTACATAACCACTAGTAGAGAGCTTCAAATTTTGAATTACAGTGGCCCAATGGAGGAAATATTCTCCAGTGTTTATGCTCTTCCTAGAGTGTCATGGAAGCATTCAATAATGATTCAACCATACTGAGCTCACCTCTGCATTTGCTGTGCTATGCTTCTGTGCATAGGTCCTAATCATCTGCTGTTTTTGGATTCACTTCTGTTTTTCTGCATTAAAAAAGCAATGAGATTATTTTATGTTATCTAATCCAATGAATTCTTTGTCCGTTTTATGATGTACTGTGACATGTTCCCAGAGTTGGAACTTGTAAGAAATTATAGTAATTAAATAAAACATTTCCTGTAGGCTTTGCCACCAACATATCTGCCCCAGAACAATAACTGCTTATTTGCATTATTTTTTTAATCTGATACCATGTTTTTTGTTTTTCCTTTTTTTGTGATATCAGAGATTGAACTCACAACCACATGTTTGCCAGGCATGCACTTATGCCGCTGAGCTAAATCCCTGGCAAACTCTACAAAAAATTAGAATAGATTATTTTTTTTTTGGTACCAGGGATTGAACTCACAACTGTGTGCTTGCAAGGCAGGCACTTATGCCACTAAGCTAAATCTCCAGGACCATGTTTTTTTAATCTGATACCATTATTTTTAAAATTTGATACCATGTTTTTCAGTTTCTTCTTTGTTTCTGCATCTCTTTATTTTCTTGTATTTATATATTACTATTCAAGTCTTAAACCTCTTAGAAAGTGTGGTCTGGGGAATACTTTTTTAAAAAAAATTAAAATACTTTTATATTACCATGGGAAAGAAGGAACTTGACTCTACTTCTCTGATTGCCAGTGCAATAAATTACAAAACTGTAGAGTCGAACATCTATGATCATCTTTAAAAATATCTAACTGAAAATTTAAAAGGTTTTTCTGGTTGTATGGAGAAGCTGAATTCATTTAGATTCAAAACTCAAGTATGGCTCAGTAATAAGATAAACATGTTTAATGTGTCAGAAGAAAATGAAAAGGAAGATGTATACTAACAGATATCACAAAAAGATAATTATCCAAACAATTTAAAATAATGTAACCACTAGAAAGAGACATAATAAATGGGAAAAATGAAAATCTAGAAAGCATCATTGACTAGGAAACGTTTTTCAAACAGTCCAACCACCATGGACCTTTCTTCTCTGACCCATACAGAGATAGAGGGTAGAATTCCAATTCAGTTAGATCTGTTCAGGAATTCAGGTCATATAAGTTATGATTTCTTCCTATGTACTTAAAATCTAATCTTATGGTTAGTTAACCAACCTAATAGTACAACAGAGGATATCTGTATCTTTATAAATTTATCCTTAGCCCTAGAAAAAAATAAAGGAGTAAAAAAGTAAAATAAATCAGTTTAGGGAAAGGCTTCTTAGATTTACGAAATCTGGGTATAGACCCATAGATTCTGGGTCTTATTTATAAGCAGAGAAAGTACACAGGCGTTAGGCCCATCCAAAATTCACCTCTCTGCTTGGCATCTTCCCAGGTGCACACGAGTGGTTCTCAGAGACTGTAGCTTTCCGTGTAGAGTAAGGACAACAGTATTCACTGTAGGGTTGATTAGAAGATCTCGATTGTGTTGTGTAAGTTGAGTAGAACAATAGTTGACCCACAGTAAATATAGTAGCAGGGGACATTTATTAAGTGTTTATTAAGAGCTAGATTTTTCTAAACAATTTATGTCTATTAGCTCATTTAATTCTTATTAACAATCTTCTGAGATAGTAATCACCATTTGACATATGAAGAAACTGAGACACAGGTAGTTTCTGTAGCTTGCTTAAGATTATAGATGAAGGCAAGCACAAGGTCCTGAGTTTGATTCCTGGTACCAAAAAAAAAAAAAAAAAAAAAGGATTATAGATGAAGGAACCAGTAGCTCATGTTAACACCAGTTCTCCTCAGGAAGTTAGTCAGTGGCTTTGTTTTTGTATCCAAGACTTGTGTCTGCCCCTGCAGTACCTTCTAGATTCCATCCTTTGCTCTGTCAGATGTGAGTAGCATTCTGTCTTCTCTGTGGGATCCATCCATAGACCTCAGTTCATGAATCCCAGTGACCCCTTTAGACATCTGCAGGGCTGGAGTTGTGTACCATTTCACCTGCTGGTCCATTCCCTCCTCAAAGCTGAGATTCACCAACTCCTGCAAGAATTATCTCTGGATAATTCTTTGAATTTTGGTGTAAAAAATCTCTTTACTCCTGCCACATCTTCATGTCATTTTCCTAACTTGCTGTTCTGTCCGCTTGTCAAGAACTGAATATTTTCATTAGGATTGCTCCTTAAGCCAGACTAAAGAAACATTTGCCTCCTTAAACTCTCCTGTCCTTCTTGTTCCATTCTTTCATATCTTAGTGGGTTAATTTAATTAGAAACCTTCAGCTACTGAAGAAATAGATCCATGGGAGAAGGTCATTTAGAGCAGAGCTTCTCAAACTTTAATGTATATATGACTCTTGTAGGAGTTTTGAAATAAAGATGTTGCCGCAGCAGGTCTGAGGCCGAAGAGTCTACATTTCTAACAAGCTTCCGATGACACTGGTAATGCTGGTGCAGGGAAAGTCAGCACTATGAGATGGCAGATCATGTATTCGGGTTCCTTTTCCAGACATACTCACTCTAAAGAAAAGAACTATTCTAAAGACAATCTATTAGTAGAATTTAGTTCATGGAACTAGTTGCTGGGAGAACTTCACCATTTCAACTCTATGCCTCAACAACATACTAGTGAAGCCATTTTGAGCTGCTTTGGGAAAAGAAAAGTAAGTGTCTTCTAGTCAAGTTTTGATAGAAATAAAATAAAAACAGTATTTTCCTCCATTAGTGTAATTTAGTGATTTTTAAATGATTCGTATTCCTTTTTCCTGAACTCCACAGAAAGCATTGCTCTGCCACCACACAAGCTTGGATGCCCCACAAATCGATGTTTAGCCAAATAGGTATCTAAACTTATCCTGGCTATGAGGGCCAGATGTGTTTTCAGTGTCTGATGATTTGTTCCTTCGGTAGCTCTTACATACAAAGACAATGAAGTCAACTTCTATTTCCCTGTCTTTTGATTAGGAGTCTGCTGCCTGGGACTGTTTATGAATAATTCTGTTAGAAATGGCTGGAGCGTGCCATCTGGCAGAGGCTGGCGTGTGGGGGAGCAGGGTGAGCACGAGAGGCTGGGGCCAGTGCTCCTTGGGGTGCTGAAGGCTTCTGTGCTGTTTCTGTCTGCAGGGAGGCGAGCACTGTTACTACCAGGGCCACATCCGAGGAAACCCGGCCTCCTTTGTTGCACTGTCAACGTGCCATGGACTTCAGTAAGTGTTCAAAAAGTTCCTTGTACTACTCCTTCTTTTAGTAACGTACTTTCTTTGTTTTGTAGTACACCGTAATAGAAGTTTATGTTTTGTGTCAAGTAATACTATTATATCATCAGTGGTTCAGATTTTTTCTTTTTTGTGTTTTTGAAACAACAGAGATTTTAAAATTTGAGCTGTTGTAATTATAATATGATGCCCTGTAGGGGATACTTGAAGCATGTTTCTTGTTTCTTCCAAATTAGATAGGAATGGGTTGGGAAACTTCTTCATTTCTCTATTCCTGCTCAGTGGTGGTTTTTAGATTTTTACAGAAGAGAAATCTCAGTAAATGGAAGTTTGGCAAAAGGATGCAGGTGATGTGAGGAGCTGCTGTGTTCTAGTCCTCTTCCGCTGGAATCCCACCTAGCTCTCAGCAGTTTGTGCAAGGATCCGTATGTTCTCAGAGATCTCGGGAGAGTGAGTTCGTCCTTCCTCGCTGCTTTTCTCATGGCCTTCACCGTCAGCAGTGTTAGCTGGAGATGGACACGAGCTGCTTCCCTTCCTGCATCCTAAACATGAGGGCGACCCAGAAGGCTGCTTCTGACTTGTCTTATAACCTCTTTACACTACCGCACCATTTCTCAGCGTTGTGTTTGGACTAAGTCAATTCGTTTCCTTCTTGTTTATTCTTTTTTTTTTGGTACAGAACAAGCTAGCCCTTAAGTTTTGGTTGGAAAACTTCAAAATACTTCCTTTCTGTTATCAAGTTAGAGGTGTGGGTTTTTCTTCCACCAGTAGTTCCCACCTTTGCCTGTAACAGTTACTAAGGAAGTCAAGACCGGAGCCCTGAGGGCTCACATTCTCCTGGGAGGGCAAATCCAGCCCAGCTGCCTGTAGTAGAATGTGATAGGTATATTTGGTTCCTCATGAGGAGAAAAAAATCTGAGAAAAATGCAAGCTGAGAGTTAGTCTTGAAGAAGTAGAAATGGAAGTGGAGCTCACAGCAGGCTTTGATGGAATCATCCGAGGAGGAGTGTTAGATTGGCAGATCTTTAACCTAGAAAAGAGATCTACTGAGAAAGGCTGGAGATCTGGGGTGGTGGCACATGCTGGCAATCCCAGTTACTGTGGAGGGTGAGGGAAGACCATTGCAAGTTTGAGGCCAGCTGGGCAACTTAGCCAGACCTTGTCCCAAAATAAAATGAAAGGACTGGGGATGTAGATTGGTGGTAGAGAGTTTCTCTACTGTGTTTAATTCTCAGTGTCACACATAGATGGGAAAAAAGAAAGAGAAAAAGACTGCAGAAGCTAGCTTGTCTGCCTGCAGGAAGCTGCTGTCAGGCTTTGACAGTAGGTGTGTTAGGCACAAAGCATAGTATGAGGTTAAGGAGCCAGCGAAGGGAGCCTGGGGGCATAGAAAAACCTCCACTTTTTGTTGCTTATTGGAAATAAATTTGTAGGTGCATTTTTGGAATAAAGAGAAATTTGTATAAACTTGCAATCCATACTTAATCTCTGAGGGCCTTGGTTTTCTTATTCCATAAAAGAAATGCTGAAATCCTCCCTCTCAACAGTAAAATTGTTAGATCTGATTTCAACAAGAGCAAAGCTGTCATGAGGAGTAGAATAGTTGAGCTTGTCAATATTTATGACAGCAAATGTATACTAGAGGAAAGAGAGATACTAAAAAAAGACTTTCCCCTCATTTTTCTTCTTAAAATGGCCATCTCTTGATACAACATCGTGCTCAGTTACTGTTCCAGTTTGCTTCCCAGTTTTCCAAATAGACACAAAATTATGAGAATCCGAGAGAAGGTTTTAGTGCCTTTTACAGGCTCTATTAGACACAGAATCTAAAACTGAGAGCTTGCTCTTAACCTTACCATAGTCATTTAAAGAAGGACAGAAACTTTCAAGACATTTTATCACGATGGATCAGGAGTAGAACGCTAAATCCTCCCTCCATTGTTTTAACTAGGTACATTTGACTTCTGCCTGTAGAAATATTTTAATTTAGAACTAAACAAAAATAAACAGAATATGGCCAGAATTGTGTGCAAACATGTTTGAGTGTTCTTAAATTATGGTGAGCAGGCTAGATGAATATACTAATGTGGTTTTTGTTGTTTTATCTCATCTTGATTTTACCTTCTGAATAAAAATTGCTCTCAGGAATATTTTTTGAACTGGGCATGGTGGCTCACGCCTGTAATCCCAGCACTCCACAGGCTGAGGCAGGGGGATCATTGCGAGTTCAAGACCAGCCTGGGCTACAGAGAGTGCTCAAGGTCAGCCTGAACTGTATAGTGAGACCCCGTC
The DNA here is from genome assembly GCF_034190915.1 of Cavia porcellus. Taxonomy (NCBI): domain Eukaryota; kingdom Metazoa; phylum Chordata; class Mammalia; order Rodentia; family Caviidae; genus Cavia; species Cavia porcellus. The sequence goes on along the minus strand of NW_026947485.1, from coordinate 69,223,113 downwards.
TCAAAAAGACAAATAAATAAATAAATAAATAAAAATTTAAAAAAGAAATACTTTTTGATGGATATTACTGAATACTAGATAATAGGGTTACAGTTAGGTTGTCTCATTTGTGGTATTTTAGACATGAGATACATTATTTCACACATGGCTCATATTTTGTACAAAATTTGAGGTTTATTCATTTTTTTCTGACTTAGTAAATTTAGTTGAAGATCATAAAAGTAAAAGTCAGACTGACAATGTCTTTTCCATAAAGAACTTGTAAAGTTCATTTCTTAAAATTCAAGGATTAAATAGGTAAATTTTTGACCCTGTGTGTTTGGTGTGTGGCAGTCTTTTAACTATGGAAACCTCAAAACTGGAATAAAATGTAAGTGTATTGCCCCCTTGTGGAAATTTATCAGAAGGGTTGCTGTTCAAAATGTTTTGATTCAGTTTCATAAAATGTTAGTTAGATCAGTTGTTCTTTAATGACTTGATCCTAGTTACAGGTTTTTTTTTTTTTTTGAACCAAGTATGTATATAGGGTCAAGGTTTCAATATACTTACCAGACTTTATATTATTAAAACAAAAAGGTAGCATTGAATAAGATACATGTATGATTTGATTATTAAGGAATCAGTAATGTCATATTGTCAGAGGGAACCCATATCTTCTGGGTTTAAACAGTGTCCGAATCTACTTTCTTTGTACTGTGTACATAATGTTTAAATCCAATAAGTGATCGTCCCACTGGGTATTAACCTAATACAAAGATAAATAGCACCCTGTGGTATTTAAACATAATAACTTCCTTGCTACTTAACCAGTGTTGCCAAATGAATTCTGGCAGTGGGTGATTGTTTTATATGATTTTCTGGATAGGTGTGGCCAGATCTCAGCAGGGATAGAGAAAATGTTCACTCCATATTTGGCCTACTGTTCTGAAAAGGATTTCCCCACTGATGGGGGCCTATTTCATGAGTAATATCCTATTAAATACATCTGTTTATCTTTAAATTCCAAACATAACATCATTCAAATTCATCCTCGTAGTTGAAAAATCTGCAGATGTAAGAATAGCAATTTTGAGGGTATATAATGTTTTAGGACATGTGGAAGATGTTAAAGCAGTAATGAAGTAATTTGGATAGAGGCAGAGCTGAAGCCTGTTGGGTTAGTAAGAAAACTGATCAGTGAAAGATAAATACTGTTCTGTATCCAACAGTTTGATTGTCATGCAGCCCTTCTGACACCACACTGCTTCCTGCAGATCCACACAGCTCCTCCACTTAGATGCCTGGATGATAAAACAAGTTTCCTCACCCCTAATGGCCCCATCTCAGAAGAAGGATTGTACTGTTCTTCTGTAAAGAGCGGCTATCTGGAGCTATTGCTTATGAGTCAAGACCAGGTGTAGCTTAAATGCTCTCTGGAGGATTTCTCAGATAGCAGAGAGCTATCTCTAGCCTAAGAGATCCCAAACCAGTCTCCTGATCCATGCTGTTTCTTGGGTTTGTCCTATTGTGCTTTGCCTATAGCCTTTTTCACTGTGTGATTCAGACTGGTCTTGATCTCAGTATGCCTCAGTTTCCTGAGTGCTTGAGATCACACGTGTGTGCCACCATGCCTGGCTTACCTTGTCCGATGTAACTCCAGCTTTCTAGTTGTTCAGGTCAAAGCCTTCGAGTTTTTGTCAACACGTGCCTTATCAAGTCAGTCTATAAATCCTGTTTGGTTTTACTTTCAAATTTTCCTGGGGAAAATCAAGTCAGCCTGGGGACAGTAGGAGGCATGGGCTCAGGATGTGCCAGGTCTTAGGCTCAATCCCTAGCACCATGTCATAGTTTTTTTTCCTCGTTGCCAAGACAGAATACACCTAAAGTTAAAGGAGGGAAGGTTTATTTAGCCCACAGTTTGTAGAGGTTTCAGTCTATAATCCGCTGGCTCTGAGGTAGGGTGGCATGACAGAAGGGGCATCGCAGAGGAGGAATAGTCCATGGCAAAGCAGGGCAGACAGAGGGCAAGAAGCGGCAAGCAAGTGTGGCAGCAGCAGAGCAGCAGAAGAAGCCTTTGTATTCTGTCCAGGCTGCAAGCATATGGATTAGTGCCTCCCATTCCCAGAGTGGGCACCCTTAATCCCAGCATCTCACAGCCTAGATCCAGCCACCTCTGAGAAGCCCCACCCATGACTGCATGAGGCGTTGGGACATTTAGACACAAGCTGCAACACACCAACAATGAAAATAAATAAATGAGTGTCCAGAATTTGGCCCCCTCTCACATGTTCTTCCATTACTACCCTGATCTAAGCCACCATTACCTCTTCTGTTTTTTAAGCTACCGCTTTCCCCCGGTTGCTGCAGCAGTCTCTGCTTGTGTCCCTGCCATCCTCAGTCTGTTGCAGCCAGCAGCTGGGATTATCATTTCAAAACAGAACTCTTTCTCTGACTTGAAGTCTACAGAGGCCTCTCCTCCTCCGTCCTGGAGGGCTTGCTCATATGGCCCCGCTGACCCCGATCTCAGTTTCCAGCACATTCTCCCTTGTCCAGTCGACTCTAGCCTCACAACCTTCTTGCTGTTCCTGGACAATTCAAGATTCCCTTCCCTTGGATTTCTGTCTGCAGTGGTCTTTATACGCTTTGTGTGCTTGTGACTTGTCCCTTTGCTGCTTTCAGGTGGTTGCTTCACTGTTACCTTCTCTGCCTTACTCTGAGCCCCTCTTTGGATCAGGGGTCCTCTCTCTAGCCCTGCACGTTGAATCTTTTGGTCCTTTACCTGCTTTATTTTTTTTCTCTGAAATTTGTCATCATCTAATACATATTTCCTTATTGCGGATTTATTTTCTCTTCTCTGTAGAATGCACATCAACAGCACAAGGACAGAATTGGTCTGTCTTGTTCACTATTGTATCCCCAGCACCTAGAGCATTGTAGAGTTGTCAGTACATGCTGAATGAATGAATGAGTGAATGAAGGTAGATAGCTGATTGCACAGCAGCAGATCACGGATCCATCCTAGAGCTACATTCATGCCTCTGCTCTGACTGGTGATGTAATCTGGCCCAGTTACTCAATGTTTCTGGACTTCAGTTTCCCCATCTGGAAAATGAAGATTTATCATACTTCCCTCATACATATGCAAAAGAATAACTGAGTGCAAAATTCTCTGCTTATGGCATATTATTGACATTTGTTTGCTTTTATTATGAAAGTCTTATGTGGGGAGGTCATTCTTAGGATAATTCCTGACAATTCCTGTAGCAGAAAGCACCCATGTTTTGTTTACAGTGTTTAAAGTACAAGGAAGGGCCTGAAGCTGCAGGTGTCCTTCTGCATATTCCAGGCTTAGAGTTACCTGGTGGGGGAGAAGCAATGACAGCAGTGGGGAAAGTGGTCAACTTAAGAGGACCTGAGGGGGGACATTCGGGATGAGAGAGAGGCCGTTCCCTTTCCCTGTCAGCAGTGTGTGTGTGTGTGTGTGTGTGTGTGGGTGCTGTGTGTGGTGATGGGTGAGACTGGTGTTATGGCTGCTTCTATGATAGAATGATCTTGTTCTGTAATCAGAGCTGATGGCTGTGCCTGTTTTCCTGTTCTTGGCAGCGGGATGTTCTATGATGGGAACCATACGTATCTCATTGAGCCCGAAGAAAATGAGACCTCCCCGGTAAGTGCTTGCTTGCAATGGAAATGTCAGTATTTTGTCTTCTTCCCTCCCCAGTCAGCTCTGTTTTTGCATTTTTTAAATTTTTTTATTTTTTTGTCCTTTTCCTTTTTATCGGTACCAGAGATTGAACTCACGACTGCCTGCTTGCAAGGCAGGCGCTTATGCCGCTGAGCTAAATCCCCAGCCCGTTTTTGCATTTTTTAGGGATAGGGTAGTATATTGAATAAGTCACAACAACAAGCTTCTCTTTCATCTCTTCCTCTTTTTTTATAGGGAATGTTTTCCCTTTGAGGTGTTCATTTATTTCTGTCTTTAACATAATATGCTCTGATCTTAGTCAGTGTGGGTTACGATGACCAAATACCACTTAAACAACAAAAGATTTTTTTTGTTAGTTTTAGAGGCTATGAAGTCTATGATGATGAGACCAGTAGGACTGGCATCTGGCGAGGGCTGTCTCCTAGGGTGGCAGAGGGCTACCGCCTTTGCATTGTGTCCTTACACAGCACAGAGAGGCACCCCTGCTTGTCTACTCCTGTCCAAGGCTCCCCCTCTTAGATTGGGTTGGCCCCACCCTTGTAACCTCATGTAACCTTTTCCGTCTCATACAGGCCCTGTCTCCAGCTACTGTGACATGCAGTTAAGACTCCAGCGTAGGAATTTTGGCTGCCACACAAAACATTCAGTCCATAATAGATAAAACCCACAGCCAATGTAATTGTTCATTCCTCTTCTCTTTTCTAGATTCTAGATTTTCTCCGTTGCCTGTTGCCTTTAAGGCTCTGTGCTAATATAGTTCAGAGAAGCCTAGGATTTCTTAATTCTCTGCCTAACTCTAGTCAAAATATTTATTTGCTACAAATCAGAAAAAGATTGAATTACTGTTGTAAACTATAGAGAATATAGTACACTTCCTTGCTAGCTGTGGATACAAAATGCTCCTCTTTATTCATGCAACATTGGTCAAACATTTGGAGAGGAAAACAATTTTATGAGTGACATAAAATAGTCATGTTTAGGAAGCTATCTGAATTACGTGTTATTTTCTGAGTACCTATTATCCTGTCACTTTGCTTAACGGTATGATTGTTTAACAGTACTGTCTTGAAACTTGACTATGACATACTATTATTTTAGTAATTAAATGAAGCCAGATGAAATTATTGGGATGCCCATTAATTTTTCCTAGAAGAACAAGGTGACTTTGATTTCTTCCCTTCTAATGGAATTTTGTGTGACTTGAATCTGGGCATCTGCATGTCCTGCTCCCCCTGTTCCCGTTCCCTGGATGTTTGGTACCTCTGCAGCCTCTGCCTACTAAACTTATCTGGCTTTTCAAAGGGAGCAGGGATCTGTGAAAGGAGCCAGTAATAAAAAACATTAACCCATTTTGCCAGATGTCTTACTTTTCTTGGGGGGAATAGGCCCATTTATTTACTTCCTGTTACTGTAGGCTTTGGCTTTTCCGGGATGCCTTTTGCTTCTAATTGGGTGTTGCTCTGGTGCTGGGAGAAAGCAGACCTGTGGGAGGGAGACCCCTAAACCCAAGAGGATGTATAATGAAGTACTGGCTGTTCTAGGGGTCTTGAGATACCCAGCTATCCTTGCTTAATCTCTGTTGCTTCTGTCATTTCAGGAGGATTTCCGTTCCCATTTAGTTTACAAATCCAGAGTATTTGAATTTCCCTTGGATGATCTTCCATCTGGTACGGTGCACATGTAGAGGGTTTTTTTTTTTTTAAAGGACAACTTTAAGAATTCATTTAATGCTTTGAAACTAATCTATATGCAAAATATCATTAACCCCCCAAAATACCATTATCCTATGTTTTGACGGTTTTTAGCGGGAAAGTCAGTTGGCATCAAGAAGAGAAATAATATGCAAACTAGCCTCATATAATAAAGAGTTTGGAAAGATATAGCTTGAGCACACTGAAAGAGATCTTTAAAAAATCTAAAACTTAAAAAGTATGGAATTAGCGGAGAAATAATGTTACTGCAAGAATTTTTTTGTGTAGGTAATATGTAAAAAAATCACTCTTAGTGAATAATGGTTTTATAAACATAAGAATGGACTCTTTAACTCATTTTGCCACTTATTTTTCTCATCTCTTTTTTGCTTCAGTGATTTTAGGAAAAAATCGAATCTAGATTAAGCTTTTACATGTGTGCCATTTGTGAGATTAGTGTTTTGTTCTCACATGTATTTATAGATAGATTTTTGTGTTGAGATATTGAGTTGAGATATTGTGTTGTAGATACTGAGTTGAGAGTTGCATCCAGGTCTTCCCATGCAAGAACAGCCCACTTGTACCTGGGCCTCATTAGCAGGGTGATGATTGTACAGGGCGACTTTGCTCCAGCTACCTGGGTCTCCTTTGTTTCCTTCCTCTAAAGAGGGGGTACACTCTGAATATCTGGTACAGAGTTGCTTCCTCCCCTAAAAAGTGAATCCTGGCCATTCTGATTTTAATCTTAATTCAATCTTTGCAACAGCTCTGTAAGATCAATATTATTCCCATTCTGTAGATGAAGGAACAGAGGCTCAGCTAGTTTGTCTTTTTTCATGGTTCCACAGCTGGTGAGTTACAAAGTGAGATGCTGGCTTATGACACCATGAAATTATCCGAGGGAAGATGGGCCCAAGAGGAGATGGGAAATTTGCCAGCCTGAGAGCAGATCCTGAATTACTGCTTAGAAAAGCACAAAGAAGTTTACCTTTTGCCTTCACAAGAAAATGGCTGGGTGTTTTCCATTGTCTCTCCACTGAAATAAGTACTAACTCCTTAGCCTCCTGCAGTTGCCCTGAGAAGAAAGTAGTACTCCCTTCCTTTCTCTCTTACTGCAAGTGGGCAGAGTTTTGCCAAAGTGGGGATAGAAGGTCCTATGTCGTAGAAAAATACACAAACACAGAGATGACTCTTTAGACTTCTCTTCAGTAAACTTATGAAACTTTTTTATAAATCCTATTATGGGAAGAAAATAAATCATGACTATTTGCATGAGGATAAAGCTATAAATAATAGGTATTACTGGGAGCAATCAGCGTTAATATTTAAAGTAATATGTAAAAGTTCACCCTAAAGATATGGTTATAGGCTTCTCACAGTATAACCTTGTATCTATCTAAATCTCTACTGTAATCTCTGTCTGTCTGTCTGTCTGTCTATCTGTCTCTCATGGTATTAGAGACTGAATTGGGGCCTTAATACTGAGTTACATCCCCAGCCACTTTTGTGGTTTTTTTGTTTGTTTGTTTGACTAAATTACTAACCTAGCCAGCTTGAACTGTTATCCTCCTGCCTCAGCCTCCTAGGATCATAGCCATGTAGTACCATGCCTGGCTTCTTATAATTGCTTTTTAAAATTTTGCTCAGGAGTCTTTTCAGAAGAAAATTTGGAAGTGATGTGACAGTTTTGCTATTATTACATTCATTTTTAAATTTATTATTTGCAAACTTAATGCCTGTCTCACTGAGTTTCTAGCTTCCTCTAGGAATTAGCACTATTTGTTTCTAAACATTATGATTTTCTATAAAAAGTTGGAATAAAGCAAGAGGCAAATAAGTGTTAAAATGTGGGGATGCTGGCCAGTGGTATGTGAGATGGCTATGCCAGAGATAAGGGACATTTGGCATCACATGCCCAGTACCTCCCGGAATGCATGGGTAGGGATTAAAAGACAGCCCCCAGTGGGAGCACATGTACTGCCTTAAGGAATGCACGCTCTGGCCTTCTCCTCCCCTGCCCGATCTGTCACTTAGATTGCCCTAACTTTCCCTGCCCCTACATGAGTGCCTGCACAGACGCCCTGCTTTTGTCCCTTATCCTTGCTTTTTGGTTCTATTAGAAAAAAGCTACAGAAGCTTCAGCTCTGAGACTCCATGCTGAGGGGTCTTGGTTATGGGCAGTCCCTCTGGGTCTTCTTGGAGTTTATCAACTCTTAAGTAATCACTCATCCTTTGCACCATGCCATGGTTAAGAACTGTGACCTCAAAAGTGTAGGGTTTTTTTTTTGTGTGTGTGTATGTATGTGTGTGAGATGAATAAGCTCAAGAATAAGACTGTTTGTTTTAGGTTGAATGCATTTTAAATGTATTATGAATTAGCAGTACTTTTATATTGCTACGTGTTATGTATTGCCTACAGATAGAAATATAATTTAGCCTTCTCCAATCTTCTTTGACTATAGGATCTCTTATTTTACATGGTACATTTCTCAGGACTAGTGTTGCTAAGAACACATTTTGAGGGGGGAGGAACCTTGTTATATTTCTTATGGAGCCCTACCATAAGTCTTTACAGAATGATGCAGTGAATGTGTTCAATGCGTGTATACTCAGTGAGCTGTGACCATGCCCTGCTGAGATGCAGAATGTTTCTGTTACCCCAGAAACTTTTTCCTTGCCTTTTCAGGCAGTGTCTCCCACATCCACAATCACTTTGCTGATTACTTTTGGCCTAGAATAGTCTTGCCTATTGTAGGACTTCAGACAAATGGAATCTTACTTTTTATCTAGCATTTTTTGCTCAGTGTATGCCTGTGAGTTTTATGTTGTCAGGAATAGCAACAGTTCGTTCTTTTTAATTATTGAGTGTATTCTATTATATGGATGCACTATAATTTTTTACTCACTATGTTGAGGGATGTTTGGCTTATTTCCAGTTTGGAGCTCTTACAAATAAGCAACTGTGAATGTTCTTGTACCAGCCTTTTTTGTAAAGATGTGTTTTTATTTCTCCTGTTAAACATCTCAGAATGGTGTTTCTGGGCCACTGAGTGGCTATTTAACTCTATAACAATATTCTCAAATTTTTGTGCAATCTGAGTCACCTGGTAAGGTGGTAGCTGCAGCGTGCTGGTCCTCTCTCAAGAGTTTTCAGTTTAGTAGATCTTGGTTATTACAGTTTGAGAATTTGCATTTCCAGCAAGTCCTTGGATGTCTCCAGTTTTGTTTGATTCCCATTGTTTCATGAGAACTTGCTGACCCTTTCCAGAGTGGTTACGCTATCTTTACCTCATACGGTATTACATGAGAGGTCTGATTGTTTCACCTCTTGACCAACATCTGGTGTGTGGTTCAGTGATTAACATATTTTAGATCCAAGGCCTTTCCTCAGAAGATTTCCCCATGCTTTTGCTTGACCGTTCATCTTCCTAATGGTGTTTTGTCATAAGCAGGAGTTTTAATTTTAACATCCATTTGTAGACTTTCATAAAATTTTATGATCATTGCTTTTTTTACAACATATTTGCTACTCTGAATTCCTGGCCTAGTACTTTTACAACAGATATTCTCTATTCTAAACACTTTTTATTATTTAAAAATTGAAAAAATAAAAATATTTTAAAATCTATTATCCTGCCAGATTATTTTTTATGCATGGTGAAAGGCAGGGGTTGCACTTTTAGTTTTTGGATGGATGTTCAGTTATTTAAATACTGTTTGTTAACGTTTAGTATAATTATTGACATGATTTGGTCTAATTCTGTCACCTTGTTTTTCTATGTTTCATCAGTTAATTGCAAGAGAAAACTTACTCCTTTATTCAGCAAATTCCTTATAGGGCCAAGTGATCACCATCTTAAGTAAAATAATGGGAGGAACATGCCTGAAAATGAAAGAAGTAGCTTTCACATTAATCTCCTTATACTCCTGATACTATTGTCCACTTCTCTGTCACAGTGTTTACCAACCATAGTTACCTTTCCCCTCTGACAGTAATACAATTGCTGTGCTCTCTCCAATATTAAAGAAAAAATTGGAAATTAGCTTAAAATAATTATTGTCTAACAAAACAGTTAAGGTAATGAAAAAGAAACCGAGGTAAACAAATTTAAATGAGTCTTGGCCATATCTTTAGATTAAAAGATCTTTCACAGTTCCTTTGATATTATTATATACTTGATTATAACAGTGATTTTTCCCTATGAATATGATAAGTTGCACATAGGATAAAAAACAAATTTTACCACATTGCAGTACAGTGTTGTGATTTTAAACAACTTTTCAATTTTATAAAGAGTATCCAAGAACCATAATGACTCACCTTCACTGTCATATATATATAGCATACTCCCCTGAGAAGTTCCAAATCTGACTGCTTCGTGTTGTTCAGCTGTCAGTGTTTCAGGAAATCGCTATCCCCACGGAATGATTGCACTTTTTCTTTTATTTTGTAGAACATCATCCCTTACAAACAACTTAGTCTTATATAATATAATTCTGACCTACAAGTTAAGAGGGTTTCAGGTGTTCTCGTCAATTCCTAAGAGCAAGCAAAGCCTGAGATAAATTTCATTGTGAGTCAAGAAGACTGCCAGTGAGTTGGAAACAAGTAAAAACCTGAGTGCCTTAAAATAATTTCTTAATACATCGTGAATTTATGAATGTGATTGTTTTCTACTTAATTCTTAGTACTGTTTTTATTTTGCTGCCTCTAGAAGGTTGATAATGAAGGTAAAGGTCAAGTCTGATATTTAGAAGATTCCTGCTAGAGAATGAGATGGTATTTATAGAGTAAATATGAAAAAATAGATAAAAATTAGAAAAGGAATAATGTTTGAGATTTTTGTAAATTTTACCCACTGATTATATATTTATAACACCTACCTGATTAATGTCCTATGTAATAATTAAACGCAACATTATAGGTTATAAAATTCATAAGAGAAAAGATTTATAAAGAAATCTCACAAATGTACTGTCTAATTTTTTTCTTTTAGAATTTCAACAAGTAAACATCACTCTACCAAAGTTTATTCCAAAGCCAAGACTAAGAAGGAGCAAACGGCAGGTATGTATTCACAGGTATATAAGGGGTCATTGAAAAATGTGATGAATATTTAAATTTTAAAACATTTATTACAGTAAAAGACTCATCGCCATTACTACCTGTTATATACTGTTCTCATTTCTAACATACTGCATTATCCTCGCCACTTTCTGAAGTGGTTCTGGAAGTCCTTTTCACAAAGTGTAATAAAAAAATAATAAGTGAACGCTTCCCCAAAGGACCACGCTGTGGAGAGGTGGGCAGATAAAACATTGCAGCATCCCTGTCCACTCTGCTTGCTGTGCAGCTGCTGGCTCTTTGCTGAAGTTGAAGGACCATGAAAGTAAATGTTTTAAATCAACACAGGACTTCAAGGCAGCCTCGCAGTGCAACTGAAGACAGACACTCGTGAAAAAGGACTTCCAAAACTGCTTCAGAAAGTGCCAAGAACAATGCCATAATGTGTTTGAAGTGGGTACAGTGGGTTGTTTGAGGGGGATTAGTGTTAGTGTACCTGTTTCTGTTATAATGATTTATTGACGTATATATCATATTTTTTATCGCATTCTGTATATTATGATACTTTAAAATACTTGGCAGCTGCTGATCATTTAAATCTATGTTGGGTCTCTTTGAGAGGGTAAATGCTAGTTTAGGCATTTGTTGTGGTGAGGTAAGTGGTACAGATGCCAGATGTGTAGGAGAATAAAAATGGGCCTTATTTCATGGACTCAAAATGAATTCAAGATAGTGGTGATAACACTTAACAGGTACCTTGCTCTGTCATAAGAATTTTAAACTGCATTAACACATTTAATCTTCACTACCTTATGAGGAAAGTATTTTTCCTATCCTTATTTTACTGATAAAGACAGCATAGCATGAGAGGCTTAAGAAACATGCCTCTGGCCTTCTGAGCTCAGAGACATGTTTACAATTATGTGTATGGTCTGAACTGCCTCTCAGAAGCCTGTGTGTCCTTGAATTCCTTTATGAGTTTCCTGTATGTTGTGGAGATACAGGAACATGTACCATATATACATGTTGAAGCCCAGTTAAGTAGGTAAAAGTAATTACTGTCTAGAGTCAATTTAAAACAGATGACTCCTGAATTGAAAGAATAGGGGAGTATTCTTTTGGCATATGCCCTCAAGTGCTTCTTAAGCTCCTTACCATATAACGCTTGCCAAGTGGATAAATCCTTGGTTCCTCTGGTGGACCATTAAAATTGAAATGTTTTATAATTTTTTTTTTTTTTTTTTTTTGGTCTTTTTCCTTTTTATCGGTACCAGGGATCGAACTCACGACTGCCTGCCTGCAAGGCAGGCGCTTATGCCGCTGAGCTAAATCCCCAGCCCCTAAAATTGAAATGTTTTAAAACTGTGTGGCTGCCATGGCGACTCTGGGACGTGAAGACCATGTTGGGACTTGGGAAGTCAATGATATTTAAGTCCCACAATTGGCAAAGCAGATCCTTTGATCCTAACAACATCCATTAGAAATAATTTGGTGTTATCTTTGGTTTTCATCCTTAGAAATACAGTGTATCATTCTCTATCAACTTGATTTTATAAGAGCTTTTAAGAAGTTTTAAAGTTTAAGAGTATATTTAACAAGCATCTGGCAGCATATTTTTAGTTTGCTTTAAATGTAGCCCTTAAAACAAGTGCACATGTATTTATTCAGGTTGGGTTGTACACTCTGATCACAGAAATGGCCCATGGGCAAGTGACCAAAAAGTGAAAAATGTCTACTGGACCATGCCATCAAAGGAGGTTAATATTATCAATCTTGTTGAGCATTGTGTTATGGTCTAACAACTACAGAGAACAGAGAGAAGGACTGCCCTGATAGCTCTTGTCTGTAACATCATTGATCGTGATTTTGAAAGTAGATAAAATGTATTGATGAGTAGAGAGATTTCACTGTACCAGATAAACAAAGAGCAAGGGGTTTGTCTTGGTCCCAGATTTGGAAACTATAACATAATGATATAGTCACTCCTCTCCTGGAAACAATGCTGAAATTAACTTAAACCAGGAAGAATGATCTTCATGTGTATTCTGCTACATGAAAATACTTGGTATAGAAGAGTAAAATGAATGGAAGTATAAAATAAACTATATTCATATTGAATTTTATTGGCATAAATATTTCTGAAAGAAACTTCTCTGTACCCACTGTGGAAGAAGTAGAAATTGGGTATGTAAGGAAAACTCTAAGGGTAGGCTTTTTTATACTTTGTTGGCTTTTTAACCCATGTAAATTTATTATTACTATGCGAAACTAAGTAAATTGATGAAAGTTAAAAATTGGTAAAGGAACAAAGGAAATTTTTGTTTTGCTGATTCCTTGCTCCTTTTTTTTGTTTTGTTTTACATAGTCCAGTTTAGGTGTTAGGACTCATTTAGGTGTTATTTTTGTCTTTTATCACCTTGTAGCTTCTTCGATATCCTCGTAATGTGGAAGAAGAAACCAAATATATTGAACTAATGATTGTGAATGATCATCTCATGGTAGGATTTACTTTTATTTTTAACTTGTGTGTGCATCTACTAAAACTGGTGGGTATAATATATCTAGAAGAGATAGAAAGCTCCCCAAGTTGTAATCCGGGGAAAAGTGTTTCCATAGTCAGGTATTTTCGTTAACCAGCGAACTAGTGGGAAGCACTCTGGGGTGGAATTAACTAGCAGGAATTTACGATATTACAAAAATATTTGTTAGATCGATGTAAACTCTTTGAATTTCCTTGATTAATTAAGTTATTAATATTTGAATTTCCTCATATTAAAATAACAATGTTTGGAAAAGTTGAAATAATTTCTGTTTCCTATTTGAAAAAGTAAGTGAAACATCAATTTAGTGAAATTTTAGTTGTCAGTGCACAACTTTATCCTAATGAAAGAAAAGCAATTTTTCTATTTCTGTCTTGCCATGCTGAAAATCATGTGGAAATGCTTACCTGCCAATTAATGAAGTCCAAGAACAAGAATTTGGCAAAACTTTCTCATTGAATTAGCTATTTGGACTCATAGCGTGCACATTTAACTAGTGGGTGTGTTGCAATCAGTATGGTTACATTCCTAGCAGACTCCTGAGTTGTGATGTCAGTGGTTCCATAAAAGCATAATTTTAAATTAAAGTGTCCAGTGACGCGTATCACTGAATTTTACTTTATTTCAGATGCATTTTAATTTATACAGTGTGATGTGCTTGAGGGAAAATGTGTCACTTATATATGATTAAATAAATGAGGTCAGGCTTCTCTATGACTGTTGCTTACAGGATCGATTGGTGCATCCTTGTCCCTGCTAGGTCTGTTTTCTTCCGACCTATTTGAATGCAGTGAATGTTACTGTTCCTTGGGATTTTATGAACAAGGCTAAGCTGCAAGCACATGTATTTTGAGCATGTTAGTTATAAATTCAGATGTTTATAGACATATAAGGGCGAATGACTTGTGAAAAGTGAGCCAGGTGTAATTCAACTGGGGTGAGGCCTGCGCAAGAGGAAAGCATGTGGGTTTTCAGGAGAGCGGCTGCCTCGCAGCACTTGCCAGTTATTTCCAGGTGGGTCTGCTCCTTTACAGGTAGCCAGAAACGTGATCCTCTCTGGTTTTTAAAACACTACTGCAGCTAAACAAAAGATGTACCTGATCCACGCTGAAGGGGAAGCCACCTCTTGTAACCTTTGTCTCAGGGTTTTACTCTTACTAAGTCTCTCAGAACCTTAACTTTAATATCCTTTTAGCAGGGTTCACATCCACTATTTCTGGTCTTTCCCTGCTTAGATTTGTGCGGCTTGCAATTGATAGACTGTTCTCATCTGTTTATTGTTTTGAATGACAATTCTGAACAAAATAAACCTGTGAAATGGAAGGAGTGAATAATTTTTACTTTCTCTTGAGGCCTCAAGCTTTTAAGAGCCTTGCTTCAGGCTACAGGGTGAATAAAAAACTAGATCTCAACTTCAGATGTCTTTTATGGAAAGCCTTTGGGACACGGAAGCCTTCTGCAGCAGTATGCTTTCTCTGCTGAGCTGATGAGCTCCTGGTAACTCAGAAAACCTTTTACTTATTTTCTTTTGCTTTCAGTTTAAAAAACATCGACTTTCTGTTGTCCATACCAATACCTATGCGAAATCTGTGGTGAACATGGCAGATTTAGTAAGTATTGACCTGATTCGGTATTGTTCTAGAAAAATATTATCTCCAAGTTGCTAGCAGAAGTATTAATACTGTAGTGTTTAGTTACTAAACTTTTTTTTTGGTCTCTTTGAGACAGGGTCTCTCTCTGCAGTTCAAATTGGGCCTTGCGCTCACTTTGTAGCCCAGGTTGGTCTCGAACTTGCAACTCCTCCTACCTCGGCCTCCTGAGTGCTGAGATTACAGGAGTGTGCCACTAGGCCTGGCTAGTTACTAAATCTCTGAGTAGGAAGTCAAGGATCTAGCTCAGTGGCTCAAGCACTTGCCTGGTAAGTGTGAGGTCATGAGTTTGCTCCCCAGTACCCCAAACAAAAACAAGCACCAAAAATGGAAATCAGGATCGGATAGAGTCAGATAAAAGAAAATAATCCTTCCCAGGTAAGAGCTAATTCAAACAGCTAGTTAAACTTAGAAATATAAAAACAAAACCAAATGAAACTCAAGAATAAAGGTAAAAGGTTAGGCTAAATTAGATACATAAACACCTTCCTTCCAGGAGGAGAGGTTCTCCTGAGTGTGCTCGGTTAGTTGACAATACCTTCCTACCTCTGAGACCTGGGGGGATGTAAGAATGCAAAACAATCAGTTTCTTTTGAACTCATTTTCTTTTTCTTTTCTTTTTTTTTTTTTTGGTCTTTTTCCTTTTTATGGGTACCAGGGATCGAACTTATGACCACACACTTGCAAGGCAGGCACTTATGCCGCTGAGCTAAACCCCCAGCCCCTGAACTCATTTTCTTTAAAATGAGTTCTGCTTATTCATGTAAGAGCAGGACAAAGAATACAGTTTGATTCCTGTTCAGACCCCCGCCCCACATAAGACCAGGAACTGTTGTTGTTCTTCTTCTGATTTCCAGTGAATACTTTCCTCACTTCTCCTTATGGTCTGTGATTCCGTTCTTTGACTTTGTGAGACTGCAAACTTGGTTTGTACAAAATATTCAGTTCTTATACTTTATGGCTCTTAGTTGCCCTTCAGCCAAGGTGTCCTGGTGACTTGACAGTGGACTTTGTGACCTTGATCTCTCTCTGGGAGAGAAAGTTACCCACAGATTTGCACGAATTCCTCCCTGTGTTTTATCAAACTGCAGACAATAAAGGTTGAGTTGTAGCCCCTAACAAATACTCACAGTGTCCTTCTAGTGAGAGCGGCATCCTGCAACACTTGTCCTTTTTCAAAGAGTGCCTGGTACTGTGGCAGTGACGCTATTACATAAACACACTGTACCTCCTTTCATAGCTTCCCTGGACAGGGCAGCACCAGTACCCACCCCAGGAGGTTAAATCAGTGGCAGTCAGGTTGTATAGAAACTGTGTATTTCCCTGAAGTCTTTTTTTTTTTTTTTTGGTACCGGGGATCAAACTCAACCTCATGCTTGCCAGGCAGACACTTAGGCCACTGAGCTAAATCCCTGGCCCTGAAGAGTCTTTATTGATCCATATTTTTTTTTTTTGGCCAGGTTTCTGAAAAATGCATATTTCTTTTGTTCAGGCTGCCAAAAAGTGGAGTTGGCTATAAATATTTGTTAAAATCAGATCATTTGTTTCTAAAAGACGTTTCAGTTTTTGGGTATTACTCAGTAAACAGTATGATTCTCTGTTATTTAAAGGAAATGTATATAAATTAGAATAATTATCCTTTTTAAGAACAGTAACTGGAGGAGTTTCCCTAAGGTGCTTTGTAGTCCTGTTCATAAACTAACTGATTTTACTACATGTACAGTTGTTGTGTTCATTCTGTTAATATACTAGATATATAAAGATCAGCTTAAGACAAGAATAGTATTGGTTGCCATGGAAACCTGGGCGGCTGACAACAAGTTTGCCATATCTGAAAATCCATTGATCACCCTACGTGAGTTTATGAAGTACAGGAGGGATTTTATCAAAGAGAAAAGCGATGCAGTTCATCTTTTTTCGTACGTAAATTGCATAATGATTTATTACTTTTTTGGTTCCATGTTGAATCTCAATTACTTTTGACCAAGTTGCATTCTTTCTAGTATATAATACTATTATGCTTTGACATTGCAGGATATTTGAGAGAGCTGATTGCTTGAAATTGTCATGAAAATTTCAGTAATTTGATTTCAAATTATTTCATCATTTAATTTTTAAGAAATGTAATTGGTACATTTACTGGATAAATAAAAATACTTCTTATACTCATGGGGTATTCTTAACATAGATAAATACTCTTTAAAGTTGTTATCTTTGAAATGTTATTGTTCTTTCTGGTTTTGGTTCTAAGTTAAGAGCTACATTTCTGGAGCTTATCTTTTTTTCTCATGTTCATTTTGGTAATTTATATATAAAATATATATCACAGCGATTTTAAAAATCTGTCATCTAAAGTCAGCAGTTGAAGATAGTTATAATTGGAGGTAAAAGAAAAAATTTTAACTTTTATAACAGCTTTAAAGAAAAGCTGTAAGTAATATTACAGGAAAATTGCATACTCCCTTCACCATGACACATTAATTATTTACATTTTTCCTTCTTTGTTTTGTTATTTCCTTTTTTTCTCCCTTCTATCTTTCTGTCCATCTATTGGATGCTTACTTACTGAATCTTTGAATGTGTATTCTCTAAGAATAAAGATACTCTCTTAGACAGTCACAGTCCATTATTAAAGCCCTAAAATGTAATGTTGACACACAACTCTTCTGTAATCTATACTCGATGTTCACATTTTACCAGTTGTCTTAATCTTCCCTTTTTTACTAATATTTTCCCAACCAACAACCAATCCAGTATCACACATTTTGATTAATGTCTCTTTAGTCTTCTCTAATCCGAAAGACTTTCTCAACCTTTTTTCATTTTGAGCATAACTCTTCTGGAGAGTATAGGCAGATGATTTTATAGACCCCTGGTCACTGTGGGAATGTGTAGTCTTTTCTCACTATCAGATTCAAGTTAGGTATTTTTGGTGCATTCTACAGAAGTGATTTTGTTTACTTCTCATAGTGCCAATTATCAGTGCAAATTAATATTGGCAATTAAAAATACGTATACCTAAATTTGAGATTAATAATAAGAGGTGCTGTTATGTTTGAACTGTGATCAGTAAGTATTTTTCATTTGTTTTTCTAAAAGGGGGAGTCAATTTGAGAGTAGCCGGAGCGGGGCAGCTTATATTGGTGGGATTTGCTCGCTGCTGAAAGGAGGAGGCGTGAATGAAGTAGGTGTGAACATCTGTGCAGTGCAAAGTGCTCTGATGGATGAAGATGCTTTCCTAATACTTAAGATAATTTCTCAACATCCCATTACACCAGATGTTAGAATGTTTAATAGCTACCAATATGTTTACTATACATGTCCAGAAAACAGAATAGTGAAAACTAACACCTGATAATTCTGCTCATGTTCTAGTTTGAATAATTTCCAGATAAAGTAATTTACATATTATACAGAGAATCTGTACCTTAACCTTTCTTAAAAAGAATGCCCTATTTGTCACTTTGAATGATTTTCCAGAGAATGAGAAGGGAGCACTTGGTTGCCACCTAAAAACCCAAGGAGATAGTTTCTTTTTTCTTCTGCATTTGACAAATTTTGAAGACAAAAAGATACAGGAGGTTTTCCAAAGGGGCTCTTTTTACTTTGAAACTCTAAGTTTGCTGGAAATGATCTAAAAGAAAAATGCCAGGGAGGCTCTGTAGTGAGAATAAATATCCTTAGTTCTTCATTGACTGTCAGCCACAGGCCTCACTGCTTCCTGCTGATCGTGTACCTGTTTTGTGGAACTGCCTTCTGTTGCATTTGGAGGCAGTTTTAGGAGTACAGATGGACACATAAGGGTGAACAAGTTGCAAATAAGTTTTTCACATTTATTTTTATTTTATGTGATTCCAAAGACTACCTTAATCACACACAACTACTAAGTTTTTTAGTAATGTTCCTGGGGAAATTTTGGAGAGAATTATATTTTAGTTTTTAAACCCCAGAATAGATTATTATCACTTTTTGGTTAATTGTAGAAGATGTAATCAAACATGAATTTATTTCTTGTTACTACTTCCGAAATGTACATTTGGCACTAGCTTGTAATGTGTTTAGCCTCTGCTAAAGAAAATATTTAGAAATCACTTATTTTCAAATATATTGTTATATCTTTCTCTAGCTATTCTTAAATGACAGTTGCATTTATATGTATTTTATTTTTCTTTTTCAGTTTGGGAAAACTGATTTAATGGCTGTTACACTTGCTCAATCATTAGCCCATAATATTGGTATTATCTCAGACAAAAGAAAGTTAGCAAGCGGTAAGTTATAGTACAGGTGTGGTTTAACTGCATTTAAAATAGACTCTCTGTTAAGTGTTTTGTAGATGAGATTCTTTGATTCAGTTACTTAATCAAAAGAGTATAGGTGATGATAAAAAATAAATAAGCCAGGGTACAAAATGTTGTTTTCAAATATAATATTTATATTATAGATGAAATTTTCTGCCTGCATAATAAACATTTAAAGCCATGTAATAGTAAATTCATAGTTGAATTTAACCTAAGAAAGGGCAAAACTGGAGTTTATTTTGGTAATCTGAAATGACCTACTAGAGAATTCTAGGCATTTATTTCAGGTATAGTATTTTATTAGGTTTTTTAAAAACATATGGCCACAGAGGTAGAAATCCCTCATCGGGATCAAACCTCATGATGGGCTTTGTAATATAAGGATCTAATAAAATGTGCTAGGTTTCTCATTTGTGAAGAATATCATTTCCCAAGTGTGCAAATTTGCTTCTCTGTGAATGGTCACATTATAGACATTTAGAGAAACAATTTGATTGTAGCATTTTATTATTTTAGTAAATTTATAAGCATAGTTGTATATAATAACTTAGCAATTCTAGAACACTCTTATTTGACAGATGAATGCATGGTATATTGCCTACATTGGGATTCTCTAACCCTAAAGCTAATCACACCATTTTTAGACCTATTTTATATATTCATTGACTAGATCTGAAATAAAATGTCTCCAAGATCACATAAATGTTAAGTGTCCAACTAAGGTTTGTATGCAGGCATTCCTGATTCTGAGGTCCTTCTGCTCAATCTGTGTAGTCCACTCCTTGCTGTCTTGATGCAGAGGGTTTGAAAAGTGGGCAAAACATTGTAATAACACCCTGGGAGGCCTGCAAAACCGAGATCTTCTTCCCTCCTTCATTGGTACTTGGTTTTCTTTAGTTCATGTTAAGTGAATAGTTCATTATTTTTGTCATTTGTTAAAATGCCAAAGACAGTTTTTTTAAAATTGAAAATTATGTAAACTTGATAGGGTCAGAGTATCTTTTTGTTGTTACAATTGCATAAAAACTTAAAAGTGTAGGCAGAATTAGAAAGCAAGTGTTACTTTTCTAATGAGTATTTTAAGATAAAGGGTAGGTGATTTTTTTAAACCTAGAAACCAGTACAACTGTGTTCACTTTATGAAAAGGTTTGCATATTCATTTTCTCTTAGGTGAGTGTAAATGTGACGACACATGGTCGGGATGCATAATGGGAGACACTGGGTGAGCCGTTTTAGTTGAAAATAACTTACATTTATCTGCTGTGCTGTTGCCTTTTTAGACATATGATACTTAATAACACTGCATGAACTCTTCCCACAGCATTTAGGAGAAAATCAGAAGTCAATATTTTTAATGATCCTGTGTATAAAATATTTTCAAAGATAGCCTCTTTTTTTTTTCTTTTTTTGAGGCATAGTCCTTACGTGTGCTCCAAGCTGGCCTTTAACTCACTATGTAGCTCTGCCTAGACTCTAAGTCTTGAGTCTCCTGTCTCACCTTCCCATGTGCTTTAATTACAGGTATGCTGTACCACATCTGGATTAAAATAATCTCTTATTTAAGAAAAAAGGAATCAGTGTCAATTTAATAGATCTCAGTGATTTTTAAAGCGTTGAGTCTAGGCTAGAGATTTAAGAAATGAGAAATAAGTTTGTTTTTGATGGCTTGCACCCTGATGCGAACCTTTCAGAGATGAGCACCCATACGGCTATCCTAAACCCACCTGTTTATCTTCCAGTGCCAACACAGCAGTTCAGCCTGAATAGTGGGGTCTAGTTTAGGAAAAACAACATATATGCCATAGGTTCACCACTGCTGGCCTTCAGCTTACCTCCTCATTTCATTTCTTTTTTTCTGCTTCAGCTCTAGTTGAATAGGTAACAGATAGTGTTGTGCTGGGAAACTGAGGAAGACAGCATGGACCTGCAGCTTCCTCTGAGTTCGTACACCTGCGACCCACAGAGGCCGAGCTCAGCCTGTGGCAGGGGCTTCGTGGTGTGGTGCAGGCTGTCCTCATCACACTGGCCACCTTCACCCACCGGCCGCCATCAGCTCTGGGCTTCTGTTCTTCCTAAATGGATTTTTCCCCCCAGGATTATTTCTATTACCTGACTTTCAACTCTGATCATCCTGTGCTATTTTTATTTCACTCAAAACACTCAGCTTCTAGGCTCGCTCTCTCTCCTCTTTTTATTGAGCCCCATTTCCATCAATAAAAAGTAAAGAGAATAAAACAGTGAACACCTGTTTCACTCAGTTTTAAAAGTAAAACACTGCCTTCCTGGTTGATTGCACCTTGTGTCTTGTTCTCCCTTGTGTCAGTTAGCGTCCCTCGGCCCCAGCCAAGGGGACCATCAGCTGGACTCCAGTTTATACTGCCGTTCGGAGGGTGTGTGTATCTTGGTTATTTTCCTCCTTGCTAGGGTACGGTACCTCACACCCACCACTTGAAGGAGTTGAGGTTTGTTTTGGCTCACATTTTAGAAGTTTTTGTCCATCAATTCTGACGCAGGCCAGCGTGGCAGAGGGCCATGGAGGAAGACAGCTGATCCCACCATGGCAAACCAGAGGAGATGCAATGAAGGGAGAAGCCAGGGAGGAGACCCAGTGAGCCTTTCCAGGCCATACCCTTGTGACCCGTCTCTTCTGACCAGGCCCTGCTGCCTAGCAGGAAGTCAGCTCTCAGGCCCTGCTAATCTAGTCAGTTTACAAATGCCCATTTGTGATCAGTGAAGATCCAGGTGGACATTGGATTAGAAACCCTAACTGTGTGCTTTCATTTTATATGAGAGGCATCTCACTGTAGGCGTAGTCCCACAGACATGAGATGAATCCGTGCTGAGAAAGGACTGTATGGGCTTGAGCTCTAGTGCCATCGTCCTGCCCGAAGCCTGGGAGTCTGCCTTGTGGAAAGAACAGGCTTCAGAGTTCTTCCTCCGTAGTTAGACATCCATAATCTTTCTTTGTGTCCATTTGCAATCTCATTTTCTGTATGAGTATGATCTGTTTGCTAACCATAATGATGCATTGGTTTCAAGCATTTTTTTTGACTTGCTAACCATAGTCCCATGGATTTTTGGCTTCTTAAAAATTCTCTTATCATAATTATACATGAATTTTCAGCTTTTTTTGATTTCCTGAATACTCTGTTTCTGTGGAATGGTTTTCTCCTTTTTCCTCTCTGAAGTCACACTTCTAATTTATTATAATCATTATATAATAATAAAGCTTATATCAAGGCTTACTATAATTTTTAACATCGGTGTAGCAATTTAATTCTGTACTTATCTCATCTTGCTACTTAGTTATACATATTTAAGGGATTACAGTTTATATTAATCTATATTTTATATCTCAGATCATAAACTTGATTTTCAACACATTTATTGCATAAACTTGAATTTGAGTTCTCAGGGTGTTTCTGACAAGGAAAATAAATGATGGAGGCAACATACATATATGAAATATTTTTAAAAATGTCTTTGGACATTTTGTTTTAATAATGAAAGGAAGTGATACAATTTTCTAAAAATTACTAAATTTTATGCTAGAGAACTTGTCCATTAAAGGCCAATTACTGTATTATGTCTGATTGTTCTGGTGAATTATTAAGATTTTCATGAGCAATCTGCTTAGTTCTAACCATACTTCAGAGCAAAATCAAATGGCTGTCTCCTGATATTTGTAGCTCATTGCATTGAAATTCTTCTTACAGTAACTAGATGCAAAAAGAACCAGGCATGGTGGTACACACCGGTAAGCCTAGCACTCAGTAGGCTGAGGTGGGAGGATTGCTGTGAGTTTGAGGCCAGCCTGGGTTAGAGTGAGTTCAAGGCCAACCTGAACTTCAGAGTAAAACTCTGTCTCAGAAAGACCTCCCACCCCAAAAAAGATGCAAGCAAGAGAAACGCTATATGAAACATTATCTGGTATGACTCTTAGTTCAATTTGTGACAAATACCACCCAACATACTAATCATGGTATGTATTCTCATGTATACATTCTCTCACATTTTTGCTTTCTGATGGTCTTCTATACTCCTAAATGTTGGAAACTATGGTTAGAATGAAAACTGTTAGTCTTATTTAAAGGTGTAAAAATTACAATTTTAAGGTTTATATTGAATATAAGAGATATATATAAGATACACACACATATATATATATATGTTATTCCTGGAAAACAGCACTTTGAAGGCAGATGCAGGAGAAAGACTGTGTTTGCCTTCGGATGTTTGAAGGATTAGACTGAGTAGAGGAATGAGGTTTATTTGATTCAGTTAAGAACAACTCTATGTGGAAGCTGCAGGAAGTCAGATGTAGTGAAATTAAGGTAAGAGTTCTGCACATGGACACGGGTGTTAACGTGTAAACAGTGCTTGCATAAGCTGGAACAGTGTCACGTCCCTCCCACCTGAGGGACAGTGGACGAGCTCCCTGCTCTATCATGTGCAGGAGCTGCGCTGGGCTGTGACCCTTGTAGGCAGCTTTGCAAGGAAAATTTGACCTGTAGGGAGCATTTGTGACTTTTACTTTGGCACAGGGAGTCATCTCAGGTTTTGATCAGTAGAATAAAGGATAGATATGTATGTGTACATCTGTTTATGTATGTATACACACAAATACATGCATTTATATAGAGGTATGTGATTTGGAAGTCCTCTTTCTTGAATATCTTCAGCGGTGCTGTTATGAAGCCTCACTGTCTTGAATTGATTCCAAATGTTCACATTTCATGGTCATTTTGACTTCGAGGAAGAGCCAGGAGTTGCATGGTGCCAGATCTAGGGAGGGTAGATGAGGACACACTGCAATATTTATAAAACTCTAGGGGCTGGGGTTTTAGCTTAGCGGCATAAAGCGCCTGCCTTGCAAGCAGGCAGCCGTGAGTTCGATCCCCGGTACCGATAAAAAGGAAAAAGACAAAAAAAAAAAAAAAAAGTTTATAAAACTCTTTCTTCCAATGAATGGCACTTGGCAGCAGTAATTACATATTTTTGATCGCACATCCTAAAGACACTAATGAGAGAAAACTTCCAGACCTGCGATGGAAAGCAGCAAGAAGGATGGGATAGTGTGCTTAAAGTAAGGAGGAGTATTTCGAGGAAGACTAATGGCAGTGTGTAATGCATTTTTAAAAATGTAAACATCCACTGGATATTTTGATTGCCTCTTTTATATGATGCATTATGGAGGACAATGTTAAGATCATCAGTGAGGGGATAGTCATTGAAGAGAAAAGGAAGTAAATGTGGAAGACAGTTGTTAAATTAAGAATAAAATTTATATCTACTAGGACAAGGGAGTGAAAGAAATAAAGAAAAAAATGCACAGCTTATTCAAGACAACTTTATCTCGATAGCTTGACATGAAATGCTTCAACAATGAGTTTAGGGTTAATAATCATTATAAATTCCATTAATTGATTATTAACCACTGTACTAGGCAGAAATATTATAAATGGACACAGTCCTTACAGACTTGATGGAGAGGCTTTGTAATAATTAGTCATTATTATCTTGGTCCTCTCTTTTAATAAATGTTTAAAAAATAGTTCTTGAAAGATACAGAAAATAACATTTATATTACTTTTCCCCAGTGCTAACAACGGTTAATAGTAAAATATTAGTATATGTTAATTCAGAAACTTCGTTTCATTTCTATTTTTGTTGTATAAATTTGCTCTGTGCTAGATATATAATTATTTATGCATTTCCTATTTAATATTATACATTGAGTGCTTTCTGAGTCTGTTCTTCAGCACTATGACTATTAAAAGCTTCATGATACTCTATTTTATTTACATATCATAGTTTATTGTTCTCTTACTAGAGAACATTTGGGTTATTGTCATGTTATTTGCTGACATAAATTACTTTTGTCTATTTTTTAAATAAATAGTTTTGTCTATATGTCTTTGTGACCATAGCTTATTGTTTCTTTAAGAAAAAATCTAAAAGTACAATACTGAATCGAAGAATGGGCACATTTTGCAGATCGTTAATGCATGTAGTTTAATTGTTCTCAAAGGAGACTTTTTTGTACTGTACTTTTTTTACTTTTTTGGTATACATTTTTTTTTAAATAATCTCAAACCTAAGGCAGATTTGCAAGATTAATTATTGTTCTCTGAATTATAAAATGCTAACTTTGTGCCCTTTCAAACGCCTAAAGGTGCACTTCCTAAACCAAAACCACTCTCTTATAGAACCATAGTGTAGCCAGTACAATCTTAAATTCTTACCTCTCACATAAGACTTCTGTATTTTAAGAATATCATTTATAGTACAAGGGTCAGAAAGAGGTGGCACATTTTAGTTTTTACATCTCTTCAGCTTCCTTTGGTCTGGAACAATTCCTTAATTTTCTTTGAGTTTTATGACCTGACATACCTATAGATGTAGGTCAGTTATTTTGAGGAATTTTCTGCTCTTTGGGTTTTGGCCCAGATTTAATATTTAAGACTCATTTTGAAAATATTTTTCCAAACTGTCCTTGATTTAATTTATAGTATGGTATGTGTGTTTTTTCTTTAAATGCATGTGTAAATAGTGAACAATTCATATTCACCAGTAGTACTGAATGAAGAACTTAGAAATACACTGATCGAATGCAGTACTTAAACATGAGTACAAGTGTTCTACCTATGTGGAATTCCTTCTTTGATTTTAATGTAAAATGCATGATTTTAATGATCTTCAATGTTAAGACTAATTTAAAAAAGTAGATGAATATTGTACCCAATTATTGATTTTCTGCTCTCCTACAGCTATTATCTACCCAAAAAGTTTACCCAGTGTAATATTGAAGAATATCATGACTTCCTTAATAGTGGAGGTGGGACCTGCCTGTTCAACAAACCTTCTAAGGTAATAAGTATGATCAAGAATTGTTAATTGTTAGTCTTCCTAGTTGTTATAAACACAAAAAGAGCTTTTCAATTTGGCTTCTCAGTATGTATTCTTGATAAGCTAAATACCTACACTTTCAATATCAACTTTAATATTGGATATTTTAATATTGAATATCTGTATTCTGAGGTAACAATACAGATAGATGAGTAGAGTTCTTTTATTTTCTGTATCTTGTTTTGTTTTGTGCCCTAGTTACTTATGAAAGTGTATGTATGTCTTTTTAAAAGAATGTATATACCCTCAGTCTATCATATTGAAAACTAATTTTGAATCAAGCTTTATATATGTAGCTAATAGCAATTATTTACTAATTTTGTCTATTTCTATACGACAAATTATATTCAAAACATAATAAAATTGATGGAGAGTTAGTAAAACACACCTAAAATGTATTCTTGGACATTGCTGTAATCTCTGACACAAAATTATTGTTTGCCATTCTCTGCGAAGCAGTGTTAATAGGTGCCATGTTTTTTTTCAATAGTAAATAGATCAGTGGATATATTAATTTTTGTGATGCTTTTCATATCTGTAAAACAACTTCAAGAGGAAAATATAGTTAGTAAAGGGCTTTTTCATAGATGGTTAAACTTGATCCACACAACAACTTTGGAACACTAATTAATTAAATGGATAGCTGGTACTATTATTATGTCTAAATAGTTGTGCCAAGATTTTATTTTATTTTATTTTAGTGCTGGAAATTGAGCACAGCACATGCTATGCCCAGGAGCCATGCCCCAGGCCTGTGCCCAGAGTTTAATCTGGACCTTCTGACTCCAAACCCCTTGCTCTTGACTGAAGTGGATTTCAGGAATCTGTTAAACTTGGTTTTAGTTGGTGACTAGGTGCTCTTTTTATTTTGGTCTTCCTTGTTGTGCTTGTTACATCTGTGAATATATGTGAAGCTATATCCATAGATTCAACATGAAATGGATATATAAGTGGGCATTTCTGAATTTCTAGATTCTAGAAGAATCTAGAAATGCCTTTTAGTTTGGATAAAGCAAAATGTACTTGGGGTGACTGGAAGGTACGGCACACACGTTGGTGTGGCACTCAGGTTTCTCATAGTCTTTGCCATTGTCCTTTGTATTTTAGTTCCCTCTCTGGTTTTCATTCCATAGCTTCTGGACCCTCCAGAGTGTGGCAATGGCTTCATTGAGACTGGGGAGGAGTGTGACTGTGGGACATCTGCGGTGAGTTTCTAGTCATCCTAAAGATGACTTTTTAGGTAATTCAGGGTCCTTTGAGGGCCATACACTTACATGTACAGGGCCAGTGTTATGCTTGGAAATTTGGTAGAATCTGTGAATGAAAATGACTGTTGTGGGTCTGTATACTTTTTTTAGAAACTTGGTGCACTTGAGGAGTTTTAGGAAAATGACACCACTCACTGATGTTTTGTGCACATTTACTTCCCTTAGGAATGTGTCCTGGAAGGGGCGGAGTGTTGTAAGAAATGCACACTGACTCAAGACTCCCAGTGCAGTGATGGGCTCTGCTGCCAAAAGTGCAAGGTAAATAAAAGCTGATCAGTGATGCAGGATGGAGAGAATGCGGCAGTGACACTGCTAAGCCTGGGCAGGTAGACCGTGAATAGCTAGACGCTGATAAGGTTCCCGCCATATCTTAGGAGGTGTAGTTACATTATATTTCCAGCTGCAGTGGTTTGCCCAGGGTCTAGTATGAAGTAGGTCAGGGAGTCTGGGCCTGGGCCTTGTCGGTCATCAGGGGCCCCACTTGCTACCTGGCCTTTCTGAGGAGCAGCATACGCAGTGATTTTAGCGGTACTGATCTTTGATTCAGGTGTACAGTTTACCCTTGTTTGTCAAGCCAGGAAGGTATTTGATAAATTGTTGTGTCTTTTGCATTTGTTGTCAAGGGAGTGAAAGCTATCCTGTAACTGTGATAATACGCTACGTGTCTTACTGTGCATGGAATTGAGACTGCATCGCTCTATATCTTCACATCTGTTTTCAGATATTTAAACCTTTACATCAAGACTAACAGTTATTTTGGGTTTACCTTTTCCAAAGAACTCAGTCTTTTTTTTTAACCTGGTGTAACATCCTACATTGTTTCTGAGATTGAACATCTCTGTGTTTCCAGTGTGGATATTTTTATAGAGCAGTTGGAGGCCTGGCAAAATCACCATGTAGCACCTAGCACTACACTGGTTCCTTCTGAGTCCCCACCTGTACTGCACAGTCTCTTGAATCTCCAAACAGCAGTCACCGCCCGCCCTGTATTTTCTCTGGACCCACGTACAGCTCCAGTCCTGGGCAACCTGGGTCTCCACTTAGCACCCCAGGCCCATATGAATCTCTTGTCTGGTACCCCAGGCTGTAGAGCCCCCACTCACATCAGGCACCCTGTTCCTTCCTTGGGTGCAGAGTCTCCATCTTGTACACCATAACATTCAAAGGTGCGCTGGGTCTCTGCTGAGTGACCCCAACTCTGCAGAGTCTGTCCTGAGCTCAGACCAGTGCCATGCCTGCTGGAGTCTCCATCTGCCACCCAGTGCTGATGCTGGCCTGCTAGCATCTCCCCCTTGAACAGGGGTTACCACATTCTACACAGAGGGGCAGGGAGGAATGTGGCTGGTTGGTTCTGGGAGAACATTTGGAAATATATAGGAATTTTTTTCCTTCTCTCCTTTTAACTCAGTTTTTTCCACTGTATTGTTATTTTTGCGGAGTGGATTTTGGAGATTTATCAACTTTTTTTTTTTAGCTCTTGTTTTTTATTATTACTTGTTTTGTTTAATTAGGTCCTCTTTTTATTCCCTCTTTTTTCTTTTCTTGCTGTCTCTGTTTTAATTTGTTTCCTTACTACTTTTTCTTTTTTCCTCTAATCTCTATTTTTATTATTTGTCCTTTTCCTTGGTTTTTTTTTCCCTCATTACTGTTACCTAATGCTATTGGCTAATGCTACTTCTTAACAGGATCTTTCATTTTAACTTTATCATCTTCCTGTTTTCTTTCTCTCTCTTTCTTTCATTCATTCATTCATTCTTTTTTTTTTTTTTTTTTTTTTTTTTGGTACCAGGTATCAAACTCACAACCTCACTTTTGCTAGGCAGGCGTTGTACCTCTGAGCTACATCTCAGGCCCTCCTTCCCATTTTCCACTATTTAATATTTCAAATTCTATGATTTTCACGCTTCCTCTTCCTGTAACCTTTATCCTTATTAGTGTAACCATCAACTTAAGAATCTGAAAATAGTTAACTATATCACTCTTAGGTTTGGATACTGTTCTGATGTTATTGGAGGTAAAATTGCTCTATTGAACAGATATTTAATGTGTATCAATATCTGGTTTGTCTTAGAGTTTGTGCTGTAACTATAGATCTTGTTTCTGTGGTTAAGGGTGATATATATTATTAGTTCTTAGGGTTTGCCAATATCCACTTTGTATTAAAAAATAAATTCCAAACAGAAATCCAGGAGATTTAAATTTTTATTGAAAGTATGAGCAACAGAATCAACCTGTCTGTGAGGACAGAGTGTCAGATTTAGAAGACAAGGCTTGTGTTTGGCAGTCAACTAAGGAGAGACACCTTAAAAATACCGAGGGCCAATGAAAAATGGATCCAGCAATTTCTTAGTCTTACAAAGAGGACTAAGCTAAGATGATTAATTGGAATTGATGAAAAATCAGAAGATATCAATGACTTTAAAAAAAAAAAAAACTGTTTACAGAAGTTATAGCAGAAGATTTCCCAAGCCATAGAAAAAGAATATGACATATAGATAAATGAGGCTTTAGTGATTTTTCTGATTGCTGAGATAAAATGCCTAATGCCTAAAGTTAAGAGTAGTAAGATTTATTTAGCTCACAGTTTGTAGATTTTATTCCATAATCAACTAGCTCCACATGGCAAAGCGGCAGCAGTTAAATGATCATTATTTGCCAATGATGTGATTGTCTGCATAGGAGACACAAAACACCTACAAAGGACTGCTAGAACTAATCAAATTGAGTTGAGTGGCAGGATATAAAGTCAACACTCAAAAATCTATGGTGTTCCTGTACAGCAACAGCAAACTCACCAAGAGGGAAATAGTGTTGTTTATAATAGCATCAAGGAAAAGTAAATAGGAATTAACCTAACCAAGGAAGTAAAGGACCTCTACGAAGAATTCTGTAATACTCTGAAAAACAAAACTATAGAGGGTATCAGAAAATGGTAAGATATCTCTTGTTTCTAGATAGGCAGAACCAATATTGTCAAAGTGGCCACACTTCCAGAACTTTTACACAGATTTAATGCAGTACAATTGCAGTCAAAATACCAATAGCATTCTTCACAGAACTAGAGACAGCAATGCTAACATTCATCTGGAACCAGAAGAGACCTAAAATAGCAACAGCAATTCTGGACAACAAGGAGAAGGGGGGCGCCACAGTCCCAGACTTCAAGTTATCTACAAAGTGAAAACATCATGGTGTTGGAAAAAATAAAAACAGACTTGCGGATCACTAGAACAGAATGGACATTGTAGATCCAACTTCAGCATATTCAGCTATCTTGTCTTTGACAAAGAGCCAAATACTTTCACTGGAGGAAAGACAGCCTTTTTCCTAAGTGGTGCTGGGGAAATTGGTAGCCCATATGTTGAAGATTGAACCTGGACCCAGATCTTTCCCCATGCACTAAACTAAAGATAGATCAAAGATCTAAATATTAAAGCGAACATTTAATTTTCTGGAAGTTAAAATAGCTAAAACTCTTGAGGACACAGCTCAAAACTAACTGATTGTGTGAGACTGAATAAGAAACATCCAACTAAATTGGATCCAAATAGTTCTGGTTGTGGCTGAAGGGATTTACTGAAGACAGAAGACCCACCCTGGAGTGGACTTCACCTGAAAGGTATAAAGGAAGAGAGAGGAAGAAGGCTCCCTTCTGTTTCCTGGAAGGAGCTTCAGTCTTCGCCTTCACCTTGAACACTCTCTGCTGGCAGACAGTCCAGCGCAGACTCTTCAGCCTTCTGATGCAGATTTGCATGGGACACCACAGTGAGCTCCAGGCCTTTGGCTGGACCCTGTGGTCTCCAGTGTGCAGACAGCCCTTTTGCACTCTTCCACACCTGACTGTGGAGGCCATTGTTAGCCAGTCTTATAAATTCTTATGTAATATCTTGCATTAGGTCCATTTTCTAGTATACACTGACTGACTGATACAGCATACTAGATTTAGGCAAAGAGTTTTTGAACCCTGATTGCACAGTAAATAATACTAAGCATCAACAAATATTATTTAATCAAATTTAAAAGCTCTGTACAGTAAAGGAAGTCACCAACAGAGTGAAGACATGTCCATAGAATGGGGAAAATACTTTGCTCACCACTCCTCAGACAGAGGACTGATACCTAGAATATATAAAGAACTCAAAAAAAGTATCCCCCTCCTAATTTAAAGGCCAGTCAAGAAACAGGCATCTATAATGACTAAGACACATCTCACATGAAAAAAATACAAAAGGCCAATAAAGAGTTTAAAAAATGTTCAGCATTGCTGACATTAGAGAAACGTAAATTAAAACACTTGAGTTTTCATCTCACTCCAAAACAGTGGCTGTTACAAAGAAATCAACTAATAACAAATGTTGGCCTAGTTGTAGACAAAAATGAACATTTCTTCATAGTTGGTATAAATATAAACTGGTACAGTCATTGCAGAAATCAGTATGAAAATTCCTCAAAAAATTAAAACTAGAAGTTCTAGGTATCTTCTTAACAGAGTTAAAGTCATCGTACTGTAATGGATGTGTGCATACCCATATTTATAGCAGCACAATTTGTAATAGCTAAATCTTGGAAATAGTCTGTATGTCCATCTACAGATAAACAAAGAAAATGTGGCATTTGTATACAATGGAGGACTCTTCTGTTACAGAGAAGGATAAAGTTGAGGCATTTTAGGTAAATGGATGCATTTTTAAAAATTAATTTTATTGGTATATTTTAGATATACATAAAGATAGCATTCATCATTTGTACCTGTACATGATACCTGTACATGATATATCTTGATTCTTCATATTTTCTCATAATGGATGCATCTTGAGACCATAATAGTACATAAAATACAATCAGATGCACAATTTGAAATATTGCATTGTTTCTCTAAATGAGAAACCAAAAGTATAAATATGCAGCAAAATAAAAGATAAATATTAGGAAGTAGAGATATCTTTTCTAAATGGGAAGTGGAATAAGAGATGGAGGGAAGGAGGAGGAAAGGAAGGAAAAAGGGGTTTAAAAAGAATTGAAGAGAAAAATTGGGGATAGAGCTTTTGCAAATAGGGAGAGGAAAGAAGAGTTGGAGGCCAGGGTACGGAAGGCGGGGCAGGGGGACAAAAGGAACAATGAAGATGCTTATTACGTATGCAGACTCCCTAGGATACGTGTAATCACTGTGTACTGCAAATGTGTACTAAAGTAACATTTTCAGATAAACAAACCAAAAAACTATCATACTATCTTCTGTGTGCCTGAGATTCTGTGCACTTTTGAGTTATGTCATCTTACATTTGAATTTCTCAACCATGGCACTATTGCCATTCTTAGCTGGATAATTATTTCTGTGGAAGAAATGTCATGTGCATTGTAGGATGTTTGGCAGCACCCCTGGGTTCTTCCTATTAGATGCAACCCTTCTGGTCTTCACAGCCAAAAATGTCGCCATTGCCGAGTGTTCCCTGCGGGAGCACCACCCCCAGCTGAGACCACTGTTTCCCACAGTGCTCATAGGCACACTTTCAGGATGTGTGTTGTGATCCTGGCTTATATAACTGAGAGACCCTGACAGAGGGAAGTGAAATCACCTGCAGAGGCTTCCGCAGCCGGTCAGGGACAAGTGGCAGCTGCACTGCGCGCCAGGTCTGCTGGCAGCAGCTTCTGCCGTTTTCACGCTACCCTGGCTCACAGGGAGCTTGTCTTCTGGCGGCTTGTGGAAGGCAAGCAAAGCACTGGCAGCGATCTGAAACTCTCTAAAAAGGAAAGATTCAACCAAATGTGAAACAGACATTCATTTTTGGCTAAAATAACTGTTTATTCTATCAGCTCTTCCAACTGCCAAAACAGGGAATCCTGAGTCATTTATCATCATCCTTGATGCTTTAAAGCTGCCATCTATAACTACTTTTTCTTGACTTACAGAATTAAGCTCTTTATGGTACAGTCACTGCAAAGAGCAAGCACAAAATAATGGAAATTAAAAACCTAAAATACAAAGGCACAGTTACTGTCCCACAAAATAGCTTACAAGGCCAGTAAAATCCTTTTTGCCATTTCCTCAGCCTGTATCACCCCACTTTCCTCTGCACTCTGGCCTCGTAGGGGGCTAAGGCAGGGTGATGAATGGGGCAGGGAGAATTGAAGATCAAGATGATGGACCATATGTATCTTTGTTTTTCTGTGTGTATTTATAATTCATCTATGAGCCAGGGGTTGGCAAACATTTTTTTGTAAAGGGCAAGATAATAAACAGGCATGTGGCTGGTGAAGTCCCTATCACAGAGACCTGCCTTTGCAAGCAGCCGTGAATATACAAAACCAAGTGCGTTTGCTGCATGACGGGAAAACTTACACAGACAGCCCGCCCATTTGGCCCTCAGTCAATAATTTGTGAACCTCTGCTGTAAAGCATTCCTGGCTTTCTTATCTGTTATTTTCTTCCTCACATCAACAATTCTATAGGGCAAGGATTCTGGTTGATTAATTTACTCCTATATCCAGCACTGCTGTGGTTTCTTCCCAGAGCTTCCTGGAAATTCTCAATCATTTAGTCTTTATCTAAACTATCTCAAATCTGTGTCCTGTTTCTACTTTAGATGTTCTAAAGTTGTGGTTTGTGCTGTTTCAAGAAATAAGAGAACCAGAACATATGAAATTAAATTATTTTGCTTATTTTGTTATTTTTATGGCCCAGTTATGCCCATTAAAATGCAAGTTCCTCATGAGCCATAGGGTCCTGGTGTTTCATTCTCCTGAGTCTTCAGTAGCTGAAGTGGTGCTAGGTACATTTTGAGAGCTTAGTAAATACTCTGAACCTCCTAAAATTTTTAAAAAAAAATCTTTGTTGGAGTGGGCAGTGGCTGCAGCTGCAAACTCAGTGCCTGGGTGGGTGGGGGGCTCACGCTGAAGGGGGCCTGTGCACAGTCCTGTGAGCAGCGAAAGCTGCGTGGAGCCAGTCCAAGACCTTCGCCTGTGGAGAGGGAAAGGGGCTGAAGACGGAAAGGGTGTATGTAGCTTTATGCATCTCTGTTCCACTTTGTCATAATGAGTACTGTTGCAGCTTATTAACCCAGTGAGGCTGAAAAGTGACTTATGGAGCTGCATACTTACAAAAACTATTTGAGGTGACTGAAAAAAGGAAACACAAAATAAAACCCCATTGAGTACTGTAGTGGATTGGTAACTGGTGGTCAACTTAAAACTTGCTTTTGAACTGAATCGGCGTGGTATCGAGTGTGGATGGCCCACCTGAGGACTGTTGCCAGCATGAAAAAGAGACCTGGAAAGGAAGAATAGTGCTGTGGGTTCTCCAGAGTATTAGAGTCATTGGTTCTCTAAAAGAGAACCAATGCTGGCTTCCCTGATACGAACTCTGCTGTTATCATCAGAGGAGGAGCTCAGGGCCTTTTTACTGAGAATGGTTGCAGTTCACTTTGGAGGAGCTAAGGTCCTTACTTTGAGCATTGCTTCCTGGCTCTGTGCTGTTTAATTTCCAGGAGAAGCTTGTCACACTGGCTTCCTGATAAGTGCTCAGCTGTGCTCATCATCAGAGGAGCTCAGGACCTCAATGCCACTGAGGATGGCTGTGGTTCTTTTCGGAGGAGCCCTGGTACTTACTTTGAGCATCACTTCCTAGCTTCAATATAGAACCCTCAGCATGCTGGCACAGACCTTCACCCTGCAAAGGCTTTCTAGCTTCTACCACTGACCCGGGGGGCTTCCCAGCACAGATCCATGAAACAGACTTGCATGGGTCATCGTCACGGGCTCTGAGTTTTCATTTGAATTCATGCAGGTTATTGCCATGGGATCCAGGCCCTCAGCTGGATTTTCCTAGGTCTTTAGTGTTGTGGATAGATTTCCTGCACTTTCTTTGTATTTGACTCTGGGCAACCATTATAAATAATACTATAAATGATGTGTCCTATATGTCCTTGCAACTCCTGACTACACAGGTATAAATATGGGAAACATTAGAAAAAGAGTAATAGCTAGGATTTAAATCTATGTGGATTAGGCAGCCAGTTTGGGAAGAAATAGCTTTGCTAGAAAATCAAACTTCTGTGATTTAGCCCAGTTCTTGGCAGATAAGGCCAAAACAAATGAACAAACAAACAATGTATTAAAGTATTAAAACGCCAATAAGAAGAAGGCTAAAGCCTAAATCCGAATGTTACTTGGCAGAAAAAATTACTAGATCTGGAACCAACTCATCATTCTTAATGGAGACATATGGTCAAGCAGCATGCTGTTTTAGTAGAACGTTGTGAGGCTTGTGTGTGCTGACCACAGATGCTATTCCATACACAAGAAACTGTCTCTTAAAGCTATTAAAAATAGCATTGTGTTCAATAACTGTGGTTTCTACCATTATCATTTTAAAGTAGTTTAAAGTATTCCTAGCCAAACCATTTTGTTTTTCTTCTTAAAGATGATACTGTGAGAGTTTTTGTACCTTCTGCGGTTTTATGCATCGATTTTCTTCATTTTAGTTTCAGCCTATGGGAACCGTGTGCCGCGAAGCAGTGAATGATTGTGATATTCGTGAAACATGCTCAGGAAACTCAAGCCAGGTAATTCACGGATCAGTTTCCTCAAACTCTAGAGGAAAAAGCAGGGTGGTATCTTTAGTCTCCTGGAATGCAGTGGACAGGATGCTCAGGTATCTCTTTCATATCTTCTCTGTTTCTCAGGATTTTAAGATTCAGGGATCAGAGCTTAAGCGAATGTGCAGTGTAATTTTCTGTTGATGTTGAATTAGTTTGAAATTACACGCATGTCTCAAATATTTTGGTTTTGGTTTAAAGTTCAAAGTAAAAGACATTTTACTTTTGTCTGCTTAGTAGAGGAGGAAACAGAGGTCTCTCAAGCTGGCTGAGAGCGAAGCCAGCTGCAACAGGAGTCCTAGTGTGCAGGACTCAGAGCAGACACCTGTCTCTCTCTCAGATCATCCCGTCACTTCTCTCGTTTATAGCTGTCTTGGCAGTTGATAACATTTAGTTGTAGATGGACACACTGGGAAATAGGAAACTGGTATGGGTCCGCAGCTTTCAAACTGTCCTGTCCTCACTTTGCAGAGTGGTGCTGGACTGTAAAAATGGCCACTCAAACTGAAACCATGCAGTATAGCCTGAGCTGCATCCTGAGACTGTCTCAAAAAAACAAAAACAAAAAACAGTAGATATGATGGTTGATCTTTGTTCTTTAAAGCATGCATCAAAGCCCATATGATAGCACACACCAGTGATTCCTGCACTGGGGAGGCTGAGACAGGAGAATCCACTTGAGTTGGTCAGTCTGAACTACGTATTGAGACACTGTCACAACCAAACAAAACGACATAAAATAAAATACATCAGACTATTAAAATCTCTTGTCATTGGCTTTAAATGCATGGGAAATGAGAAAAGTATTTGCTTAATACACTAAAAGGAAACAATGAAATTATTCTTTGTGAAAGTGTTAGGTGTAGTTTGAATACTGCTTCTCACCGTGAGCCTCGAGGTTTGAGACTGAGCACTGTTCCAGTGCCTTGTCATGTTGTTCCACTTCTGAGTTTGGGGCGGTAGTTAGCATCTTGTCCTTTGTTCTGTATGTGTTGGGAGACAGAGACGCTGGCAGGTGTGAAGCTGTGTGTGTGAGGCATCTTGGCTTCCTCCAGGATGTCCTGGTGACGCTCACCGGCTCTGTTCCTTGTGCCAGTGAATCCTCTGTGGCCAGGTCTCTCGGGTACCTGCCTGGAGCTCTGTGGGCAGCAATATCAGCATCCTGTAGTCAGCTATTTTTATCTCTGATTCCATTTATATGCAATTTGAATCTCACCCCAGAGGTCAGCGCCTTCATTTCTATACTGCATTCTTGTCTGTGTTGGCCGGTGCCTTCCTCGGCTGTCAGTTTCTGTGAACTGCTGTGTGATATTCCCAGGAGACGGAGGCACCTGCCCTGCACACTGTGCGGTCTGTGAGTGACCTGAATCCAGAGGACAGTGACTGGGCACCAGCAGACATAGGCATAGGAGCAGAAGGACTCAGTAACCATTATGGGAGCCGGTTGTCACCCTTGCGGTTAGTTGACTGCAGAGCTAGTGAGAAGCTTTGCACCTAACCTGCTCACAGTGAACGTACAGGACTGTGGTGACACCAACCACAGCTGTGCTTTGTGGGGGGACTGGTGTTACCGAACAACACCATAGAACCTACTCACCATGTCTCCCAGCTTTTCCCATCTGACTGTACAGCTGTACATTTTCTGTCCTTCTATAAATAAATGTTAAAATTGCCATTTCTTTTACATCCCCACAAGATAGCTTTATAATTTTTATAGTTACTTTAAGGAAAAATAAAAAGATTGTAAAACCTGTCGTATTCTAAGGTTTAATTCTCAAAGCATCTTCTAATGTAGTCCACTGATCCTTGAATGCATTTGTTTTGTTTTTGTTTTTACCAGTACCATGCTGATTTTATCACAGTAGCTTTGTATTATAATTTCAAGTCAGGAATTTTGACACCTCCTGCCTTATTTTGTTGACCAGAATTGCTTTTCCTATTCTAGGTCTCTTCTGGTTTCATGTGAATTTTAGGATTGTTTTCTCTAATTCTGTGAGATATGCTGTTGGAATTTTGATTTGGATTGCATGAAATCTGTTTAACAATTTTATGACTATGGACGTTTTCATTGTATTGGTTCTTTCTACCCAAGAGCAAGGGCTTTCTTTCCATTTTTTGATACCCTCTTCAATCTCCTTTTTCAGAGTACTGTAGTTTTCAATGCACAAGTCTTTTACATCTTTGGTTAGATTGATTCCTAGGTTATTTCATTGTTTTAGATGCTGTTATGAAAGGTGTTGTTTCTCTAATTTCTCTCTCAGTGCATCTGTTAATCATACACAGAAAGGCTACTGATTTTTGAGTGTTGACTTTGTATCCAGCTGCATGACTGAATTTGATTATTAAATCTAGAAGTCTTTGTGGAATTTTTGGGTTTTCTGTGCAGAGTCACATGTCAGCTGCAGATAGTGATAATGTAACACTTTCTTTTCCTGTCCTCATTCCTTTTCTTTCTTTCTCTTGTCTCATTGCTCTGGCTAATGTTTCTGGAACTGTGTTGAGTAAGAGTGGTGACAGTGAACATCCTGGTCTTATTCTTGATTTTAGAGTGAAAGCTTTCAGTTTTTGTCCATTTAGTATCATGTGGGCTGTTGGTTTGTTATAGATGGCTTTGGTGAGATTGAGATAAAGACCATCTATTCCAATTTTCTGTAGGGTATTCTTCATGAATGGGTGTTGCACTTTGTCAGATGCTTTTTCTGCATCTATTGAGGTGATCATATGATTTTTGTCCTGGGCTTTATTAATATGTATCTTACATTTATTGATTTGCATATGTTGAACCATCCCTG
This sequence comes from Cavia porcellus, assembly GCF_034190915.1. NCBI lineage: Eukaryota > Metazoa > Chordata > Mammalia > Rodentia > Caviidae > Cavia > Cavia porcellus. The sequence continues at coordinate 69,184,621 of NW_026947485.1, read as the reverse complement.
CATCCCTGGGATGAGTCCTCCTTGATCATGTGTATAATCCTTCTTGATGATTTGCTGCATTCTGTTTGCCAGGATTTTTCCATCTGTGTTCATTAGAGGGATTGGCCTGTATTTCTCTTTTTTGGCTGGCCTCTTGTTTGGTTTGGTTTTGTTATCAGGGTAATGCTTGCTCCCTGGAATGAATTTGAGAGTATTGCTTCCATTTCAATTTCATTAAAGAATTTGAGAAGTAGCAGCATTAGATCTTCTCTAAATTTCTTGTAGAATTCTGCAGTGAGGGGGCTGGGGATTTAGCTCAGTGGCATAAGCTCCTGCCTTGCAAGTGCATGGTTATGAGTTTGATCCCCAGTACCGATAAAAAGAATTCAGCAGTGACTCTGTCAGGGCTTTGGTGCTTTTTTTGGGTAGGTTTTTAATTACATCTTTAATTTTATTGATTGATTTATTTAGAATATTTATATCCTCTTGATGCAGTTTTGATAATTCATATGTCTCTAGGACATTTCTTCTGTGTTTTCCATTTTATTGAAATATTGTTTTTTGAAGTAGTTACTGATGATCTCCAAACAAACTCAGCCACCTTATCTTTGACAAAGGAGCCAAACACCTTCACTAGTAGAAAGATAGCCTCTTTAATAAATACTGCTGGAAAAACTGCCCTTCTACATGCTAAAGATTAAAACTAGACCCATATCTTTCACTATACAATAGACTAAAATCAAAATGGGTCAAAGATTGAAATATTAAAACAGAAACTAAATCTGCTGCAAGATAGAATAGCTATAACTTTTGATGACATTGTTGTAGGCAGCCTTTATGAACAAAACGCTGATTGCACAGGACATACCACAATCAACAACTGGGATCTCACTAAAACGCTTTTGCAACAAGAGAAATCAACAAAGTGAAGAGACAACCCACATGTGGGAAAAATTTTTTGCCACCTGTACCTCAAACAAAAGACAAATATCTAAACTATATAAAGAACTAAAAAAATTAGACCCTTAAATTTAAGGACTCAATCCAAAAATGACCATCTGAAATGAATAGACACTTCTTAGATGAAGAAATGGAGATAGCAAATAAATATATGAAAAAGTGTTCAGTATCACTGGTCATTGGAGATATGCAAATTAAAATAATTCTGAGATTCTACCTCACTAGAAAGAATAGCTATTATAAAGAAATCAAAAACAAATGCTGTTGATGGGAGTGCAGACTGGTACAAGCACTGTGGGTCCTCAGAAACCTAGAAGTACAGGTCCCATTTCACTCAGCTAGTCCTCCTCTTGGTATCTTTCCAAAAGAATTAAAAGCATCATCCCACAGTGATATATGCACACCCATGTGTATAGTGGCACAGTTTGTAATAGCCATATCTTAGAAACAGCCCAGATGCCCTTCAACCAATGGATAAAGATGCGTTTTTTATACAGTAGAGTACTACTTAGCTATAAAAAGGATAGGCTTGAGACATTTCTTGGTAAATGAGTGCACCTCCAGACCAGACTCTTAAGTGAAAGAAAGTGGGCATACATGTTCAGATATTACACTATTTCTCTAGTGTGAGAAACCAACATAAAAATAAGGACCTATATAACAGATATTGAGAAATGGGAAGAAAATGTTTAAATGGGAAGGGGAAATAGGGAAAGGAGAGGAGGGAAAGAAGGGACAAGGAAAAAATGGAAACAAAGCTTTTGTAGATAAAGAGGGGAAGAAGCATTAGAGAGAGAGGGAAAGAATGGGAATAAAAGAAGCAAGATGTACATGTACAGGCACAAATTCCCTGTGATGAATATTGATCATTATATGTATCTAACATGTACCAAGCTAGGTGTGCTGGCACTCGCCTATAATCTTAGTACTTGGGAGGCTGAAGCAGGAGGATTGCTGCAAGTTTGAGGCCAGCATGGGCTACGAAGTGAGTTCAAGGCCAGCCTGAACTCGGTAGTGAGACCCTGTCTTAGACAAAAATAAAATAAAATGTACCAATAAAATAAAAAGGAAAAGCTCTCACAGCAGACTGCTGTTTGACAGTCATTGTTGTGAGACTGTGCTGCTTCTCTGGGTTAAGGAGCGAAAACTCTTCTAGCTTTGTCGTCTGTCTCCTTTTGGTCCTCAATCTGAGGCACAGGGAAATCGTGCAAAGCGACTGCTCCTAAATAGATTGCTTACTGGGCCCTGAAGCAGTTCTGTTCATTTGCTCTGTGTAATCCACTGTGTTTGCCTCTGCTAGGTCCAGATTTTAGGACTGCAAAAGGCTGCATTTCCTGCTACCTTTTTTTTTGAGGCAGGGTCTCACTTGGGAGCACGGTGTGGCCTCAAACTCACAGCAATCCTCTTGTCCCTGCCTCCTAGGTGCTGGGATTAGAGGGGTGCACCACCATACCTGGCCCTTGTTCTCTCTTGAACTGTTTTTATTTGTACATGACTTAAGAGATAAGATGTATTATCAGATATAATTTTAAAAATGAAAACATAAAATGCAAGAGCCTCATCCTGATACTGCGCCTTCCTTCTTTTCTCGTAGTGTGCCCCTAATGTTCATAAAATGGATGGGTACCAGTGCGACGGCGTGCAGGTAGGTCGCACTGCTTCACATATGCTACCAGCATCTGACCCAAACAGGAAGAGCAATTTAAATGTTGGGCAATTAGTGTGGAAGATAAATTGCCTTTATATATGCACGTAGGGTAGGGAATTTAGCTCCGTGGCACAAGAGCCTGTCTGGCAAGCATGAAATTGTGAGTTCAATTTTTGGTATCAAAAAGGAAAAAATATATATAATGTGTGCTTATCATTTTCCCCAATTACATTTTCTTTATTATCTATCTGACATGAACAGGTATTACACCACTGACGGGAATTTGCTGTTTTGTTGTAGGGAATCTGCTTTGGAGGAAGATGTAAAACCAGGGACAGACAATGCAAATACATCTGGGGACAAAGTAAGTAATTTCAGAAATAGGGCATCAGGCGCACTTTATAAGCACAGGTGGATGGGAAGTAAATCTTTTAGCGCTTTATAACTACCAACATTATTATTGTTGTTGTTATTGTTTTATGTATAAAGGTTGAATATCCATTATCTGAAATGCTTGGTACCCAGGAGTGTTTTCGATTTTGGATTTTTTCTGATTTATTAATATTTACAGCTAGATAATAAGCTGTCTTGCTTATGAGATCCAAGTATAAACACAAAATTCATTTATTTGTCATAAATACACAAAACCTGAAGATACTTTTATGTAATATTTCAGATAAAGCTGAGTTTGTATTTGTTTTTATTTTTGTTTTGCAATTTTAGAAATCAAACCCAGGGCCTCATGCATGCTAGGCAAGTACTCCACTCTAGCCTTGTGCCTGAGTTTTGACTGTGCCTTATTATGTGAGATCAGCCAGAATTTTCCACTTGTGTTATCTTGGAACTCAAAAAGCTGCCAACTTTGCAGCATTGGGGAGTTCACATTTTTGTTAAGGATGCTCAGCCTGTACCAACAGTTGCGTGACAGTTTGCAAAAGTCCTTTTGTTCTACTTGTTGAATAACTCTATCAACTGACGTTAACTTTAGAAAAGATAAAACCTGACAAAGGAGCTGGTGTGTTTTCAAATGATACTTGTCTCAGAATTTAGCATGAATCTCATTTAAAACATAATAAAATTGTTTCTGATAACTGTTAAGAATTAATAAACAAGATAGAATTTGTACCACAATTTCTTAAATGTATTGAAAGTGCTTAATAAAATTGCCTTTTCAATTAATTTTGCTGCTTAGGAAATTCACACATTCTAGCTGGCATTGTGCTTGAAGCCGGTTTTTACTCTAGAAGCTGTTTTATTTCACCTCTCCTTCCTTGTTAGCCAACTTCTGAGCAGTGTTCTTACAGTCTGTAGCCTGAGTTCCATCAGAGATCTAAAAATTGTTTCCAAATTTCAAATGAATCATGAACAGTTATACCCCAGCCCAAGACACCTGTGATACAGGAGGTACAGTTTTTATTTGGGATTTTGATAGCGCTGTGATGGGAAGAGTCCTTGAATTGTAGCTTTCCTGTACTGTGGGCATTTTGAATAGATCATATATTCCCTCCTTCACTCATAGAAAATTCTCTTCTGCTTTAGAGGTGACGGCGTCAGACAAATACTGCTATGAGAAGCTGAACATCGAGGGGACCGAGAAGGGTAACTGTGGGAAAGACAAAGACACTTGGATACAGTGCAACAAACGGTGAGGTGGAGCTGTTGGCCCGAGTCCGTCCTCAGGCGACTGCTGGATGCTCCTGTTCTCTGCACCTCAGAGCATGCTTCTGCCTCCTCACTTCATTCTCCCCAAGGTTCCGGCACCACAAGGGTTCCCAAACCTTAACCTGTGCCCCGACTTCCCTCCCAAAGCCTGTGCCTGTCATCCAGGTAGCAAAGGAAATTTCTCCTGTAGAGGATACCTCCCACCACCTGAAATGAAGAAACATTTAAGCCCCCAGAGCATGTACTCGGTGCTGTTGAATGAGTTAACTGCTCTGATCACCTCCATGTTTGCCAAAGGTCTCACTGCCTTGTATCAAGGCCTAGCAGTGAAATTTAACTCTTCCTTTCTTCTGTGTGTTGTCCAGTCACCAAATGATGGCCATTTTCCCCTTTGCTTTCCTACCACTTACTTTTAATTTACTTCTTCATTTCCATCTTTATTGGCATTATCCCAACTAAGACTGTATGAGCTCTACAGCTATTGTTACAACATTCTGTTAAAGTTTCCTGTACTAGCAGTTTCTAGTATACTAACATCACAATAATTTCCTTCTGACTTCTTGCATGTCAATTCTTTGTTCAAATTTCATTACTTCCACCTAGCTAATTACTAGTGAGAATAATAGTCAACCTTTTCCATGTGCACACTGTGTGCTAAGAACTCTATCTCATTTGGCACAATAGGCACTGCTTATTCTTTATGGCAGTGCTCCCATTCTTCTGGAAAGTGAGGCGTAATCACGGGGGCAGGATGATAGGTCTACGATTCTGTTGATAGGATGTATTAGGACAGAGCAGAGCTGAGTGTTGCGTACTTGTAATCCCACGCATTGAGAGACTTGAGGGAGGGGGAATAACAGGTTCAAACCCAGCTTGAGTAACTTAGTGAGACCCTGCCGCAAAAATAAGAGACACAGAGAGAGAGAGAGAGAGAGAAAGAGAGGGAGAGAGGGAGAGAGGGAGAGGGAGGGAGAGAGAGAGAGAAGGGAGAAAGGGAGGGAGAGAGAGAGAGAGAGAGGAGGGCAGGGAGATGGAGAGAGAGAAAAAGAAAGGAGACTGAGGATATAGCTTAGTGTGAGCAGCCCTGTATTCAATCTGCAGGACCACAATTGAAAAAAAAGAAAAAAAGTACCGTCTTACATAGCAAAATAGAATTGTACCTTGGCACTGTACCTAGTCCATGATTTGCCCCAACCAACCTATGGTTTTGATCTTCTCTGTGCCCCCAATGTCTGAAAACCTTTCTGTTCCTAATATACACATCACTCCGTGACCTTCATGCCTTTTTGTTCTGTTTCTTCCTCAAGAAGCTTTTACATGCATATCATCATTGGTGAAAAACTTACCTGTCCTTCAAAGCCCATTTGGAAAATGTTTTTTTCTATATTGTTTCCTGATTTCCTCTTTAAATAAGTCATCCCCCTCTCCCTGAACTCCCATAATCCTTTGTTGCTGTTCCTGGTCCTTTCCCCCTAGCTGCATGTTTTGTAGTTTCTATGTGATTTATCTTTTCATAGAGAGCTTAATATCCTTGAGGATGAAGATCGTGTTCAGTTTTCTTTATATAACTAAATTACTCAAAAAAGTTAATATGCATATGTAAAATCTTTAAAAAAAGTTTGAGTGAATTTCTTTAAGAACTTTTATTTTTTAATAGATGTGGTAAAATAAAATTTTAAAAATTATTTTTAAAGAATGCATTAGTAGCCAGGAATTTAGCTCAGTGGCATAAGTGCCTGCCTGGCAAGTATGAGGTCATGAGTTTGATCCCTGGTACCAACAAAAAGGCATGCATTAATAAATATTGTTTTCTAAATTGTTGATAAATACAGACCTTAAGCTTTCTCTTGCACTAATTTGAAATATAATCTTTCTGGCCCTCCAGTCAGTGTTTGCAAGGTATTTAATAAAGTATGTTTATAATATGTTAGATATAACGGATATATAAGTACTTAAATTAGTGAAAAAAAATCTTTGAATTGAATTAGAATCCTATGGGATAGTAGGTGAAGTAACAAAATTTTAAAAAGGCATAGTGAGCTTTTATGGTTGTAAATCTATAAAATTTGTGTAATATAAAATATTTGATTCTGGGAAGACATCTTACAGAAACATCTGTATTATAAAAGAATGTTCATCCAAAGGCCATTCATTCACTTATCAAATACTAAAAAATAGTTTATTGTATAATATGTGATGGTATGTTTTATGGAAAAAGATTCTGACATAAAAAATTCTATTTGGTAATTTTTTTAGATCATACTTGAACTATTAGACAGTAAAAGGAAGACTGAAAACAATCAAAATTTTGGTCCACTGATAAGGCACTTGTCAGAGCAGAAGGCAGTATAATTTGGGCTTACTTTGTTTTGCATGGCATATAAGTAAATAATATAGTTGATCAAACATGCTAAAATTTGATAAGATTGTCAAGATTACAATGGTGCATGGTTTGTTACATCTTTGCAAAAAGAAGTAGTAAATAATTGGTATTCTTTCAATGCAGGGATGTGCTTTGTGGTTACCTTTTATGCACCAACATTGGCAACATCCCAAGGCTTGGAGAGCTCGATGGTGAAATCACATCCACTTTAGTTGTGCAGCAGGGAAGAACGTTAAACTGCAGGTAACTGTCTAACCATTCCATGAAAGCGTCAGTCATTTTACTTACCAAGAATGCAGCATAGGACAGCTGTTTTCAGTTCATGTGCCCATTAGTAAGGCAAAAGGGAAGTGAGTCCGTCCATACAGGTGACTGAGTCAGTCTCAACAGAAAATTATAAAAGGTGAGATTCAGTTGAATGTGGAGTATTATATTGTTGTAGGGTTATATTTAGTTGGTTGGTAAAATCCTGCGGGGTTTAGTTTGCATTTCCTTAATCCTAAGGAAAATAAATGGTTACTTCCAGTGATTTAAATATATGGATCTATCTTTTCTCCCTTCTCAATTCCCACTTTAATGATGATTAAATGGATCTTTTAAAGAATTCAGATATTGAGGAGAGGAGATAAGAGCAGTGCAGTTTTGGAACATAAAGCAAATGCTTGTGTGGCACATAACTTCTGAGAACTAAGGGAAACTTGCTCCTCAGTTGGTATTGGAGAACACTGAGATGCAATCCAAGGGATATGGTAAATATCCAGAAATTGGCAACATCATACACTTTTGGAAGGGGAGCAAGGGATTTATGGGTAGGGCCTGAAATAAAGAAGATAGATAAAAGTCTGTTCAAGAAGTGGTTAGGTAGCACAAAATGAGTGAAATAAAAGGTACATTATATGAAACAGACAGATCTTTTGCAGAGGGGAAGGAAAAAGGATTAAGATGCCATATTTGTAATGTGCCAGCTCCCTGCAATGAATATTCATTATGTATTGCAAATATGTATTAATTTTTAAAAAGTGCCTTTGTTCATTCTCTATGTATTTGTATATTTTCTAGTTTCTCCTGCTTTGTTTTCTACTCATTCCATTATGGTTTCATAAAGATGCAAGAAATTATTTTGAATTTTAAAGTTTTAACATTTACTTTATGACTTAAAATATGATTGATTTTGGAGAAAGTTCCATTGCTAAAAATAAAAAGTTATTTTATAGCTGTTAAATTAAAAAAAAAGAAGAATTTTTTCACTCTACAGGTTTCTCCAAAATTCACTCACCTGTATCCTTTCTTAGGAAGCTACTAGAAATTGTGTTCCACCAAAATCAAGGCAAAGGAAGCAGAAAGTAAGATGCCCACCACGGAGGAAGTACAGCCTTAAAATGCAGTCAGGGGAATCTTAAGGTTTACAGGTTCAGTACACGGGGACCACCTGAACAGATGGGAGCAGGTCGGAAACATTTTCACAGCAAGACAGACTGAGCCTTAGACATGTCTTCAGCAGAGACTCTGGCCTGCAGCAGGGAGCTTGGATTAGCTTGGAGTTAATGATGATATGTTTTTAGAAAAGTAGATAAAAAGAACAACAACCAAAAGACTTATATTTTAAAAAAAGCAAAAAAAAAAAAAAAAAAAAAAAAAAAAAAGAGTAGTACAGAGAAAAGTTTATATTAAGGACTGAGCAATGTTCATATAGTTATAATAATGTACATATTTGTTACTGATTTAACTATTGATCAAATTTATGATCAGTAGAGGAAAGAAAAAAATAGATTCTCAATTTCCATACAGGGAGGTTAAATGATAATACCTAAAATTGAGGAATACAATATAGTAGTAAAACTCATTTAAAAAAACATAAATAGGATACATACATAGCAAAAGAATAGCTGAGAATAGAAAGTGATTTTCTGCTAAGAGAACTATTTTGAGGAAGATGACTGCCTTTTTGTAAAACCAGTTTGTTTGCTTGACTCTTCAAATTATTATGAGCATGTATAATTTCGATACAAATTAAAAGAATGAGGATTTTTACACTAACATTTGCACGGCAACAAATGAAAAATTGATTATGACTGACTGTACATTTTTAATTCTTATCTACTTTTTGGTTATTTTTGTGTAACACATGAGTTTGTTACAGAAATCAGACCAGACACGGGAAGAAACCGCACCGAGGAAGTGTAACAGGCAGTGTACTGCCACTGGGGGCTGAGTTCTCCTACACAGAGTTGGATCCCCGCATAGCGGGGATTTCGGAATTTTAAAGGGAAAGCAAGCAGGGAGGTCCCTATGCAGATTTGGCGGATTGTAGGATTGGGTGACATCATGGGTTGCTGAAGGAGTCTGAACATCTCAAGTTACATTGTAAGGCCATCAGTTACACAAGGACATTAAAAATAGGGGTTACAGGAGGAATGTTCTGTTACAGACTCGCAGGGGAGCGGTCCATAGAATTTGATGGGCATTCTTAGTGGGATTTCTTAGCAGGCCTTTGTCTAAAATTTAATTCCCTTTCAAGCTTATTAAATTGAATAATGAGCTGTAATAGTTTAGTCATTCTCAAATAGAATTTGTACATATTTAATGTTTTTGGAATATGTAAACCCAAACCATTTTTCATCCTTTCTGAAATACATTTGAAGTCCTGAAATCTACTTTTTAAATCAAATCTAGTAATAGTAGCTTATTGGACTTACTAGCAGTGACAAAATAATAGTCACTGAATTCAGGCCCTTGTGTTTAAATCCTAAACTGTACTGATTTCTCTAAAAAGTTTGACTAAAAGATTCGATTGTTATCTCCATTTAAGTGTTAAACATGCTTAATGATCCTGGCTTTTGTTAAGTTGTAAGTGCAAGTAGAAGTAACTGCCTGCTTTCTAGTTTTTAGATGTATTGTCAAGATGAGTGCAAACTAACGGGCAGTTATTTTCTTTTTTGCGCTCTATCTGTGTTTAGTGGCGGGCATGTTAAGCTTGAGGAAGACGTGGATCTTGGCTATGTAGAAGATGGGACGCCTTGTGGCCCCAAAATGATGTGCTTAGAACACAGATGTCTTCCGGTGGCTTCCTTCAACTTTAGCACTTGCTTAAGCAATAAAGAAGGCATTGTTTGTTCAGGAAATGGAGTGAGTATTCATTCAGTACCTTGCCATGAGGAATGTACTTGTTCATTTCTTTTATAACGCGGAAATAAATATGATCCTAAAATGCTTATTTCCTTAATTACGAAAAACATGTTCATCCATGTTTCTGGTTGATATGTGAACACTAAATGGATCATAGCTATTCAGATTTTTTTATTTTGAGAATGATAGGGACTAAGAAAAAGGATAATCTTTTTAACCAAGTTATTTTCTTCCTTTCTTATGTTAATGTGGTTTCATATACTACAATGTCAGTTTTCCAAAAGTGAACTAGGAGAAACATTTTAACAAACTGTAATGAGATTTTTTAAAAGGAGGTAAAAAGGAGGGATGATGGCCACAATATTTGATTATTGGTATGGTCTGGGCACTGCCCAGTTAGAACAGATCATAGTAACAGCTGTGGCCTTACCAGCCTTCCAGTTGAGAATGAACCTTACAAATAAGAGCAGAATAATTTAGGAAAAAGATTCTTACAGTTGAATAGAAAGAATGACATTTGAAAACTTTTCCATTATGCTCTTTCAGGTATATATCAGATGGGATTCATATGTAAATTAGTTTAAAGGTCATTTTTTCACTTTCAGGTAGTATTACTGTGCTGACAAAGAGATCTTGGCTGTTTATCTTTTAGCGTCTCTTTGCAATTTTCTTTTTTATCCTTATCTATATTCCTACTGGTTGTATTATCCAGTTGAGGTAAAGGATTCTGGCCACTTAATGTAATGTGCCTGAGAGATATGCCGAGAATTTATTATTAAAGAAGTAACCTCACTCCTTGGCAAAGCCTAAGAGTTCTTATGGGACAAATAAAAAAGAAAAGACAGAATAAGTAGCTCTCCTTCTATTATAAAGGAATCTGCGCAATCTTCTTTCCTTAATCATTAAGAGAATTTTAGGGCAAACTTTTTTGGGGAGGGATAGGAGAAAAGATTAATGGAATTATTTTTGATCATCCAGGTTTATAAATGCCTGAACCTCTTGAGGTCCGGAATTCATATACTGTAATCCCAGAGGAAAGTTACTGTAATTCTCACAAGTAAATTGCAGTCTACCACTTCCAGTGCAATCCACAGTGAGAAAAAGAGCAGAGACGTATCTTCAGTTGTGGGGAGCCAGAGTCTTATATCCAGTCAGACCAGAACAAAGGCCTGGACCCAGGGCCAAACTGGGTTTTAATAATTGGTGGAGAGTGGCGTAGCTTGGGCTTAAGTGACTGTGAGAATGGTAGGGGCTATGAGAATTCAGTGAGCTGGGCTGTGTAGGAGGAAGGATGGCATCTTTGCAGTGTGCAGAGAGAGGTATGCAGAAAGAGTACAAGATTCCAGTTTAAGGATATATGTTTTTTCAGGTAATAAAATGAGGGATAAAATAATTAGTATTAGGGAAAAAAACCACCAGTATTTTCCCATATCATCAACTTTCAAGCACTGAGCAATTAGTTGATATTTATTTCTCGTACCAGAGAACTGATGTTCACTTGAATCTTGGGTTTCAGTTTTGCAGTAACGAGCTGACGTGTGTGTGTAACAGGCACTGGACAGGTGCGGATTGCAGCATTTACTTCCCTTATAATGAGGATGCAAAGACGGGTATCACTTTGTCTGGCAATGGTAGGTTCTTAGTTTGCTATCACTGCATCATCTTCACATACCAGGAAAGAGAAAACTACCCTTCTATATTTTTATTTTTTCAATAATTCAAAACTAAATTATATCCACATAATAATGAATTGCGTGCCTGCCTTGCAAGCACACAGTTGTGAGGTCGATCCCTGATACCGATAAAAATGAAAAAGCAAAAAAAGCAAAAAAAAATGAATTGCACTGCTGAGATCTACTTATGAAGCTGATCATTTTCATTAAATTGTAACCATTTTTCCTATCTAGTATAAGTTAGTGTACGGATTTAGCTTTATTGTGTCTTACTTCAGACAGCTTTCAAGTCTCATACTTGCTCATCTCAGGCTGTCATTAAACCCTTGCATTTCTTTAGAACCAAGAAAGTGCTCACAATTTAAAGAGAGAGTTTAATGCTTAGAGATTATATAAGAAAAGGAATCAAATAACTTATTTTATTTTAATGTTTTGTTCTGAAGTCTCATCAGTGTTTAGCTCTACTTTGTTAGCCTGAATTAGAAGTAAGAACCTTGGCCTCCGAACCTGGCAGGGTTTGAGGACAGAGATGGAAAACAGTGAGGAGGGTTAGTTCTAAAAGCTCGGGTGGCTTTTCTTATCTGTACCCTTGAGCTCTTTGCATAGAAACCTAGAGATGCTTTTTTCACTTGAAAAACCTTATGTTCACTTTGAGAGACAAAATAGACACACAACTGAGGATGGTAAGAACCTTGCTTTAGTTGTTAAGTGCAGTGATAGCAAGGTAGCATTTTAGAATTTCTGAGATTGAGAAAGTAATCAAGAGGAGCACACGTGTGCCACACGATCTGCAAATGGTGTGGCCCAGGGGGACCAGCACAGGGAGAGGAGTAGGTGCAGGGAGGGCGGTGCTTTCTTAGGCTGTGTGCCTTCCCTGTCACTTAGGGTGGTACCAGGCCCACAGACAGCACCACACATGCTTGCTACGTTAGGGTCATCTCACGTGGTCTTATGCTAATGCAGTCAGTGGAGACCCTTTAAAATGTGTGCAGCCATTTCCTGTGTTGCCAGAGCCCTGAAGGAGGAGTTTTTTTTCAAACTTTCTCCCTGAATGGTGCTGTGGTTTTAAAGAAACCTAACTCTATCTTTTGGTTCACTGACTTTATACTTTCCAGAAAACCACATGGAAAACACAACTGTGCAGTAAGCACTTGGGCAAGAATTTAAAAAGATGCACAAAAATTTAATTAAAAAAATTGATGTGGCTTCTCTTTCTTTTGAAAAAATACCTATCTTAAAAAAGCAAACAAAGGCCAGGGTTATAGCTCAGTGACATATATGTCTGCCTGGCAAGTGCAAGATCCTGAGTTCGATTCCTGGTACCAAAATAAATAAGTAAATAAATAAAAAGCAAATGGTGGTTAGTGTGATGATAAGTCTGCAGAATACATTCCTGAGAGAATTTGTGTCACTAACCCCCTTCCTTTTCTTGTCTCTTAGGTGTTGCTGGTACCAATATCATCATAGGCATTATTGCTGGCACCATTTTAGTGCTGGCCCTCATATTAGGAATCACAGCCTGGGGTTATAAGTAAGTGAAATGTCTCAGTATTACTGTAAAAATGTGTTCAAATACTGTGATTAAATGACAATATCTAGAAAGTTTTATAACACTAGATGAATATCTATGCATTGAAAATCAGTTTGCCCTAGGAGACAGTGACTGCCTTTAGCATAGTTACAATTAAAAGCTATCATTTTTTGGATTTTGACATGACTCTTGTATTCTGAAAGCACTGACTATCATTTTAAGATCATCACAGGAAATTAAACACCATCTAAATTGTGTCTTGTGCCAAGGCTGGATTGCTCTGCTTGTTAGTGACAGAGCTTCTAGGCTGGAAGACATGCAGAAAGCTCAGGGCTTGCATAGCAACCACAGCAGTGACAGATGATTGTTCACTAGAGCAGCAGTGGTGGATCTGTCTGTGAGTGCTTGCTAGGATCATGTGACCCACACAGGTACAACCCCTTTACTATGTAGCTTTTTGGGGGGAGGCAAAATTATTTGTTCAGTAGATTAGTGTTTTTCTGTGAAGAAAGGATTATGACAATACAGTCTGTTAAAATTATAGTTCAGTGTCATGTTACAAAGTTTTTGAAAGCCTAATTTTTTCTCACAACTCAGTAGTTCAACTTATGTTTTTGGTTTTACATATAAATTTTAAGAAGTTAAAAGTCATTACCTTTGAACAATTCGGACACTTAGGCATTTGCTAAGTAAATGTCTGTATACATTTAACTGTGTGTGTGTGGGGGGGGGTCAGTTTCCTTTCTAAGTAGTTAGGATAGTGAATTTAAGAAGTCAAAACTTAACTACAGTGAACTCTTGGTTCTCTTGAATGTTGCAACTTAAAATCATAGTTTGCTGATGATGATATGTTAGCCCACCAGCCTTGGGTTTTATCCCATTTGGAAGATCTGCCACTTCTGTTAGGCATTCTGGACGTTTCTTCATTTCACAGCATATTTTTCTTCATGGATAAATCATCCTATTTCTTCTTTTTAAGAACTCACTTTTGCTCCACAAGTTAATGTGTGTCAAACACTTGGGGTGGTACCAGGCCCACAGACAGCACCACACATGCTTGCTACGGTTAGGGTCATCTCACGTGGTCTTATGCTAATGCAGTCAGTGGAGACCCTTTAAAATGTGTGCAGCCATTTCCTGTGTTGCCAGAGCCCTGAAGGAGTAACTTTGACTGACCAGTTGGTTTACTGCCAGGATAAACTTTGGGTGTTGCAAACATTGAAATGTAGAAAGACAAATATGAAAAATTGTGCGCCTGAGTGGCCCAGACAGCATAGTACAGTGCAGCATGGCACCGATGACAGGGAAGGCACACAGCCTAAGAAAGCACCGCCCTCCCTGCACCTACTCCTCTCCCTGTGCTGGTCCCCCAGGGCCACACCATTTGCAGATCGTGTGGCACATGGCACATTGTATTGCACGGTCCTCCTTTGAGTAACGTTTGGAGTTACGAAGTCACATGCCGAGAGGAGCACTTTACTGTGTGTTGATCATTTGATCTCTCCTTGCCTGCCAGGCAGGTTAATGCCACCTGTGGGTCAGAGATTGATGTGGAACTCATATAGCAATCGTTATCACAGGCATCGCTGTTTTGAAGTAGTTCCATGGTTTCATTTGATCAGGTGGAAGTAGAACAGTCACTGACGCTGCCATGTGTGACTTTCTGTCACCTATAGATGCAGATAGACATTTCATTCTTAGAAACCCAGAATAACTTCCGTTCAGGACAGCTGAACCTTTCCTCTGGCTTCTGAAATTACTGGTATCTGTTGACACCTCCTGTTTTCCATTTGTTCCTTTTGAAAAAATATTTCTGAATACATATGTTTTGGTAGTTGATTAAGAAAAAAGGCAAACATTGTTCAAATTAGAGTACCTTCAAATAATTTGAACTTAAATGATTAAAGTTGTAATGACTAAAACTATTCAGAATATGTTTAGAAGTAAAATGAAGACTTAGAAATTTTGATAAAGAAAATAAACTAATGAAGGTGGTATTTCACACTTTCTCTTTGAAATCCAAAACCAGATTTAAGTGCTAAGAACTAATTTTTTTGTTAATAATTTCCCAGTTATACTTTCTCTAAGTCTTGTAGAAAAGAAAATACAGATTACTTATTTGAAACCATATGTCTCAAGTAAACAGAGAACTTTCCCCATCCGATAGTTCCCAAAATGAAAAATGATGACAAATTGGCATTTTTAACCCTCTTTTTCCCATTATTATTCTTACAAAATGGATAGAATGGGTTGCCAGATGAAGATGCTGCAAATGAAATCCATATGGAAGTATCTTTGGTATTTTATTTGTATTAGTGCTGGTGATTGACTTCAGGGTCTTTGCACTAATCTAAATCCCCAGCCCTTAATACTTTTTTTTTTTTTATTTGAGACAAGGTCTTGCTACTAAATTGCCCAGTCTGAACTTGAATTTATGATCATCTTGCCTCAGCCTCCAAGAGTGCTGGGATTACAGGCATGCATCACCAAGCCTACCTATATTCTTGATCTTCTGTAGTAAGGAGCTCCAAATACTCAGTTCTCTGACGTAACATATCTTCAGAATGTTCAGACATATGTTGAGATAGAAAGTTAACAACTCTTTTGAAAAAAAATTCCCTGGCAATGTACTGCCATACTCTTAAGAACAAATTTTTGTGTAAGGTCAGTTTATTTTGAAACTCATGTAAGTTTATTTTAGTTTATGGTCAAATAAAAAAAATTAAACATTGGGCAGATATTTCTTGTGAGAAGCTTGAGTGAATAAATAGTAATGGCTAAGGAGATCCATGACAGCCATGAATTAACTTTTATTATATGTGATGAAATAAAATATCCAAGTGTTTATTTATATTCTTGTATTTGAAATTCTTAGGATTGGTTATGGCTGGGGAATTGTATTCCCAAAAGGAATAAATCATGACTTTATTTCTGTGAAATGCAGTTAATTTATGTACATAAACTGATTCATAAATTTTATTATTAAAATCCATCTATAGATCTGAAAACCTGTATTTAAAATAGGCTTAAATTTAGATCATGATGAAATGTTTACTGTAACAAAATTGATTTTAGAAGTTATCCTTTAATAAGTATAGTTTATTTATGCTTTTAAAAAGTGATTATTTGACAATATTGTTACTAATCTTTTAATGTTACTTATTCTAATGATCACATGAATCATTTGAGCGTGTTTCCCATTTTAATTCTGCAACTCAAAATCCTATTGTAGAGACCGTTCAATGAATTTATGTTTAGCGTTCTACTAATGTGCTTCCATAGACAACTAATTTTTACATTTTTCTTCCTCTCTTCTTGTTCATGAAAAGAAACTATCGAGAACAGAGGTATGTAATGAGAATAATCTGAATATATAACTAAAAGGTTTAACTCTTTTTAACATTGCTGAAATTCATAATATGCAATCATTTATCAAGTTTACTTTGTTTTTTATGCAAGAATGATCTTGATTTTTTTAGGATTTTGAGATAACTTCAAATTTTATTACTTATAGTAATAAATAGCATATAAAATTTAATTTTTTCCACCTGAAATAAACTTCCTGTATGTGAAGTTGTGTTTGTTTACATTAGTTTATTGGCTTTTCTCCATGTTTATAACACCCTGATTGCCTGGTTTCATCCAAAGGAATTTAGTGGTTTTTTTTGTTACTGTTATAGTAGTAACTTTCATTCATAAATAATGTGTTTATCTGGCTACAGTGTTGCTGTTGGGAAAGTTCTGGCACTTAGTTAACTAGTTATCTGTGTAAGAAAATACTTTTTTACTAATCAGTAAATCAGTTAGGTAAAGAAGTAATTGGAATCTCTCTTATATTTTTTTCAAATGAAAATGCCAGTAGACAAAGTCAAACACTCTATTCAGCATAACCTTATAATTTATGTTTTAGCCACCAGTGTAAAAAGAGATATTTTGTATTCGTGTTGTTCTATAAGAATTGCCTATTTTGTCTAAATTTAAATTGCCACATACTACAGTATTGGGGTGTGCCCTTCCCATTTATTTGTTTATTGTATTTTTTTGCTGGCACTGCAGACTGAACTCAGGGCCTTCACATGGAGCGACATCTCCAGCCCCCCCCAATCTCTGCTCCCCCACCTTTTTTTTGCGTGACCAGGTCTCACTGTGTTGTACAGGCTAAACTTCAACTTGCCATCGTCTTGTCCCAACTCACAGAGTGCTGGAGTTACAGGCATGCACTGTTGTACCCAGTTTATAAGCTTCGCTTTTGACATTTAAACAGTCACTAATGCTTTTACCTGTTGCTATAAAAATTAAGATATAATCCCAGATGTTAATTATCCAGGGTAGGTCTTGCACAGTGTTTAGTTCTGTGCCCAAGGCACCTACGCACATTCTTACCTTCTAACTTAAGGTATAAGATAAAAAGTTGATGATTCAGCCCTATTTCCATTATAATGTAATACAGTACTGCAGAATATATAACAAAGAAAACTAAAATGTCTCAAATATGTAACATAATAATTCCTAAAACTCACTAGGGATGCTATCCGGAATAGGGAAATTGCCCACACTATACACAAATAATATTTTAAAGTACACATTCATTTCTTATTGTAACTGGGTATTTAAATGGAGTTAAGACATTTCACGTGCAGAGTTGCCTTCATTTGCCTGCTATAATTCCGTATCTCCTGCTATTACCAAGTCATCATTTCATGAGTCTGGCTATGCTTTTGCAATCGAGTCCACATTTTGAAAATTGTTACATCTTCACTGGCTATTTGTCAGCAAAAGTTTGTTTCCTTCTTGTCCATAGCTAATCAATATTAGGATTGTACAACCTACCACCTCTAGATCAGGAAATTGTGAATGTGTAAGTGTCTTCTAAAGGGCTTCTCTTTTAGAGAATATGTTACTGATACAGAGAAAGTACTAAGATCCACAGACTAAAGCATGCATGAAGAAGTTTTGAGTCTCGTAAAATTATTTGGATACAGAGACCTGATCCATTCCAAAGGGTGCTAGGAAGTAGAATGTGTAACTTTGAATTAACATAGCCTTTCAATTAGTTTTTCCTTTGAGGTTTTATGGGAGGGGAATCAGTTGTTAAGAAATTGGAAATATACTAATATGTGGTGTTGGAAAATCACTTCAGTTTTCCTCAACTCAGAAGTCAAAGTTCTGTATAATCCACAGTGTCACAATGAAGGGATGCAGTATAGTATGTGACCTCTGCAGGCTGTATTTCTCTGATGGATACATGAAAGAGGAGAATATTTTCAAAAAGGCAGGCAGCGTTCCTCAACGTGAAGCAGGCACACAGGTGGACTTTACACCGGTGAAAGTGTTGGTGAACATAGTTTTGCCACTAAGTGCAAGATGTGTTAAATAGCCTCATATCAGACTTCTGTTCATGTTGCGAAGGCTCAGACAGCCCAGTGTGGCATAACTTTCAAAGTACTAGAGAACACAAGCAGTAATTCTGTAAATGAATCTGATAACTGGTCAGCGTTTCCTCCAAAGAATGTATCCTCAAAGTTTTCTGTGTGTTGAAGGAGTGTCATGTATGTTTACTTACAAGGCTGACAAAAATAGGACAGACGAGCCCTGCTTTTTTCCTTTTTGTGCATAGACTGCTTATTAAAAAATAGTGAAAGTCTTGTTTTGGGGCTGAAGTCCACACGTCACTTTAAATCCACCCGTGCTATTGGGTAAGGGGTAGATCCGTGGAGCCCTAGACCCATGCCAAAGCCTGAGATGTTAGCTAATTACAAAGGCAGCTCTGTCATTTTCTTTCAAATTTCCAGGAAAGAAAATATCCTCATTTTTAAAAGTTGACTATCATTTATGTCACAGCATAAGTGCTTTAAGACTTAGCGGCTGTGGGGCTGGGGATTTAGCTCAGCAGCATAAGCGCCTGCCATGCAAGTGTGCGGTCGTGAGTTTGATCCCTGGTACCAATAAAAAACGAAAAAGACAAAAAAAAAAAAAAAAAAAAAAAAAAAAAAGCAAGCAAAAAAACCCCAAAGACTTAGCAGCTGTAACAAGAATTAGAAATAGGTTTTAGTTTTCGGGCAAACAGAGTAAGAAACATTAGCTGAACTTTGATTTATGAAGTATCCCTATTGAATTGAAATTTTTTTTGTCTGAAAGGAACACACATCACTACGACTAAGCAGAAATAGAATATTTTAGGTCATGTCTTTCTGATCTGTGGTTTTACCTTAAGCAGAATCCTCTCCCCTTCATTTCTTTTCTGTCTCACCTGTTTTAGCCACAATATTTTCTTCTTATGGATTTCCCACTTTTTTGCAAGCCTTTCTTGTTTTCTTTTTATATTACCATTATTCCAGTCATATTCATGCATCTGCCAGTGTGACTCAGAATCCCTTATGGAATATGTCTTAAAACAGTACAGTAACAATTCTGATAAGGGTCTGCCCAGACCCCAGTGAAGCACTGGATAATTATTTTCTTTAGCACTAGGGCTAAGACTTGGTTAATTTGTTTTTTTTTTTTTCATTATGCATATGCTTAGGGGTTATGCAAATAAATGTAACAGTTTAAGGGATACTTTTAGAAAAGATCAGACTTCTTTCATAATAAGGTCAACCATTTGCCCAAAAACTTTTGGGGTGTTTAAGAAATAGTCTTCCTTAGTGTTGAAATTTATAATGCTTTTTTGCAGCAACTAGATAATTTACAATTATGAACACAGTTGGACTAGTTTAATCTAAGGTAGAATAAGAACAAACAAAAAGTGAATATAAACCTTCAGACAAGTGATAATTATACTTAGTATCAATTATGTCCTCCAAAGTCTTTAAGTTTTAACAGTTTGTCCTTGACTTAAGTAGAATGCTTTCAAAAGCATGTTAAATGAGACACATCAATTCAAAACAAAATCAATTGGGCTGGGGATTTAGCTCAGCGGCATAAGCGCCTGCCTTGCTAGCAGGCAGTCGTGAGTTCGATCCCCGGTACCGATAAAAAGGAAAAAGACAAAAAAAAAAAAAAAAAAAACAAAATCAATTAAAATTGTATAGAAAAGAAAAAAACCTATAATTAATGTAGAAGGAATAGTTTTGAAGAAAAATAGTCACAGTATTTTTTCCTTTTCAGTTATTCTTTATAAAAATATGCACATGTCTAAAATATTTGCATATAATATGAGAAACATGAGTTAATTTTCCCATTATATACTTTAGCACTGGTTAGGTCAGTTAATGTGTTAAAGACTCCAAATTTAAGGAAATATGAAAAACACTCAAAATTTAGGAGGGACACCTAAAAAGGATTGGAAAAAGAAGTTCAGTTAAGCATTTTAAGGACATAATTTGGTTGGTCTTCTATGATATTTCATAAAAGATAATAAAATACTATTTTATTGATAATGGACCACTAGCATCTTTATCTTCACTAAAGCCAGAAACATTTGTTAAACATGTAATGCATATTACAAAAGTGGAGAATGAAAGATACTAAATGTTCTTAACAAATTAATAATCTATCACAAGTACTTACTATGTAAAAAGGTGCATCCATTCCTTGTATTTCCAGGAGGATGCAGACAGAAGTAGTTTCTATATTTTGGACACTTTCCAGTGAAGATAGATAATCTAGGTAAGAGTGTCCAGTCTGACCAGGTGAATCAGAAGTTGCCCCAAAAGCACACTCAACTGAACTTCCCAGGCCCTGGGCTGAAATCCACAGATTGTGATATGTTGGGCATTGAGGGTGTTTGTGCACTGTGTCAGAAATGACTGTGGGCTTCAGAGAAGTTACAGTAAAAAACTGGTAAATCATGTTCCATTAAAAAAAAAAAAAAAAAAAAAACAGTCCCTGCTGACGAAGGCGTTGATAGGTGCCAGGATAGATGCCTGAACACCTGGACCATGTGAGACAAGGTCTTCTTGGAAAGTAAAGTATGATTCTGATCTCTTATGTGGTAGCTTGTCTTTACTTCATTTAAATTTGTTGAGACATACCTCATACCTGATTAAGGCATTAATTGTTGAGCCATACCTCTTACCTGATTAAAATATGCATCATAGCTGATTAAGATATACCTCATACCTGATTAGGATATTAAAGATAATAATGACCAAAAGAATTTATTAACCATTATTATTGAAACTTTGACGTTGATAGGACTATATACTGTTATTTTTAATAAATATAATACAAAAGACATGTTTCCTCCCTGAGACAAGATACAGAACTTTGATTTCATTGAGGCCATTTTTTTAAAGTATTGAAGGAGTGTTTTACTGATACAAGATAAAACAAATTATGATTCCAGAGATCAAAGATCTCTTGCGTAAGAAGATAAGTTATTCATCATATATTATTAATACTACAAATATAGAAGCTTATTTTTCATACAAAATCAGTATATCATAACAACTGGTAAAAAAAAAGGATAATCATGAGTTTAATTCATCTCAGAATTTAAAAGTACATATTTTGAAGGAGCCTATGTCAAAGATTTGTGGGTAGAATTAGTCTTACAGGTTAGTTTAGTGGTAAATTCTTTCTTTCATTAAAATAGGGAAGTAGATTAAATAACACAAATGCATGCTTTATATCTATTGAAAAATGTTTTTTCAGATTTACAGTAGTGTGAATAAATAGCATTGAAATGGGAGAGTCAAATAGTACTGAAGTGATATGAGAGAGTCAGTTATTCAAAAGAACGATGATTAAGCATTTACAGCAATCTGAGAATCAACATAAATAAGCAGACACCTGAAAGTGGCATTTTGGGGGAAAAAAATTAGCATTTGCAAGTAGCCAAGATTATCACGGTAACTCGAGAGAGACCAGATAGAAGTAATTCCCACGTGTTTGCTTTCCTTGGAGACTTACTTCAGTACAGTTGCGTTTAACACCTGTAGCTCTGCACTAGTGAGAGACGCCTTGCACGCTAGCACTGAGCAGATGAATCCAGTGTTGAATGAAGGTAGTTTGGCTACGTGAGGGCCATGTGTTGACAGGTGACCACATTAGCTTCTGTGCTTTAGCTGACTGGGGGTCACCATGTAAAGGTCCTACCTGGTTCCTTGAGGAGAAGTAAGAGAAGTTTGTGCCAGCCTTGTTCATGGTGGGGTCGGCACCCACATAGAGTGGACTATCCTCTCAGGACAGTGGAGAGGCACTGGAAGTCGCCCCATCCACCTGCAAGTGCGACCTTTTCTTCCCTTTGGTACATTCTCTCCCTTTGCAAAATGCAATTTAATTATAAGATTACTGTTTTGACTCAACGTGGAGTCTTTTTTCACTTTTTTCATATTTCTTTTAAATAAATAATAAAATGCCACAATGAATACCACACTAATAATTTTTTTGGATTAAATTATGGAATACCTTAGAAACTAGTCAGTTAAAAAAAGTCAAGGTTACATTCATTACATAATGTTCAGAAATTATGGATTTTATTCACTATAGTAGGAAGAAAACTGCTTTATCTAGGGAAGGACTGTCCTACCATATCATCCACATCAATTTTTTTAAAAGGCAAAACTGCAGCTAACATCGCCAATTTCAGTGAAATTACAATTTTAAGAATCTCATCTTTCCACATTTCCCTCCCAGTTAAGCTTTCTTCTAATCTATAAAGACATCAGTAATTGTATTTCTGATCTCTACAGTTAGAATGACTTTAACTTATCACATTTATTAATAATCTTATGTGTTGTTATAGATTTGATTCATGTAGATCATTATCCCTACCTCTTTTTTTCCTGAAATAATATTTGTATATGTCTGTGTTCATGTGTGTGTCTTGTTTTCTGACTCTGAAATGTTTATTATGCCTTAGACAGTTACCCCAGGGAGATTATGTAAAAAAGCCCGGAGATGGCGACTCTTTTTATAGCGACATCCCTCCAGGAGTCAGCACAAACTCCGCATCTAGTTCTAAGAAGAGGTCTGCCTTTCTGTCGCATTTTCAGATTTCTACCTGTTCCATCCCACATTATTCCATTAGTCAGAACATTTCATTATTTTGCAGCAGGTTTGATTACTTCTTCCTTCTTTCTTGAATGTTAAAAAATAGTATCCTTTGTTCTTTGATTACTCTATTTCAAAATGCCATATGCTCAGAACCACTCAGTATACAAATCAGGCCACAAAATTGAAACAAAACAAAACAATTTAAATCTGCATAGAAGCCCCAGGGTATTTTAGTCTTGCTTTTACAAGGCTTAAGAAACCAAGTTGCTATAGAAACTGACATAGTATTTTAATAATATTTTTTAAATGGTGAGCTTTATGTCATATTTGGTAGTCAAAGAAAAAGGTTACTGTCATGCTTCAATAAAAGCAGTTAACATAGATTGGTAATATAAGTGCTGTCTTGAATTTTTAAAAATTTCATGTATATACAAGCTAAGCTTGCTGTGAAACAGATTGCTTCTCTGTGAATCATGTATTTGAATATTCTGATTTTGCCTTTTCTTTCTGGAATGACTGTTTGGATATGTGATGTATACCTTAGTTGATAAATTAATTTAAATATGCTTAATATTTGCCTGAGTTTTATAACAGTAAGGTGAGGTTAATATAGTATTTATACATCTTAAATATTTATGATATATATTCTGGTTCTAGCATCGGAAGGTATTTGGCACCACTTAAAATTCTGCATGCTTTATGACTACTTTATGGTAAATGGATAGAAGAAATAAATAATTGAAATATTTTAAGGAGTGAGATGTATATTTACATTGAAGGAAGCTAAAATATTCTTATGGGAAATTTCTTTAAAGTTGCCAGTAGGGGTGTAATGGATAGGAAAAAAATCTTGGTAGCCCCACAGATGAGTGTAGGCATATCCACTCTTTTGCACAGAGCTAGGTTATTAAGTGGGAACATGAGCTTTCCTGGTGGCCTAGACAGAACTATCTGTCAAAAGTCTGCAGTGATGCTCAGTCTTTATAGAAGGAGAGTAGAAGGGACTGGTGAGATTTGGGAGCTCTGCTTTCTGTGGAATTTTGTTAAACATAAAGGACAGCTTTCACTTTGATAATAGAAGTTAGAAGTTAAAGCAGAGGCAGAAGTACTAGTTTGGGGCCTATAGAAAGATTTTTTTTAAATGTTTGAATTTATTGAGGGTTTATTGGTTAGGAGAAGACGATTAGGGATCTACTTGATTTTGCTTATATAAATATTTCCTTGGTCCAATATAAAAACTTTAATTGTATAACAGTAAAGAGAAATAAATGAGTTCCAGCAGAATTTCTGTTATCCTTTCTTACAAAACAGAAGTTATTCTGTAAGTAGCAAGTGATGTTGAAAAGTTCCAACCTCGGGCTTTAACATGTAACAACTGTGCTGAGTTCCATGTGGTAAATTCTTTTAAACATAGATATTATTAGCAACAAATAATGACAGAATGTTATATGAAAACAATTTTAAATATGGTGCTAATATTTAAAGCACTTAAGAGTTTAACATATTCCTATGAATAATTAAAAAATATTACTCGCTTATTACTTCAGACAGTTAAAAATCTATCAAATTATTAGACATTAAAGTATGTACAGTTTGTCAGACTTTTGTAATGGGATAAGGTAGGTGTGTAGATTTTGCTTCTTACAGATGATTGACTTAAGCTGGCAGGACAGGGCCAAGGGCCAATGGTACATGGGCTTTGTGAGAGCTGTTTCTGTAACAGACCTCCATGTTGTTCAGTTCAGCTATTGGCCAATTAACCAACATGTATTCTAGTTCTTTGAATTTATAGAGAAGAAAAATGCCAAATTTTTTGGAAAATAATTTTATTATTTAAGAAACTATAAATATGGACCTGGTTTGGTTGAGCAAATCTTAATACAGTCTCTTAGAAGTCCATGTTCTCATGATATTTGAATGGAAGCCATTGCTTTACAATTAAGAAACATCTATGGTGGGACCCCATTACAACTCTGCAGCTGGGCTTGTGTCACTGAAACACTCAGTGCCTTTGCAGCACGTGCTTGCTGTGTTCTGGGGAATAGAATTTGGCTTGCATCGAGTCCTGGTACTTTTCATTTATGGACGACTGTAATGGGGTTCCATTGTATTTGACTTTTCTTAAATTGAATGTTGTGTAATTCTGCCTTCGTCATAAAGATGTTCATGTTCTTTTCATTCTTTCATTTCAGATTTCTTCTTGATTTATTTTGTTTAGTACACAGTGATGCTAAGTTTTGCTGACTGATTTCAAAGCATTCATCTGATTCCATCTTGCACAATATAAAAATATTTTCAATTTCAGGTCAAATGGCCTCTCGCATTCTTGGAGTGAAAGGATTCCAGACACAAAGCACATTTCAGACATCTGTGAAAATGGGCGGCCTCGAAGTAACTCTTGGCAAGGTACAGGGCAGCACTGTGACTGCTTGCAGGCATACCCCAGATTCTGTGTTCCGTAGTCTCTGCGCAGAAAGACACGATTATTCATTCCCATAAGCTCCCTGGCTCTTCTCTCAGTACAGAGGAGGCTATTTAGAATGACAGTCCAGTGTTCGCTTTGTTTCATTTTATTTTTTCTCCTCTTGGATGGGAAATGATGGGGTTTAGTAGCACCAGTATGTTAGTTTGCTGAGGTTTGTACCACCACTGCTTCCCAAGAACATAGAGGACAGTCATCTTTGGTTAAGACAAACAGAAAAGAATGAATTTAAAGCTAGCTCCAAAGGAGATGCAAGGGCCTCTTAGTGCCTCACATCGCCATCTCCCCTTGCTTAGGTGCATAAGGAGCTTTTATCAGAAGAAAGAGAGAGGTGAAATACAGTAAGGTAACAGACAAGGAAATTCTTGAGTAGTTTTATCTCCCCTGCCATTCATGGCATCTGTCCTCCTTTGCTCTGTTTGTGGAGAAGGAAACCTACTAGACCTCCTCACTTTCAGACAACAGTGTTACTTCTTGGTCCATTCATCTGAGAAGATGAGGGGCTAGCTGTTAATGCCCTTAGGAGGAAGAAGTTTAAAAAGTAGCTTTTATATTTAAAAGAAGTAAGTCCAGCTGAGTATAGTGGTACATGCTCGTAATCCCAGCACTCTGGGAGACTGAGGCAGGCAGATCCTAGGTAGGAGGATCCCAGCCTGGAAAACTTCTAGTGATTTGAAGAGAACCTGTCTCTAAATAACAGAAAGGGGCTAAGGATACAGCTCATTGTGACAACCTGCTTCATTGAGGGTGGTGAAGTGCCATGTAGGTAGACATGGAGCAGTTACCTATGTGTATGGAAATCTGGCTATAAACCATCTTTTCCAGGTAACCTGGGCGGCAACAGAAAGAAAATCAGAGGCAAAAGATTTAGACCTCGATCTAATTCAACTGAGTAAGTCTGAACCTCCTAATGGTAAAAGGCACTCCAAGGTCCATGTAATTAGTGTCAAACATTAATTAAGCAAATAGCCAAAAGAACTGGTAAACCATGCTTCTGGTCTTGGTTTTGTCTCTTTAATGCTTTTTGCCCTTTAAAAATTAACCGTGGCTTTTCTCTTTTACATAGGCATCTCCGCAACTGTGCCCAAACCAATATTCACTGACAGTGGGGGTCTCACCCTCGCTGCAGGCTCTCCTGCCAGTCACCTGCCATTGTGGTGTCTTGGTTCCCTCCAAAGGGAATTTTGATAACACCCCTTTCTTCTCATCACCTGGGGTTCAGCCATTTTCAGGGGCCACCCTTCCTCCTCCCACTGCACATGCAGATTGGAAACATCAGGGACCCTCCCCGTGCCTTGGAGCATGATGGTGCTCGGGACCTGAAACCACCGCTCTGAGGTCTTCATGGCTGCGATCTAAGCATTCTCTCAGACTAGGGAATAAGCTCCCCTTTTAAAGGATCCTTCCAAGGACCTTTAAAAGGGCCTTGACCTAAACTTGCTCTTCAGCAGAGTTATTGTCACTAAATACAACACTACTCATTTTAAATGATAGCCACTTTTTTTTTAAGTGGAAGTGGGCTGGAAATTTCATTTAATGTCTTTAATAATGAAGTAAACACCCTTTGCTTTTTGTTTTTTGAATGTTTTTCCAGCATAAGAAAGCACAAGTTAAAGCCTCCTTAAACCTTTAATTTTCCGTATCTTTTTGAACTGAAGTTACCACCTGGTTTTAAAGAACCATACTTTTTTAAGGCACCTAAGATTTCCTGCTTGTTTCTTAGTCTAGTAGTATTTATCATTTCCAGGATCTTTATTGCTTCTTCATGCCCTAACACTTAAAAAGTCTGAATAGCAGGTATTTGTTAACTGCTTGTCAGAAAATTAAATTAGCTTTACCATCATGTACCCTGCCTTTTTCAGTCCAGGAATAATAACATTGCCCTGAAATTTGGACCTTCCACCTGAATGGTTTTGTCTTGTAAGTGGTTTGTCAAAGTTTATTAGAGGATACTTTACCTTAGAAATAATAAACAATTTCAAGTGATAGCACTGCATGGTCCAGAATGGCATCATAGAACTTCATCATAAATAACTAATCGGTTAGAGTTTATCTTATGCATTCCCAAAGCGCTTGGATGCTTTTGGGGGTTGTTGATAAACTCTTTCGTGGAATGTTATTTGGTTTGTTTTGCATGAGGTCACCTGGTAAGAGCTCCTTAGCTTATCTCAACTGCACGTAAGAAAACAGATGAAAACCATAAACTGTTCTACAGAACTTCTGTCGTGTACCATTGAGTATTCTAATACTGTGGCCCCTGTAGCAAAACTTTGACAGTTGCTAAGTAGAAAAAAAGAACTCCAGAAGTATGTTACAGTTGCTAGTTTAAGCTCCAAAGAACATTTAGTGTTTAGCAATATTCATAAGTTATTTTCTAGGGCATTCACTGACCTCTTAAAATTCTGTGAGTAATTTCCACTCACATAAAATTGAAAATTATACTACTATGGAAGCCTTTGAGAAATCTAGCTTTGAGATAGTTAAGTTATAATTTTTAATAAGATAAATATTTAATAAGATATCCCAAAAGAGTCATCTTAGAAAGGAGTTGAATTAATTCCTTCAGATTTTTCAGACTTTTCTGATTCTAGTACATGACTTATGTAAGTAAGTAGAGCACTATTCTCATATACCTTCTGATACTGGGACTATTTCTCTGTATATTCATGCATTTTTATACTTCTTAAAAATGATTCCTGGGCTGGAATGTTGCTGAGTGGCAGTGCACTTGCCTAGCATGCCCGAGGCCCTGAGTTTGATCCATAGCACTGCAATGATATAATGATTCCTGATATATAATGTCAAGAATTATGTTGGCACATTTTTAAGTAATCTCATTTGCTTCTGATGTAATAATACCATTTGTGTGACTATAAAAGGAGCAAAATGATCACAGGAAAAGATATCTTTGTTTTTGTTTTTGCTTTTTAGCAACGGGGTATTTCAGGTCCATTCTTTCAGTGTTGCCTTTAATACCCCATCATCCCCAAGGGTGATGAAAACTGGGACATGAATGACAACATGTACCACAAATACATGCTTCGCAGACTGACAAAATAAAATGTCCTTATTTGTTGTATTGTTTTCCCACTCGAAGCTTATGAATCTTCCTCACTGTTGTACATGATGTGAAAGAGCTTTTTGGCTTAGACTTTGTATTATATATTGTCTTTTTACAGGAGGGAGCCCCAAGCACCCGAGCCTGGGCACTCCCTCGCCCAGACAGTCCCATCCCAAGGCATAAGCCCAGGGGGCTCTGACAGCCCCCAGACAGGCAGTCTGGATCACAGGTCAGTCTCCACCTGCCCCTTCATTCTGGGCTGCCACGTAATCTCCCTCCAGTCCCTTCCTTGGCTGAGAACAGGGTCATTTGATCTTTGACTGAGCCTCTGTCTGCTCAGAGGTGCTCCTGGTCCAGCCAGCACCAGCTGATTTTCCTCTGCCTTTCCATCCTGGAGAACATAAGAGCTCTCCTATCCCGTCTGACGCATTTTTTGCATGTTGCGCTACAAGCCAAGTCAAGCCATACAGGGTGATTGACATTTGACAGAATGCCACCACTCAGGCCGCTGTGACGCAGAGATGTCAGGAAGTCCCCTCTGAAGACCCTTTTCTGAGTAAGATTCCAGGTGGGGCAATAATTCAGAGTTCTCTTCAGTGGCTCTGTGAAGTGACCCATCCTCTGAGTTACTCCTGAAACACAGGAAAAAGCCCATCAAGTGCAAGTCCAGCCAGGTAACTGTAGCTTTCATGGAATAGCCATGGCACCTGTCTTTTGATTTGCTGAGATACTCAGTGAGAAAAGTAAACATCTGTTCCACGAAGTGGCCATCTCCCTGTAGGTGACTGCAGTGTGGCTCTGTTTCACCTGATGACAGCTGCATGGGCTTTTAATACAGTTTGCCCCGGGCCAAAGCATTCACTAGCCTTTATCAGCTGCTGCACTTGCTTCTTGATTTTTTCTTTTTGTTCAGTCTCAGTGGAGCTCTTTATGCAGGCTTTGGGGATGTCTGTGAAAAGTGCAAGTTGGCAGTGATTGTGACTAGTTGGCAGTCATTGCGAGTCGCCCCTAAGTCAAGACAGTTATCTTAGCAAAGATGGCCATTAAGTATAAAAAGGTCAGGCGGGGTGGCGCACACCTGTAATCACAATGCCTGGGAAGCTGGTAGGAGGATCATTGCGACTTTAGGTCAGCTTGGAAGCCTGGAACACACAGTCAGCCCCTGTTTCCTAGAAATAAATGTAAATTAAAAGTAATTTAAAAAGTATAACAAGAAATAACACCTTTTTAAAAAGAGAAAATCATCAAGTTATTTTGTAGAGTTCCTTGTTTATGAGTCACACTTGAAGGACAGGCCATGAAAAATAACCTGTCTTTAAAATTGTTACTGTGGAAATGTAGTTTTGGTTTTAAACATATTTACAAACAGCTCAAGGATATGAAGAGTAAATGCAAACTTTAGAAACAAATAATGTATTTTATAATATTTAAATGTTGTAGAGCTTGAATCTCCATTGCCTATACTCTTTTTAGAAGTTACTGTTTTTAAAATGAAAAAGCCCAGTCAAACCTCCAAATTCTTGTACTACTAAATTTATTAAATCTGTATTGTTCTACAAGGCCAAATTCTAAGGGGATGCGTTCTTAGTTGTTCCCTCAATGTAAAAATCAAAGGAGATTCTGGGGTGAATAATGACCACATCTCCAGATTTATTGCCTTTAACATCTGCACAGTCATGCTGATGGAGACGTTGCCAGATGCACCAGGGAAATGCTAGCTGAGGTCGCTGTCACTGTGCAAGTCCTTCACTCAATTCAAAATCAGATTCCTGGAAGGCAATCCTGAGGGCCATTTCCTGACAGTACCAGGAGGCCTCGGTCTGGAGGGCTCAGAGGAGCATTGCCGCTGCCTGCCGCTGAATCACTAGCCCCATCCCCAAGGTTGTGGAGCCCTGTGTAGACTGTACTTCCTGTGCTTTGGGACCCACTAGCCCCAGTGGACCTCCTCTGCTTCTTCCCCAGCTGACCGGAAGTACTTTCTGTGCATCCCAGCTTGAGTGCAAAATAATAGGGAATGAGACAGTGGCCATGAAAAGCTGCCTTCTTGTATTGAAAAGAAAATTTGCTCTTTGCAGTTGTTCTTGGGGTTTTATATACTCCAATGACAGATTGGAATTGTGGCCTCCTGAATGTTTTCAAAAAGCACAATTGCCATTTGAAAAATGAGGAACCAAATCCGCAGTGGCCTGGGAAAAGGCACGTGGAGGTGGGCGAGCGGGAGAGCTGACAGGACTGCGATTGGAAGGGAGCTCTGATTTGCTTTGGAAGCCACTGGCAAAGGCCTTCCCAGAGCTGCTGGATACATTTGAGGATGCCTTGAGCCTTGCTATAGCTGAATTATTCCCAGGCCATTGTGTATGTATATATATATATATATATGTATTTATATATAAGCTACCTCATAATCACCCAGTGCCCATCCTGGTTTATTTGCCATAGTCACTTGCATATGGAGGGTGAAGACATCCTTGCTAAGCTTGTGCTGTGTTTTTTCAGATTTTTCTATCTTGTTCTGCTTTCTTTGTTCCTTCCATTGCTTTCTGCAGGTATTTAAATCCATGGTTCAAAAGAGACTATAATGTAGCTAAGTGGGTAGAAGATGTGAATAAAAACACTGAAGGACCATACTTTAGGTATTTTATAAATTAATTTTTATCCTTTTCAAACTCTTCCAGCACATACGAATCTTGTACTGTGACTGGCTCTCTATCTTGTATCTCCTCATACAAGTTTGTATAGATGGAAGAGGGTCCTGTTTCTTTGCTGCCATTTGAGGGGTTGCCATTTAGTGCATGTCCCTGTCGCCACCTTAAGCTTTTTAGTAGCTTCCTCTTCATTTGATGCTATGTAACGTTCTATGGGCATGACACATACCTTCACTAATAAAGGAGCACTATTAACCTCAGCAGTTTAATTTCTAGATCCAGCAGTTTCATAATGCATTTTTCCTACTTACTGCCTGAGAATGCATAGTACATATGAAAACTCAAGGAAGAAAACAAGAAAAGAAGTGAAATTTTATGTTCAGTAAAAACAAGTATTTGCCCTCACTGAAAAAACCAGGGAGTGTAGGTTCTCTTTGTGTAATATAACATTTGCTACCAGGGAAGGACTAATGCCACGAAGAGCGCTTCATGGCATTGCCACAAAAAATTTTCTTAATGCTAGTAAGGAATGTTTAGCACTGCTACTAGAATAGGAAGCAGCAAAGAAGCATGTATTTGACACAGAGAAGAACATCCCTATATAATATAAACTGTCACATTTATTCAATTCATTGCAACTCTGTGTAACATTAGAGGTCAGAGAGAATCTCTTAAGAACTCCTAATGGCTTTTTAAAATCACTCTTTATAATACCAGAGAGGTTTCATAGAGGCAAATGTCCACTTTATATCTGATTACTTTGTGGACACTGATGTTGAACATCATTTAACAATGAGCTTTTATAGTATCACTATGACTTGGATTAGCACTGAACAGATACCAAAATAAGTGTGTGTGTTAACTCTCAGCACCCATATAAGGTGACTTTCTCTTCCAGTGTACCATTTAGTTTAGTCATTACAGTTTGAGAAAATGATTAGACTTACCTGCATTTTAATTTGATCCATAACATTTGCATATACCCCAAGGAAAGCATAACTCCTGCCTGCTCACAAAAGTACGTCCTGCTTTTATACCCAGCCCTTCACTCCTGCCCCGTCCTGCTTCCCACACTTCCCCACACTCATGCACATACTCTCACGTTCAAACATCCCACCCTCACCTGTAGCTCCCAAGATGGCCAGCGTCAGGAAGACAGGTAAGCTGATTTTGAATGCTCCGTGGAATTGTGGCTCACCTGCATTTTACTGAGGCTTGTGGGCAGATTGTAATTTGTACTAGCCATGGAACCAAAACAGAACAACTTTGGTCCTGTGTGGGTTGTAGATTTTGTTCTAAATGGACTTTGCGTGTTTGCAGCAATAATCGGTGAGATGGTCCCCCGAAAGAGTCAATTCACCCACCTTGGGTGAGCTGAGTAGCTTCCAGAGAAGGGTTCATGTTTCTTAAAAGCAGCCCCCAGGTCTGCCCAGAAGCTGCATGACTGAAAGCAGTGTGGATGGGAAAATGCTTCTGCACCCCTGGTTGCACGTGCAAAGCTGCCTGAGAAATTTTAGAGGGTTCCTGTGTCTCTTCTTTGAGTATGAGATGTTGGTTCCTATACTAGAGACTCCCATTAAGAATTGTTTAAAATTCATATTTTTGCTTAGAGGCAAATGTCCTCTAAGGTAACTGGACAGTTAATAATGCATATGTCCTTTGGGGGAATGGTAAGGGTTATGCTAGTAAGACTTGAAAATTGACTCCGAATTTCTGCGACAGTGATGAATAATTGAGGTGACCCGGAGCTTTTAACACCATGATTCTAATGTGACAGAGAATTTCATCCACTCTCCATCTAAGCTGGGTCTTACCAGCAAGGTCTCAGTACATCTGTACTTTGGTTTATGCTCTGCCAACCCTCTGCTTACACTCACATTGGCTTCATCTGCCAGCAGGTCATTCAGGGGACCTACCCCACCCAAACCGTCAGTGAAGTCAAAGGTCATGTTAATCAACCACATGGTACTGGATTTGTGGTATTTTATCTAAATGCATTGGGGACTTCTGTGACCACAGTAAAGTAGTCCCAAATATGGTATAGCACTTACAACCTAGTGCTGTGCCACTGTAAAACGTGAGGCCAGCACCTGTAGGACCTGAGTGAGCAGACACCCTCCCCAGCTCCCGTGTGACAGTGGTCAAGTTGTCCTCAGCATGTATTAGGGCCACCAGGAAGGAGCAGGTGAAATAAGGGTGAGAGCATATCATCACCACTCCCAGAGCCTGGAACAAGTTCTGTTGGTGACACTGCTTTACCTAGGCTTGGAAGATGTCCTTCACCCTGAGTGTTACCTAGGGGATCACTCACTTCATCAGTGTTTTTTAATTTTGCATTGTCTGACATTTCTATTTTCACATGACTCTGAAAATAGATTAATAATTGTAACTGTCATATATCAAGTGCCCACTGTGAGCTTCATGTCTTGCATCATGAGTTATAGGCATCACTATTCCATTGCTGTGCTTGGACGAAGCTGAGGCACAGGGTTAGTTGTGTTAGAGCAGAGTTAGTGTGTGTTAGATCCAGAATTGCAGGTGGCTCTGTGTGACCTCTGTGGGTTTCTCTTTCCTACACTTTCTGAAAAACAGTGGAGCGAGTATTGATACTTAAGCCCTGTCTGAGGCACTTTAGTCCTGGTTCTGGCTATTCTAAAAATGAATGAAGAGTGACTGTGTCTTCTTCATGTGACTGGTTTGCTTTAGGCGTCTTGAGTAGCAGAGTGGAACTAAAATTACCTTATAGCTGCAAAAATAAAAAGCCTAGAAAGTCTGAAGTATCTCAACACATACCACAACCCACTGGCACAAAAGCACACTTTCACTGTAATTCTAATTATGGCTACAACAGTTGTGATGATTATTTTTTTAATCAAGTAATGATAATGGCTGGCATTTATGCAGAGGTTCACTTTACTTCATGAGTGATTGGGCTGGGCTCCTGCCCGGCTTTTAAGTGAAAACCATGCTGTAACTGAGAATCCTCGGACATTGATGGAAAATAGTGAGCTTATTTTCCTTAAACTAATCTGCCCTGTTCTCTGGTTTTATTTTTCAGTCCTACTGTAGCTTTCTCCACCCCCCCCCCCAGGACCTGCTCCCTCACCCCAGTTCCTTCTCCCTCTTAGCACTAGGAGTGTCTGTTAATGAGTATATAGTGTAAGAGGCAATCGAGTGTGGTTTCTTTGGGGTTCTAGAGATTACTTCCAGTTTTTATTTTCAACCATTAGTGGCTTTGCTTCAGGAAAGATTTGCAAGGGAAGACTGTGCTTCCAGCACTCCTCACTGAAATGGCTTTGTAAATGGACGTGGCTGATTTATGATCAGGCTGAAGCTGGCGTGGCTATGAAGCTGAGAGCTAAGAACTCCTGCTCTGAACACACTCATTACAGCAAATTAAAAAGAGGGCTTAGCTAGGTGTGGTGGTGCAGGCCTATAATCCCAGCCCTTGGGAGGCTGAGGCAGAGGATCACTGTGAGTTTGAGGCCAGCCTGAATGCATAGTGAAACCTTGTCTCAAAAAGACAAAACAAAAAAGAAAAATAAATACAAAGGCTTGTTTTGCATGGTCCCTAAAGTAAATAAGATTTGGTTATGTGTTTGCATACCTAACTAGCTTTCCTGAACTTGGATTTCTTACCAATAATGTTTAGGCTAAAAAGCTGAAACCCTGGTAATAGCCTTCATTTTAGAAAGATGCATTCAGTACTTAAATGCATAAACTTGTCCTCATTTTATGCATAAAATATCTTAGTCCTTTTAAAATGTGTTACTAAAGTAGATTAATTTCTGAAATAGAAAAATATTCATTGTGTATTGTTTTGATAGAACTTCAGCGCATTTGAAGTACTTAATATTCTTACAGAACTACCATTGATTCCTATAATTGATGAAGAATGTTCACCTGGTTCTCAGAGTTGATAGGAAAAGTGATCTTCAAACTTCAGTTTGAATTCAGTGTCTGTAAAGTGAAAATGAAGGTAGCTCTGCAAAAGCAGAGCCAAGGATGTGATCGAGGTGGGAACCCAAGGCAGGGTAGGCAGTAGATCATGCCCTATCCAGTGCCAATTCCCCTCCGCACCTCCTTCCCTGCTCAGTCATAGTATAGAACTACATCCTGCTGGAATAAATACATGCTCTAGAATGTGGCAGTGGGCCAGTTCTTGATACAAGTCTTTGCCACCTCGTACCAGGAATTAAGAAGTCAAGGGTGCATAGAACGGTATTTGGGAAGGAGATAGCAGAGAAATCATGACTGTTTTCCATTGATGTGCTCTGAATGGGATGTTTTCACTCAGCTTTGTTTTTCCCACTCTTAAAGACAAGTTAGCAGGCCTGGCTCTCCTGGCACACCTAGTGTAGTTGCATACATGACCATTACAGATACAAGCACCAGGCAAGGCCCACATAACACACCTCTGCTTCTCAGCAATGCTGATTGTACACTTGTGTCAGGCCATTTTTGTATGTTCTCATCAGACTTTGTTTGGCTGAAACTGCACTCCTTACTGCTTGCATGTTTACTAATTTATTATTATAGTCCTTGTATTTGCCTTTGTTCTCTCACAACTAACACACTGGCCTCCAAATGCATGAGTTTTGTGTAAACTAGTATGTGATTTAGCAACTAGTGAATATATCAGTGGTAATATATTTTAAGATCTTAATTAGAAGTATTGTACTTTGACACACTTCATATTAAATGGTAAAAATAAAGCAGAATATTAATATGCTGTGCACTTAATTTACCAGTACGAACTCTTAAATAGTTTTATTTTTTTCTATGTTAGTTTTTTAAATCTATTTTAGAGGCGACTTCATTGCTGGTTTTCTAGTTGAAAAGTGTGATTCCAAATAGTAACATGTAAACAATCTGTTGCATTCATGGATTTAGGAAGCTAAAATTCCAGCAGTCCAGTTTTGGGGGTGAAGGAGATACTTTCCTGGTAGTGAATGCTTTGCAGTTGGAGCTTATGAACATAGACGTCAGAGGGTTCTTGTAAACCCACTTTTCAGGTATTTGGAAAGGGTTTTTGGCAACTGTGTGATACCCATTTCTGTGTTCTCGACGTCTCAGGACTTTATCTCCTGCCAAGTCTCCTTCTTCGTCAACTGGGTCTATTGCGTCCAGCAGAAAATACCCTTACCCAATGCCCCCGCTTCCTGATGAAGAGAAGGCAGTGAACCGACACAGCGCAAGGGTAGGTGGTGACGCTGCCCTGTATTTATGGACGCAATCATTCCCATTTGATCTTTGAGTAGCCATGTTTCCTAAAATTTGTTCATAAGAAAATCAGAAAAATTAAAATTGAAAATTAGAAGATTCTTGGGGTTTGGGGGGCAGATTTATAATTGCAAGTTAGTTTAATGTGCATTGATGTATCTAGTGATACTCTGGGTATATTATTTATTACTATATACTAACATCTTCTGTTATTCATTTTAATTAATATATTAAAACCAGGAATTCACAAAACCAAGCATGTATTTTGCTTTATCAGTTATTTAGTATCCCAAGAAAGGCTGGAGACTTAGGTAAATTAGCCTCATTTCCATGTTTAGTTCACTTGCACAGGCTTTTTACCTGCTCATAACACATCAGTAGGATTTTAAAAATGGGAATCTGTGACTAAATCTTGATCAGGGCTGGAGGTGTGTAGCTCAGTGGTAAAGCACTTGCCTAACCTGTGCAAGGTCTTTAAGTTTAAATCAAAGGGGCTGGGGATTTAGCTCAGTGGCATAAGCACCTATCTTGCAAGCAGGCAGTTGTGAGTTCGATCCCTGGTACTGATATAAAAGAAAAGTTTAAATACAATATCACCATCTCACAAGATTCCTGGAGCACCTCCCTGATGTGCAGCCTGAGGTAAGATGGGGCTTAGAGAGGCAGATGCACCTCAGAAGTTTAAGTGAGAGAGGCCGTTCCCTCAGATTCCCAGACTCTGCTGTGGCCAGTTACTCTGTGTTGATCTTGATAGAAATAATGTCAAAGGAAGAACAAGCTTTAAAAACCCTGACAGAATAAATATATGAAAAAATGTTCAACATCTCTGACCGCTAGAGAAATGCAGATTGAAACTATTTTGAGATAGGAACAATGGCTATCACCAAAAACTCTAATAATAAATGCTGGCAAGGATGTGGGGGAAAAGGAACCTTTCTGCATTGTTAGCGAGAATGTAAAGTAGTACAATCACTATGGAAACCAATTTGGAGATTCCTCAAAAACAACAACAACAAAATTGAAATTTCTTTTGACCCAGATAACTCCCTTCTAGGTATCTTCCCAAAAGAGTTAAAATCATCGTATGACAGGGATACATGCATATCCATGTTGATAGCAGCACAGTTTATAATAGCTAAATTTTAGAAACAGCATATACAGGCCTGTCAGCAGATGAGTGGATAAGGAAAATGTATTTAGATACAATAGGATACTACTCTGCCCTAAAGATAAATGTGAGACATTTTTAGGTAAATGGATACAACTTGAGAACGTAGTGTTAAGTGAAATAAGGCACACACAAGCTTAAATATCAAATAGCTTGCTTTATGTGAGAAACTTATATATATATATATATAGTTTAAGTAATTCTCCAAATTACCTATTTTGTAGTTTCAAAAATATTTTAATATATATGCTAATTTGTTTCACGTATACTGTTAGTTTCTATTAGTCCAGTGAAAACAAAGTTTTGAGCTGTTTGTTTTTTCTTTGTAACAGAGAATCTTTTTTTGTCTGTGTCTTGTACTCTGAGTAACTATTTTAAAGATAATGATGATATATATTATATTAACTATTGTTAGTTACTTATTTTGTTAGATATTTTATTTTTTGTAAAATATACAAAACTAATTTTAAAAACTTGACTTATTTATCTACTAGTGGGCCCTCAGTCCCTCAACTTTTTGGTCTTGT
This sequence comes from Cavia porcellus, assembly GCF_034190915.1. Classification (NCBI taxonomy): domain Eukaryota; kingdom Metazoa; phylum Chordata; class Mammalia; order Rodentia; family Caviidae; genus Cavia; species Cavia porcellus. The sequence goes on along the minus strand of NW_026947485.1, from coordinate 69,146,614 downwards.
TAGGTATCTGAGCGCCTCTTTGATGTGATGGGGTCTAAGGTAATTCTGGATCACTCAAATTTTATCTCAGTCAAACCAAAGTCTGTAAGAAAACCCACCAGTACTAAAGGGCTTGAGCTGGGTGTGGTGGTGCACACCTGCAGTCTCAGCATTCTCAAAGCTGAGGCAGGAGGATCACTGAGTTCCACGCTACTCTGAACTACCCTGTCTCAAAAAACGCAAAAAAAAAAAAAGAATCATTAAAATAGTTAGATCATTCAGACATCATTAAAAGATGATTCAATCACTGCAATTAGAAAATCTTTTACAAAGGATTGGTGTTTTATTAAACTTACCTCTGTAGGTTAATAGTAGGTTAATGGTAAAAAATAGAAGATAACAAAATAGCTCAGTTTCCCAGCATGCAGTTTCTTGGTCCTAAAAGACATTTTGATAGATGACCCCTTCAGGATATGATGTGTGATGGTGAAATTTAGGTTTGCTGCCCTTTCCCCCTACCTCAGAGAGTCGGCTAAGGGTAGGACCCCACTTTTTCCCTGCTAAATTGTCTAGATCACTGTTTTGCTTCATCAGGTTGGAGATATTTCCTCCACCGCTGTCTTGCTGGGGTGTGGGTTGCTGGAGACCTTACCACCTGAGAGCCCGTGGATATGACAGCTCTCTAGAAGAAAAGACTGGTCCTCGCCCCCTTCTGCTGCCAGGAGAGTAACATAGAAGGTCTGGTCTAGTCTCACCACTGCAGGACAGCTGCAGAAGCATGGGGCAGAGTCCTGAAGCATTGGTGGCCGGACTTTGGGCTGCCTCTCTGGGCGGTGGAGAAGCAGATCTGATCAGTAGCCCTGCTGCTTGTGTTTCCTCCCCAAAACACTCAGCTCTCCTTGGTGCCATTCATTTATTCCTCTTCCCTGCCAGATGTCACTTATTACTCAGCATTCATATGCATATGCAAAGCAACTAAGGCTCTCTGAGGCCCTTGTTTCTTCCCCACTGCAGTCCATTGTTTGAGCATCAGACCAAATCTTTCCCTTGGACACCCCGCAGCCCCCACTTAACTCCTCTCGCCAGTAGGCAGTGGGAGCTCAGAGAACCCTCCCAGCGGAGTGATCTTGGGCCTTAAAGGATGGGATGGATGTCCTTTTAATAAACACAGAGCACACCAGCCTGAGGCAGACAGCGTCCATCCGCTGAGAGCCACCGCGCTGGCTGGTTCTATCAGGAGGCAGGGGGATGGAGGGTGTGTGTAGTTTAAGAAATATTTTCATTGCACTTGGTGATGAGGATTCACTGTGTTGCCAGGCTCTCTCCAGGCCAAGCAGGCCTGGAACTTGTGCTGTTCTCACCTCTGCCTCCCACGTAGCTGAGATTACAGGCGTGTGCCGCCACACCAGGCCCAACATGACATTTAAGATTTTTCTTATTTCATGTGAATATTTACTTTATTCAAAGCATCAAAGAACATTAAATGAAGGTGTGAAGTTTTTGAGTGTGTCAAAGGGTGGAAGTTGTTAAAAAGGCTGAGATGCAGGTGGAGAAGAAAGAGGTCAACAGTGGCCTTTGCAAGCATGTGCATCACAGTGCTGTGAGAAGGGTACAGTCGGTGACTCTCTCCCCTCGTAGCTCAGAGCTGTTGTCTGCTTTTCTGCTTTCACAGTGTGCAACTCTGCTTTTCTCTGTTTTGCAGCTCTGGGAGACATCCATTTAAGATCCACTGTTTACATGTGACACATCGAAAACTGTTTACTTCAACTTTTATAGAAACCCAGTCTCCGGAATCACTGCAAATCTTTCCACTCTGCAGACACTTCGAAGACCCTCAGAGATGCCACAGAGAAGAGGAAGTCAGCTCTCACATCTGGATATCATTTTCTTTTTGTCATTGGCTTAGGATTTAATTGAACCATGAAACAAACTACTGTAGTGTTGTGCTCTAACATGGAACTGGTACTGGTAGGTTAATGGACAAGTCACATGACAAATACATATATATAATATACATAGAAATATCAATAAAATTAACTCACATGACCCAAATGTAGCAAGTTTCCTAAAGGACAGTAGTGGATTCAGAACCTGACCTTCTGAAGCACACCCTCATTGTAAACAGTAATGCTCTATGCATGAAGCCTCTATTCATTGTTTTCCATAATTAAGAAAACAACATCCCATAATAGAAACTAGCATGCAGGGCTAAAAGCATATAGGATTTTTCTGCAGAACCTTAAAGCCTTGAAAGGCCAATATCCCATATGCTAACTTTAAACATGTATTTTTATTTTTGTTTTGTTTTTACCTTTCATATTTATATGAGCATACAAGAACAGTTGTACATATGTAAACATTTTTAAAATTCAAAAAAGCAGCTGTTACACACAAGTGTATTTTGCCAAATGTCTAAAAACAGTCTGTCATGATCCATCCTCGTCCTGTGGTCTTTAGTGCATACAGGCAGGTGATGTAGAGTGGTCAGTGCTGTAGCTGTCTCTGTGTAGCTGGTATGTGTCTAAAAGGTGGAATCCCCTAAACTGTGTTACAGGAGGCAGTCTTGTGGAGTGGCCAAGTGAGACAATAAAATGCCCACTGAGACTGTAGTTCGTCAAAGCAGAAGGCCAGTAGCACAGCTGCCTTGGGACCCTCCGTGGCCAGCTGGCTGCTCCCTGGGAAATAGCTAGCCAGTTTACTCTCCTGGGCATACACAGTGTCTGTTTCAGTGGCTTTCTCTTTTGGTACCAGAGCATATCTGCTAGTCTCTCCTAAAGGCTGGTGAGCCCCCGGTGGTGTGTGCTGCTGTGATTAGACAGAGGCACCAAAGACCCTTGAGACCCAGTAGCTTCCATCTTGCCAGTCCTCCAGCGCTTTCTAGCCTGAAGTTCTGGCTCCTGAGAAACGTTGTGGTCACTCTCATCTAGGGAAAGAACGACTTGTGCAACAGAAACAGACTTCATGCTGTTCCTTAAGGATACTTGTCATTCCTGGGACTGAGGCCCAGCAAGTCGTTTTGCACTAACTTTGAAGCAAGGTGATGGACAGTTCCACTGTGCTCAGAAGCCTCAACAGGGCATCAAGGGTTAAATAAGATTTAAAGCCATAATAATGCAGCAGCTGTGAAGTCACATAAACAACTGGTGGGGGCAAGAATCTGATGTTTCGAGCCCTATAATTTGTAATCCCTAGAAAAATGAGCACTTATGTTTAAAGCCCCATCAAAAAAAAAAAAAAAAAAAAAAAAAAAAAAAAAAAACCAAAGTTTTATGCTGTCACATGCAGCTCTGTTACTTCAAGAGAAAGAGTACTCCACCTAACAAGATCAGAAATTGGTGGTCCAGGTAGTCACGTGGTCTGCCACGAGGTTGTCTTCTGCTTGCCTCTCTTTTTTGAGAGTAATGAGATTTCAGAAATGTCTTTGACATTTATTTCTTCCAGTGATTTCCGTGGACAAAATCCATGTCATCTCCATGTGTAAGCATTACAGGTGCCCAAACTGAAGGGCCAAGTTAGATACTCTGTGATCATGTCTTTTGTAAGGGGGCCCTCTTCTGAAAGTCTTTGAAAATTTTGGGAAAGCAATTTAACCATCCAAAATTATACAGTGGGAAACAGCACTGTTGGTGATAGGAAGGCGTGCAATTGTTGAAGCCTCAGTAAAGCTATGTCAGACCCAGCTGGCTGAGCAGTGTTATTGCTAGCTCCAGCCAAGGATAGAAGGGCACACAGGTTGAAAGACGTAGCAAATAAAGCGACTTTTGACCAGGATCACTTTAAATGTGCACTGAATGTTTTCTGGTATTGAGTGTATAAAAGGCTAAGATTTATTTTGACTATAAAAGAGATTATAGATTTGAATATATAAGGTGCCTCATGTAAATGTGCTTCCTAGTTATAGTTACACAAGCCCTTGGTTGAAGGAATCCACAAATGGCTAGCTAGTCAACTGATCATCTACCTACCTAGCTAAACTATTTATTTTTCTTACTTGCTCAGTTATTTTTATCTAAAACTAGTATTTCAAATGAAAATCATTATAATGTGCCTTTTGGGAGATACAGTTGTTCAATAAGTATGATTTGTAATACTCCTTGGTAACGATTTTCACATGGAAATGAAAGGTGTTTCGTTTTATTTGTAGAGAGTGTGATTCTAAATACAGTAGCTTTCATGTGCTATTCTGAGCATCTACTCTATCTCCCATGTTTAAACATTGTTAGAAGGCATTTGTGGAATTCTTTGACAAATTTTAGTTGTGAGGGGTAGTTTTGAGAAGTATCTGTATGTACACTCATGGCTGATCTAAAGTGCTGCATTGAAACATTTTGACTTTTCATTCACTGAGGTAGATAGAATGGACTCATAGCATGAACTAGAAGCACAGCAATTGTTACTTTTAAAATACACATTTTGGAGAGAAACTTCCAGGCAATGTGGCAGTTTGTTTCCTGCTTCTAACATTGATATTCCCACTTGCTATGGATACTGCTCAGCACAGTAGTTAGCTGTTTGGCTCTATGGTTTGGTGAATGCCTTTTTCCCTCAAAAGTTCTGGTCACAGTTGTGCTGCCTGAGATGTTTAATTTTTCCAGTTATTACTGTTTCTTGTGCAAAGGAACATGTGAACTCCTCCATGGAGCGTCAGCAGGACAATATGATGTGACAGGGAGTCCTGAAGGGGTGGACTGGCCAGTGTTCTCTGTGTCTGGGAATCCCTGGGATTCAGCAAGCTAAATGATGACCTGCAGTCACTTTAGTGTGCAGAAAGGAACTGGTCAGTGCTTCTCAACCAGCCACAGCACAGTGAGAGCTCGTTGGCCATAGTTGGGTTTTTAAAGAAACTTGGTGCCTCAGAAAGAACCTATTGTCAGAGTTGTTTCTTGGGAAGAAAAGTGATGAATATAGCAAATATGGGCTTAAAATAACAAACTTCTGTCTCAGTTTGATGTTAGTGCTTAAGTGACAGTAGTTTCTCTTCTTTCTTCTTGTTTTAAAATTGTGTTTGTTATGTAGGGTCAGTCCCGCATAGAATTTTTTTTTTTTTCTTTGTGACACAGGGTTTCAGGCTGACCTTGAAATTGCAGCAGTCCTCCTGCCTCAGCCTTCCAAGTGCTGGGATTAAAGGCATGCACCACCATACCAGCCTGGCATAGAATTTAATGTAAGATTGATCAGGTTTCTAAAAGAACTTGTTTTGAAATAAAAAGACTTTGTTACTTCCAGTGAAGGACATTTCAAATTCTTTAATCAGCTTACATTCTTCATTCTTTTTTGTTGATCCCCTTGCCAATTAGCATAATTTAATCCTGTCCAAATTTCTACATCTTTTTTCTATAATTTACCTGCTACCTTTTTTTCAGATTTTATGCTTTTTACAACTATCTTTCAGCCAGAGGAAATACAGTATTTCGAGTCACTTTTTTCAGTGTTTTATAATCAAGTTCATTCGTTTCCTACTGTCATATTTTAGCTTTACACAAATACCCAATATTTTAAATACTTGTTATTAAACATGGTAATTAGCCCTTGTTTAGATCAGACCATTTTGCTTTATCTTAAAGAACAGCTTGCAGTATACGAGGAGGGAGGAGTCCAGTTTGGAACTGATAGCTTCCAAGGCAAGACAGCTGTCTGTGCAGTGTGGTAGGTGCGGGGTGCCCTTGGGGATGTACTATGAGTACCCCCATGGCTTCGCAGTCAGTGTTAGTTTTCCAAGAAATACCCATACTCCCATTTGCAGTCTGTTTTCTAATTTTTATTCTCTTATATTCCTTTCAATTGTTTTCCTCTACAGTTGCCACCTAAACACTTTTCCTCTTTTAAGCTACATGAATTGCTTTTTCATTCTTGTTCTGCCAGGTTAAAATGTATACAAAAGCAAACATTTCTGTGGCATGGGGCTTCACTGGGGACTTCCATTTATTTTCCTCCTTTGAGATGTTTTATGAATGGCTGAGACTTGGATGCTTTATGCAGCAGCTTTTCTCCTGACACTGGGTGACTAAGGACTGTTACTCAGGAGTCATTCTGCCACCCCTGCATAGGCAGCGCAGCAACCTTTAACAGGCCCAGGGTGGTGTTTCTGCTCACACCGTTTTCATGCTCCGTAATGGTCCAAAACAGGAAGCATGTTCAGTTTGCAGACAATCACTGAAAAACAAAAACCTATCAAGAGAATTTCTGCCATTTTCTATCCATGGCCTGACAAATTGTGCATCCACCCCACTCTGGGCTCAAGGGACACTTGGAGGACCAGCTGACTTCTGCAGTAGCCCTGCCTTCAGTAGCAGTGGAGCAGTTTCTTCATGATTAGGAACTTTTATCGGTCATGGTAGATGGGGCCTCCTTTGGCTGCAGAGGAAATTTGGAGACCCCTAGCGGTAGAAAGTTAGGGGTGGAAGGTGGCTGTAGTTGGCTTTCTCCACATTGGCATGGGCCATGAACCTTGGAAAGTCACTGAGAGATCTTTTCTAGGGTGTGACTTGCAGAATAGGGAGGAAATAAAAAGCAAGCTCTGGGAGATAGGAGGCATCTAGCCCTGGCATAAAGGCAGAGTGAACACCCATATGCAGAACTCTAAAGCCTAGCATGTGGGAGAGCTCAGGTGGCTACCAGACAGATTGCAGAAAGAGGTACTGGGTGTCTGAGGCAGATCTATGTGCTTTGCATGTTTACTGTGTTGGCTGTTAGTACTGTGGCCCAGTGGCATGTCCTTGTTGCTCCGTTCACAGAACCTGTGTCATACTGTGGGTGCTTCCAGGGTGGCAGAGTTTTGGTCAAGGGCTTGGTCATTTCATATTCCTAAGAATTTTTGGAACCAAAAGTAGGCAAATTATGTTGTTTGGCTTCATTTATAAAGAGGCATACAGTGAGACTAAGCAATCTTATTAAGATAATGTGCACAAAACCGTCAAGTTTCAGTTTCTAAAAAAAGCTATACACACCTAAACATCCACTTTAGGGTCAGCCTTTTGTAAATTTCAAGCTGTGATTTTTGTTTTGATAATTAAGCTCTAAAAATGCAAATAGCCCCAAATCTTTAAATATAGAGGTGCTAAGTTATATTAGATAACACAGTACAGAAAGTGCTGACATGAATTAATGCACTACTAACGAGTTCCTGCTAAATTGTACATGTGTATCACTGCCTGATTAGAAGCCCTACTTTTCTAATCAAGCACAGAATCAGTGATTTTACAATCAGTCTTCTCAATGGGTAAAAATGACCCAACACCTTTTTTTTGTATGGAAAACTTTTTTTAAAACACTACTTGCAAAAGTGCTTAACAAAAATGTTGATTCAGAATAAGCATGTACTTTTTTCCTAACTTGTTGGAAGAGTTGCCCATGCCCCCAGACAGCATCCCCAAAAGACAACTTTAGAAACTGAGTGTCCTCCCTAATTAGCAGTCTCTGTGCTCACAGTATGGTATTAGCACAGGCCTGTGCTCATTTCCCACATCACTGTGTGGCAGGTATGACACCATCTGCAGATGAGGACAGCCACCTGGGCAGTGTGCACAGCGCGGATTCACACTTTTGATAACCAGGCCATCAGGTGTATATACTTAGATGTGCATCATTTTAACATTCTCTCTGCACTTCGGGTTCTTAAACTTTTAAAAACTTTCAGGTTTTGGCAAAACCAATGGAAATGTATGTGGCGACTGCTTTCCTGAGCAAGCGTGATTTGTTTTATGGCTGTTATAAAATTATTCTCACATTGTAAGTAAACAAACTCTTGCTGTTTTTAAAGGTCACTGTAACTTGAGGTTTAAATTTCTGGCACAATTTTATTAGTATTCATTTCCAAAGCTAATACAATACTACAGTTTTCTATGTTACTCTCATTGTAACATCAATAAAGTGACTTTCAATAAAAGATTTATTTTGATGTACAACTTCAATTTTTTTTTCCCTACTAGCTTCTCTTTCAGAAGCTCTATGAAAGTATTTCACAGGGAGCCATCTCTTCTCTGACCAGATCATCGCAGATGATTAGCGTGAGAAATGCAGTGATCCTTTAGGATGGCCCCAACACTCAGCCTGTCCAGGTTCCGTGGAGGTGGTACACGAAGCACCTTGTCCTTAGCCATCTGCCCTGCCTGAAAAACACTCCCCTTGCCTTTAATGAATCATTTCCTATACCCTGTCCTAGATGCCCCGTCATCGTAGGGCACATATTTAATGAGGCCACATCTAGTCTTGGATGGGTTCAGTTTAGATTCATGATTATTGCTGCCTAACGAAGACTCCATCCTGGCTTTTGTCTCCCAAGTAACCATTTTCATTACCAGTCGTTATTCTGGTGTTTGCAATTTCCTTGGCTTCAACTCCCAGACTGCTTAGGAAAAAATGTGATCAGGGTACTGTTACAGTGTGAGAAAAACAGAAGAAAGTTATTGATGAAGGGCTTGTACGTTTATTGTAAGATTTAAAAGTGGTTACATATAGTCCCACTTCTTACACTGATAGCATTCTCAGGTATATAATCTATTTAAGTAAGCACTGAAATAGTAATCAGTTGAAACAAAGTCCAGGCTGGGGGTGGCTTGCATGTTAGCTCACAGGCCTCTTAGACACTGCCCAGAGGAAGTGCTGAACCACGCTTCAGCCTGTGCCTGTGACCATGAGGTGCCACGAGCTGTCTCTGTCTCTGAGGAGCTTGGGCCTCTGGCGGCCCAGGCAGATCCCTTAGTGTGAACCTCTTGAAGCAAAGCCAAAGGACACATCTCCAAAATAAAATGCTGAGCTGCAGTGCTCTGAGAAACTTAATCCTCCTAGTAACTGAAATGTTCAAGTTTTAAGTGCACAGCTTTACCATGCTCCAACCTTATGGTTTAATAAAAAATAAATCAATGGACCAAGAGACCAATCAATGGACCAAGAGACCATTTTAAAGAAGTGGGTGAGGCTGCGCTGGAAGTACATGGCATTAGAAAGTCACAGAAGGGAGGCTGGAGATTTAGCTCAGTGGCATAAGCGCCTGCCTTGCAAGCAGACAGTCGTGAGTTCGATCCCTGGTACCGATAAAAAGGAAAAAGACAAAAAAAAAAAAAAGTCACAGAAGGGCAATGTGAGATTCATAATGAATGCTGTGTCACATATGTCAAAGAGAGGGAGGTTTTCTAAGCTCCATGCTCTTGAAAAGAAATGGAACAGGAGAGAAGACAGGGAGACTTGTTTCAAAGTATCAATAATTAATGCTGAATGAATGGAGAGACTTGAGAAGCAGCCTTATAATACTCCGGCTTTTACCCCAGGCAAATTCAGAGCCGAGATCAAGGCAGCACAGCTGGGATTTATCAAAGGGCGAGGATGGTCAAACTCCAGCAATAGCCTTCTTTCTTACTGTCACACTTACCATGGAAATTATTCCCTTAAACTATGATTTATTAGAAGACCCTGGTGAGTTTAAAAGAAACAGCAGATACTGGAATGATGAAGAACCGTCCCTGCCTCTTAGTCCTCTGGGTACCTTCTGAACCATTTCTGGACAGCCCAGACCCAAGCAAGGTGTCATGGCTGCACAGCTGCAGGCCTAGGCTGGAACCTGCAGGCACCATGTAAGACAGCAAGCTGCTTCACGCTGTCCAGTAATCTGGCTAGTTATCTACTTGACATGGAAACGTAAATCAGGTCAGAAAATATTTACTACACATATGCAACACCTGAAAATGTATTAGTGAAATGAGACTAAAAAATATAGACAAATTTTTATTTTTGAACAACAGTAATGCTCACATTATCCCCTAAAATAAGACAAATACACTGCTGGCAAGGAGGAAGTAGAGTAGGATCACTTTATATCTGTAAAATCAGAGGAAAAAAAGGCACAGCAGTCCAATTTAAGAAACAAACCCTGTTGATACTCATTACACCACATACTTTTTCAAACCTCAAGCTACCCCAAGAGGCGAGTACTATTTTTTTTGTCAAAGATAGGAAAACAGACTGCTGAGGGTACTAAGAATGGTCAAGCCACAAGCAAGAGGCACAACTGCATTAGAATCTAGGCCTTACCCAAATGTCTTCTACTATATATAATACTTGCTTCTTAGAGAGTAGTTGGAAAACTGGCAGGAGAAGGAAGGAAACCCATTACTCTGACCCCCCCCACCCCCCTGTAGTTTCCAGATAAACATGGTGGGATACCTAGTCTAGTCTTCTTGCTGTGTATTCTTAAAAGTATAAATATGTAATGTATCAAAATGGATGTATCCATACTTTAAAAATTAGTGTATCTTCTGATTTTAAAATGGAAGAATCCATGTAGAAAATTCGGAAAATGCTGAAATGTGTAAATGAAGTTGAAGTCACTTGGAATTGTATAGTCAAAACTGACCATAGTTAATAGTTTGGTACATTCTCTTAGTCTTTTTCTATCATTTTTTTCCACAGCTAAATGTATACTGAATTTTTAAGAATAAAGGTTTGAATAGATGATGACAAAGCACTTGATAACAGTATTTGACATTCAAATTAAAGAGGCAGCAAATAATCAGTGTTCCCTGTTCATTGATAAGGTCATCAAAATATGTGTAAGTTTAAATAAAACCTGTGCCAAATTTCTACTAAGATGAACCTTGACATAGATGACCATGTTTGTTTTTTTGTGTCTAAGAGGGTCTACATCATTTATATAGGGAGTGCTCCACATATTTTCAACCACATTTCTCTAGGGGAGGAAAAGTATATAGCTTTAGTTTAATTAAAAGTTTTTCATATCATAGTGCACCTTAAACATTCTGCATACTGATATAAAAGAGGTTTAGCAGGAAAATAAGGCATTGATTGATAATGAGTTAGGGAAGTTCTCATCAGTACAATAGACCTGACTTTATATTAACAAAATTCAAAGAATGCATTATCAAAACTAACAGCTTCAATTGTGTGAAGTAATAAACCTTCCAGCAGATGCTGGAGAAAGTGGCGACATAGGTTTAAGCAGACTACTTGAGGCAAAGAGGAAGCAAACGTGAAATCCAGCCGGAATGTAATGTTCAGCAGCTTCTTTTTGACTTAAACAGTCATGACACACTGAATGAACTACAAGAGAGAAAAGACAGTGTTACATTATACTGCAGTCTATGGTCACGTAGTTTACACTTTAGTTAGAATTGTGGGTTTAACCCCTACCCCATGACTGTCTAAAATATACATGAATGATGTAGGGAAACAGTCTAATATAAAATCCAATTGGTTCCTCATATCTGACAGGAAGGAGGCATTACTTCAATCAATAAAGACCTATTTAAATCCCAACCAATATTTAACACTATAGAAACAGTCATAGTCAAAATCATTATCCACAAATAGAAAAACCAGAACTCATACAGCTGAATTAGGCAGGGAATTCCACACTGCAGTTTTATTCCTCAACTCTAATGGCACACCTTTAAATACTCTATTCCTTTAAAATCTGCTTTATTAAAAAACAGTTGACCTTTTGACATTCAGAAATGTGAATTCTGAGCATCAGTACTGGCTATGAAATGCTGGCTAAGCACACAGCAATAGGCAGTGCGCTGTTAAATTTCTTTTTTGCCGTCTGAAAGCATCAAGGCCCTGTGTGCTGCTAAGCCTGCAGCTCTTCCACAAAGCCATGCTGCTTGTCCCTATGTTACAGAATAAACCTGAAGACCAGGGCGTCTAGAAATTTCTTAGATGGACTGGTCTGAGGCCAAACCCACACCTTTTCCATTCCCTGGGCCCCTAAATCGAAAGTATGTACATCTCTGTATTTTGTAGGGGAGAAACATTAGAACACTCAGAAAATACAGATTATGTCGGTATAGCTCTGAGTTGTTAATGACTTCTCAATGACTCAGATGGCCTGTTACTGAAAGTAAAGGCAGACACAGTAACACAGCTCTCAATTTACTGAGACTTACATCATCATATGAGAAATTCACAACACCCTGCTGACCAGAATCCCGTCTTCGAAAGCTATCTGAAAAACAACACAGAAAATTTGTGTTTTCTTTAAGAAAAAGCCACAAGTTAATTATTATAGTATTAGGTTCAAATTGTAGTAATGTTAAATTCTACAAGAGTCAACATAAAAGACCAAAGCAAACAAGCCAATTATATAAAGACTTACTATGTAAAGTGATATAGCAGACAGAAGTTGGCCAACTGTTTTTTTTCCATCATGGAGAAAATACCTTATCCCAAAGTCAGTAAAAATTGTGCAACTTCCAAGACCATTAACAGCTTGTGAATCCAGCTATTTAAGCCCCAATCTATTGAAAAACATTCACTTGAAAAGTATTTACAATTCACTCTTCAGATATTTCACATTCTATAGAGAAATCACTCAATCACATTTTGCCCAAAATGGCACAAGTTAAGGCTGGGTTAACACAGTAGTGGAGCACCAGCCTCACACACTGAGGCCCTGAGGCCCTGTTTTCAATCTCCACCACTTCCAAAAAAGAAGAAAAATGAAAAGAATAGCACAAATTTACTGGTTACATTTTGGAACATTTCAGTACAATTTAGTTTTCTGTTTTGTTTATTTTTCTCAGTACCAGGGACTGAACCCAGGGGTACTCTATCCCTGAGTTACATACCCAGACTTTTACAAGACAGGATCTTGCTAAGTGGCCAGGCTGCTCTTAAACTTGCGACCTTCCTGCTCAGCCGCCTGAGCAGCAGCAGAGGTGACAGGCTTGTGTCTCAGTGCCTGGCTAGTTAAGATTACTCACTAAAAAAAAAAATTCTAATAAGAAAAATGATTACATTAGCAATGCTTCACAACCCTGTTAGAAGTGCACTCAGTGAAACAACTACCAAGAAACAACAGGTAAGAGGCCCAGCCGGCACTAGGCAGACTGTACCTGTGAGCGCCCGCAGCTTCACACAGCACGCGATGTAGTCGTCAAAAGTGATCCTCCTATTGGTGCTGTAGCGTCTCGCGATCAAATTCACAGTCTGTGGATTTAACCTAAACCCTGAAAGCCAGAAATATCATCCAGAAAAACAGCAAGTTAAAGACTCAAATATAGCTATTATAAAACAAGCACAATTGTTTAAGACTGTCAACTCCTCTTAATGAGGAACAGACACAATTTCTAGGAAAAGAGAAACTATCTTCAGGGACACTGATGACAGGGGGAGCCCTGCTGCTGCCAGGGCGAGCACTGGAGCCATGCACACCCAGGGTCGCACGCACCCATGGTGGTCAGTGCCTTGTGCAGCTCCTGAGGGTCCACAGTCCCGCTGCGGTCACTGTCGAAGCTGGTGAAGTGCTGCTTCCAGCCGTTCAGCACAGACCAGAGCTCCTTGAACTCCGTGAAGCCCATGGTACCAGACATATCTTTCTGAGCTGGGGTCAAGGATCACGGCTGTGCTACTTGACAATATTTTTTAAATTCTCAAGTTGGGACTGGGATAAGAGGACTTCAATGTCCTTTCTGCTAAATGAGTAAAAGAGTTCATTGTTCCTTCTTGGTTTGATAAAATGGTCAATGATATCACAGAAAGAAAGAGTGGAAGAAAAGCTATGCATACCTGTGGCATTCTGTGGGAAAAGAGAACCCAAGTGGTCTGATTACAAGCAAATGACATCGAATTGTGAGCTACCAAACAAAAGCCACAAATAAGAGTTGTTCCTGGGACCGAGTTGCACTTTCGGTGCTGCAGGCCCCATGGTTTCCCCTCAGCATGGATCATCTGTGGTCTCACATTTTTTGGGGAAGCTCTTCCAGACTTCTGGAAGATGTGTCAGGATGGAAGGCACTGCAGGGTTGTGCCAGAGCCATGGAGGCCAGGGGCAGGGACATGGAGCTCCACCCCCAGAGTCAAGCGTGGAGTACAGAGTGTCCACACTGCAGAAAAAAAGCGGCCCTGCTGTGCTTTCCTCTACACTTGTTCTACTTCGATGCTTTCTTGTTTTTCGTGTTTTTATTGCTCAATCCTGAGGACTGAACCTGAGGCCTTAGCACTGAGGGCACCCTCCCCATGCCTTACCTTAAAGACAGGGTCTCACTCAGCTGCTACATTGCTCAGACGAGGCTGGAACTTGGAATCCTCGTACCTCAACCTCCGGGAGTGCTGGGATTACAGGCGTGAACCGCTATGCTTGGCTACTCACTTCAGTTCTTGAACAATTAACCCTCTCTTGACTAGCCTTCTTTCCTATTTTCACACTAAATTACATCCTAACATCTCATTACTTCACAAATATTTTTAGTGGGCTGTCACTTTGTTTTACTGGGTATTAATTCTGAGATGAATTCCTTTAGGAAGGAAATTTATTGGCATGAAAAAATACGCTAGACACAACCAAGATAAAAGGATACATCCAGCATTGAAACCATAAGCCGACAAGTTTCCAGATTAAAAGCTGTAAGAAAAGTACATACATATAAATACAATTTTGAAAATTCACTTTACATTGAATTAATTCAGTGAATTAGGAATGTGATTTATTTACTTTTAATATGCTACTCAATTTATGTGAGTCTAAATTATATTGGAGCTGTGAAGTACAACTTTTTCAAATAAAAGGATTTTTTCCAGAACTCATATTGGACTTTAAGAGAAATATTTTTTAAAGTGTTGCATAGTCTTCTTAATAACTTTTTGTCTTTAAGGTTACAATATACCGATAATATAGTGCATTCAATTCACCACAAAGAACCATAGTGCCTTCCACCCACCGGGTATGTGGGAAGGTGGGGCTGTTTTGTTCCTGCTCCCGAGTGACAAGGAATTGCTGCTTTTGCTAGGCTTTCTCTAATTGTTTACTTTTGTCTTTTAACTTTGGTGTCAGGTACTGAATAATAACCTTCTACTACAAGCAATCTATGATGGCATTTTATATGCAGTAAGTTTGTTTGACCAGCTAAATATGCTTGTGGAGGAAAACGTGACAACAGGTGCAGTGGTGGCTCCGGGTCTGAAGCCTGCTTAGTTTACCTACAGTCGGGCACTGTGAGGACAGCCAGTGGGTAGACATCTAAGTATTAGGAAACTAAAGTCAGAACCGCTGGCGTCTCATGTTACATTACTGGAACTCGGTTCCTCTGAAGATGCACTACATTCACGGGTACAAAGAAGCTATAGGTCTAGACGGCAGGAGTGAAAAGTGTCAAGTGGGGAAAGCTATAAAAATTCTGCAAGTGTAAGACACATAGAGAATTAACATTTTACAGCTCTTTCTAGCTCTTTTGTCTAACCAACCTGAGATCAGACCGCAACTACACTGTTATTAATATACTGTCTCCAAACAGTACAAACAATAGGTTTTGTACATTAAACAAGTACTGTACTTGGCATGTCCTTTCCCAAAAGCCAAGACTGGCAGCAATTTCCACCTCGCACTTCAAGCTCCATGTGATCCACACAAACAGTTCTCTGAGGTAAGAGAAAGTGACCACACTCCTCTACATGTCTTGGAAAGAGCCAGTCGGTTCCTCACTCTGACTTTTCAATTGTATGGAGGTATAAAGCCCATAAACTCTCAACTAGTGTGTTTTCAACCCCAGCATGTACCAGAAATCACCTGGAGATTTGAAAGGCTCCTGATACCTGGGCTGTACCACAGGTTCAAAGGCTCTCAGATGACTTCAGAGAGCAGCCATGTGTGAAATAAGTGGACCAAGCCTATCAGTGCATTCGGGAGTGTGTGAGAAATGCAAAATCTTGGCCCTTAACCCAGGCCAATAAAATCAGACTGTAAATTTTAACAAGATCCAGAGGTGAGATGTATATTCCCATAAAAGCAGCTGGGTCAACCTAGAACAGCAATGCACGGAAAGTAGAGGTCAAAATTCTCAGGTCTCTCTCTCCTGAATGAAGAAGTCTGTGGCTGGGCCCAATTATTTGGTCTGCAGTTCTTCCAGGTGACCCTGACACCACTAAGATTTAGGAAATACCCCAAGACAGCACAGCAACCTGAGCCCCGGTTGCTATCCTCCTAAGAAGTTTTTTGTGTATGTACGTATGTGCCACACAACACCCCCCCTACACACCTCTCCCCACTTACCATCTGGCTGACCTCATTTCTGCTGAACTTTCACTTTTCATCAATTTAGACAATACTTCTGCAAGGAAAACTTTCCTGCCTCCTGCCTCCTTCCTGTCCTATGCTGTCCCACAGCTTCTAGATTGTACCCGCTAGTGTCCTCCTGACACTGTGGTGCGGACACATGCAGCACACTGTAGGTGTTCACTG
Organism: Cavia porcellus; assembly: GCF_034190915.1. Classification (NCBI taxonomy): domain Eukaryota; kingdom Metazoa; phylum Chordata; class Mammalia; order Rodentia; family Caviidae; genus Cavia; species Cavia porcellus. The sequence continues at coordinate 69,130,449 of NW_026947485.1, read as the reverse complement.
GAAATGCAATGGCTGAGTAAATGAATGCACGGAGAAGGCCTGATTCTCACCCCTAAGCAGGATGCTACACACCCCTGTATTTTATATGTACACCCCTTACAGAGAATGTAAGGAGAAATATGGCTTTTAAATGAGATCTTATGTTTTTATGATACCTGAAAGAAATCTATCACTACTTCAAATACTGGTAAACTTATAGGCTAAAAGTTTCCAAATACACCTACTCAACAGCCATCCTGTAAACACTTACTACATACAGGGGTCTGGGTAACAGGAATTCTGGAGATAACAAAAGCGAACTAAACTACAACACTGATATTCAGTAAGTTTGGGTGAGAAAAATAACCCTTTGTCAATTTTAATTGTATTTTCTTCCCAGAAATAGCTTTTATTAATGCTAATTCTTTTTGAAATAACCTTTACGTTCTTTTTCTGCTCTTATTACTAAAGTGCTTCGAACATGTTTTCTTCTATCAGAAAGAAAGAAAGCTGGCAGGGAAGTTCTCCCGCCAGTGGTTTCTCCCAGCTGTGCCACAGAGGAATAGCTGAACCTTAGGGAAAGACAGGAGCTGAGTCACCACCTTGCAAACCTGAGCTATGATCATCAGCTCCGCCCAGAGCTACCACTGCTTCTTTGAAGCTGGCTTAGAAGAAGCTGTGTCCTGTGGCCCACCCACTTTGGGTTTGAGCTTCTTGTTTTGAAGCTGGATAGAAAGGACCACTGATTGTACAATTTCTTTATTACAGAACTCTGACATGCCAAAAAGCAAGATGGTTTGTGACAGCCAACAGAAGAACTAAACAGATCAATGAAATCACAAAGTTCTTATATTTTAAGAATTGATCCAAAGCCATCAGTAAACATGGCTCTCCCAAATAAAACCCTTAAAAGGACTGCCAAGACTGTGCAACTGTCTTTAGTAGACTTAAAAACCTGCTGCACCTCCAACAGTTTATGTGTAATGCCGTTGTATTTCTCGATAAACCCTGCTATCAGACCTCCCTGCTGCACAGGCTCAACTGCTGAAGGCAAATATGACTAACAATGTAAACCCTACCACCTACCATAGTTTACCTTAAGCTACAAAGTGCTTCTTTTGTTTAGGACCAGATTAAATGACTAAAATTCAAAAAGTTCTTTTCTATTCTCCCAACCAGGAAATAGTAATAGGATACTCAAAGTCACATAAAATAAAGCACGATAACAAAAGAAATGTGAGTTGTTCAAATATGTCATGTCAACCAAAAAATGCTGCTGCACACCCTCAGCTGTGAATCTACATTTGAGCACTGTAACTCACAGCTCACCAAAAAGGAGGGAGGGAGTTGATGTTCTGTCTGGATAGAAGGCTGGATAGAATACAAACTGTTAAAGTTGGTAGGTAGATAATACATTTGCATTAAGACACTGCTATCTAACCTAGAGATCTGTCATCTCAAGATGATTTGAAAACTATGTATGCAGTGTGTGTGTGGAATGAGAAGCTCCTGGCAGGGCTACAGCATCTTTGCAATATTTCTGTCTGTCATTGGTAGGAAAGGAGGGTAAGTGAGGGCAAGCATTAATTATAGGGCAGAAGTCCCAGCCATCGAGGAGCTGTTGAGGACAGAACCAGCAGTGTGAGTAGTTCAGAAAGTGGAACCTCTCGTATCTGAACATGTTATCTGAGGCGGAGGGAGGAGAGAGAAGACCTGGCAGGTGATGACCTGGCAAGCTCCTGGCAGGGTTACAGCATCTTTGCAATATTTCTGTCACCTGCAGCAAAGGTGGGTAAGTGAGGGTAAGCACTAATTTTAGGGCAGAAGACCCAGCCAGCGAGGAGCTGTGGAGGACAGAACCAGCAGTGGAGTTCAGAAAGTGGAATTTCTTGTTGTATTTGAACATGTTATCTGAAGCGGAGGGAGGAGAGAGACCTGGTAGGTGATGGATGTATTCATGCTGCCAGTAGCACGTTTAATCCCTGGGGGCCTAGAATACAGGACTGACCACTCCCAAACACCATAACCGTAAGTGCTACGGGGCTGAAGACTGAGGAAGCTTTGGAAAAAGTCATCAGTAAATGCCAGCCCCTGTCATTCAGGACACCTGACCTAGCAGGCTTCCTTTCTCTCATTAACTGGTGCTCTGTAAAGGAGGCCACATAAATGGGTTGTCTGCATGGTTCCAAACATCTGGAACCCAAATCTAAGAAATTCACTAATTTAGCAGATGGACTGAAATGATCTAATTCTAAACATACCAGCTGACCTAGCTGTTCCTCTTCTAAGTACCTTCTCCAAACAGTTAAAGTCATCATACCACAACATCCATGTTTACAGCAGCACAACTCAGAACAGAAGAGTCCTGAAAGTAGCCTATATGTCCATCAACAGATGAATGGATAAGGAAAATGTTATTTATACACTGTTATGGTTGATACATTGTGTCAACTTGGGAAGTTTAGAAGTTTAACTAAGAGACTCAGCAGGAAGCTAGGATCTTTGTGTAAATATCCTCATTTTATACAAGACTTGGGCAGAGATTTTGTGACTGCTACGTCTGCTCTGGGGGCTGGGGGTGGCCTGCATACAGTATAAGGGAGGAAAAGAGGCTTCCTCTTTCTTTCTTTTGCTCTGGCTGCTTTTGCTGGCTGCTGCCTTGAAGTAGTGCCCAGTGCCATGCCATCCTGTGTTGGAGCCAGCTGATTATGGACTGAACTCACCACAACTGTGAGCTAAATAAACCTTTCCTTCCTTCATTTTGGATGTTGGATATTTTGTCCCAGCAAGAAGAGAAAAGTAACCAAGACATACACAATGGAGAAACCATAAAGGATAAACCTGTCATCTGTGGGTAAATGGATGTACCTTGAAACCATAATATTGAATAAATCAGATACAAGCTTAAATTTCACATGGTTTCTTGTGTATTGGAAAACTCAATATATAAAGTGTAAAATAAAAGACAGACAATAAGAGAAAAAAGTTATTGTAATCTGGAACAGACAGTATACTTTGATTCAGTATAACTGTTTTAGGTGTTCTATATGTTTTTTAGCATGTTAGTCTGCCTTTCAATCTGTATGTACGATAATTAACTTTATCAGGACTTATAAGATAAAAGTAAGTGAAGCTGATGCTTGGTCAAAAACCAAACCAAGGGCTGGGAATCTAGTTCAGTGGTACAAGCACCTGCCTGTCAAGTGCAAGGTCCTGAGTTCAATTCCCAGTACCAAAAAAAAAAAAAAAAAAAAAAAAAAACCAACCAAAACAAACAAGGAGGGACAGAGGGGAAAGAGAAAAAAAAGAATTGAGATGTGCTATGCCTGTGCACCAATTCCATACAATGAATGCACTCATCATGTATTGAAAACATATACTGATAAAAATTTTAAAAATCTAAACTACATTAAAAACATAAATAATTCAAAATTTTCTTAAAAAATGACTAAGACAGTCATATTCATCATATTCTCCATAGCACTTTAAAACTGGACTTGTGCTCATTTCAGCAGCATAGATTAGCATGGCCCCTGCGCTAGGATGACATGCAAATTAGGAAGTGTTCTGTATTTTTAAGAAAGATAAACTCAAGGCTTTTATAGGTAAATGGATGCTCATACGTGAAATAAATCAGACCTGCATGTGTAAACATCATATTGTCTCCCTAGTATAAGAAACTGAGATAGTAAATGAGATCCAAAAGCTACGAAAGATATGTGAGGGAGAGAAACTGCTCAAAAGGAAAGAACTGGGCTGAAGGAAAGGAGAAAAGAAGGAAGGGGGGAAAAAAATATATATATACAATATATATAAATATTATATATACAAGATAGCTAAGATAATTATACTAATTTCTTTTAGCTCATTGAAAAGAATAGTTTCTGCTTATATTGTTAGATCAATTTTGTATGCCTATATCTTATAATCTAAGCAACCACTTTGAAGATAACAATACACAATGTATTAACTGTTGTTAATTTTCTGTTATCTTGATCTGAAATTCTGTATTATTTTTTCTCTTTAAAATTAAAAAATTAAATTGGACTTAGAAAACTTAGCTATTCATTTGCTACTTTTTCATTGTCTTTTTTTCCCTCTTGATTATTTGCCAAAATTTCATCCATACTGCAGTTTTTCACATGGCTGCTTCAACTGCACCCTATAATATTATTAACTACTTTCTCAAATATTATTTCCCACAACAGATATTTCCTACGTTTATATCTGTTTTACCAGATATAATGTGATTTTTGACAAAATCCAATAGAACCCATACTCTATGGTTTATTTAAAAAACAATTACCATTATGATTTACCTTTATGTTAAAACTATATTCATTCTCCTTTTACAAAAAAAAAGTGAGTTCAAATCAGCATTCTGAAATAATAGCCTAATTTAGCTTTTTAAATTCTAAATTTGGATCAGAAAAGTTCTATTTCCATGGAGGTTATCATCTCAACTAAAATATGAAGAATGAGCACTTTCAGAGAAACCTGGTACTTACGTTTGTATCCTCCTGCAATGCCTGACTGTGTTAGACATCTCTGTAATTCATCAGCATCTATTTGCCCATCCTTTTGAAAAAAAGAGGAAAAGGAATCAACAGTGATTTGTGCTGTCCATGCAAGTTCTTTGTTCACCTTCAATATAACAATAATGAAAAAGGAGTATCATGCATGAGATTTTTTCTTTAAAAAAGAATTCTTCCAAAAGTGGGCATTTACTTTTCTCATTCTAACTCATAGGCTAATTTAATTTAACAGACTAATTTAGAGTCTATTTTGGTGACATTGCTCAGTCTAAACTAGAAAACTGCTAAAACTAAGTATTTTTCAAAAATTATGTATGATGTTGATTAAAAAGAATTTTTAGGGAAAAAGACTGAGCAGGATACATGGCAGTCATCAGTAAGTAACTCAGTTCAAACACTCTTTGATAGCCTTTTTGTTTGGTGAATTTTTTTTTTTTTCACAGCACTTCTGGAAGATACAGGTTAGGTGCTCAGTCTGAGCCAGCTCATTGGCTGAATCAGGTTAGATCCTCAGATACTTTGTCACTTTTAGAGATTTTAAAATAAAACCCCTAACTCCTCCAGTCAATGAGTACTGTGAGGAAAAGGATCAAATAATTTCAAACAGGTCGAACAGGAGAACACAGGTCAAGGAGGCTGAAAGCTAAGCAGGTGGGGTCACTTACACCAGCGGCACTGGCCACCTAAGAACACTAGTCTTGAGGTGTGCCATGTCCTGTGGTTTCAAAGACACAGATCAGTAACAGGTTAAGCAGATACTTATAGGGAAGTCTTCCAGTTTTAGACCCAATTTTCCACTCATGTTCTCAAAGCTGCGTTTCTTAAGAGTGTTACTTCAAAAGGTGGTCTTGGGTATTTATTCTGTAATATTCTACAGAACTTGTTTACATTATGGTTTTGCAGTTTTTACCTTTGAGTCAAAACAAGACTATGCTGAGTTCATAAGGACTTAAACAGGCCTTCTCAACAGGTCCGTACTGTGCCCACAGCACACAGTGCTATTTACTGCATACAGTGACCTTGTGGTTTATGCAAGGGTCCTCCCTCAAGGAAGTCCGCCCTCTGTCACATAACTCAGGAATGCAGGCATGGTCTTTGGAGCTGAACTGAACTCTGTCTCGAGGTCTTAATTCATGTCATAACTCAGGTCATAACTCCTAAGGTCAAGGGAAAGCTAACCTAGTAATAGCAAGGGAGAGAAAGGAAGCTTCGCAATATTAAGTTCCTGATACTGAGAGTAGGGACTTTCTTACTTTGAAGCTGATAAATCTTTATATATCTATTTATCAGCTGATAAGTCTTTATATACCTGTTTATCAGCTGATAAATCTTTATATACCAATTTCCTGATTGAATAAAAAAAAGTGCCCTTCGAATCTGGCTACATGAATGCTAATACATGTCTTTAAATTGTACAGATGGGTTTCCCAGTTCTTGAACCTTGGACTCCAAGAATACAGTTATAAAGACATCTTTTCTCTCACAGATCTTTAAACTATATTTACACTCCTCCAACCTTTCCAGTCTTGTTTAATCATAGGTTTGGTTGGAACTGAACTAACGCAAGCATAGGTGCTACTCTGGACCGAATTCTACAAGAAAACAAACAGGAAGTAAAGAACTTTCCTTCTCTTTTTTTTTGCATACATAAAAAGGGACTCATTGCAGGGCAAAGTCTGCTCTTCTAGATCGCCAGCACCCACAGGGAACACGAACACGGAATCCGACCTCTCCTAACAGGAAGGAAACGCTGACCTGTCCAGCCACCGCGGCGAAGTAGCCATACTGCGGGTCCTGCGTCTGCGCGGGAAAGGCCGGGCCTCCGGGCGCCCCTCCGAACTGTCAAAGGAAACACCACGTCACGATCGCGCTGCGTAGCCCGCACATCGCTGAGGGCTTCCGAGGAAAGCCGGGCGCCGCCGCCCATCCTCACCAGGATCCCCGCGCCGCCACACGGTGCCCCCCAGCCCCGACCCGCACGGCCGAACTGAGGAACAGGGCCGGGGTGCGCCGCCAGGCGCGCGGCGTCACAGGACGGGCCGCGCGGAGCCCCGAGCCCAAGGGTCCCGTCCCCGGGCTGCACTTACCCCGCCTGGGTAGTAGCCGCCGCCCGCGCCGGGGTGTCCGGGATACGCCATGGGGCCGACTGCGCGCCGCTGCCTAGTCGCGCCCGGCCTGGGACCAGCCCGGCCTGGGCCCCGCCCACGCCCCAGGTCAAGGCCCCACCGGCCCCAGCGCTGCCTCGGGCCCCGCCCCGGGCTCCGCCTCAGGCCCGGCCCCGCCCTCGGCCCCTCCCCGTCTCCAGCGCCGCCCCCGGCCCGGGCCTGAGTCCCGCCCCTCCCGAGCCGGCCTCGCTCCGGGTTTGAGTCCCGGCCTTCCAGCAGGTTTCTGGGTGCCCGCAGCTGGTCGGTCGTGGCTGCCCATCTAAGCTTTTTTTTTTTTTTGTATCGGGAGTCGAACTGAGGACCTTGTTCTTGCCAGGCAGGCGCTGTGCCGCCGAGCTCAATCTCTAGCCCCGGTCTGAACCTTTTCCGCTGCGCCTGGGACCCGCCGCGCGGGGCGCTTCTTGCCAAACGCGTGGCGCTGCCAGCGGACACTAGCTCGGCGCCCGGGGGCGGGTCCCCTCGCCAGCCTGTTTCCTGGCTCACACATCAGGCAGCCGGACGCCGGGACGAACCCGCGGGGAAACTGGCGCGGCTAGGCGGGCGCGGGCGCCTGGAGGACGGTACAGCGACCCCGCCAGGGCGGCCGTGCCATCGCCCGGGACGAGGCGGGGGAGCTGCCCTCGCGACGCCTTTCCCCGGCTGCTCGGCCTCGCCCTACGCCGGAGTGGGAAGCGGTCAGGGGCCTGGTCAACGCCAGGAAGAGGGGCGACTGCACGTCCCTTGGTCACTCAGCAAACGCTTTGCTTCCAAGCTTTCTTTTCACTGAACAGCTACGAAGCCAGCGTCCTCGGGGGCTCCCAGGGGTGATTGCCAAACTGCCCCTCCCCTTTTGTACACCCGGGAGTCAGGAAAAAAATCAAGAAATTTGTTGTCTGAAAACAACAAAGTGAAAAATTCATGATACATGAAAAATGGTATGAAATCTAACCTTTGTGCCTAAATAAAGGCATATTGGAACACAGCCGCACGTCCCTCCTGTGCTAACCCTGGATGCTCTGGGGACGTGACAGCAGCCGCAGGCAGGGAGGATCAGACCTGAAACCTTTACTGCCCCGACCCCGCGTCTGCTGCCCCCTGGCGTGGAGCCTGGCTGTGCAGCCGCGGTTCTCCAGTCCCCATCCGCGCGGCTGGGGCGAGCCGGGGGCCCCGGCTCCCCGGATCCGCAAGGATTCTGCACGTGTGTAAAACGCTCAGCTCAACTGTGGGTCTGGAGCGTATTAAGTCACGTATATGTATTAGTTGCCACAATGTTTTTCAGATACTTTCAGAATATTTTTTCAGCCGCGGCTTACCAGTGTGTTAGCAGCAATTGTAAGGATTTCATTACAGCGTTCTATTAAAATTCAGTTTTTTTGCGGGTAGGGGGTGAAGTAGGAAGATACCTACGTAGTCGCTTATTCATCAAACCGATTCCTCATTGCTTCCAAGAGTTTTATGCATTGCTTCGGACTTCAGTCCTAAAAGTATTTATACTGAATTGTGAATTCAGCCCTCATGAGAGCTGAAGACTTCAAAACAGGGGCCAGGGACTCAGAATGCTTCCTCTACTTGATGCTTACCGTGGTTTGCAAAAACAGCATTTTACTTCCCGCATACACGCGAAAAGGATTTATGTACCCTGTCCTGTAACATTTCTGTAGGACTTCTAAACATCATAGATTTGAGAACACATCTTTTCATTTTAAAATAATTTCCTTAACTATGTCTATTGATTAAACTTTTTCTCTGTTAAATTTTAGCCAGATCCCAGAGTATGCAGAAAATGTTTTATAGGAAGAATATTCAAAGGATAGGCGTTTGAAAAAAAAAAAAAACCTATAAAGACACAAAACGGAAGCTCACAGGTTTTTATTTCCTCATGGTGTTGCTTCCCGAGGAATTAGGACAAAGGGAACCTATAGAAAAAAGAAATCTAAGAAAACGTCTCGAAAAATCTTATGTGTCTGCCTAGGGCAAGATCACAAAAATAAAGAATTATGTTTATGTATTTTTTTACTATCAGCTGTAGCCTGTGTTCATTTTAATTTTGAGCCTAATAAATATCTCAATGCAATAAAAACTCAATCTTTTCCCTATACCTCCAAGTCCTAGGTATGCCCACCGCAAACCCTAAACCTTTTAAAGAAACTTGGCCACAGGGCACCTGAGCTATGTGTTTAAAATATCGAGAGGACTTCCTGACTGGTGTGGAAAGTCTGGGGAGGGAGTTCTGCTCTTACAGCCTGTGTTAAATTTGCTGGAATTACTGTTCTATGGAGGAACTGTGCTGTTTCCATTTTACTAAAATGGGGAGGGTTAACTGTAACCTACCTCTGATTTTCTCAGAGAAAGACAGATGAGACTTTGTTTTGGTAAATGAGAATCATTTGGCAAAACTTAATTCTCCTGGCAGACAGTGCTGCTTTATAGCTACTGTCCTATTTGTCACAGCTGGGATGTCAAGTCACATTTCTCTAGGACTTTTAGAAATCAAAGTTGACAGAGTATGGTGGTGCAGGCTTGTAATCTCAACATTGGGGAAACTAAGGCAGGAGGCCAGCTATGAGTTCAAGACCAGCGTAGGCTATATAAGTGAGTTCAATACCAACCTGAATGACATAGCATGACCCTGTCTCAAAATAAATAAATAAATAAAAATCATAAAGTTCGAAATACATTCTTTCATTTTAAAATAATGTCCTTTTCCGTGTATTGTTTGATTCACACTACTAAATTTTAGCCAATTCCCAGAGCATTCAGCAAATAATTCATGACACTATTCAGTGCTGAATGTTTCAGTGCTGAGAATGATTTTCCCGGGTATGGTGGTGCACACCTTACAGATTTTCTCAGCCTGATAATCAATTGTCATTAGAAACACGCACATGAAGGACAATTGTATTTTGACTTAGACAACATTTGAGCCACATGGAACTGTCTAATAAATGCATGCATATCTTTTACTTACCTGCATTTTGAGGTGATTGCAGAGGAACAGGTCTTCTTCGTGTGTGGTCGAATGGAAGGATCAGGAAATTTAAACTGTTAACAGGGGATGAAGTGTATTACTCTCTGGATCCTTGGCAATCAGTAACCACCTAGAACCGCCCACAGCAGTATGGGCTGTCTTTCCAGAAGTGCCAGAGAGGTGTGTTGAGAAATGTGCTTTCTGCAGTGCCAGAAAGAATGACCTAGGGCAGCCAGGATGCAACAGCAGCAGTGTTAGATGCACATGCAAGGCAATCTTTGACAACCCTCCACAGTGACTGGCATCTGCTGAAGACTTGCCCTACTGTACATTGTACAAGTGGTGGGTGACCAAAAGTCAGTTTTTAGGAGTTTTGCCAGCGCACTGTAAATATGTAGGTTAAAATCATAGGTTTAAAATTGTAATGTTCTAAAAGGTGCCCAAAATACATCGTTTCTGGGTTTTCTTTGTTTTGTTTCTCTGGTCTTTTTGAGAAAGGGTCTCGTTGTGCAGTACAGAATGGCCCCCATCTCACTTTGTAGCCTAGGCTGGTCTCAAACGTGGACCGATCCAGTTCTCCTGTCTCAGCCTTCTGAGTGCTGGGATTACAGATGTGAGCCCCCATGCCCAGCATCAATGATTAAGCTCCATTTGTGCTGTGGAACAGTGTGCGGCTGTTCATTAATTCCAGACCTTGGCGTCAGTCACAGCACGTATAATGCCTTAAATTTGGCACAATGGGAATATTAACACTAGAGACATCAATTTCTACTGAAAATGGAAAATGTTGGTTATCTACTTTAGATTTGCAGTGGACATGTTGGAGAAAATGTTAATATAAAGCAGATTAACGTTAAAAGTGTGTGTGTGTGTATGTGTGCAGCATATGTGCATGTGTGAGTATAGCCTTTCTAGTGTGCCTTGCACAACTGAGGAAATAGTCTTCCAGCATTTTAAATTATTTCAATTGATTAATACTTGGCTTTGTGAAGAACTAGTTTCACCTTAAGAATAATTTCATTTGAGTTTAACTTTAAAACATGGATTGAGTTGAATGATTTTCAGGATTTTGTGGCTAATAAATAGTCCAACAATATTCCAAGTCATACAAAAAGCTAAGTGGAGAACAGTATCACAGTTAGTAGTCCTGGAGCTGAAATAAGCCTCAGTTTAATGAAAGCACTTTCTGAAGATGAGAAATAGTTTAATAGTAAACCACATATCAGTTGAATTTCCCAAAAAATTTAACAGGAAAGTATTAGTAGATTGGGACACAACTCCATTTATCAAGTCAGTATTAAATTCCAACAATAGATTGACTATGAATGTAAAAGTATTGTAATAAACACATTTCCGTGAGAATCATTTGGCTATAATTCTTTTTTAAAATTTTTAAATTTTTAAAAATTTTAAAGATAGTAAAATACAACAAAGCAAGACAGAACAAAGCCAATCAAGACAATGTGGCAAAATTGGTACAGAATTTCAGAGCAGGATACCAGGAAAACAATAATAGCTACTGTAGTATATCTTGTTATTCCTGCCAAGAGTTGTCCATTCCATCAGGTACAGCAAAATCAAACCAAAAACAAAACAATAAAACCAATAAAAATAGAATATTGAATAAAGCAAAATAATTAATCAGAATAAAACAAAAAAGTGAAAACAATACTAGCCTCCAAACAGAAGATAGAAGGAAATCCCCCATATTTGCTATATTGCATACTATCACCCTCTGGAGAGATGCTCAAACCGCTGGCCACAGGTCAGCATAATCAAACAATAAAAGATTTAGTCGCTTTATGTACCTTAGTTGCTCTCAACTCAGGCTGTCCTTGGAACCATCTAGTTGCTAACAGAGGTAGAGTATTGATTCTCAGACTCAGTGCCAGTAGGCTTGTGCTGCTTACCAGGAAGGCTGGATCGTTTTCTTGGTTGATCCCCCAAGACCTAGCATGGTGGATTCATGGGAGATGCTGGCTTTTCTCTTTGGCTATGATTCTAAAGATAAAAAGTACTATATATTTCTGTTACCTATAAACTGTGAGCTACATGTCTATTATGGACGGAATGCTTGTGTCCCTTTGAATTCATGTGTTGAAATCTTAGCCCCCTATAGCATGCTATGAGGAGCTAGGGGCTTTGGGAGGAGACCAGGGCATACAGATGGAATCCTGATGCATGGCTGCATTGTCTTTGGAGACTCCAGAGAACAGCTGATATTTCATCATGTGAGGGCACAGCTGGAAGGGCCCAACTGTTAACAAGAAAGTAGACATTCACCAGACTGATCTGTTTTGATGTTGGACAGCCCAGCCTCCAGATCATGAGAAATACATTTATGTTCTTATAAACCATCCAGTGTATGGTATTTTGCTACAGCAGTTGGAAGAAAGACAACTTCTTTATGTAGGAAGAATGTCTAATAATGTGATGTACATATTACCTGGCTGTGAGGCCTGTTGTTAAACATGTACCAGCACAGTACTGGCTGCTGCTAAAAAGGACCAGAAAATATTAATTGAAATGAAAGATTTAGAAAAATCCATTTGGGTATCAGGTTTTGGACTTGATATTGACTAGTAAACAAAAGATAGCATTAATGGAGTTGTCAGGCACTTCTGGGCATATTTCAAAAGGTTATTTGTGCAGGCGTCACATACTCCTTTGTTTTTCTCTTCCAGGCTCCAGGAGCATCTACTGCAGGGCTTTCAGACCTTTCTGTGCTCCTGCTGTCTACAGTCCACACTTCAAGTTTCCCCCTTCTTGGAGAGACCATGAGTTTTAAATCACCACTGTGCCCTTTTAAACTCCCATCTACTGAGTGGAGAAGATCACTTACAGTTGTTAAAAATAATTTGGTGAAAAAAATCTTCCAAATGCTCACATCTTGCAATTGAATTTTTTCTTACCAAAAATTAAAGCTTTAATAATAGAAAAAATGGGAAATTTAGAAAAATCAAATAACATATTAATTAAATTTTATAAAATATAAATTAAAAGAAAAATCACCTACCAACTAGAGAAAGACACTGTTTCTGTTTTGTTATTCTTTCAAGCGGCTTTCTATTGTTAATGTAAAAACTGAAGCCAGCTAAATTTTATTGTTTCCTTCGTTTTACAACTGAGCAACATTCCAGAAAAAAGACATTTCAGAAGGCCCCATCTCATCACAAGATTATATTTTATAGCCAGAAAAAAAGGAAGCAGTATACAGAAACAACTTGATTGGTCATGGCCAGTATTTGCCTTTGGTGGACACATTTGAGTAGTGGTGACCTATGGTTGACTGAAACTCAATTGCTGTAACTAGCTGAGACTGAATTGCTTGGGTACAAAGCTGCACTCTTTTTTTGAGATTCTGGGGATTAAATTCAAGGCTTCCTACATGGTAGACAAACACTGTACTCCTGAGCTACACTGCCAGTCCAAGGGTACGTACTTATTATGTTATAATTTCTTGACATATCAAGAAATTGTTTAGCTCTATGCACAAAAATAATTTCACTTTTTCTTACTTTTTAAATTTTTTTGGTGTTTTGAGACAGGATCTTGTTATATAGCCCAGGCTAGTCTTGAACTTGCAGCAATCCTTCTATTTCAGCCTCTATTATATTGGGTGGAAATCTTTTCATTAAATATACACTACTGTGTACTTTTTTTTGTGGAATGGGGGGTTGAGCCTAGGGTCTTGGCTTTGAGCTACATCCCCAGCTGTTGTATTGTTTTTATTTTGTGAGGCTCTCACTAAATTGCTAAGTTGCCCAACTACCAAATGGAGGAGTGTTTTCGCTAGAAATTCATTGTATTGGTGCACTCTGCATTTTGCTTTACCACTCTCTCCTTGTAACCCTGAACATGCATGCCCTTTTCCTCAGCTGCCTGCCCACATCATGGACTCAGTATTAACCCCCTCACCCCCAGCCTCACCCACTCCCACCCACACTTCCCAGCCTGCATTACACCAAACCTCACCCTTACACACCCATGTGAAGCCTCATCTACAACCTCACACACCCACGGCTCTACACTAACACCCTCACCTACTCACCTGCGACCCTGAACACACCCTTACTCGCACACACCTTCCTTTACCTGTACTCCTGTCCAATCCTGACCTGACCCAGCAGCTTAATACCACACTTTAGAAGCTTGCAGAAATCTTACTTTAAACAACAGTGTCTTACTTCTGAAAAGTAGGTTTTCTTAAAACTTAATGTAGTGGAATGATTGTTCTCTGTCATTTGCAGCATAAAAATACATTCCCCCAAAAGACACAGAAGACTTTTAAAGCACAATTTGTATTCTTTCAATATCCTGGAAAGTAAATTATATACCTATTTAAACAATAAACTGACATTACCTCTCGGGCTAGACTAGAGGACTTTATTTTTAAATTGTATGGGTACATTTAGATACACATAATGATCGTAATCATCATAGTGAATTTGTTTCCATACATGATATATCTTGCTTATTTTTTTCGCATTTCCCTCTTCTCTCTTCAATTCCTCTTCCCCTTCTTATTTGCAAAAGATTTGTTTCCATTTCCCCCTCCATTCTCCTTTTTTTCTTTTCCCTTCCTTCCTTTCCTCTTTTCCCCTCCCTTGTTCTCTTTCATATTTGAACATTTATTTTTCTATTTTCTATATCTATCATGCATTCTGGTCCTTATTTACACTTTCAGTTTCTTACAACAGAGAAACAGTGTGGTATTAAACATGTATGCCCCATTTATTTCACTTAAGGGTATGGTCTCAAGGTGCATGCATTTACTTATAAATGTCTTGATATCTTGATATCTTCTTTATGGATGAGTAGTATGCCGTTGTATAAAGAAACACATCTTCTTTTTCCATGCATCAGATGATGGGTATTTGGGCCATTTCCAAGATTTGCCTACTACAAAATGCTGCTATAAACATGGGTGTGCATATATCACTGTGGTATGATGCTTTTAATTCTTTTGGGAAGACACTAAGAAGGGAAATATCTAGGTCAAATAGAACCTATAGTTTTAATATTTTGAGAAATCTTTGTATGGAGAGCCTACTCCAGGCCTCGTCATGGTCCACAGGAGTTTATATTTGTAAACCCAAGGAAAAGTTATTGGAAGTCTAGTAAGCAAATCTCAGTCTACCACTTTCAGTGCAACCCATGGAGAGAATTAAAACACAAATACATACCTGTAGTTGTGGGGAGCCCAGGGGATCCTAAATTAAGTCAGAACAGTGACTAACTGGAGCAAAGGGCACAACTCATGGCCAAACCTGTGTTTTATTAAGTTGTGAAGAGGGGAGGAGCTTAGGACTGAGTGTGAGAACGGTGGGAACTCAATGCTGTGAGTTGGGCTACTAGGAGGCACAATAGCACCCCCATGATATGCAGAGATAGGCATGCAGAAAGAGCACCAGAATCCAGTAACAGGAAGTGTCTAAGTGTGGAGGAATCTGCATAACACAGTTTGAGGAAGCATCTTGTGTTTTTGATTGGTTGCCTCAGCCTTGACAGCTGGCACCTGTTTCTCAGTCCCAACTGACTGCGCAGTGTCTCTGGCCTAGCTCACACTTAGCAGTAGGGAGCTACAGGCAGGGCATCACTCTCCTGTCACATTGCTTCAAAGACTACACGTCGGCACCTAGGCTAGACTCATCTGCATTGCTTAAGCCAACTGAGGGAACAGAGTGCAAGCTCTGTACACACCAATGCATGGATGCAAGGCAAGGTTTAGCCAAGATGGAGACAAATGGTCTTCTTTCAGGGAAAGCCATCCCAGCGATCCTCCAAATCTCTACAGATTTCCACAGTGGTTACAACAGTCTGCACTCGCACCAACAGGGAGAAATGTTCCTTTTTCCCCACAGCCCCTCCAGCATTTGTTCTTGGTTGACTTCTTAATGATAACTATTCTTTCTGAGGTGAGATGGAATCTCAGTGTTATTTTAATTTACATCTCTTGAATGGCCAGTGATGTTGAGCGTTTTAAAATACCTTTATTTGCCATTTATACTTCTTCATCTGAGAAGTATCTGTTAATTTTAGATGCTCATTTTTTAATTGGGTCTTTAAATTTGGAGAGTGTGATTTTTGGGGGCTCAATATATTCTAGATAGTAGTCCTTTGCCTGATAAAATTTTTTCCCACTCAGTGCAATGTCTCTTCACTCTGTTGGTGCTTTCTCTTGCTGTGAGAAAGCTTTTTAATAAGATGAGATCCCAGTTGTTCTTTGCAATAATTCCTGTGCAATTGGTGTTTTGTTCACAAAGTCTTTGCCTACACCTATGTCCCAGTGTTCTACCTGGTCTACCATTTAGCAGATGTAATGTTTCTGTTTTAATATTTAGAGCTTTGATCCATTTCAATCACAGCTTAGCAGATGGTAAAAGAGATGGGTCTAGTTTATATCTTGGCCTATGGAAAGCCAGTTTTTCCAGCACCATTTATTAAAGAAGGTATCTTTCTTCCAGTGAAGGTGTTTGTCCTCTTTGTCAAGCATAGAGTGGCTGAGTGTGTTTGGAGTAGTTTCTGCCTCTTCTGGACTTTTTCATTGATTTGTTTTTTTTTTTTTTTTTTTGCTGGGTTTTTTGTTCTTTCTTTCTTTCTTTCTTTCTTTCTTTCTTTCTTTCTTTCTTTCTTTCTTTTTGTTCTAGAATCAAGCTCAGCACCTCATGCTTGCCAGGCAGATGCTGTACCACTGAGCTATATACCTGGTCCCCATGCTGTTTTTATCACAGTAGCTTTGTAGTATAATTTCAAGTCAGTGATTGTGATGCTGTCTTGCCTGGTCTTTGTTGCTTAGAATTGCTTCTGGTATTGTAGACCTCTTCTGGTTCTAAATGAATTTTGGGATTGTTTTCTTTAATTCCGTGAGGTACACTATTGGTATTTTAGTTAGGGTTGCAGTAAATCTATATAAAAATGTTGGAATTATGACCATTTTCACTATATTGGTTCTCCCCACCCCCCAAAAAGGGAAATCTTTCTATTTTCTGATACCTTCTTTAATCTCCTTTTTTCACAATACTGTAGTTCAACATAAAGCTCTTTTGTTTCCTTCATTATATCGATTCTAAAATATTTCATTTTTTGATGCTATTATGAAAGGTATTATTTCCTTTATTTTTGAGTGTTGACTTTGTATCTTGCTACTCAGCTGAATTTGGTTATTAAATCTAAAAGTCTTTTGTTGAAGTTTTTGGAATCTTCTATGTAGAGTATCATGTCATTCACAAATAATGATATTTAATTTCTTCCTTTACTATTCTTATTCCTTTTATTTTTTTCTTTGGTCTACTTGCTCTAGCTAATGATTCCAGAACTATATTGAATCAAAGTGGTGATAGTGGACATCTTTGCCTTGTTCCTGATTTTAGAGCAAAAGTTTTAAGTTTTTGTCCATTTAGAGAATTTTCTTTTTCAAATCAAGTTTATTAAGCATAATTTACAGGCAGTAAAACCTCACCTTTAAAATATACAGTTTTGATTTTGGCATACATTTTAGGGATGCTCATTGATCAAGTAAAAAAATCATGAAGACACTCTCCTAACTTCAACTTGAAGAAAGTTTCTCTCTAAACAGAGTAAATTCTTTTAAAATTTGTTGCACCACTAAAGGAGCTGTGAAGCCATCTGAGGAGATGGGTGCACGATAGCTCAGTACCCTGAGAGTAGAAAGCGCTGTGTCCACAGCCACATATTCTTTTGCCCTCCATTGTCATTTGCTGTAACCTAGGGCTACCTTAGTGTTTTGCTGAAGGTCTCCAGTTCTAGGAAACTCCTAATCCTGGCAAAGTCAGGATGGGTGTTGCCTGGCAAGGATTCTCTCCTCTGAACTTCTGACATCTGGAGTCAGATTCCCTGTGTGTGAAGCAGTCCTCCATTGTGGGGTGACTGCAGCATCTGTGGCCGCCTTTGCCAGACATCCTCTGGCACTGTCATAGTGGCAGGTACGATGGGTTTAGATGGAAGTGCCCTTACAACTCCCATATTTGAAACTCATAATCTTGTGTATTCTCTGTTGCTGTTGCAAAGCAAAAACAAGTGGACTGTATTGTTTTTATAGCAGGGAACATAACATTCCAAGGAATAATTCCTAGACTCTTTCTTAGGGCATCCTCTCTTCACCTCCCTATCTAGCTCCACCACCCTCCCAAACATCATAAGCAATATGAATAATGATTTAGCTGCTTCTCTCGTTCAGATTCTGGGAAGTTGTCCTTGTGGGGAGTGTCCTTCTGGACTTTAAATTCTTTGTATGTTTTCTTTGTTATTTTGAATGCTTACAAGTTGACAGAATCATACCACATAATGTTTTCTCACATATTTATTGAATTGTGCTTTATCGGAGCCAAAAAGGACACAACACATTTCAAAGTACATTTTAAAACTATACAATGTAAGGTAGATTCGTCATTGTTCATAGTTCTTTCTACCTCCCTATATCAGTGCTCTTTGTCATATAAATAAAGATAGAGGATACCTACTTCTATTCAAAATCCTGGGCTGGGCCAATGAACATACATGACAATAAGCTAGCTCTGAGTGTACAGCCTAAGTCCATCGCATATTTATATGTATCATTCTTTTATTTCTACCATTTCTAGAAGGGGAACATATCTTGAGTAGTCAGTTGGTCCAAGAAGGATAGTCTACCCCAAATTTAGTGATATAAAGCAACATTTAACTCTCCTCACATCCTGCAGACCAGCTGGGCACTGACTTCTTAGCCTGGGCTCAGCTGGGCTCACTCCCACATTTGAAGGCAAAAGTAACGAAAAAGAACAAATAAGAAAAAACCCCCAGCAAAATAAAGGAAGACAGGCAGGTAGGCTTCAGGATTTAAACACAAAAATGTGAGTGTGGAAGCAAAATAGATTAAGTAGTGATTCCCTGTCACCTTTCAGTATCTGGTGGAGTCTAAATACTGCAGAAGCAGGGAACAAACCAACTGAAACATGGGGGGGGGGGATTTGTTTATTCATTTCTCTTTGCTTTTATTGGCCTTTACTTTTTTCTTTTTACCTTCATTTTGCTGTTTTTTCAAATTTGTTCTTTCTTGTTACTTTTATCTAATTGCTATTAACTTTCTTTTACTACTTTATTGGCTCCTTTATCTCACTTGTGTCTCCCTCTTCTCATCTTTCTTGTCTTTATATTTGGAATTTTGCCTCTTTCATTTTTTTCCCTTTTCCCTGCCTCCTTCCTCTTTACTAGTATTACTATTAATCTTTACATATTTAGTTGATAGTGTGTATTATTGTTGAAATATTTTCTGTTGCTAGTAGTAGAGAAGTTGCTGCATTTATACTTAATGTTTGTCAATGTTTGGTTTGTTTTCATGTCTAAAAATACAGTTTTCTTTTCTTTTCTCTTCTCATGGGTACAGGAATAGAGCTCAGGACTTTGTGCTTTCCAGGCAAGTGCTGCGCCACTGAACTACATCCCTGTTTCTTTTCTCTTATTAAGGATGGCACAGTGGCAAGTTTCATTGGTTCTTATGGTATGTCAGTATCCAATACATCTGTGGCTCTATTACTGGGTTGGTTGCTATTATCAGAGTAGCATAGTTGCTGCTACTGGCAGTTTGGATCCAAAAATCAAAATTCAATAATATGTTGCATAGAAAAATACAATTACTCCTAAAACATACAGAATAAAAATCAAAGAATAGAAAATAGTATTCCAGGCAGTGAGAGCCTGCACATAAGCAAGAGAGCTCTCTTATTTTTTTGTAACATTATGTTATTTAATTAGGTTCTTGGTAAAAAATTTAGAACACTAATTTGTGAGGATAAACTCCATTTGTCAGAGCAAAAACAGATCTCATGTAGCCCTGGAGCTGAGGAATAGCTTTGATTTCTGGTAAAATCTGTGAGTCCACTGCTTTCTGATTGACTTTGCGCTGCTCTGAAATCTGGTATCTCTCTTTCACAGTGTCAAAGATCTCACCCTCCTGGTGTCTGGGCTTCTGCAGCTTCTTCTTCTTGAAGTAAACATCAGTGAGGTGTTTGGGGATTTTCATGTTGCTGATATCAATTTTTATGGAAGTGACAATAACAAATTTCTGGTGTGTTCTACACAGAGGAATGCAAATAAGGTTAAGAGGCCCAGTCACAAGTAGCAAGCTATTGGCCAGCTGCTTCAAGAAAACCTCTCTCTCTCACCTCTGTGATGCCCAGCAAGGATGATCAAGCTGGTCCTGGGAGTGAGGATCGCAGTGTCCTCACGTGCTGACTGAACGATATTTTGCCGTGGCTCAACAGCCTCTGGGGCACATCTTCACTAGGATAATATCTAGGTATTTTTCAAAGCTTAACCACCCTTCTTGTCACCACCAGCTGGCTTTGTGACAAGTAGCTTTTTCTTTTCAACCTTGGATTTAGCAGCTGTATACTTTCTCTCACACAAAGTCTTTCTGGAACACATAGCAGATTGAGAGTATCTGCCAATTCCTCTAACCCAGACAGGGTTTTGGCTGGTGGAGCTGCTTCTGCATGGACTTTTTAGCCTTCACATTACCCTTGTACCAGTGCCAGTAGCATCAGCCTTCTTGGTTTTGGGTTTCTTCTCTTTAGTATCTGGCTTCTCAGTTTTCTTGCCTGCCATCTTGCAAGATGGGAAAGAGAACTCACTATCTTATTTTTAAACAAAGTAGAATTCAAACCAAAACTGACCAGCAGAGGCAAAGAAGGTTACTACATTTTGGTCAAGGGAATAACTCAATAGGAAGAGATTATAGTTATAAACACATTGCACTAAATATTGGTACATCCAACTTCATAAAACAAATACTGCTGGACATAAGAGATCACATAAAAATCATCATAATTATAATGGGGACCTTAATAACCCACTACAAATAGACAGGTCAGTTAGAAAAAAACACTAAACAAAAATAATATCAGAGTTGAACTATACCTTTGAATAAATGGACTGAATAATATCTACAAAGTGTTCTACCCAGCAGCAACAAAATACAAATTCTTCTCAGCGGCACATGGACCTTTCTCCAAAATAGACCACACATTAAGCAGTAAATCATGAAATGAATACAAAATAATCAAAATAATTCCATGGATATTGTCAGATCACAGAACATTGAAACTAGCAATCAATAGCTAAAGAAACCACAGAGTAGTATATAAACTCATGGAGATTAAACAATACCCTATTGAGTGGCTCATAAAAGAAATCAAGGAAGAAACTAGCTCCTGGAAGCAAATGATGATTTTGGTACAACATACCAGAAACTATGGGACACAGTGAAAGCAGCCATAACAATGAAGTTTATAATAGCTCATTCAGAAAAAGAGTGAGCCCAAATAAACAACTTAACGATCCACCTTAAGGTCCTACAAACATAAGAACAATTCAAATTCAAAACTAGTGCAAGAAAGGAAATTACTAAGATTAAAGTGGGAATTTTAAAAAATTGAGAGTAAAAAACTATAAAGAATCAATGAAGTGATTATTCTAAAATAAAATAAGCAATTCAGACAAATTGTTAGCCAATTTTACAAAGAAGGAAAGAAAGGTAGAAAGGACTATATCAAGGCACTTATAAATGAAAATTACAACAGAGACCCCTAAAATCCAGATGACTATTAGTTACTACTTTGAAAACCTGTACTCCAATAAATTGGATAATCCAGAAGAAATGGATGCATTCATAGCTACATATGAATGAAAACAAAATTGAACTAAAAGACATAAACATATCTACTAAGAAAAGCTCAGGACTGAAGAATTCTCTGCTAAATTCTACCACAAGTTCGGGGAAGATATAATGCCAATATTCCTCAAACTCTTTAATGAAATTGAAAGGAAGGAGTATTGCCAAACTCACTCATGGAAATTAGCATTGCCTTGATTCTGAAACCAAACAAGGAGTCAACTAAAAAGAAAACTTCAGGCCAACCTCTCTAATAAACATAGACATGAAAATTCTAAGATGATAGTGGTAAACAGAAGGTAGCAGATCACGAAAAAAGACATTAGGACAAAAAAAAAAAAAAAAAAAAAAAGAGCATCGTTGCAGGGATGCAAGAAAGGTTTAACCTATGAATATTAGCAAGTGTAATTCATCACATACATTGAAGCAAGGACAAAAATCACATGATCACCCCTATACATGAAGAAAAAACCTTTGATCGAATTCAATATCTGTTCACAATAAAACCCTCGAGAAACTAGGTAGAGGAGGACCTTATCTCAATCTGATAAAAGCAATTTATGACAAACCTACTAACAATATCATATCAAACAGAAAAAATCTGAAAAATTTCTCCATAAAATCAGAAACAAGGCAAGAATGTCTGCTATCACCAGACCTGTTCAATGTAGAAGTCATAACTCTAGTTAGAGTAATCAGGCAAAAAAAAAAAAAATAAATAAATAAATAAAAAAATAAAAGGTATTCACATAGGAAAGGAAGAAGCCAAACAAACTAAGCTTATTTGCAGATGACATGAATCTTTACATACAAGACTCAAAAAACTCCATCAGTGGACCTACAGAACTAAGAATCAAGTTCAACAAGGTAGCAGTATGCAAGATTAACACCTATAAATCCATAGCGTCTCTGTACACCAAAATGAACCCATTGAGAAAGAAATCAAGAAAACAATATCATCAAGGAAATTACGTACTTAGAAATCACCCCAATAAAGGAATTTAAGCTTTCCTATAGTACTCTGAAAAAGGAAGTGGAGCAAGAAATAGGTGAGAAGGAAGGAAAGGAGAATGAGATGAAAAAAGAATTAAGATATATTATGTACACTTTCTAACTCCCCATGACAAATGTAATTGATATGTACTGTAAAGCATGTACTAACAAAAATAAATATTAAGAAAGACAAATTAGTATCATTAAGTTCTGTTATTCTCAGATAGCATGGTTCACTAAGTCTTCAAAGAACAGATTATTTGTATTTTGAACAAACTTTAACAGAACATGAAGAAATGACACACTCTCCAATTTAATTGTAGAAAACTTAGTAACTACACTAGACCAGAAAAGAAAACAACAAAAATCATTGCCCAAGTTTAATGTCATGGTCTTGTTTAATTGTGTCAGCTTGCTAGGTTTGGGGGCTGCCTGCGTGATCAGCAGAGCACACCTCTGCATGCCTCTGGGTGGGTGATGAGGAGTGATCCTGGGCACTGTGGTTTAGCAGGTCTCGCCCTTCTGCTCTGCTCTGCTTCCTGGTTGCCATGAAATTAGTAGCTTTGCTTCTTTGTCCTGTTCCTGACTGGGAAGCAGCCAACTGTATACTGAACTTTCTGAAACTGTCAGCCAGATCAACCTCTTTTCCTCTGGCCATGGGCATCAGGGAATTTGTTACAATGACAGGAAACCTCACTAATACAGTTCAAGACACATGAAGAAATCGGTAATGAAATAGTAACAAACCACATCCACAAGCAATGGAAAAAACCACCATGACAAATCCAAAAACAGTGCTTTTCCTTGAGGAAGACACCACAAACAGTATAGAAAATTGCCAGACCATGGAAAACATGTTCAACAAACTTAATGCACAAGCAGTTTGGTACCTAGAATTTATTTTTTAAAAAACTTGCACTCACAGAGAAAAAAATAACCCAATAAAATGTTCATAGAATATAAACAAGGGTTTTCACAGCAGACAGAACACAAATAAATAATAAGCACAAGAATAATATTCAATCTTATTAGTAATCAAATAAATACTTTTTTGAAAAAATAGTTTTTTCCATCATACATGCCTATTATCTGAGAATTTGGGAGAGTTAGGCCAGAGGATCATAAGCTCCAGGCCAGCCTAGGCTACATGGTGAGTTCACTACATAGTGGGACCCTGTCTAAAAATACAGGGAGGCTAAAGCAGGAAGATCTCAAATTTGAGTCCAGCCTGGGCAACGTAGTATCAGTGAGACTTTATCTCAAAATGAAAAAAAAAAAAAACAGAAAGAACTGGGGATTTAACTCATTGCAAAGGCCCTAGTTTCAATTCCCAGAAGCTTAACAAATATTCTGTTACCTGATTACTTAACAATGATAAATCTGGCATTACTGGAGGGATACGGGACATAACTCTTATTTGAAACTGGTAGGATGTGATTTGTCTTGAACTCTGGAAGCAATTTGCCCAGGTTTGGTAAAGTTGAATTGGAGAATACCCCATGAAATCCTGTTCATCTCCAGGTATGCACAGAGTAACAGTGGGATGTGGAGAAACAGTTAACTAGGGGAGCCTTGAAATCTTCAAGAAAAATGGGGCATTAGTTATGTTTAAAATAAATGAAAATACCACAAAATATTTTTTAGGTAGTCCTCTTTGCTGGGAGATGCCGTGTCATGATAGTTATCACATATTTGGAGAGGACGCACAGGAAAGTGTATATTAAAGCATAATTTATATTAGAAAAAAATCAGAAGCCTGATGTCAACCACTAAGAGTATAATAGTTAATTGAAATATGGGAAAAGTTACTACTTAGTAGAACAGAGAAAGAGTTGAGCTAATATATAACAGAAGATTTTAGAAAAGGGACGTTTGGAAGATGTCGCCAGCAGGCTGGACCTGGACAACCACTCCTTGACTCTGGGTTCATGAGAAAATTCTGAGAAGGCCCAGTAGCTATGGAAAGAACAGGCAGGGTTTCTGAAGTCCCAGCACAAGGCAGCTGTGTGGAGTGGGTGTCTGGATATTTGTTATGCACAGGGGAGTCATTCCTGGGCTTCGGGGAGCAATGGTCCTTGCTTTGTCTGCATGACATACACTCTTATCAACATTTTCTTTAGAGGTTACTTTGGAACATTGATTGCAAAATGTCTTTTTTATTCTGTTCACTAGGGAGTCAGTGTTCCTTTTGAGGTCTACTATTATCTTAGGAGCTTGCGTCATGTGAGCAACTAGCGAGGGAAAAAAGTTTAAATCAGTTCTTAGCCAGTATGGTTCAGTCTTCAAAAAAAAAAAATGTTGCTTTTACTCCCTTGCTAAAAACAGCAGGCTGTGGGTTTTAAAAGCAGGGACTCAAAACACCTTGTTTTGAAAATAAACACATCTAAAATTTTTACCAACAAGTCATGTAACTATAAGATATCATTGTGCTGCGTGGGGTCAGTTTTTTTGGAACTGAGACCTGATAAATAATTATAGATATATTACACATTGATATCTTTGTTTCTTCATTTAATTTTAACTGGCAAAGTCTATCATCTGGATTGTAACTGGCAAAACATATGGTCTTAATCTGTTTATTTTACTTCAGGCCTATGAGTGTCTAACTACCTGCCTGCCAACCTTGCCTATATAAAATATTTTAAGCTTCTTTCTATAAAAGAAAATAGAAAGATATAAAATATTGGGGAAATAGATATAGCATTTATGATAACTTTTTTATCATTTTATATAAAACATAAATTTGAAAGGACAACATAATCTCCAAAAGATGATAGGATGCAAAAGTAAATAATTCATAAAGAAGGAATAGCCATTCCCGAGCTTGCTCTTGTTTTGTTGATTATATGACTACTACTCTTTCATCAAGTATGACATGTCTACTGTTCTACCAGGTGTGTATTTCATTGAATCTTTGTGAGATTTTGAAGATTAAGACAGCGAGGCACAGATTGTTGCAGTAACTTGTCCAAGGTCACATACATAGCTAATAAGTGGTAAGACTGGGGCACAGTCACAGCTGGAAATTCTAGAGTCTGTGTCTGAACTACCTTGCACTCCATTTCCCACAGTATTAGCTAACATTAGCTGTACTCTTTCCCTGCGACGCACTACATGATGGCATGCTATGGATTATTTTTTAAACTAATTCATTTATTAATGAATTAGGGAGATCTAAATATTTTCAAGGGAGACAGACCAATCATCTAGTCTCCCACTCAGGCCTGAAATGGTTTGGAAATGCACAATTTATTAGGAATTAAATATTCTGCCTACATACCGGCCAGCTGTTCTTAACACAACCACTGCCTTAAAGAATGTGAACTGTACACACACTCTTCTTTCTCACTTCATATTCTTTGTTTTGTGAATGTTACCTATCTTAAGTAACATTGTTCTGCACAAATACTTGATGTTTTATGTAATTTAACAATTGTTATCAATAAAGAGATATAAAATGACAATATTGCTGGTAAACAGAAGTTTTCCGATATCAAAGGAGTAAAAGTTCTGTGAGTAACCTGCTAATTGTGGTTCTTAGTTGCTTACTTTGATTGCTTCTTCCCTTCTACCCACTACTAAATTGATTAAAGTGTTCATTCACTGGTGGCCTTTTCTGTACCCAGCACAGCGTTCTGAGCCACTGTTAAATTCAGTTCAACAGGGAAGGGTTCTCTGGCATCATGTGCAGTTTCCACTTTTGTTTCTCCTAAGGTGACTTACCACAGACCTCCTTGAAGATATTCAGGTCCAAACTTTTTCATCTGGAATCCCTTATTTCCAAAAATTAAGCACCAATTTACTTTCCCATTTCCTCAACCATTTTGGGTGATTTCCATGGGATTGGCAACCTGTTCTTATCTACATTCTTTTGTTTGTAATTAGTTCATCTTTTTATTCACGGATGTAGTACTGTTAAACTACATAAAGGGGATTCTGGGGTGATGTGACTAAGATATATGAATTGGCTTGTGCTTTTGTGAAACTTAAAATTAGTTATATTTCTTCTTCTGGGTCTCTGAATACTTTGTGTGTGCTCTGGTATGGCTTTTTCGTATACTGTTATAGTCAACTAGTCAAACATGCTGTTAGTCTCCATTTCTCAGCATCTATGCTTTATGAACATACACTGGAGAAACATGACATCTACTTATGTAACATATACAGGATACCAGCAAAATAAGGGTTAGGAGCCAAGTGAGTTCTTTTAGACAGTAAGCGTGATAGCAATATTCCCTGCAATGCTATTTCCATCATTACATGTCTCCTCTCATCACAGTCTACCCCAAATCTTGATCTATTCACACTTAACCCTTTCTTTGTCAATCCAGAGCACAGCTTTTAATGTTTCTTAGAGAAATCTGAGTTTCTCTTAAGCAATCATAAATTTTATAAAACTCCAAAGGCAATCATAAGGAATTATTTTCCTCTAAGTCTCTCTAAGTCGCATAACAAATAGATTGTCAGGATTTATGCAATGGCTGCTGGCCAGATGCATGGAGAGGGTATTGGTGAGGAGTAAGCAGATTGTCTGTTTATCTTTGTTTTCACTCTACATCAACAAAACACCAGATATGTGGATTTCTCCCAGCTAAAGGCAAACAATCTTGCAGCAAGTCGACACTGGTCAATCGTCTTCTAATGTGATTTAAATTCTGACACTACCTACCTACAGATAGCATTAGATCCTATAGGTTGATGGCTCAATCTCTTTTTTTTTCCTTTTAAAAAAATTTTATTTTAAAGAGATAAAGACAAAACAGGTCATAACAAAACAGATCAGAACAGAACAAGGTAAGCAACATAGTATTTTACAAGACAACCCATAATCAACAGTAAACTACATAATGTCTCTTTCTTTGAAATAGTTGAACATAACTTCATATACAATAGTATCAAACATAACAAAATAGTATAAAAACATTCAAAAGAATGAAAGTATTACAGGGCATTCAGAACCAAATAACAGAGAATGAACAATGGCTACTACATTATCTCATTTTCCATAGAAAATTTGTTTATACTATTACACATAATAAAATCCAGTAAGATACAATATAATAGAACCAATGGAAACAGAAGAACAAAAGCATGGTAGGACTTCAAAGTAAGATGATATTAAATCAGTACTGGCTATTATAATGTCTTGTTTTCTTCAAAATAGCTGTTCATACCATCACAAATAATAAAATCAAACAAACCAGGATAAAATCATTCTGACTAATGAATGCAAACATTATAAGGCTTCAAAGCAATGTAATGGGGAATCATGATTACCATAAACTCTTATGTACTCTTACCATTTCTTACACTAGGGACACTATACAGTATTTATATATGTGAATTTGATTTATTTCACTTATGAGTATGGTCTCAAGTTGCATCCATTTACTTATAAATATCTCAATGTGATCATTCTTTATAGCTGAGTAGTGCTCCATTGTATAAAAATACCACAACTTTTTTACCCATTCCTCAGTTTATGGACACTTAGGTTATTTCCTAGGTCTGACTATTACAAATTGTGCTGCTATAAACATGAGTGCACATATATCACTGTGGTATGATGTTTTCATTTCTTCTGGGAATATGCTTAGAAGTGGAATAGCTGGGTCGAATGGGACTTCCAATCTCAGCTTTTTGGGAAATCTCGACTGGTCTCCATAGTGGTTGTACCAATCTGCACTCCTACTAACAGTTCAGGAGAGTTCCTTTTTCTCCACAGCCTCTCCAGCATTTGTTGTTGGTAGTTTTCTTGATCCTGGCCATTCTTTCAGGAGTGAGATGGAATATCAATGTGGTTTTAATTTGCATTTCTCTAATGACCAATGATGATGAACATTTTTCATGTATTTATTTGCCATTTGTATTTCTTTATCTGAGAACTGTGTATTCATCTCAGATGCCCATTTCTGGATTGGGTCTTTGAATTTTGCTCTGAATATTAAAACAGAAACACTAAATCTGTTGGAAGACAAATCAGGTAAAAAGCATGAAGACATAGGGGTAGGTAGAGAATTCATGAACAGGAATCAAACTGCATGGGAAATACTCCCCAGAATCAATAACTGGGATCACGTTTTATTAAAAATTCTCTGCATGTCAAAAGAAATCTCCAGTATAGTGAAAAGGAAACCCACAAACTGGGAAAAAAATCTTAGTAAACTGTCCTCAGACAAAGGACTTCTGTCTAAAACACATAAAGAATTAAAAAAATTCAGAAGGCTCAGTCTCAAGGCTGTTCCTCTCAGGTTCTGGTTGAAATGCCCCACTGTTTTACCAGTGCCTCTCATCAACTGGCTATAAATTTGCTTGAGTGACTGACAGGACTCAGGGAAACAAATTCACCAGCTTATTTTATTTTAATTTTATTATTATTAATTTTTTTGGAAAAGAACAAAACAAAACAGAAGAAAGCCAATCAAAACAAAACAATGAAAATGATATAGGGCTTCAAAACAAGATAGTAAGAAATCAACAATGGCTACCATAATATATCTTGTTTTCTTCAAAATAGCTGCCCATACCATGAGACATAATAAAATCAAGCAAAACAAAACAAGATAAAACAAAACAAAATGAAAATGATATAGTACTTCAAAACAAGATAATGGGAAATTAAATAATGGCTACCACAATGCCTCTTGCTATCTTCAAAATAGCTGCCCAGACCATGAGACATAGGCATGTAAAATTAACCAATCAGTACAAGAACTAAGTGGCTTCTTTACTTCAAATGTTATCTTTTCAAAAATTTCATGTGGGGCTTCTGATTTCTCCTATGCCTGTCTCCTGAGCTTGTTCTGTGTGGGCTGGAGGTCTAAGATTTTATTTTGCTCCTTCATCTTGACATTTTCCTGTCCTCTTCTGAATCAGCCCATTTCTGCATGCTGGGTGCTTCCTGCATTGGTTCCCAGCCCCTTGGTGTAGTGGACTAGACTAGGTCCTGGGTTCCTACAATCCGGTGGTGGAGTGGAGTAGTGGAGTGGTAGAGAAGCATGGGGCAGTGCTATGCTCCCCTGATGACAGTGAGGCCTCAGCTGTAGTGTCTTCTCTGACCCATGCTGGGCTCACTGGATCTCTCTGGTTGCTGGTGCATGGCCTCGGGGCATGACTTCTTCTTATTAACTCCACTTGTTCACAGGTTTGGTTCAACTCTGATATTTCTTTGCTGATTTTCTGTTTAGTAGTTCTATCTCTCTGTGACAATTGGGTATTGAGGTTTCTTGTTACAACTGTGTTTATTGCTCATTTGATTCTCCACATCTACTAATAACTGTCTTACAATAATGTCTTACATTATATTGGGTGCTACTCTATTAGGTGCATATATATTTATGGTTATTATGACATTTGTGCTATCTCCAGCTTTCTGATTGACCTCAATCAATCTTGTGTTGTTCTTTGCTTTGTCTTATAGCCGCTGGATTTATTTTTCATGATCTCTTGCTATTATTGAGCTATCTTTCTTTTGATGATCACTAGCTGAAATTCTGTCTTTAAGTTCCGAAATTCTATCCTTTCCTTCATTCAATTTGTTGCATATACTTTCAATGGAAGGTTTAATCTCCTGGATTGCTGTTTGGATCTGCTTTCATGGATACCATTTTTCTCCTACGTTGGGCACTTTTGTTTCCATCTTTTTTGAAGCTCATCTATTCTTTTATTTGTGTCATATCTATTATCTTTGTTTTTAACATCATTTCTGTTTTGTACCTGAGAGATCATTTTACCTATAGCTTTTTCTGTTTTTCTTTTTTACTTCTGTTATCATTTCAGAAAGTTCCAGTGTTTTGACTTCTCACTGCATCCTTATTGAATTCTAGGCCTGTCATGGGTGGCCTGGGAGTGTGGGGTTACACCCTGCTTCTGCATCTTGCCATTCTTCACCTTCTCTTTTTTCTTTGTCCTCTATGTGGATGCCCACCAACCTCCCATTATACACAGCTCTATCAGTTGCATTAGGGCCTCTTTCAAGGAGTCAAGGAGATGTCTGCTCCTCAGGGCTGTCCTCTAGATGTAGTTGGTTCTTTATAGCTATCCTAAGAACCTACTTTCTTTTGGTGTTTATCG
This sequence comes from Cavia porcellus, assembly GCF_034190915.1. Lineage (NCBI taxonomy): Eukaryota > Metazoa > Chordata > Mammalia > Rodentia > Caviidae > Cavia > Cavia porcellus. The sequence goes on along the minus strand of NW_026947485.1, from coordinate 69,100,086 downwards.
TTATGTGATAATGTCCATGTTACAGCCCAGAGATGTGCTAGGTATGGAGCTGATCTTGGCCTCTGGATGTGGGGGCTGAGACTGGTTTCCTGTTGGTGAGTTCTCTAGTGTCCAATTGCTGTCTCTTGGCTTCTGCTTCAGACACTTTCACATTGCTGACCTTGTTGTAGCTTGGCATAACTGATGCCATCTTGAGCCCTGCATTTAACTAGTGCCCTGTATTTGATCCAGGAGAGTGGAAAATTACCTAGAGTACAAGTCCTATGAGAAAAGCAAAATGAGCTGCACCCACAGGAGAAAAATTCACCTGCTCAACAAAGAAGCAGGATACGGGTGTCAACCAAATATTAATGTAAGATACTAGCTAAATTGTTTCCAACAGGATGTCTTTTTGCGGTTTTCTGTTTTAAAAACTCTGTAACAGTGCAACTCCATAGGATTCTGAAACAGGGTTCACGTGGGTGGTTGCTAAGCTCTAATTAAATTCTAAATTTATCAATTTGGCTGTTTGGATTCCTATATTGTTAACAAACCCCCATCAGGCCTTGCTGATTACTTCACCCTCCAAAGGTGTGTGTGCATCTGTGCATACCAGCTGATTTTAAAGCATATTACAAAAATAAAGATCAGGCAGTAAACAGAGTATGGGGAAGAAGCTTGAAGCCTTTGCCCTGTAATGGAGGCCAGGTGAGCAAGCAGAGCCATGTATGCAATGATACTATGAGTCACACTTTCTGAACTAAAAACTAAGTATCAGGTTTAATTGCAGTGCTGGCATTTTGTAATACATAAATACATAAATGGGTTTTGAATTGCAGTTTGGACACTTGGTCTCTAAAGGGTTTACCATCCCTCTGGGAGCACTACCTTCCAGGGAGGCCCCTGTGTTCAGTAATTCTGTCCTTTGGGTTTTATGAGCACTTTAATGCATAAGCATGAATGAAGCACTGGCTAACAGACTGAGTGGGAAAGCTAACAGGGTCTGTCCAGGCTGTCTCTGCACCATTTTTGCCTCACCGGCATGGGGCAGGACATCTTCAGTAATGGAGGTCTTATCATCAGACAGTTTCTTTACGGCCAGTTGGACAATTCTTTACAGTCAGCTGCAAGATGGAAAAGCAGGGGAACTTCATATTTAGTTTCTATATCCTGCCTTGGGGAAGAGAATTTCTATATTTCATAGTCTGCCTTGGGAAGACAAAGGAGTATGTGAAAGGAGAGAAGCAACAGGAGAGCGCAAGAGAGCGGGAGACGGGGAGGGCAACGAGGGGAGAGAGAGAGGAGGAGGAAGGAGAATAGGAGGAAGCAGAATCAGAAAGAGAAGAAAGGAGCGAAGAGGAGAGCAGAAGAGAGGAGAGGGGCGCTGAGAAAGGTTGCTGTCTGAGGGCAGCCTGCCCCAATATCACTCTAGTATTTAAGAAATAGCAGAGGCTGTGGAGTGGGTCAGATTCTCATCACTGTGGCAAAATACCTAAAAAACAACTTCAAGGAGGAGGGATTTATTTTTGACTCACAGGTTTAGTCTGCTGGTTCAAGGGCAGGAAGGCTTGGCAGAGGACATGATGAGGAAAGCGCCTGACTTCATGTTTGCTATGGCAGAGAAAGCGTGGAAGAACCAGAGAGGAACCGGTCAGGGACTGGACGTAGTTCCCAAGTCACCCACATGGCCTATGTGCTTCACCTAGGTCTCACCTCCTTTTCTTCCACCACCCCCAAATAATGCTACCAAACCATGAACTTATCAGTGAACTAATCCGCTCAATGAAGTGAGAGCTGTCAGGATCCAATGAATTCCCAAGAAGCCCATTGAGTGGCCCGCCAAGGCTTCAGTGCCTGAATATCGGGGTGTCAGATTCAAGCCATAATGGGGAGTAATGAACAGGAATGGTACACACAACCAGAAAATCTATATCATAATATCACAATGGACTGCTACAAAGAAGCAGACTTTTGTGAATAAAACTACTAAATTAATATGACCATATTATTTTAATTTCTTATATCTATATAATGCTTTACAGTGTATAGTTATTTACACATATTTCACTATTGAATATTTTAAAAATTGTGAGTCATGTATATAATCCCTCTCCTAAGGATGATTATGTGGAGGCTACTTTGGATGAAGTAACTTTTCCATGGTCTCACTAATAAACGGTAATGGTAGGACTGAATTCAAGTCTTCTCAAATCAAGTCTCTGTTTTTCTAATATATAACCTAACAAATTTTCCTGTTTATGGGGGTCTTTTGAGACAGAGTCTCCCTATGCAATTCAGGCTGGCCTTGAGTGTTGGGAGCCGCGGCCGAGCCCGGTCGCCTTACTTGGCGGACGTGAGGCCTGTAGGAAAGAGCAAAGCCTGAGCTAGATTACCCCTCCCATCGAGTGTGCTAAGATGGCGCTTATCTCCTGCTTGGTAAACAACCCGCCCTGTAAGATCTCCTGCTTCACAACCCGCCCTGTAAGATAGTCTGCCTAGCAACAACTGAACCCTATAAAAGTGAGTGCCTCTCCCGCCAAGAAAAGAAGCAGAAGAAGCAGAAGAAGCAGAAGAAGCACGCAAGGAGCCGCGGAGAGCGGACCGGTAGAGGCTTCGGGACAGACTGTAGGGAGAAGCACGCAAGGAGCCGCGGGGAGCGGACCAACAGAGGCTTCAGCCGGGAGGATTCCCGGGGCAGGCTGTACGGAGAAGGAAAATAAAAGAAAAGGTTGTCCACTGCCAGACTTTGTTGTGTGTCCTTCCTGCCGGCCGGGAGTGACACCGACACTTGAGCTCACTTTGGTCTCGAATTTGTAATGACCCTCTTGCCTCAGCCTCCTGAGTGTTGGGACCACAGGCAAATTTTCCCATATTAATTTATGAAAGTAAGGAAAGTAATTAAACTCCCTTAAAGTGATAACTGGCAGAAATATAAATGACTGAAAATGATGAAAGAAAATTTTTTTCAGAATTCCTCTGGCAGAGGATTAATATCTAGAACATAAAAAAAGTCAGCACCAAAAATACAAGTAAATGGGCAAATGAACTGAACAGATACTTCTCAAAAGAAGTACAAATGACTAAACAACAACATAAGAAATGTTCAACTCTAGTCATCATGGAATGAAAATTGAAACTACATCAAAATTCTGTTTCACCCTAGTTAGATCATCACCAAGAACACAAAAGACAATAAAAGCTGGTAAGAATGCAGGGCAAAAGTATCCTGCAGTCCTCTTGATGGGAATGTAATTTAGTGCAGCCATTGGAAACCAGTGGCTTCAGAAAAACTAGAGCTAATTCATTTGCTAATCCCCACTAATTTTGCAAAGAGTGTTTTGAGGAACTGACTGGATGTGTTTCCCATTGGAATGGACACATAATTGTGTTCAAAAGGAGACAGAAAAGCTGCCAAATTCTTTGGTGAGTGATTGGTTGATCTGAAATTCTAAGAGGTCAGTGCTCAAGCAGACTTCTTTACAACACAAGATAAAGTTAGTATAACAGTGGGAAAAAAATACAATGTACATATCCAAGACTCAGTATTGTTCGGCCATAAAGAATCAAGTTATATCACTTGCAGAAATGAAATGCCATAATAATGCTAGCAAAAAAGCCAAATTCAGGAGACAAATGTCCCATGTGTTGTCACATAAGCGGCCTCTGGGGGCAAGAAACAGGCCATAAAAGTAGAAAGGAGACTTAGAGAAGAGCAAGAGAAGGGGGGAGGGAGAGAAGGAGGGCAGTGAAAGAGTAGCAGAAGGTGGATGATCATAGTAGGTTACATGCATGTACAAGTAGGCTGAAAGGAAATTCATTATTCTGTGTAACTAACGTGCACTGATAGAAAATTATCTCAAATTATTAATTTATGAAAGCAAGGAAAGTATTACTGTATGTAATCAGTGGTTATTTAGGAAGGGGGAATTTAGATTACAGCACGCGGGTTAGAGAAAGAGGAGAGACACCAGGAACACCGAGGCCAGCAGGCAGGCGAAGGCCAGAGCCCGCACGGGCGCAGGCGGGCCTCTACCGCCGGGCGGCGCCCCGCTCCGAGGACGGAAAGCTGAGCTCCAGCCAGCGGGGCCCTGAAGGTCCCCGCGCAAAGAGCCAGCGTGGCCTGGGGCAGAGGGCTTCGGCCACATCCTGGACTAGGGCTCTGGGACGGAGGTCAGGCCGGGAGGACGCGCCCCGCAGCGAGGGAGCGCGAGCAGAGGTCAGCGGTGGGAGCCACGGAGGACGGTGTCGGGCAAGCCTTTCGCGTCTTCTTCCTCCCAGCGAAGGGGGGTGGTCGGATGTGGACAGAGAGAGGTCTCCGGCTGGCCCTGCCCACCAGGGGTGGGTCCGGAGAGACCAGTGCCTCCCTCACCACTGCCAAGCAGGCGGGTGGGCACGGCACCGGCACCCACCGCCCGGGAGCAGCCGGCTTGGCGTCCTGCAGGGGGAGCGCTGCGCTGCGCTGGCTGCGCGGAAGGGCGCGCGGACTGCGGCTGCGCGGGGGACTCGCCCGCCGTGCGTGGGCGTGTGCGTTCTTGTTTGTGCGTCTCTCGGTTTTTTTTTTTTTTTTTTTTTTTTTTTTGCCTGTTCTTTGGTTCTTGCTTCTTTACACATAGTGTTGTTTAACTTTACCTTTTTTATGTTTCAAGTTTTCCTTTAGTTTGTTCTCAGGCTTTTTTCTTTTTAAGCTTCTTTCCTCCCTGATCTGTTTTCTTTGCCCTTCATCTCGCGCATCTCCTCGTCTTCCCCACCTCCTGTCTGCTGGCATGTGACATATGCGTACACATGTACAAAAGAGAGTAAGAGTACGCCAGGGCTTTAGATGGGAGGTACTGTTTACAAAGGCTCTCTTAAACTCCCTCAACGATAACCCTTCACTGTGGCTATTAAAATGCCTTAAACAAAGTCTGACCTTCTACTTGTTTACCTACGAAAACTTCTCGTATCTCCCTCCCCTCCTTCCTTCCCTTACTCCTCTTTCCTTCACTTCTTTCATATCCCACACCAGTAACAGTATAGAATAGTCTGTTAGGGGATCTGATGAAAGGGTGAAACTATCAAAACAAGCTTTATTTATTGATTTATTTATTTAGGTACCCGGAATTGAACTCATGACCTTGCACTTGCCAGGAAGGTGCTTATGCCCCTGAGCTATATCCCCAGCCCATGTTGAAACAAGTTTTAATGTTCATGGCTGACCTATTGTGGGATCTGTGGGTGCTGTTATAATAAGTGGGAATTCTCTCCCTACAACACAGTGACGGGGTGCAACCTAATTAAATGGACTAAAGTGGTAGGCAATATTGCTTGACAAGTGAAGCCAAGATCACATCACTGGAAAACAGAACTTAAGGAAAGAGATCTTCATACCAATAATAGTCTCTCCATTCTATTTAACCTTGACCCTCAGAACAAAAAAAGAAACATAAAGGCAACAAAATGTCTGCAAAGCAGACCCAAGGAAAATTGATGGAGAACAAATCAAACACCAAATAGGTGAGATGTACAAAATGGTTGCATAGGAAGCAAAGAAATTTGCTGAGGTCAAGAGGACATAACCAAACAAGTAGTGGAACTAACAAATAAATTGATCAATGTGATTACAGAAGAATCAAAGAATTAGAAGGGATGACAGAAACAATTCAAAACATGCCTGATGTGTATCAAAAAAATAGCCTCCATAAAAAGATGGCCAAGCCAGCCTCAAAGACAAAGAATTCTATTGATTGTGTAGATAGCAGAAAGGCCCTAGGTGAGGACAGAGTGTCAGACTTCAAGATGAGAATGGAAACACAAAAGGATACACTCAGAGATATCTTAAAAATGACAAGAGAACAAAGAAAATTGATACGGTAGCTATTAGATGACTAATCTGAGACTAAGTAGAGCAAAAGAAAAATTAGGGGATGTTTTAGTTATTTTTTGTCATTGAGACAAAGTATTTGATATCTAAAGTTGGGAAAGGAAAGATTTTTTTTAAAAAAATAGTTTTTGAAGGTTTTAGTTTATATTTAGGTGGCTCTAAGGCAAGATAACTTGGCGGGCCGCAGTTTATGGCAACTGTAAACAGCAAGGGGAAAACCTGCAAGAGAGAGACACATCTTTTTTTGTTATCATGTATGCTGGCACTACCCTTAGGTGGGTGTAGCACTGACACTATTAATCTAAGCGCTAGACAATGAACCAATCACAAATGTATAATCTAAATGCATGAGGCCTGAGGGCCACTGAAATAAACCATGACATTTTATCTTTGGCCCCCAGAATTTATGCACATTTATTATATAAAAGACACTTAGTTTATCTCTAAGAGTTGTTAAAGTCTTAACAGTTTTAGCATTGTTGAAAAGTTTAAGTTTTAAGTCTCTTTTAAGATCTATGGTAAACTTTTAACAGTAACCCCCTGTGTAAATGAAATGAAACAAGGTTAAACATTTTTGAAATATAAATTCACAAGATAAGCATTACCATTTTAAAAGTTATAAACAAGGGAATATAAAGCGTTGGAAACAAAGCAAGTTTAACATCTAGCAGGGCGAACAAGTTTCTGTTTAACATTTGAAGCAATTTGGTTGTAAGCTTTAAAAGGCTTGGGTGATTTTATCTTTATGGCACTTTTAGGGATTTTGGTTTTTGTAGCTTTAAATTTTTAAAAAAAATTTTTATAGCTTTTTTTGGATGACCTATGTTTTTGGCTTTTTTAAATTTTGAGGGTTTTTATTGTGTTTTGGCATTATCTTTATATCTTTATGTATTGCCCTCTCAGGGGCACACTGCTTGGCCTCCCAGGCCCTTTGCAATTGAGGTGGAAGCTCTTTTACCCTTAGAACTTGTATATTTTTTTTGTATCTAAAAGCGCCAGGTGGATGTCACCAAGGTTTGTTGTCAGCTGAAGCAGTAACAAGGGTTTTTTTTTTTTTGATTATTTGGATTGCTGGGCTCTGTAAACCTGATTGTGAAGAAAAGCTTTTTAATGTTGCTGCCATTTTGGAACCTCTTGTGGCCTGTGTTGCCATCTTGGAGCATGATGCTCTGCAGCATTTGTTTTTTTTTTTTTGAGCAATTTTTTTTACTTTTGCAGTTTTGAGACTGCAAAGGGTGGAGACCCACTGTTTTTTTTTTTTTTTTTTTGGATGTCCTGTGGCCATCTTTTTTATTTCTCTCTCTCTCTCTCTCTCTTTCTTAGCAATTTTAACTCTGTCTTTATAATCTATAGCTTTACTGGAGGTTTTTTTTTTTTTTTTTTTTTTTTTTTTTTTTTGCCAAACTCACAGCATTGTAAATTATGCTGTTGGGCTCTTTGCTCTTGATTTGTAACATAAAGCTGGCCAAGAGCCCCCAACAATAGCCATGTTACAGCCTTAACATTTGACTGTCTTGAAATTTTTTTTGCCAGATTAATCAGTCTATTGTCTTTAGTCTCAGTTTTAGAAAAGTCTCTGGGCATGAGCAAAATGTAGACAAACTTTTTGCCAAGCCATAACACACATCGTGGGGAGTCTAACAGCCAATGTAGTCCTTTTTTTTTTTTTCAGCAGAAACCTCCCAAGCCTGATCTTTACTGTGAGGCTTTTTATCCGCCTTTTGGTCTCTTGAGTTTTGGCCAGAATCTCATTTATAGAACAGCCTAAGCTGCTTTAGCTCTATGGATCTAGGTGACATGTTTGAATCTTTTAAAACTCTGCCCCCAAGCCAATTTTAAAGCCTCTCAAAAAACATGGTATAGTAACAGTAGTGACCCCACTCCGGGCACCAAATTTTGTCTTAAGTTATTTTTTATTTGTTGCTGAGACAAAATACCTGATGCCCAAAGTTGGGAAAAGAATGGTTTATTTTTTGTAGTTTTTGGAGGTTTTAGTCTATACCTAGTTGGCTCCAAGGCAGGATGGCATGGCAGGGCTGCAGTTCATGGCAACTGCAAACTGCAAGGTGGAAACCCACAAGAGAGAGAGGCATATCTTTTTTTTGGCATTACCTTGTATGCTGGCTCCACCCCTAGATGGGTATAGCACTGACACCATCAATCCAAGTGCTAGACAATGAACCAATCACAAATGCACAATGAAAATGCGTAAGGCCCGGGGGCCACCAACATGAGCCATGACAGAGGACAATAATAAAGATATAATAAAATCTCCTTACAGAAATCATAGCAGAAAACTTTCCAAGTATGGGGAAAGAACTCAGTATAAATGTAAGAAAGGCTTATAAACACCAAATAATTACCAAAAAAGGAACCTTCTTTAACACATCCCAGAAACACAAGACAAGGATCTAAAAGCTTTCAGAGAAGAAAAAGTTATCTATAAAGGTAAAACACTAGGATTACAGCAGGCTTTTCAATACAAACTTTAAAAGACAGGAGAGCTTGAGTGAAATGTTTCAAGTTCTAAAAGAAAACAGCTTTCAACTCAAACTAATAAATCCTGCAAAAATATCTTTCAAAATCGACAGAGGATGAGGACATCCCATGACTAAAAACAAGTCATCACAAAACCAGCACTCAAAAAATTACTCAAAGGTATCCTAGACAGAGATAACAAAATGAATAAACCCAAAATATCTGATGGAATGAATACATTAAACAAGTGAACAGCCAAACAAAAAGGAAAAATACAGGAATAAATAACAGAAAAATAACTCAATGACAGAAATGTCAGTACAGTTTAACAATAATGCTCAATGTTAATGGCCTCAACTCTATAATTAAAAGATGAATTTTTAGGCTAGATCAAAAAAACAAAACAGTCTGTTGCATTCAAGACAATCATTTAATAAAAAAATTCATAGGCTAAAAATTGAAGGATGGAAAACAATGTTCCATACACTAGGACCTCAAAAACAAGTAATCTTACTCTCAGACAGTAGACTTCAAGCCAAAACTAATTAGAAGAAGCAAAGAAGATCACTACACATTAGCTAAGGGGACAAATCAACAGGAAGAGATAACAATTGTAAATATATATGCACCCAACTTCATAGAACAAACGCTATTGGACATAAAATTAAAAAAAAAAAAACACCCAAACTATCACAATGGGGGACCTTAATAGTGCACTTCCACAAATAGATGACCTAAACCCTCCCCCCCAAAAATCAGAATGGAACCACAACTTTGATCAAATTAGCATATTAAGTATCTACAGTGTGTTCTACCCTACTACAATAAAATGCACATTCTTCTCAGAAGCACATTGAACTTTCTCTAACACAGACCACATACTAGTGCATCAGCCTACTTAAATGAATACAAAAGAATGGAAATTATCCATTGTGCACTCATCACAGGGCACTGAAAGCAGCAATAAACTGCAAAGAAATCACAGATATTTTACAAACACATGGATATTAAATAACACATTCCTGAGCACTCAGTAAGTCACAGAAGAAAAATCAAAGAAGAAATGAAACAACTCTTAGAATCAAACAGTAATGTCAGTACAGAATACCAGAATGTACTGGAAAATGAAAGCAGTAATCAGAGAAAAGTATTGCTATTAATGTTCACACTAGAGAAACAGAGTGAGCTAAAATAAGAAAATAAGGAAAGAAAAACAAACAAACAAACAATAGTGAAGAAGGAAGAGAATCATAAGGAGGAGAGTAAAGTTATTCAAATTGAGAGTAAAACAAGTTACAAAAATCAATTAACTGAAGAGCTGGTTCGTTGAAAAACAAAACAAAATGCATCACTGTTAAACTTACAAAAGGAAGGAAAGAAAAGATGCATATCAAAGCAATTAGAAATGGAAAAGGTGAAAGAAGATTGTAAGTAAATACTGTGAAAAATTGTATTCTGACAAATTGGACACCCAGATACAATAGTTTCCTAGATGCATATGAGTTGCCAAAACTAAATCAAGGAAGTACAAAAACAGAGTAATCCAATATAAGACAATGGAATTGAGGAAGTAATAAAAGCCTATCAACTCAGAAAAGGTCAGGTCTCAACGGATTTACTACTGAAATTTAAGGCTTTGGAAAGATATAATGCCCACATTCCTCAGACTCCTTAATGAAACTGTAAAGAAAGGTGTATTTTGAAACTCACTCTTGAGAGCTAGCATTATCCTTATTCTAAACCACATAAGGATCCAACTATAAAAGAAAACTACAGGGCAGTCTGTTTAATGAATATAGAAACAAAAATCCTCAACAAGATACTGGCAAACAGGGCGTGGTGGTTCACGCCTGTAATCCCAGCACTCGGGAGGCTGAGGTGGAAGGATCATTGTGAGTTGGATACAAGCCTGGGCTACAAAGTGAGCTCAAGGCCAGCCTGAACTACTTAGCAAGACCTCATCTCAAAAAAAAAAAAAAAAAAAAAAAAAAAAAGACAAAAGATACTGGCAAACAGGATGTAATAAATCATTAAAAACATCATACATCATGACCAAGTGGCATTATTCTAGGGATGCAAGAATAATTCCATCTATACAAATCAATAAATGTCTGTAATCCCAAAACTTGGGAGACTGAGGCAGGAGGATTGCTGTGAATTTAAGGGCTACCTTGGTTACATAGTGAGTTCAAGGCCAACTTGAATTACATCGAAAACTTTCAAAAAAATCAATAAATACAACACATGGCATAAGCATGAGCAAGAGTTAAAATCACATGACCACATCAATAGATGTATTAAAAAGCTTTTTTAAAAATTCAGCATTTATTCATGATTGAATGAATAGCTATAGAAGGCCCTTATCCCAATCTAACAAAAAGTATTCATGACAAACCCACCCACAACATCATAGTAAATGGAGAGATGGTGAAAGCTTTCCTTTCAAAATCAGGAAGAAGTCAAGGATGTCCACTATCACCATTCCTTTTTAGCACAGTGCTGTACTTAGAACTTTAGCCAGAGCAATCAGAGAAGAGAAAGGAAGAGTATACATATAGGAAAGAAGGACAAATTATCATTTGCGGATGACATGATTCTTTATGTAGAAGACAAAAATCCTACCAGTCTCACAGAACTAATAAATAAGTTTAGCAAGGTAGTAGGATACAAAATCAGCACATCAAGATCATAGTGAACCTGTACACCAATAATGAACCCACTAAGAAAGAAATTATAAAAACATACTGTTCACAATAGCATCAAGAAAATTAAATTCTCAGACATTAACCTAACAATGGAAGAGAAAGACTTGTAAAATGAAAACTACAATATTCTGAAAATGGAGATCGAAGAGAACATCAAAAAAAAAAAAATGGAAAGATGTCCCCTGTTTCTGCATAGGTAGACCAACAATGTCCAAATGTCTGTATTTCCAAAACCAATATATGTACTTAATAAAGTCCCAAGCAAAATGACAAAAAAATTCTTCATACAACTAGAAAACACTATACTAATATATGGAACTAGTGCAGAACCAGGGTAGTAAAATTGTAGGCAACCATGACAACAACAAGAAGCAACAAAACAAAACAAAACAAAACATGAGGCATTGCAGTCCTGGATGTGAAGTTATAGAAAAAAGCCACAGGGAAAAAACAAAAACAAAAATAAAAACAAAAACCAAAACAAAACAGCAAGACAGACACAAAAAGAGATGTGGATCAATGGAGCAGGATTGAAGACAATGGAACAACCCCAGGCACATTAGGCCATCTGACCTTTGACAATGTGGCCAGAGACAGGCATTAAAGGAAAGATAGTCTCTCCAACAAATGGTACTGGGGAAACTGGTTACACACATAGAAGACTGAATCCAGACCTGTGTATCACCATGCAGCACAATAAAATAAAAAAAGATGAAAGATAGATATTAAAATAGAGACAGTCTACTGGGAGATAAGACAAATAAAATTCCTAAAGACATAGTCACAGGAAAAGACTTTCCAAACAGAATCCCAGTTACACCAGAACTAGCATCAAGGATCAACAAATGGAAATATATCACATTAAAAACTTTTGCATAGCAAAGGAAACTATATAGTGAAGAGATAACCTACAGAATGGAAAAAATGTTGCTAGCCACTCCTCTGACAAAGAACTAATATCTAGAATTTAGAGAGAACTAAAAAAAATCAGAAATTACAAAATAATAGATCTAATAAAGAAAGTGGGCAACTGAAATGATTAGCATTTCTTAAAAGAACTGTACAACTGGACAAATGAGCACATGAAATGGTCAACATCTCTGGCCACAAAAATGAAAATTCATCATAAAATAAAAACAAATAGAAAAAACAAACAAAGGAAAAATAGCAGATGTTGGCAAGGCTGGGGAAGAAAAAGGAATCTTTCTACATTTTTGTTGGGAATGTAAATTGGTACAGCTGTGGAGATCAGTATGGAGATCTTCAAAAAACTATCCAGCTACTCCTTTTCTAGATTTTTCCCCAAAGAATTGAAGATATCATATCAGTGTGATACATGTGAACCCATGTTTGAGGAAGAACAATTTATGAAAGCTAGTTTGGAAGTGGCTTCTAGCAAGGTCTATTATGAAGAAAACATGGTACTTACACACAGCAGAGGACTACTCTGCATGAATGAAGGGCAAGCTTGAGTTATTTGGAGGAAAGTCGATGTACCCTAAGACCATCATGTTAAGTGACAGGCATACAAGCTTAAATGTTGTGTAACTTCTCTTATATGAGAAACTCAAAGTATAAATAATTTTTAAAAAACCCCAAAGCAGGAGAAAACCAGATATGTAGAAGATAGAAAGGGAATCTAGAGGCAAAAGGAGGAGATGGGGAGGGGAAATAAAACAAGATATATTAAGTGCATTTACCTACTCATCAACATGAATGTAAACATTATGTAGTGAAAATATATACTAATAAGTAAGTAAATAATTTTGTGCACATTGGAGTTAAAAGGAAAAATTTAGAAAAATTAGAGAAGTTCATGGATAAACTCTGAGTTTGCCAGAATTAATTTTGTTACCTGACACAAAAAGCATTAATTAGGTTGCTTAATATACAAGTTTTTCTTTTTGTCAAAATGAAAACTTTAATTTAGAAAGATACATATTGGGAAAAAGCAACCAGAAACAAGTATACAATGAGTAAGATTAAAAAATGTAATTCTTAAAAAGCAGTATGAAAAACTGACTTGTCAAAGGAATAAAGAGATCTTAAAGTCCTTGGACAAGTTAAAGTTAGTAAACTCAACTAACTTTAAAAACTGTGTAAACCAGTTTTTAAGGGTGACTGTGATAAGCAGCAGGATAAAAGGATTTTCCATTTATACTCACTATTATCCTATATTTACCTGCTATTCTTTTTTCTTGTTTAATCAGTATGCCTTTAAATATTTATTTTTAATATACTTAATATGTGGTCGGTATACAACATGTTAGAGTTGTGTCTCACTAAAGCTGGGATTGATGCTGCACTGGGCATATCCACCAGGTGACACTGTAGCACCATGTCTGCTTTGGAGCCTGGCACCTGCCTTGCAATTTCATTCCTGCCTTTCTTCTTTTCTCTCTCTCGTTTTCTTTCTTTCTTTTGTAGTATGTTGCTATTTAACCTTCTCAGAGAGCACATGCCTGGATCGAGCTTGCAACCTTGCACTTGCCAGGCAAGAAACTTATGCCGCTGAGCTAAATCCCCGGCCCTCTCTTTCTTTGAATATTATCTGCTTATTTGTTATGAGAATCAACACAAAATAGCTACCTCTTCCTTCCTTCTGTCCCCAAACTCAGTTTTATTCAATGGTTTATCCTTAATCTTTGCAAGCTTAAATAAACTTAAACTGCTATTATTTGGTTTGTCAGTTTCAAATGGTATCTTTAGTTTACCTTTTCTTTTATTGGATATTCTAAAAAACATAGTTGGAAAGCTAACATTTTATATCTGATCTACTCTTAGTGTATCTCCTTTGTATCAGTCAGTGTCTACTAGAGAATCAGACATAACACAAGATATGTAAATATGTAAGAATTTACAAGATCTGCTTACAATGGCCACGCACAGAGTTGGATGTGGAAGAGTGCAGAGTCTGTTTGCACAACAGAGACCAAAGAATTCAGTCAAAGTTCTGGAGCTCACTGCACAGTTTCATGTGAGTCTGTATCAGGAGGTCAATCGGTTTAGGATAGGAAGCCTAAGGAGTCCACACCAGAAGGCTGAAGGATCTGCACTGGAAACCAGGAGATGATGTCCAAGGTGAAGGGAAGACAGGGGCTCCTCTGAAGAAACAGAAGCAAATCCATCCCTCCTTTCCCCTTTGTATAGGGAGTGGAATTGCTGAGCAATTTAGTTGAGCTTCTTTTGCTCAGACTGACACAATCCATCAACCATCACACCCTCTTTTCTTATTGTTGCTATTTGTATTATCCCTACAGTTTCAGAACATTTGGAATTTACAGTCTATCAGCCTATTTAATATAGTCCTTGTTCTATAATTCAGTGTATGTGATGCTTACATCTTGAATTTATCCTGAAGGCAATCCTATTGTGCTACATTGTCTTTCCAATCCTATTGTGCTAGATAGTCTTTTAGTGTATTTTTCAGGAAGGGCTTTTAGGAACAACATGTCCTGACTTCTAGTATGTTCACAACTCTTGGTGACTTTTTCATTTAAAAAGTAGTTGGACCTTGGGGCTGGGATTTAGCTCAGTGGCATAAGTACCTGCCTGACAAGTGCGAGGTTGTGAGTTCGATCCCTGATGCAAAAAACAAAACAAAACAAAACAAACAAACAAAAACAAAAAGTAATTGGACCAGATTTAAAATCCTTAGATTATATTTTATTACATCTTGGAAAATGTTACAACTTTACAAATGTTAAATATTTTAAAAATGTTTATCCAGTATTTTCTTTTTAAATTTATTTTAAACCGAATAAAACAAAACAATGAGAATGATACCAGATTTCAAAAACAAGACTGTAGGTACAACAGTAGTCACTATACTGCATATTGCTAACCTCCAAACAGTAACTCAGACTATCAGACTGCCAGGTGCAAGCATTCAAAATCAATTAAACAATACAAGCACTAAGCTATTTCCTTACTTCAGTTGCTATCATTTCGGAAATTTCAGGTGTGTGACTTTTAATCTCTTTTTGTGTCTATGTCTCCTGGACTTGTTCTGGGTGGGCTGGAGGTCTGAGATTGCACCTTGCTCCTTTGTCTTGATATTTTCTTGTGCTCCTCTGAATCAGCCAGTTGCTGAGTCCTGGGTGCTTCCTGCACTGGCTTCCTATTCCATGCTGCGGGGTATTGGGGCTAGGTGCTCGAGTTTCTCTTATCTAAGGTTCCTGGGGTGGTGGAGAAGTGCAGGGCAGCAGCTCACCAATGCTTCCTCGGAGGTGGTGGGGCCTTCGGATGTGGTTTCTCCTCCAGGCCTGCAGCGGAGGGCTCACAGGAGGAATGTGACTTTTTTCCTCCAGGTTCAGGGTGACAGGCTCATGGCAAGGGGTGGCACCTGCTCTGATGGTGGTGAAGCCTCTGCTCCAGTGTTTTCTACTATAAAATGTTTCTAAGAGTATAATTTTCATTTTTCCTGGATACATAAAGGAATTTTCCTTAAAATTCAGTGATTTTAAAGCATGTATCTAGTGCTCTCTGGTTGGCATTAATTTTCCTTGTTACACAGATCCAAAACGTTTTAAATTTTGGAAACATGCGTGAATTAGAATTTTAAATTTTTTTATGGTTCTATTTTGTATGTATTATTTTATGGTTCTCTAATTCCACTTACATTGGATTTCCTTTGTATATTTGTATTATATTCTTTTGCACATTTTAAAAAAAACTGTTTTTTCCTTTGGTGCTAGGGACTGAACCCGAAGCCTCAAGCACACTAACCACCTGCTTTACTATTGAGTTGTACTCTTACCCTATCCATTTTTATTACTGTGTTTTTAGTATGTTTCTTTTAATTTAGTCTTTATTTCTTGTTGTTATTTTTTCTCCTTACCTCTCTGTTGACACTGAGACTCATTTTGTGTCCTCCCATAAAATTTCCTACACAACTCCCAGGTATAAGAAATGCTATTGTTACCTCCGAATAACTTGTGGAACTACCACCGACACATACAAGTAACTTGTATGTAATTCTTTCCTGTGATCTTATCAAAGCAGAGTTCATAAATTATTTGGGTCTGGAAGATGACAGAGGAGTCTGGTACTGTATCTTCGGTAATTGATATCATTATTCTGGTCTCCCTGATTGTTAAGTCTGCCTCAATCTGGACACTTTGTTTTGGTAGTCCTGGAGATATTTATCAGAGTACTTCACAACATTGGTAAAAATTTGTGCTAAAATTCCTCTATTTGACCCAACCTTACTGTAGGAGGTATCTCTGAGCATATGATACACTTCCTTTCATAGTCCTCTTTGAGGACGGTAGAAGGTTAAGTCTATAACTTTCTTGGATTCAGTTATCTTCAACTTTCATTATTCAAGAATCTTCCATCCCTTAATTTCTCACCTCATTTTGTTCCCCTCTAACTGTAACTTCACAATATTCAGTAAAACAGAAACATTTTCTTTCACACAAGTGTTTGTAAGACATTTGACATGTATCTTTAGAGTTTTACATATATTTATAGAAGGCTATATTGTCTTTAATGATAGGGGAAGAGGGAATCCACTTTCCCACTGTGCTGTGTTATGTGCACTTTCACTTGCTTGTGCCTGTGCACAATAATCAGTGAAACAAACTCTCTAGGGGGTGTGTGGGTGAGAGGGATCATAAGTGCTATAGTTATTCAGACATGCTATTAATCAAGATACTTGATTTTTCAGCTTTGCTACCTGTGTTTTTCTGGGTCTTCCAAGAAACATACAGTAGTTTCCAATATGAGATTTTTTGTTTGGTCCTGGGAGTTGAATGTGTGACTTTATTCATAGTAAGTGCTGCACCCTCTATTACTGAGCTGTATCCTTAATCCCAGGCTAAGAGATTTACTGGAGGAAGTGCCTTACGGGCTAAAGGAAGAGGAAGCTTCATATTGCAATGAAAATCTTATACCTCAAAAGATAAAGGTGAGGGAAAATTTGGTAGAAAGGAATCCAGAGGATTAGGGTTAGGGTTATGGTTAAAATTATGGTTGTGGTTAGAGCCGCAGTTATGCAAAGTTCCTGGCTGGACCTTCGGGGAGCTACCTGAGCAAATGCTGCTCATTAGAAGAAATGGGCTTGTGTCAGGGCTGGCTTAGTTCAGAGATGTTGTGGCTGTGTCTAGACATCCCTTAAAGCCTCATAGAGTCAGAAGTGGCTGAATCCAGAACTTGTAGTGCTGGAATTGATTCATGTACAATACTAGGATCAAGGGCTCCAGGATTAAGAGTGTGAATGCTACCCACCCTAAGTAGCATGGTAAGATATAAGGGATAGAGAGAGCTTGATCATCCATATTGTTTCACTACCTTCTGCCCACCATGAACTCTTTCTCCTCTGCATTGCCCATCTCCTGTACCTCCCTGCCTTGGAGCCAGCTGATTACAAGCTAAAACCTCTACAAACTGTAAGCCAAGTAAACCTTTCCACTTTCAACTTTTGGTGTCAGGCATTTTTCTCAGCAAGGAAAAAAGTAACTAAGACAGGGTGTTTCTATCATTCATCACCATTGGCTGGGAGCATCCCAGAGTCAGTGCGGGTCATGTGAATGATATGGTACATTCTCCAATATGGCTGTTGGGGATTGTCAGCCAGTCACACTCCTTGCAGCAGGTGCTCTCGAAGATATATCTAAGTAGGTACTATCCATGACAACTACTGAGGCCTGTGTGCTATAGTTAGCCAGGTTTGTAAAAAACTATTTTATTGTATCAAAGCAATTTTGACACAGTCTTATTCATGCGAGCATTTCAATAATCATTATGTGATTTATCATTGGATATGCTCTTCTTTTACTCTGGTCATTTTATTAGAAGTAAAGTACTTACTACTGAAAAGTACAAAATTAATAGTTGGTATACTTGTTTCTGATTAGTCTGTTCTTTTGATCTTTAGCTAATCTGTTTTTAACAAAATCACCTGCTTCAAAAAGGTCCAGAAACTTCTTTCCGTATGGAAGCCAAGTCGTCTGTGGCCTAATTCAGCTTTGTCAGAATGCAGCTGTGTGCCTTGGAGAAATTAAATTTTTTCAGTGTACTAAGAGAAACTAGCTTAACTATCTTTGCGTATATAGATACATTGTTTTTCTTTTTCTCCTCCTTCCTTTCCCCCATCAGTTTCTTTTCATAAATGTCTTCTTTTTAAAATTTTTTTTTAGATTTTTTTTATTTTAGAAAGCAACACAGAAAAAAAGGATAGATCCATTCAATCCAGCTATTCTCCTCCTGGGTATTTTCCCAGGAAAATTGAAAAGGTTATGTCACAGTGATATATGTGCACAATTTTATAGTGTGTTTGTAGCAGCATAATTTGTAATAACTAAATCTTAGAAACAACCAAAATTCCCATCAACTGCAGAATGGATAAAAAAAGATGTGGTATTTTTATATAATGGACTATTACACGGCTATAAAAAAGATGATGTTGAGGCTTTTATAGGTAAATGGAGGCAACTTGAGAGTATCCTCATAAGTGAAATAAATCAGACTCACATTTATAAATATATTGTTTCTCTAGTGTAAAAAATAAATGATAATAATAAAGCTGTAAGAGTAATAAGATCCAAAATGTATAATAGATATTGTAATAGTTAAAGAGAAAGAAAGTGCTAGAAAGGAAAGAACAACCTATAGGTATACACATATAACTGAGTATGTTTAAGTGTGCAAGATAGATAACCATACTACTAAGTTTTTGATAGTCCATCAAACAGAATGGTTTGTGCTGTCATTCTTCGGTTGCCTGCTCATTTTTATGCTTTAATTTTGTAACTTGGATAGCTACTTCTGAGATAGCAATATGTAATATATCAACTAATGATTTCTTAATGTTACTTTTGAAATTCTGTATCATTTTTTACCATTTTTATGTTTTATTTCTTTTTTAAATAAAAAAAGAAAAAAGGGTAGAAATGATACAGATTTTTTTAAAAAGTAGAGAATTAACACGAGTAAATATATTGCATATTGCTATCTTAGAAGTAGTTGTTCAGGTTATAAAATATAGGCACAAAAGAGATCAATCAAACAATGACAGTGTAAACTATTCTTTTTGATGAACTAAAGGAGATTAATAGTATAATTATCCATCAAGCATACATATACATACATACATACATTTATATGTTCCCCAACATACACATAATCTTTTCCCTTCTTCCTCTTCTGCTTTCCCCCATCCCAGTTGTTCTTTCCTTGTGAGCACTTTCTCCCCCTTTTATTATTACAATATCTATATTGTATATTTTGGATCTTATTATTTTTTCAGATTTTTATTTTTTATTATTTTTTTATATAGGAGTAGACAGTATGATATTTATAAATGTGAGTTTGATTCATTTCACCTATGAGTATGGTCTCAAGTTAGCTCCATTTCCCAAAAAAGTCTCAAGATTATCCTTTTTTCATAGATGAGTCATATTCATTCATTAGATTGATTCCTAGGGATATAAGTTTTTAAAACAGTTTCTTGTAATACTCTGAATTACAGTGGTGTTTGTTTCTTTTTAAGCTTGTCAAACATTTTATTAATTAAATCATTTATATTTATTTAAATCCTTTAAAATTGCTAACATTATTAATTTGCTTATTACTTTTTCTTTTATCTAGGTAAATATTTTGTCCATTTGGTTTCTAGATCTTCTCTCCTTCACTGCCTCTGGCATCAGCATTGGCAGTGTGAAGGTTTTTTGGAAGAATTCAGTTGCTTTGGATTCTCATGTTTCTATAGTTTTTGTGTGACCAGTTAAAGATCAGTTAGGGTAGAAAATCTCTGTCACCACCACCACTAACTAAAGATCTCTTTCATTAGTTGGTTTTTGTATTGTTTTATTTTTGTGTTTGTACCTCTCTTCAACTTACTCAAAGTGATATTTCAATAGGAGACCATCATTGTCCCATTAAGAACAGAAAAGATATCAGCAAGTATTTATAGATTCAAAGCTTACCTGATTATTCATATGCCATAAGAAACAATAAAATCTATACTTATACTACCTTTAACAAGAGAAGAGCAGTCTGCAGTAACAATATAAACACAATATGAAAGCAAATACTGACATATGCTAAATATCTACCAAAAGTAACAACTATGCCACTATTAACCACAGAAAAGAAATCAGCTATCATATCATAGAATGAATTAAAAATTAATGAAGCTTAATAGTAATAATAGTAGCCAGGCTGGCAGAATATACCTGTAATCCCAGAACTCAGAAAGCTAACACAGGATGAGTTCTACAAGTTTGAGGCCAGCCTAGGTGAGTAAGTTCAAGGCCATAGTAACTACATAGTAAGTTCAAGGCCAGCCTGAACTACAGAGTGAGACCCTGTTTCAAACAAATTCAGAGGTTGGGGTAAGGGAAAATGAAGGAAGAGACAAAATTTGAAAAAGAAAGAAAAAGATGAGAAAGAACACAGAAAAGTGAGATAAAAGTCCAATTAAAGAAAATAAGTATAATTAGATAAAGTTGCCATAAAACCAGAAAAAGAAAAGAAAAATCAGAAAAAATAATTTTAAAAAAGTGAAAGTAAAGTCAAACAAGTAAACAAAACACTCAAAACAAGCAAAAGAGAAAAAGGGGGGGGGAATGTGAGAAATCAATGCAAAATAATTCTTCATATTGTGATGTTGGAGTTAGAGCTTCCTTCCTGAGCTCTGCTATTGGAATTCAGCATATTCGGGGCAGGGACAGTAAAGCACACTCCTCCCATTGTGTCACCATACTGACTTTTTTTCTGTGTGACTGGAGCTGGCTTGGCCTTTCCTGCTGGGTTCTTAGCAGACTAATACACTTATCATATACATCCATGATCCAGCCACCTCCCCAAATGTATTGGAGGAATAAGGTGTGTATCTCTCTCTTGCCAGTTTCGGCCTTGCTGTTTGCAGCCACCATGAACTGCGGCCCCACTATGATACCCTGTCTTGGAGCCAACTGAGTATGGACTGAAACCTCCAAAAACTGTAAGAAATAAACCTTTCCTTTCCCAATTTTGGGCATCAGGTATTTTGTCTCAGTGATGAGTAAAAAGTAACTAAGACAATATTCATATAAAAAAGACAATTACTATGCATCAGTATAATAGAAAAGATGTCTTGAAGATATGTCAAGGATCCAGAAAAAGAGTTTCTGGGTCCCCTTGTTGAGGTGGACTACCTCTGGAATTGCCTTCCCAAGATTCATTTCAATGTGTTCAGCCATTCTGGCACTCAGAGACCACTGAAGCTATCCTCTAGGGGAGCTTGGCTACAGCTTGAGCTGATATCAGGCTTTAGTGACCACTTACCCTACACCAGAACAGAAGGGGAGTGGAATTACTGACTGGTCTGATGCAGGATATGGATAATGCCTGATGAGAGAAGAGAACAATCAGATCCCATAAATATTTACTTTAAGTCCAACAGTCTAGGTGAGCCCTGCCCTGCAACTTGCATTCATCAGGGACCAGGTGGCTGATTATTTTCCCACTGACTATTTATTTCTGGTTGATTTCTTTATAGTATCCATTTTTTTCTGGAGATAGAATCTTCGCATTGCTTTAATTTGCATCTTTCCAATGACCAGTGATGTTAAACATTTTGCCATATACTTATTTGCTGTTTCTACTATTTTATCTAAAAAGTGTGTATTTATTTAAGATGACCATTTTTTGATTGTGTTTTTAAATGGAGGGAGGTATCTGAGTTTTTGAGTTCTTTATTGCAGTTCTTGGTCTCATAAACAGCTGGCAGAAAATTTTTCCCACTCTGTGGGTTGTCTCTTTGCTATGTTAATGATTTATTTTGCTGTGCAGAAGATTTTTAATACGATGAGATTCCAGGTGTTGATTCTTTGTGATAATTCCAGTGCAACTGGGGTTTTGTTCATAAAGTCTTTGCCTACACCTATGTCTTCCAGAGTTCTACACATTCTGTCTTCCAGTAGATTTGAAATTTCCATTTTAATATTTAGATCTTCGACTCATTTTGATTTTAGTTTAGTGGATGGTCACAGAGATGAGTCTAGTTCAAATCTTAGTGTATGGAAAGCCAGTTTTTCTGATATCACTTATTAAAGAGGCTATCTTTCTTTCAGTGAGAATGTTTGGTTCGAAGACAAGATGGTTGAGTGTATTAGGAGTTGTTTATGCATCTTCTAATTTGTTTCATTGATCCTTGTTTTTTGCTAGTATCATGCTGTTTTTATCACAGTAGCTTTGTGATATAATTTCTAGTCAGGGATAGTGATGCCCTTGGCCTGGATTTTGTTGCCCAGAATTGCTTTTGCTACTCTAGGTCTTTTCTGGTTCCAAATTAATTTTAGGATTGTTTTCTTTAACTTTGTGAGGTAAACTATTGGTATTTTGATTAAGATTGCATTAAGTCTGTAAAACAATTTGAGGAGTATGGCCATTTTCACGGTATTCATTCTTCTTACCCTAGAACAAGGGAAATGTTTCCATTTTCTGATGTTCTCTCTTCAGTCTCCTTTTTTAGAGTACTCTAGTTTTCAGTGAAAATATTTTTTACTCCCTTTGTTAGCTTCCTATTCTCCATTCCTTTTCTCCAATACATTTTCCTACTCTTAACCTCAATTCTTTCTTAGAATTTGTTATGGTTTATGATCAGAGGCCTCCCTCTCCCAAGCCTTATGAAATCATGGACCTGGCCAAATCTAGCGTTTGCGATTGGTTCCTGGTCTAGTGCTCAGGTGGTATGAGTGCTATACCCACCCAGGAGTGGAGCCTGTAACAGAGCCTGTAACATACAATGTAACAGGGAAGAAAGCGTGTCTTCTCTCTCTTTTGCCCGACTTGTGCTTGCTGTTTACCACCGCCATGAACCGCTGCCCCTCAGGCATGTCATTTTGCCTTGGAGCCAACTGAGTATGGACTGAAACCTCCAACCTGTAAGAAATAAACCTTTCCTTCCCTAACTTTGGGCATCAGGTATTTTGTCTCAATAACAAGAGAGAAAAGTAACTAAGACAGACTTCATTCTTTGACTTTGGGGAACATGAACAGTGTATTTGGCATTTTCCCTGTATCATAGGCACTGGAGCAGGAGTGGTCATGCTGTTCCACCGCCTGCCCTCACCACCACTGCGGTTCCCCTGTTCATTCTTCACTGTAACTTTCCTAACACTGTTAATTTCCTTTCATTCCAAAACAGGAAACCCATCTTTCTTTTCTCTCTTCTATTTCACATTCTATTGTTTTAAAATTATTTTTCAGCCTTTAGTTCCCTTATACCTTTCATAGTATAAATACGAAGCTTTGTGAATCTCTAGATAACTAGTTAATGCTATGCTATTACTACTGAATACTCTCCTATTGTTAATGGAATAAAGTTTAGAGGAAATTTACTGCAGGTCAAGAGTAGGTTAATATTTGGTTTGTCTTAGTGTTTATATTTTAATTATAGATTTCTTTTCCTTGGTTAATGGTGTAAATTATTGGTCCCTGTGTTATTACTATTGCTGCTTTTATTACTGTAGTCAAGATGACATAGTTGCTGCTATTAATTAGTTTTCTCTGGATGCCAATATCTAGATTGCCTTGTACTCATTAGCATTACCTGGAGAACTGGGCACTGTGCAAAATATGCAAAATACCTTTCTTCCCAAGTAAATGAAGGTGATTGGATTCTGAGATAGAGGGAGAGACACACCTAAATCACACCACTAAAAAACATACATTAACTAAAGAGGTAACAAAGCTTGCCACTATAATCAACTCATAAGCCTCAACTTGCATGTGAAAAGAAATAAACAAAAAATAGAAACATGAGAAAACAAAGCACCAAAATGTCTCTAAAAACTCTCATCTCTTGCAAAGATGATCTGAAGGGCACTAAAGGGGAGAAAACCAAAATTGACACAGCCGATTTATTTGAGAAGATACTAATAAAGCAGATCATTAAGGTGCTTGACAAGATCACAGAAAATATAAATAAACAGATAATGGGCCAAAGAAATGAAATGATCAGTGAGTTTTCAGAAGACATTAATAAAAAGATATAAGAGCTAAACAAAATTATGCAAACCATGAATGAACAACATAGAAAAGAATTAGAGTCCATAAAGAGGTTCCAAATAAAATTTCAGAACATTAAGAATTTTATTAAATGTATGAGCAAAAGAAGATCAGTGTGAGGACAGAGTGTCAAAACTAAAAGGCAGGGCTGTTTTCAGTGGCCAATTAATAAGAAATATCTAAAAAATAATAAAAGAACATGAAAAATGGACCTAAATGCTACTGGATGATACAAAGATGGCTAAATTAATTGGAATTAGTGAAAAATCAGAAGACAGCCCAAACATATTTACTGAAATAATAGCAGAAAGCTTTCTAAATATGGGAAAAAATTAAAATGTAGATAAATGAGGATATAGAATCTCAAAGAGCCATGATCGCTAAAGAAATTCTCCTAGACGTATTATAGTCAGTCATGGATGTCCACCATAAGGGCAGAATTTTAAAAACGGCGAGGCAAAAGCAATGAATCACTTATAAGGGTAAACCCCTTAGAATTATAGCAGATTTCTCAACATAAACCTGAAGGCCTGGAGATCTTCGAGTGAGGAGTTTCAAGTCCCTAAATAAGACAGCTCCCAACTCAGGCTGATATATCCTACAAAACTGTGTTTTGAAATTGATGGAGAAATAAGCTCTTTTCATGATAAAGAAGATTGAAAGAAATACACGACCATGACTAGTGCTCCAAAGAATTTCTCAGTGATACCCTAGAAAAAGACAATGAAGTTAACAATGGCAGCAAGTCTTATAGAATGAGTACACCAGCTAGAGTGAGAATTTAAATAGGAAAGACCAGGAAGTCAGCAACAGAAAAATTAAGCAATGACAAGCTAAGTCAATACCTATCAATAATAACTCTTAGTATGAGTGGTCTCAATTCCCTAATCAAAAGACATAGATTAGTAGGTTGGGTCAAGAAACAAAATCAAGTTGTATAATGTAAGAAGAAACACATGTATCCCCAAAAGAAACTCCTTGACTAAAACTCAAAGAATGGAAAACAATCCCATGCAACAGGATTCAAAAAACAAATGAACGAACAACAACAACAAAACCAAGATATGCCATTATCTTATATTCAGAAAAGGTGGGTTTTAAGGAAAAATTTATCCAAAGAGACAAAGAAGGTCACTTCATATTGGTTAAAGCAACAATTCAAACAGAAATCAATGGAGAAAAAAACCCCAGAAAATGATGTAAATGCATATGCACTATTAATACACTCTTAAATAAAGTATTAGATAATCACTCTTAAACTATAGACACTTATATAATCAATGAGTTACAAAAGAAATCAAAGAAAAATAAGACAATTTCTAAAGAATAAAGAATGTTGCCAGTACAACACTGCAGAATTTATAGGACACAATAAATGCAGTGCTGAAGTGAGGATTATAACTGTGAATGCCCACATCACAAAAATGAAGTGAGTCCAAACAAATAAACTAATGCTGCATCTCATGGTCCTAGAAAAATAAGAACAATCCAGATTCAAACCTAGTACAAGGAAGGAAATTATAAAGATCAGAAGCCAATGAAATTGAGACCAATAACACAATATAAACAATGAATTAAAGAGTTAGCTCTTTGAAAGACTAAGCAAAACAGACAGCTTTTTAGCCCATCCAACCCTAAAAAAGGAAAGAAGAGACCCACATCCATGCAATTAGAAATGAAAAAGGTGAAGTCACAACAAATAATTCTGAAATCAAGGATTATTAACAAGTACTTTGCAAGCCTGTATACCAATAAATTGAGAATTTGGAAGAAATGGATAGATCTCTAGATACATGTGGATTATCAAACTGATCAAAGAATATTTAAAAAGTCTGGTAATGCAATAACAGGAAATGAAATCTACTAGTTTTTGTTACTTTTCTTGTTGCCGAGATAAAATACCAAAACCCACAAGTTAAGGACGTAAGATTTATTGCAGCTCAGGGTTTGTAGATGTTTCAGTATATAGTCAGTTGACTCCAAGGCAGGGTACATGGCAGACAGGCACTGTAGAGAAAAAAATAGTCTATGACAGGAAAGGAAAAAAGTGATATACATAGGATATAAAGAAGCCAATTTAAATTATTTCCAGATGACATGATCTGGTATTTAGAAAACTTGAAAAAATTCCACCAAAGTCTTCTAAAATTTAATAACAAAATTTAGCAATGTAGGAGGATACAAAATCAGTGCCCAGACATCAATAGTGCCTCTGTACACCAATAATGAATCCACTAACAAAGAAATTAGGAAACAAATACCATTCACAATAGCACCCAATTAACCTAAGGAAGTAAAAGACCCATACAATGAAAAGTACAATACTCTTAAAGGGAAATCAAAGAGGACATCAGAAAATGCAAAGATATCCCCTATTTTTGTTAGTAAGGAACAACGTATTAAAAACACTTTCAAAATGGATATACAGATTTAACACAATCTCTATCAAATACCAATAGCATTCTTCAAAGAAATGGAAAAAATAATCCTAAAAATTCATATCAAACCAGAACAGACTCAGAACAGAAAAGCAATTTTGGGTACCAAGAGCAAAGCATAGGCATCACAATCCAGACTTGAAAATATATTATAAAGCTTAATGATAAAAACAGCATGATACTGACAAAAAATAGACATGAAGAGAGAATGCAGAAATTTCAGCTAATTAATCTTTAATAAAGTGTCTAAAACCATACACAGGGGGAAAGATAAAGTCTTTAATAAATGGTGCTGGGAAAACTGGATGTCCACATGCAAAGGATTAAATCTAGACTTATATCTCTCACCATGTACTAAACTAAAATAAAAATGGAAAAAAGCACTAAATATTAAAACAGAAACACTTAACATACTGGAAGGCAGAATTGGTAAAACTCTTAAAGTGCTATATATAGGCTCTTTCTGAACAGAACTCCAGTTGTACAGGAAAAGATACCTAGAATCAACAAAATGAGATCAAATTAAAAAACTTTTGCACAGCAAAGGAAATAGCCATCAGAGTGAAAAGATGGCCTACAGAATTGCAAAACATTTTTACCACCTATTCTTCAGACAAAAGATTAACATCTAGAATATGTAAAGTACTCAAAAATTAGATGACTCCCCCAAAGGACTCAATAAAAAAAATGGGCAAGTAAAATGAATAGACATTTCACAGAAAAAGTACAAATAGCCAGTAAATACACAAAGAAATTCTCAACACTTTGGAAATTAAAACAACACTGAGATTCCATCTCAGTGGCCGTTATCAAAAAATCAAATAACAAGGGATTCTTCCTCATAGTTGGTGGGAGTGTAAACTAGTACCACCACCATGGAAATCAGTATAGAGACTCCTCAAAAACTAAAACTAGCTATTCCATTAGATCCAGGTGTTCCTCTTGTAGGTATGTTTCTCAAAAGAATGAAAGACCTTGTGTTACAGTGACACTTGCATACCTGTGTTTATAGCAGCACAACTCATAGTAGCTCAATCTTGGAGTGGCGAAAAAGACTCAAAGGATTGAATGTGAGTAGTAATCTACAGCAGGCAGGAGGAAGACAAAGAGAACAGCAAATCCAAGGGCACAAACTAGCATCACTGCCTCAAGGGGTTGCATGAGTTCAACACCTTTCAGCCCAAGCTGGTAAAACTGGACTTCAGGCATGCAAATACTCCACCCAGAAAAATAACGCTCTGAGACACCTCTCCACCTTTTCTTCTGTTTTATGTTTATTCTTATATTATAGTGAAATCACAGAAGCTGCACGAGGAACATAATCTTGGGGGAATATGGAGCCTTCGGCAATTCTTCACTTTTCCCAAGAAGAGTCCTCAGTATGAACTAAAGCAGGAGCACTGACTCTAAAGAAAAGTTACATTTAAATGATTTTTAAGATACACACATATAACAAAAATTCAGTATGTGTCATTTGCTCCCTTTTGTTACAAATGTGTTTGTTTTCAAGGTTTCATTGTTAGTTTCCAGATATTAATTCTGCATATCAAGTTAGTGAAAAGTAAAGTATGTATAACTAAGACCGATTAAAATTAACTTATGACATTATCAAAAAAGACAAGGAGGATAAGGAGAAAAATGTGACATAATTATAAAATGAAAGGATTTTAAAAATTAGATAAGAATTAGGTGGAAATAACAGGAAAACAGCAAGAAAAAGGAAAAATTCAAAAGAAAAGAAAGAAGCAATTCCCCCATCCCTCAAAAAAAAAAAAAAAATCAAAAACAAAATAAAAAAAAAAGAAGAGAAACGAGTCTAAAACGTTGCTCCACAGTGTGGTGTTAGGTGGGTAGTTCCTTTCTAGGATCTGTAGTTTTGTAATCCAGAAACTGTGGGATAGGCACGGTCAGTCACCCCTGGGATTTGTGTTTCCGCACCTACTTTTTGTTCTGTGAATGTTGACTCCTGCCTGCTTTCCCCACCAGGTGGCATCAGCAATGGTGTGCTGTCTGCTTAGGTCTGTATTTTACTCCAGAAGTTTTTAATGCTTCTCTGTGCCTATCTGTGGTCCCTAACCCACTGCTATCCCCGATTTCTTTGAGTAGGGGGGCTTGTGAGGTGCTCCACTTGATTTACCGGTACACCCAGGAATCTGGCAAACAGCTGAATGGAGGCTCATCCCTGATCACACTGGCAGACGGGAAAGCCAAGGAAGGGATCACCATGCCTTGTGCAGGAGGTGGGCAGAAGGAGAACTAAGCCCATCACTGGACTCAGTACCAGCACTTTCAGACCCATCTCCCTTAGAAAACCGCACACGACCTGCCTGGTTTCTTCTCACTGAGAATGGAACAGCTATGTCACCCACAGCCTGAGCTGCTTAACCTTCTCAAGAGCATCTGTGACTGTCTTTTGTGGCTGTCTTTCACCAGTCACTCCAGGAGCGTGAATATTCTGTGACTTGTGACAGCTGGAGTAGCTGTCTTGCAAAGGTCTTTCTCAAAATGACTTCTAATGACACCACTCCTATGTGGCAGGTACTGCAGTGAATTTCTTCTCCAAAACTCACCTGCTTTGCAGAGGGAGTCACTTTCAGAGTAAAGCCCCACAGTGTGTTTCCAGCTTTTCCTGGGGCTTGCACTGCTGGCCCGCTGCTCCTCCCTAGGGTGCCAGCCCTCTCCGACTCACCTGTACTTGTGGAGCCAGGCTGAGCATTTCACACTGCTGCATTCTTTCCTCTACATTGTCTTGTTTTTCCATGAATTTTAGCTTTCCTCTCAGTTGTCTTGATTCTCGGAACTCTTCTTCTTTCTTCTGCTCTTTCTCCCTCTCCTCCTCCTTTTTTTCCCCTCTTCTTTTCCTCCTCACTTCTCCTCTTTTCTTTTTTTTTTTTTTTTTTTTCTGTTTTTGAGACAGGTTTCACTATGCAGTTCAGGCTGGCCTTGAACTCACTTTGTAGCCCAGGTTGTCGTGGAACTCACAGGGATCCTCCTGCTTCAGCCTCTCCAGTGCTGGGTTTACAAGTGCGCTCCACCATGCCCAGACCCTGTAACTCTTCTTCTCTTTCTCCTTTCTAAGTAGAGGGTCTCACTTCTGGGTCCTGGATAAGATAAGTCTTGCATCAAGCTTTTACTATGTTATCTTTGTTCCTACAATCAATTAATTTTTAAATTAAATTCATTTTAACAACTAGATGAATCATGTAATTACAAAATTGAAGTGGCGCTGAAAGGTGTAATACAGTCCTCTATGCCTGCTTCCACTTCTCCAGTTCCCCATCCAGATGAGGCGTGACTCTTTTGAATCTTTGTGCTGTTTCTTTGAGCAATTAAAAGCATATACACATCTACAAAAGAAACCAAACTTTATATGTCACTTGTATCTTTTTTCTTAGTAATATATTTTTATATCCTCCACATATGTAAGACCGTACCTTGTTTTAAATAGGTGCATCACATTCCATTCTATGAAAGCATCAGTTTGCTTCACCAGTCCCACAGAAGAATGATTGAATTGTTGCCCATATTCTGCTTTTACAGTGTTTTCATTCATACACACACACTCATACACACAGACACACACTCACACTCACAGACATACACTTACATGCGCGCACACACACAAAATAGCAATGCCTACTTTTAATCTCAAATGCTTGCAAAAAATTCTTTGAAGTGGGACCTCCTGTATATTTTACATTTTAATTTTGAAAGAAACTGCCCAACTTTCCTCCATTAGAGTGGCCTTACTTTATACATCAAGATCACTGTGGAGGATAAATGTTTTCAAGGCCTCACACACAGTGAGTCTTCAGACTCGGAGTTTAGCCCATCCGCTTGGTGAGAAATATCATTTCAATGTAGTTACAGTTTTCATGCGTCTCATAACGAACAAAGTAAATGTTTTTGTACTTGGAAGAGTCTTGTTTCCTCGGTGGACGCTGTTCGTGCTCTCTGCTCAGTTCTTACCAGCATGTATAGCAGTACTGGTTTGTGCTACACTAACCTCCTTTTTGACGTCCACTTCTACAGGCTGCAAGTAGCTTGGCAACCAAAGCTTCTGTACCTTCTGTACTTTGCCTCTAGGCCTTTTTCCTGGACACAGTGGAATGTGTAGTGAGTGTGCAGGAAAAGCCAGAAGTGCTGGAGAAAGAATGCCTTGAAAGCGTCTCTCACTCAGCGATACAGAGGAAGTTGGTAGGTGAAGACCAGTTTTTTCCCTTGATGCTGAGAAGCCTAAGTTACACTGAATGCTGTCTCTCAGAGTTTCTCAGCTGAACTGAGCTCCAGTTGCCCACAGGAGTGACTCTCTTGAAAACTCATACTTCATTCCTTCCCTGCTCTGTTGTATTCCCACCACTTAATGATTCAGCTTCCAGAATAAACTGTTTGCATTAGAATTCTTGCCTCAAGACCAGTTTCTAAAGGCACCAAGCCAAAGTGATTTGCTAGCCCTAGTGAATGCTATTCCAGGTGTGATCTGCAAATAGTACTCATTTATGAGGTGGTTGGAGTCAGGGTTTGCAAGGAGACAACTTAATATAGGCCACATAATTTATAGGATTATTTTATGATATTTACCCAAAGAATTAAATGCAAAAGAATGTGGGAGATCTGTCCACACACTAGAGACCAAAAAATCCAGCTAAGGGCCTGGATCCCATGGCAATGTTCTGCATGAGTCCAGTTGAAGCCCTAGAGCCCACGGCAATGATCTCCTTGAATCCAGACGGAGATCTAGAGCCCACAACAATGTTTCATGCAAGTCTGTTTTTTTAGATCTGTGCTGGCAAGACCCAAAGATCAGCAGTGGAAGCTAGAAAGTCTGCACCAGTGAGGTGAAGGATCTGTGCCAGCAGGCTGAGGGATCTGCACTGGAGCCAGGAAGTGATGCTCAAAGTAAGGATCAGAACTCCCCTAAAAAGAACCGCAGCCATCCTCAGTGGCAGGGAGGTCCGGAGCTCCTCCCACAATGAGAACAGCCAAGTTCATATCAGGAAGCCAGCACGACAAGCTTCTCCAGGGCACTCAACAGCACCCTCCTCCTCTCCTGTTCTCCTTTTATGCTGTTGACAACAATCCTCAGGTGGGCCTTCCATACCATACCGTGCTGATTCAGTTCAGCTGAATGTGACAAGTTGACCATCAGTTAATCTACCACAGAGGTGATTGCTATAAGTCTGTGATAAATTTAGCAACTGAGATTAAAAAAATTTTGGAAATTAAGCCAGGTGCAACGGTGCATAACTGTAATTGCAGCACTGAAAAAATGAGGTAGGAGGAGTCCAAATTTGAACTCAGCCTGGGAAACTTACTGACTTGTCCTGACTATGTCTCAGAAAAATAGAAACAGACTGGGGATATAGCTCAGTGCAAAGGCCCTGAGTTCAATCCCCAGGACCACCAAAAGCTTAAGATCAAGCTCAGGTGTAAAAAGGTTCAGAACCACTTAGGTAGATAGTGGGCTGCCTCCCTAATCTAACAATCAAAGGAGTTAGTGGGATCTAAAATGTACAATGCACCCTGTGAAAGTAAAAGGGGAGGAATTGTCTAAAAAAGGAAGGTAGAGGACATTGTTAATAGTGTATCAGGATTTAAAAGCCACATTGCTCTCATTGCTCTGTTTAGTTTGGTTATACTCTGTTCCAGTCTATCTACTTGTACTAGACTTGAAGGCATAGACAGCTATTCCAAAAATAGCAGGATATACTATAGTAACCATCCTTAATATCTTATTAACTTAATCTGAAACTCTGTCTTACTATGATTGATTTTATTTGAATCTGGTTTGTTAGATTACTGTCCTGTCTTGACTGATTTTATCCGAATCTGTTATGTTTGATAGTATCAAGCCTGATAGTATAGGAAACTACTCTGAAGACAGTAAGATTCACTAGGATACCCATTCGGGTTTGACTATTACCTGCTTTTGAAGTTCTAAAATGTTTCCAATGTTTTGTTTATATTGATATCGTTCTGTTCTGTACTGCTATGTTCAATTTTACTATGTCTGGTAGTGTAGACAATTCTATTGAAGATAATAAGAGACATCATAGTAACCATTGTAGATCATCTTGTATTGTGGTTTTAATCATGTGCTATATCCATTCTTTTGTTTTGAATGATCCCATTTTGTGTCCTTTCCCATTTGGTCTTGTTCTTTTCAAAATAAAATTTAAAAAAATAAAAAAATTTAAAAATTAATAAAATAAAAATGAAAAAATTTGAAAACTTTTATAGCAAAGTTTGATACTGTCCTGATATTTAAGTGTGAGATTTACAAAACAATACAGACTCTTACCTCTTTGTAGGACAGCACTAAGAAAAATGGCCCCAAGTATAACTGGAAAAACCTGCTCTTTGGAGATGGTGTGTGTAGGGGGCACTGAAGGGGTTGATGAAGGAGAAAACTAATAATTGCCCAAATTGCTGGAAGACAGAAGAGACCAATCCCACTTTGTTGTGAGGAGAGGATAGGCTGCGTGGCTGGCTGGTGGGGGCTGTATCGATGATCCTCACGTTGGCTGGAGAGACCCCCACTTACATGGATTCTTCTACTCTGCTCCCATGAAACAGTAATGGAAATTCTGCCATTTTTTTTTTTTATCTCTGTCTTATCTGCATGAAAACAAAGGCTGGAGATTGTGCTGTTTAACAACTTCTTTGCCTCTCTAAATCATACAGAAACTTTGATTTCAGTTGATCCTTTTCCAATAGTTTTGATATACTATCAGTTCCAGTCTGATGGTCTTTCAGATTTACAAAACTGAGAGACTAGTAGCAACGGATCATGGGTAATGGGCCTAAACCTCTTTGTTTTTAAACACTAAGATTCCTTGGCAAGCACTAAAGAGGTATGTGAAAAGTGTTTTGAAATTTCCTGCTTGAGTCACTAGGTCTTAGGATAGGTTCATTCACTAAGTTCAGAAAGCATTAAATGAGCAAAGCAAACATTTGCCTTTTGGTTCTGGCTACACCTTTGGGTGTGAGGGGACTTTGCCTCCTTCCCTCTGGACAAAGCTCTCTTTGGAGCTCCAGAGAGCTGGTGACCAGACTACAGCCAGAGGATTGGAATGGCGGTTTCGATGGGGTGAACTCAGGCAGGAGGTTCGAGTCCTACCTTACCACACCCTTGGAGGGTGTAATGACATCAGCCTCAGCAAACTGGGCGTTGAGAACCCAGAGACCAGAAACATTTGAATGCGAATGAGATTTACAATTAAAAAAAAGTTTTAGAATATTACTGCAAGGGGTTTAACTCTAGCCTAATGCATGGATTCAAGGGGAAATTTTGGAGGACAGTTTGGTATTGGGTTGAGGGGGGATGACCTTGAAACTCTGCCTTTGACTAGTGCTGTAACTTTAGGGTAGATACTAAGTGTTTAGGGCTCACGGTCTTGTTCTGAGAGGTAGGGATAATAAAAGTACTGGGGTAAGAGAGAAGGAACAAATGTAAGTAGGAAGGAGACAAGGAGACTACGGTTCTCAAACTCAATCAGAGTTACCCAAAGTTATTTGTCTGTTTACTGCACCTTTATTCCCTAGGCTTGTGCTTTACTCCATAGTCTCCTTTGTTTTTCTCCAGGCCCAACACATTCAATCCCTTAGAGGGAAGTTCGTGAAGTAAACTAACCAATAAGGTGAAGGCAGAAATGTGACTTTAAGAGGAAGCTATTCAACAGATGTAAATGTTCTTAGGGAAACCTTAGATCACCTATTTTGAAAGATACTCTAAGGTCACATAATAACTGAGCCCCACACCACAGTGCATCTCTCTTGAGCACCCTACCCTTTGAACATGTACAACTTCTACTTTGCCTAACAAATATGCCTTCACTTTTCAACAAGGTCTTGAAATTCTTCTTCTGTGAAGAAAGGTGATGAACCTGCTCTTTGGGGATGGTGCGTGTGTATGTGTGTGGGGGCCTGAAGGGGTGGACATTCCTCATCACAATTTGGGGGGATTCTTGTAATTGTACGTTAGAGAACTGCTATGAGGATTAAATAAGGTGATACATGCCATGTTAGCACAGGTTTTTTGCTCATCATATTATGTGATAAACATTATGAAAAGCCTTGTAAGTTTCCCCTGTAGCAGGAAGCATGTAGTATAGGACACTTTGGGTCTTGGTTAGAATAAATCCAGGGCCTGGGTACACTGTCCTGCTCTTCTCCATTCTCCTCTCTGACCTATCTACCCTGGATCTTCTCCCTCCTCCCATTTGAGTCCTACATGAAAGTTCTGGATTTGACCTTGAGCTTGAAGTAAATTATTCTTTTCCTAAATTCTACTGAACCAATCTTTAGAATGAAGGATTTTTTTTAGGTTGTAATTACAGAAAACTAGAAAAGGATCTGATAAGGATATCTGTGAATTGTTGTGGGGTATGCGTTGGCCAGGTAGGCTAGGATTGATGGTAGTGATGGAAAGTGAAAACTATGACTTTGGTGTGCAACCTTGACTGCTATTATACCTTGATTTGGGAGGAATCCCAGAATCTCTTGAGTCCCAGAGATGAAACGCATTATACGCATTTCATCATCGGAGCTCTTTTGTCATACTTAAACAATAGATGTATGAAAAGCTTTTGAACAAATATTTGGTTGAAGTAGATTTGAGTGTGGGCTTTTCCATTTGCTTCTAGCCAGGTTGCCGTTCCTGTCTTTATGTTTTATTTTGTTTTTGAAAGCATCATAACCCGATTGGAGATGTAGCTATCCATTTTCATGGAGTCTGTAATGTCAGGTCATGCAGTCTGAATCCATCCTGAAGTCAGCTTGTCAAACCATTAGCTTGTCTGATGGTATCAGCTTGCAAAGGAAAGGATCTTTCTTGAATTGTGAAACAAATCCAGGGTGGGATATCCTGGACATTCAGTTAGCCAATCCCCCACCCCTCTAAGGTGAGACCAGAGCATACGCAGGATATTGGAATGCATGTCCTGGGTATCAGAAATACAGAAATGTATCACACAGTATTGCAAAGCCACACACAGCCCCTGCTTTTTCATATCCATGAAGTAAGGATCTTTCAGTCCCAGATGCTGTGATCTTTGGGACACAAAACCTTTCCATAACTTCTTTTGGAATCCAATGACTCAAAATCAGAATGGAATGAAACTAGAAAGTAATTTAAAAAGTAATGTTTAATGAGTACACATTTACAAAAGTTCACCTTTCCTTAACATGGGGAAAGCATACTAGAACAAATGGTCTATGAACTTGGCAAACTTTTCGTAGAATACAGAAAACCAGCAATAAAGGAGTTCAGTCTAATTTTTAAAATGTAGAACAGTTTAGATGTGTGAGAAGAAATACAGTGCACCTGACGCACCTGTTTTCCTCTGTTCTGACTGGACCTTAGGCGAACTAGAGAAGTCCGTGGTGACAAGTTGTTTGATGGCTTCAAGTGCTGAGAGGGGCGCAGGGAGGAGTGGGAGAAAGAAGGTGGCTGTCTCTGGTAAGCTGGTAAGGCTTGGTGCCCTTGCGGCTGGGCTAAAGTTGAGCAGTGTAATACTTTTGCCAAAACCAGAGGGCTGCTCTTTAACTTTAGACCTGAACGGAAGGTTTTTATTAAGACGTGGGTTGAGCATTTCTCACAGGCTGTGCAGAGTAGAGTTTATTTTTTACTATGGATAAATGTTTTCCCTACGTGCAGCACTTTCTCTTTTTAGTGATGGACTATGACTGTTACTGCAATGGGAGTGCTTTTAACTCAAAGGCTTCCCTAGCTCAGTGTGGACACTCAGTGTTCCAGCCAGCTGTGTCCTGCATGGCTGTTTGCATAACGAGGGTGAGTAGTGACATTTTTTGTCTTTTCACTGAGGTCCTTGAGGAACCCCACATACCATAGCTACTCAAAGTCTTCCAGCTTTTTATATCCTTGCTTGGTGGATCAAGAAAAGGCTGGATTAAAGGCTCATATACTCTGTGTATCTTTGCAACTATTGATAAGAAAACACTAACTGAAATAAAACCCCAAATCTAAAATGGTTTGATGAAACTAAGGCCCTCATCCAATCCTAATGGTATTGATCAGATCAATTCACAATTAAGGTGGCAATACCTAGCAAACAAAGGGAACATTCTCTAATTTTGTAGTTATAATTTTGGCAAGCATTCTGAGGAGATAACTGATACTATGGAAATATAAGGCATGAAGATATTCTCTGAGTATTTTTAGTTTTGGTATACAAGAGACATACCCTCTATGCTCAATTAGGGCAGTTTAAAAAAACAGACAAGCCTCTCTTTGCTTTAAAATTAGGTAGCCATTAAATAAATGTCTATGTCATGTAGGACAGTGAAGCATTTAATAGATGAAGCAGGAAGTAAAACAATATACAGTACTGACAGAACTATGTTCGAAAAGTTTTATAGAAAAATATCCTGGATTGTGGGTGATGTTTTAATATATTTTAATCACTCTGTATTATGTTATATATAGTATATAATACTAAAAGTTAAAATGAGAGGGAAAAAGAAATGGTTTTTGTAGATTAAGCAGAAAAGTGTTAAGCCCCATGCCTGTTGGTGATCTCAGTGACATGTGGGAAGATTGTGCCCAAGTCTCCTTGTAGCAACATCCGTGAGCTGGGGTGGCTAATCCTGTTGAAGGTCACCTTGGAAAGGGCTCCATCCTATAGAAACAGAGTGAGCACCTTCCTACATTCCTGCAAGGATTTGACAAGGAACCAAGTCTCATAACAACCACTGCTCACACCTCTCTGCCCCATAACTGTCCATGATTTTCTCTCATCTATACATTGGCTAAATTTACATTTTCAGAAAATTCATATAAGTTTACTGCTTAAAATTAAAACAGACTAAGACAAATGACAGGTACATTATGTCCTTGTACTAGACATTAATTTCATAGATGACTAGTATTGAATATTATTTAGAAAAATATAATGTATAAAGCATTGCACAATAGCTGAAAATACCAAAACCAATATAGCACAGTTTGGCAATATTTATTTAGCTTGCTAGCTAAAGTTCTGGTTTATTTGAACATTTTGCACAAAGGCTGCTGTCAATACTTCCTTATTTATTACACATCAAGAAGAACTCAAATGGATATTTTTTCCCATTTTATTCAATCTCTCGTACACCCGTTCCTTAGAGAGGAAAGGACTGTATAAAAATTATGTAGATTTGCAAAATCCCAAGGCATGGTCGCTTCCAATAAGTTGTGTCTTAATATAGTTCCTTAAAGCAGACATTCACATGGCATAAGCCAAACCAAGTGACACATTTAACTATGGAGTTTGTTACTGCAGGGCTGCAGAGCACTTGCCCAGTATGAGCAAAGGTCTGGGTGTGACGCCCAGCAATGAGAGTAAAAATCACTGGGGGAATTTGTGTCTTTTGTTCAGCTATACCCAGCAAGGCCTGAGTTTCTGGCCACCATCAGGCTGTGTTTTCTGTCTCTTTAAGTTAGCCCTTGTATCAGAGCAGGAAGTTGCATGTACTTTTCCTGGATTTTGCAAGACATTATGTCACATTGGTTGCCCACAACAAAGAACCTTCTCAGCATGAAACCACAAGACTAATCTCCACCCCACATGCCTCTATCCTGCCTACCCAAGGGAGCTCCACAGCCTCCAGGGAAAGAAATGGTGAGGCCCTGAGCTCACTCACCACTGAGATAGAACGGAGGTCTCTTCTGATCTGGAACTTTCTCAAAATCCAGGCAAAATTTCCTTCTGTGAAGATAAACCTCAGATGGTGGTGGGGAACTAAAACTATCTTAACTGTGGCCGTGTCTTCCCTCACACATTTAATACTAGATTTCAGAGGCCCAGGTACATTCAGCTTTGTTTGAAACATCTGATTTTCTAAACAGTAGTGGTTTTGAGGATTTCGAGTTCTTCTCCCAGCCCTGGCGGATCCGGGTGAGGGTCTTGTCTATGCATGGCATGATGAGGATAAACTTGACCACCAGCACCGTGCAGGGGGCGATGAGCGCTAAGATGTAGGCTGACGGGAGATACCACCTCAGGGCCGAAGGGGTGAGGAACCTCTTCCCACCGTACACCAGCGTGTGGGCTGTGCACAAAGTCAGGGTCAAATAGCCCAGTTTGGACTGTAAACAAAAAACCAAAACCAAACAAAAAGCATATTAGCATTATTTTCCTTTCAAGCAAACACTATGAGCCAGTGGAGTTTATTTGTCAATCACCATAAACATTTGAAATCTTCAAGATTGAGGATGTTCTGATAAGTACAGAATAAAGCATTATTAAACTGTTTTAAGATGGTATTTCATTAAAAGAAAGACTGTTTAAAAATGACATGGTAGCTTTATCTTAACTTGGCTACATGGAAACATTTCCTAGGAGTAAACTCTTCTGATTCAGAATAAATAATGTTCCTTCCCTTGGTCCCCAGTGCTAAACTCTTATTTATCATTGATTCTGGAGGGTAGAGGTGACTATGATGTCAAGCTGCCCGTTAAATGTTACCGACCAAAAATACATGCTACTTACGGCATAAAGAGCAATTACTACATTTTTTACTTTGTAGATTTTCTATGGGGGGGGGGTGCTTCTAGATTCTAAAGCTCTGTTTATTTTGGCATTAATGCCTTGAGTGAAGGTGTTGTCATGAACACTCTTAGCTTGCACTTGGTTCCCTGGCAGGAACTGCAAGCTTTTGCATTCAAATCTAATTTCAATGACTAATGGTTTATTTTATGACACTGGTTCTCAGTGGGCCCGCATCAGAATCATCTAGAGGGCTTGTTAAAACTAACTGCTGGGCTCCACCTCTGGAGCCTGTGATTCAGCAGTCCTGGGTGTGGCCTGGGCCTTTGTGTATCTAACAAGTCCCCAAATGACCCAGAAACTGCTGCTGCTGCTGCCACAGTTAAGAATCAGTGATCTGCAGGGAGAGGCACTTAACAGGGATATTTACTAACTGGCTTTAATGAATGTCTGTGAAGTGATTGTTGCTTTGAACGTTTTAAATTTTTTTTTTCAAGATCTACCTTTATTAATATGTTCATGCCAGAACTTTAATTTTCAGAAGATGAAATTTTGTCTTTGGATTTCTTTTCAGCTTGTACCTAATACATGTCCAAACATAAAGTTGAATAATTTTTGGCAGTTTTCACTGTAAAGTCTTAGCTGAGGCTCCAGGAGCAGCCAGAAATCACAACAGGGGACCCCACAAGGAAATGAGACCACTATCCTCTTTCTAACCAGAGGTCAGAGTTTCAGATGTATGCGTTTAATGAGATTGCTAGAGAAACCATGGAGCATCACGCAAAATAAGGCCTGGCATGAGACAGAAGTGAGCATGTTTGTAAAGCCATACTCACCTTGCAACATTAAGTTTAAACCTTCAAATATTTACCTGCACAAATCGGAACTCTCTCCAGTTGACCATGTTGCTGACTGATGGCAAGGAGGTGATTCCCAAGAGTAAAAACAGAAAAAATCCAAGGATTCCCAAAGATACATAGGAATCACTAAGCCAGGCTAAAGAGATACTGAAGGGATCATCTTTCTTGTTTATCGCCTAAGAAAAATTATCAGCAATTTTTAAAAATACATTTTTTCCACAAATTGCCCACAATTTAAAAGGAACTAAAACATAATTTTTAATGTGTGATTTGCCCAAAGCAAATTGTATGGCATTTCTTATTGATCATTTAAAAATAAACACACTTAGAAGTAGTTTTGGTTAAAAAAAATCTGTTCTGCTGGTTATAATTCTTGGTTATAATTCTCTGTTTGCTATAATCTTTTAAAAAATTTTTTTAAAAATAAATTTTGACTCTAGAAATTGTGTAAGGAGTTTTAATTTACCTTGTAAATTGTAAAAAAAGTAAACACATTTCTTTACCAAATGGCTTTTTGTTCCCCAAAGCTTTATGCTCTTAAATAATACATCAGAATTCTACAATTCTGTAATATATCAAGTCTTCTTTATATCCTGATTATTCACACATAAAGTTTGAGTAGTTTCGCCTTGATGTTGTGATAATGTAACAGGGAGTCTCTCCTATTACAACTGAGAAGAATCAGACCCAAATAGTAGATTTTTTCCTGAGAAATATTTTAAGAAAAAAAATGTAGAGAAACCCACAAAGATATCATCAATGAGCTATTGACTCATCAGTATGTTTTTGCAATCTTTCATACTGCACTAGAACTAGTCAAAATCAGATATTTCTAAACTAGAACTGACTTAGAGCACTAAACTGGTTCTGAGTCTTTTTCTTTTTGAGACAGGATTTCACTATGCAATTTGCTCAATTTGTAGCTCAAGCTGGTCTTAACCTCAAAGTGATCTTCCTGCCTCATCCTCCCAGATGCTGGGATTATAGGTGTGTGCTGTCAAGTCCAGCTGATTCTGAGTCTGGTAATTATATATAACACACTATTTCATATTTGCTCAGAATCATTTTGTTTTCTTGTTATGGAGGCCAGTTTTCTGTAAGTCAAAAGCATTAAGGGCATTACAAACACTCTTGTGAGCTTGTTTGCACTGCTGCAGTGTATTTGAGCAGCCTCCTTACAGGACATTTGGCTTTCACTTCTGAACCTAAGGGGCAAACATAAAACCTTGCCAGTGTCGCAGTGAGTCCTGAGAGTGCAGATCTGTCTCCAAGTGAGCCCAGGGATCTAACTTGTACTCTCGATAGCTGTATGAGATCTGAAAGGATTCATTAAAACCCCAGATGTGATGTTTCTAATCCTACTTACTTTAGAAAATAAAGATGCTTACAAGAGTCATTTTCTATAGTTGTGAAACAGAACACGATACAGCAACATTCCCCTTTGATTTGGGAATAGGAGGATGCAAAGGAAAAGAGATTTACCTGGGTAACTGTTATGTTTCTCAACCTCCATCGTACGTAATACCGAATAGGAATCACGAGTGTGTAGATGACATGCAGGAAGGCGAACCCCAGGGCCACCAAACCGAGCTGCTTTCTGCAGAGCATCCAGTGGTCCAGCCAGTCTGGGAACCGGAAGTATTTGGTACCTCGGTAAAGTTGCAGGATGGCAGCGATAACACCGGGGAGGTAAACCAAGGCAAGCAGGACCAGTGCTGTTATCGGAAAGACACGGTTGGGAATGGAAATGGCCAGGCGAAATGTGTTATCTTCCTTTTTATAAACATAAGGGTAGATGATGTCTCTGATTACACAGTAGAAGAAGAAGAAGATGCACAGCATGGCAGACAAACACAAGGGGAACCTCCACATCGGGAAGAGCTGCAGGGGGTAGTTCTCAATCTCCTTGGCCGCCACCAGAGCTCCTCGATCCAGGGGAGTGAGTCCCAGAGTGCGGACAATATCCATCACTCTGTGTTTTGCGTTGGTGTCATTTCCGCAGACAAACACCTGGGTTAAAATAATTCATGAATTTGTATTTACACTTGTTCTTTAATAATTATTTTGGAAGTCTATATAAACATCACACAGAATTACATGTAGCAGTAAATTGCTTTCCTGACAGAGATGTGGAATAAATTCAGAAGATGGTGTTTTACACATGTGCATGTGTGTTGCATAGCTCAGGATCCAGGTGTTAAGTGGAGGGTGGTCTTGGGTTTATCACGCTGACCTGAGTTGTCCACTTCCTTCTGTGAGTGTGGGTATACATTACTCACGATTGCTTCCAATCTCTAGTCATGCATGAAACCAGTTTTATGCAAGGTAATGGGAGTGCAAAAGGATACCCAACAAGCTGTATTCATTTGTAGTGGAGATAAGAGGCCTCCAAAGACTGAGGTCTGTGGGTTCCATCCAATTAAAAGCTGACGGTTATAGACACTTAGAAATGAATCACAACAATTGACTACCCTTCACGATCAAGAAAATTATGCTTGGTACATATTAGAAAAATGGAATACTAGGCATTTTATTTTGAAATTTTATTTTGAGACTTCTGGGGTAAGTGCATATTAAAAGATTCACCTTTTAAATAGTGAGTGGAAATTATTTAATCTTACCTGTCGACTTGCATCCAGTGCTCCAGACTGGAGAGCCCAGGCTGAGATGGTATTAAATGCTTTTACCACGTGGGCTCCTGGCACCAACTGAGCAAGGTACTCTGCATTCGATTCTGGATACTGATTGATTTTGAGGTTGTTGCTGACATCTACCAATATTTTCCCATTGAGAACCTCAGTTAGATCTATGAAAAAATTATAGTGGTCCCTGTGGATTGCTACGATTATGATGTCAGATTTCTGGGCTGCTTCTGGGTAGCTCAAGACCTCTGCACCACTGGGCAGCAGGCTGGACATCTGGGGGTTTCGACTTCCATAAACAACAGCATGACCACACTGGAGCATCTTCAATCCCAGAGATCTCCCAAAATCCCCTGTCCCAAAAATACACACAGTCACTTGCTTTTGTGAAGAAGTCATGGTAAGAGGAAGTGCATTCATACAAGGGTTTTCCATTCCTGAAGACAAATCACAAAAACCAGAAATATGAGTGGCTGGGGCATGGAAAAATTAATTAGAATTACATCCAGGAACTAGTGTAATTAACAGATGTTCTAATCTTCTAATTGTCTCAAGTATATTCTCCCCCAAATTAGGCAAGAATAAAAATTGTCATGTATATTTTATTTAACAGAGTCACTAGTGTAAGCCTTTCTCTGTTGGATAAAGAGATGTAGTAAAAACACTTACTGGTGAAGGTTTTAAACTATGGACTTATATTGTAGTTAGTACATTAGTGAGCACCTGGTTCCAAATATGGTATTTGTATTAATAGATTTTCTAATATTGAGTTTATAGAATGAATCTTTGTATTCTTAGAATAATTTTCATTTGACCCACATACACTTTCTGCTTAAAAATTGCTGGATTCTGTTTGTTAATGTTTCACTTAGGGCTTTTGTGTCACTTATATAAATGAGTAAGCCTATAATTTCTGTATTAATGAGCCAATCATCAGATTTTGCTTTGAAAATTTTTGGAAACATAACTATGATTATTGTAAATATTTAAAAATTATCTGAACTAAAGTTAAATGATTCTTAGAAAATTCTTACACTCCCCACTTATTTCTATATGAAGCAGCTGTGCAGCATATGAATTTATCAAGATGCAGGTGTAGAAAACAGCTCAGGTGTAAATTTCTCTTATTTGTAATTTGTTCATGATCAGTTTTAATATTTTCTTCTTAAGATGCAACTTGGAAGTCCAGTGTACCATATTTGGGATGTTACTCTAATCCTTAAACTTTATTTTCACTCTCAAAACTTCAAAGAAATTGCTGAGTAAATGGAAGATGCAAAAATAATAAAGGGACATTAAAGTGTCACTGATTATTCATTAGTGATTCATTAGGCGGTTGGTTATTTCTTATGAATATTATATAAACTATGACTGATACTTTTTTGGATACATTTTCAGATTTGTTTAAACCTTCACGGTTCTCAGAGACTGAGGTCTCTGGGCTCTCTTTTGCTTCACTGCTTCCCAAAAGCTCAGTTTTGGTCCTACAGTTTATGTGTCTTGGTTTTTGTTCTGGGTTTACTCGTACACCTGTGCCTGCTTAGCTCTCTGCACCATAGTCCCGCAAGAACAGGCTTCATGGTTAAACCTTCCCTCTTTCTTCTGGCACACAACTGTTGTTTTCTTTTTTGAGATGGTCTCCCTAGTATTTCAGGCTGACCTTAAGCTCACTATGTAGCCCAGTGGCCTCAAGCTAGAGCAATCCTCCTGCTTCAGCCTCCTGAGTGCTGGGATTAGAGGTGTGCCCACCATGCTGGATTGGAGTGGCACACAGTGCTGAGATGTTTCATAGGGTCCCTGTTTTGACCCAGGGAACACAGCACTGGTCATCTCTAGCCATGGCCAACTTAATTTTGCTTGTACTGTCTTTCCCGTGATCCCTGGCCCTTTAACTCTCTTCTAGCTCCTCAGAAGCATCTCTTTAATAAGGTATCTGCACACAGCCCTTGCTTGCAAGATAATCCAGAAAAATATAATATTTTCTGATTTTTCTAAAAATGAAAATTACTTGGTTGGATGTGGTGGCACATGCCTGTCCTCCCAGCACTTGGGAAACTGAGGCAGGAGAATTGCCCTGAGTTCGAGGCCAATCTGAGTTACGTAGTGAGTTGTTCAAGGCCAGCCTGGGCTACGTAGTGAAATCTGATCTCAACAATCCATAAAAACAAAGGCAAGCAAGCAAACAAAAGTTACCATTCCAGGAAAAGTTACC
Organism: Cavia porcellus; assembly: GCF_034190915.1. Taxonomy (NCBI): domain Eukaryota; kingdom Metazoa; phylum Chordata; class Mammalia; order Rodentia; family Caviidae; genus Cavia; species Cavia porcellus. Next base: position 69,055,425 of record NW_026947485.1, on the reverse strand, counting down.
ATAATTAGAATGATGAGATAACGTAAAAACAAAAATCCTGGTAATTCTTTGCGTTTGAATGCTTGGGAAAATATCCTAATAATAGGCACTCACAGAAGTGGATTTATACATACTTTGCACTACAAAGGCGGTCAAATGAAGGGGGCATTTATAGTAAGTGTTATTGTGGAGAACGCTGTTACACCAGGACAGAGCTGTAATTCAAAATAACTGTGTGTTATCACAAATTCATGGAGGTAGTAGGTTTCCTGTGCAGACTTTAAAAAAAGTCCTAGATGGAAAAAACAGAGAATCATAAGAAAAGTGGTAAACAGGAGGATTTTCTAAGGAAAGAAGGGTGGAAATGGAACATGACGGAGTGTTTTCTGTTCTCTTTGCTCACCCCGCGGGCCCCATGCCTCGCTGTGTGGCTGGACAGGCCCCGAGTGTCTCTGGGAAGCGTGAGGACTCCGGTGGACGCAGAACTCCAGCTGGCAGTGACCCAGATCGAGGGCAAAGCCAGCGCCGGTGACCGGGGACATTGCGGGGCCTGCACCCCGCGTGGCAGTCAGCGGGGTCAGAGTGGCCCAGCCCCTCTGGACAGCAGACACCACGCGTTTTAAATGCTCACACCTGACGAAGCAGTGCCTGCAGAAACTGCCACTGTGACACAGGAATAGTGCCGGATGCCAGCGGGCACCTGACACACACATGGCTCTGCACGCGTGTCTCCCCGGCACCTCACACTTGCGTGCACTTGCACGCTCGGGACGTGGATCTGTGATCGCTTCGTCAGCTTCACTCCATAACTGCCCATTTGTTCTCTACCATTTCCTCACTTGAAGAAGGTTACACAGATAAAGCAACGTGTAAACATCGTGAGCCTGGCCTTCCCTTATCTGAGGTGTTGTACCTATTGTGTGCCTATTTGATTTCTGAGTAGGATTCTAAGCTGTGTGTATGCACCATCGTTTGTTGATTGAACCCAGAACCACAGAGTACATCTGTAGCACTGTTTCACTATGTAACATAGGGCAATTTGATAGTTTTCACTTCTGAGTATTGCAAAGTTGCTATGAACAGTCCTACCCAGGTTTTTGTATGAAAATAACTGTTCATTTGCCTGAGATAAAGGTTGGACAGTGCTTTCCAGAGTGGCTGTACTACGGTAGCAATTAAGGCGTGACTGCACTTCTCATTTTTGCTATTTTGATGTTTCATTGTGGTTTTAACTTGTGTTTCTCTAATGGCTAATGGTGCAGAACGTTGTTACCTGATTATTAGCCACCTGCAAATTCTCTTTATTGAGGCAGCTCTTTATATCTTTGGCTCATTTTCTTTTGCTTATTTTCTAACTGAAGCCATATATTTTTAACTTTGAGTTTTGACTATCCTTTATACATTTTAAATGAGTCCTCTGTCAGATCTGTAGTATACGCTCCCAACCCATAGTTTGTTTTATTTATTGTCCTATCAGAGTGTCTCACAGAAAAAGTTTTTAAATTGAAGTCAGCTGGGTGTAGTGACACACACCTGTAATCCCAGCACTTGGGAGGCTGAGGCAGGAGGAGCTCTGTGAGTTCAATGCCAACCTGAACTACATAGTGAGACCTGTCTCAAAAAACTGAAGATAGAAAATTGATGATGCCTAGTTTACTTTTGCTATTTAACAACTCATTTGAAACTCTAAATCCTAAATATTTTTTTCTACAAGTTTAAATTTTACACATTAATCCATGATCCATTTTTAGTTAACTGTGGCGCAATGTATAAGTTTTATGTCAAGGTTCATTTTTTGCCCATGAATATTAGCTAACTGCCGTCTTGCAATTCATTGAAAATACTGTATTTCATCGAATTGCTGTCATGCCTTTGTGAAATATCAATTTTTGGGCTAGGATGCAGTTCAGTTTGGTAGAGTACTTCCCTACATTGCACAGGGACCTCAGTTTAATTCTCAGTGCCAACAAAAGGTCAATTGTCCATGTCGGTATGGGTCAGTGTCTGCATTCTCTATTCTGTTCCACTGATTTAAATATCTGTTCCTATGCTAATAACCACAAAATGTTGATGGCTATAGATTAATAATATTGTAGACTAGGTTATAGTGACTGTCTCTACTGTATTTTTTTGCGAAATTATTATACAAAGAAGAGTTCCTTCTCTTTTCCATATAAGATTTAAAATAGTCATAAATAATCGTTATAGTTAGAAAAACCAATGCCTTAAAAATTCTTCAAACAATAAAAACTAGTTGATTTTGTTGTTTGTTTTTTGCGACTGAGTCTATGTAGTTCAGGCTGGCCTTGAACTCACTGTGTGGCCCAGGCTGGCTTTGCACTCACAGAGATCCTCTTGGCGCAGCTTCCAAATTCTGGGATTAGAGGTATGCACCACATGCAGCTTGGTAGATTTTTAAGGAGAGAAATATATAAAAACATAATAGCAGTGTGTGTGTGTGTGTGTGTGTGTGTGTGTGTGTGTGTGTGTGTAAAATGAATGTGAATTTAAAATTATATGATAGACTATAGGCACAGACTTTATTTAGATGGTAAGCCCTTTGTTATCAGCTAGCTTGGTCAAATAAAGTTTGTGCCTTCTCCATACCTTGGAATAGACCCTGTTCTCAGTTCTTTTAGTAAGAAAGATCAGCAACAAAACAATAGCTCTTCTAAAAGTGGCTACTTTCTTGCCTCTCACTTGGAAAATGGATTATTTGTTTCCCCCAAAGGCTTTACAGAATGAGGAAAAAAAATGTGTCAATACTTATGTGTATAATACCACTTATAGAAGGAAAAGGAAGAAAACTCTCTCCCTCTATCTGATGCAGATAATTATGAGAGGAAAAATTAGACACTATGAAATCCTCTTACTTTTTACATTCTCAAAACATTAAAAAAAAAACAATGAAGACATTCCTGTATGAAGGCTCAGCCTTAGTTACACACATCATTAGGAATCTTGTTTCTTAGCTTGCCTAAGTTTGCAAACTAAAAATGCAAAAAAAAGTTTCATATGAAAAACTTTTAGAAGTAATAAAGAAACCCACTATGAGGACAAAACTATCATCATCGTGACCTAGAAGTGTGAGTGACACAACGTAGTGTCTTCCTTCAGCCACTGAACAACTTCTAAGGGTTACACAGCTGCAAGCACTTCTGCAGAGGCGTGCACTAGAAAACAGTGTGGCTCTCCCTGGTACATACGAGGCTGGGCAAAACCTGGGCACTGGCTTTAATGTTCCTAATAAATCTCTAAAATAACGCTAAAATTGAGAATTGTTGCCTTAACTCTTTTATCGTTATTTTTGTTTGTTAGCTCTCTGTAATGGCCTGCAGCACTCTTTTCCTTTCCTGTTACACAGTGAAGCAGACAGGTTTGCTGAAATGCTAGTGAACTGTGTGCTGAGATTCTGAATCTATTCATGAGAGATGTAGTGGAGGTTTGTGTACCTAAAAACCCAAAGCCAAGCAAATAAATCTCGGAGCTCCTAAAGTACCCAGGGTTGAGCATCACTGAATACAGAAAAAGGTTTTGGTGAGGGGAGATCGAGTGGGGCCAGGTACTGGGGATCTTGTACTGGGTTCCCAAATCACTTCGCTTCCTTTACAGTTCTTTCTTTTAAGAACTTTTGGCAGGGAGGCTGTAATTCCTCTCCACGAAAAATTCAGAGCAAGAATCCTTGGGTGTGCAGGTGTTATGAGGAGAGGGCTAGACAGCCAGACTGGGGACATGGTGTCAGACTGCAGGAAGCTCTGATTGGCAACCCTCTCAAGGAAACCTCAAGAGCTGCTTTCTAGGACCCACAACATTACAGTACAGTTTGATCAAAGCTCACAGATGGGTCATGGGATTACCTCACAGCCAGTCTCTCCTAGAAAGCACACTGTCTTGTTAGTCACTTGTATAAAATCATTGTTAAAGTCTCTATTTGAGAACCCAGCTTTGGATTTGGAACATCTGATTTTCTAAGGCACAATCCAGTTCCCTGTGGATGGACACACACCACACACACACACTTACACACACACATACACGCATAACTCTGTGTTGTAGTACACAAATTCAGTGGTTTGGCTCCTCATTTTCCAGAAAGATGGAATAAGTAGCACCTTCAAACTGTTTAAAATGTGACAGGACTTTTTCTTTAAATTTGATGCCTATGAACAGAGCTTTTTTGGGTTCATTCTGTTGTGTATTCCTTCTGAAAATCTTCACTAACATAATCACATCTCTGTCTCTATAGCTATATGTATATTTGAGGCTTAGCTTATCAGTCAAATATTTCCTTCTGTCACAAGTAGAGGGGCAGGAGGGGCTGTGCAGTGATGTGGTTAGAGCATTTGTTTTAATATATCCCAGGGGCAACTGGAGAGCAAAACTGTTTTAAAAAATATCAAATCCTTATCCTAACACATGAGCCCATCCAATTTGTCCACTGAACTATTTCTGTTTTTAGTAAGATCAAGGCTTTTTAGGGAAAATAAACATATTTGCATTTTACTGAAAATGAGGTACATCCCGCTGTAGTCAAATCAGGAGGCTTTGGTTTAGAAAGGCCACAGATAATATTTTATCAAAAAACTAATGTGGCAAAGGCAGTCGTGAGTTTGACCCCTGGTACCGATAAAAACAAAAAAGACAACAAAACAAAACAAAACAAAACAAAAAAACTAATGTGTCCATATTTAATGAATTTTCCTGATTCTTTTGGACATCTATCATTATTTGTAAGTGAACTGAAAATATGAATGTATATTTTTAATTTTAGCCTTGTAGTTAAAAGTACCTCTGTTTCCAAGGGTCATTACTCCTGGTGGCATTGATGTAGATTTCTCAAAAAGCTCTCTTTTAATATACACGATAACCTTGGTAAATATTTATTGATTCCCTGTTTTGTACCACATACAATTCTATATGCTGAGGATAAAATAGGCGAAGAATACAGATGACTTATAGAGTTAAAACTGAGTGTGTGTGTGTGTGTGTGTGTGTGTGTGTGTGTGTGGTGCCCGGGATACAACGTGGTGCCTCTGAGCCTCAGTGCCTCCGTGCCTTGTGCATACTAAGCAAGCACTTCCTTTACCTCTTAACTTTACCTCTTTTATTTTACCCCAGCATTTAAAAGTATTTTAACTCCTTAAAAAGTGACAAGACAGACAGAAATCCAAATTTATGTGCTTCAAAAACTGTGTGTGTATATTGCTGTAAACAAGTTAGATGATGTATGGATAAATAATAAGGTGATTTCAGATGGCAGTAAGTGCTTTGAAGATTATAGAACAGGGTTACAGGATGAAAAATGCTGCACAAGAGAACAGCAGTCTATTTTCTAGATCTTGTCAGCCTAAGTTTCTAAAGAGCTGCCAAGTGAATGTTGCCAAATTTAGCCAATAAAATACATAACGTCCAATTAAATTTGCATTTAAAACAATGAATAACTTTTTAGTTCAAGTATTTCCCTTGCCTGTTTGGGACATGCACACTAACAACTTTTAACATGAAATTCACATTGGCTGGGGCAGCATAGATTTTATCTGGATTTAATCTGAATGAACCTGACACCAGGGAAGATGCATTGCTTCCGAGGAGACTTCACAGGCAGAAGGGAAGCGAGGTGTAGGTGTTACCAGCTGAGGTAGGAAAGGATCACCCTCACATGGACACTCTTAGAAAATGATTTTGGACCTGATTAGTACAGAAGCTGTGATGGATATTTCAAAGCAATCTCGTGGTTGGTCCTATAACCTGGAAGATTGTGAGCCACTCCTGCACCACTGGGGGGTCTTTATAACTGAGGGATAATTGGAGAGTGTGTTCTCAAAGACAGGGTCAGCTGGAAAGCAACCACAAACTTGTCATTTTTAATTGGAACTAATCAGAACCAAGATAAGATAATTTTGAAATTAAAATATAATTCAACTGGAAATCGTAATTCTAATTACACCAAACTTGCATTTGTTAAAAGAACACAAACACACATAAATCCACACATACGTGTGCACTCATGTACATACACACACCATTGTTTTACTCAAAAGGGAGACAAACTTGAATTAAGGAGCTTTAAAGCTTACCCAAACTATTTTTCAGACCCCATGTCTATTTTACATCTGCATGTCTCCTCTCACAAGTTCCTATTGTGGTCCAGTCTCTTAGCACCACATTGATCAGAGTAAATATTAAAGGAACTGTTATGGATGATACATTGTGTCAACTTGAGAAGTTTAGAAGTTTAACTGAGAGGCTCAGCAGGGAACCAGGATCCTTACTATGTAAACATCCTCAGCCTGTGCAAAAGAAGGCACAGTGAGCTGCACTTGCCCTGAAGGTGGGGTAGGGGGTATAGGGGAAGGGGTTAGGGGTGGGATGGTGGCCTGGTACAATATAAGGGAGGAGAAGATGCTGTTACCCTTTTCCCTCTGGTTGCTGCTGCTTTGAACTGTTGCCCCTCTGCCATGTGCCACCCTGCCTTGGAACCAGCTGATTATGAACTGAAACCTCCAAAAACTGTAAGGTAGATAAACCTCTCCTTCTTTCATTTTGGGTGTTGCATATTTTGTCCTAGCAATGAGGGAAAATTAAAAGTAACCAAGACAGCAACTTCACATCAAGATAAATCAGTACTTTGTGATTTCCATAATAAATTCTGATAACTGGAATCTATATTTTAAAGCTCCCCATTTAAATAAACAACTGAAGATGTTTCTGAAAAACAATTATTTCCATTGTATTGTGAGGCATCTCATAGTTACCTAAGTTACCTAGTGTAGGGCCTTCACACTGAGCTACAGTCCCAGTCCTTAAAAATTTCTTTTCGTTTATCGTGAGACAGGGCTTCACCAAGTTATCCAGGCTAGGTTTGAATTTAGAATCCTTCTGCTTCAGCCTCCCAGAGTGCTGGGATTAGAGGTGTACACCATCATACCTGATTTAAGATTCGCTTTTATGTTAGCCCATAAGATGACACAAAAGAAAATAGTAATCTTAACTTTTTCAGTTTGATCAAGTCACAAGATCATAACTGCAGATCACCTTCACATCATTGTTCTTCATCTTTAGTTGCACTGACATGGCTGCCTCAATGTCCTGAATCGTTTGAAAATGTTTACCTTCCCAGTCATTTTGACTTTTGGATCTGGTGCACAAGGTGGATGAGGAAACTCCATAATGTTTTTAGGAGCCTGCCTTTATGTCAGGTGACACCCCAAAGGCATCATTTTCCACATTTTTGATCACTTCTTGTAAGAACACTCAAGAAAGAAGGCTCAGAACTGCTTTAGAAAGTAGCAAGAATGATGGGGAAGCGCATTGGAAGAGGGGAAGTATTTTGAGAGGGGACTAATGCGATGCATCTTTTATTGCAATAAATTAAAAGATTAAATCCTGCACTTCTGATCACCCCTGGAACATACTTCCACGTGAACTGCTAGGAACTGGCTAGGAACTCATGATGGCATGTATGCTGATCCTCTTAGTAACCTCTTTCCTCTGAGAGAGCCAGGTGTACAGTGGGCTATCTTTCAGTTTTTTACTGATTCTCTAGTTCAACTAAAAATTTCACTCATACCTGCTGCTACTGAGGAGCACATGGCCAGGTAAATGGAAGTGTTTTTATGATTCTGGGGCCAAGCATCTTATTGCCTAGGTTTATTAGCTGCTGTCTAGGCTGGTTAGCTCTGTTTGATTAGGCCTCTGCACATGATAACAAGCTCTAATCATGCCCGGGATAATTTATAGTAGACTTGCTCTGCATTTTTAATCCTGAACAACTCACAAATCTGGGGTTCACCAAAGATTGGCACCAGGACCATGACCAGTAGATCAGCCCCATCAGGAAGACCACACCAGCTGGCTGATTTTGTAGTATTTGGTTTATACACATCACATAAGCGTTTGTTTAACACAGCAATCTTCAACAATCCACTTAAAGTTTAATGCCAAATTAGGGATTTTGTTTTTCTAGCTCTACTATAGTCAGAGATATCCAGGACATGTTTTGATAATTTTAATTAACTTTGTTCAAACAAAACTTCCTATGAATGGGCATGTCTCTTCATATCAAGGATGCTGGGAATAATCTAAATGTGACAACTGCCTCTGTAGTTTAGGGACAGAGCAGTTTTGCAGTGAATCTGACCCTGGCCTACAAGCCTTGCTGCAGGGAACTCTATTCTGTGTCAAAGTATCTCTTCACTACTTTCAGAAGGTTTCTGGGGACTTCTCAGCCTCTCTGATCTTGTTTTAGGTATTGTTCTTCTTTAGCTCTTATTTGGCTCCTGGACATGTTGCTCAGTATTACCTCTAATGCAGATGTGGCTGTTGCATTTTTTTTTTTACCCCAAGGGAGAAACTCCCTCTGCATCCTTGAGTTAGGCTCTGATATACAAACTCAAGAGCAGTGCTAGTTGATGAATCTAATTAAACAGCTCCTATTTTTTAGTTCCTAGGTTATTTATTTATTTTGGTACTGAGGATTGAGCCCAGGTCCTCTCTCAGGCTTAGCAGGTACTCTAACAAACAGATACATGCCTGACTTGTTAGTCTCAGCCCTGTTCAGCGGCATACTTGCAGACATCTGGCAAGCTGGGCGCTTGACATGAGCCCTGGTAGGAGTATTTGAATCAAGAGAATCACCCAGTGCTACAAGTCAGGACTTCTCTTTTTCTTTAGCCTGGTAGCAGTGCACCCCTGGCTTTTTTCCCTATCTGTCACCCCTTTCCCATCAAAGCTATGACAACATGCTCCTGGCGATGGGAAAATAACTGGCCTAGCAGGGTGTTCCTGTTTTCCGGTGGTGACTGTCCATGACGTCTGAATCTCTTTCCATAGAAACCTCCTTTCTGGATGCGGAAGGCATCCAGGTTCTACATGAAAATGGAATTCATGTGGTTATCACATCCTAGCTGAAGTCCCCTGCCCTGCCTATGTCCATACAGGGCAGAGACTATTTTGGCGGTAAGCTTGATACATTTAGACTCTTGTTTCCCTTAGGGAAATAGATACAGGGAACTCTTGGTGTACCACTATTCCCAAACACAATCTTCTAGTTTTCCAAGTATGCCTGAAAAGTAGGGCAATTAGCACACTTTTATTAATAAGTACAATAAATCATTTCCCAATCAAACTGCTTTTTCCCAAACCTACTCTTTAAACAAGTTAGAATACAAAGTAGTATAACTATAAATTTATTTAAAAACTTACCTGGGGCAGTAACATAATAGGATTAGTAAAATAAAGGAAAATGAAACAACAAATTTCCTACAGTTCCTCCCACTTAAAATAATCATAATAATTCAAGCTGCTTGTAGGTAAATGTGTCACACAAAACAATCTCATACATTTGCCCAAATGGCACATAATCAGGAGCCGGACCTTGGCGTTGCTCTCTGATCCTGTTAACTAACCCAGGGCAGGCAGCATCCACGCCCATCTACTATGTCCACGGTGGTTGGTAACTTCCAAACACTTTTTTTTGTTATCACTAATTACTTGGTCTGCTTTCATGCTTTCAGCAGACAGTTACCGAACAGCTTCTATGTTGCATGAAGGGGATAAAGGGATAATTCAGATGGAGCCAGAACTCTAGGATCCCTGGAAATGGCAAGGATGCAGCATATAATCAGACTGCTCCAGTGATCTGTGTAAGAGCCAGGGCAGGGGAAGGTGCAGAGTGGCCAGAAGCCCCGGGGAAGGACACTCATCTTCTGGGAAACGGGACAAGAGAGTTTTCCAAAGCCTGTGCAAAGTTATGCTGACCACCACTTAATTTAGGGTTACAGTTTCCATTCTATAGTAGGAGCAGGCAGAAACGACAGGTGCATCAGCAGTGTTAACTGTGCACTCTGCCTTCCTATTAGGACTCCTACATGCACTGTAGGTCTGCAGCGAGCCCTGGTGCACTCTACAGTTTTTCTCTTCAGTTGAGAGCCCAAAAGAATATCCAGTGTATTTTACTAATAACTTTAAGAAATAGGTGATATGGTTAAGTCACATCTTGGGTGTTTTTTTGTTCAGAATTATAATTCCTTACTTTTCAAAATTACCCTTTGAGCACATTTTCCTTTGAGATAAAAAAAGTGAACTTGTATTCTATTGTGAGATTAGGACTGGTCACACAGAGCACTTCTACATGCAAAGGAAACATGCCTCTCAAAATAATTTCGGAAGTATGTGACTGTTCCAGGACAATATGGGACTCTCTACATGGCTAAATATACTCTTGTAGAACATTGCAGAGAAGAGTTTAGATTAGGATATCAATGTCCTTCCTGCTTCATTAGCATGGAGATTGTTTTAGTAGCCCAGTATATTCTTTTTGCATCTGAAAGATGATCTTCAAACACTATATACATTCTTTGTTCCAAATGCCTTAATGACTTTGAAAGAACAAATTGTTTATACATATAGATCAAGTATTATCATACATTGTTTTAAGCATTAGTTAACCTTTAGGTATTTAGTTTCATTTCTTGCAAAACTGATTTATTCATAGTAAGTAAACAAGTGTTAATTCAAGCCATTTTGGAAATAACCTAAAACACACACACACACACACACACACAGGAAGACTTTTGAGTAACATATCGTGTGGAACTTTTCAGGAAGTCTTCATAGTGAATTCTTCCCGTTGGATGTGTAAAGAAGAGTCAAACATTTGTCTTAATAAATCTTATTTCCACTATTTCCTAGCTGAAACTTTAAAAAAATCCACAAAGCTCAGAAAAATGTATTATTCAGTGTATTCTGGATTCTCATAGCAGGGCTTATGGGTAGCTCAAGCTGTGGTCTCTTTGACTACAAATGACTTTATCCTCTGGGAAAATCTAGAAAAAGTAGCTGCCAGGTGCTCTAGGAAACCCTCCAACTTTGAAGGGCTGCTGTGAATTAGGGCTTGCATTTTTGTCTTGCTAACAGTTTATCAGCCTTCCTAGGATTTTCCTAGGAGACGATTTCTCAATAGCAGTGGATAAAAATATCTAAATTACCTAGGAAGAGAAGGAGAAGGTGAGGTCACAAGACACTGAACTGTGCCTTTGAGACTGGCTGCACACCAGCTCCTCCGATCTTGAAGGAGAACCTGCATCTGTTTCCTAAGGGTATTGTTGAGTGGAGGATGGCTTCAGGAGTCTTTTAGAGATACAGTAACACAGACTCGGTGCTCAAGGCTGCTCCAGTTTCATCTATGACAAATTAAAGTTGTTTGTACCATTGTGCATTTAGAGTTTCCAATTTACTTACAGATTTATAAAACTCTTTCTTAGCTTCTTTTAAACAACAATCAGCAAGTGTAAGCAAGGCAGATGTCAGTTAGGGTCAGGCTTTGCAGATGTTGTGTTTTGAGCCTCCAGTTGATACCTGAACTTCAGCAAAACCATCCATGTTGCTGAATGGAGAAAGCCCTGCACCCGGGTTCTCCGTACACGTGTACCCTGTGCTTTGCAGCCCCGAGCCTGGAGCCTGACAGCGCGAGCACTTCGCTGGGCTTCCTGGGCGCAGTGCTCACCTGGCCGGTGCAACGCGTGCAGGCAGAACCTCTCACAGCGCCAAACTGCAGCGTTCTGGAAAACCTGCGCCTTTGCAGAAAGCTGTATCTCAAGAAAGTCACTACTTCAAATAAATGTGCCATTTTACAAGATTACACCTACTGTACTGGAAAAAAATGTTCTTTCCTGTGAGTGACATTTATATGACTGCCATCTATAGAGTATAGGACAGTCTCACATAAGCAAGGCTGAATAATGGCTTTGAATGCTGAGCATTCTCTGAATGATAAATGTGGTAGGGTTTAGGAGGCTCCTACAGGTAGCGCTTCTCCCTCCATGGCTGGCTAGTTCCCTCATAAAAATGAACCTGTGTTATCGCGGAAAAAGTAATTACTCAGCTACACCTGCAGCATTAATGAGATTTCTGTCACATTTCGAAACTCGGCTTCTCAAGTCACACGGCTTTTCACCTTGCTACCGCTGTGCTCTGTGGACCTCAGGACTGACAGCTTTTCAATTTACATCTGTGAAACTGGGCCTGGGATATCGGGCTTCTGTCTGGATCCAGGAGTCTCATTCTACACGCTTCTCCCATGATAAGACTCATTTCCCACTACAGAGGTCGTCTTTCAAAGAAAGTGCTCAAGTTAAACATCCAGAGGGGGGAAAAGTTACCTTCTACCTGTCCCTGACAGAGAAATGACTTTAATTTCTTTTCACTGTAAATTACAGTCTGAACAATTTTTTCTTTCGAAAAGCAATTCTTAAACTGAGTAAGGAAATTTAGATCGAGATCAAAGAGGTTACAATCTTGGGACAAATTTCCAGCTCTTGGTCAATAATCACCCTCAGAAGGGAGACACTGGCAACCTACATTTCTTCAGTCTTCCTTCTGATCGGCACCAGAGATTCGCACCACCCCAGAAGCGAGCCACAGAATCAAAACCGACCTCCCGCAGGCCTCTCTGCACCGCGGGTGACCGCGAGGAGCGACTCAAGCGCGCGAAGCTGCAAAGCGCGCGAGCGCCTAACGGGTCACGCGCAGCAGCCTGGAGGGCCTCTGCAGGGTGGGGTGCTGGGCCCGCCAGCAGGGAGCAGAGATCCCGGACCTGGGACCCGGGCAGAGGGTGGGCGGAGGCAGGCGAGGGAGCCTCACCTGCGGGAGGTCTGGTCCTGCTCGGCTCGGCTCTGCGCGCGGCGGAGGCAGTGCGGCTGGAGCTGGGCTGAGCGCCCGCTGCGCTCCCGCGGGTATAAGAAGCCCAGGAGAGGAGGGAGGGCCCGCTGGATTTCGCAAGAGCAGCGGTGAAGAAAGGTTTCCAGGAAGTGTTCGAGCTGGGAATCCCGGACAGCTTGAAGAACCAGAACATCCCGTGCTGCTATTGTTGTTGCTTATTCCCGCAGGGCATGATACCCACTCCCCGGCCCTTGGACCTGCAGGGCGCAGGGGCTGGTGGAGCTTGGGCAGGTGGAGGAACTCGGAGCTGGGCTCTGAGGCACAGCACCCCTGGCATCTGGTTCAGTGAGAGGTCCTGTGTCCTCTGAAGCAAGTCCTGGCTTCTCAGGGGCTCACGACTTGGGATGATCTTGAGTTTTCAGGTCTTAATTTAGGCAGAGAAGTCATTGATAGGAGCCAGCTGAGAAGGACCAGGGTATCTTTTGTACCTTTATCTCCCTGGATCTCAGGGGACTGGTGTTAGGGCCTGGGGAACCCCAAACTCCAGGAACGCCAAAGCCCCTCGCGTAACCTGTGCACATCCTCTTGAATGTTCTAGATGGTCTGCAGCACCTAATAAGATGTGAATACTGTTTAAATAGGTGTCACTCTGTATTGGGGAGTAATGACAAGTAAAGTGTATGTTCGGTACGTGTTAAAATGTTTTTCAACATATTTTTGAGGTGTAGTTGGTTGAATTCACAAGTGTGGGTCCCACAGGTGCGGAACCAACCACGTGCAGGGCCGGCGGCATGTGCTAAAGATTGGTGCATCTTTCGATGTGGAGGGATCTGAAAATCCATGGCTATGGCCCGTTAAGGTTTCCAGCGTCACGATAACTCATGGAAGGAAGCGCTCCTGTGTTTCCAAACTCTGGAGTCTAGAACAGAGCCTTTCTGCTTGGTCTCTCACTCAGCCATCTGGTCTTAAATTCCATAGTGTGCCTGCCGAGATCCAGATTCCCATCTCACGGAGGATGCTTTCCAGCGCTGGCCGGCTCACTTCACCTTTGCTTGGGCTGTAACTGTCCTCATGGACCCACATCTTCCAAGAAGTCTTCTTGGGTTATTAGTTGAAATTAATTTTCTTGTTCCACACAATGTAGGTTACACTTTATCACGGTGGTTAGATCTGATGGTTGTTACTGGAAAGGGGTTGCTCTCCAGGAGTTCAGGCTTCAAGGGCTGGCGCTTGCTCAGCCTGGAATTCACCACCCCGCTGAGTCACAGTGCTTCACACAAAACAAAGATTATTGCACTCATTAATTAATAAGCCTGCCACAAATTATTTTAATTTGCAGAGTTACAGTGTTCTTAGGCCGGGGAAGGATGTAAGAAGGTATTTGTTGATTTGTAGCATTTAAATTCCCAGTTTGAAGATTCATAGAGGAGAGGAGCGAGTGTGCCAGGGAAGAAGGCCTGCAGGTGTGTCCCTGAGGGGCCTGTGGCGGTCAGCTTGAAGGCTGGGTGAGAGTCAGACTGGGAGGGCTCTGAGTTTTAGATCACAGATTGGGAGCGCAGTAGTGCCTTGCTCAGATGAGTTGCCTCTGGCCTATGATTGGGCTTGCCCTATTGGTACAGAACTTGATTCTCAACACATTGATCCCAATAGTTACTGCCGGAATGAAGACTTATTAGTAGCCAGTGGAATCTAAAACAAGTAGCTAGTGTGAAAAGAAAGTTGCTGGGAGCCCCAGATACTCTGGTCTCCCACATTCTGCCTGCAGGCTTTTCCCAGTCGAGCCAGTGAAGAAGAGGGGAGTTAGGAGATGCCACTGCAGCTACCAGCAGCCAGTTGAGTCAAGTATGTGCAAAGTGTCGTGAAATAACTAATGACTGGAGATAGTGGTACAAGCCTACAACCCAGCACTTGCGAGGCTAAGACTGGCAAGTTGCGAGTTCAAGGCTGGCCTGGGCTACATAGCAAGTTCAAGGGCAGCCTGGACTATATAGTGATGCCCTATCACAAACAAACAAATAATAGAAAATAGCTTTTGTTAGAGCTAAGTTTTAGAGTCACCTGACTTAATTTTGTGATATAATAGTTGATTTTTCCCTTAGGCCTAGTCGGAACACACAATTCATAAGTCTACTTTTTCTTTAGTCTTAAGTATAGTGGGAAAATAAGCTTTTTCTTTGTTTCAAGGACTTCTCCCCATACAGGGAGGGTCTAGGTCCCTTCTCTTTCCCCCAGGTTTCTCTTTAAAGTGTATCATGGCTTATTACGTATTAGTGTTTTCACAGTTGCTGGTCTGAGGCAACTGACTTGTAGTCTATTATTAACATACATATGGAAAATTCTTACTAACTAAACTCTTATCAGTAAAGACTGACTCTTGTCTGCCACCAAAGCAGAGAACTGGCAGGTATGGTGCAGGTCCCTTTGGTTTCCAGAAACTGTTTAGATCAATTATAAGGTGACACAATGACAGCTACATTCCCAAATGTGGCTTCCAACTAATAACAGAATCATTACTTTATCACTATTAAGTGGATAAAAAAATTTGAGATTTGATGGATCCGAAAGGAGATCTATTTCAGTTATGTAAGATATTTTCTTTGCTAAAGGCAACCAAAGTCCCAAAAAGGAAGATGAAATTAGTGGGATATGATGGATGGAAAATTTGTCTTCATTAGTGCTTATTTTAAGGGGCACTTGACTTATTTTGTGGTTTAAAGATTAATTTTCTCCTCTAGGGTTGGGAAGGACACACAATTCATAACTCTCTTATTGTTTTAAACCCTCGCTGGACAGGCAAATTAAACTTTCAAAATATGCCAATAACCCAAATACCCGAGGATTTGCTTTTGGAAGGATTCATCCCTTTTCTTGTGGTCTGATCATCAGAATTTAGGCTAAGGCTGCCCAGATGCCGTGTGTTCTCCGAGTGCTCCTGTTTGGGAATTTCCATGTTTGCTGTATCCTGAATTCTTCCTGCTGCTTCATTACTCACTGGTTACTATCTCAAATTCCCCAGATGACAGAACTTACACAAATTGATGAAAACCAGTGTTTATTAAATATCCATAAACGATTAAGTAAAAGTTGATTAGTATCTTATATCTCCTTTTCGACAGTTTGCCTTCTTTCCGGGGACTCCATGCTGTACATCTCTGTCTTGGTCGCTGGTCTTGCTGTCTTCCTGCAGCTGCTTCCTTGTGCCATACCACATCTTATTATGGGATAAAGCTTCCAACAGGTGCTGGCCCTAAAGATGACTGACTCGACTATCATCATCAGGATATGTGTGTCAGAAACTCTTATTGACTTAAAGATTTGCTCTGTTTTTGGAGAACAGGCAAAAAGAATAAAAAATGGAAATAGTCCTACAGATGTTCCTGCCTAACCTAAAGAAATGACTCTCTTATGATGGACAGTTCAGGCCCTCAGTGATATATTTTTGAATATGTTTATGTATTAGATTTTCCATTATTGGGACAAAATATCTGACTTCAAAGAGAGGTTTCTTATGGCACCCAGGTTCAGAACATTCAGGCCATGGTTGACTGGCTTCAAAGCAGAAACCTGGCCAGAAGTGGTAAATGAGCAAAGATGTTGCCTTCAGGGCAGCTGGGAAGCAGCAGAAGAGGAGCCCTGAGAGGAAGGGGCTAGGGACCAGATGATATTAATCACCCCCCTCCCCACACACACCCAGAAGCATGTTTTACTAATCTGCTAGGAACTCTTAATCTAATCAGATTGAATCATGATTAACCATCACAGGGTATAAGGAACATTTTGTCTTTTGCTTGCTTAGCACATATGGCTAAGAGCAGCATAAAATGAGGGATTGAATGAGTTTAAGAATGAGGTCTCTGAAAGATTTCTGGACACTATGGTGGTGGTCTAACATGGCAGAAGGCCAAAGCAAAAATGACACTTACCCTGATGACCACTTCCTCTTCCTTCCCCTTCAGCCTTGATTACAGCGTCCTCTTTCCCTTCCCTCCAATCAGTTCCTCGCCCATCATCAACGCCTGCCCAAAACTCCACCGCTGACCAGGGGTCATAAAACCTCCATAGATTAAAAAAAGGGGGGGGGGGCTGGGGATTTAGCTCAGCGGCATAAGCGCCTGCCTTGAAAGCAGGCAGTCGTGGGTTCGATCCCTGGTACCGATTAAAAGGAAAAAGACAACAAAACAAAACAAAACAACCTCCCAACATGTTTGTCTCTGGTCAGAGGAGAAATGCCCAACCTCATGAGTCCTGTGCTACTCTTCACATCCTCAATAAAGAACACTTTTTTCTTTCCTTTTGCTTCTCTGTTGTGCTGGGAAACCCTAACAGTCTTAAAATTTTTCCCTTGATCCTCACTGGTGTCCTATTTGTCCTGGGCCTGCAGCATCCATTGTTCCCCCTGCTACTAATTATGGTTTCATTTTCTTTTGATAAGTGCCCTTGCACAATCTTGGACTTTGGGACTGACAACACTACTAGAATTCTTGGAGCTCGGTTTAGGCCTGTCCAATCAAAGCACAGCTTTTGGTTTAGTGACTAGAGCTGGACCAATAAGAATGCTTCTTGAAACATCTGGGAAAGTAGTGCACCTAGGGTTGAATTGCTGGAATAAGAAGCTATGAGGAGGAAGTAAGCCTGAGAAAGAAGGAAGACAGAAGAGTGATGGGAGGAGACAGACTTCTAAAATAGTTGGTGCTTCAGACCTGAGGAGGGCTCTATTTCCCTGGCTTTTTAGTTATAAGAGTCAATAATCAGGTGTCTGTTAAGTATTTGTGTGGTCCTGACTGGTAAGAGGAACCAGGTAAGTAGGAATGCCTTGTTCAGGCCAGCTTTTTGCTTACACTTCTGCATCATGCAGTCAGAATAAGGGAGACAGTCATAGTTCAAAACAAAACAAAAACACACACACAAAAATCCTGTCTGTTTGAGACTTGAGAAAATAGTTGTTTTCTGTGATTGAAGTTTATCAGCTACTTCCCAGTACATTTGAAATGTAACTTCCTGTCTCAGCAAACTTCCTTTTCTGTTTCTTGCCTACTCTGTGGAGAAGTACACAAATAGAACTTCACTCACCTTTTCCCCTCATCCTCAGAAACTGAAGTATAAAATGAACCTGGGCCACTGACTTGGTTTTAACCAATTTTTGGGATTCCAGCCAACCCAGACCAGGAAGCAAAACCAAACATTTGCCACCCACCCAGACCTAAAAAAAGCACTGATGGGAAAACATGCCAGATGGTGACAGTACTGGAGAGTGGGCTGGGTGGTGATGTCAGGAATGACCACAAAGAATTTAAAAATAAGACATGCCCTAATGGATCTGGCCATTGTAACAGGGAGGCAGGGTCCCCACACGGTGGGGTCCTAGCACCTTAGGGAACTGGCCATGTACCTTCATTTCTGGCATCTTTGATAAAAGATTTCAGACAAGTAACAGGCCATCATATAGAATATAGGTAGTGTTTATTACAAAATGGTGGTGGGGAGGATAGATAGAAAGGAGGGAGAGAAGGAGATAGGGAGAGACTGACCTTTGAAGGCAGGCAAGTGCCAAAGTGCAGTTGCACTGTATGAGGTCTCAGGTAACATTTATATGATCAGCGAAATCTTTAAAGAAATATCCTTTCCGTTTTCCAAGGTCATTGTTCTTGTACAAATAAAATGGGCTGAGTTTACCTATTCTAGAGACAAGTAGGTCCCTGTTTAATCCTTAGGTAAGTGTTGAGACCCTGAAGTTTTCCAAACCTTTACTTATGGTCTGGACTTTGTATAGGGAACCTTATCAGAACACTTAGAGAATGTGACATTCTTTTAAGCTAAAGTTTGAAACCACAAGCTTGTGTGGATTTTATCTGTAGCTAATGATTAAGAAAGAAACGGGGGAAAATCATATCTTCTCTGCTTTTCAAGTAGCTCATAACTGTGTCTCTCCAGGCCTGCTAATGTCTAACTTGATGCCTACCACTGTGATTCCAGGGAAAGGTACAAATAGAGAAGCTGAGGGTAAGAGACCATGAATATCTTAAAAAGTCACTGACTAAGTCTGGACTGACAGACAGTTGCTGCTACTTCTGGGAACTGAAAAAGGGGCAAGGAATTCCTGTCCTCTTTGTTTGGGTCCCCTTTATCCTCATGAGCCCTGGGTCACAAAGTCTGCCAATTTTGTATGCTCTTGGGACACTGGCCATGACCAGAAGAAATCTAGAGGTGGCCCTAGCCACACCTGCTGACCTCTGATGAAGTGACTTAGTGATTATGCTGCCATTGAAGAACAAGACATTCAAAATAATTTGCAGAGGTGGAGAAACATTCATGAGAACTTACTGACTTATTTTTTTTTTTTTATAAATTCAGCTAACATGAACAGAGATGTAATTTAAAAACTGAAGATAGGGCCACCCTAGCCTCGAGGTGCACAAAGTGATATATTAAGCATCAGCAAAGCTATGAGTCAACAGATGGGTGGTGGTTACCAACTGCACTGGAGTTTTGCTGGTAAAGGCAACTCCAATCCAGTCAGTCTGTGTCCAGGGCCAGTAATGAAAGTTAGTTAGATTTTCACCAGATATAAAGGAGGAAATTAGCCCTAAAATTAGCATAAAAGAGATCATCAGAGGGAAAACAAAGGATAAGAATAGTGAAGATATTAGACCATTTCCCCCTACATATTTTTGATTGTAAAGGCCAATTACTTGCTGAGAGCCATTTTTCCTTCTGGAAAGTGTTTGAAAGATAACAGTCAAACTTGCTATGCTGCTGATAGTATAAAATACAGATGCTTTGGCAGTATCAAGTTTAGATTTTTTATATTCACAGATTATTTACCAAATAGTTATTTTCATTCTCATTCATTGTTTTTGGCTATATAAACTTACTATAAGGAACTAATTAAAATACTTAAAGAATTGTTGCAAAGGCACAAAATTTAATACACAAAAGGGTTACACTGAAAATCTCTTCTGGAGATTGAGTTCCATGCAGGCAACCACACTGATGACTTACTGGGCTCCTTTCATAGACAGGTAATACATGGAGAAGTACACGTATTTATTTTAAAAATACGAGTGGCAGCCTAGTAATCTCATTGTTCTACATCTTGCTTTCCCCCTTAACATGTATAAGAGAGCAGCAAAACAGTCCTATTGAAAATCACACACATGTGTGCCTCGTTTGCTAAACTTGCTCCCCTTTACTTCACTCTACCTTCTCCTGTCCAGTGCGCTCATTACGTTCTAACACAGTGCAATTCTTTACCAGGTTTATTGCTTGTCTTTCTCCTAGAACTCAGGAGGCACAAGCACAAAGAAAAAAATGTGTGTGTGTGTGTAATTTGTGCATTGCTGTACATACAGCATTTAGAATCAAAACTGGCACTTAGTAGAGTCTCAGTAAAGTTTGTTGAATGAGTGGTATAAAGGCAAAATAATAGAGTGGTAAAAACCTCTAAGGAGGTACATAGAAATTTAACATCTTTAAAACCATACTAGTCAAAATGCATTGGTGAGTTTCAAGTTGTGCTTCGCCAGCTAAAGGAGAATGCTAAGGCACCTGCTTCTTCTGATTGCCAAACATTCTTGTGCTAAAAGTATTCAGAAGGGGCCAATTGCCTCTGGATACTTTATCTCTTGCTATTCTCAGGGCTGTGCCTTTCTTCTTTAAGACTTCATTTTCATCTATAACCTTTTCATTAAATTACTTCTTTGTTGATTCCATATTTCTGGTGTTTGCAACATGATTCTGTGAAAGTATAATAGAGTTCCTGGACTTTCTTTTTCTTCTGAAAATGCATCTGTAGTGAGATATTGCTTTCTAAGACCCTGGAGTCAGCAGTTGTGAACAGGCTGTGCACAGATGTCCAGCGTAATTCATCAGGGAGAAGACTGGATGCTTCCCCCTGCGCGTTATAGAACTGTGCTGTGGCCACTGAAACAGTTTTGTTTCCTCACAGCTCGGCATCTCTTTTTTGTATAATGACTCCAGAAAAAAGAGGTGCAAATGTACACTCAAATGGTGTAAGAAAAGATGTTTGGATCATTAACAAAAGGAAGTAGAGAAAGACAAAGCAAACAGCTTCTCTGCCAGTTCCCTTCAGATACCTGCTTTTGTTGCACTGGGAGATGTTCAGGGATATTCTTAATCTGTACTTCTTTGAAGTTTGTACAGCAGTGATCACAGTGGATTTTTTCTGAATCAGAACTAATTTCACTTTGAACTTAAATCCCAGGCTCTTTATCACTTAATGGTTTTTCCCCAAGAAGATCTGTCGGGCGCAGGCGCTCAACACACCCCGCCCTGGACGATAAGACCACATCAGCTTCCGCAATGTGTTACGTCCCTCTCTAAACTAGCCACCCCTTGCGCACCTCGTGCTCACTTCGTATTCGCCCCGTGCTGACTCTGTGGCAACCCCTGATTGGCCACAGCTGGATATATTAGCCAGAGCCTGCATCCCATTCCCGCCCTGCTTCCTCGTGGCAGCCTGTGATTGGTCACTGCTGAATATATAAACCAGAGCCCGCGTAAATAAAGCGGCAGTTCCTGTTACCCACAAGAGCGTCCTCTGTCTCATTGGGGGGCTGCGCCGGTCAAAGATCAATCATAAGGAAGAGAGATATTTTGATCAAATCCAAGGGACAGGATTATCTAATTAATTATTTTACAGGAAAGAAATCTTTGTTTGGAAAGGCAGGGCAATGATAGGAAAGACTCCAGCCTGGCATCTTGGAGAGGGTGTGCTCACTGAGGGTGGACTGCCATCTCGTTGATCGTTACCTCAGTGCTGGGGTCATAGTTCTGGGGTCATTTTGGCTGAAGGATAGTCTCATTCCTAGGAAAGGATTATCTCTGTCTGTGGAGATCTCAGTCAGATGAGCCTCCGACTTCTCTGGGATTCTAGGTGATCATAAGCTCAGGATAGTGGCTGGCATCTTCCAGGTAGAGTTGAATCCCTTGGAAATCATCCATTCTGATGCTCTCAATCCTGAAGGGAGTGAGGTTATGTAAACTCAGTGCTAATCAACTGTGCCTTGCCAACTTTTACAAGACATTCCCTAAGCGATGAATATATTTATATATAGAGCTGAGAAGAAATTTCATCCAAGATTTATAGTAACAAAGAATACAAAATTAAACCCAAATTTTGTTTTGCTTTTAGTTATCTAGTAGCATCTGTAGATTCAAGTGAAGAGTCATGACTCATAGCAAAAATGACTTTTAAGTTCTTATTTCAGAAGAAAATGCAAATTACGTTTTTAGTGAGTAGCAGGTGAGGGTCCAGGATTCTACCCGTTTTTTTATCTGTACTATGGTGGTCTCTGATGATGCCATGATAGCGACACTCCTCCCTGAGAGAATTTCCCCCTTAATCCTAAGGAGGAAGAGGACAAAGATCTATCTTTGAAATGTTAACTATTCTGCTCTTTGGTTATATTTTCATATTAGGTGTTTAAAACTGAGTAGGTAATCAAAATAAACTTAAAAAGGAAAAAGAAAACCCAAATAAACTATCCAGGTTCATTCAGGTCTCTTCACGGAACTCCAGAAATTTGGAGAATTTGTCAAATCTGTCAAAATCCACTTACTGGAAATAAAGGGTTATTATTACTATCAGTGGAAGCTAACATCTATCAGTGACAGTAACCCCTTCTTCTCTGCCAAGACTGAAATCTCCACCCTGTAGAGGGAAGGAGACCAAGTGGAGGAGGCTTGAGACTTACTTAGGCAACCCCATGAATTCCAGCTTTGGGGGTGCCCTAAGATCTCACTAAGGGGTATTTTAATAATGATCATACCAGTATCACTACTAATAAAAATGCTTGCATAAAGCTCATCTGAAAAGTTTACCAATATGTTTTGACTTATTTAAGCAAAACCCTTAGGAAGGAGGCGTGATAAATGAAGGTAAGGCACAATATAAGTTAGGTGGTCCCTGAACTTGGGTTTCATAGTTCATTAGTGGGAAAATATTGAGAGACATTTGTTTTGTATGACTTCCTTCAGTGTCGTCACATACACCAGTGATTCTTTCTGGGAGAAAGAGCAGCAATTTCATATAAAGCACTAGGGCTCCGGTAGCTACTATCAACTGTGGATTCACTATATACCAGTAACTGTGCTAAGAATTGTGGATGGTATAAAAAATAAAATAAAATCGTTCAAAAGGTATTGGATTCATTCCAAACTAAATATAATGAGGATCATACATCCAGAAAGAATTGTATAATATCATTAAACACAACGAACAAATAGATTGATGGATGGTTTATATATTTGTATTTCTAATTTTTTGATATTTTCTGCTTTGAAGACATAGAATTAAAAAAAATTTTAAAAATTATTTTGAAGGTAGAAACATACAACAGAAGAAGATGGCACAAAGCCAACTTAGACAGGATAGTGAAATTGGTACAGAACTTCACAGCAGGTTACCAGGACAACAGTAATAGGTACCACGATAGATTTCATTATCTTCATCATAGTTGTTCTTTCAATCAGGTATAGCAAAATAAAATACAGAACATTATACAACTTATCAAAACAGAATATTCAATAGGGCAATATCATTAATCAGAATAAAGTAAAACAGTGGTAAATGTATTTGCCTTCAAAGAGATGGTAGAAGGAAATCCCATTATTTGCTATATTGTATATGGTCAACCTCCCAAGAGATGCTCAGATCTCTGGCTCCCATTTGCTAACAGGGTGAGGGGTGGGATCTTTGATTCTCAGGCTGCAGGCCGGTAAGCTCACAGCTGCTTACCAGGGGGGTGAGCTGGTTGCTTGGTTTCCCAATGCCCTAAGTTCCAACATGGTGCAGATCTCAGGAGTCAATGGTAGTTCTCACCCTGGGCTGGCCACAGCTTGCCAAACCACAGCCACTTCGAACACATGGAATTGTTTATGAAGTTGGATGCAAGCATAAACGGCACATTCCCACACTTTGGCATCTATTTTTAAAAATCTTAGTACATGAAGACTGTTGGATTAAAAAATGAGTGTACACGTTACAGCATCATGCAGTCTCCCCTTTTTGAAAAATGGTACTGTTAGTTGATTTACAAAATTCAGATAGAATTTTCTTTTTGTGTTACATTAAGAATCCTTTCTGAAATTACTTAAAATTCTGTAAAAATGAAAAATTGGCTTAATATTACAGATGAACTATCAATTATTTAAAGTTCACAAAGAGTTAATTTAAGTACAAATGTAGATAGCATGTTTGAACAATTCAGGTATAGGTGAAACATTTTCCTGTTTTATTTAAAAACTGGGAACACTTAAGAATTGGGAATGCAGTGACTGAGGAGAATCATCCTGCTTTTCCATCCTAGACTGGTCCACCTTCCAGCGCTGGCTTGGGTGTGCATGACCGCTGAAGTGACACCCAGGAGTGCAGGGTTGGATGTATAATTTCTCCAAGTTCCTGAAATACTTAAGTTTTTTGTCTAGCCATGCTTACTACATCTATTTTTATTGTGTAGATATATATGTCCCTTATTTTTCTTGAACAAATCTGCAAATGCCAGTATTTTATGATATGCAGTTAATAAAAAAGATATTGAAGTATCTGCTAATACAATCTACAAGAGAAAAATGCTTTATGCTCTATACTGCCTTGGATCATATTTTCACTAGAAATTTCTGTGCTAGAGTGTATATAATTTTAGGAATCTTTGGTGTAGTAAGTTGAGTTTTGCTCATTTAAATGATGTCTGGCTCTAATCTCTGGTACCTGTGAATGTGATTTTATTTTCAAACAGAGTCTTTAGGGATGTGATTAGTTAAGGATCCAGAGATGGGATGGACTGTCGGTTGAGCATGAAGAATTGTCTTGGGCTGCGTATGAGATATATAATATAGCTAATGTATTTAATAACACCACCTCCTTTAGTTGAATTTTTTATTAGAACACAGGAGTGTCCAAATTGCAGGCTCCAGGTTAGACATGCATTAGGGTAAGACTAACTCTAGTTACCAGCATTCTTATAAGAGAAACAAGGGCGAAATTTGATATACAAACACACAGAAAGAAGACTACGTGAAGCAGAGTTAGAGATTAGAGTTGTGTAGCCCCAAGACAAAGGATGCTAAAGGTTAGTGGTAGCCACCAGAAGGTAGGATGGAGGCAAAGAACAGCTTTTCTTCAAGGCCTTCAGAAGGTGCAACCTTGCTGGCATTCTGATTTTGGACTTCTGTCCTTTAGAATTGTGAGAATAAAGTTTTGTTTTTTAATCCAGTGTTTTTTTTTTTTTACAGTGACTCTGGGAAAGGATTCCCCTCGGCTTTAGAGGGGAGTCGTGAGTCCTGAATGGAGGACAGCTGTGAAGATTCTCTCCTCTGGCAACCAGGCTTCCTTCAGGTTGTTCCCTGCCTCACCAGCTGTCCACCTGGCAGGGAGATGGGTTGCTTCTGCCACCCTTTAAAGTAAAAACAACCCAGTGTCAACAACAACCAACAAACTGTAGAGAAATATGTAGTTCTGTGGTTTTGCTTTTTAAAGTATTTCCTGTTATTTTATATTGCTATTAGGTTAAAATTTTCATTGACCAAGCTAGCATTTTGAAAAAACTGAAATCTATCTTTTGGATAGAGTATGGAGCCTTCTAGAAAGATTTTAATCAAAATTATGCGGGCAGAAGAGAGGTTTAGAGATATGCACTTAGAGGTTTAAGGTTCCCATTTTTATATCATATTATATTATATTAATTTATGTATTTATTTTGAGACATAGTCTCACTATGTAGTTCAAGCTGGCCTCAAACTCAGTCGTCCTCCTGCCTGAGCCTCTGAGTGCTGGGATTTCAGGCATGTGCCACCACGCCTGGCTAATATTATGGGTTTTTAAGACACACAGAAACTCATGTTGTGCTAGGGTTATGGAAGGAATGCCACTACATTCTCTTTTATCCTGGTCTTTCTGGGAGTCAGTTTTGTGGTAAAATAAATTTTTTGGTTGTTGCTTCTCATTGTCTATCAGCCATTCGCCATTTTCACAAACTTTAATCTTCTTGCCATCTGCAGCCATGGTTTTGTTTCTGGACTCTGAAAACTGAGGCAAATCCTAACTGTAGTTCTGGGAAGTGAATGCTCATTTAGTTAGTGCTCATTTTGTCAATGTATATTAATTATGTTTGTAGTTTTTATAAAAGGGAGACCAGATGTTCTTAACTTGGCCTTTGTGTTTTCAGATGGGAAGGAACAATCTTTTCTATGGCCCTAATTAAAACTGAGAATTTCTCCTCTAGGCTGTGAACCACAGAGCCATGGGGTACCACATTATATTCTGCAGCTCATCACAGTAGAAATCACTGGCATTTTTGCCCACTCCCAGTACCATATTTATCTTCAAATATTTTTATGCTAATTTCCACATAGAATGATAAGTTATTAGCTCTACCACCAATCTTGTTACTTAATATATTAATAGTTGCATATTACTATAGCATAAATTTTCTTTTAATATTTTGATAGCTGTATTTCACCTGATTTTCAATTGCAATTCAATTTCATTTGCTTTGTAAAGCTATTTTATGTATTTATAAGTATTATTCTGAGGATTCTACATGCTTTGATAGACTAAGAGGTATATGATACAGAAAATTCGACCTTTGTATTATGCCTTTTTAAAATTTTTAAAAAATTTTATTTAGAATGTAATAAAAATACAACAGAACAAGATAAAACAAAGCCAATCAAGACAATGTAGTGACATTGGCACAGAACTTCAAAGCAGGATATAGGGATAGTAGTAATAGGTACTATAGTATATCTCATTATCTCCACAATAGTTGTCCAGTCAATTAGGTATAGCGAAATCAAACCAATAACAGACCATTGTAAAACAAATTGAAGGAGAATATTGAATAGAGCATAGCAGTCATTACAAAACATAACAGTGAAAATAACTTTCGCCTTGAAACAGAACACAGAAGGAAATCCCCCTTATTTGCTCTATTGCATAAGGTCATCCTCCCAAGAGATGCTCAGAACTCTGTCCCCAGTTGCTGATGGTGGGGCAGGGAGGGAGGTGTGTTTGATTTTCATTCAAAGCTGAAAACAGCTGCTTACAAGACTAAGATGATCCAAACAAAGTAAAGAAAGAAATTCCATGTGCTTTCATTGACTTACAATGATTTGGCAGAGTATTCCACATAGTAGGTATCAGAACTATCAGCAGTGCTATCCTATGCCATCACTTCACACTATTTTCTTTATCTTCTCAAGTATTGCATGCAGGTTATGGAATTTATTTTTCCAGATAGAGCTTTCTTGAAATTCCAATAGCTCCATTTCTAGATTTCCAAAACCTACTCAGTGTAAGCAGGAAAGATCAAGTTTTTCAAATTTGAAGAAGAAAACACAGAGTTGTGTCCATCTTATGGAATTGTAAACATTTGTTATTAAAATTCTCCTTTGCAGCTACTACAATGCAAGAAAATCTCTTGTAGATTTTCTGATGGCTTGTAGAAATGTCTATAAATATTGCAGAATTTTCTATTTGCATTGTTAGCTTTGGAAAATATTTCAGCTGTCTACTTTCAAGCTCTCTTTCAAAAACCTGTGGTTTTCTCTCAAATGTTTTGATATCACAAAATATCCTTTCTGCTGTCTTCCTTGTAGGTTTTGCACTGTACACTGAAGTGTAGTGTAACATCTGTAAAAAATATAAAGTCGATAAGCGAAGCCATATCAATGAACTTCGAATATTCTTACCCTTTATTATTTAGAAACAACCTAATTTCATCCACGCAGGCTGCAAATGTCTCCAAGACTCATCCTCTGCTCAGCTACTGGACATTACTGTGCCTGAATCTCAACAAGTACTTGAAACTGTCAAATATTAATAGCATGAACCATGATGTAATCTACCACTTTTGTGACATCTTTCAGGATATCATCTGTTTGTTTGCTTCTTTCTCTGGAGCAAAAAGTTTTTGGTATACAATACAGTGAAGCTGAATGACTGGATGTTTTGCTTAACAGAAACTGTATGAAATCAGATGTTGGCCCCACCATGCAAAGCGCCCTGTGACTAGTAATTAAAATCACTTTTCTTGGTCTTTGGTGACAAAAACTATCACAGCATTGTAGCTATCTATCTCTTATATTCTTCCAGGAAAAGATATCAGCTTTACAACTTCTTATGATGTCACCAAAAACACAACTCAAAATTACTGCCAACCTTGCATGATTATTTACATCCAAGCACATGGAGTAACAGGCTGCATTTTGTAAGTTCAGTGGTGAGCTGCTGACTAACATCACATGATATGTGCACAAATTGATCTTTAACAGCATTTCTGCTAAGTGGTATCTCAAAGATGCACTGCATAATTTCATCCTTTTTAATAAATCATGAAAAAGAGAATTTTTCTAGTCACCATGGCTATTTTGATAAAATCCTCATCAGAGAGGGGATTACCGTGTTTAGCTATGCACAGTGAAAATTGAAAGTTGGCAGTTGTTAGATGTTTTGTCTTAGGAAGAGAGTTGCAAAAACTAAGATACTGGAAATATTTCCTCAACTTCCTTTCAAGAAACTCTTTGCTTTCAGTTTCATCAAGTTAGGCAACACTTTTGTAGTTAGTGTCAAAGTGCCATCACACGTGATGTATGACACAATATTTTCACCATGTATTATATATAACACTTTTCCATTGTGTTCAGTCACCCTAAATGACTGTCCAGGTCTCTTAGAATGATTTTTCACTATTGGTTTTCAGTTTTGCTTGTTTTTTGCATAGTTATTTTTTGGTATTCAAGACTTAGAATCTATAAAACACAAAATTTTAAAAAATGAAGCACCCAATACAAATTATTCCCATATCAAAAATGGCTGAGTATTAGTCCTATTCAGTGTTCTAAGAACTAAATATTATCCAAAACAACAGTTTACAGAAGTAATTATCAGCTGGGGTTCCTTTTGAATTTGCTGACCACCAGTGCAAGGGGGCAATGTTTTAACTATCAGCATTTGGCCTACTCTGAAAAAGACATCTGAGTGCATTTCCTACCCTGTGGGAGCTTCTGCTACAACCACAGTCTTTGCTCTTGTTTTCATAAATTCTTCACAAACAACTAAGTATGCTGCTACAGATTCAGATATGCCAGTGGGAAAGCACAACATTAAAAGAGTCTCTTAACTAGAACTCCTCTTTGTTAAATCTTAGTTATTAAATTTCAACTTTTAAAAGAAAATTCAAAGGCAACATCTTGCATTAATAAAAATGAATGTATTAAAACTCACAGCCAATCTAAGCAGACATCTATATCTATGTTTAAATTTATATCTATATCAATATATCTCCTTGGCAACCCACTGACCAGCCATGCAAAACTTTGGACAAATCATAGCTAATGAGTTGTGGTGGCTTGTGATATGATCGCTGGCACTTACACTCTTTTCTGAGCATGCTCATAGCTCCTGTATGCATTGTTATCCAATGTTTGGCTGCTGTTGGGGTGATGCTGGGGTGTCTTGGCTCACATGCTGACAGACAGGGCTCTGTGTGTCCACTATGGCTTGTGTATATAGGTTCACTACCACTGGCAGAGACTCTGTTCAATAGAAGGGCTTATTTAAGAAATGCATTCATAGGCTTTCTTGTTCCCATAAATGCATACTATTAAATGGTACTCAGAAGTGGGCATGGTTTAGTGTGGAAAGCAGTGTAATACAGTATATGAACATCGGAGCTCCAGAATTGGTGTGTACTGAATTGTGGGTCTGAAACTTACTGGTTGTGTGACCAGAGTCAAGTTACTTAGCTTCTCTGTGCTCCATTTCTTCGTCTACAAAACACAATATTAATAATACCTGCTTCATAGAGTTATGAGTATTAAATGAGACAACATTTATGAAGTGCTTAGAGCAATGTCTCACTCTTAGCGGCTTTCATGAAATGGCAGTTATTTGCTAAGTTTTCTATACATGGCTACTGAATTTAGTAAACTGGGGAAAAAGAAAGAGTGGAATGAAGTATTTTAATAATATATTTGCTTGTTTCTCCTTTTACTCATTCCTCACACTTCCTTTTTTCATTTCTTTATTTGACTTTTCTCATTCTATTTTTTTCTTCTTCTTAAGTGGTAGGTCCTATTATCAGTAAGAGTGAGGTTAGGAGTTGAAAACCAACAGTAGCTGCTGAAAGTCATTCTGTGCAGAGTACACTGTAACAGGAATAGGGTGTCATCTGGAAAGTTTTCCAGAATGTAGACCTGAAAGGTTTTAGGAGAAGCAACCAAAGATTAGAAGAATGTGAGCTGGTTGATATCTGAAATGCATGATACCTTTTACCCTTCTTAGCTACTTCAGTTTCTTTACCTAATGCAAATAAAATTTCACTAACATTTGGATGAACTGTGTTTTCTTGTTTTTTAAGAGATTTAGGTTTCCAGGGTTGAGATCTCCTTATTTATAAAAATGTTTACTCTTCAGATGTTCAGATGTAAATCTTCATTTTTGATTTTTATGTTAACTGCAAAATCTTTCTTGGTAGTTTTTGGCAGCCATGTTTGCTATTGATTGTAATTTGGGTTTTGTCAGTGTTGTGAAATATGATCTAGCCAGGGCTGTTGGCATTACCTTTCCCCTAAAATTCTAGGTATATATGACTGTCTCTTCTACATCTTACAGTACTGTTTCAGTGTACTCCAGCACGAATCAAAAGAATTTTGTCTGGAAATTTTAATTTGCCCTTTTTGTCCACAGATTCACTTTGGTAGTAGATTAGAACAGTGTCACAAAGCATGCTTTCCGTAATGCCTGTGGAAGCTTTACCTGATTAGCTCTTCAAAAACCTCATGCTAGCGGCACAGTCAGCCCCAGCTTGAAAGGGTGCTGTGTTTCTATATAATCACTTATTGGGAAACCAGGAAGGGGTGAGGCAAAGGATGAGGGCAGCTGGTGTCTTATGTTTGAATGAGACAGATTTCAAGATTACATTAAGGCTGAATTATTAAATATGTTATCAAGCACTTGGCAGAAAAGGCCTCGGTTAGATTGTTAAAAATAAATCTTGCATGAAGTAACTGAGTTCTTAGTGAGGAGATTGCTTTGTTTGGGTCATAAGAACACAAGCGAGGTACGTGGAAGCTGCAGCAAAGCTATCCACATGACTGGAAACAGATTCTATGACACATTAACCACAGAGAGGAAGCCTGAGGGGCTTATAAGGTCGTCAAAACTCAAAGGCCAGAGAGCATACTTATTAGCAGCATTCTTCATTAAAGATGCAGCCTGGACACCTTACAAGGTCAGCGAAAAACATGTTAAATGAATTGCTACCTTCTTCAAGGCTTGGTTTAAAAACCGTGACTAATTTAATAGAGGTGGCCAAATAAAATGTCCTTGTTTTGTTTCATTTTTCAAGGTGCAGCCAAGCAGAAATTGTTAGGAAGCCTTCCACTTTCATATTTTCTGAAATCACACGTTTATGTAATTTTTTGAAAGTATTTTTATTTTGACAGGACAGTTTGAGCCATAAATCTTTACAATTAGTAAAAATAGCAGTTTGTTTGTTTATATGTAGCTGTTATGGAGAATTCTCCCACTGGTGAAGTGCTGGAATGCATGGAAACTTAACTAAATGAGAGATTAAGAGGGGGTATTTTAGTTTTCTCTGATTTTATGCCCCAAAGCCACGAGAATTAGGAAGTGGGAATGAATGACAGGTTTAAAGATCTAAATAAGTAAGTTTAACTTGACTAAGTAACTATAAAATACAACACTTGCTGCTATTTTTTTGTTGTTGTTGTTTTTTTTTTTCCAGGTGAGGTGAGGAAGGAAGAAGATTTAAATAAAAAAATAATTTCTATTTGGTACTTTTTAAAATGTGTTTTTGATTGAGATAAAAGATATATAGCTTAAACTTTTTTTTTTGGGGGGGTCTTTTTCCTTTTTATCGGTACCAGGAATCAAACTCACGACTGCCTGCTTGCAAGGCAGGCGCTTATGCCGCTAAGCTAAACCCCCAGCCCCTATAGCTGAAGCTTTACATCTCAATCTTAAACATGTACAGGTGTCTGGTAGAAGGTACATTCACAGGTATTGGGTGACAGTCACCATCACTGATCCCTAGGATTCCCATTTTACTCTTGTGTGTTGTGAGGCAAAGTTCTCCAGTCTCTCACCTGCAAATGTGACCATCAGAGTGCAGCTACTTCAAGGAATCTACAAAATGAAACTATGGCTAAAGGTAGAGCTTTGTGAAACAGAGGAGGATGGAGCAGAAGCGATGAAAAGGCAAGTGGACCATGTTTCAGTTCATTTTACTTCATTTGATAAGCACCATTTATCTAAAAACATGCAACCTGGTTTCCAAACAACGGTTTAGTTCCTGAACCTGTCAAGGATTAAAGTTGGTGTTGTGCCGTGTGGTGCTTTGGCCACAAATTGGATGGAATGGCAGGGACTGTGGAGTGTGAGTGTGAGTGTGAAAGAAGCTTTTCACAAATCTCCAGAGGTTAACACCCCTTCTTGTTCCAACCTCACACTTCCCGTGTCCAAAACTAGCAGAAGAACTTTAGGTCACAGAGAGGTCTGTATTTTCCCAGGCGGGAGGATTCCTTCCCCGTGTCCTGTGCACTCAGAGAAGTGCTGGGAAGTAGCTGACACTAGACTACAGATCAAGGAACACTCATGAAGTTGGGAATCTGTGAGAAGGTCAAGAAGAAGCTCTAGTTCCCTTGGAACTGAGGGAGACTGTCACCATCGCCAAGGATGGGGTGAAAAGCCACCAGAATGGGAAAAACACGCTTCTTTCCATAATTGTCTCATTGTGAGAACTGGTTACATAGAATTTTTTAAGAAGATCATATTGGGGAAATTAATAGTAGATTACTACCAATGTTTTAATAAGCTGATCTATAAGAGAGTAGAAAATATCTCTGTGAATGTTGTCTTATGACATGTTTTTTTTTAGGTGTGTGTGTGTGTGTGTGTGTGTGTGTGTGTATTTTAAAATGGATGTTTGTGTGCAACAGAAAATTTCCTTCTTACCAAGAGTCACTAAGAAAGAGAAATTCAGTCAAGTCAGGACCACTAGCTAATTTTACATAGATGTAGGCAAAGGCTTTCTGAGCAGAACCTCAGTTGCAGAAGAAATAATACCAAAAATTTGGGGAAAAAAACTTGTTAGCTACTTATTGGACAGAGGACTAAAAAGTATGAAAAAATGAGATTCTCCAAATTAAACACTCAACCAGAAATGGGCATCTGAAATGAATAGACAGTTTTCAGATGAAAAAGTTCAAATGGCCAGTAGATACATGAAAATATGTTCAACATTGCTGGTCATTTGAGAAACATAAATCACAGCACTGAGATTCCACCTCAGTCCAGAAAGAGTGGCTAGCCTCCAGAAATAAACCAGTAACAAAGATTGGTGAGGCTGTGGGACGAAAGAGCTCTTCTTTAGTGTTGGTGGAATTGTAAACTGGTAAAATCAATATGGAAATCAGTAGGGAGAGGTCTCAAAAAACTAAAAGTAGAAATTGCATTTGACCCAGCTATTCCCCTTCTAGGTATCTTTCCAAGAGAATCAAAGACATCATATTATAGTGATACATGCATAATTATGTTTATAGCACCACAGTTTATAATAGCTAAATCTTAGAAGAAGCCTAACTGTTCATCAGCAGATGAATGGATAAAGAAAATGTGGTATTTCTATACAATGGAGTAGTGCACTGCCATGAAGAAAGATAAACCCTAACTTTAACCTTAATCCTAACCATAAATTCTTTACCCTAGATCTATTTTGGGTGGAACACAAGCCAAAACCCTATATGGTTATTTTTCCACACACTGAAAGTTTTTTCCTTGGAAATTACAGGGAGTTACAGGATTGTGGATCACTAAGAGATACTGAAGAGAAGTGGGACAAAAAATAAAGATGATATCCATCTGAGCTACTCTGTGGAGCCCCCTTGGAGAAGCTGATCTCACCTAGATTCCGGATGTCCTCAAATTGGAGTGTATTACATACTCCTTTCCCATCAGCATGACAATAAAAAGAATTTATAAAGCATTAGATCTGGAAAAACTGTCCTAAGCTTGAGTTGAAGTGCAGACTTGATCACATTACTCTTGCCAGTGAGTGAGAGGGTAGTTATTCTTATGAACTTTTATTCTAATTCTTCTCTACTTTAATCAAATTATCTCAGTGTGATTTGAATGAAAAAAGAAAAACCTATTATTTGGCAGTAGTTTTATAGTGAAAATCAATATCTTTTGTATTTTTTCATAGGTAGCAAAAATATAAAGGATTTTCAGAGAACAGAAAATTTCCAGGTAAACTACAAAGTTGTTTTTGATATCCTAACAGCAGGTTGGGAGAGGAGATGGGGGGAGGAAAAAGAGTGGAGTGGAGTGGAATGGAGCAGCGGAGAGAGGAGAGGAGAGGAAAGGAGAGGAGAGGAGAGGAGACTGGAGGGGAGAGGAGAGGAGAGGAGAGGAGAGGAGACTGGAGGGGAGAGGAGAGGAGAGGAGAGGAGACTGGAGAGGAGAGGAGACTGGAGGGGAGAGGAGAGGAGAGGAGAGGAGAGGAGAGGAGAGGAGACTGGAGGGGAGAGGAGAGGAGAGGAGAGGAGAGGAGACTGGAGAGGAGAGGAGACTGGAGGGGAGAGGAGAGGAGAGGAGACTGGAGAGGAGAGGAGAGGAGACTGGAGAGGAGAGGAGACTGGAGGGGAGAGGAGAGGAGAGGAGAGGAGAGGAGAGGAGAGGAGACTGGAGGGGAGAGGAGAGGAGAGGAGACTGGAGGGGAGAGGAGAGGAGAGGAGACTGGAGGGGAGAGGAGAGGAGAGGAGAGGAGAGGAGAGGAGACTGGAGGGGAGAGGAGAGGAGAGGAGAGGAGAGGAGAGGAGACTGGAGGGGAGAGGAGAGGAGAGGAGAGGAGACTGGAGGGGAGAGGAGAGGAGAGGAGAGGAGAGGAGAGGAGAGGAGACTGGAGAGGAGAGGAGACTGGAGGGGAGAGGAGAGGAGAGGAGAGGAGAGGAGACTGGAGGGGAGAGGAGAGGAGAGGAGACTGGAGAGGAGAGGAGAGGAGAGGAGACTGGAGGGGAGAGGAGAGGAGCGGAGAGGAGAGGAGACTGGAGGGGAGAGGAGAGGAGAGGAGAGGAGAGGAGACTGGAGGGGAGAGGAGAGGAGAGGAGAGGAGAGGAGAGGAGAGGGGAGGGAGGGGAGGGGAGGGGCAGGGAGGGAAGAGAACTGGGGAGCAGGCATGCTTGGGATAAGGGAATAAAAGAGAGGCAGATACATTTGCAGAGAGGTATGTTCATAAACTTTCAGCTTTTATAAATCCTTTGATACAAGCAAGATTTTAAATGTTGTGATGTGGACCCAAATTTCCCAAGTGTTTTTTTCATAAACTCTTTAGGTGATTATTTGAATATAGTCACATAACTCTTCAAATATTTATTGCTAGCCACCAAAAATTAGTATAGTGATTACTATTTTAACCACTTCAGAACCCATTCATTGTATGAATCTCAGTACAGTACTTTCACCAGAAAGACAGCCTTTTGTTCTTGATTAGTCTACCAGCATCTTTCTCTAGGGAACTTTTGGTTGACATGTGATTTTAGAACTATTAATATTACTTTGGCTTCCTATTGTAACCCTCTGACACTGTTTCATTGTAAGAGTGGTTGTTATTTATTATCATTTCAAGGTGGCAAGGTAGGACTATATGTCTGGGATGTATTACACAAATTACTCTGTCACTGCAACAAATAGCTGCTTTTCTTTTCAGTCTTCTGCTGCATACAAAGTACGTTTTCTTCATTATGTAGTTTCAAAATATATAACTTCTATTTAAAGCTAGTATGCATTCATTATAGCTGATTTTGGAGTAAAAATATTAAAACAATTAAAAAACATATATTTCAAATACTTAAGAGCAACCGAATACTGTTTTGTGTATTTTATTCCATATTTTTGAGTAACAATGCACAGTTATTTTTAACTAATTGGCATTATTCATTATTTAAAAAAATAATATGCTTTCAGATTAAAACTGTAATAACTTCAAAGCCTCTAAATATTTTAGCATGATGTTAATGGCTTCATTATCTGTCACTGCATGTGTGTTCTGGCTTGTTTTACTCAGCCTGCACTATTAGACATTTATGTCATTTTCAAATTTTTATGATTATGATTGCACACAATGTCAGCATCTCTATCTTGAATCCTTCTGCATGTCTAGGACTACATCACATCCAGTAATAAAACTGTTAAGAAAAAATAGTATGTTTTAAGGCTTTTGATATATTTTTCTCTCACAGAATTCATAACGGTTTTCACTCTACAAGGGACATTTTCATGTTTTGTTGCTCTTAGACACATTAATTTTATATTCAATTGCCAACTACTGTGATTGCCAACTGGTAAGTAAACACCTACTACCAATAGGTGTTTTAGAGAATACCTAAGGATACTTATGTCTGTATCATGATTCTTCCTCATTTATGCTTTTGAAAGAAAGCTGGTGTTTACCCCTGTATCATACCTATAAGGGAATATGCTTGGTTAATATATGTAGGTTAATTTGCAAAGCTATTTAGCAGTAGAGAAAAGACCCGAAGGAGGAACCTTGCATGTTTAGGGCAAATGTTTAAACAGCACGAGCCAGTCTGATGTCTTTGCCTTCTGCCCAGGTCTTGTCTCTTTCCAGCATCTGCACTTGGGTTGCCCTAATCATTGCTTCTGTGCCTTGCTTGGAAACTGCTTGACTTTCGTCTCTCAGAGGATCTTCCTCTTCCTCATCACTCAGGGTGCCTCACTACCTGGTCCCATGACAGGTGCATGCTGAAATAATATCCCATGAGAGGGCTGCGCTCTCAAAGGGCTTTGCCTCCCAGGAAAGAGCAAAGAGACAGGAGAGATCGAAGCCATCATCGTGACACTTTGCTCATACTTTTTTTGTTTTTTGAGACAAGGTGTCACTCCATAGTCCAGGCTGTTCTGGAACTCACTGTGTAGCCCAGGCTGGTCTTGATTGCTGAGATCCTCCTGCCTTAGCTGCCCAGGTTCTGGAATCACAGGGATGCACCACCATGCATGGCTAGGACACACACTTTTGACTGCAGATGGAAATATCTAGGTGCTCAAATATCAGTCACTTATTTATGCAATTGATAAAGACTAGTTGAGAATTTTCTATGCATCATTTAATTCTGAATACTGTGGATCCTGCAATGAATAAAAATATACATGTCCATGACCATAAGGAAAATTACAATCTAGTAGAGGTGACAAATAATTCACAAATTTGTGTCAGTTATAATTCAATTTTAGGTATTGACAAGTGCCACAAGGCAAAATTAAATAGAAGATGAACATGATTTTTTTTCCTTACTAGAAAGTAAAGTGAATATTTGAACAGAGAACTGAAGGAACATATTTATAAGCCTTAAAGATATGTGTAGGATATCTAAATGCCTGATGGGAAACACCAAGGCCCAGAGATAAGGGTGCCTAACAAGGAAAGAGGCAATGTGTCTGGGAAGTGTAGGTCAGGAAGAGAGGTGAGGTCAGAGATAGTCACTGTAGCAATGCGGGGTCCTCCAGCGTGAAGGCTGGATTTTGTTTGAAGTGTGATGTGTGACAAGGAGCTATTTGTGGCTTTCGAGAGAAGTGACCTGGGCTGTTGTGAACCTTTTGCTGCTGTTAGGGAGGTTTTCTACTCTGCTTTCATGGTTCTCTCCCATGGCACGGGGACACGTGGAGACTGTTGTAAATTTTCTTTAGCTTTTATCATCGTTACCAATTGGGTGACAGTTTACCTAAATGGACATTCTCTTTCTCTGCCAAAGCCAGAAATGCTAAAATAGTGAAATTTCTGGAGCTTAATATAAAGCTGTAGAGTAGTTAATTTCTTTGGACTTCAGCTCAGATTACTTAGCAAAGTTGCCGGTGTCCTATGTCTTTTGGAATCCAACAGAGAGGTCCATCTAAGCCTTAGGAAGCAGAGCTGCTCTGGAAACGGTAGCAGAAACTATTTGTGGGTGAGGTGCACAGTTCCCAAAGACAGGATGTAGCGGCAGTGTTACTTGTGACTTTGTGATGACTCTGTGGCCCTTGACCGTGTGTTTTGTGTACGTGCTTTGTAGGGCAGGGGCTTCTAGGCAGGAGCCTCTTCCTTGCTTTTTTCCCCTGCAGAGCTGACCTCATAAGCATTTGGTTTGCAAGTCTGTGGAAAGCAAGAACGAATTTTATCTCAGTTGGTATCTCCTCACATGAAACAGACACCAGAAAATATTTTTGGTGTTTAGTTTTGCTTTGGGCTCTGTTATGAATTAAAAACGGGTGGTCAACTTAACGCCAGCAGCATTAAATCGCCATGGTGCTGAGCATAGATGTTCCACCTGAGGAAAGTTGCCAGCATAAATAGAGACATGGAGAAGGAGAAGCTAGGTGTTGTGGATTTCTCTAAGTGTTGCTGTTTGAGCCCTTGGTTCTCCTGGAGGAGTTCATCAGGACTAGCTTCCCCAGTGTGAGTTCGATCATTGTCATCAGAGGAGATCTGGACCTTGTTGGTGAGAGTGGCTGTGGTTCACTTTGGGGGAGCTCTGGTCCTTACACTGAGCATTGCTTCCTGCCTCTGGAGGGGAAGACGTGTGCTGTTTAATCTTCAGGAGAAATCAACTGGCTTCCTGGCATGCACTTAACTGTTCTTATCGTTGGAGGAACGTGGGGCCTCCGTGTCACTGAGGATGGCTGTGGTGTTTTTCAGGACAGTCTTGGTTCTTTATTATGAGCATGACTTCTTGGCTTCATTGTAGAACCCTCAACCTACCTCCTTCACCCTGTTGGCATAGACTTTCTAGTTTCCCCCACTTTGGGACCTTTGGGCTTTCCCAGCATGGATACGTAAAACAGAGTGGCGTGAGTCTTTCTTGTGGGCTCTAGAATTCCAGGTGGACTCGTGTGAGGCACTGGCATGGGCTCTAGATTTTCATCTGGACTCATGCAGGACATTGCTCTGGGATCCTGGTCCTTAGCTGAATATCCTATGTCTTTAGTGTTGCGGACAGATTCCATGCACTTTCTTGTGTTAAACTCTGGGTGACCATCATAAAATACTATTATAAATTCTATGCCCTGATTCTAATTGTTCTCCTCAAAACCCCTGACTACAACAGGCTCTGTCCTTCATGATCCCATAGCTGTGCTGCAATGATCTAAAATAACAGATTCTATTTTTCATTTTAAAAAGATTTGCTGATAACGTGGCAAGGAGATACAATTTTATTGCAAAGACAATTTCCTTTTTTTTTTTTCTTCACATGTACTGTTGAGCCAAGAATACAGAATTTGGAGTCAAGAACTGTATTAGATCTAGTTCCTGGGAGATGGAGATTCATGAGAAGGAGGTTCACTGGGACTTAAGTATTCTGGGGATCAGGAGAAAGTGGACTGGGGAGAGGAAGAAATCGGGTTTCAGGCTGTTGATCCTAGAGGGACTTCTGCACCATTAAAGCCTTTTGTTGTTATCCACAGCTGAGGCAACAGGTCTAGGTCTCTGTGCATTTCAGGAATTGGTCTGGGGAGGTTGCATAACCCTGGATAATGCAGATTCCCTTGGGCCTAATGCACCTTCCTGAGAGAAATGCAGTTGCAAACTGTCAACCACCAGTCCTACTTGCATTTTGGGACTAAGCACTTTGGTTATGATGATCTGAGTACGAAAAGGAGGGGTCTGGTTGTCTGTTATAAGGATTTACAATTCTCTTCTGTGTACCCTTGGGCAAACCCCTTTGTTTTTATGAGTCATTATGTCCTCATTAAAAAAAAAAAACAGCCAAACCAAGCCAATCAATTAGATGCCCAGTCTGGTTTGACTATTGTCTCCTTTGGAAGTCCTGTAATGTTTACAATGCCTAAGTTTTATTGGTCTTGTTCTCTACTGTTTTGTTCAACTTTATAATATCTAATGAGATAGACAATTCTTTTTAAGGAAAGAAGAGACATCGTTGATAGCCATTGTTGATAACTTTGTACTCTGTTTTACATCATGTGCTATGTCTATCCTTGTTTTGACTGACAGCTTTGTTTTGCCATATTTGACTTTATTCTCTCCCCCCCCAAAAAGTATTAAGAACTAAGGAGTAATAAAATCCAAAATGTGTAAATTTGTTGTAAAAAAGAGAGGGGAAAAAAAAGAGCTCTAACGAATATAACAGCAAGTGTGTTTAGGGGTGTTAAATAGCTGACTATATTAATGTTTTTGGATCATTGAACACAGCTGTTTGCAGTCTCTCTGTTTGAATGTCCACTTTGCATTCTTTGAT
This sequence comes from Cavia porcellus, assembly GCF_034190915.1. Classification (NCBI taxonomy): domain Eukaryota; kingdom Metazoa; phylum Chordata; class Mammalia; order Rodentia; family Caviidae; genus Cavia; species Cavia porcellus. The sequence goes on along the minus strand of NW_026947485.1, from coordinate 69,015,498 downwards.
ACTGTGATTTGAGCAACTATTTCTAAGATGATAATAATATGTAATCTATTAACAGGTGATTTCTTACTTTTTTTTTTGTAGTTCTGTATTACGTGTACCCTTACACCGCTTTGTTTTGTTTTGTGTTTTTCTCTTTTTCCTTTTAAATAAAATTAAAAAAAAAAGAATGGTATTAAAGACACAGTGCATGCCACCAGGACACACTTAGTTCAGTTTTCTTGGTAACTCTGTGACAGGTCTATTTTAGAACAATTTTATTGATGAGAATACAGAACCTCAGAGAGGAGAAGATATTTTGCTTGAATTTCAATAAAAAGACATAGAAAATTTAGCTCTTTTGATTTTAAGTTCTTATTTTGGCTTCAACAAAGAAACAGATTAGTAATACTAACATAGCTTGAGGATATATCTCAGTAGTAGAGTGCTTGTATAGCATGCCTGAAACCCTGTGTTCAAGCCCCAGCAACACACACACACACACACACACACACACACACACACACACACACACACATTAGTAATGGCATATATATGAGGGTTGAGTGAAATATAGTTGCAAATAATAGGTTGCCGATAAAAATGAGTTGACATAATTAGTCTCCAAAATTCCTTTTGCATTAGTAGGAGATGAGCATGGTCTAGTCAATCTTGAAAAAGAAGGAAAGGTTTATATGGTATCTGGAAAATGTCTCCTAGCCAAGGTAGAGTGCTGTGTTGTTTTTGAATTTCTTCCATTGATATTTGGATGCTTCTGGTTCACTGTTGGGAGCTTAAAAAGGTCAGCTTATATATTTTGAGCAGCAACTTACTGTACAAGTGTTGTACTGTAGAGTAAGGAAATGAAAGATCATTGTCTTTCAGGGATAAAAATGAGACCAATCAGTGACAGTGATGGGAGGGAGATGGGCATTTAAAGAAAACCAGCAGCAGCAGCAGAGCCCAGAAGCTCTGAGTCCAGGTCAGGCTCTTGAATGAGTTACAATACAGATGTCTGGTTAGGTTTTGAGCTTTATAGACTTTAGGACCAGTATTTAAAATGTGAGGAAATAATGGTGAGAACCATGGTATCTCTACTAATTTGTGAAACTTCTTTTCCTGAAGGCGTACAAAGTGCTTTGCATTATTTTGTGTGTCACAGAGCACACAAAATTCAAAGGGTGTAAAGTTGTTCTGAGCGTGTATAAGGTCATAGATATACTTTAGATCATTTTGTGAGAGACTTATATGCACAAATCTTAACACAAACTCAACAACATGTTCACATTGAAACAGGGTATGGGCAGGATTGTAAGTTTGACCAAGGCCTGGACAACTGCATAACTTAGTGAGAAATCTCACAATAAAAAAATAAAAATAAAAAATGTCTGGGGATGTAGTTCAGCATGAAAGGCCTAGGTTCAAACCCCAGTATGGTAAAAAAGCATCTATTCATTATGGGAAGACCCACTTTGAAAAGCATTTTATAGCTACCTTGCTAGACTGTTGTAGGTTTAAATCAAATTTTTACTTATTCCGATTTCTGGCTACTAAAATGTACTATTTACTCCCTAAGTCACTGAGTCTAAAGTTCTTGGTTTACCATATTTATTTCTCCCCTCTGGCTTCATTTAGTAAATTCCAGATTCCCCAGGATAGAGTGCAACAGAGGGCAATGGATTCTCGTGTCACTGTTTTGTTTACTGTTTTTATCGCTTGACCTAGATTAAAATTCAAGCTTTTTTTGACAAGAGAAATTATCTGAAAAGGAACAGTGTGTTTTGGCAGTGTTAAAATGAATCTTAAAATTCTGTGTAATTGTACAGAGATTAAATAAGTACACAATGTTTAGTTTGTTTAATCACAGTTTCACCACTCTGCTGCAGTGCTGGGATGAAAGCATGTCCTGCAGGGCTGTGTATCTTATCACTGTAAACCACAGTGGATGATTCACATGACCAACTCCTTTAATTGTTCTTTGGATACAATTAGCTAATATTATGGACATGACCTCGTATAATACATCAAATTGTAAAACAATACAGTCACAACTAAAGACAATTCTAATTGCAATTTACAGAAGAGAACAATTAGAAAAATGTTGAGAAAGAGTTCCTTTAAGTGGAACCATATCATATTGAGCATTTTTTTGTTGCTTCCCTTTTGTTCTCAAGGATATCATTATGTTCTGCCTAAGAACTGTGTACAAATGAATGCTTCCTAGTGTAAAATACAAACTATATGCAAATCAAGGACATTAAAAAATACAATCATATTTTTACTTCCTGAAGCATGAGGGTCAAGACATACTTAAAACAATAATTAAGCCTAGGAGTGAATATGGTAACAGAAGTGTTCTTTGTATGTGTGCTCTAAGCCAGAATTCCAAGTTTAATCTGAGAAATGTAAATACAATTATTTACTTTATAACACAAGATTGAGGTTTCTCAGCCTAATCCTACTGACTTGAGGATGAAGGAAATTCTTTGCTCTGGCTGCTGTCCTGTATCCTGTAGGATGCTTGCAGGATCCTCGGTGTCTATCCACTGGACGCCCCTAACACCGCTTCTCTCCCAGCTGCGACAGCCCAGATTATCTACAGACGTTCTTAAATATTCCTGGGTAGATGAGGGACCAAACTATCCCTTTAGAGAACTAATACAAGCTTTCCTGGATTCCATGGTTCTATTAAACATTAAAAGTTTAAAAGTAAAACTTATCTACAGAAAATATATGGAAAACTGTAGTCTTTGCTAGAAAGAGTTCCTTTAAGTGAAACCATATCATATATCTATCCTTTTCTGGTAGATAGTCACCAGGAAAAGGCCTTTTTCTGGACTTTTCAGGGCTGTGATTAAGAGACATGTTTAGAAGACTAGAGATTATAAGACCTTTTTGTTTTATAATCCTATAGACTTTATGAGATATTTTTTAAAAACTATGGTTAAAAGTAACCAAAGTGTAAATTTTGTAATTTTCATATTGATTTCATTACAAAACAGAAAGTAACATTTAGATTTAGAGAGAAACAGTCTGTCCATAGTTTTGGGCTCTATTTAGATCTGTCTATTTATACCAGAAACCCTGGGGATCAAATTATGCCTTTTCTCAGCAATGTTGCAATGTTGGATCTTTCTTTCCACATGCTTTTCTTATTTATAGTATCCAAATGTAGGACTTAGAGGATTACTAATATGTTTCTGCCAACAAATCTTCATGTAAATTTTTTTTCCATCTAGCATTAAATAAGGATGCTGTCTTAGTTATTTTTCTTATTGCTCAGGCAGAATAGCTGGTGCCCAAAGTTAAAGGAGGAAAGACTTATTTGACTCATAGTTTGTAGAGGTTTTGGTTAATCTATAGTTGGCTGGCTCCAAGGCAGGGAGACACGGTAGAGGGCACAGCAGTGGAGAAGCAATTCGTGGCAGGCAGAAGGCAGCAAAGCAGTGAAGCGGCCATGACATTTCTGCCTTGACTGAACCCTCTGAAACCATGAACTAAAATAATTTTCTTTCTTCAGGTTACAGGTGTCAGGTATTTTTTTTTAGTCCCTAGAAAGTGACTACATGTTTCAGGCTCATTCAACATCCAATCATTATTCATCAAGGGCCTACTTTTGCTCCAGCCACCTACCATTTCTGTTACCACTCAGCAAAGACTGATATTTGGATAGTTATCAGATTTACATACACTGTACATAAGTAGGAAGGGATGTGCATGTGCATCATAGATTGTATACGTATGTCAAAAAATCAAGATTGGCAACTGGGATAGTCAGGTTGTATTCTTGGATCTGCCCTTAGCTTGCTGCAATGGGACGTCCTTTCATGTCTGTGAACCCCAGCCTTTTCCTTTGTGAAAAATGTAGTGTTGAGTAGAATAAATGATATTTGCATCCCCTCGGTTTTAACATTCATAGTATACTTTGGCTATCCCTGCAAGTACTCATAATCATTTACTTTTCTATCATGAAATAGTGGGACATATATTTTTGACAGCAATATATTAGAATTTGTCATTATTTATAAATTTTATAATTTCTCTGCACATGCATTAAAAATTTCCAAGGGCGTTAAATATTCAACATTTATAACACATTTTTCTTAAAGTATTTCTAAGTGAATAAAATGCCACACACTACAAATCTCAGTGGATAGCTTTAATGATAGATTCTGAAGAAGCTATAGTACCCATGGAATGGCTATCAGAGATAGACTACGTGATGTCTGCCTATGTTCTTCAGGACCATCTAGCTTCACATCACAGGACTGTGACATATTATAAGAATGGAAAATCTTTAGTCTAACTCTTCATATAGAACCAAGCTATCTGCCTGTGAACTGGAAGGTCATGAATTTACTTTGAAATATGCTATTAAACACCCCACAAATTCATTTTATCAAGTCATGTTTCTGTGTTCTCCATACCCCTCTTCTGTTTTCTCCTGTCTTTACCCGGTAATATTCTTTAGGCAATTTCATTTGGTATAACAGTAGGGAAAGCCATAAACTTTTAATAAAACTTACTTTGAGACAATATCTCACTAAGTTGCTCAGGCTGACAAACTTGTGATTCTCTTACATCAGTCTCTTGAGTAGCTCAAATTACAGGTGCATGCTACCATGTCAGGCTTACATTTATTTTAAAATTTATTCTTTTTAAAAATGAATTTCAATAAAATTGTAAAGAAGTGAAATAATTTCATTAGTTATCTGTAATGCAAAATTTTCAGATGAATGTTATTTTACTGTTGCCATTGTGGGAACCTATAATTAGTAGCTCTTTATTGTTTTCAAATTAGTGATATAGAAAAAGAATAATTTTGAAGTCCTATTTTAAATACCAACTTCATCAACTATCACTCACAATTTACTTATTTAATCATTTATCTAAGTCTCAGTTTATATTTCACATGCTTCCAATACTTTGCATAGTCATGATGGCAGAAAAAAATATATGAATACATAAAACTAATCATGCCAGTTACTTAACATTAATCGTCAATCCGGATCATTATGAGTGATCAGATGAGAGAAATTGCCACTAGAAAATCTTCAAGACTTTTCATGTAGGGCAAAAATTAAGAAATTAGGTCTTCTTTGGTCTTCTCATTACTTGAGAAGTATTGGTTTTTTATTGCTAGTAAAAGCATCTGATAATATGATGAACATTCAAGTACTAGTAAACCTGGGGGAGGAATCATTGTTTACATACAGCGGCAACTTGTTGCTGTGTGGACAATAGTGTGTGGCTTCCTAAGATGCCTACGCCAGAGCTCTTTATTTATTTATTTTTTATTTAAAAAAAGATTAAGATAAAAGAGGACATAACAAACAGGTCAGAACAGAACAATTTAAGTAACATAGTGTTTCACCACAAGACAATCCGACATAACAGTAGCTACCATAGTGTCTCTTTCCTTGAAATATTTGAGTATAACTTCATACACTATAGTATCAAACATAAAAAGACAATGTAAAACTATTCAAGAGAATGAAAGTATTACAGGGTATTCAGAACCAACTAACCAAAACAAACAAATGTTACCATATTATCTCGTCTAGAAAATACCTTGTTTATGCTATCACATATAATAAAATCCAATAAGATACAACATGATAGAACCAATGGAGATAGAAGAACAAAAGCTTGGTGGGACTTCAAAACAAGATGATATTAAATCATCACTAGTTATTATAATGTCTTGTTTTCTTCAAAATAGCTGTTCATACCATCACAGAAAATAAAATCAAACAACCCAGAATAAAACCATTCCAACTAATGAATGAAAACATTATAAGGCTTCAAAGCAATACAATGGGGGGGAATCATGATTACCATGTACTTTTATGTATTCATATCATTTCTTACACTAGGGAAACTATTTAGTATTTATACATGTGAGTTTGATTTATTTGGCTTCTGACTATGGTCTAAAGCTGAGCCCATTTATTTATAAATATCTCATGTGATCATTCTTTATAGCTGAGTAGTACTCCATTGTATAAAAATACCACAACTTTTTTATCCATTCCTCAGTTGATGGACACTTTGGTTGTTTCCAAGATCTGTATATTACAAACTGTGCTGCTATAAACATGGGTGCACATATATCACTGTGGTATGATATTTTCAGTTCTTCTGGGAATATGCTTAGAAGTGGAATAGCTGGGTCGAATGGGACCTCCAATCCAAGATTTTTGAGGACTCTCCAGACTGACCTCCACAGTGGTTGCACTAGTCTACACTCCCACCAACAGTGCACGAGAGTTCCTTTTTCTCACAGTCTCTCCAGCATTTGTTGTTGGTAGTTTTCTTGATACTGGCCATCCTTTCTGGAGTTAGATGGAATCTCAGTGTGGTTTTAATTTGTATTTCTCTAATGAGTAATGATGATGAACATTTTTTTCATGTATTTATTTGTTATTTGTATTTCTTTATCTGAGAATTGTGTATTCATCTCAGATGCCCATTTTTGGATTGGATCCTTAAATTTTGGGGGTCTGATTTTTTAAAATTCTTTATATGTTTTAAGTCAGAAGTCCTTTGTCTGAGGGACAGCTCACTAAGATAGTTTCCCAGTTTGTAGGTTTTCTTTTCACTATGCTAGAGATTTATTTTGATATGCAGAAACTTTTTAATAAGACATGATCCCAGTTGTTGATTCTGGGAAGTATTTCCTGTGCAGTTTGATTCCTGTTCATGAATTCTGTACCTACCCCTAAGTCTTCAAGGTTTTTACCCAACTTGTCTTCCAATAGATTTAGTGTTTCTGTTTTAATATTCAGATCTTTGATACATTTAGATTTTAATTTAGTACATGGTGATAGGCATGGGTCTAGTCTTAGTTTTCGGCATATGGAGAGCCAGTTTTTCCAACACCATTTATTAAAGAGACTATTGTTCTTCCAGTGAACATGTTTGGCCCCTTTATCAAAGATAATGTGGTTGAGTGTGTTTGTAGTTGTGGTTGTATCGTCTAATCTATTCCATTGATCTTTGGCTCTGTTTTGATTCCAGTACCATGTTGATTTTACTACGGTTGCTTTGTAGTATAACTTCAAGTCAGGAATTGTGATGCCTCCTGGCTTGCCTTTGCTGCTTAGTATTGTCTTTGCTATTCTAGGTCTCTTCTGGTTTCAGATGAATTTTAGGAATGAGTTCTCTAGATCTATGAGGTATGTTGATGGTATTTTTATTGGGATTGCATTGAATCTGTATAAGACTTTTGGGAGAATGGCCATTTTCACAATATTTATTCTTCCTATCCATGAGCAAGGGATGTCTTTCCATTTTCTGAGATCCTCTTCAATTTTTTTCAGTGTATTATAATTTTCCCTATATAGATCTTTCACTTGTTTGATGAGAATAATTCCTAAATATTTCATTTCTTTGCTTGCTACTGTGAAGGGTGTGGCTTCTCATTTCTCTCTGTGTGATCTTGTTGTTAGTGTATAGAAATGCTATTGATTTTTAAGTATTGATTTCGTATCCAGATACATTGCTGAATTTATTTATTATATCTAGCAGTCTTTCAATGGAGTTTTGGGGATCTTCTATGTAGAGTATCATGTCATCTGCAAATAATGATAATTTAACTTCTTTTCCTATCTTTACCCCTTTTATTTCTCTCTCTTATCTAATTGCTCTGGCTAGTATTTCCGGTACTATATTAAATAGGACCAGTGATAAGGGACATCCTTGTCTTGTGCCTGATTTGAAGGTAAAGGTCTTCAGTTTTTGGCCATTTAGTATGATATTGGCTGTTTGTTTGTCACAGATGGCCTTTGTGAGACCATCTATTCCAATTTTCTGTGAAGTTCTTATCATGAATGAATATTGGACCTTATCAAAAGCTTTTTCTGTATCTATAGAGACGATCATGTGATTCTTACTTTTGGCTTTATTGATACGGTGGATTATATTTGTTGACTTGGGTATGTTGAACCATCTCTGTGTAAGGAGTTATTTTTGGATTGCTATTCTCTGATTAATTACCATAAACATAGAAATATCACATTTTATTTAGTATAGTTGGCCCTTGTTAATATTAAGTTTGAGGATGAGGAGAAAAGCAATTTTGTTTTTACATAAGAAAAGAGCCGTTCTCCAAGGAAGGTGCCTCCAAGAGACTCAGGAGGGATTTAGGAGCTCTGGCTGCACTCACCTCCGGGGACGGGTCCGGAGCCCGCGTCGCTGCGGATCCCGGCCTCTGGGTGGCGGCATAGCACCGCACTCAGGGGCGTCTGGATCCCGGAAACTGAAGGCGTGGAGTACCTGGAGCAGTCAGCATGGCAATAACGACTAATTTAAGTTATTCATTATTTGCTCACCGTAATTGCGTAAGTCACAGTGAAAGCCAGTGCACATACCTATAAAAACAACGCCGAGTCGCATACTTAGCGTGTAACAGCAAATCCGTTTCTAAAAAGCAAGTGTTTTCTTGTGAGGTGGCCCTGCAGCATTTTAAAGAATGACACTGAGTGTGAAAAGACCTGAGGCGAGCAGCCCGAGAACGCCTGCTCTGGTCTTGAATCCTGGCTCCTCGCCCTGCTGTGTGACCCGGGATGGTGCACAGGCTCGCTGAGGTGAGCTTTGGTTTGCAGTCTGGAGGTAACAGCACTTGTTCACTGGGTAGGGATTAAAGCTGAGTGGAGCCCGCTAAGTGGTGAGACCCCTTATCCTAACCCTGCTGGCCTGGCGAGGCCCTAATACAAGCTGGATTGCCTTTGCAAGCTCAGCTTCCTGCACCTGGGACTGTGAGACCTCTCTGGAATCTGAGGAAGCAGCCTGACATCCTAGGAGGCTTTGTAGCATGTTATTTAAATGAAGGGAGGCCCCATTTCCACTGGTAGTTTAAGGAGGGCAGTTAGGGTGGGGCCTAATCTCTCACAGGTGGAAAGTGGGCACAATCAACCTTGCCAGGCTGACAGTGGCTCAGCAGGGCACTCTGGGCCTCTAGTACAAGTCCCCAGAAACAATTCTGAGGCAGCTGGGTCTCAGAGAGGAAAGGGAGGAGGAGGGGTGTGTTTCCTGGTGGATTCCTGGAGAGCTCTGTGCTGTCAGATTCTGGTTAAAGTTAGTACTCTAAACAAACACTTAGCAAACCATTGTGGAGAAGTCAGAAGAAGCAGTATTTTGAATAGTTTTTCTGTAATAGGTGGAAAGAAAATGTGTTACAAAAGCTGAGAATGTGAGCCTCTCAGGAGCAATGTGACACATTCAAGCAATACACTTGCAGCAAGGGCGAGGGGTGAATCTTTCTAAAAATCTCACTATCCTCATGCTTACATTTTGACCTGGTTTTTTTTTCATTCTCAATGAATGTTCGCCCATTAACTGGGAAGCATATGAAGAGTGATACTAGAAGACAAAGTAGATCTTTAAATATTTCTCCCAGGAACCCGAGTTTTACTTGAAAATACATACAAAAAACCCCATGTTTTTTCTTTTTCTTCTTTTTTTGTTCTTTTGCAGTAACAGCGGCAGATCTAAATATCAATATTTAAAATATATCCTGTTGCCTGTGCCCCCCCTGAGAGTGAACAAATGGGGCACCTAGTTCTCTCCTTTCCTGGCCTCCCTGTGACAATGCCTAGGGACTTCCCCTGGTCACCAGCCTCTGAGGCAGGCCTGGCAGATCCTGCAGCCTTGGATGGCTGTGCCCAGGGGCTGGTCCTGCCCCACTCTGCACTGGCCTGCGTTCTGCCTGCCTCTCCCTCCCTCCCTCCTCCGTGCAGTCTGAGGTCTTGTGGGCCTGAATGGGGTGAGGGCTTCTCTGAGAGGAAGGAGCTCTGATTCTTGACCGGACCAATAATGCCTTCTAGTGCACATGGGCAAGTTGTGCACAAAGGAAACACTTCCTGTGTCCTGAGGTTTTGAGGGTTCTGGAGACATAGCTGTCAAGAGATACTACTCCAAATAGTGACTTACACACATTCATCGCACTTACTTTGTGGCTATTCCACGCCAGGCTCTGTACTGGACCCTGTGAAACCTGACAGAAGACATGACCTCTTCCTTCAGACACTGATGGAGAGAAATGGACCCAGACAAAGAGGCTGTCACTGCCTTCCCGGGTGGCAAGTGGTTGGCCTAGGATTTCCCTGGAGTCATTGTCTTTGAGAGCTACAGTAATTGGTGAATTAATTGTACAGGTGGTATGCTGAGATGAGAGAAGAAAAAGGGAGAAAACTTCACACGTTATGTTAAGATTATTTCAGTATATACATCACAGAAGAACTTTTCCAGCAAAATAGATGGGGATGTAGGCTCTGTATTCTGTAATTCACTTTGTTAGTGAATTATTTTCAAGGACATGGGATAACTTATAGTATCTATTATGACTCAGAATGATTACTTTTTCAGTTGCTATCTTGTAAGAAAAATGATAGCATTTTCATACCTGTTTTCTACTAGAAAGAGGAAGAAAGGGCAGGGTGAAGATTCAGAGATTTTATACTTATACTTTATTATATGACTACATGGAATGTGTGATTATTGGAAAGAACTCTGGAACAGTTTGAATTTACAGATAGACAAGTAGATGTAGTTATTTTTACAATGGTGTAATTTTAAAAAAACACTTAAATAAAATAAAATATTGCTAAGATGTCCGGAAGTAAGCTTTTAAAAACTGTATAATGCCATTTTTAAGTGTAAGGTAATTGAGTTCAGCCATTTTCTCATAGATAATCATAATTTTAGAGTATACATTAACATTATTGCAGTATGGTATTCATGCTATTTTTGAATGAAGTATCAAGCACTGGCAAGATAAAAGGTATTATCTGGAGCATGAGGAGAGACAGAATCATTAGGTTGCCATAGGTATGTGAATAAATTGGGACCATCTCTTTCTCTTGAAGAAACCTAGACTTTAAATGTTGGATGTTCAGAAAAGTTAAATTTATAGTTACGCAACATGTAATGATGTTTTTGTCAATAACTAACCATGTGTATGACAGTGAGTTGTCCCGTGAGATTATAGTGGAGCTGAGAAATTCCAGCTGCCTAATCATGTCATGGCTTTGTGCTGCGAGAGTGCAGCACATTATGTACATGTTTCTACATATATGAACGTGCCTGTACATGTCTGTGATGATGCATGTGTAAGAATCCTACTGGCCTGCTGGCTCTATAAAATGTAGCAGTATAATCACACATAGCACAAAATCCCTGACAATGATAGCAGCTAAACTAAGCTATTGCCTTATGTATGTACTATTCTATACTCTTAATTCTATCTACCTATGTAGACAGCATGCCTTGTTACACTCGCAGCGGCAGAGAGCTGGTGTTTACTGTGCCCATTGATTGCATCAAGAGATCACTTTGAGTGAGTGGCCTAGGCTTTCTATGTAGGTTCTCTAATTCCTCTGTCATACTCTGTGACAGTGGAGGAGAACCTATAGCATGCATCTTACTATGTATTTCTTTTAAGACAAAAGATGTTAATGCAGAGGTTTTTTTTTTTTTTTCCTAAGTGAAAACCTCAGTGTTCAGGTTTAATTGCACTGTAGGCACTTTGTGGTAAATACGTGGGTTTTAGGCTGTAGTTTGGTACTCAGTCTGTAAAACTTTCACCATCCCTGCTCTAGGATGCTTGCATAAAGAGAAAATAACCTAGTGATGTGTTTCTCACAATACATCCCTGTTGCCAGGAAACTTCTGTCTGTGTAAAACTGCTATGCCAAAACTTACAATATATTTCTGCTATCTTCATTAAAAATATCTAAAATGCTAGAAGATGGTGAAGCACACATTTATCTGAAGTATGAAGCAACCCCTCAGGAAAAGCTTTCAGAACTTCATCTTCATCGTGACACTCAGGAAGTGTCAAGTCATTTGTTATGTATAATTAATATTTCCCTCTCTTTCCTCCTTAAGCATAGACATTGCAAAATAAGTCATGGTGTTTTGTAATAAATAACACTGTTTTCAACAATTTGTTTCCATGTCTTGACAGATGGAGGATTTAGTTAGTCAATTCTGAGAATTTACACATTCTGCTTAGTTTTGTTCTCAGAGGTGAATGTACTTGGTAATACACATACAGAATATAAACCCTCATTTTGTAATGCTAAAAAAGCACACTCAGGTTACAAAGTAAACTATACTTCACACTTTCATTTCAATATGATGACATGATTTAGGAAAAGTATTACTATAATTGAGTAAGGCGAAATAGTTTTATGAAACTCAGAAAGTTGAAAGGTCACATGACTAATATAAGCAGTTAGTCTATTCAATCTAAATTTGTGCAGAGTATGGTCAAGGGTCTCCTTCTCTGCAAAGGTTTCAAATTAGAAATCCGTTTTAGCATTTGTTAAGCTGATTCTCAGAATACAGTTATTTCAAGTCAATTTTGGATTATCTTCTTTAGGGGAAGAAACATTTACACAGACAATCCACAAATAGTTTGCCTAGCATATTGATATGCATTTCAAATTCATGAGATTATCACTGCATCTACTAAGGTGTGTAGAAGTTCAAAATTTTATACACAATAATACAATCATCTAACTGAAAACTTAGCTAGTTTTTAAGCTTCCTGATTCATGTTGAAATTTGATACTGTCATTTATTAGAGAAATAAAAATCACTAGTATAAGGTGAACTCTGTTAACTTCTTTCACAAATAAGAGTGGGTGATAAAATATTTTATTTTAAAGTGACAAGCAAAAGAACACAATTACAAATTCAGCAGAAGAATAGTTGGCAAATGATTCTATTAATTGCTCTATTTAGTCATGGCAGTAAAAGTTCAAAAGTATAACAGATTTTCATGTTGTTAACATTTTTCTACTAATAAAAAGTTATTATAAAAGATCTTAGTCTTTAAGGCAAATGAACAATAAACAATGGTGGGTAACTGCAACAGTTGTTTGAATTACTCTATCAAAAACTCAAACCAAGGAGGGGCGAACAAGAAAGCAACAAGTCCTCCCTACTGGTGAGCAGCGATGGGCGAGCCAGGAAGAGAACAAGTCAGCCTCTCCCTTGAGCCTAGGGGAGCTCGGAGCTCTGACTGAGAATCAAGCATCCTCTCCTCCGTCATTTAGCAACTGGATGGTGTGGAGGACAGCTGGAGTTGATAGCTCCTGGGCTGATTATGCTAACCTGAGGCCACAGGTCTGAGCATCTCTTGGGAGGCTGACCATATATAATATAGCAAAGATGGGGGATTTCTTTCTATCTTTTCTTTGAAGGCAAATACTGTTTTCACTGTTTTGCTTTATTCTGATCAACTGTTTTGCTGTATTCAATATTCCATTTTGATTGGTTTTATAATGTTTTGTTTTTGGTTTGATTTTGCTATACCTGATTGACTGGACAACTACTGTGAAAATAATAGGATATGGTACCTATTACTGTTATCCCGGTATCCTGCTCTGAAGTTCTGTACCAGTTTTACTGCATTGTTTTGATTGGCTTTGTTTTGTTGTATTTTACTACCTCAAAAAAAAAAAAAAAAAAACAAACTTCAACTAATTATGTGTATGCTATATAACTGAAGCCAAGGCAGAAGGCAGATTTTTTTTTTTTTTTTTTTTTTTTTTTTTTTTGAGACAGATTCTTGCTTTGTGGTTCAAGCTGGCCTTGAACTGACTTTGTTTCCCAGGCTGGTCTCAAACTCAAGATGATCCTCCTGAATTAGCCTCTAAGTGCTGGGATTATGGGCATGTGCTACCATTCCAGGTTAGATATTTTTAACTAACTAACTAACTACTAATTCTTTTGGTTTTCTAGTGTAATTGACAATTATCTGTATCTGAAAAAGTCTACACTTTTTTCCAATAAGCTATATAATGTGAAAATTTTAGAAGAAACTCTAGTTTTCAGAGAACGATGCAAATTAAATTCAGTGTCTTTCTATCCTCAAAACATCTTCAGTCTATCTAGGTGACAAACATTGCCAACTGTATTTTTTCTGAAAGATGAATTTGGATTTTATAAGCTTCTTGAAAATTATGACACATTGAATTACCCGCTCTGGTGGATAGCTGAGGTCTTATGCCAGTGAGTTGAATGGGTTTGATGAGCAGTGACTTCTTTACCTTGAAATTCTCCTCACTAACCTCAGAACTACACCGAGCAAGTTCTTCATGTTGGAGGTAAGGAATATCTCATGTTAGGGACCAAGTTCTTTCCTATGCTTCTCTGTTTTATAGACCAGAGGCAGTTGTTTTTTGCTTCTATTAGATTTAGGAAGACACTTCTAGTTGATTGTTTAGTCAAGGACACAGATAGAAATGTAGGATTTCCACAAAATGTGTAGACCTCTGGGGACCATCAAAAGACAGATTATACATAATTGCTGGAAGAAGACATTTAAAACCCAACTAGGCAAGTCAACTAGACAAGAAAATGAAATAAGATATACAGATTGGAAAGAAAGTAGTATAACTATTCTTGTGGATGACATAACTTTGAACAAAAAAATTCCAAAGAATTTACTACAATTATTAGAATTAATAAATAAGTCCAGAGAAACTATAGGACTCAAGATCAATGCACCAAATCAATTTTATTTTATATGGTTGCAATGAAAAGTCAGAAACTGAAGTTAAGAAAGCATTTTAATTTAGAATGACATTGAAGACCACAAAATACTCAGATAATAACTTTTTTGTCAAAGAAGTGGAACATCTGTATTTTGAAAGCTAGAAAGTATTTGTTCAAAATATTACAGGGCCTAAATAAATTAAAAAGCATATTATGTTCAAAAGCTGAGAGACCCCACATTGTTATCATTACAGTACTCCCAAATTGATCTATGGATTCAGTGCAATTTCTGTAATAATCCTCACTGATTTATTTTCAGAAATCAACAAGGTAAACCTAAAACTCACATGAGAGTATACATCATTCAGGATATTCCCTCCCCCCTGAAAATCTTGCACTAGAACAAAATTGGAGGACTCGCTTCTCCCCACTTCAAAGCTTCCTGCAGTGCTCCACTCATCACAGCCGTGTGGTACTGGCATAGGCAAGATACACAGATCAATCGAATTAAATGGAGAGTAACGAAATTAAACCTCCCATTTCTAGTCAATTGAGCTTTAAAAAGGATGACAAGTTGAACAGTGAAAATAGTCCTCACAACAAAGATGGTGCTGGGAAACCTGAATATCCATATGCAAAACAATGAAGTTGGCCATACTGCCTCCTACTGTACCAAAAAATTAACTCAAAATGGGTCAGAGGCTTAAACTCTGCCATCTTCCTACCCCAAATTCTTCATCTGAGTATGATAAAGAAAGGAAATTCTCACACTGAGGTTTTCCTGCTGTAAACTTGACCGGTGCCTTCCAAACATGGGAACGGAGGAACTGTCATTGCCAGCAGGAGCTGAAAAAGACACAAGCACTGCATGTGATCCTTCCTGCAGGAGAACCTTGACTAGAGGAAGAGCACAAGGTAAGAACAAAAGAAATCTGGGTAAACCATGAAATTTAGTTAATAACAGTATACCAGTGATTATTTGTTAGTAACAATAAATATAATGACAGAAGGTGTTAATGGAACCTGTATGTGACATACATGTCTGTATTATTCACTCAATTTTAAGTAAATCTAAAACATTCTGAAAATAATGTTAAAGGGAAAAAATCAGTCAGTGACTGGAACATGAGAGCTAAAAGTATGAAACATAGAATAAAACATAGACATAAGTCTTCAGGACCTTGGATTATCCAGCGTTTTTAAATTAAAATATTAAAAAAATGAACTATAAGAAGTATAGATAATGGAACATCACTAAAATTTCCTGCCCTACTTTTCCATTTCCTTGCTGGTTTCTCCTAGTGATGCTTCTGCAGCAAGTCACTTAGCCACCAATCTTCATTTTAGGATCTGCCTCTGAAAAACCTAAAACAGACCTTTGGTGCCCCTCTTGGCCTTCATCCAAGTCCATTTCCTTTAGTCCTAGTAGAATTTTAATGATTAAAGGATCACTTTGTCCACTGGTAAATTTTTTTTAATGTAAAGTTTTACATTTTATGCAGATTTTTCTAACTGTGGAAGTAATATAGGCTCATTGAAAAATAAGTCAGACAATAAAGAAAAGTAATAAAACCAAGTTTAACCCTGACCTCAGTGGGCTGCTCTGAGAAGTCAGGTATAACCTGATGGGAGAAGACAGAGTTCTCTTCAAAATGCAAACTAAAACCAGTCACTGTCTTTGCTAAGGAGCTCATAGTACGTAGATACCACCGCTTCTGCCTGATGCCCTGTTCATCACCTGGCTCTTTTCTTCCACAGTAACCAAGTGAAGTATGTTTCTTTTATTACCCTGAGTTTGGTGATCATCAAGAGTATCAGGGCAACTAAAACCTCTTGCTTGTTTACTGTGTTTAGAAGTCAGGAAATGTGAATGGCCAGAATAGCCAAGGAAAGAATGATCTTTGCTCTTGAGATGTGCAGGACTCAGCATCTAGTGAGGAGGACATTTGGATCAGATGTGCTTTATTTTGCCACAGTCCACCTGTGCGAAGGTGCATGCCAACAGTCTGCTACCTCCCCACCACCATACAATGTCCCTTAATCTGCATCCCAGAAATTATCCCTGAGCGGCTCGACCATGGTGGTGAACTTCTATCTGTGCCATGGCCTTGCCTCTCCTCTTGCCTCTCAAAGTTCTTCTGTGACTCTTTTGGGTGGAAGGAATAGTGAGATAAGTAAAAGACAAATGACGGGACCGTTCCTCTCCACGGTTCTGTCTTAATTCACTTTGTTCTTGCTGGGATACTGTACCCAAAGCCCACAACTAGAAATTGGAGAAATTTATTTTGGCTCCTGTTTGTGAAGTTTTAGTTTATGTTCAGGAAGTTTAAATACAGAATTAGCTTGGTGGAACAGTCTGGGTGGAGGAAAGGGGCTCACCTTATGGCAGCCATAAAGCACAGAGAGATGTGAGGAGCCAGGAAGTGAAATAAACACTTCCAGGTCATGTGCCCTGTGATCTTTTACTTCTGATCAGACCCCGCCTTGCAACAGCCTACAGAGCTGCAGCTGCAACTCACCAGTAGAGATTCCTGTGATGAATACAGCACCTCTGATCTAATCACCTTCCGTAAGTCCTACCTGTGAACAGATGTGGCCTTTGTGGGACATTTTTGATCTAAACCATAATAGCTTTCATTGGGGGAATGACAACCAGTCTTTTAAAAAATAATTTTGTGTTTTTATTGTTAAAAAATACAATAATGCTATCTGGTGATGTTTCCATGGAAACCATGCCTTGGCAACCAACCGTGGGTGCTGCCCAAAACGTATATGAAAATTAGAGAGCTGAACAGTAATGTGAATATGGCAAAATTGCCCACATTTTCAGCCATCAGGCTCCCAAAAAACTAGCTGCAGGATGAAATGATGGAAAAGATAGAAAAGTGGAGGGACACAACTAGAAGATTGAATAATTGAATGAAATGAATAATTGTGTCTATTGAGGGTTCTTTCTTTTTGACATAATCACGGAGACTTTAAAATTAAAGTGAAAGAAATAAGAAAGCCTGTGCTTGCTGTGGAGCACAGGCAATGAAAGAGCTTCCAGTAGGTGCCTGTTTAATTGGTCAAGTAGGGAGCAGGGATGGGGGTGGGGGAGGGCAAATACCCAAACTGTAGTGTGCACAGTTTTAGAGACCATATTCCAATTCTGCCGTGCCCTTGTGCTTGCTTGTGAAGTGAGGTTCTTATCTGACTGTGAGCTAACTTTTACTATCTGACCATGTTTGAGGGTTGGTGTCCCCTTTCCTCCCAAGCATACATAGTGTGTGGGTATCACTTATGAGTGGTTTAATTTGAAAATTTTTAAAAAGGGATATGTGTGGGTGTGTGTCTGTGTGCACATGTGTGTGCACACATCTTATGTATATGCATGCAGAGGTGACTACTTGGCTCTTATTTCCTAAGTGGAGTTCCGTTGTGAAACAGAAGATATTTTTTCTACCTCACGTGTGTATGTTTTCTCCTCTGAAGCCATTTTGTTCTGTCTCCATTGGCAATGCTTCTTAGTTTTGTCTCTTATCACCTCTTTTCTGATAACAGTTGATCTTCATCATTTTCTTGAAGAAATCTGTTTTTCAATCCCTTGCTGACAAAATGATTGTTCTACAAGGGGCTATCAAAATATATGGTAAATGTGTAAAAAAATTTTTACAGAAAAGAGCATACTGTCCTTACTCCCTCTCAGGACAGTCCCCTTAGTTTTGAACACTTATGCCACTGATCTTGCCCTGTTCTGAAGCAGCTCTGGAAGTGCTTTTTTGGTCTTTATATGAGGTGTTATTAAAGGCTAGGGTGTATGCTGCCACCAAGTGCTATCCACCAGAAAGGCAGGCTGATGAAAACATGGTGGCGTGTCCTTATTGACCTGATCTGGTACCCTGTGATGTCTTCCCTAACATCAAAATGATTATGAAAGTTAAAACTTTGAATTGATTTGGGACATCAAGGCAGCCACAATAACACAACTAAAGAGAATCATAAATCATTTCAGAAAGTAGCAAGGATGTTGGGATAAGTATGTTCAAAGTGATGGGGAGTGTTTTGAGGGAGATGAATGGAAATATGTCTTTTATTGTAATAAAATTTAAAGTATAAGCATTCACTGTTTCAATAACACTTTGTATAATGATCATTGATTGGCCATTTTTTTTAATAGCTTGGGATCACTTTTAGGAACAAATTCTTACTTTGTCCTTGAATACTGGATGAGTCCCTTCTGGCCCCATTTTTTTAGCCTATATCCTTAACAAATCTTCTAGTCCCCAAACTCAGCTCATTTCATGCCTCTTGTTTTCAATAGATCTGGAATCCTCCCTCTTTACCTTTACAGACCTGTCATCCTTTCAACTAGCAAACAAGATGTTATGATTTCTGTTTAGATGCACCCCCAAAGCCTCATGTGCTCAGAGGGCTTTTTCAGAAGTGGCTGAACTGAGTATGTGATTGGTTGGTGGTGCAATGCTGGGACTAAGCATCCTGGGACTAAGGGTATGAATGCTATACTTGCCCTAGAGCGGGTAGCTTGTCCCTGACCTTGCTTGCTTGCTTTTTCCATATTCTGCCACCATGAACTGTTGCCCCTTTGCCATGTGCCACCCTGCCTTGGAGCCAGCCAATTACGGACTGAAACCTCTACAAACAGCTTAATAAACCTTTCCTCCTTTACCTTTGGGTGTCAGGACTGTTGTCTTAGCAAAGATAGAAAAGTAACTAAGACACAAGAGGAAAGAATTTAGGAAAAGAAATGATTGAGCTGGTTGACTTTATAACTCTGGGGATTTGTCATTTATGGAAATGGTAAACTTTCCACCTCTGTTTCCAGATAAATTATGAGGAAAAACAAGAAACAAAACAGACAAATAAATAACAATAAAAGAGATCCCAAAACAACGATAATATAGGCTTTCAAAACAAGAACGTAACTAAGGTTTTTATTTTGCATAGTTGTCTTCAAAAGAGTTACTCAGATTACCAGATATAAACATGCAAAATTGATCTAACCCTATGAATGTTAATTGTTTGTTCCAAGAACTAATAGAATTAGTAGCACAATCATCTTAGTTATCTTAAGTATGTATATACAAATTTGTATCTTTTTTCTTTTCCCTTCCTTCTTTTCTCCTTTCCCCAGAGTTATTTTCCCCCATTGAGCAGTTCTCACCCTTTCACTATGCTAATTAGAGATTTTATATCTTATTTACTCTTTTAGTGTCTTACACGAGAGAAACAATATAGTATTTACACATGTAAGTTTGATTTATTTCACCTATGAATATGGTCTCAAGTTGCATCCATTTACCTGTAAAAGCCTCAGTGTGATCTTTTTATAGCTGAGTAGTACTCTACTATATTAAAACACCACATCTTTTTAATCCATTCCTCAGTTGATGGGCATTTAGGTTGTTTCCAAGATCTAGGTATTACAAATTGTGCTGCTATTAACATGGGTGCACATATATCACTGTGGTATGATGTTTTCAGTTCTTCTGGGAATATGCCTAGAAGTGGAATAGCTGGGTCAAATGGGACTTCCAATCCCAGATTTATGAGGAAATTCCAAATTGATTTCTACAGTGGTTTCACCAGTCTACACTCCAACCAGCAGTGCAGAAAAGTTCCTTTCCACCCACAGCCTCTCCAGCTCTTGTTATTGGTGGTTTTCTTGATCCTGGCCATTCTTTCCAGAGATGGAAATCTCAGTGTGAATTTAATTTACATTTCTCAAGTGACCAATGATACTGAACATTTTTTTCATGCATTCATTTGCCATTTGTATTTCTTCAGCTGAAAAGTGTATATTCATCTCACATGGTCATTTTTGAATTGGGTCTTTGAATTTGGGAGACCCGATTTTTTCATTCTTTATATGTTCTAGATAGAAGTCCTTTATCTGAGGAACAATTGACTAAGATTTTATCCCAATTTGTGGGGTTCTCTTTTGACATGCAAAAACTTTTTAATAAGATAAGATCTCAGTTATTGATTTTGGAAAGTATTTCCTGTGTGGTATGATTCCTGTTCATGAATTTTCTACCTACCCTATGTCTTCAAGATTTTTTACCTAATTTGTCTTCCAACAGATTTAGTGTTTTTGTTTTAATATTTAGATCTTTGATCCATTTTGGCTTTAGTTTAGTGTATGGTGATAGGCATGGGTCTAGTATTAGTTTTCGGCATATGGAGAGCCAGTTTTTCCAGCACCACTCATTAAAGAGACTGTCGTTCTTCCAGTGAACACGCTTGACCCCTTTGTCAAAGATAAGGTAGCTGAATGTGTTTGTAGTTGTGGTTGTATCTTCTAATCTATTCCATTGGTCTTCAAGTCTGTTTTTATTCCAGTACAATGTTGATTTTATCACAGTAGCTTTGTAGTATAACGTCAAGTCAGGGATTGTGATGCTTACTGCCGTTCTGATCAGAGGAATTTTAAGAGTGATTTCTCTAGATCTGTGTTGTATGATAATGGTATTTTGATTGGAATTGTATTAAAGATATACAACGATTTTGGGAGGATGGTCATTTTCACAATGTTTGTTCTTCCTATCCATGAATAAGAAATGTCTTTCCATTTTTTGAGATTTTCTTCAATTTCATTTTTCAGAGTATTGTAATTTTAACTGAATAGAACTTTTATTTCTTTTGTTAGATTGATTCCTAAGTATTTCATTTTTTGGATGCTATTGTGAAGATGTGGCTTCTCTTATTTCTCTCTCAGTGAGTTTGTTGTTTGTGTATGTGAATGCTATTGGTTTTTGAGTGTTGACTACATTACTGAATTTGGTTGTTATACTTATACCTGTCTTTCAGGGGAGTTTTAGGGGTCTTCTATTTAGAGTGTCATATCATCTGCAAACAATGATAATTTCACTTCTTTTCCTATCCTTATTCCTTTTATTTCGCTCTCTTGTCTAATTGCTTTGGTTAATATTTCCACCACTGTATTGAATAGGAGTAGTGATAATGGAAATCCTTGTCTTATTCCTGATTTTAGAGTAAAGCTCTCAGTTTTTGACCATTTAATAAGATGCTGGCTGTTGGTTTGTCACAGATGGCTTTTATCAGATTGAGGTAAAGACCATCTATTCTGATTTTCTGTAGGGTTCTTATGGATGAGTGTTGGACCTTATCAAAAGATTTTTTTGCATCTATAGAAATGATCATGTGATTCTTATCTTTGGCTTTATTGATATGGTGTATTACATTTATTGATTTGTGCATGTTGAACCATCCTTGCATTCCTGGGATGAATCCCACTTAGTATAATCTTCTTGATGATTTGCTGCATTCTGTTTGCCAGAATTTTATCCAGGATTTTTGCATTTATGTTTATAAGGGAGATTGGCCTGTAGTTCTCTTTTATGGTTGGGTTTTCCTCTGGTTTTTGTATTAAGGTAATACTTGCTTTCAGGAATGAGTTAGGGAGAATTGTTTCCCTTCCAATTTCATTGAAGTGTTTGAGGAGTGTTGGAATTAAGTCTTTCTTGAATTTATTGTAGAATTCCACATTGAGTCCATCAGGATATGGGCTTTATTTATTGGTAAGGTTTTAATTACATTTTCAATTTCATTAATTGAAATTGGTTATTCAGCAGTTTTAAACTTTCTTGATCTGGCTTTGGTAATTCATATATTTCTAGGAATCTGTCCATTTCTTCTGGGTTATTGAGCCTATGACAATAAAGGTTTTTGAAGTAGGTATTGGTGATCTGTATTTCAACAGGAACTGTAGTGGTTTTGTCCTTTTCATTCCTTATTGCATGAATTTGAGTTTTTTCTTTCCTATTTAAAATAAGATTGGCTAGGGGATTATCAATTTTATTTATTCTTTCAAAGAACTAACTCTTTGATTCATTAATTTTTTGTATTGTTTTCTTAGTTTCTATTGCATTACTTTCTGCTTTGAGCTTTAAAATTTCCTCCCTTCTTTGGCTTTGAGCTTGACTTGCTCTTCTTTTTCTAGATGTTTGAGGTGTAGCATCAGGTTGTTTATTTGTGTTTGTTCTGTTTTCCTGATGTGGAAATTCACTGCAATAAATTTCCCTCTGAGGA
This sequence comes from Cavia porcellus, assembly GCF_034190915.1. Lineage (NCBI taxonomy): Eukaryota > Metazoa > Chordata > Mammalia > Rodentia > Caviidae > Cavia > Cavia porcellus. The sequence continues at coordinate 68,992,962 of NW_026947485.1, read as the reverse complement.
CTGCTTTCACTGCATTGCACAGCTTTTGATAAGTCTTATTTATATTTCCATTTGTTTGTAGATATTGTTTAATTTCTCTTTTAATTTCCTCTGTGACCCATAGATTGTTCAGGAGTGTATTATTTAATTTCCACGTGTTTATAGAGTTTTTGCACTTTCTTTTGTCATTTTCTAGTTTCATGGCACTATGATCAGGTAATATGCATGGGATAATTTCTATTCTTTTGCATTCTTAAGCATATTTTGTGGACTAGTATATGGTCTCTTTTAGAGAATGTCCCATGTGCTGCTGAGAAGAATATGTATTCTGATGTTGTTGGGTGGAATACTCTTATGCACATCTACAAAATCTATTTGCTCACAGGTGTGATTCAGTTCAGTTATTTCTTTGCTGATTTTCTGTCTGGTTGATCTGGCTCTTTGTGTTAATGTCTCCCATTATAATTGTATTATTGCTTATTTGATTTTTGATTTCTATTAATATTTGTTTTATATTATAGCTGGGTGCCCCATATTTGGTGTATATATATTTAAGATTGTTATCTCTTCCTTTTGAAAATTTCCTCTAACTAGTATGTAGTGACCTTCTTTATCTCTTTTGATCATTCTTGGTTTAAAGTTCACATTGTCTGCAAACAGAGCTCTGCTTTTTTTGGGGGGGATTCCTATTGCATGAAGTATTGTTTGGCATCCTTTGACTTTTACTCTCTGAATTTCCTTTTGGGTTATATGGGGTTTCTTGTAGACAACATATGGTTGGATGTTGTTTTTTGGTTCATTCTGCCAATTTGTTTCTTTTAGTTGGTGAATTGAGGCCATTTACTAATGGTTATAAGTTATATACATTGGCTTATTTTTGCCATGATATCTTTGTGCTGTTGGTTCTTTACCTTTCCTCTGTATTTAATTGTTTGTCTTGCTTAGTGGTTTTTTTTTCCCTGTGGTGTTCTTAAAGTTGTAGTTATTTTCATGTCTATCTAGAATATCTTTCACTATTCTTTGCAGTGTTGGTTTGGTGATCATGAAGTTCTCCAGCTGTTCTTTGTCATGGAAGTATCTTATTTCTCCATCAATTTTGAAGGACAGTTTTGCAGAGTACATCAATCTAGGTTGGAAGTCATTTTCCTTTAAGATTTGAAATATTTAACTCTACACACTTCTTGACTTCCTTTGTTTGTGTTAAGAAGTCTGCTGTGATTCCTATGGGCTTTTCTTTATCGGTGACTTGTCTCTTCTTTCTAACAGCTTTTAGTATTTTGATCTTACTTTGAATTTCTGTGATGCTGATTATTATATGTCTAGATGTGGATTTCTCTTTGATTATGGCTATATGCTTCACTCATCTATACGTCAGTTTCCTTTCCCATGTTTGGGAAATTTTTGGCTATCACTTCTGTAAATAGTCTTTTGATATCATTTGTGTTGTCACCTTTTTTGTTTATACCTATCAACCTTATATTGTTTTTTTCATTTCATCATGCTGCTACTGTTATTTCCTGATTCCTTGTTATTTTTAAAAGATCTTTCCTTTCCTGTTCATTAGTTGTAATCTTGTCTTTGAGATTTGAAATTTTGTCTTCACTTTTATTGAAATGATTTTGCCAGTTTTCAATGGAATTTTTGATTACTAGGTATCTCTTTGAATCTATTTCATGCATTGTTTCTTTCTTATATTGTTCATTCAAGTTTTCCATATTTTTGCAGTACTCCTCAATTTTTTAAACTATGTCTTCTTTAGATGTGTTCAGCATTTCTTTTATTATTTTTATCATTTCTTCTTTTACCTGGGAGATTATTTCTGACTTGAGTTCCCTTTACAGCTTTATGGAGTTCTTTACTTCAGTTGCTAACATTTCAAAAGTTTCAGGTGTATGGCTTATATTTTCTTCTATGTCCCTGTCTCCTATGTTTTTCTGGGATGGACTGGAGGTTTGAGATTGCATTTTGCTCTTTCATTTTGTCATTTTTCTGTCATTTTTCATTTTGCTCTTTCATTCTGTCATTTTTGCATTCAGCCTGAGCAAGCTGAATGCAAGGTCTCAGTTGCTTCCTGAGCTGAGAATATATATTTCTGTATTGAGGAAGTTTCTCCAGTTGAGTGGAGATCATTAGTCAGGCCTTACTACTGGCATTTGAAGTCTTCTCGAGTGTGGGGAGTATGGTGGGTGTGGGCCTTTAGCACACCTTACATGGTACTCTGCAGCTCCCTGGCTGCTTGAGGTTGTTGGAGGGGACTCTGCTGGGTTCTGAGTGGTATACCAAAGCTAAACAGCTCCATGGAGTACACTATGCAGGCCTTTGGCTCATGCCACATGGTGCACCAAAGCTTTGCAGCTGCTTGGGGTCACTGGGCAGGGCCCTACTAGGTTCTAAGTGAGGTGTGTAGGATGGACAGCTAGGTGGGATTCACTGTGCAAGCCTCCAGCTCACACCACTGAACGCAAATGGTTCCCCAGCCACTGAAGTTTGCTGGGCAGGCAAAATTTCCTTTTTATAGTGATGACAGTACTATTTGAATGCAACATTGTAAAATAGTAGTATTCTTTATTGAGAAAAATACATGCCCAAATTTATAGCATCAAAGAAATCTGGTCAAGCCAGAAAATTTAATTAAGATATAGCAAGGATGGAAATCTTTGTCTTGTGGTTCTAGCAGTTATATCCAAGTAGACTGGTTGAGAAGAATATTCCTATGAGGAGAATGGCCAAATTATTCTAGCGTTATTGTAGAAAATTTATGTCACAAGAGCATGATAATATCTGTGTATCATTTCCACATTTAGAGAAAACTAGGTGAAATCATGGACCATTTCATTGATGGTAAGTTAGTGCTGATGTTTCAAAAAGTATGGATAAGAGAGCAAGTCTACAGATATGAGACGTTGGAAATGGGGAGAACTTGATCTCTTGCAGAACTTATGGGATGTTCTTGGCAAGTTTCCCTACCTTTCAAAATATTCTTTAGACCAAAGTAGTGGCTCCTAAAACTGCACATGTGGCAGAACCACTTGAAGGGCTTGGTACAACATATGTGGCTACTATCTAAAAAGTTTCTCAATTAGTAAAGCCTGAGTGAGTGTATCTGTTTCAACTACATAGGTTGCTTGAGTTTCAGTGGGAAGTGTAGAAATTATATTTTTAATGAATTTTCAGGTGTTATTCAGGCTGTTCCTCCTGGACTAGACTTTGAGAATTACTGGGCTAAAGGGGATGAAAAAGTCCATAATTTTCTTCATGAATTAAGGGTATAATTATAAATATGATACATCCCTTAGAGTTAGAAAGTCACTTCTGTATTTGTCAATGGGAAACAATTGCAAAATGCTATATGAAAAGAGAACTAACATTCTTGTTAGTTGCAGGAAAATTATTTCATACCTTTTCCATTAAAAGAAAAAATACTTAAAGGGTAAAAGCAAAAAAGAATTGTGTCAAAAATTTCAAAAGAGACTAGACTTTTAGGCAGCCCATTTGAGGTAGTTTAAAAGCATAAGCATATACATACTCATGCCAGTTTTAACCCATTGTATTGCTTCTTAATTGACTGATAGATAAGCAGCAGTATACAGAGACAGTATCAGAATTATAGTGGAGACTTATATACTCTTTAAAATAGCCAAGAATTATATTGCAATAAGAGTTATAGAAAGAGGAGATTATTTTTCCTGTATTAAAAAAATAAAATTTCATGGGAATTAAATATCAAACAAATTCTTTTTGCATCTCTCAAATATTCATTGTGAGAATAATACTTTATAAGAATCAAGCTGTCTTTTATAATTCACTTTTTGACAATGGAGCAGATGATAATGGAAAAACTTGACATTAGTGTTTTATTTTAAATGCAGCTATCAGTGTATTTTCTGAGGTGAGTACACATGCAATTCAGTTGTGCTCTTCCAACACTATCATTTGCAATACTGCAAAATTATTTTTAATTTCCTTATTATGACCTTTTGAATCATTCACCTTTGAATAATATTAGAGTCCTCCAGAAGAACAGAATCAGTATATTTTTTATAGCTATTGCAAAGGATTGGCTTTCTAAATTAAGAAGGCCAAGAAGTGTCATGATCTGTGGTCCACAAACTAGAGAGCCAGAAAAATCAAGGTTGTCATTCAAAGCCCCATTTTGCCAGTAATCCACGGTGCAGATTCTACTCCCTGTCTCAACACCTGTCAGACAGGAGTGCTGATGGGAGATGGTTGATGTCCTTGCTCAGCAGGCAAGCAGAGAGTGGAGAATCTGAACTTCCTTTGCCTTTTTGTTGAATTGAGGACCTCAGAGATTGGAGGATGTCCACACACACAGGGAGGGCTGTCTATCTTACACAGCCTGGTAATTCAGATGCTAGTCTCTTTTGAAAACATCACAGATACACCCAGGGAAAATGTTCAGTTGGATACGTGGGCATGTTTTGGCTCACTTAAGTTGACACATGAAATTAAACAACACAGAGATTAAAATATTTAATAAAGCAAGGACACTTCCAGATATATTTTGTAAATGTCAGTTATAGGAATGATTTATTAATACTTTTGTAGGTAACTAGGATTATCTAGAAAAATATAGTTTATCAGAGTACCTCATATCCTGAGATTTTGCTGTCTCTTATATGTATAAAGAGAAATGCATTTGTGAAGTGTGCTAAAACTGCAGTAAATGCTGCCACCCAGTGTCATCTAACAGAAAGACAGGCTCATAGAAACATCACAGTGTGTCCAAGTCCACCTTACCACCAGGTACGGTACCATGTGGCATTTAGCTCTTCCCAAAAGTCAAAATGACCATGCAAAGTAAATATCTTGGATTAATTCAGGATATCAAGACATCCGTGACAGGGCAACTGAAGGTATTCCTGAAACAGGACTTCTAGAACTGCTTCAGAAAGTGGTAAGAATGATAGGATTAATTGTGTTTGAGGCGAAAGGAGAGTATTTTGTGGGAGACTAATGACAATATGTCTTTTACTCTCATGCACCAAATAACTTCATACCTGCCTTTTTTCAATCATTTCTCATACATCATAAATTCTGAAAAGAGACATCATCCTCATATGAAATGAGCTAATAATTGTAATAATTACTTTTATCACTTTCTTTAAAAACATTTAAAGCTTATATATAAAATGATCATGTAGAAATTATGCTAATAATACCTCACACAAGAATAGCAACAAAGAAACAGTTCTTGGTCAGCTGGCTCCAAGGCAGAAAGGACATGGCAGAATGGCCTTGTGGGGGGAAACCTGCTCACTGCATGGCCCAGGAAGGAGGAAGGGAAGGAGATGGGAGAGAGGGAGGGAGGAGGAAAGGTAGACATAGAGGAAGAGGGAGAGGGAGAGGGAGAGAGAGAGAGAGAGGGAGAGGGAGAGGAATGCTCCAGGCACAAAAAATATACCCTGTGAATGATGCCTCCAGTGATCTGCCCTCTGAGCAGGCCCACCTCTAAATATGAGAACTGGATGAAGTTTTTAGATCTACATAATAATATTATGTCCCTGGCTCCAAAAGATTCATGTATATACCATTGTATAAAAGCTATTTCATCCATTTTTCTAAATTTAATTTTATTGTCACATTTTAGGTATACATAATGAACACATTCATCATAGGGAATTTGTACCCATATATGATATATCTTGATTCTCCCCCCATTCTCCCACTTTCCCTTCCATCCCTCTTGCCCTCCCTATTTACAAAAGCTTTGTTTCCATTTTTTCTTTTCTTGTTTTTTCTTTACCCTTCCTTGCTTTTCCTCCTCCCTCCTTAGTTCCCCTCCCCATGTGAGCATTTTCTTCGTATGTCACAATATCTATTATATATTTTGTCCTTATTTACACTTTTGGCTTCTCATACCTGAGAACCTATGTGACATTTATACAAGTGTGCCCAACTTATTTTACTTAACAGTACATCCTCAATGTGCATCCATTTAGCTAGAAATATCTTAAATTTATCCTTACACATGACCGAGTGGTACTCCATTGTATAAAAGGGCCATATCTTTATCTACTCATTGGCTGATGGGCATTAGGGCTATTTGCAAGATTTAGCTCATAAACTGTGATGCTATAAACATGGGTGTGCATATTATCCCTGTGCTATGATGCTTTTAATTCTTTGGTAAGATACCAAGAAAGGGAAAAGCTGGGTTCAGTGGGACTTTTAGTCCTAGTTTTTTGAGGAATCTCCACACTGATTTCCACAGTGGTTGACCAGCCTACACTCCCATCAATGGTGGAGAAGCATTCCTTTCCTTCCACACCTCCGCCAGCATTTGTTATGGGTTGATTTCTTGGTCAGACATAGTCACAGCAATGACCCACTATTTGTACCACTTTTCTTTATTTTCACTTCTCCTCTGCTTGGACAAAATATCAACAACAATAACGTAAAGGAGTAGAGGTTTGTTTTGGTTTACAGTTTCAGTGGATTCAGACCATGGCCAGCTGAATCTAAGATAGAAATAGCAAACAGAATCAATAGAAAATATTTGTGTAATTGTTCAAGGGATTTATTAGATAGGTTTACAGGATCAGAGATAGCAGAATAATGGCAGTGTGACACTGGAGGATGAAGCAGTGTGGCAGAACATCACAGTGGAGGAAATCTGTCCACCTCTTGATGTCCAAACTGCAGAGGAGGAGAGGAGAGGAGCCAGTGACACTCTTTCTGGTCATGCCCCCAGTGACTCACTCTCTCCAGCCAGGTGCTCTGAATATCCACTTTTGGGGATATTTTAGACCTGAATCATAACAATTATCATAGAAACCTGTTTCTCCTATAAGGCTATAAACTTCAGGAAGATTAGAAACTGTCTGGCTTAATGCTCCATTTCTGGTGCCTAAAATAGTGCCTAGGCTGAAGATGTTCCTCAGTAACTATCTATATTGAGTGAATAAATTTAGAGAGTTTTCTGTAAGCATGCTATTGTTAAGGTTGACACAGTGTGTCAACTTGGGAAGTTTAGAAGTTTAACTAAGAGACTCAGCAGAAATCTAGGATCCTTATTTTGTAAATATTCTCAGCTTGTGCAAGAGGAGGGCACAGAGGCTGTGCGAGTGCCACACACCTGCCCTGGTATGTGTGTATGTGTGTGTGTAGGGGGGACAAGTAGACTGCTTACAATATTAAAGGAGAAGAGGCTTGTTCTTCCCACTTTTGCTCTGGCTGCCTTTGCCGATGCTGCCTTGAAATGCTGACCTGGTGCAATGCGTTGGAGCCAGCTGATTATGGACTGAAACCTCTACAATGAGCTAAATAAACTTTTCCTTATTTCATTTTGAGTGTTGGGTATTTTGTCCCAGCAATGGAAGAAAACCAAGACACTAAGTGAAATGGATTTAAACAGTAAATATTTTGCAAATTCTTATTTTCTAATTTTTGGAAGTGGGTATCCGTTTTTCTTTGTGTAACAGAAGAAAAATCATTTTTACTTCTCTTTATATTCTACTATGCATTGGAATTTTGTCACAACTCTCCATTCAGGAGACATTGATAAAATTTGGAGACATTTTTGGCTTTTCTAACTGTGCCAGAATATGTTAAGATGCAGTAATAACATCTCAGTGGCTTAATTCAGCAAAATTTCATTTCTTCTTCAGAGTGAAATCTGCATTTAAGTGTCTCTTTGAGTTATTCCTGTGTGAGACCTCAGCAATCCATGCTGAGGAAGGTGGGAGAGACGACCTTATTAGTATGACAGAAAAGAATATGGAAAACTGCTTCTTAACTCTTTAATGCTTTTACCCGGAATTGGCATAAGTGGTTTCTATGAATGTTTCATTGACCCAGAAAATTATATGCTATGCCAGATTTGGGGTCTAAGAGAAGTTTAATCTCCTAGTGTTGCATATGAGAAACAGAAATATTCTGGAACATGAGCAATTTCTATCATAACTACCCTTAGTATTTGTTTATCTTTACATACGGTTCATTGTGGTTAATAAGAAAGGGAATTTGCTAAGCATACATGTGCCACATCTCACACTAAATTATGCTAACCTCACTATGCACATTTTGAGTTTCTATTAATATGACACATCAATATATCTAATGAATTCTGAATATGAATTCTGAATATCTGCTTTTCAATAGAAGTCTTTAGCAGATGCTATGGTCTCAGGTTTTACAAATATTTGACAGAGTCCTGAATGCTAATGGGGAAAAAATAATGGTCTTTTCCTTTTATATAATGGTAAGTTATGAAAACATCATTTTTGTAGTAAAACAAAAAATTAAAATACTTCAGAATAAAAATGGTAAATTTTTAAGGGAAAATGAGAGACCTCAGTGAAATTCTGTGTTGGGACAGTCCTATCCCCCAACAGACAGTACTTTCTAGCACTTTACTAGACCAGTTCATAAGCACTGCTTGTGCACCTAATTTTAATTCCACTTTGATACAGATGTTTCCCTCACTTTTGTGTTAGGGATCTCTAGAGGATCAGAATTTATAGAAAATATGTGTATAATTATGAAGGGGATTTCTTAGAAAGCTCACAGGCTCAGAGACAGATGGGTCCACCATGGCCCTCTGCACTTTGGAGTGAGGGAGGCTCCAGTAGCTGCTCAGCCCAGGAAGACAGAAGCTACAGAATGAGAACCATCAGGAAGGCAGCACCGGACTGGGTTGAAGGCCTGCAAGCTTCCTAGGGAGTTGCTGGTGTGAGTCTGGATTGCAAGGCTGAAGAAACGACACTGGGAGAACAATGTCCAAAGGTGGTGGCAGAAAGGACACCACCAAGTCAAGACTCGAGCTTTGCAAACAGGGCACTTGGGTTTTACCTTTCATATCCCACTCAGGCTGCAAGCCAGTGGTTGGCACCACCCACAACTGGGTGGCTCCTCTTTCCTCATTTTGTTGATCTCTCTGCCAAGCATCCACAGGTACGCTCGGAACTATATATTTCTTATTCCACTCAAACTGACTTGTCACAATTAGCAGTCACAGTCGTCTTTATTTTATGGAAATGACCATCTTACCATGTTTCTAAAAATGATGCTACTCCAGTAACTTATCATTATATTCCTCATAAAAATGGAGCTTTCTTTCCAGTTTTCTGTTCTGTATCTTAGCAGCTTAGTAAGAGAAACTGGATGATGCAATTGGTCGCTGTGTTCATTATTTTAGATCAGTACACGGTCCTGAGATGGTGGAGATCTACACCCACTCATCCTTATTTTATGATGTGATTTCACTTATAGCTCCTATTCCCGATAGCTGCCAATCTATTCCTTCATTTATTCTTTCATCAGAAAATTTTTTGGGCATCTGACACACGTGGCATTACGTTTGTTTCTGGATATATAGGAAATATGAATAAGTTCTTTCCCTGAAAGACCTTGTATCTAGCTACAGGGGAAGTGAATACTCTCATTGATCTATATAATATGTACATATTTCACACTGAGATGTGAATGACCAAGACTCGAAACAATACAACACTGAGTGAGAGGCAGTATAGTGCAGAGTGAAGCATTTTGGCAGCCAGACAGTGAGGCCTCATGACACTCTTTAGCAGCTTCATACCCTAGTTTCCTCATATGAAAATCTTGTTTTATGGAAATTTTACTTGGGTTGCAGCATTCTCAGGAGGGTCATACATGTTCTCAGGTGTCAGTACATGCAAAACACTGTGTGTTAGCATCCACCATTATTTTTCACTTTTTCCCCTCAAATACACATTTTTTCATTTTCTCCACGTTTTCTCTTTTTCATTTCCTCAGACCAAGTATAAATAGTATTTTAAGCATGATATTTTGAGTTTCTGAATCCCTTGGAATTTATTAGGTGATAAGAGAGATTTGTTTTCTATGGGAGGTGACTTTTGGTGGGCCACTTGATAGTTTCTGGATGAGAGCCAATCACCAAAGGGACTAAACCATGATTAAAGGTTTGGAGCTTACTCTTCCACACCTGCATCCTTTAGGGAGGGGAGATGGCTTGGAGATTGATCATCCCTATGTAATAAAAGTTTTACAGCAATTCTTAGAAGACAAAGTTTGGAAGGCTCCTGAATTGGTGAAGTTAGTCAAAGAATTTCTTTGAGCTCCTGTTGTCTGCCTAACAATGTTCCTCAAAAGAAATGGAGGTGTTGTAAGTCCCCTCCCTGGGAATCATATCAACTGGGGTGACTAATTTAGATCACAAGAGAGGAGAGTGGAGGTTGACAGTCCCAACCCACACTGCTTGTCACTGTTCATTGGAGGGGATGTTCTGGGACAACCTACTGAAGACTTTTTATCTAACTAACAAGACCACTTTATTTCCACACATTTTCTCCCCTCCTTCTCCCAGAACTTGTGTTGTCATGTCCCGAAGCCCCAGTCCCTATTTGTTTCAGTAGTTCAGGATGTTAGATAGGTTTGGACCATCTGGTCTTTCTTTACATGTTATTCTTTGTGGACCTTCCATGTGTTTGACTGTAATTAAACATGATTTTTCTCCTATTGATTCATCTTAATCCATAGCTTAGCCAAGAAAAGTGGATGGGTGGTGAGCAGCCATTGTTTTTTCCTCTACAATTTTTTGTTGGTTTTCAGAAGTCCTAGAGACCTGGACTTGCTTACAGTGGCATATGAAGGAGAGGCGATCTGGTGGGTTTGATGCCCACTCCACGTAGTTCTCTCATGATTAAACTGAACTGAGACACCCAGATCAGACCATTAATAGAACTGCTAAGTATGGAAACCTCATTTCCCTTTATACTTGGTGATCAGAATTATGAAGGTATAGAGAAAAAAAGTTCTTTTTTCATCTATAGTAATTTCGTAGGAAATCTATTAAAATGTTAGCTCAAAAAAACAGAGGGGAGAAAAAATCCCAAAGAAAAAACAGAAAAAAGTACACTGCTTTGATTTTCTGGTTTTATGTAACATTTTCTTTCTCTTGTTATTTTTTAATCATAGGAAAAAGCCATTGAGAATCATTTTTCAAGGGATTTAACTGGTTGAGACATTTGATCTGAGAGCAGGACAACCCCAATCAGAAGCTGCACTTTTCCAGAGCCTCCTCCACTGTTCTATGCTCCGAAACCCTGAAATGCCTCTTGTCTGCCTCTGTTACTCGGCTCTTATTCTGTGCCAGGAGCAGGCATTCATCAAGGGTGGCTAGAGCTGTCAACAACCTGTGGGGCTGACTTGGCAGCAGAGTGGCTCTTTGATAATTTTATGCTGGCTTTCATAAAGGCAACATAAAACCCACCAGTGTGATTTAACTTTGCAAAGGCACAGGTGTAGAAACAACTCAGGGGAGACCCATTCTTTGGTAATATTTGCATTTTATGGGAAGCATACATATAAATTGCCTATCCTATAGAATACAGCTTTAATCTTAATGAGTGCTATTTTGGCAGTTTCTTCGGAGAGTGGAATTAACATTCACATGAACAGGAAACGTTAAAGTGTTATTAGTCTCCTGAGGGTTTTGCTTCTGGCTCTGCTGAGATTTCATCGTACTTTAGGAGTAGCAAGATACCATTATTTCTGCTTATTAGAGTGAAACTCCCCAAGGTTTCTGTGTATTTCAGATGAGGGCTTAATTTTTTAAAGCAGAAAGAAAAAAAAAAGGTTTTCTGGACCCTAAATATAACTTGATATCAAAAATCAACTGAAAAGCCAGCAAAAATTTGTCATAAGTGCTATTATAAAGCTTTTTTGTGATTACTAACAGATTTCTTAATTATGTAATTAAGCAATAAATTGATCACTAATATGATTCTGTGCAACTTTAAAAATTCTATTCATATACTGATTGATTTTCTTCCTGTCTAATCCTATGAAGAATTTGAGGAGATAAACCCAGTTTTGTGATGGTTTTCCACTACTTTCTTTGTTTTTTGTTTAAAAAGGTCTAGGTAAGAATTTGAATTTATGGTCATCTACTGTAACCAGAGCTTTGAGGTTGGCATTTAGTTTTTTGCTTTTATTGCTTGTCTTTTAAATATAGAGCCCTTCTTTAGCCAAGTCTTGATCATTTTGCCTTATAGAGATTTTTCGTTATTAGGATCATATTTTAGGTTTTGGTTTTATGGAGAGTAAAACTTTTAACTTTTGACTTATGTACGCAGGCACACTTACCTGCCTAAACAAATAAAATTCAATTGCCTGAATCTGGGTTTTTGTTTTGCATTTTAAATTATAGCATGATATTCTGTCATAACAAATTCAGCCAATGGAGGGAGATTGGGTAAAGGGCCCCAAAACACAGTTAGAAGAAGTAAGTGGTAATGTTTTGCAACACAGAGGGTGACTATTGCTCATAATAACCTATTATATGTTACAAAGGTCTCCAAGAGTTGAGCTTAAGGCCCCAAACATACAGAAATCATAAGGAGAGGGAAAGGCTAATTACTCTGATTAGATTAGTGTATACTAAATGTATGTTGAGATATCACACTATACCCCATTGTTATGTTTAATTTATCCCAAATAACAAAAGCAAAAATAAAGCTAGCAAAATGTTGGTAAACACATATAAATGTATGAATGTATATGTATGCTAGATAGATAACTATATACTGATCTCTGTTGGTTCACTGAACAGAATAGTTAGTGCTGTCACTGTTTGATTGATCACTTTTGTGCTTAGATTTTGTAACCTGAACAGCTTCTAAGACAACAATATGCAATATATTAACTTGTGTTAATTCCTTACTTTTTGAAAAAATTCTGTATCATTTCTATTCTTTTTTTCTGTTTTGCTTTCAAAATAAAAAGAATACTGAGGGCCTCGTTGACCATGCAGTCATTCTCTCATATCCTTCCGGCATAGTTCAAGGTAGATACTACTATTCCTATGCAAATGATAAAGTAATTGATGGCCTCTGATGCTAAGGCACTCGGTCAGTGTCATATAGTTCTAAGTGGCAAAGCAGGGGCTTGATTGGGCCACTTATTATTAGCTCTGAAGGTGCTGCTCTATGGTGCAGGTCTAGATCCTTTGCTGTGTACTTAGGAGAGAGTGGAAATGCTGAAGTCCAGGCCCCAGTGTTATGAGACTGAAATAGCTCCACAATATAAGGCGATTCCCAGGGGGCTTGTAGGCTTATTAAAGTTTAAGACTGGAAGCCTGGTTCTTATTTTAGCGTATTTAACAATATAGGTCATTTCAGAATATTTAACAATATAGGGCACTGAAAAAATTCCATATGAGATGATTTTGGTCTCTGAGTTTTTAGGACTGTTACTTAATTACAACTTATATTTTATATCTTTCTGCTATTCTGTTTCCGCATCTAGCTTTGAGCTTGTCGAATACGGGTTGTGTGTTATACTGGCCGCTGTGACATTTGTTAGAGACCTGTTTTGTTGGAATTGTTAAAATGGCCTTGTGATTATAAAGCAAGAAAAATTGGTTCTGTCCCAACTGCTTGATCTCTCCCTGCATTCAGATGATCACATTCTCCTCCAGATTTAGCTGGCTTAATTTTTAAAAAATGCAACATTCTCCTTGTTTATACCTACAAAAACATTAGAAATGACTTACAGTTGTAAAACCTTCTTGAAACAGGCAAGATAAAAAGAGAAATTATAGAAACAAGCTTAAGAAGGTAAAATGTACTTGTATCATGTACATGAAATAAATTAGTTGCTTAAGTTTATCTTTTGGGCAATAATGTCAAATGGAAATGTAAGAGGCTGCTGAGTTTTCAGTGTAGGATGAACAGAATCATTCATGTTCATCAGGAGACAAAGATATTTTCCTGCTACTGAATACTAAGAAGAATATATTGGGCATCTCTGTCTCAGAGTTCATAAGATGCTGTATCATAAAATTTTTTGCAAAAGATAAAAGCATTAGATATATATGTCTTATACTACCCTTCCATAAATATTAAAGTCATTACTTTGAAGTTAGGGTTTGTTAAACAGTTTTAGGGAGAATGAAAATATGATGAAATATATTGTTTCTTGATCAACCAAATACAGTGATAAGACTTTGAGAGCCTTGGCCAAATGTATGATTTAATAGATCCCTTAGACTGAGCCTCTCTCTCTGTATTAGGTATGTCTGATATGACTTTTAAATAAGCACTAGGTCTCAGTAAGTTTGAATTTTCAGTTAAATATGTACAGTAATAAAATGCTGTTTGTTGGCTCAAGGAGGCTTCAAGTCCCAGGCACATTGAGCAAGAAAGTTGCCACCTTACTGAAGAGCATTTTTATCCTTAGAGTGAACTCTCACTGATGCCCATCTCTTTTGATTGGATAATGGAAGAGACCATATTTTGAACTAATGTAAGTTCAGTATTCTTGTAGTCAGGGGTTGTGAGGAGAACAATTAGAATCAGAACATGGAAATCATAATATTATTTTATGATGGTCACCCAGAGTTAACACAAGAAAATGCAGGAAATCTGTCCACAACACCAAAGACACAGAATGTTTAGCCAAGGGCCTGACTCCCACAGCAATGTCCTACATGAGTCCAGATGAAGGCCCAGAGCTCATGACAAGGCCTCTCACAAGTCCAACTGGAGGTTCAGAGCCCACGAGAAGGACTCATGACAGTCTGTTTTATGTATTTGTGCTGGGAAGGCCCAAAAGTTAGCAGTGGAAACTAGGAAGTCTATGCCAGGAGGGTGAAGGGGCTGTGCTGGTAGGTTGAGGGTTCTATGCTGGAGCCAGGAAGTCACCAGGATTGTCCTGAAAAGCATCACAGCCATCCTCAGTGACACGGAGGCTCTAAGCTCCTCCGAGGGCGATAAACACAGTTGGGTACATGCCGGGAAGCCAGAGTGACAAGTTTATCCTGGAGATTAAGCAGCACATGTCCTCCCCTCCAGAGCCAAAAAACAATGTTCAGTGTGAGGACCAGAGCTCCTCCAGGAGAACCAGTGGCTCAAACAGAAACACATAAAAAAACCCACAATGTTTCAACGCCTCAACGCTTCTCTTCTCCTTTTTTATGTCTCTATTTATGTTGACAACTTTTCTCAGATAAAACATCGACGCTCAACACCATAATAATTTAATTTTGTTAGCATTAAGTTAACCACCATTTATAACAATCATCAACCCTGTGGGGGAAAGGGAGAAACAAATATCTCTAGTGTCTTTCTTAGAATTGACAAGGGTGATTATTAAAGACTATGGCTAAATCCATGTGCATCTGTGTACACAATACATACACTCTGGCTAAAAGGAGATTTTATCTTATTTTAGTTTTTACAGAAGATCAAAATATCAATGCTCATTACCAATTTATAAGTAACAAAAAGGGAAAAAACTGCCCTCTGTCCTGTTTCTGCTTCAGCCTCTGTATCTTTTGCTCCTTTCCTTTCGGAGAATATGTTGTGTAGTAAGGCTTCTATCTTTTTGGATGAGGACAGAGAGCAAGATCTTATTGTAACCTCTTTCCATACAAGTCTGAGAGGAAGCAAAGTCAACTTCTCAGAAAGTCCCTGGTGTGTTGGTGGAATCTAGTGAAAAGGGTTCCTTAATCAGGAAACCAGCGTTTTTCCTTTCTTCCACTGGCCTAGCTGCATAATAATGTGTGCCCCAGCAATTTTCTCCTCTCTTCTTTTTTTCTAAATAATCTTACTATGAGGAAAATTTAATGATCTTACTTTCTTTAAGATTTGGCTCCACAAGTGCTTTCTGCTTGACTTTATGTTGTTTGTCCTATGTGTATCTGGTCTCCTTCCGGCAGCAGAAAATTCCAAATCATTTGCCACATGGAGGAGTACCACATGTATTCTTTATGTGTGGTCTGATCAGACATACCTGCCAAGCCGTCGTTCATCGTTTTTCTCTATTTGGATGTTTTCTCCTTTTTGCTCTTGTTTCTTCACCTTTAAAACCATACTTTCAATGACTGAACATACAGTTCATGTTTATTCTCTCTCCTCATCTTGACTGACTGCCGCCTTTTAAGATAGTGAAACCCATTTTATACCAAGGAGTGTCTGCTCCTGGACCTACACTCCACTGGATATTTTCAAGAACGCCTATTGGTTGTTGTTAGACTTTTTCTTGTCAATTAAAAACAGATGCAAGTTTACATCCTCCATGGACTGACTTGATTTGTACTTTTACTGGCTGATGAGAACCAGGACCCTTCCTATCATCAAGATTCTGTCTCCAAATTTTCAGGTGGATGTAGATGAAACTTGATGATGGGATTTTCTTTTCTTTTCTTTTTTTATTGGTAATGGTGTTTTATTGTCTGGATGGGATTTATGCCAAGGATGGAGGGTACACTCCTGTAAACAGAACTTCTGGAAAAATCTTTGAGTTCCATGTACCTCCTATCTAAGGCCTTATAGCTTGAGAAAAAGCCCTTTTTCCTTGTCTTTTCTCTTGATGTCAAATAGCTGAAAAACAGACAGATCCGGAGATTCATCCAGAGTGGTGCACATTCATAGAAAACTGACGACAAGTCTTCCCTCAAATCAAATTCCATTGTTTTAAAATTATTACAATGCATATGCTAACTGATTTAATTTCTACCACTAGTTTTTTTATATCACTAAAAAGAAAGATTTATGTTACTGTTTGTTTCTTTTTTGTAAGGATCTTATTGGTTTATGTTTTGTATTCTGAGTAATTACTTGAAGATAACAATATAGAATGTAACTGTTGTCCTCTTATTTATTACGAAACTTTTGCTGTATTTTTTTTTTATAAAATAAAAAAGGAGGTTTAGGGGCAGCATGTTAACTGCTGTTCACTTTCTTTCTCAGTTTTATTCCTTTTGGATGCTGTGCCTCCCATCATTTCAGAAACACCATATGCTTATCAATAGTAGCATCTTTAGTGTGACCAAGGCTATCTTGTCCATGTGTAGATTCATTTATATTTTTATGAATCTGCTTGCTAGGAGATGACTGGTTAATGATTTTACTCACTTCTGACCCAAGACTACAATGTCTGAAAAGGGCACTATTTTCAGATTTTGATCTAGTTTTTGCAGGTCTAGAAACAGAAGTTCTGATAACAGGAATATTTACAGATGGCTGTTTCCCAGTATCCAAAAGAGAAGGGGACCAGTTTTTATCCAAGCCAAAGCTACTTTTTATATTAGTGGTAGCTCCAAATGCAGGAGATGATACACAAATAGTCAATTCTTCTTGAGGAGCCGTCTTTGAAGTAGGACCTGAAAATCAGTATTTCTCACGGTTCCTCAAAGGCAGTTTCCTGTGATCTCACCCAGGTAATGGAAGAGGTCTTCAGCTAGAGGGCTCATGAGACCTTGCGATCCAGATTCCTCTTGAACATCAATCCTACTGTTTCCGTAACAACTGAAGTCAGTTAGAAGAAGGCTTAGTGGGAACAACTGCTCGTTCTACACGTTTTAACCACTGTTTTAGCATCACGTTGATCATGAGTGTCAGCTACTAGAATTTCCTTTTCACAATGTTGTGACTGAGATGAGGCCTTAGAACATTTTCTTAATTCATTTGTACACACAGAATACTCCAAGTTACTGTTTGCTTTTTCTTCATATTGGACATGGATTCTCTTTTCTTTGTACCTGGTTGATCCCAGAAATGGAAAAGACTTGTCTTGGTGAATCTGGAATAACATTTTCATTACACTCAAGCTCCTTTGCTCAATACTGTTGATCGTTCTCAGTTTTCGGCTGCAGTTGTTCAGAAAGCTTTTATTTTCTCTCTGAGGAGTATTCTGCTCTTTCATAAGCTTGGTAGTAAGGTTTTGTTTTCTGTTTTTTTTTGTTTTTTTTTGTCTGTTTCCTTTTTATCAGTACCGGGGATCAAACTCACAACTGCCTGCTTGCAAGGCAGGTGCTTATGCTACTGAGCTAAATCCCCAGCCCCAGCTTGGTAGTAAGTTTAACACCTAGAGGTCAGATATTTGCAAACTCTTGCTGCTTTTTCCTCATATATTCTTCAGTCACTTCACAGTGATCACATAATCCTGCTGGTAAGCAATCTTCTAAAACTTAATGGTTTCATGAAGGGCTTTCTGTTGCTCTCTTGGCTTTTTTGGTAAAGAATTCTTCTTTACACATCTAACATTTATTACTTTTTCAGGTTGGTTACTTTTCCTTGTAAACCTTGTACTTTATCATGATACCCTCAGCTTTGTCTAAAGTCCCTTAAAATAATTAGATACATCTGCAGAGCTAGTCCTTCCACAGTCTCCTCTGGAGATGTTCATCTTGTTCATCAGGCTCCACACTTAGATTTGCTTCATGTTTTCAGAACTTTCTGTTTCATCATATAAATAGGACGTGGCTTCACGTTGCTGAAATGCAGCTTCCAGGGCTGCCCGAAGTTCTCTAGAGCCCCAGCAGGGAAGAGCACCCTGCTAGGACTGAGAAAGGACTGCTGCTTTGTCCTCCTCCTTCACCCCTTTCATACCCCAGGTGACAAACCCTGGTGGGCAGCCTGTGCTTCCAGGAGACCAAGGGCCTCGCTGGGCTAGGAGGCTGTGGCCCCACATTCTCCCTGAAGACAGATGGTAAAAATGAAAAACCCAGTCAACTATGTTTGAGGTCATGCAACAATGAACATACTGAGGCCCGTTTTGTTCCAGTTTCTTTGCTGCACAATGGAATGATTACTGAATAAAGCACGTTTTCAACTCTCATGGTGTTTGCAGACTGGTAAGGGAATAAACTCTCAAATATTATTTTAGCAGAAAAATTTTTTTATACATATTTATTACAAATAAGGATACAGCCTTAAGAACTTGGTTGATGTTTTACCCAAGTATCACTTGGAAATCCTTGCTAATAATGCAAAACAATAATTTATGTGAATAATAAAATCTCCATATATTTGAATAAATCTCCAAGGGGTTTCAGATTCAGAAGTCTTTGGCAGACACTTTGAGCAACAACAGAATGAGAATGATAACCTTCTACTTAAAGGATTGACTGGTCATTTTGGCTGTATGGAAACCCAGCTAAAGTGTAATCACTAAGGTCATCTGTGAATACAGATTTTTAATAATCACTTTACACTTTTACTTGAAGGGAGTTTTCCATGTTAATGTTTAGGAATGAAATGTAATGATCTGTTTTATTATTGTTAATTTATGCTCAAGCTTCTTTTTTGCTCTCTTTTTAGCCGACATAACAATTATACAGGCTATTTGCCTCAGGGAGATGCTGTAATAGGACTAATTAAATATTTAATATTTTAAAGGACTTAAACAACCTTGTAAGTAATATGTTAAAAGGAGATAAAATCCTGATGATCTCTGTAGTAGGAGGAATGCTAATGAAGCACTGGGAGCAAGCACCTCTTTAATGACCATGACCTGGGTCTATGGGGAGGCAAGGAGAGCTTTTCAAGTTAAAGGCTTTAGTGACTTAAGACACTGCTTCCACTCGCTAGTTTCAAGGCTGATAACAAGGCTCTTAATCTCGGTTAATCTCATTTTTCTCACTTGTATAGTAAGCATAAGAATACTACTTACTTTTGGGTTGTGATAGCATATATGTGTCCAATAAAGGTTAATGGTTTTTAATAATACAAATCTACCCTATAAACTACAGATATTACTGAATTTGAAACTTATAAATTTGCCTTTATAAACCAGAACTGTATCTAGGATTTTGCAAATGGATAGGTGATGTTAGATATTAGATATTAGAAGAGAAATGGGAGGCAGAAAGGATCAGAGTGTGTGATGATTAATATTAGGCATCCATTTGACTGGAATGTAGTGACCTGATAAAGCATTCTTTCGAGGTGTAGACATCTGTAGTGTTTTCAGAGGAGATTGTTGTTTTAGTACGAGAAGACTAAGCAAGTAAAACCTACCTTCACTGTGGAAACTGTCCACTCAACTGTTGTCCAGATAGAATATAATAGTGGGGAGGTGAATTCATCTCTCTGGAGCTAAGGTATGCTCTTCTGCTCTTGGATATCAGAACTCTAGGCTCTTGGGTGTTTTGTCCAGCCTCCACTTTCCATACCAAATTTTTAAACTTTTGTACTTGGACTATTAACTGGCACTTGGTGGCAGAGTGCTTGCCTAGGATCCATTAGGGCCTACTTCAAACTTGAGCATATCCTGTACCCAAAGAACTGAACTTGCTTTAGGCATCCCTGGGTCTCTGGTTTGCAGATGATCTGTTGTGGATTTCTTTCTTTCTTTTTTGGTTTAATATATTTATTAAAATCACACAAGTAGACAAGAGCATCATCACCAGTCCAGGTTTCTCCATGCCCAAAGCCTCATGCTGCCCCACACTGAATTCCTGGCCAGAGGTCTTAATCATTTTGTGTCTGTTTTAGATTGAAGTTGTCTTGACAGAAAACACAATGTCATTCATGAGTATTTGCACTACTGGTGTGTGGTCGGGATGTCACAAAATGAGACAGAAATAAATGGCACATTGGAAAAGGCAATACTTCTCCTGATAAACTTCTGCATTTCCATGCTAGATAATCACAGATTTAAAAAAAGTTTCAGATAAATGTAAGAATCCGTTTCAAGAGAATTGCTATGCATCTCTAAAACTGCCTATGCATTTTGCAGTGGGCATTTTCAACCCATCTGAACAGTGTTTTTTTTTTTTTTAAAATTTATCTTAAAAAGGGTAAAATTAAACATAACAAAACAAAACAAATAGAGGGGGATTTAGCTCAGTGGCATAAGCGCCTGCCTTGCAAGCAGGCAGTTGTGAGTTCGATCCCCGGTACCGATAAAAAAGAAAAAGACCAAAAAAAAAAGAAAACTACTTAAGAAACACACAAATCAAAGCAAGACCTCTGGAGACCTTCACTGTATATCATATTGTCTCTTGTTTTCTTCCAAATAGTTGTGCCCATCTTCACACACAGAGAATACATACTGAACAAAATAGTACTAAACTGATCAGAACAGGATGATGAAGGCATTTTAGGTCTTTAAGACCAGACAATAGAGGAGACAACAATGGCTGCCACAATGTCTCTCATTCTCTTTGAAATAGCTGTCCATATCTTTACACATGTTGAAATTAAACAAAAGAAAATAGACTAATATCACTCTGAGCAGAGAATAATAGTATTGCTAGATATTATATCATAATGCTATAGAATTAGCACTGGGTAGCTTAGTGTTTCTTCTTCAGAGTATCTGTTTATTACATTGTACATTATATAATCTATTCTCGTAAACTGTTTAGAAATTCTACACATGTGTAAATCTCTACATGTACACCCATCCTTTCTGTATTACAGGGAAAAACAGCTCAAAACAAGACAACAAAACAAATTCCTAGAAAAACATGAAATGAAAAAGACACATAAAACCACAGTACTAGGTGATCTACAGTAGTTACTATGATGTCTCTTGTTATTTTTCAATACAATTGTCTGTATCATCAGGCATAATATAATTGAACATAGTATTACCTAGTAATATTAATAAAAACACCACATTGGAGACATTGTAGGACTTCAAAAGCAGTTAATAATCAAAATGGAATGGGTATCCTATTGCATCTTGTCATCTTCAGAGTAGTTGCCTCTATTCTTAGACTTGATAGTAACAAGCATACCAAATTCAAATAAAATTGGTCAAGACAAAACAGCCATCTAACAAACCAGATTCAAATAAGATCAATCTTAGTAAGACAATGTAAATAATACAGGGCTTCAGTTTAAGTGAATAGGAAATTAAGGACAGTTACCATAGTACATCCTGCTATTTTTGGGATAGCTGTCTGTGCCCTCAAATCTAGTATGAGTAGACAGACTGGAACAGAATAAAATCAAACGAAACAGAGTGATAAGACTAATGTGGCTTTTAAATCCTGATACATTATTAACAATGTCCTCTGCCTTCTCATTTTTTTTTTTTTGTCTTTTTCATTTTTATCGGTACCAGGGATCGAACTCACGACCACCTGCTTGCAAGGCAGGTAGTTATGCCGCTGAGCTAAATCCCCAGCCCCCCTCTGTCTTCTCTTTTTAGACAGTTCCTCCCCTTTCCCTTTCTCAGGGTGCTTTGTACATTTTGGGTCCCACTAACTCCTTTAGTTTTTAGATAAGGGAGGCAATCCATTATCTACCTAAGTGGTACTGCACCTTTTTATCCCTGAGCTTGATCTTGAGTTATATTCCTTTACCTACTAAAGCCCCAAGGCTTTCCTCCTTCTAGGTGAGTAGTTCTCCAATATACAAAAGTGTCATGACTTTCCAAGCTATCTGCAGCTACTGGATGAGCTATCCCGGTTTCTCTCTGGCTCCCTGTCACATAGAGCATTGTTTTTTCATCTTTGACTTTTGGTTTATTAACCCTCTTTCAGGTTGAGTATATTTCCTATTCAGAGCATCTCGATGGGCCCTATCTCCTAATGTACTCTGCCTGTGTTTCTTTTGGTTACTAAGGCCATCTATGCTAGAGATTATAGCTAACCTTCTCTGCCTCATTTCTGGCATACTATTTTCCTGCTATTGATTGTCTACTTTTCTCCTTCATTCCACTGTCGCCCCATTCACTGAGGCCTCTTTGCCACTGTTGCTGGAATCCTGGTATTTTTTTTCTCTCTCTCTAGAATGTCCTTTGGTATTTTTTGTAGGATTGTTTTGGTGGTCACGAACTCCCATAGTTCCTCTTTGTCATGGAAACATCTTGTTTCTCTATTAATTTTGAGAGACAGTTTTTCAAGGTACATCAATCTGGGTTGGAGGTTATTTTCTTTCAGGGCTTGGAATACTTTGCTCCAAGCTCTTCTTGATTTGATAGTTTGTGTTGAGAAATCTGTGATGATTTAGATGGGTTTTCCTTTATAGGTGATCTGTTTCTTTTCTCTGACCCCTTTTAATATTCTGTTCTTGTGATGAATTTCTGGGATCTTGATTATTATATGTTTGGGTATAGATCTGTTTAGATTGTAGCTGGCTGGAGTTCTGTTTGCCTCATTTATCTGGATATCATTTCCTTTTCCTGCTTGGGAAGTTTTCCTTAATTATTTCTGTGAATAGATTTTGTAATTCATTTGTGTTTACTCCTGCTTCTTCGCTCACATTTTTTTAGTCTTAAGTTTTAGATCCTCTTGTTGTCTTCTAGCCTTTGAATTGTTACTTCCTGGTTCCTTGTTATTTTTAAGAGCTCTTTTCTTTCATGATTACACATTGCAAATCTATCTTCAAGTTTTAAAAGTCTAACTTTAGTTTCTATCAAGGAATTTTGCCAGCTTTCAATGAAGCTAGTATAATAAGGCATATGAACATCCTTGGATTTTCTTGGTATCAGTATTTAGGTAACTGTGGTTTCATTTTTTTCTCCTTAATGGGACTGTGTCTTCTTTGATATTAAACATTCTTTGAAAGTGATCTGAAAACCTTTGCTAAATAGATTTACAATGGTTTGTGACAGAACTTGACCTCAAATAAGCTAGATATACCAACAAATCCAAGCTTTCAAATAACTTCTAAGCAATTACTTTTTTCCTGTAAGGTTTTGTACTAGTGCAATATTTTTTTTTTTTTTAAATCTTATACATTTGTTAAACACTGATGAAGGAATCACCAAATGCTCAAGATCTTCAACATAGTAATACAGTTGCCACTTCTTGAGTCAGGATGGAAAATTCAACTCTCTCAAAGTGTGTTCCAGTGGCCTGGAGGGTACCTTCCAGTTCACAGAAGCTGGAAGGCTGAGCACTTTATTGCACAGTTCCTTGGCAGCTGAAAGTCTCCATGAAGTTTAAATTCCAGCCCTCAGAAACACCTCAGAAGACAGGCATTTGGAACTGTGATGTGATTTGCTGATTGGGTAGTTTGGGCAATGGATACCACAGCTGTGGTGACAACTCTGTGGTTATTGTGGTGGGACCCTGGGCACAGGTTCTTGGTTGCCGATGTCCTTTGGGTGGGCAATTCTGCGTCTGTGTCAAAATTTGGCTCTTAGGCCCTTTCAACAATTTTGTAGAAACCTAGTTCCCAGCATTAATCCATTTTCAGATACAATGGTGTCATGATGCCTGCTATTATCTGCAGTTAAGTATTAATTGGTTTGACTCTTCCTCTATGTAAGTTTTAGATTATTTTCTCCATCTTTATAAATCATAAGGTTCAAGCTAATTTTGTAGCCAGTTATTTTGATTAAATAGGAATCACGTGTCAAATGAACCAAAATTTCTTTCTTTTTTGATCTACTCAAGTTGGGAACAACTGACCTTACTACAAAGCAAACAACATGAACAAAACTCCAGACTGTTGACATTTCTGGAATTTAGTTTTATATCTTTTCTTTTCCTATCCCTTTGTTTTACACATTTTATACTCATTACTTGTGTTCACAAGAAATAATTTGTTTTTAGAAGATTGGCATCAGGAATGAGGATAAATTAATTTCTTAAGCACTTATATGAAGTAGTAAACAGAAGACTTTCCTTTTTCATTTACTTATCTTCATTATCTTGCTGAAGAAGTGGAATAAAATATGTTAACTACCTTAATGGAATTGTGCCTAGGCATCTCAAGTAAGTTTAACAGATTTAGCATATATTGTGGAATTTTGACAGTCCACATAGAATATATAAACCCATTTTAATCTATTTTCTTCTTATAGTGTTTGCGTGACTGAATTCAAATCTAGAGTAATTTCAAACTGTTGTGATTAAATTCAATGTCCCATCACTGTTGGACTCTGTTAGTCACTTTCCCTTTCTAAGACAAAATTCTCTATACCTGAAAATTACAGGAGGAGATATTTATTTTGGCTCACAGTTTCAGGGGTGTCAGTCCACATTTGGTTGTTGGCCCAAGGCAAAAGCAGTATGGTAGAGGGGAATGAGGGAGGAAACAGAAAGGAGGAGCCGAGATGAGAATATTACACCCTTCTCACACACCCCAGTGACCTCTCCACCAGGCGTGAAAATACTGGGGAACATCTTAGAACTGAATCATAACAGACTTAAAGATTTTTATTGTGTCAGTGTTAAAATAACAGATTTTACCTAAATTCATCTAAATATTGGGATTAAGGTAACATTAAACTAACTGAAACCTGGCTCCACTATTCTACTTCAACATAATGATTGATTGCAAAAAGCCTTTAAATGTGGCCCTGCTCACCTTTAGCGTGAATATTCACCACATTGCTGTGTCATTTCCAGAAGTGTCTTCCTGGCATCATCTCTGATAGCTTTGTACAGATCAAAGTCTAGTTGCTGATCTACAAGAGCGATAATGAGTTGACAGTGGACCACATTTCTAAGCAGTTTAATTCTGTCCTTACATGTGTAGATTTTCTTTTCAATTCTGTCAGGGGGCTTTACCCGTAGAGATGGGTAATCAAAGGTAGCAAAGTCTTTGTCACCCACAGGGGCCTGTTAGTTGTGGGAGGACTGCCCTTTTTCTCCTTCTGTTCTCAGTGTACAGGAGTATTCTTTTTCATATGTGAAAGTTCTTATAGTCTCTCTGCCTTAGACATGGTGGTACTGTTTCAGTCAATTTTAGTTTTTTTTTTTTAATCTTGAAGAGTTGAGGTTTCTTACCAGGACTCCCCACATGTTCAGGTCTCCAGAAGGAGAAGACCTGGACTCCTTCCTTTGCCCTTCCCACCCTTTCCCTCCACCCCTGCAGTCTCCACACAAATATACCACAGTTCATACATGCACATTGTTGCTTAGGCATGGTCCACAGACTGTGTACATGTGACATGTGTGACATACTGTGACATACTGTGGTACATGTGACATTTAATCAAACCCAGCTGTCTCCCTGTTACTGAGCATGTGACTGTCTCCAAAGTTTTTCTGCCCTTCAAGTTGTGAAAAGACAATTTCTCTTCTAGTTTTTAATTTTTTTTCTTTTCTGTCCATATTCTTCAAAACAGAATTAAATCAATGAGCACAAACCATTTCATAAATGCATTCTTTTAAAGTATTTAGTTATTTTCTAATATGCATCAGAAATTACACAAGCTACTGAGGGCATGATGGTGATTATTTAAAAATAAAAGAGATAGAGCTTATGCTCTTAACTTTATAGGTCTTGTCTTATGCATACTACCCAGAGAGTAAGTAATTTATAGAACTCCCAACTTCTCTCATTTTCTCCAACCACACTAATGGTGGTTTTCAAAGTTTTCTTTTTTGTTAGTTTACTGAAAAATGGAATTTTACAATATTTTGATTTGTATTTGTTTAGTTGTAAGTTAAAGGTATGTGTTTCTTAAATGATAAGTTTGTCCTCTATTTTACTCAAATAATTCATATTTCCCCTTTTTTCTACTTGATTACCATTTTGAGTTTTCAAAAGGAAATAATCAGACTGATATCAGTTGAACCTTAATCTCCAGAGGCCATTTTTGTAAGGATCTGCTGCCCAGCTTGGTGAGGTTGGAAAGTGGTGGAAACTTTCAGAGCTGAGGTCAACTGAGGTCTTGGCGTCACTGGGGTCGTAACCTTTACAGAGGTTGTAGGGCCCCTGTTTCTTCTTTTCTTTTTCTTTTACTGGTCAAAGGTAAGTGCCTTTGCTCATATGGTACAGTTCAAAGACAATGGGGCTGAAACCTCTGAAACTGTAAGCTGAAAGCAATATTTTCTCTTTTTAAATTGATTATGTCAGATAGCAAAGCATTAGAGAGCCTAATAGCAGATACAGTAGGAGAGTGAAGTTTTACAATGCCGATAAATACCCTCTTTGGAACAAAACATAGAATGAATTTAAAGATGACTAAAATAATCATACTACAGTTGGCTTAAGTGATTAAAAAAATCTCATGAGATTAAATAGCATTTTTGTTAATCCATAAAGGCATAACAGTGGTTTTATGACAAATACAGCTAGAGGAAAGAAAGTATAATAACATAATTAATGAGCCCTTTAGGAGACAAAGCTAAATTAAACACATTTTTATTTGCTTTGAAAAAGCCTCATAGCAAAAATGATCTTTATCAAATCATTGTTGAGTAGGTTTCATTTTCCAGAGGCTATGGATATATTTTGAGTTAAAAAGCTAGAGTCTGATAAAAATTTAAGCAGGTTTCTGATCCATTAAGGACATATCTGAGCCCTAGTATTCAGTTAACCACCCAGCAATTTAAATGGTTGATCAACAGAGAGTTCAGCATGTGAAGCCCGTGATCTAGCTGGCTTTGTTCAAGTCAGTGTCTGACTGTCGTTGCTATAGCTCCAACGGCTTCCTGAGTTCCTTCCTAAGAGAGATGGATTCCTAACCTCCTCTCCTCTTCCTTCCTTCCTTTCTTTTTCTGCTTCCTTCCTCCCTTATTTTTCTGCAGTAATGGGGATTGTGAATGCAGGGCCTTCCTACTGAACTATGTTCTCAGCTCTGTTTATTTTATTATTTTTGTTTTGAGTTACAGTCTCTCTAAATTGCCCAGGCTGGGCTCAAACTTATGATCCTCTTTCCTCAGCCTCCAGGGTGCTGGGATTATGGCATGCACTACCGAGCCTTACTCCTTTATCAATTCTCTTCCAGCTGGTTTTGCATTGTAGTCTAAGAGACAAGACTGAGGAAAAAAAATCCTTTGTGGGGAGCAAAACACCACATGAAAACCGAAAACAGCAGCAAAAAGCCTCACAAATCTGGAGTCTGAGCATGGTCCGTCTGTTTCTTTTTTCTTTTTCGTTCAAATTTTAGAAACAGACACAGCAGTATCTGGGACTGTGGTAGTCCTCTCTTTGTTTAACCCTTCTCTCTCCAGGACTTGACATCCCTTGCTCAGGGAGCTGATGTGACGAGGCTATAACCCGGAAAATCTGATAGAAGTTCTTAGCTTGAACCATATTTCATGCTAATTGGGAACAACAAAGCAAGGTGAAAAAAATCCAACAAAATCTCCTCTGCTCTGCTAGGCTGATAGTGCCAAAACACAGAGCACCCAAAGGTCAAGAGTAGGGTGCACCCTGCTGCTGCTGCTGCGTAGTGGAAGGCGTCACACTGAGGAGGCCACCAAGCTCTGCCCTGGCTCAGGCTGCTGGGCCTGCCTGAGAGCCTCCGCATCCCCGGCCAGTGTGGCCACCCGCCTCATGGAGGAAGAGCAAGCGCCGCCCCAGCTCCACTGCTGGGCTTGCCAGCGACCCTTGGCGCACCCCCACTGCTGCTGCTGCACAGTGGAAGGCCCTGCACTGAGGAGGCTGCCAAGCTCCACCTGGGCTCACGCCCCTGAGCTTGCCTGAGTGCCTCAGTATCCCCGGCCACCACTAGCTGCCCAGACACACCGAGGAAAAACACCAAGCCCTGCCCCAGCTCAGGCAGCTGTGTAGGACTTTCCTGCTACTGCACAAAGGACAACCACCGTGCTCCTTCCTGGCTTAGGCTGCTGAGCCCTGCCATTGACCCAGCACGCTCCTCCCTTGTGCTGACCCATAGAACCGCCACACCCACTCTGGTTTGACCCGCTGCCCTGACTATCCCCCTATCTGTTAGACCAAGCACTGCTGTGAAGGTTTGGCTCCCACTCTGCCTCCCAGAACCTTGAACCGAACTGCGTTGGGCTGGCAGTGCTGGTTTGATGGGAGACTTGGTGGCCCCTCACCCAGACAGAGGATCCCAGTAAGGTACTGTTCAATATGTACCCAACAATGGGGCTGACATCAACCATGCAGTAGGATCCTGGGGCATACATGGTCCACAGGGGTGACTATTTGGATTAAATAACCAGATATTGGCCTGGAAGGTGAAAATGACAAAACAAAAAACCAAAATGCATCTCTAACATCTATCTATCAGGTGCAAGGACAGGCAACAGTGAAATGAAGGACTTTAAAAGTACTCCATACATCAGAAATCTCTGAAAAGATAGCAAACAAAGTAAAGAAACAAACCTATGAGGCTATAGAGGGAATAAAATTAGAAATAATGTCTTACATAAAGACAGAAATAATAACCTTAGTAAAGGATTTGCTCAACATAGCTAAGGAAGAAATAGATGAAACATACAGGAGCATGGGAAATTGATTGAAACTTTGAATCAACAATGTAGAAAACAAGCAGAATCCATGAAACAAATTCAGAGATACACAAGAAACAAAAAATTCTACTGAAAGCTGGAAAAACTGTTTAAATGAAGCTGAGGATAGAATTTTAGGCTGAGGATAGGATTGCAGATAGCGACCATGAAAAGATAGAACTTCTAAAACCAACAAAGCAGCATGAAATGACAATCCAGCAGCTTCAAGATAACTCCAAGAGAAACAATGTAAGACTAATACGGATCAGTGAGGATGCAGGAGACAACACAAGGACGTAATTTCACAGACAACATAAGAATGTAATTACTTCACAGAAGTAATTGAAGAAAATTTCCCAAATGTGGGGAAAAAATAAGTGAGGCATATAGCATGCCCAACAGTCATAACCAGCATAGATCTATACCCAGACATATAATAATTAAGATCCCAGACATACAGCATAAAAACAGAATACTAAAAGCTGTCAGAGAAAAGACACAATTCTCCTATCAAAGAAAACCTATTAGAATCATGGCAGACTCCTCAGCACAAATCTTCAGATTAAGATGATCTTGGAGTGAAGTATTTCAAGCCCTAAAAGAAAACAACTTTCAACCCAGACTGATGTACCCAGAAAAACTGTCTTTCAAATTTAATAGAGAAACAAGATACTTCCATGACAAAGAACAAATGAAGAAATTCATATTTACCCAACCAACCCTAGAAAGAGTATTGAAAGACATACTAGAAAGAGATAAAAAATGAACACAATCTCCGGAACAATAACAGAAAGAAACCACCAGGCTAGACAAGAAATTAAACAAGGGAGGAAAGCAGAAAACCAACAACAGGAACATAATATGGCAAATTCAAGCCAGTGCATATCAATGATATTCATAAATGTAAATGGGTTCAATTCACCTGTCAAAAGAAGCAAGTTAACAGAATGGATCAAGAAACAGAACCCCACTATATGCTGTGTACAAGAAACATATCTGACTCAAAAAGAAACTCATAGACTAAAAGTCAAAGGATGGAAAACAGTCTTCCATGCAATAGGACCCCAGAAAAAAGTAGGAGTAGCTGTTATTTTTGCAGACAAAGTGAAATTCAAACCTAAAATGATTAAAAGAGATATAAAAGGCCACTAGATACTCGTAAGTGGAAAACCAGAAGATGAAGAGCTAACAATTATAAATATATATGCACCAAACACAGGAGCACTCAACTATGTAAGATAAACTCTAATGGACATGTAAAACCAAGTACACAAGAACACAATTGTAATAGGAGACCTTAACACCCCACTGTCACAAAGAAGTAGATCAACTAGACAAAAAATCAGCAAAGAAATAACAGAACTGAATCACACCTGTGGGCAGATGGACTTAGTGGATATTTAGAGTGTTCCACCTAAACACATCAGAATATTCTTCTCAGCTGCACATGGGATATTCTCCAAAATAGACCATATATTAACTCATAAAACATTCTTAAGTAAATGCAAAGAGAATGAAATTATACCATGCATAATATCTGATCATAGAGCACCAAAATTGAAATCAATGGCAAAGAACCTGCAAAACCTGCATAAATACATGGAAATTAAATAACAACCTTCTGAACAATCAGCGGGTTACAGATGAAATTAAAGAAGAAACAAAACAATACCTACAATACAATGAAAATGCAGACACAACATACTGTAACCTATGGGATGCAATGAAAGCAGTCCTAAGAGGAAAATATATAGTAACAAATAGTCACATCAAGAAAACAGAACATGCACAAATAAATAACCTAATGCTACATTTCAAGCTCCTAGTAAAGGAAGATAAAATCAAACCCAATGCTCATAGAAGAGAGGAAATTGTAACAATTAGAGCAGATATTAATGCAATCAAAACAAAAAACAATACAAAGAATTAACAAATCAAAAAGCTGTTTTTTGAGAGGATAAACAAAATTGATAAACCTCTAGCAACCTTATCAAGAAAAAGGAAGAAAAAACTCAAATCCATGCAATAATGACTGAAAAGAGGGAAATTACTACAGAACCCACAGAAATTCAAAAGATCATGAACACCTATTTTGAAAATTTCTACTCATTTAGGGAGGAAAACACAGAGGAAATGGACAGATTTCTAGAAACATATGAACTACCAAAGGTCAATCAAGAAGTTATAACAATCTTGAATAACCCAATATCAGCTACTGAAATTGAAAATGCGATTAAAAACTTACCAACAAACAAAGGCCCAGGTCTTGATGGATTCATGGTTGAATTTTATAAGAAATTTAGAGAAGATTTAATGCCAACACTCCTTAAACTCTTCAGTGAAATTGAAATAAAAGCAGTATACTCCATAAGTCATTCTTGGATGCAAGTATTACCCTGATACCAAAACCAAAAAAAGACCCAACCAAAAAGGAGAACTATAGGACAGTCTCACTAATGAACATTGATGCAAAGATTCTCAATAAAATACTGGAAAATAGAATGTAGCAAATCATCAAGAAGATAACACACCATGACCAAGTGGGATTTATTCCAGGAATGCAGGATGGTTCAACATATGCAAATCAATAAATGTAATACATCACATCAACAGAGCCAAGAATAAAAATCACATGATCATCTCAATAGATGCAGAAAAAGCTTCTGATAAAGTCCAACACCTGTTTACGATAGAAACCCTACAGAAACTCAGAATAGATCGTATGTACCTCAATCTCAATCTCATAAAGGCCATTTATGACAATCCAACAGCCAACATTATACTAAATGGACAAAGCCGAAAACTTTCACTCTAAAATCAGAAACAAGACAAGGATGTCTACTATCACCATTCCTATTCAATATAGTTTTAGAAATATTAGCCAGAGCAATCAGACAAGAGGGAGAAATAAAAGGAATAAGAATAGGAAAAGAAGAAGTTAAATTATCACTATTTGCAGACAACATGATACTCTACATATAAGACCCCAAAAACTCCATTAAAAGACTCCTAGAGGTAATAAACAAATTTAGCAGTGTAGCTGGATACAAAGTCAACACTCAAAAATCAATAGCATTCTTGTAGGCAATCAAGAAACTCACTGAGAGAGAGATTATGGAAATATCACCTTTTACAATAGCATCTAAAAATGGAAATACCTAGGAGTCAACCTAATCAAGAATATAAAAGACCTATATGTTGAAAATTATCTACTCTAAAAAAGAAGTTGAAGAGGCTATTAGAAAATGGAAAGATATTCCTTGCTCTTGGTTAGGAAAAACCAACATTGTGAAAATGGCCATACTCCTAAAACTGTTATACTGATTCAATGCAATCCCAACCAAAATGCCATCAACATACCTTACAGACCTAGAAAAAAATATTCCTAAAACTCAACTGGAAACAGAAGAAACCTAGAATAGCAAGGACAATTATGGGCAACAAAGGCAAGACAAGATGCATCTTAATTCTGACTTAAAACTATACTATAAAGCCACAGTAATAAAATCAACATGGTACCAGCAAAGAAATAGATCTGAGGATCAATGAAACAGATTAGAGATGTAAACACTACTACAAAGGCACTCAGCCACCTTATATTTGACAAAGGGGCCAAACATATTCACTGGAAGAAGGATAGTCTCTTTAATAAATGGTGTTGGAAGAATTGGCATTCCACATGCCAAAGACTGAAAATAGACCCATGCCTATAACTGTGTACTAAACTAATGTCAAAATGGATTAAGGATCTAAATATTAAAACAGAAACACTAAATCTACTGGAAGACAAAGTAGGTAAAAACCTTGAAGATATAGGGGTATGGAGAGAATTCATGAATAAAACACAAATCACATGGGAAATACCTCAAAGAATCAACAACTGGGATCGCATATTACTAAAAAGTTTTTGTACTTCAAAATAAATCACCAACAAAGTGAAAAGAAAACCCACAGAATAGGAAAGAATTTTAGCCAACAATTCCTCAGACAAAGGACTTACATCCAGAACATATAAAGAGCTGAAAAACATCAAGCCCCCAAATTCAAAGACTCACTTCAAAATGAGCATCAGAGATGAACACACAGTTCTCAGATGAAGATATACAAATGGCAAATAAATACATGTTCACCAGCACTGGTCATTTGAGAAATGCAAATTAAAACAGCATTGAGATTTCATCTTACCCCAGAAAAAATGGCTGCCATCAAGAAAACAACTGATAACAAATGTTGATGAGAATGTGGGGAAAAAGGAACTCTTCTCCACTGTTAGTGGAAGTGCAGACTGGTGCAACCACAATGGAAATCAGTATGGAGATTCCTAAAAAAGCTAGGATGGGAATTCCATTCAATCGAGCTATTTCCCTCCTGGGTATTTACCCAGAAAAATTGAAAAGGTCATGTCACAGAGGTATATGTGCACCCACATTCATAGTAGCACAATTTATGATAGCTAAATCTTTGAAACAACCAAAATGTCCATCAACTGCAGAGTGGATGAAAAATGTGGTATTTTTATACAATGGAATACTATTCAGTTATAAAAAAGGATGATCTTGAGGCCTTTATAGGTAAATGGAAGTAACTTGAAAAATATCCTTATTAGTGAAATAAACAAGACTCACATGAGTAAATATCACATTGCCTCTCTAGTGTAAGAAACAATAAAAATTGACAGAATAATGGGATCCAAAAAGTATAATACATATTGTGAACACAAAAGGCAAGGAAAGTGCTCTAAAGAGTATAACAGTATGCAGAGTGTGTAAGACAGTTGACCATATTACTGCATTTATGTTGGAACATTGAACAAAAGGATTTGTGCTGTCATTGTTTGAGTGTCTAGCCACTATTTATGCTTTGATTTTGTGACTTTGGCAACTATTTTTTAAGACGATAATGAGAACTGTAACAACTAGTGATTGTACAATGATAATTTTTTTGAATTTGATATTGTTTTACACTTCTTTTCTGTTTTTCTATTTTCTTTAATATTCTCTATATTTGAAAAAAGTGGACAATATGCAATATAACAACCATTGTTAAATTTCTTTCATTCCGTTTCATAGAACTGTATTGTTATTGTTTTGAATCTGCTGTTGTTGTTTATGCCTTTTGCTTTTTGTTTTTATTTTCTGACTTTTCTCTTTTTTAAATAAAGTTAAAAAATATAATTTGTTCAGACAAGATCACAGCAAAAAACAAAACAAAACAAAAACAAAGAGTAGGCTGCATTCCTAGGTGTTGCACAGATTTAAAGTGAGAGAAAAGTGCCCAGGAGCTTGGATGACTGTCTGGCAGGACTTCTGAGAGGAGAAGGGTTTTAGCAGAGGCTGTGCTTGGCACTGTACTTGGTGTTCAATATACACGAGGAGCTGAATCAGAAAAACAGCATGTCTTAGGCTGGTCCAGAAGGTCAAGCTTGTCCTTCAGTTAACACATCGATGCTCCCATTTGCTGAACAGTTCTGTGCTTCTGCTGTTTCATGAATTTAAGAGAACCTAGGCATTTCTAGACTCTCCCTATTGAATCACTCTTAATTATATAATTGATCTGTTTAGACTTGTCAATTACTTTTCTTTTGGGAGGGCAAAGAAAAAGACTTAATTGATTCACCAGGCCTTGTGTTAGAGTTTTCAAAATATGTATAAATTCATAGTGAAACCTAACCAAGAAATCAGTGTAATTTTCTTGGTATACTAAATAGTCATGATTCCTACAAAAAGAAAATTGTATTTTTCTAGTCCTAGCTATCTAAGAGAGAAATTATATGGCCTAGTCATTTAAGTATTGCATAAAGGTCTAGCTCATGGAACACAATAAACAATGTAATAAATCAAGGAGATTTTTAGAGCTGTATTTTGGAATGAAGAGTGAATATGAATAATGCTTACACAAGGTCCTTTTTGCTAGACTTTTAAAAAATGAATAACAGGACTTCCTTGCAGCTTGTCATAAATACAAATTATAGAGAAATGTCAGAAGAGAAAAATAATTATGTATTTATAATTTTAACACTATCTTTTAAAATATATGACTTTTCAGGACAGTTGTCAGCTCCTCAAAATGGGCATCCTGCAGCGTACAAAAATATCACTATACATTTGTGAAATAAAAAATATAAAGATTGAAGTTTTTTAAAAATGATATAAACTCATTTACACCAAAATGATTATCAGCAAATAAGAAGGTAATCTTAATTGCTTGGTATGTTTTCCATGTCATTCCAGTTCTAAAATATTCTTTTCTTAGCCCATATACAAAAATTCATTTTTATTTATGGCATTTGACATGGTAGGAATGGAAATAATTTAACCGGGTGTCTCTGCATTACTTGTAAATCTTGATATGCTGGCCAGTAATTGGTTCTCTGCTGGGGATGAAAGTTCTGGGAGCTGAATTCCATATATAATTCCTTTATTTCCACTTGCAGGTTTGTGTCAGCTTCAATTCTTCCTGTGTTTAGCAGAGAGTACACTAAATCTTGAAGCATTTGATAGTGTAGTGAGGGTTATTCAAAGGTCTAGCCCACCCAAATGCCAAGCTGTTACGTAAACTGCATTTTGTGTGCTGTCTTCTACCCCTCAATGTGCTGCATACATATAAATGTACCCTTTGAACCAATATTTCAGAGATAAGCACTGTGTCTTTCTTCTTTACCTACTTCCCTCCTTTTCATCAATGATGCGGCCTTTGAGTTACCCCCTTCTTTAAAACTCTTGCCCTAATTCACAAAATACGTATTACAGTATTCCCAATATCACTAATCTCTTGGTATATTGAATTCAAACTGTCTATACCTGTAGAGAGGAAAATCTATCCAGACAAATTACCAGTACATCTGTACTATTTGGCTTATTCATTGTACATTTGCATTTTGTACTTTTTTCCTTGTCTCATGAGGGAACAAAAACTAACAAAAGGATAATTATGAGGGCCATCAGGACTTGGTAGGCATAGGCTGCCCTCAAACCATTGTGGAAAGGATTTTGCAGGCAAATCAGATAAGATCCTGAGGGAGCAATTTCAGGGGAGAGAGAGGCAAAACAAATCCTGTTCAACTGAACAGAGAAACATTTATTCATTAAGACATAAATTGGGGTGGGGAGAGGAAATGGCAGGGCTGGAGACCTCTGAAAGAAAGAAATAGTTATAGACTCCTGGGCAGACAAATTGTTGGAAAATCTGAACTCTAAAGTTCCAGGTTAGGGCATTGTGTTGCTTCCTCTTGGGAAAAAGAATCCTGACATTCAATTTATTTGTTTTTGGCTAATAACAAAAAAACCTCTTGGTACAAGCTTGTGACTTTAAATATATAGAAGACAAATCCACTGAGGGAAAATCAGTGTATAGTATGTGTTGCCATAGTCTTAACAAACATTGAATTAGAAATCAGTGACTTGAAAGAATATTAAAATGTGTTTTTGTTAGTCTATTTTTAAGCTTTTTTCTTTTTAATAAGGCAGAGCATGAGGTTATATAAAGTTCAGCTTTCTCTTTGTAAAATAATCTAAAGTACCTTTTTTTTGTCTTCTAAATGCGGGCAGTAAAAAAAAATTGCTCTGATCACAGTTTCTTGAAGTATAAATAATTTGTCAAAGGAAAATATAATTGGAACTGATATTTTAAAATGTACCATAATTAAAGATTTCATAATTTGTTCACGTATGAAATGGTCTGCTAATTTAGCAACAAGCAATAGAGCTGAAGTCAAGCAATGATCTGATGGCTTTTCTAATGTTTTAAAAATACCATCTATTCTCTCCTTTTGTCTATTCAGAAAGATGCAGTCGATTTCAGCAGTGGGTTGAATTCAATGCCTGACACAGCTTTATGAGCATCAGGTGCATTCATTTCTTCTGTTCCACTGAATGTCTCATGCTGTGACAGCCGCAGGTGTAACAGCAGAAGTTCCTCTGAATTTCAGCACATTCCTTCAGGTCTCTTTATTTCTAACCTCAATCAGTATAAATCTGTTTCTTACACTTCTCTCCTGTCCTGAAATTCCCTCTTCCCCTTACTATTTTCATCTGTCACTTTCAAAAGAGTCTCTATTATTTGGCAGCAACTTGGTAATTTGAATTCCCTCATGAATAATGTGTTCTGGTCATGTTGCCCACATGCAGGCTTGGATCAATAAATCAAAGCTTTTTGAGCTAAAATATTTTTCAGAAATAAGAAGGATCATTTTTCACAAACCATAGAATTAGATGAAGTTCTAGATTTTCAGAAAGGCCTAGAGACACCAAGGTTTAGAGTTGATTAGAAAATAAATTGAGTTAATTGTTGATTGATGTCATTTAAAGTTAGATTTGTCAAAGGAAAAACAGATGATTTTTCTTCTCTTTTTCTGTTGAATACATGGTGCTTCAAGTTCATACTTTTGTAATTTCTGGGAAGTTGGTAATGAGATGAGGTTCTGAATTTGAGGATGTGTGAAATCTGGAGAGGAGTTAGAGGCTGATGGAGAGTGGAAAGCTTGGAGTCAGATGCACTGATCTTAAACCCCAGCTCCTTCACAGGTAAGTTAGCAACAGTCAAACAAATTCTTCAGGCACACTGAACTTCAGTTTCCTAATATGTAAAGTAAGGGTAATAACTGTGCTATCTGTTTAGTTGTTGGGCATCATTTAGAGCTGCAAAATGTTAACAGTATCATGCTGGACTGAATACTCTCTAGTCAAATATTTCAGAATATAATGAACCAGATGGCTTTTATAGACTGGAGCATTTCTCTCCTAGAATTCAACATCTGATTGACCCTGTTAAAATCATACACATTTCTAGTTAAATTTTTTACCCTCCCGCCTTTCAACTAATTTCTAACTGAAATAAGTTCTGCAATGGTCATTTTGCAATTTCATACTTGAAGTGAAAATATGTAAAGGAATTATTTGGACAAAATACAATTTCCTCATTACTGAATCTCCTTCTGTGGCCTAAATTACTTGCTGCTGAGGTCAGAGCAACTGGTAGACCACCAAAATACATTAGAGGAATATAAATTTTAGTCTCTCATTGTGTCTAAGCCTTTCTTTCACCATCGTTTGATCAATATCGTTTGCAGAAGTAGAAAGGACTGAAAAAGAATGACAATCAGTTTAGATAATTAAAATAATTGAGTAGAAGAAAGAAACAGTGTTGACTTCAGGTGCAATGCAGTAATGAATTCTCACTTGTTACATGTTTAGCGCAAAATTGATAAAGAACAGGACTTCTTCCCACATTTTATTTTATCTGAAACATTGTCACTTAAGCCATTTGTTGACATACTCCTCAGGCTTAAAATTGCAAACATCATATTTGTTCTAAAGTATAATGAGACAAAGTAAATTTATGAATAATTGAAAGAGTTTAATCTTATTAATGATGCTAGGTCTTTGAAACTCTGAATTATTTTTATCTGATTTTAAAATATGAATATTCTAAACAAGTAAAACTAGAAATTTGCCTTTACTATTTTATATGGGCATGATGCCTTCATCTGGTATTGGAATAAGTATCCCTAGAAGTGTATTAAACTGCTTTTAAAAAATAACAAAAACAAAAACTACTTTAGTTTCCAATAACACAGACCATTGTATTAGCCATCGGGATGGCTTTGAATAGGATAAAATAAAGAAGAATGCTTAGATACAGTCTTTTTTGGAGGAGGTAAAGAATATTCACAAAGCTAGGATTGACTCAGCGCCTTTAACTTTTGTTACACTAAGAGTGACTTCACTCTTGGAGTATACAACTAGAATTATAAAGCGACAACAACAACAACAAAAACAAATGCCAAGCAAAAGATGGCTTTGTACTTGAGAGTGGTGACCACTGACAAGACTCTCATGACTCTGATTGTCAGTTTTACGGAACTAGCTAAATACTTGTTGTTGGCAGAAGGGAAATGGTGTTATCAGTTTAACTACTCCAGGACCAAAGAGTTATGAATAATATTCTCTGAGAGAATGTGTGTATTTTTTAATTGAATCTGAAGCTGTAAGCTGCAGAGATGTGATCTACTTCAGTGAATGTGTCATTGAATACTTAAAATACCTTGACCAGATCACAATGGGACCATCAGCTAAAACTAATGGTATGACACATGTCATTGGGAAAGAGACTTGCATAATTCTTGGAGCAGTCTCTAAACATATTGGGTGATGTAAAGACTGTATGCCTTGCTATATTGGTCAAGCGCAGAAATATTTGCTACCACATGTCTCTCTGTCGAAAGTGGGGAGGAGGGTACTTCTTAAAAGTATTTTCTTTTCTAATACCACTTGTATAATGAACTGAAAAATGCAGTAATTCAGTGTTACAGTATCTTTTCAATGTAGTTTAAATTTAGCAAACATTTATGAGGCTCTACCCTGTACCAAGCATTTTGCCTAGGTACATTTAGTGTGCATGTCTCAGTCTTGTCCATACGTGTATTTGTGCATGTGTAAGTGATGGATTCCCAGAAAACAAAGCAAAAACAAGCTGAGAAACAAGACAGCTAAGTGTAAGGTAATTTACTAGATAAAAGTGAGCCCTTGAGGAAGAAGCTTCAATTCTGTGGGCAGAGATACTTCTTCTATGCAGAGAAAGAGGGAAAGGGGATTCCCAGCTGAAGAATGGGATGTGTCAAGGCATGCATGTGACATGCTCAATACTGTGATTAGGGAACAACGTATAGCCCAGTATTTTCTTTTTCTCTTTCTTTCTTTTTTTTTTATCGGTACCAGGGATTGAACTCACGCCTGCATGCTTGCAAGGCAGGTGCTTATGCCGCTGAGCTAAATCCCCAGCCCCTAGCCCAGTATTTTCAAAGTTACAGCTTGTTCACCTCTTTTAAAGCTCATCAATGGCTCAGTCATCTTATTTACCCATTATTTTCTCTTTTATTTTTTGTGAGTCCTGCAATATATCAGTTTTACCACCCACTGAATATCTATTTAAAAGATTATTATAATCATTGAATGATTAATTTAAAATTGATTCATAGGATCACTCATTTTAGGGTGCAATGCATCAGTAGAGTTTATAAATATTTTAACATTCATTAAAGGTATTGCAGGTAGAGATGTTTTAATTTTTATTTTGTCAACTTGACGATTGAGTAAAAGTTTGGGTTAGAGAGTAAACTGGAGTGTAACTTTGAAACTCTAGCTAAAAAAATTGATTTAACTGTTCTGGCAGATGACTTCAGCATGCAATTTGAGCTTTTTCTCTGTGTGCCTTCGAGATTATGCTTCTCATATCGCCAATACACCATATTGTATTTACCAGAGAGGAAGTGTTGCCAAAATGTCTATGGAAGCATGTCAGAGACGAGGGCATTTGCATTGGGTTGGGTGAAGCCGAATTTCTTTGTTTAGAATGTGTTTTAAAATATTTTGATTCTAAAGTGCCTATTCCAGAATAATAACTTTCCCCTGATAGAATGAAAAATCTAATATTATGTTTGGTCTAGGGTGTGGAATAGAGAAAGTTAACTTTTTAAAGAGGGAAGTTTTTAAGAGCTGGTAGAGTATTTTACAGTATAGCCCAATAATTGTTGATTATGACAGTCTCCAGCTCTAAGTTCCTGCCCGTGATTTTAATCAGTTTTAATGAATGTAAATTATGTGGGCCTCTACTGACCTGCTTGAGTTCATTTCTCACTAGGTTGTCTGCAGCTGGTTACTTCAGATTAACTGTCATGCTTAAAATGAAGGGCTCTAATTGTTATAACTCGGGCCCGGTATAAAATCCAAGGAAGCAAGAGACCGAAAGTTTAGGTAGCAAAGGCTTTATTGAGCCAGTCCTGCTGGCACAGTC
Source organism: Cavia porcellus (assembly GCF_034190915.1). Taxonomy (NCBI): domain Eukaryota; kingdom Metazoa; phylum Chordata; class Mammalia; order Rodentia; family Caviidae; genus Cavia; species Cavia porcellus. The sequence continues at coordinate 68,952,332 of NW_026947485.1, read as the reverse complement.
TCTCCCAGATCGACCCAAAGACTGCGCGCCCCAAGACTGGGAAAAAGGGTTTTTAAAAGTAAGGAAAAGTTGGAGGGGGGACCCGCAAGGCCATTAAACCTGTTGACCTGCATCTGGAAACTGTATTGCTGTCCACTTAGCTCTGACAATCTCAGGAGTTCCTGATGTTTTTTAAATTACTCTCATCCTACAGACTGACATTATTTCGGAGTGGCACATCTGTAGCAATATTTGGAGAAGAAAGTGGAGAGTTAATTATCCCAGGACAGCTCATTTTCACTAGTGGGTGCAAAGGGGTCAAGAGTTATAAGAAGCTGAAACTTAAGTTTTACAAAGATTTGATATCTAACTCATTTGATGCATACAGAACAAAAGGAGAGCACCGATTGGGGTTTGGGCCATAGTATTTCCTGGTAATTTCTTTGAAGCTAAACAGTTCTTAAAATTGGGGCAGGCTCATTTTATGACAGATCATCACCGGGTTGGGAAGAGGTCACCAGAAACCCAAATTCTTTATGGCCTAGCCCAGATAGATAGGTAAGGGGAGAGGGAGGCAATAAGGCGCCATACAGAACAGAAAACTGCGGTTATGTTTTTCTTTCTTTCTGGGAGAAGGATCAAGGTCAGGTAAAGGGTTATGCTAATAAGCAAATCTCCCTGCACACAAGCAAGTTACTTCAAGCAAGTGTAAACTAGAGGGCCATCCTAGTTTTCTTTAGCTCTTTAGTGGAGAATAGAGGCACCTAACAGTGATTAACAACCCTTGTTAGCTTGTTTTAGCACAACTTCTGTAGTTTGTAGAGGGCAACAATGGTTAACATATCAATTAGGTAAGGTTTTACAATTCTTTACAGAGAAGAGCATTGATTAAGATATCAATTAGGTCATCCAAAGACATAAGAAGGAAAACACATACAGTAAGCCCCTGTTACAGGTTTTGTTATAACACACATATAATGAAGCTATTTTCTTAGAGTACAACACTAATCACTCACAAAGCCACAAACAAGGGTGATTTTCTTCTGGGAATGAAATTGTGTCCATATGGAGCTCCTGGATTTGGTGCTCAGCTTGTGTGTGATGATCCCAGAGGTGAAATGAGGGAAGGATCATGGATGGGAGCAGGGCGCAGATCTGCAATTTCATACCCAACATGACCTTGGCAATGCCTCTTGTCATATTTGTCACTTAGTACAAGGGGACCGCGTGTACTTGCTAATTGTAATTGTGCTTAAGTTTGACTTTATTTGAAAAAGTGTGGACAAGATTTAGGGCCTAAGCTCAATGTAGCACAATGTGAGACCATTTTACGGGTGAGCGGGAGAACTTGTAGCTGCATAGTTCTCAAGTCTGGCTCTGCTTTTGAATCATGGGGAGAGCTTTGAAGTTTCCCAAAGTGAAGCCTTGTACCACACTAATGAAATTAGAATTTCTACAGTTTCTGACTTGGTAGAGCTGAGAATATGCTCTCCTCCTTCTCCTTCATGTATTTTTTTTTTTTTGGTTTAAATTATGTAAATATTGTGACTAATTTAAAAGACCGCAGGAATTGAAGTCTACTATATCCCAGCACCCACCAGTTTTTAATGGCCTTCGGTGTTGGTTTGGTTTTCTCATTTCTTCTTTCTGTGTGTTCTGGTGCAACTGTTTGAAAGGAGGCTGCATACAGTATGCTTCTTCATCGAAGAATTTTTCAGTGTACATCTCCTGGGAAGCTTGTAAATTACAAATTACAATGATTAAATTCATGAAACAACGTTACTTTTTTAATTCATAGACTTTATTTTTTCTTATTGGGGCAAACCATACAACCTGTGAGATACGCTCTCAACAAAGAACCTTAACACTGATATAATCATGTAATTTGAAAATCATATTTATATTTGCCTAATCATGTTTTATCAACTCTCCTAATAGCATGTAATTTGTATTTCCACTTGAGTGGAGTCAGAGAGCTTATTTATTGGTTCAAACATTATTCTGGATGTTTCCAGAAAAATCAGATTGTTCTCCATGATGTGAGTGGTTCCCATACAATAAGTTGGAGAGTTCATAAGATCCATTTGCATCTGAACACAAGAGTACTTGTCTTCCTTCCAATCCCCAAGTAAGAGGGAATTCTTTATGCCTAATGGCCCTTAACATGAGACACTGACCTTTTCTTTCCTTTGGATTACAAATGAAACACTGGCTCCTCCTGGGACTCAAGCTTTGAGAACAGTGCTACTTTACCGGGTCTCCTGGGCCGCCAGGTTGGTAATTTACCCTGCGTCACTTGGGATTACCAAGGCTCTGTTGATTCTATATTGGAAGAGACATTGTACAAAATTGGATGTTGGCTCTTTTTGGAGAAGCCTGAGTACACATTGTCTTTTATTGATTTTATTTTTCTGTCTAGGGGTATGGTCCAGGATCACACACTGAGTTCAATATTCATATAATCTAGTCTTCTTTAAACTGGAACTCAGCCTTTGTCTTTCAGACCTTTGACAGCTTTAAAAAACCTAGGAGAGGTACTTTACAGAATATGTTTTTATTTGAGTATTTCTGATATGTTCTTATGGTTATATTTGAGCTACATGTGCTTTTGTGGTATAAGGCACCCCAGCTACTTTGTTGTCTGACTTTTGAAAGCACATGGGGTTGTGACTTAATTTTGATCCCTTGGTTAGAGGGCTGCCAGCCTTCCCACTGCACTGTGAACCTTATTTTCCTTTTGAAATTCGTAAGTAATTTGTGGGAAGATAGTTTGAGACTACATGAATAGCCTGTTCTTTTTAAAGTTTCTGCCACTAGATTTAGCACTTATTGATGATTGTTGCCTGAATCAGTTTTTATCATGACTATGAAATGGTGAATTTTGAACTTTTTTCTGTGTTCATTAGTTGGCATTTCAGGGTAAGAAAAAGCACTTTTGTCTATTTTTAGTAAGTGCCCAGGGATTGTCATGTAGTTGTGTGGATTATAAAGTATCACCTTTATTTATTTTGATGATAGAATTGTTTTATATTTGATCAGTGAGAGTCCTCTCAATCTGGCTTCTTTTTGATTATCGTATAAAAAGCCTTACAGGATAATTTTGTACCTCTCATGTTTCATCCCGAAGATTCAGTACTTTTTCCAAGGTTTGCTCATTCCTTTTAGAAGGGAAAGAGTTTTGGGAAGCAAAGGTCTGGATGATACTATGTCCTATTAATAAAGTCTATTTTTTAAATGAGACACATTAGGGAGAGGTGGTTTTAAATGTGTATTCTCTTTAATAGTATATGTTTACACAGTATATAATGATTACATCCCTTGTGAGGAGTTGATACCTGTACACATCTTAATTCCTTTTTTTCCATTCCTTTCTGTCCTGTCTCTATACTCGTCCATCTCTTGCTCTCCTTCCCCTTTGAGAATGATTTATCTCCCTACTTCCTGTTTTCTCTCTTTTAGTTTGGTCTTTGTTGAGAGAAGATATTTTGACACCTAGGTGTATACTCTGGAGTACAGTTGGCCCATCGATTACTGATATATTTAGTTAAGAAGACAAATAGTTACATCTTATAGTTGATTTTTAGTATTTTTAAAAAAGGCATTATTAGTGTGAAGAAAAGGGAACTACATTTCATAATCTGTGATTTTCTTACCAGTAAACAGTGTTATTTTTGTAACAAGAAACTGTCATAGCCTGATGATTCTGCAAAATGACATTGTTTAGGGCTAAATCAGTTGTAAAACCACCAAAACTTGGCAGTGACGAAATATACTTGACACATAATGATATTGTGATAAAGGAGAAATAACATATTTATGCAATTGTGTTTAAGAAGTAGCAGTTTTTTAAGAATTGGAGACATGAAAGATTGTCAGATCAGATCTGTACTATATTTGAATTCTAAGAAAGTAGCAAAATATACATTGAAGTGGCAGAAATTTAGGAGGGATAATCACTTAAAAAGTGTCAGGCAGAAATGAGCAACTCTGTCTAAAAAGATAAGAGATAGTCACTGATAATGTATACCCCTCAAAAAACCAAAATGGCTCAGCTAATTCCAAAAACAATATTGTGAGAACATATTCAGATGTAGCTTGCAAGGTATTATGAGTAAAAATAAACTTTAGCATTTTTTGAGATACAGAAAATTTATTTATAAAACTTATTATATGTAGTGGTTAACTGTGTCAACTTGAGACATTTAGAAGCTTAACTAAATGGGTTTAGCAACTCCACACCCTGAGGTGTAGAAGACCCACCCTAGTGTAGCTTATCACTTGAAGATATAAAAGGGAAGGAGGAAGGACAAATGCATTCCATTCTTTGGAGAAGCTCCAATCTTCACCTTTGGTTTGGACCTTGTCTCCTGGCTTCCAGTGTGGACTTTTCAGCTTTCGGACATAGACTCTTCAGCCCTACATCATAGAGCTTTAGGCCTTCTGTCGCAGACCCATCAGCCTGCTGGTGTGGACTGCACGAGACACTGGGGTGAACTCCAGACCTTGAATTGAATCCTTCTGCCTCCAGTGTGTAGACACCTCCTGCATGCTTCCTCATCTGACTCTGTGACTTGACCATCCTAAGCCAATCTTGTCATTTCTTATACATTTTTGTATCTTGTGTTATCTGTTTTCTCTAGTAAAACCCTGACTATTACACTAAAAGCTGGGGATGTAACTCAGTGGTAATGCATTTATCTAGCACATATGAGGCCTTGGGGTCAATTCCCAGCACTGTAAAGCAGACAGAAACTTATTATGTTAATATACATTATATTATATTAGTAGTACTTAAGCCATATTGCTCCTCAAGATGTAAGATGGCTGTGGATTTTATGAACAGAGAGTTTATCAATGTCACTTGCAAAGACTCAATCTGCACCATGAGAAAAAACTATTCTCAGCTTTTTAAAAAATTTAAATAAGAGCCTTGGATTCAAGAATTTATCAGAACTTAGGACAAATTACTTTCTGCCTTTTCTCTCCTAATAAAAATTACATCAAACTACAGCTTCCTAAAATTATAAGCATGAGTGGCAGCAACTACTTTTCTAAATGATAGAAACAGAAGGAGATTTGAAATATTCTTGTAAGACCACACATGGGCAGTTATTAACATCCAGAAACTAAAGGTTGCAGTTTAAAATACACAAGCTTGAACAAGGAAGGGAACAGACCACTGCCAGGCATATGCAATGAGAAACCCTCTCCCAAAGTGCTTGCTGCCCTAAAGAGCAGTCCTAGGAAAGCCTAATGCAGTATTTGGACATAAATTTCACAAGGGCTAACAAGTACCGGGTTATAGAAAGGAACAATTAAGGGTGAATAAAAAGCATGAGGTGCTAAAACAAGAAATGGCTTGTATTAGAATAATGGCTCCTATTCAAAACCCAGTTAGGGTTCTATGAGGGATAAAAGGTACAAAAATAAGAGCAAGACAACAGGAATAAAACCCACATGGATCACTGTGGCAACCAGTTTCTATTCCCAAAGATCAAAGCTCCAGTCCATCTTTTAATGTTTTTGAAAGTTTCCTGACTTTACAGAACTAAACTGAAAGGTGTTAGTATTTCACTCTTACAGTTTCATGACATGCAGAAAAATCCATCAGCCAAACAAACAAACAAACAAACAAACAAGGGAAACTAAATATGGATCTCAGCATTGACAGCTAACAGAGAAAGGAATTAAAATGCTTTAATTAAAAGATCACAAGTGGAGGATAAAGTGAGTAGAAGCTGAAAATGTAGCAACGATTTAAAACCTGGAATCGCTGGCTGTTCAGGAACCACATAGCTGGACATGGGTGGTGCTGAGCAGCAGGAAAGGTTGTAGATGAATCTGTACTGTTCTAGCTGCTCCCCACGCCACCCGTCTCTGAGGAAAGCCCGACACTGATTCGATACTGAGCTAGGCTAACGCTGGCAGCAAATCCAGTGATGGTAACCTGCCTGTCCTTCCACTGGGTTTGCAGTTTGGATCTGCATCCCAGACATCTGATGAATCTCACTGAATCTGCTGCCTTGAAGGTCAATTATGCAGCCAATCAAATCATTTGGAATGGAGAGATCATGAGAAGTAGTCTGAGCAGATGCATCTGAACCTTCACTGAATCTGGTGCTACCATGTGTCCTGGGGAAATGGGACTACTGTCTGGCCAACTGGTGAAGCTTGGTCAGATTTGACTGTGGAATGGGGTATTGTCCTTAAATGCTTTAAGCCTGACTACCTACAAAGATGACTAGAAAACTTGATGGCTTGGGCCTGCATGGGACAGTCACGACCTTCAGTGGGGACTGGGAAAGTCTCCAGCATGATCACCCAAATCTGTCTGACACACTCAGTGGTGACTTGCAGGGTGACAGCAGTAGCAGGATTGGAAAGCCTATCCCCCAAACTTGGACCTGAGGCCTTGAACTTTCTCGTATTTCCTTGATCTTGCAACCGCCTTTTCCAATGAGAGAGCCACATGGACTAGCAGGGACCATCAGTATCAGAGGGACCAGAGGCCTATAAGCAGTTGTGCTTCTGGTCAGAGAGCTGCTGATGTCCTCTTCCAGTTTATCAATAATCATAGCAAAGGCTTCGAAGATGACATTAATGGGTCTAGTCAAAGTGATAATTCTCTTCTGGCATGTTGATACTGCACCTCACTCTTTATGCAGTTTAATTGGCTCTCTTTTCTTTCTGAGGACACTGCCAACTTCCTTTCCATGCATAAGCAGCAGGGTGGTGAGAGTGACATTTAATCTACCTTCAATCCCATCAGTGTCCATGTTGGGTATTATGGGGAGCTGGGCTTTTTTGAGTGGTCATCTTTGGTCATGGGTGGGCGTCAAAGCCAAAAATTGCCAGTGGCATAAGGTGACTGAGGGGAAAAGGGGAGCTGGTGGGAAGTGGAAAAGAGGGAGGTGGAACAGTAGAGGTGAGCCAGTGGGGGACGCGGGAGGGGGAAGGGCAGAGGAGGCAGGGAGAAGGGAGGCGGAAGGGGAGGGAACCCACTGTAGTGGGCTGTGTGGGAAGCAGACAGGAGATGGCGCAGGCCTCTGCTGGTCTGGGCAGTATTTTCAACTTTGATGTTGAGCAGCCAGGAAACATTTCTGGTGAAAAGTAAAAATATTTCTATACTATAAAGTGACAAAGAAGACCCAGGTTCCACTAACAGAGTGAACAGAGATTTAGCATCCTGGGGTTAGTTGGAGAAAAAGAAGTCATGGATTGAGGCATTTCCCTTGGTAAGTAGAGAGGAGGAAGCCAATGTTTGGCAGACTCTGGTGGGGAAAACAAAGTGCAAATCTATGGTAATATGGGTGGCTACCGATTTCTTGTAGCAGTGCACATGAGACAGTGAGACACTGTGCGCAGTTTTCCAGCAATCTTAGAATGCCACTCGCATAAAGCACACAGAAATGTTCCCCAGCCTTACAGAAAGAGGAGGAAGACAGAGGCCGAGGGCACAGCGCCTCCTCCAACCCTCTTGGTGAAGACCGCCCAGGAGCCTCACCAGTGCCTTCCTGAACAGACGCCAAAAGTGGCTCTCGGAACTTTATATATTGTGTTTGCATTTATAGCTCAGGAAATGTGTTGAATTTGTCATGTAAAAGGGAATGGAAGATATCTGCAAAGTTTAGTGGATGGATTTTATCCTTTAAATTATAACTGTCACTTCTAGAGGGTGGAAATGAGTTTGGAATCTAGGGGGAGCCCTGGGAGAAATGCAGTGGTAAGAGGTACATTACAGTGAATTTGGGGTGAAAATTCGCAGATACTCATTATTTATTTATATTTCATATCTTACATATGCCACTTATCTTATTTGTATGTAGCAAGTATTACCAAACTATCTTAGTTACTTTTCTCTCATTGCTGAGACAAAATGCCCGAGACTCAAAGTTACAGGGGGAAAGGTTTATTTAGCTCACAGTTTGTAGGAATTTCAGTCTATAATTGTCTGTCTCCAAGTTAGAGTAGTAAGGCAGAGGGGCAACTGTTCATGGCTGTGGGAAACAGCAAATCTGGCAAGGTGAAGGTTTGTAGGGGGCAAGAAACCCTTTCTGTCCCTTACATTGTATGCAGGGTACCTGTTATGTGCTGGCTGTAGCACTTGCAACCTTAATCCTAGCCAGAACTATGCCAAACCAATCAGTGGGCTGATTTACTAGTCATACACCCTAATCCCAGCACCGTATACTCTAGATTCAGCCACCTCTGAATAGGCCCTAGGACTACATGAGCCTCTGAGGGGATATCTAGACACAAACCATAGCATAAACTAAGCATGAATTAGTTATAGTATGCTTCCAAAATTTAATAAATTTCATTTTATTTATTAGTTACCCTGAGCAACCTCAGGGAACAGCACTTTTGGACAGGCTGGCTAGAAGCCAAGGACTACCAGGGAGCATGTCATTCTGAAAGGGTGCATCATGGTAGAGGATTCTGACACCATCAGCTGCCTAAATATGAGCAAGCTGCTCATTTTCCTCACTTAAGGGCTAGGGATTTGGCTCAGCGGTGTAAGTGCATACCTAGTAATATGGTGGCAATGATAATTCCTATCCCTACTATAGAGAATTATGATATAGGTACAGCATGCTATGTGTTGCTATGTGTTGCTTAGAAGATATCTGGCACAAGTAAAATGAAGTCAAGAATTAACTCCTATTTGAAGGGGGAAATCTCAGGGATGTGACTCTCAGCTCTGACCTAGGTTGCACAATCAAGGTTGTAGATGTAAACTAACGAAAGCCACATGAGAAGTATGAAACTCATGGCTGACCTGCTAGTACCCCAGGGATGATAACCTTTTCTCTTGATAGAATGCTGTGCTCCTGCCTAGAACATCTTTTTCCTGAAGTAGAGGGGTTTAGAAGCTCCAGTGTTACTATTAGAAGAAAAGTTGGCATCTTGGATTCAGAGAAGAGACTGCCTATTTTCAGGCCATTGGTTATTTCAGGTGGAACAGGCCAGTCCCTGCCACTCATGGCGTGTTCTGTGTTGCTTTGTCACAACGTGGGCCCCCTCTGGAAAGTGCTGGGTGTAAAGCAAGACTTATATCTTATAATCGGAACAACTAGTTTGAAGATAACAATATGCAATGTATTAACCAATGTTAATCTCCGGAAAAATAAAAGAAAAAAAGAAAAAATTGAGTTTCCCAAACTTCCGCCCTCCCTCCAGCCACTGTTCTGTGTTCTAGTACAGACTTTTGTCCTGATAAATGAAATTTTATAATGTCCTGTTCCCATAACATCCTGTTATGCCTGAGCAAGGCCACCAAGATATAAAACTGTCACAGCTTGACAAACTGCCGTTGTTGTCCTTCTGTCAATCCACAGGTTCTGTGCCGAAGGCCCACTCTCTTGAGCAAATGTATAAATGCTTGAAATTGTCCTTTGTCCAGTGCTCAGGCATTTTGGATGCTATAAGTTTAAGCTGAGCTGGTGTGCACCTGAAACCCTGAAATAAAGTCCTCCTGTTTCCCTATTGGTCTTTGTGATCTCTTGAATTCTGCAACAGGTGAACCCTGCCATGTTAGGGTCTTAGTGTTTCCTTCTTCCTTATCTTGTTTGTGTTGCCTCTGCTTTCAGTTTATAGTCTTTTCCCCAGAAAGTTAGAGTGCAGTTAGCTATTTGCACGTTGGTCAACTGCATACAGAGTTCTTTTTCTGTTAGAGTTTGGGGCATTGAGAGACACTTCAGTTCCACACTTATGGGAATTCTCTTTGGAATTCTTTTAACAGTAGGCAAAGAAGGCTAAGATATTCTGTAGAAAGGGTACAGGAACTGGGACTCAGCCTGAATAAATGTCCTAAGCAGGACAAGGTTTCTCCTCCGAGCCCCGGAGCTCATTGTCCTGTCTGACTCTTCCAACAAGTTCTAAAACATAATGTGAGGGAAACAGAGGCAGTTGTGGAAGAAACACAGATGATAGATAACAGAAGGTAGGCTGTGACCAAGTGGCTGAGCTGTAAGGGAGTGCGAGAAAAAATAAGGGATCCTCCCTCCCTAATTTTCTTTTTAGGAAAAGGGTAACTTTTCCCAAAGCACTACTTTTACAAGGAGGTAACTTCTGCTATAACAGAAAATAAGGTCATATAATGTACCATTAAAAAAGGCCTCATTAAGTTCTCTTATAATAATCTTGGGTTATTGTCCACCCTGTGCTTTGTTTAATTGAAATGAAATGATTTCAAAACCAGTTACATATTTGAAGAGAAGTCTGTTCTAAAATTGATAATTTGTGAGAACATGCCTTACCTAAGTATTAGAAGTTTGTAGAATTTTTTTCTAAACTGTACAAGACCGGGACACTATTAGGCATTTTTACTTTCTGAAACTTCAGGGTTTAGTCCTGGGGGATCGTTAGTATTGTTTTTCTAGTGTTACACTATGTACAACAAAGCAATATATCTCCACTTAAGGGACCTGATACTTGACATAAAATTATGGTCATGTACGGCTCTAAAGCTAAGCACAAAAGGATGAAACTGAATCGTTTCATTGAATACAGTACATTTTCCTCCCCAAATAAATTGATTTTAGATAAATTCCCTTCATCTCTTCCATCCTACTGGGCCTGGCTGCTTGCTGTGAGACACAGCTAAGTGGGAAGGAGGCTGTTGTTACTTGATGGCAAATTAATTCAACAATTTCAACAAACATTTATCGAATGCCTAGTATATGCCCAACAAAATAGTACGTGCTAGGCCTGCAAAGTAAAATCAGGTATTGTTCTTGCTTTCAAGAAGCTCACTCCCAAAAGTAGCCCAGAGGTTCTTTTACAGTTAACTCCTATGTAACCTACTAAGGTGCAGGATTAGCGATGGTATGGAAAGGGCTTATGTGTTTTCCTAGGTGACATTTGAACTGGACTTCAATCTTAGCAGAGTAAACTCATGGAAAGGATGTTTCAGGCAGAAGGCAAAAAAAAAAAAAGGATAACATTCTATGAAGTTTTGTTGCCTGCTAAACTGCTGGCTCTGATGCTCTAGGACTAGAACTGGCATAGAGAGATGACATTTAAATCTCTCCTGTAACTTTGAAAAAGCAAATAATAATGTCTTATGTTAGCACCATGTTTTTCCATGAATTATTTACTTCTTATGGAAACCCTGTGAAATAAGAGTTGCACAGATTCCTGAGTTTAATAAGTGTTCAGATCATGTTTCCTGATTCAGTGAAGGTGTATCAATACCATTTTCCACCAACAGATGGCAATGCCAGCTTCACACTGTCGTAGCCACCCTGGGCCTCTATGGTTTGCTTAGTGTAAACTGTATGTATAATATTTGTGTAGTTTGAGTATTTTATAATTATTACTAATTGCGTTATGGACAGTTGATGCAAAGGCAGAGAAAATGGTAAAAGTTGATAAACTGAAGGTAGCAGATATCTCTGTTGGCTGCTTTTCATGTGAACTACAGCCTTAGCAGACAGTTCTGTGCAGGTGCAGGCTCCTCTCAAATGCCAGGGTCCTAAGAGTGGCCTGTGCTCTGCCCAGAGATGTGGGAGCTTCTCCGACCATACCCAGTGCAGGGAAGCGCATGTCTCAGATGCAACCTTCAATCCTGCTGTCAGTAGTGAAGAACCTGTGGATAAACTGCTCAGCTGTTGTCCTTTAGGTGAACAATTCTGAAATGTGTTCCTCAAGGTCCTGGCAGATTCGAACCCTTAATGCTACAACAAGCAGTTCACTAGTTTCCCTACCTGTATTGGCTTTTCTCTGTTACTCAACTGCCTGACAGCTCATTTATCTGGTGACATTTTCCTTAGATTATAAACTCTTGAGGCAGGGCCTTTGTTTACTAATCCAGCCAGGCAAAGATTTGAATACAGGTATGGCAAAGAGAAAAATAATATACCTGGAGTGAAAACTTCAAATGAACAAATATATGAATGAGAATATACATGTATATATATATTTTTTTTAACAAGTAAAATGTCTGCCAGCATATGAATGGACAAATTACAGTGTGTTATGTAACAGAATACCACCAAAAGACATACATTACTGTTTATGCAACATGGACAAATGATATTAAATTGTATAAATAATCAACTATAAGACATCCATGTTGTTAGGTTTATAAAATTCTAGAGCAGTGAAGTTAATCTATAGTTCTTGGATGGCATTGCACAGTAGGATAACTATGGAAAATGATAATGTACTGTCCATATTAAAAAAAAAGCTATAAACAAGTTCAAATATTTTCACCATAAATAAATAATAACTTTTTGGGGAGGTATATGTAATCTAATTTAAACATTACACAATGTGTGCATGTACTGAAATAATATATAGTATCCTGTAAATATTTATAATTGTTAAGTTTTTATATATTCAGTTGAAATTTTTTAAATTAATAGAAATTAACCATAGGAGAATGGATTACTGATAGCATGATTGAGAACTGCAAAAGGGTATGAGGGGATGGAATTGCCTTAGAGTATCTGGGATATGGTGTTAATTCAGTGATTGTATTATTTTTCATGTTTTTCAAAACTCATGGAATTTGGATAACATGCATTTTATTAAATGGAAATCATACTTTGATAGTTTGATAAAAGAAAGAATCCAAAAGGATTTTTTGGTTTTGTTTTATTTGACACAGGTCTCACTATTTAGTTCAGGTAGGACTTGAACTCACTGTATAGCCCAACTGGCCTCAAGTTCATGGCAGTTCTCCTGCCTCAGCCTTATCAATGCTGGAATTATAGCAACGAAGGATTAAAGTGTACATCCTTTTTTGCTTCCAATGTTAGAAGAAACATTTGGAACTTCTGCCTGTTCAGCATGATATTAGCTATGAATTTTTCACATATAGACTTTAGTATTTTGAGGTACAGTCCTTCTATACCTCATTTATAAAGTTTCTATCATACAGCAATGTTGAATATAATTGAATACTTTTTCTTCATCTATTGAGAAGTTCATAAGCTTTTTTGCCCTTTATTTTTTCCTGTGTTTTAGGATGTTCATTGATTTGTGTATGTTGAACCATCTCTGCATGAAGTGGAAGGAATCTGACTTAAAGGCTGTGTGACCTTCTTGGTGACAGTTGAATTTTGTGTCTAGCATTTCATTAATTTTTCATCTATATTCTCCAGAGATATGGATCTATGGTCTTCTTTTTTGTAGTATTTTTGTTTTGTTTTGGATTTTTATAAACAGCTAAGTTAGATAGAAATATTACAGGTAATCAGACAGGGCTAGGCCCTCAAAGAAGCCAATGCAGAAGACCTTGCAACTGTAGGGGAGACAGGCACCTTTGCTGAGGGCCAGACCTCAAGACAAAAGATGAAATGAATACATCCACATACTTCCCCTTAGGATAAGCAACAGGGATTGATATTCTAAATAGGTATGCATCCCCTTGAGGAAGCCAGGAAGAGCCACTAACCCAGCTTCCTACAGGAAATCCCCTGTTCTGTTTCATGTCCCCTTGCTATGTGACACACTTTTCCTTTAATCAACATTACCTGAGCAGGTATGCTCACAGTCTTATTGCTGACCACCTCATGCCCACTTTGTGATTTCCTATATTTCCCCACCTTGGACCTACCTAACTTCATGGTTTTGCTCTATAAAAAAATCCCTAAAAAAGGCAAGGTCCTCAGCAACACACTCAGCACCCTGTCTGTCTCATTCAGACACAAACTTTCTTTCCCAATAAATGTATTCAGCTCTTAACCTCTGTGTTCCTAAAATTCGTTTTTTGATGTTAGAGAACACAGACTCTTACAAGACTTCTAGCAGATTGGGAGTTTCTTTCCCCTATGTCCCTATTGAAACAATGCTGCTTGGAGAAAAAGTTTGTTCACAGTAGTTTTTAACATTCTTTGTATTTCTGTGATCTCAGTCATAACGTATTGTCCCATTTTTCATCTCTGATATTTAGTCTTCTCTCTTTTTCCTAGTTAGTCTAGCTAATGGTTTGTCAATTTTGTTTATCCTTTCATAAACCAATTCTTTATTTCTTAAGTCTTTTGTATTTTTGGTCTCTATTTGATTTATTTCTGATATGAAGCTAACTATAATTAGTGTTGAATTGTTCTTGCTTTTCTAAGTCCTTGAGCTACAATATTAGGTTGTTTATTTGAGACCTTCTTGTTCTTTTTAATGTGAATACTCATTACTATAGATGTCTGTCTTAATGATGCTTCTGTCATATCCCTCAGATTTTGATGTCTGTTGTCATTTTTATTTACTTCTTGCATTATTTGCTTTTCTTTTTTTAAAATTTTATTTAAGGAGAAAAAAAGCAGAGAAAGGGTACAAGTTATACAGATTTACAGAAAAAAAAAATAAACAGTAGGAAATCACTAGTTAATGGATTACATATTGTCATCTTAGATATAATTGTTCCAGTCACAAAATTAAAGCTTGTAAAGTGGACATTCCAACAATGATACTGCAAACAGTTCTGTTCAATGATCCAATAAAACTCAGTGATATAATTTTCTATCTTATACACTTAAATATACATGCAGTTATATAGTTTAGAGCACTTTCTTTTCCTCTCTTTTGTACAATGACTATTACACGTTTTGGGTTTTATTGCTCCCACGGTTCTTATTACTTTTTTGGAAGAGAGTGAAACCAAATGTGACATAACAGAACAGAGTCGGTCAAATCAAAAGGGTGGGCATAATAGATAATGTAAAAACATAATACAAGGTGATCAACAATGGTTACCATAATGCCTCCCGCTATCTCTAATAGAATTGCCTATATCATTAGTTATAATAAAATTGAACAAAACAGTAAAGAACAAAACTGACAAAACCAAAACATTGGAGACATTGTAGGTCTTCAAAAGTAGATAAAAGTCAACGAGAATGGGCGTCATAATGAATCTCATTATCTTCACAGCTGTTGCCTAAACTTTTGAACCTGATACTATCCATCAAAACAGAATAGGGGAACATCAGTCAAAAACAAGATGGTGAGAGTAATACAGGGCTTTAAATCGAGATAATGGAAAGTCAAAGTGGGTTACTATAATATATCCTGCTGTTTTTATTTATTTTTCCCTTAATTAAAAGGATAAAAATAAAAAAGTAAATAATGGAGTGGAGATTGAGATAAAAGAGGGCATAACAGCAAAACAGTGCAGATCAAAACATAACCATTTAAGCAGAATAGTGTTTCACCACCAGATAATCCTGACATAAAAGTAGTTATCATATTGTCTCTTTCCTTGAAATCCTTGAGTACAACTTTGTATACTGTAGCATTAAATATATCAAAACAATGTAAAACCATTTAAGAGAATGACAGCATTACAGGGTATTTAGAATCGACTAACAGAAAATGAACAATGGTTTCTGTATAATCTCCTTGTCTTTAAAAGGTTTTTGCTTATACTATCGTACATAATAAAATCCAATAAGTACAACCTATTTAGACCAATGGAGACAGAAGAACAAAAGCTTGATGAGACTTCAAAACAAGATGATACTAAATCAGTATTACCTATTAAGATGTCATTTTCTCCAAAATAGCTGTTCCTATCATCCAATCTTCTCTGCCTCATTTCTGTTGAGCTCTTTTTCTGTCAGTAGCTGTCAGTTTGTCTTCTTCATTTTGTTCTCTGCTCCATTCGTTGTGGCCTCCCTGCCACTATTTCTGGATTCTTTGTATTTTTCTTTTTTTTAGAATATCCTGCAATACTCTCTGTAGAGTTGAATTGGTGGTTGCAAATTCTCCCAGCTCCTCTTTATCCTGGGAGCGCCTTGTTTTTCCATCAATTTCCAGGGACAGTTGTGCAGGATATCTCAGTCTTGGCTGGAGATTATTATCTTTCAAAGCTTGAATTATTTCCCCCCACGCTCTTTGTGATTTGATGGTTTGTGCAGAGAAATCTGCTGTAATTCTGATGGGTGTTCCAGCCTTCTGATGGGCTCCAGCCTTCACACTGAGGCTTTTCTGTTCCTGTTCTAGCACCAGGACTGCATTCCAAGTTGGTTTCTCTCAGCCCAGTTCGTTCCTGAGTCAGCAGAGCATATCTCCACCGGGTTATGTCTCCTTACTCCGCACCCTTCCTGACTTCTGAGCCGAGTCTTTCAGAGAGCCTCCGTAGTAGCTGTTATCTGTCTGCCATGTTCTCCCAGAAGTCCACTTTTCTTTTTTAATTTCTTCAATTGCCCATTGATCTCCTAGGAGTACATTATTCAATTTTCATGTGTCTGTATACTGTCTATTTTTCTTGGTGGTGCTTAGTTTTATTCCATGTGGTCTGAGAAGGTCCATAGTGAGATTTCAGGTTTTTAAAAGTTAATTTAGACTTGATTTGTGGCCTGACCCATGTTCCAACCTGAAAAATGTTCTGCGTGCTGAGGAAGTGTGTGTATTATGTTGCTGCTGAATGAAAGGATCTGGAATCCTAAAGGGGCATTGGTTTCTTTGCTGATTTTCTGCCTGCATACTCTGTCCTTTTAGAAGAGTGAGGTGTTAAAGTCTCAGTTATTGTGGAGTCTGTCTCACCCTTTAGGTCTAATAACATGATTTATATATTTGGATGGTCCTGTGTTGGGTGCCTCTACACTTGTAATTATTATATTTTCTTGCAGAATTGATCCTTTTATCAATAGAGAATGACTTCCTTTGCCTTTTTTTACTGTTTTTTATTTAAATATCAACATTGTATTTCTTTCATTGAAAGAAATTTTAGTTCAGATTTTTAAAAAAAATAATTTTTGTCTTTTTGGTGAATATCTTGATCATGTCATGAGTAGATTTTTCTCATTTCTTTTGTCTGTGTATGACATCTTACATCTCACATCTCCTTACAGTCCTTATTTTGAGTTCTTCTGCAGGCATTTTGTACACTTTTTTCAAGTGGAGATCCATTTCTGAATAACTGCTTTCCTTTGGGAAGAGTCATACTCCTTTCCTGTTTCTTGCATCCCTTTGTTGATGGCTGTGCATCTGGTATAACAGTTGCCTCTTCTAATTTCATAGAGGAGATCTAGTAGGAAAAGTTTAGTTAGGATAGAAGATATATTTCTTTGGCTTTGGCTGATGTTGAACATTGTCTACAAGATGGGCTTCATTAAGGTAGTTGTATAACTTTATGACAGACATAGGCTTCTAACGGAACATGTACTCAGGCTCTACAGAAGTGAGAATTTAAGGCACTGGGACTTGTGATGTCAGTTGCCGTAGTCTTAGTACTATCCCCAGATCCCCAAGGCAAGCACGGGTAACACCAAGTGTTGTGGTCCAGAGGCGATGATTCCTGAACTACAGATTGTGAGGGATATTTTCCTCAGGACCATAAAGATGAGTATATGAAAGGCCTGAGCTTAAGACATCAGCAATCACAGTTCTGGAGTCACAGTGTGGGACCTTACCCAAGTCCCACAGGATGGAATCAGGTGAACATGGAGTCTATGGCACTGATAAGCACCGACTCAAGGCTATGGGATGTACAGAGGAATCCCATGACTTGCCATTGTTCCTCAGGAATGTTTCAGGTGGTACTGTGGCTTGTAGTTCTGGTGGGTTCTTTCTTGGAACTTTGCTACCCAGATGGTACCTTCTCTGGGTCTCCAGGGACAAGTGAAAATGATGCTGAGCTTTTGACACTGAAATTCAAAGACTGTAAGTTAGGAATGAGATCTTCTCAAGATCCCCTGGGGCATGCATAGTATCCTCTAGGAGGCATAGGGTGTAGGTGGGAATGTATCTGGAGGGCCTGAGGATTGGACTTGATTTCCATGGACCTGGAGCAGTGGACCTCGATGAGACCTTCCCTTGCTCCTGAGAAACAAATTTGTATGCTTCCAGAACTTTTGCATCAACAAATGTGGTTCCAAGGCTATGTGTGATCTGAGGTAACTTCCTTAGTACCTGCAAGGTGAGTACAGGTGGTACTTGGTGTGGGGAACTGGTACGTGCTATCCTGGAACTGCGGGGAGGTTGGATGGAGCCTTCCCTATGTCTGAAGGACATGCAGTAGTGAGATGCCAAGGAATTTTGCACCAGCAGTCATAGTCCTGACACCATGGGTTGGGGAGAAGATCTTCCCTATTTCCAATGGGTGAGTGCAAGTAGCTTTTGAATTGAGTCCCACATCACCAAATTTCTGAGCTGCAATAAGCAGGTCACTGCTAGGATCTTCCCCAGCATCTGAAAGGCTGGTATTAGTGAAGCATGGAATTTGCACCAGTTGGCGGTCTCCAGGATGTACACTCACAACCTTTTAAAGGTACCTGCTACCTGCTTCCTGCAGCTGTTTTACTCTCTGCTAAGTTTGGCTACTTAAGAGTCTGCTTATAACTAAGAAGTTATAGTAGTTTTCTTTCTATGTGACTTATTTTACTTATCGCAATGCCCTCTAGGGTCATCTGTATTGTCACAAATAACAGAACTTTATTCTTTTGTTTCCTTTTTTGCTGAAAATATTCCATCATGAATTTGTAGCACATTTTCTTCATGTATTTGTCAGTCAGTGGATTATGTATGTATCATGTATGTATTATTTCAAATAGTGCTGCAATGGATATGAGTGTGTTTGTATCTTTTTGACTACATTTTTTTTGGATATATACCCAGAAGTAAGGTTTCTGGATCATATGATTACTTATTTTTAATTTTTAATAGTGCATATTATTTTCGTAGTGTATCAATTTGCATTTCTCCCAGCATTGTACAAGGTCCTTGTCCACATCCTTGCTAACATTTGTTATGACTAGTGTTTTTGATTCTTGTTTACTGTGTCTTCAATAATAAGAAACTGAGCCCAGCAATCAGGAAACATGTATGTTGAGTGCATAAATGAGCAGTAAACAAATGCTTCTGAATAAAGATAAATAAGACAATCATGGTTCCAATGGACCCACAGCAGAAGAAATAGGCTTCATAGGAGCTTGGGCAGTGGAAAAGGTATAGAACATGAGGAGCCTGGGGAGCCTGACTAGATATAAGTCTAGGTTAGATACAAGTAGAACTCAACTGTGAAGCTGAAATTGCAGTTTTGGTTCCCTAATTTCTATCATAGTGGTACACTATCTTAGGAGTAATCCCCCTTGCTTGAGGGAATAAATGACAATTAGAGAAGCCTGTCCTCTCACTATATTCATACTCCACTTATAAAAGAGTATTCCTTTAGTTTGCAGGAAAGGTAAAGGTTAGAGGGCTCAAAGAAGATCAATCAGTGCTATCTCAAGTTTGCTGCCGTGAAGGATAAATGTGAGAATATTTTCTTCTCAATTTATTATCATATTGGTCAATAAAAACCAGCCTATATTTAGCTGATGTTAGTTATGTTGGCTATCTAATGTGAGGAGCATAGTCGTAACTACAATTCCTTAGACAATCTTCCCACGTGTCTGTGTGTGTGCTGATAAAACCACTATTGAATTTGTAATATTGGGGTAGAAAATTTGTGTGTATTATGTTTCATGAATCTTTGTTTTGATAGAGCATCCATGTAACAGACTCTGGTCCATAGTCTCAGTGGAGAGCCTTTGCTCTTCAAGGGTATATTCCAGTGTGCAGATGTTGCCTATTTTTCTCATGCTTCATCAGTTCTTTGTTTAAGTTAAGTAGATCAGCCGTCACAGAGGTTCAGATTCATAGATCTGATACACCCATTTTAATATGCATATATTATTTCTTCTAATATAAAAAAGATGTTAGATATATTTCTTCTAGTGTTGTGCCCAGCAGTTATCTAGTACCTAATTTTAAAATTGTGTGACAAGAACCACACATTTATGGAAATACTGCTACAATTTTAAATGGAGCAATTAGGCAACATAAATACAGATAATGTGTGAGAAATAACTCACTGTAATTGAACATGTCATAGGCATAATTATATGGTACATTTTGTACCTATCGACTGGTGCTACAGACAACTAGTACATCATCTGAGATACAAATACTACATTTAGAACAGACAGTAATGAAGTAGGAGCCTTGTAATACATGATACGATTTCTGTAATATTTACAAGAAACACTCATTCTAATATGTTGTCACTTACAGATATAAATATTAAATTGAAGAGTTTTTCACCTTTTACTTGGTATACTTACAAATCCTTTGTGTTTGAAATTTTAATTTTCATTAAACCCAGCTATGTAGTAATGAATAGAACAAGTCTGATGACATCTTGCATAAAAGATTAAACAAATTTAGAGAACTAAGTAAAATGGTTTACTTCCTTCTGAAATAGTCCTTTAGTCCTTCTTCTCAACAGGTTATATTTGAATTCCCTTCGCTCAACTGACAATGGCACCTTCTTGTACTGATAAAATTAACACTGTTTTTTAAAAAGGAAAAGTATAGCAGCCAAACGATGACTTCTTTTTTAAAAAAAATTCTGTACATTTTTCACTTTCTAATCAATTAACGGTCTCTGGTAATCTATTCTCTTCAACGGAAGAATAACTGGAAATTGATTAAGCAAGCATGAGTGTTAGAAAACTCCAGCAAAATGCAATAGTTCAAAGATACAGGTATTAGAAAAAGAACAAATGAGAAGCTCTGGGCTCAAAATAAACCTGGAATCTATTCTTAACTTAGCTAAGTATCTTCAAATATTAAAGGAGGTCCGCTGGAGTGCAGAGAGGGCGGGAAAGGAGAGCTTCGGGTGTTCGATAACCTGGCTCCCTCATTTACTTGTGAGCGTCAGGCCTTTTGGAGCAGGATAAGTCAGAATCTGCAGGGAACAAAGGCATTTCACAGGTGGTGAGATCAAAAGCTTTCTTCTCCTGGGAAAAATTGCACTGTTATTTTCCATTTCTATCCTTGGAGTTAGAACTCAGATTGATTCTCCTGTGAGCACAGTCTGTCCAGAGCCTTCTGCAAAAAGGATTTCACTTATCTGTTTCTTTTGTGTGATTTTTGGACCGCCAGTCGTGGCTTCAAATTTTAGGACCTCAATAGACCAATTGCAGAAACATCTCTGAGATATGCAATTGTCTCAGAGTATTTTAGCTTTCAATCTCCTACATACAGCTTTATGGATTATTATAGAGAATTCTTGAAATGAATGTGTGTGTATGTGTGTGTGAAAGAGACAGAGAAGAGACAGAGATGCAGGGATCAGTAAATAGTCTTCTACTCTAAGACATATATACCATCCACTTTAAGATATGAAAGTATACTTAGAATGTAAATGAATTCCACATATTTTTATATCTTTTCCTCATATTTTTATATCTTATATTTTTATATCTAACCTGAATCTGCTAAAATCAACCTGAACTGCTAAAATCTCCATATATTTACTGAGATAAGACCAAAGGACATTTTCACCCTCATTTTACTTCTAAAAGTACCTTTAAATATATCCTGTAATTAGCAAAATATAAGCATAGTGGTTGTCTCTTGGATAAGGTCATACATTAAAATATTGGGCTTCTTTCCTTTTTTACAGAGTACGAGACTACAGAAAAGGGCGCTTCCTTTCAGAGCTCACCAGCATTCATCTAGGAGATTGTTTCTGTGGAACTCAAAGTATACTTTTCATCCCAGAGTTCAGAGAAGGATTCTGCAATTAACAAGGCTTGAATCAAGTACTATGCTTTTTTAAATAGCTGGTAAAAAATTAAACGAATGTCTATTATTTATTTCTAGATCTAAAAGTAGCAAACATGTTCTATAGTCTAGAAATGCATAAACTGACCAGGAAATATGTGCCATTTATACATGTCCTGGGTAATGTCAAAGTAGTCCAATGTGTGTGTAAGAAGGTGCTATTTATTTTTCTTTTCCCAAGTACTGGGCACTATGCTATTTCCTGTGAAGCAGGTATCAGGATTTACACTTCATGGTGAAGGAAATAGTCCTGGAGAGTTTAAGTGATTTGTCCAGTAACTGATGTGATGTGGATCCTAGACAATCATTCTCTCAGGGTGCTGCTGACTGCTCCCCCTTGTCATTCCCTGCTAAATAGTTACTTGTTAACTATTGGCAGAGAGGTAGGGTTCAGTCTTATGCTTTGTAATCCAAACTTGTGCTCTTAATGGCTTTATTGGAATAGCATTATGCACTTCCAAACTCGGTTAGAAGCTTGCCTAAGCTAAAATATTCCCAGCTCTCTGGAAAAAAAAGTTTGGGTCTGTTTTTATAATGGAAAGAAAATGTGGATATGAATAATCCATATGATTATTTCTTCAGGCTTTATATAACTTCAGATCAACCTTTAATAGTTCAATTACTAGACTCCTTTGAATAATTATAAAATTAGTCTTTCAATTAGATTCATGGAAATTCACAAAATTTAAACCTTAAAAAGAAAAATTTAAAGATTATCTGCTTAGATATTCTTACTTTATAGAGTAAAAACTTTAGGAATTTTCGTTTGTTTGTAACATATCTGAGATTATCCATAAGTCTACCACCATGTTTTCTGTGTTGGAGCAGAGGTTGTCACCCATGCCTGGGAGGCAATATTTAATTGTGTTGTATCAAGATTCTCAGCAAAAGCAATAAAATCTATGGTTAGCAAGAAAAATGAACATGGATTTGCTTCTCCATTTATGAATATCGCTAAAATTAAAATCACAACTGAATTGATTTTCTACAAACTTACATGAATCCTTAGTGAAACCAGTGACTTGAAGTGATTGATAGATGTCATTTTCAGGAAGAAGCTTTAAGGAGCATTGCATAATTCATTGTGTTTTTCCTGCCTTTGATATGGTGGCAAACTCTTTAAGGGTCTTCTGTCAGCTGGGTTCCTCAGTTGAGCTAACAGCTTATCTCCAATAGCATGAGGAAGAAATAAATTTTATTGTTAAAGGCACTAAGATTTCCAGGTTTGTTGATACATTCAATTTGACTTAGGTATTACTGCAATTCTATGCCCAAAGATAGGCATTACCAGTTTGGCATTTATATATAAAAAATTTCCACTAAGTCAGGAGTGGTATCATTTGCTAAACCTTAACATTTGACAATATAGTCGGGCAAAGAACTGAAGGAGAAGGTAAGAAAAACTGGGTCTTACATCAGGTGGAAGACGTAAACATGGGGTCAGTGGTTTTTGCCAACAATGAGGAGCCAACAGCCGGGATGGCAGCTGGAATAAAGTCAAGAACTTAGGAAACACTAGACACACCTTCACATGGTAACCTGGTGGGAACAGGGGCAATTCAAACCTTACCTAATAAGCTCATGCCAGGGATGGAATATGTTGTTGAATACTTTGCTTCTCCTCTTGTAAAAGCACTATGCCTCCTCTGCCAATCTCTGCTTGGGGAGTCTCACCCACATGAGCTTCCCTGTCATTTGTTGGTTGCATCCTTTTACTCAAAGCCCCAGCTCCTGATGTGGGCCATCTCTAGACAGACATTCTCATGGGGTGGTGAGAACTGTTCCTTTTTGTGATTATTCCTGACTAAAGTATAGGAACTGGGGACAAGTATCTTCCACAGTGGCTTCCTATGCTTTGTGCATACTTTTCTAAGTGGCCCCTTCAATGGATGATACATACAATAGCACTTAAAAGTGCTATTTACTTCTTACCAGGTGTTTGACTCTAAAAGGTACCTCCTATTTTCTTTTTATCCTCTGCTTCATCTTTTTCTATCTTTTTCAGTGCAATCATCTTTTTTTTATGCTTAAGGACCCATGATTTTCGGTCAAATTCATCTTTTATTTTGTGGATTCTCATGATCTTAATGCACATAAGGACTCTCTGTGTTCTGCCTGGGTATGGTAAAATACTGTTAGATACTTTCAGGAATTCTTCCTGTCTTCTTATAATTTACATTTATACTTCTAAATGTCTAAGGAAGGTAGTCACCCTAGAAAAGATAGAATTTACAGACAACGATGACATGAACATGTAGGGTAGTGCTTACTATGCATTGGGTACTATGTGTGCTAACTACAAAAGATCTAAAATACTCTGTGTTGATACAAATAATTTTATTATGCAATGTTGTTAATAAAAATACAATCCCTTTGGGTATATTACTATATAATCTACCATTTTTAAAATTTTTTATTTTAAAGAGATTAAGACAAAAGACAACAGAAACAAAGCAGATCAGAACAGAACAATGTAAGCCACACAGTACTTCACCACAAGACAACCCGATATTAACAGTAGCTGCCACAATGTCTCTTTTTAAAAAATAGTTGAGCTTACCTTCACATACAATAGTATAAAACATAACAAAATAGTATAAAACCATTCGAGAGAATGAAAATAACACAGGGCATTCAGAACCAAGTAACACAAAATGAACAATGGCTACTATATTATCTCCTTTTCCACAAAAAATTTGTTTATATTGTCACAGATATTAAAAATCCAATAAGATACAACATGATAGAACCAGTGGAAACAGAAGAACAAAAGCATGGTAGGACTTCAAAGCAAGATGATATTAAATCAGCAATGGCTGTAATAATGTCTTGTTTTCTTCAAAATAGCTGTTCATACCATCACAGGTAATAAAATCAAACATAACAGAATAAAACCATTCCAACTAATGAATGAAAACATTATAAGGCTTCAAAGCAATGTAATGGGGAATTATGATTATCATAAAATTTTATGTACTCTTATCATTTCTTATACTAGGGAGATGATATGGTATTTATACATGTGAGTTTGATTTATTTTGCTTATGAATATGGTCTCAAGCTGCGTCCATTTATTTATAAATATCTCAATGTGATCATTCTTTATAGCTGAGTAGTACTCCATTGTATAAAAATGCCACAACTTTTTTATTCATTCCTCAGTTGATGGACACTTAAGTTGTTTCCAAGATGTGGCTATTACAATTGTGCTGCTATAAACATGGGTGCACATATATCACTGTGGTATGATGCTTTCAGTTCTTCTGGGAATATGCCTAGAAGTAGAATAGCTGGAACAAATGGGACTTCCAATCCCAACCATTTGAGGAATCTCCAGACTGATCTCCACAGTGATTGCACCAGTCTACCCTCCCACCAACAGTGCAGGAGAGTTCCTTTTCCCCTACAGCCTCTCCAGCATTTTTTTTTTTATTTTAAAAAAGATTAAGAAAAAAGAGGACATAACAAAACAGGTCAGAATAGAACAATTTAAGCAACATAGTGTTTCAACACAAGATAACCCGACATAACAATAACCACCATAGTGTCTCTTTCCTTGAAATATTTGAGTATACCTTCATACACAATAGTATCAAACATAACAAAACAGTATAAAATCATTCAAGAGAATGAAAGTATTACAGGGTATTCAGAACTAACTAATAGAAAATGAACAATGGTTACTATATTATCTCCTTGTCCATAAAAATTTATTTATAATATCATATATATAATAAAATCCAATAAGATACAACGTGATAAAACTGATGGAGACAGAAGAACAAAAGTTTGGTAGGGCTTCAAAACAAGGTGATATTGAATCAGCACTAGCTATTATAATGTCTTGTTTTCTCCAGAATAGCTGTTCATACCATCACAGACAATAAAATCAAACAAAACAGAATAACACCATTCTAACTAATGAATGAAAACATTATAAGGTTTCAAAGCCATATAATGGGGAATCATATTACCACATACTTTTATGTATTCTTACCATTTCTTATACTAGGGAGACTATTTGGTATTTATACATGTGAGTTTGATTTATTTCACCGATGACTATGGTCTCAAGCTGCATCCATTTATTTATAAATATCTTGATATGGTCATTTTTTATAGCTGAATAGTACTCCATTGTATAAAAATGCCACAACTTTTTTATCCATTCCTCAGTTGATGGACCATTAGGTTGTTTCCAATATCTGGCTATTACAAATTGTGCTGCTATAAACATGGATGCACATATATCACTGTGGTATGATGTTTTCAGTTCTTCTGGGAATATGTCTAGAAGTGGAATAGCCAGAACAAATGGGACTTCCAATCCCAGCCTTTTGAGAAATCTCTAGATTGACCTCCACAATGGTTGCACCAGTCTACACTCCCACCAACAGTGCAGGAGAGTTCCTTTTCCCCCACAGACTCTCCAGCATTTATTGTTGGTAGTTTTCTTGATCCTGGTCATTGTTTCAGGAGTGAGATGGAATCTCAGTGTTGTTTTAATTTGCATTTCTCTAATGAGTAATAATGATGAATTTATTAATGATGATGTGTATTTACTTGCCATTTGTATTTCTTCATCTGAGAACTGCATCTCAGATGCTCATTTTTGGATTGGGTCTTTGAATTTTAGGGATCTGACTTTTTAAATTGTTTATATGTT
Organism: Cavia porcellus; assembly: GCF_034190915.1. Lineage (NCBI taxonomy): Eukaryota > Metazoa > Chordata > Mammalia > Rodentia > Caviidae > Cavia > Cavia porcellus. The sequence continues at coordinate 68,926,132 of NW_026947485.1, read as the reverse complement.
TTAGACAGAAGTCCTTTGTCTGAGGGACAGTTCACTAAGATTTTTTCCCAGTTTGTGGGTTTTCTTTTCACTATGCTGAAGATTTCTTTTGATGTGCAGGAACTTTTTAATAAGATGTGATCCCAATTATTGATTCTGGGAGGTATTTCCCTTGCAGCTTGATTCCTGTTCATGAATTCTCTACCTACTCCTATGTCTTCAAGATTTTTACCTACTTTAGAAAAACTAAAACCACGAATAATTATGGATTCAAATGAATACTAAAAGATAATGGGGGAAACTAAACCTGACTTCCTAAATAGGAACAATCCTACGTGGGGTCAGATGTGGTAAAAAGGGCCAGAGTAGCTCACAGGCTGTGGAAGTGATGAAGATACAAACATATCAGTCAAACACAAAGTGGGGATTTGCTACAACTCAGACATGAGGTAGGAAGTATGATGACCATTTGTCCACCTAGACCCAGGGCAGGGAGGGACACAAGACATCAGTGATGAGCCTGGGCTCCTGCAGCTAGCTGGGCTGAGGAGGCATTGAACTAGAGAAGCTCATCATTTCCAGCAACTACTTCAGGACAGGCCAGCTGGGTTTCCTCAACAGACATGTGGAGAAGACAGGCAGAACACTCGGTTGTTGGCTACTGGTGTGTCATAGCATACCGGCACAGAGCCACTGGCATCTCACAGCATCACCATGTCTTAAGTCACTGTGTTCAAGCACCTATACACTGATATGTATACTTTACTGTAAGTTACCTTGTTTTTTTCTATTATGTTAGTATATATTGTTTTACAACTCCATGTGTATATGTGTGTCAGCATTATATGCATATATATTATATCTGTGTACATAAAACTTGTGAATTAAAAAAAAAGATTTTTACCTACTTTGTCTTCGAACAGATTTAATGTTTCTGTTTAACTATTCAGATCTTTGATCTATTTAGATTTTAGTTTAGTATATGGTGATAGGCATGGGTCTAGTTTTAGTTTTAAGCATATGGAAAGCCAGTTTTTCCAACACCATTTATTAAAGACACTGTCGTTCTTCCAGTGAACATGCTTGGCCCCTTTATCAAAGATAAGGTGGTTGAGTATGTTTGTAGTTGTGGTTGTGTCTTCAAATCTGTTCCACTGATCTTCAGATCTGTTTTTGTTCCAGTACCATGTTGATTTTATTACAGTAGCTTTGTAGTATAACTTCAAGTCAGGGATTGTGATGCCTCCTGAGTTGCCTTTGCTGCTTAGAATTGCCTTTGTTATTTTAGTTCTCTTCTGGTTCCAGATGAATTCGAGGGGTGATTTCTTTACATCTATGAGGTATGTTGATGGTATTTTCATTGGGATTACATTGAATCTGTATAACAATTTTGTGATAATTGTCATTTTCACAATATTTATTCTTCCTATCCATGAACAAGGGATGTCTTTCCATTTTCTGAGATCCTCTTTGATTTCTTTTTTCAGTGTATTATAATTTTCCCTGTATAGATCTTTTACTTCTTTTATAGATCTTTTTACTTCTTTCCTTTCTTTCTTTACTTCTTTCCTAAGTATTTCATTTTTTTGGATACTAGTGTGAAGGGTGTGGCTTCTCTTATTTCTCTCTCAGGGATTTTGTTGTTAATGTATAGGAATGTTATTGATTTTGTATCCAGCTACATTGCTGAATTTATTTATTATATCTAGGAGTCTTTCAATGGAGTTTTGAGTCTTCTATGTAGTGTCATGTTTTCTGCAAGTAGTGATAATTTAACTTCCTCTTTTCCTATCTTTACTCCTTTTATTTCTCTCTTTTGTTTAATTGCTCTGGCTAGTATTTCCAGTAGCATGTTGAATAGGAGTCGTGATAAGGGATGTTCTTGTCTTGTACCTGATTTTAAGGTAAAGGCTGTCAGTTTGGGCCATTTAATATGATGCTGCCTGTTGGTTTGTCATAGATGGCCTTTATCATATTGAGGTGAAGACCATCTATTCCAATTTTTTGTAAGATTCCTATCATGAATGAGTGTTGGAACTTGTCAAAAGCTTTTTCTGCATTTATAGAAATGATCATGTGATTCTTACTTTTGGCTCTAGTGATACAGTGGATTGCATTTATTTATTTACGTGTGTTGAACCATCCCTGCATACCTGGGATGGATCCCACTTGGTCGTGGTGTACAATGTTCTTGATGATTTGCTGCATCCTGTTTGCCAATATTTTATTGAGAATTTTTGCATGTATGTTCATTAGGGAGATTGGCCTGTAGTCCTCTTTTTTAGTTTGGTCTTTCTCAGGTTTTGGTACTAGAGTAATATTTGCTTCCAGGAATGACTTAGGAAGGATTGCTTCCCTTTTGGTAATCTACCATTTTTAAACCGAAAATATGTGTTATCATTTCACCACATCAGTATGTTCTATAGTGTGATCTACTTCTCCACCTTGAGCAGAAACAAAACACTGCAGTTTATATTGTTGATACATTCTGCTATTGTATCATGTATTTGTGCTTTTAGTTTTTTGCTATTATAAATAAAGTGGAAAAAGTCAGTCATTCTTGTATATTAGTCTTTGACACTTTTCTGATTACTTCTTTATGGCAAATTCCAATTCCTAGAGCTAAAGGGTCAAAGGAGATGACCTTTTCAGACTTTTGAAGTTACTCTCAAGAAGCGCTATGTTTCCACTTACATAATGTCTCTACTTAGATGGATTATTATTATTACCTTTAATCTTTCTCACTAATGCTAACAGTAGTTGAAAAGATATAGCATGTTTTCAATGGGTAGCAAAGCAGAATATTATTTATTCATTTTATCCCAATGTACTTTGCCTATTGCTTTGTTAAAGTGCTTGGCCTCTTATTCCTAATGCATCTATTTTTTTTTGATGAAAGCTACACATTAATGTTAAGGAGTCTAGCACTTTAGCTTGCTAAAAGAGGACAGCAGTAGCTGTTACTTCTGTCCTCCGTTTCCTTTTCTCCAGAGCCAACTATTTGAATACTTTGACCTGATTCTGGTATTTATTTCTACATTGCTGAAATGCATTAGTCAATTGATTTTCCACCATAGAATATGAAAATTCAGCTCTTTCCTCATTGTTTTAAGTCAATATTTATTAGTTGCAACATTATGAATATGTGTATTTTGAGATGGGCCATATTAAACTATGATAATTTGAAATTTTTTGTTTTCCTCAGATTGAATTTTTGAGAATTCTTGTGGTTGAGTGTTTGTGCCATGAAGATCTTTATTGGTTAAAAGAATGTGGCTTGCGGCAATTTGAAATATCCTCAGGCATGACTGAATGACCATGCTTCCAGTCCTCTGAGTTCTTATTTTCTGCCAGACAACCTGCAGTAAAATGTGCTTAAGCAAGTCCAAGGTCACCAATTGCATTTTCTGTCAGGCTGTCACTTTGCAACTTGCAAGAGTTTCAGTAAGGGTGCAAAAGCAATTGGCTTTTTCACCCTGCACGAATCCTAATTGGGGACTCTCAGTCAATCTGCACTTCTTGCTGAAGGCAGAGTGTGTTTCAGATGCTGTATGATTTTCCATTTCTGCAACCAGACTGGCTTACTATATATCCTTTATCCTTTTTGTGGAGTAAGATTCAGCTGTAAATTGCAAGACCGGAGCACCATACTCTCAATTCTAAGCATTTCAATCATTTAAAAATGGAATCCTGTGGGGAAATCTAGTCTGTCTTGTAGAATGAGGTAAGCTAAAATTTGGCTAAGTGTTCTGGCCTCCTCACCTGCAGCCAGGAATGCCTGGGTCATTGCTGGCTGGCTGTGGATTGTATTTGCTCTCCTCAAGCAACTCCACTTTTTAGGTTGTAATTGCAGCACTACAATTTGGTGCTTTAGGACACCGAACTGTATCATTATTGAGGCTCTCAGCTATTAGAGCACCTAGGCAAATCAATGATACTTTAAACTGATAAGTGATTTCTTTGTCCTCTCGGTATACTTATAAATGCATAGTCCAAAGCAAGTGCCGTGGCTCAGAGCTGTCCTTAGGGTCAAAGTTCCTTGTCTTTCCTTTGCTTGCCATCCCTGAGGTATGGTTTTTACTATTGTGATTTCAAGATACCTGCTGTAGCTTTATTCTTCCAGGGAGAAGAAAGGCTCCACCTGCTAATCTCCTTCGAAGAAACATTTCTTGACCCACCTAGCAATTTCTGTTGCATCTGGTTGGCTTGCCAAAGGTCATGTGATCATCATTAGTTCAATCACTGGACATAGTAAGCTGCTACAGGAAGAAGCTGTGTTCGCCAGCAGCATCCACACCACCACTGTGACTGTCATGGGCTATTTGTCCTGCACCTCAGCCTGTACATGCTATTGTTTTATTTCCCCTCGCCTGTAAGGGATCGCTTTTCCAACCAACATCTGTGGATTGCCCTGTGAACAGGTTCATCAAACATTTTGGTTCTTCTTTGCTGGTCCTCTCTGCCTCAGTCAGCTTAATTTTCTCCTCAATTGTCCAGTCAGTTCTTATTGATAGAGTTTCCTATTCAATGCTTTAAATTGCATTTATATGGACTTTAAAGATATTCGTGTGATTGACCTCTCCAACGTTAACTAAAATATTCATTGTAAATGTGAAATGCATTTAAGAATGTATCAAGGCATGTAAGGCAATTATGTATTATTGGCAGGACTACGGAGGCTAAGAAAACCTGCCTCAGTTTTAGGTCATCATATTTAAATTTGACTGTAAGGAGAGTGCAGCAGTCTCCATTTATTTTCATATTATTATTGTCATTTTAATATCAGCTCTTTGTTTTCATGAAGCACAAGACACCAATGTCAACTGGATGTAAAACTCAGAACTACAAGTTTCTCACAAAGAGTCAGTCCTGAGAGATGCATGAGTGAGTAAAATGGATTTTATGAAGGAGAGGAGGAGAAGAAAGGGTTTGTATTTCACAGCCCATGAACATAATTTAAAAATCAATTTTAAATCCATTGTTAACAAGTCCTCCTCAATAGTTCTGCCAGGAAGTCAAGTCTTTGTCCCATTTGCCTGCTAGTGCTCTCTTTGTGCCCCTTCTCTCCTTTCCTGCTGGGTTCTACACCCTCACTTCCCCCAGTCTGTGTTATGTGGAATGATGGGAACTTGGAAAAGTTCTTATGGAGGCCAAGCTCTATACTCTCCTCAAGCAACTCAAGGCCTCAAGGCAGACAAGGTTACTTTTGGAAAGTGTAAGTTTTCTGTTACTCCATAGTTCTTAAAACACACTGTGGTCAGGATAAATACAAATGTATTTTGAGCCATTTGATTGTTTCAAGATGGACTATTTCGAGGAAGTAGGTTGATCTCTGGATCATTTTGACTGAAGGCTGTTGGCAGGTTGAAGTTTCATCTTAATTTTAGCGGTAGTACTCTAGCAGTAGAGTAAGAAGACATTGTTGAAAGGTTAGAACTCTATTTCTTTGAACACATACAGCACTATGACTGGGTTTATTGGCTGCTCTGCTTCATAATAGAATCCTGATTCTAGATGTAAGTAATTCTAGGTTTTGAGTAATTTCTCACCAGTGGAATGGAGGCATTATCATAATGTTACATGAAATTTAGGAGAGGTGTCCTTTTTCCATGACTGTTGATTGGAATACAGATGCAGTGGCTGGAGCTTGAGTATTCATAATGATACACACATATTTTCCTGCCAAGAATATTGTATAATTGAAGGGCTGTTGCTTTACAGCTAGGCCGACCTCTAAAGCAAGTCTGCAATATAAGTTTACCTTATACCATGCAGCACAAGAGGATCTGTCGAGATATAGAAGGAAGATGTTAGAAATTTTCTTTTTAAAATCTAATAGTAACCTAACAAGGATGAAATTAACATTTGGTCATACTCAGTGATCAGAGTGGCTGTGGCACTTGACTCAGTATGTTGAACAATCATATATCCCAGGGGGATTTCCACAACAAGGAAGTTTAGTGGACACACTCTCAGTTCCTGATTTGTTTTTTTGCATATTGTAACAGGTAGCCCATCATGCCAGTTAAGAAGAGTTACAGATCCTGTTCCTATTTTTAACTAAATGAACCTGCATAGGATGCTAAATTGCCTACAAATATTTTAGGAAAGAAATTGTAGATCAAAGATAAACTTAATGTAATGAACAGCAGGAAAATGGTAGCACCTACTCTGCATAGCCCGTGCCTTCATTCTTTTTAGCTCTGGTGTGAGGTGGTGATACTACATCTATGTTACCTCACTAAGTCATTATTTTCAGTGTGAGGAAAACAGTTCTGGCACTGTTAATAAATACAATAAGCTGCTTAAATTTGTTTATTCCAAAATTTTGTTAATCTCTTCATGTATAATTTCTAATTTTGTGTTTATAAAACATATAATAAAACCACAATAAGCTTTTTACAATTTATAAGTAAATATATTTGCACATATAAAGTGAGATTTTTTTTCCCTGAGTGGGTGGATTAAAAAGTGGTGTTTTCTTTTCTTTTAGTTTGAAGAAGTTGAATAGCTAAAAGCTTTTACTTCCAAGCTCTCTTTGTGATTTGAAAGAAAGAAGAGAAAAAAAGACCTTGTTCCTGGAGCTAAAGTCAGTCTCCTTCCTTCCCTCCGTTCTCCCTCCATTTTTTTTTTCTTTTCTTTTTTTGCTACTAGGAATTGAACTCAGGGCTTCCACTGTGCCGCTGAGCTACGTCTCTGGCCTTCTATTTCTGAATTAAAACTGCAATAATTTCATGCACAGCTTGAAAAGAGATGATGATAAGTAAATTTTGTTTCTTGCTTCTTCCAGTTTCCCAGCAGGCCTGGTCTAAGGCCCACGGTGAGAGGAAATGGAGAAATTAGGGATGAAAGTACCGGTAATGAGTGTCATCTAGTAAAACTTAATTCTTGAACCATTTGTCTTAGGTCACTTTTTTGCTACTCACATTGCTGACACTAGGCAGTTGAGTCAGTTTATGTCAAATTATTTACTATGTGGGATTCACTGTTTGGCCACCATTTCCTTGAACAATATAATTAAAATTGAAAAATTTAGTTTTATGACAGTTTTCAAAGTGTCTGAAAAATATAGCTACTCATTTAATCAAGATCAAGGTGTAATGAAGGCAATATGCCTTCTTTTGTTACCATGATAATCATTTCTTGGAATTCTGTTTTTTCAGTCCAAGTCTAACATAGTGGTCAGTTATAACCACAGGAGATTTGGCCCGGGCTAGAGCAACTGTCAGAAAGTTCTACTGTTTCTCTGGAAGTCAGCAGGATATTTTTCAGACACACAAAGTCCCTTTGCTACCAAGAATGAGACTTCAAGTGAAATCCGAGGCATAAGATATTTAGAAGTGCAGTGTGAAACCGGTGTGGATGCGTGTGCACCAATCCTGCATCCTTCTGATGGCAGTGGTGGTGTTCCCTACATGGGGATCCCCATCAGGTTTCTTCCTCCCTGTCTCTGAGTTTGAGTCCGGGGCTTTCTTCTTGCTCACTTCCACAGGTCTGGGCCTCAGTGACTACAGCTTGCCTGTTTGCTCAGCCTGAATTTGTTCACAGGGCTGGGGCGTGAGAGTGAGGCCGAGAGGAGCTGAATAGTGGAGAGTGGGAGGGGAGGGTGGACATAGGGCACAGGGACGCAGCAGGGGCTGGGTGAGGTGTGACTGTCCTTTACTTTAGCTATTATAAAGGACAGCACAGATCGTGTTGAACTTGTGGTCAAACTTCAGACATCCAATATAAAAGGACACAGAAAGCACAGAATTACAAATTAAACCAGAAAAACAGAGAAGAGCAATGTTTCAAAAACTTTCTCTGCTCCGGACACTAGACCACTGTAAGTGAGTGACTAGGAAAGGGAGAATCCAGTGGTGTCTGTAATAACAAACAGCAGCCACAGCTTACAGGCTATTGTAGGTTAAAATTATAATGGTTTTTATTTTAACAGATCTACTAAGATATAATCTACATATCCTACAATTCACTAATTTCAAGTGTACGTTCAGATGACTTTCACTGTCTTAACTGAGTTGTGTTTCTATCACTACAACTTAAATTTAAAATACCCTCAAAAAAAGGGGAGCTCCTTTCTCATGTCCCCCAAGTCCCTTCATACTTACTAGTGCTAGGCAGCTACACACCTTGTGGTATCACAGATTTGCTTATAATTATAATTATTATAATTATTTTGCATAAGAGACTCAAGCTTGTACAAGAATATGGTCTTTGGAGGTTGGCCTCTTCACTCGGCGTGATGTTTCGAGGTGCACTCCTGTGGCCGTAAGTGTTGGCACTGCATTTCTTCTGTCATTGAGTGATTTTCCATTGTGTGGGCATGCTATACCTCACTCATTCATCATTTGGTTTGTTTACACCTTTTGGCTGTTATAATTAATGTTATGACCACAAGTTTTTCAGGCCATGTTTTCATAGCTCTTGGATATATATTTTCAAGGGAAAATGTGATGGATCATATAGTAACTGCATTTTGTTTTTTATGATTCATCTTGATTAGTATGCATAGGTGGGGCTTAGTGAGTTTTTCAGGGCATGTGTATAGCGTGCACTGACCAGCTCAGGGTGACTGACATTTCCCTCTCCTCCTCAGCCCTTTATGGTTGGAGAATGCTCTTCTCTCCCAGGTGTTCATAATGCACACACTAGACTGTGAACTATAGTCACCTCTGTGCTGCAGAACCCCAGACCTTACCTCACCTCTCTGTGTTCTGTAACTTGTGGTAACTATGTTTTTAAATTCTGAGGGACTACCAGGCTGCTTTCAAAAGTGTCTGTACCATCTTCCCTTTCTCATCAATGGTTATGACAGTATTTCCCTGATGTCTGATGAGGCTGGACATCTTTTCCCACGCTGCTTGTTAATTGATATATCATTTTAGGATAAATATCTACTATGCTTTTTATAACTGAGTTGTAAGAGTTTTTAAAAAATACATTCAAAATATAAATTTCTTATCACATATGATTTACAAAATTTTCATCTATTTTTTGGTTGTCTTTTTGCTCTCTTCATGGATCCTTGCAAGAACAATCTCTATTTGGAAGCAGACTTTTGAGGATAGCTGAACTTGGGACAATAGATAGAGAGAAAGGTTATCGACAGGTGGTTTATTTGTAAGTCATCTCAGGGGATAGGTATAAGTGACAGAGAGGGAGGAAAAGACAATGGGATGATACATGGCTGAGACAGCCACTTTCTTCATTTTTGTTTCTAGAGACAAGGTTTCACTATGTAGTCCAGGCTGGCTTGGGATTTGGGGTTCTCCTGCCTCAGCCTCCTGAGTACTGGGATTGCAGGTATGTGTCACCTTGCTAGAACTTTCTATGAACTCTTATGCAGTGTATTTCAAACCATGCCCACCAAAACATTACTAAGGGTGGTCACAAAGGCATTAGCTTTGGTGGTGTGCTTGCTGGTCGCCTGCTAGTTTCTGATGGTGTCTCATACTGCAGGGTGGTGAAGTCCCAGGCCTGGAGCCAGAGTTGTATCCTACAGACTCCAGGCCAGAAATAACCCATGAAGAAATTATTCCTCAAAGTTTATTATGGTGATGAAAACTAGCATCGTAGATAATTTCTGGTAATAATGTGGTTCATTTGAGTAATAATTAGTGGTTAAATGTTTTTGAAAACATCTGATTTAGTCCTCAAAGTAACTCCTTGGGTTAGTGATTGCTGGCTCCTTTCTCAAGAAGAGGAAATGGAGGTTCAGAGACAGTAAACTCTCTTCCTCAAGGATGCACAGTGAATTTTGCTGTGGTTCAATATACAGTCAAGTCTTGGTGAGAGATGCTTCCCTAATCCTGATCTGAGGTAGGCATTCCCCACCTTTCCTCAGGCCAGCAGCTCCGAGTGCCATGAGTACAGAGGCCAAGAGGGCAGAGTGGACACTCTTTGAGGCTCATTCTTTCTGTCCATTGTGTGAGCTCCACTCCAGGTCCTTTTGGTCCCATCAGGGAACCCAGTACATCATTTAATCTCTTCAGGTAGCACATTGTTCTTTTGCTTTATGTTGAAGTACATTAAATGAGGAGACTCATTCTTGTGTTTATTGTAAGGCCATTTGGAGTATGTCTGTATAAAAATCCAGGAGGGAAAATTTCTCCCTGGATTGGGTACCAGTAGCATTTTTACATCTCATGAAAAACCTTGGTTTAGGTTTATGAGCAGTGTAAATCATGAAACTGATCTTGCTTTTGTATTTTTTTTTTGCCTGCTAGAAAGTTCAGAGTCAAGTTTGTGGCCTATAGTGAAGTACTAAACTGTATGACACATTATCTGAGTAATGGTCTTTTAGTGATTTTATTTCATTCCCTGCAATTCGAAGTTACCACACACACACACACACACACACACACACACACACAGACAGACACGAAGATATGAGTGATACCTTTAGTGTACAATTTATGTTTAAATCCAGAGCTACAATTCCAGTCTTCTGTCCTTTATGACACAGTTGACCTGTCTTCAGTCTCTGAAATAACTAACAGTTAGGTTAGAAAGTACATGTAGTTGGTTTTTTCACTAGAGTACGTCATTTTCTTTTTAAACAAATATGGTGTGTGTGTGTGTGTGTGTGTGTGTGTGTGTGTGTGTACACTGCACTAATGGAATAATGTAGAGTTTAAAAAGGGATCAAAGGATAACTTAAAATGATAGCCTCATTAACACATTTACATCAGGGATGCAAGAAATTTGGCTGTAAGCTTAATTATTAACAACTTCCTTATCTCAATCTCAGGCCACTTAAATTGATTTGGGTGGAAACTGTGTTCAGTGGCAGGTTCTGGGTGTCCATGAATATGTTAGATTCAAATGTGTCTCCTCTATTTGCCTGGAATCAGAAGTGATGCTCGGGGAACAATAGCAAAACACCCTGGGCCAGGACAGGCTGTGCAGCTGAAATACAGGAAAGCACTTACTCTGCTCAGCTACCTGGCAGTGTGTTTACTAAGGAAGTTAAGACACTATACTGTGTCTCCCACACTTCTGTAGGGCTAGAGTTTTTGAAAACTCATTGAATAGTTTTAGATCTTACTAGCCCATTACTGAATTATTTACTTAGTATCCAAAACACTATTCAATATCTCATTTTCTTTTCCCTGTAGGTATTTAATTATATCTAAAACCACAGGGTTATGAAAACTTTCTGGTGATCACTAGTTTAGCCTTTTGCTTGCTTTTAAATGAAAGAGTGCATTTTTAAAAGCATTTTCAGAACAGTAGATTTTATAACCATTTTCAGAGACAGCTTTTGGCATGTAGTCAACTCCTACCTTATACTTAGCCTGAATTCTTCTGGCCGTATCTTGAACATGTAATTCTTTTTGAATGTTAAAGCAAAGTATTGTGAGGTTCTTGTTAAGATGCTGAGTTCTGCTGCACCCATACGTGAAGGACTGGGTGGGACCAAGGGACCTGTGTTGTGATCAGACTGTAGATGAGCAGCCTCTCCATGCTCGAAGAATCATTGCTTTAGATCTTAGGCCTGTAATCCTCAGACTTTGGGATAGGATTTGTTAATTATATTTTAGTGTATTAACCTTCCTCTTGCATAACCAGAGTTTATAGATCTGAATTCACTACTCTCAATACTACCTCACTGGTACCTACAGACTCAAAGGTTAGCCACTCTTCCAGACAGGTGATTTCCCAGACCTGTGCAGGCAGGCAGGACATCAGTGACCTGTATCTCCAAGACCTGGAGGAGGTGTGGTTCACTAACGGAAGTAGCTTTGCCATCCCAGACCCAGGGGAGTGGTGGTCTACTGATGGAAGTAAGTTTGACCATCGAGGACATCAAAAGGTGGCTTCTGCAGCTGTCAGTTCACAACAGGTCACTGAGGTTACATCCCTTCCCCTAGGGAACCTCTGCTCAAAAAGCACAGCTCATTGCCATCGCTTGGCCACTGATACTAGGAACAGTTAAGCAGCTACATGTTTGCACAGATATACACACCTTTCTGGTGCTACATGTCCATGAATCTGTCTGGAAAGAAAGAAGGCTTTTAATTGATAAACAGTCATCTACAAATCACAAGCAGATATTTTTACATCTCCTGAAGGCAGACTATTTTCCCAGGCAGTTCGCTGTCATTTGTTGCAAGGGATCAAAGGAACATATTTTAAAAGTATCCTTGAGAAATCAAAAGGCCAATAGGGCAGCCTTACAACTCCTCAAGACTCTAGCCTCATTCCCAGTTCCTGAGGAACCATTCTATAATGCCCAGGAAGGTAAATGGGTCTTAGGACAAGGAGAAATTTAAAACAGGCTTTGGTGGTATTTGGGAAACAAACTGGTCTTTCCTCAAGGGAGACAATGGAAAACTAGTAAGCTCGTCATGATTATTCCCTATGGGAAGAGATACTACATAAAAAATGGTCACTCAAAACATTTTTGCTGTCATATTTGTCTGTTTTGGAATTAATTTTATTGGTATATCACACTTATCCTAGGGAATTTATACTTGTACCTAATATGTATTGATTCTTTTTTTTTCCACACTCTCCTCCTTCCTTTCAATCCTTCTTCTCATTTATTATTTGTTTCAATTTTTTCTTTTATTTTCTGTTCTCTTTTCTTTTCCCTTACTTTCTCCTCACCTTGTTCTCCTTTCCATTTGAACGTTTTCTTCCTGTTTCACAGTATCTAATGCTGTGTCTGGCACAGCTCTTGAACTCCAGAGAGGGGATGGTGGAGGATGAATAAAATGAGTCAAAATGCAGAAAGCGAGGTCAGGTGAGCTTCCTCTCCTGCGGGGAGAGAAAGAACCGTCCAGTGACTGCAGTGTGTTTATTTATGCTCTCAGGAGGTAACTGTCAGCTGAAACCCCTCTGCCTACCACCTTTTGCTAGGCTTTGCCTGGCTTAGGTGCCTGCATTGTCAGAACTGGAGCAGCTTGTTCATGGGGCTCACCTTGAGCATTCCACATTCTTGGAGTTGTCCTTACTTCAGTCCTGCACATGTGATAGCTCTCCAGTTTCAGCCACGCCCTATGATCTATTATGTATTTTGCTCCTTATTTATGCTTTCAATTTCTCACCTCAGAGAAACAATGAGGTATTTAAATATGTGTGTCAAATTTATTTCACTTAAGATTATAGTCTCAAAGTACATCTACGTACCTAGTTATCTTCTTTATCCATTCATCAATTGATGGGTACTGGGCTTTTTCAAAAATTGGCTATGACAAACTGTGCTACTATACCTATGAGTGTGCCTGTATCACTGAGGTATGATGCTTCTGAGTCAAATGGAACTTCTGGTTTTAGTATTTTGAGGCATCTCCATACTGATTGCACCAGTCTATACTCCGATTAACAGTAGCGAAGGGTCCATTTTCCCCACAGCCCCATCAGCATTTGTTATTGGTTGGTTTCTTGATAATAGCTGTTCTATTTGAAATGAGATGGAATCTCAGTGTTGTTTTAATTTGCATCTCTCAAATGACCAATGATGTTGATAATCTTTTCATATATTTATTTAATGTTTGTCCTTGTTCATCTGAGAAGTTTATATTCATTTCAGAGGCCCATTTTTGGATTGGGTCATTAAATTTGAGGGGTTGATTTTTGAGTTATTTATATATTCTGGATATTTTTACTCTCAGAGGAATACCTGGAAAACATTTTTCCCATACTGTGGGTTGTCTCTGAACTCTGTAGATGGTTTCTTTAGCTGTGTAAAAGCTTTTTAGTAAGATGAGATCCCAGTTGTTGATTCCTTGTGATATTTCTTGTATGTTCATAAAGTCTTTGTCAAATCAGTGTCTTCAAGAGTTCTACCTCTTCTCTCTTCCAGTAGATTTGGTGTTTTTGCTTTAATATTTTGATCTTTGATCCATTTTTATTTCAGTTTAGTGCATAGTAAGAAACGTGGATCTAGTTTTAGTCTTCTGCATGTGGAAAGCCAGTATGACCCAGACTATAGCCCATAACCATCCTGACACATTCACTGTGCTTTCTCTCACTGAACAGGCAGCTCAGCAACTCTTGAGATACAAGCACTCTTTTCTCATTGTCTTCTGACAGCTCTTTCCAGCTGAACTCACCAGCTCCAACGACCTAAGGTAGTCAGAGGGCACATAATTCCCATTCAGCAGAAAAAAACACAAGCCCTTATTGTCAGGAAGATTCTATAAGATAAAAGAGACCTTTACTCCTTCTGCACCCCATAAGGCATTATTTTGTCTCTCAGAGGGAAATAAGACAGGAGATTAGAGCAGGTGTCAACCTGTCCATTAACTGGGCAGATCTGTCAAAGTCATGGAGGCTGAGCGTACCTGTGCAGAACAGGGTACCCAAGGTGACCTCAGCTCCTGAGCAGTGTTCATGGAACCAATCAGAGAATTGTTCCTCTCAGTTCTTCATTTACATCTGTACGCAGCCAGGGGGATCTTCAATATGACAGTGTAACTGTGACACCTGGCCAAGTGAATGTTTGATAGGACAACCACTCCCATTACTTGTTTGCAGGAGGAAGAAGCCAGGCAGGAATCCCTATACAAAAGACCTCTTTCCTGTCCTCCTGCCCACTGTGAGTCTGTTCACTGGTCTGCTCTCACTCTGCAGAGGGAGTATAATATTTCTTTTTTGCCTTCAATAAGTGGACATTTCTATTTAAAAAATAAACATATGCATATCAGTTCTTAACCACTTGGAGCAAAATTTTTTATTATATACACTTTAAGAAATACATACTGTTTAGCTAGCTAATTTTATGCACTAGATTAAAAATGAAAGTACATAACAAAATATGAAAAAGTGTAAATACCTATCACCTGGATTGAATAAATGTTGCAATATTGCTATAATTGTTTTATTTTAATACTGTGTAGATAAAATTGAATTGTTACTTGTGATACAGGGAAACGAAACTCCTGACTTACCATATGTCTGGCAGGAGTTTGTATTCTCCAAAACTGAAGAATGAATTTTAGGAACAATGGAGGTTGAGAGCAGAAATATTTATTGAGAGAAAGAAAGCTTCTGTCTGAGAGAGAGACAGAAAGGGTCCCAAGTGGGCTGCCAAAGACCCGGTCTTTTCTAGGGATTTTCATAGAGTAAACCATGGGTTGAGGTGGGTCTACAGTAGGAGACAACTGAGAACTTGTGAGGCAGAGAGGCAATGAGGGGGACAGAGCTATGGCCAACCAGGAAGTTCAATTGTTCAGATAAAATTGACCAAATCAGGGACAAATGGGGAAGCGAGTCATGTAGCAAGTGAGCATTCTTTATGGATCAGTGACTCTTCCTGTAGGGAGTTGGGATGGTGACTCCTGGTTTCTCAAGGTAATCCATATCTAATCCCTAACACCAAGAGGTGTGTGTCTCCTCCAAGGTCACAAGACATTTGGTCCTCCATGCTGTTTTCTTTGAGGGCCTATCCCTGTCTGACTGCCTATAATATTTCTAACCAGCACAGCGGCCATCACATAGCTTGTAATACTTCTTCCCTTCCTCTCTTTCCTCTACTTTTTCTTTGAGACAAATTCTTTTTTATAGTTGAGGCTGGCTTTAAGCTCCTGATCCTCCTGCTTCAGCCTCCAAAGGCTGAAGCTAGAATTACAGGTTTGTGCCCTGGGGTATAGGCAGTAATTCTTAATATACATAATTTTATTCCTTAGGATACATTTACAGAATGCTAACTGATGAATGAGAAGTACAAACATTTAAAATCTTGTGAAAATTTTTAAAGAAAGAGGGTTTCTATTTGTATTACTGATGGCTGTATACCAGCTTGCTGTTTACCACCAGGCATTGCCAAAACTATACATTTGTCACTAACAATAATTTTTCATTTGGTAGGTGTAAGAAGTATGCTTGAATTTTAATTTTATCATTGATTTTGAACATTTCTAAAATATTTTTGAATTTATTTTTTTGAATAAAATACAATCAGATTGTTCAGAAGCTGGAAAGTGTTAGAACTTACATATTTACTAGTCTCTGTTCTTTGACATCTAACTTGCAAAGTTAGCCACTGGATTTATTAGCTATTTCATCTACTTTCAGAATATCTTTATACATGAACAGCAAATATGAATATTTCATTAGAATTTTATTCTTTTCCCTTTGATACTCCAAAGTTAGTAAATTTATTCACTGTTCGGTAGCTAGTTTTTTTAAATTTAGCAATGTAGCTCGAAGGTGTTTCTATAATGGTGATATAGGGGAATGGAATTCCCCACCTGCTGTATGTCTGATACTATTCATGTTCTTTAAAATCAAAGAATGAGTTTTAGAAGCAGCAGAGATTAAGAGAAGAATATATTTGATAGAAAGAAAGTTTTTGTATGGGAAAGAGACAGAAGAGGTCCTAAGTGGGTTGCCAAAATCTCCGTCTTTTCTGGGGAATTTTATAGAGTAAAACCATGAGGTGAGATGGCTCCAAGATGGGGAAAACTGGGAACTCACAAGGTAGATATAAGGAGGGACAGAACTATGGTTAGCCAATGAGATTAGTTGTTCAAGTAAAACTGATAAATCAGGGACAAATGGGTAAACTAGTCAGGTAGAAAGCGGGCATTCTTAGAGAGCAATGACTCTTCCCACAGAGGACTGGAACAGGGACTCCTGGCTTTCTCAGGGTGATAGAGAACTCTTTAGAATATAGGTCCTTAGGATGTGGGTGCATTTGTTTGGTCTTTCATCTTGAGGCCTGACTCACAGTAGGAGGTGTGCCTCCCACAGAGTTGTAAGGTATCTGGGCTTTAAAAAAATTATTATTATTTTATTTTTAAAGAGAATAAAACAAAATAGGACAGAATAAAGCAGATCAGAATACAACAATGTAAGCAACACAGCAATTCACAAAAAGACAACCTGATATTAACAGTAGCTACCACAATGTCTCTTTCTTTGAAATAGCTGAGCATTCCTTCACATACAATAATATCAAACATAACAAAATAGTATAAAACCATTCAAGAGAATGAAAGTACTACAGGGCATTCAGAATCAAATAACAGAAAATGAACAATGGCTACTGTAATATCTCATTTTCCATAACAAATTTGTTTATACTATCACACATATTAAAATCCAATGAGACACATGATAGAACCAATGGAAATAGAAGAACAAAAGCATGGTAGGACTTCAAAATAAGATGATATTAAATCAGCAATGGCTATCATAATGTCTTGTTTTCTTCAAAGTAGCTGTTCATACCATCACAGATAATAAAACCAAACAAAACAGAATAAAACCATTCCAACTAATGAAAGAAATCATTAGAAGGCTTAAAAGCAAGGTAATGGGGAATCATGATTACCATAAAATTTTATGTATTCTTACCATTTCTTACACTAGGGAAACTATATGGTATTTATACATGTGAGTTTACTTTATTTCACTTATGAGTATATTCTCAAGTTGCATCCATTTATTTATAAACATTTCAATGTGATAATTATTTATAACTTGAGTATTAAAATACCACAACTTTTTATCCATTCCTCTGTTGATGGACACTTAAGTTGTTTCCAAGATCTGGCTATTACAAATTGTGCTGCTATAAACATGCACATATATCACTGTGGTGCACATATATCACTGTGGTATGATGTTTTCAGTTCTTCTGGGAATATATCTAGAAGTGGAATAACTGGGTCAAATGGGACATCCAATCTCAGCTTTTTGAGGAATCTCAAGACTGATCTCCACAGTGGCTGCACCAGTCTACACTCCCACCAACAGTGCAGGAGAGTTCCTTTTCCCCCACAGCCTCTCTAGCATTTGTTATTGGTAGTTTTCTTGATCTCGGCCATTCTTTCTGGAGTAAGATGGAATCTCAGTGTTGTTTTAATTTGCATTTCTCTAATGACTAATGATGATGAACATTTTTTTTTTTTTTTTTTTTTTTGGTACCGGGGGTTGAACTCATGATCGCACATGCTTGCAAGGCAGGCGCTTATGCCACTGAGCTAAATCCCCATTCTGATTATGAACGTTTTTTCATGTATTTATTTGCCATTTGTATTTCTTCATCTGAGAACTGTGTATTCATCTTGGATGCCCATTTTTGGATGGGGTCTTTGAATTTCGGGGTTCTGATTTTTAAAAATTCTTTATATGTTCTAGACAGAAGTCCTTTGTCTGAGGAATAGTTCACTAAGATTTTTTTTCCCAATTTGTGGGTTTTTCTTTTTGCTGTTCTGGAGATTTCTTTTGACATGAAGAAAGTCATGATAAGATGTGATCCCAGTTATTGATTCTGAGAAGTAATTCTCATGTGAATTGATTCTTGTTCATAAATTCTCTACCTATCACTATGTCTTCAAGATTTTTACCTACTTGGTCTCCCAACAGATTTAGTGTTTCTGTTTTAACATTTAGATCTTTGGTTCATTTTGACTTTAGTTTAGTACATGATGATAGGCATGGGTCTAGTTTTAGTTTTCAGCATATGGAGCACCAATTTTTCCAGCACCATTATTAAAGAGACTATCTGTTGGGAGCCGCGGCCGACACCGGTCGCCTTACTTGGCGGATGTAGGGCCTGTGGGTGGGAGCGGAGCCTGAGCTAGATTGCCCCTCCCATCGAGTGAGCCAAGTTGGCGCCTGCTTCCTGCCCCCTGATTGCGCTGGCGACTTAAACAACCCGCTCTGTAAGATAGTCTGCCTAGCAACAGCTGATGTTAGCCAATCAGCCCGCATCGCGCGCTTTGAACTGATTGGCCACTGTTACCCTATAAAAGTGAATGCCTCTCCCGCCACAAGGAAGAAGCACGAGAGAGATAGAGAAAGTCCACCGGCGAGAAAGGGCTGGTGACAGAGCGGAGGCCTCGCGGGGCCCACGCGGAGACAAATAAAGGCAAGGTTGCACACCGCCAGACTTTGTCGTGTGTCTTTCCTGCCGGCCGGGAGCGACCTCGACATTTGGTGGCCCATACGGGGACTGATCAACCCCGAGACACGGCGGTGGTGTGCAACGCTCCAGCGTGGTGCTGCCGGACAGGTGAGTTGGGGATAAGCCTGGGCTCTGGGTGGCGCGCACCTACAGGGCTTTTAGACTCCCCTCAGGCTCACGCGTAGGTGACGGGTTCTTTAAGTCACATGCGGTGAGTTACAGCCCTTAGAGGTTGAGGATGGGTAATTTACCGAGTGCGGAGGCGCGGCCCTTAGTAAAGGCCCTTAGGAAGCTTTTAAAAGCTAGAGACCTCAGGGTAGGTCAAAAAACACTGGAACTATTCATAGCAGAGGTAGATAGGGTGGCTCCCTGGTTTTTACCCACAGGGCATTTAAACCTGCCGTCATGGGAGAAGTTAGGCGGGGACCTCGCCTCGGCGGAATTGGGAGGCGATATTTCGCCGGCTATTCGCCCCCTGTGGGAAATGATACATGCGTGCCTTGACTCCTATGCCGAGTTGCGCCGCGAATTGTGTGCGTGCGCCGCTCAAAAAAAGCAGAGAGAGGAAAAAGGACCCCCGAGAGCCCTCTGGCGGGGAGGAGATAGAGAGCCATCCGCTCCGCCCTGGAGCTCTTCTCCAGAAGCGGCTCCCCGCCGAGAGGCCGCTACAGGGAACCCTCCCTTCTCTCAGCCGGCACAGGAAGTGACGCCCCGTTCCACTCTGTCGCGACCGCCGTCCTATGACGTTGCGCCGCGGGGCGGACGGTATTTTCATGGGCGGCTACTCTGCCGAGCAGGCTGAGAAAAACGCCGGTCAAGGAAACGGGGGCTGGGGATTTAGCTCAGCAGCATAAGCGCCTGCCTTGTAAGCAGGCAATCGCGAGTTCGATCCCTGGTACCGATAAAAAAAAAAACGAAAAAGACCAAAAATAAAAAAAATAAAAAATAAAAAATAAAAAGGGGGAGTAAGCCAAGGCCTGCCTCCAAAGGCGCAGTTATCTATGGCATGACAATGGATGGGCCCGGATCCGGTGGTTAGCTGGAACCGAGGCGCGGTTTGTGTTTTTCCGCAGGAACCGGGACGAGAACCACTGTGGGTCCCAGAGAGGTTGACGCGACAAGTCCCTCCACTAAAGATCAGGCCTGTTCCACCAGAGGCCAACTGCAGACCCAACAACAAGATGAGCCCTAAAAGAACTGCAGGACAATCCCTTTTTGGGGGCCTGGAACGGCTTGCTCCCCTATGTGCTACCCTTGTTAGGCCCTCTATGCTCCTTGTTCTTGCTCCTGCTTATAGGACCATGCTTGCTCCGATGGGTCACATCATTTATTAATGGGCGCCTTGCGGCAGCCCGGCGTCAAGTACGCCTGGTTTCCCATGCGGCCCTGGCAGCAGCCCGTGATGGGCTAAATGACCCCCAGGCCTACGCATGGCTTGCTCGACTGGCCTACGACCGGGTCTAGGTGTGGCGGGTCTTCCGCATTCCTTCCCTAATGACACCACACAGCAGGGTAGGTGAGTCAATGACGGGTAAGAGCGTGCCTCCCCAGCACGACTCGACCTAAGCCAGGCCCTACCCCATACTGCACGAAAGCCGCTGGATTACTAGAATCTGCCCAGATCTAGATGCCTCTCCGAGGGGATCACATGGAGGGGCATGAGTGCATGCCTATGTGCATCCAGGTTCCGTCCAGTTCACTCCTGGCCCTGGAAAAAGGACGAGGGTCTCAAGGCCTTGGCGGACCCGGGGGCAGCCGACCAGGGTCCAAGCCAAGGGCCTACGGTGGGCCTCAACACAGGGCATAAGCCTCTGCACTCGATCCAGGGCGGGCTGCGATGCATACATTCATTCAAAGTAAATAAATTAGGGGGAGATGTTGGGAGCCGCGGCCGACACCGGTCGCCTTACTTGGCGGACGTAGGGCCTGTGGGTGGGAGCGGAGCCTGAGCTAGATTGCCCCTTCCATCGAGTGAGCCAAGTTGGCGCCTGCTTCCTGCCCCCTGATTGCGCTGGCGACTTAAACAACCCGCTCTGTAAGATAGTCTGCCTAGCAACAACTGATGTTAGCCAGTCAGCCTGCATCGCGCGCTTTGAACTGATTGGCCACTGTTACCCTATAAAAGTGAATGCCTCTCCCGCCACGAGAGAGGAAGCACGAGAGAGATAGAGAAAGTCCACCGGTGAGAAAGGGCTGGTGGCAGAGCGGAGGCCTCGTGGGGCCCACGCGGAGACAAATAAAGGCAAGGTTGCACACCGCCAGACTTTGTCGTGTGTCTTTCCTGCCGGCCGGGAGCGACCTCGACAACTATCTTTCTTCCAGTGAACACATTTGGCCCTTTTATCAAAGATAAAGTGGTTGAGTGTGTTGGTAGTTGTGGTTTTATCTTCTAATCTATTCCGTTGACCTTCAGATCTGTTTTAATTTCAGTACCATGTTGATTGTATTACAGTAGCTTTGTAGTAGTATAACTTCAAGTCAGGGATTGTGATGCCTCCTGCCATGACTTTGCTGCTTAGAACTGTCTTTGCTATTCTAGCTCTCTTCTTGTTCCAGATGAATTTTAGGAGTGATTTCTGTAGATCTATGAGGTATGTTAGTGGTATTTTCATTGGGATTGCATTGAATCTGTATAACAATTTTGGGAGAATGGCTATTTTTACAGTATTTATTCTTCCTATCTGTGTACAAGGGGTGTCTTTCTATTTTCTGAAATCCTATTTGATATCTTTTTCAGGGTATTATAATTTTCCCTGAATAGGTCTTTTACTTCTTTCATTAGATTAATTCCTAAGTATTTAATTTTTTTTCAGTGCTACTTGGAAGGGTGTGGCTTCTCTTATTTCTCTCTCAGTAATTTTGTTGTTAGTGTATAGGAATGCTATTGATTTTTGAGTATTACTTTGTATCCAGCTACATTGCTGAACTTGTTTATAGTATCTAGGAGTCTTTCAATGGAGTTTTGGGGATCTTACAGGCAGAGTATCAGGTCATCTGCAAATAATGATAATGTAATTACCTATTTTCCTAAACTTATTCCTTTTATTTCTCTCTCTTGTCTAATTGCTCTGGCTAGTATTTCCAATACTATGTTGGATAGGAGCAGTGATAAAGGGCATTCTTGTTTTGTATCTGATTTTAAGGTAAAGGCTGTCAGTTTTTGACCCCTTAATATGATGCTGGCTATTGGTTTGTCATAGATGGCCTTTATCATATTGAGGTGAAGACCATCTATTCCAATTCTGTGTAAGGTTCTTATCATGAACCTTGGACCTTGTCAAAAGCGTTTTCTGCATCTATAGAAATGATCATGTGATTCTTACTTTTGGCTCTATTGATATGGTGGATTACATTTATTGATTTATGTATGTTGAACCATCCCTGCATGCCTGGGATGAATCCCACTTGGTCATGGTGTATAATCTTCTTGATGATTTGCTGTATCCGGTTTGCCAATATTTTCTTGAGAATTTTTGCATCTATGTTCATTAGGGAGATTGGCCTGTAGTCCTCTTTTTTAGTTGGGTCTTTCTCAGGTTTTGGTACTAGAGTAATATTTGCTTCCAGGAATGACTTAGGAGGAATTGCTTCCCTTTCAATTTCATTGAAGAGTTTGAGGAGTGTCAGCATTAAGTCTATTTCTTGTAGAATTCTGCAGTGAATCTGTCTGGGCCTAGGCTCTTCTTTGTTGGTAAGCACGTAATTACATTTTTCAATTTCATTAATAGAAATTGGGTTATTCAGCAATTTTGCATCTTTTGACCTAGCTATGGTACTTCATATGTTTCTAGGAATCTCCATTTCTTCTGTGTTATCAAGCCTAGGGGAGTAGAGGTTTTTGAAATAGGTATCGATGGCTCCTTTGAGGGTCCAGCCCTGTCTGACTGCTGGTGGACATTTGTTTCCTGGCTCTTGCCATTACACATAACTTTGGCACGAGTCCTTTCAGTGTGTAATAGAGAACTGGCTGAGTCAAAGGCTATATTTGCATAAAGATTTGCTAAGTATTATCATATCTTCTTTAGTGGTTCTGCTACTTTCTACTCAAGAATTGCACCCAGTGTCTGTTTTCCAAGAGCTTAACCCCGCAAAGTGTAATCAAACTTTAGAAATTGTATCAGTCTGATTGGTGAAAAACTTTACTGATATCCATCTATCTTCATTTTCTGTTACCTTAAGTGAACAGAGCATCTTTTTATTTTTGACAGCTGTTGTTCTTGTGTGGACTCCGTTTACATCTTTTGATCACTATCTTACTGAGTTGTGTTCATCAATTCTAACTCTTTCGTTTGTGTTTTTATTAATGTTTTAAAGTTTTCTTCTTAGTGGTCCTTTTTATATTTAATCATAGGTATTTTATCTTTTTCAGCACTCATATATAGAATCTCTTCATTTATTCTGGTTTTTATCATTTACTCTTGAAAAAATATATTTCCTAACCTGCAATAAAAATTATCACTAAAAATGATAATAAATGCATTTTTACATTTGCAGAAGTTCTATGTAGCCATTAAAACTTAGAGCTTGTTCATAACATTCTGGTCACTCATTATAGTTTCTATTGTATGGTTAGTGCCTTAAAAATGCTAAAAGATGTATTTATCTTACTGTATAGGGACTGCCTTTGCCTGTTTAGGGAACCATTATGTCCCTCAAGGCACTTCTTTTCCTCAGATGATGTAAAATTTTTATTGTATTCTCCTTTGTTCTCCTTCAGAGGGACTAATTTTCTCCCCATAGGCATCTTTAGCTAAGAAAATATCATACAGTAGTTTTATGTATACTTCTGAAGCATTTACATTTTATAGGACTGTGAAAATATTAATTTCTTTTCTTCAGGACCTTTTATGATATAATTAGCATGGATTGAAATCCTGTAAGCCTGGGGTTTGAGGCCTCAGGAGTTTTTCTTCCCCACCCTGGTGTCTTGGAGAGATGATAGACTGTCTTGCTGTTTCCCTGGGTTTTCCTAATTCTTTTTTTTATGGAACTGACTGCTTTTCAGCACTCCATGCATAATGCAGGAGGCTTGTTTCAGCTCCGGTGCTCACTGTGGGCAGAAGCCAATTCTTTGCTTCTGCCAAATGTTACTACTCCGCTTACCTGCGCCGTGGGCATTGGTTTTCTCTTAGGAATCTTAAAATTGATAAGGCAAGACTGTCTTGACCACAATTAAAATGAATACTACTGTAAAATGCAGAAATACCAGGACAAAAACTATGAACATGAAGAAATGCCTTCTACCCTTGTCAGAAAATGTGAAGAGACAGGCGGCCCTGATTTTTTCCCCAGATGAGCGCCCTAGGGTTTTTGTAAATCGGTGCCCTTGCTTTAAGTAGAAGTTGATAAGGTCTGCATTTACTTCTCCCACCTTCATCCCTTTTTATGTTGGAAGTTAATTATCCAGTCTATGTAATTATTAGCAGTGCACAGCCCTACGCAGGGCCTGCAAGAGATTCAGAATTACATATGGGCTCTTAGCAATTTACTCAGTGTGGGCTCGGAGCCAATTTGGGAAACACTGAAAGCCATTATCATCTGTCTATAAAATGCCTTGCCCTGCGTTTGCTGCTCTCAGAACAGGAGGTTACAAGAAAACCACACAGTTCCTGGGTGTTTTCTTCTGGGAAGTTAGGCAATCTTTTCCTTTGTTCCCGAGAGTTACTGTCCTAGTCCAGTTTCCGTTCCCTTAGAGGATGTCTTTGCTGCAGTCCAGTCTTTCCAGCACAGGATCACATTTTATTACAAGCCCATGAGTGCCACATGCTTACTAGTGGGGACAGTTGGTCACAGAAAGATGTTAAGATGCTTTTTCCCTTTCAGTCCTGAGATTAAGGATCTGGATTCTATATAATAAAGATCGACTTTCTTGAATGTCCTTCCTCTTCTCTCTCTATGATGTGTAATCTTAGAGATTTCCTACCTTTTCCTCCAGGCAGTGTTTGTACTCAGAATAGCTGAACCTGTGGAGATACTTTTCCCCCCACCTTTTAGTCCATGTTAAAGTGTTTGTACCTTTTACATGAACTACTGTTTGGCTATGAAAAAGATTTTTAAATTATTAAACCTCTTGTCAGTGATACAAGATAACTTTATTAGATCATCTTTACACTTGATGAAAAACAACTGCACTGTGCTGCCTCAGAAAATAAACAGTGTCTCGGGAGATCTGGAGCTCAAGAGTGATTGGAATAAGGAGCGGAGGATGGGTTTTGTTTCAGTTCAGATCTCATGGTTCATCATTTTACTCACCGGCATGTTTGGCTGCAGACCTTGAGAACACCTGACACACTTGGGTTCCCCTGAGGGAAGACTGAATATGTCACTCCTACCTGCTTCCAGGATGCTTTGCCTAGAACTGAGAGCAAATCTGTGGCCTGACCTCACTCAGATTAGCTACTGGACTCAGAAAACTGCCTTTGGTGTTTCTGAATTAACACTGATTTCCCACACGACAAGAATCATCTCACCTGCCGAGGAACTGTTTAAAAAAAGAAAAAGAGTCCTCTTTAAAGTAGAGATTCTCTTTGTGCTGAAGAGTCTACAAAGCAGTATTGTGGGGCTGTGCAACCCCACGAGGGAGGTCTTGGGAGAGAATGTGATGAGGATGGGAAAGGCCCCTTTCTGGTTATCTGCTCTTATGTGTGGATTGAATTCCAGGATATGCTGAGAACATGCTTCTTTTCTGCTCAGAGTGCAGCTTTTTGAAGAAGCTTCTTTGCAGTTGATAGGAATGAGGGCATAGGGTTTGACCGAGAACATTTATTTTGCACTAGAGGTTTCCTCAGAGTCTGCTAATTGTAAGGATGTTCTTGGACTTAAAGCAGGATTCTGTCTTGCCAGAGAGTGGGAAATGGTCTATTTAGTTGATGAAAACATTGCAAAGTGCAAGGTTTGCTGACATAGTCTGCAGGTTATTTTTCTGTGTGTGTGCATATTGTGTGATGCAGCAGGTTCTCTGTGTGTGTGCATGTGCACATGTGTGTGTGTGCCTGTGCATATTGTGTGTTGCAGATGATCATCTATGAAGATAAATTAAGCAGAAAGATGCTTTAAATATTCACTTGCCCTGTCCCCTGTCTTGGGGAAACCTGTGGGTCAACTTGCTCTGAAGGCAACTTCAATCATGAAAGAAAACATTTCTCTTTGGCCATACATGGGATTGTAATGAAAATATGATTTTACAGGCAACCTTTTCTAAGAAAATTCTGCTTTACAAAATGAAAGTAGCTGGGGCAGCTTGACAATGCAAGTCATTTTCATTCTTCTGTTAATGCCCCAATAAGTGGCATTCTAACAGCTATGGTGTCTTCCTAGGTCAGGTCTTCTGCTTCACTCAAATTGAGTCCAATTTTAATGCACTTTGTAATACAAATATAGTGAATAAAATTATTTCTAGGGTAAAGTATTTAGAAATTGACAAGTGTGTTAATAATTATTTTGAAAGGGAAGATCATTGCTTCAGGAAAGAAGTTCTGGTTTTCAAGAATTAGACACAGTTTTAATATACCTGTGAATTCCTGTGGAACAGTGTGCTTGGGAAGCCACCTCATCACCAATCTTGCTTCCCTCTGCCGGGTTTCCAGTCACTAAAAACACTTCACAGTTTAGCTGTAGCTGTTGGGGAAACTTGCCAGCCCTGAAAATGACATCCCCCATTTAACCCTTATTTACTAGTTTGTCTATGATACAGAAGCCTTAAATAAAAAGACATAATGCTTCCTTTAGAAACAACAATGAACAGAAAAAAGAAATGGAATTTAGTTCACGAATACATCTCAGTCACTTCACAGAGTATGAGCTTATGTCCTATGCATGTCTTTGTCAGCTTGTGTCATGGCTTGCATATAAATGTCCCCTCAAAGCCTGATAGCTGGAGCTTTCAGGAGCAACTGCGCCATGGGTGTGTTATACTGGATTAGACCGTCAATTGAGTTAGCATAGTCCTGGATGTGGGTGATGGACTTACTGGAGAGGGAAGACCCAGCAGGGTGTGGTAGCGCTGACCAATCAGCTTGTAGCCTGGATTGAATAAAAAGGGAAGGAGGAAGGAAAGCTGCTCATTGCTTGTCACACTATCCCTCTGCCATGCCACCCTGCTGTGCAGGCAGCTGACTCTGTACTGAAACCTCTACAAAATGTGAGCTGAAATAAACCCATCCTCCTCTAACGTGTGAATGTGGGGTACCGTGTCCTAGCAAAGAGAAAGCACAAATGCGGCATGGTTGGCACCTGTACTCATTGATCAGATTTGAGACTCAGGGCCCAGCAAGGAGCGCCGGCAGGAATACTGTTACTGAAATTTGTATCTGTGTTCCTGGTTGTGGCCCCACTAACAAACAATGCTATTGTATTCTCTAACACCAGCAGTGGAAACTACTTTGAATTTCTTTTTGTAAATATTTTTCTTTCTTCACATCAGTCAGGGGCCTCTTCGCTGGATGAATACCACACAATAGGGTGTGTGCTATTGGAGAGACTAGCAAAATCATTCTGTGTGAGGAATCTAAGAATTTAAATTTAGCTGAATGCTGTAGTACAATTTCTTCAGAATTCTCAATTTTCACATATTGGGGAATATTTCTGATAAGATGGAACCACATGAACTTCAATCCATCTCCTACAGCTAGAGTTTTATTGAAAGAAAATGACATGCAAGAGTGTATAGTCACGTATAACTATGTTCGAATCTGGGCTCAGCAATTATAGTTGGTGTCTGTGAGCGCAATTCTTTCATTGTAAAATGAGGCTGATAATAATAGCAAACCTATGGGATTGTTTTGGGATTAAATTAAATATTGACTGTGCATTGTCACATAGTAGAATCTGAAAAACACTGGTTTTCTTCCTTTTGTTAGTATAATAAATTTTCCAGACAGTATAACTGGTCTAAATTTTAATTCTTGGCATCACGAAGATGTTCTATTGGTGCTCTATTGAATAGATGTTCTATTGTCAAAAATGAAAGAAACTTAGACTAAAGCAATACAGATCATCAATAGCAATACTTATTTATGAAAGTAATAAAAGTAAATGTATTTTAGTATAAAAAATGAGGAGCATACCTCTGCAAAGAATGGAAATATAAAACCATTTTATTTTACTTCATTTTATTTTATTTTATTTTTAATTTTATTTAAGGAGAAAGTAAAAAACAGAAAAAGGGTACAAGTAATACAGAATTTAAAAAATAAACAGTAGAAAATCACTAGTTAATAGATTACATATTGTCATCTTAGAAATAGTTGTTCAAGTTACAAAATTAAAGCATATAAAGTGGACATTCAAAGAGTGAGACTGCAAACAGTTCTGTTCAACGATCCAACAAAAACTCAGTAATATGGTTATTTATCTTATACGCTTAAATATAAATGCAGTTATATCCTTTAGAGCATTTTCTTTTCCTCTCTTTTTTACAATGACAATTACACATTTTGGGTTTTATTACTTTCATAGATCTTATTACTTTTTTTGAAGAGAATAAAACCAAATGTGACATAACAAAACAGAGTCAGTCAAATAAAAAAGGATAGACATAGTACATAATGTAAAAACAGAATACAAGGTGATCAACAATGGTTACCATAATGCCTCTTGCTATCTTAAAAAGAATTGCCTATATCATCAGTTATAATAAAATTGAACAAAACAGTAAAGAACAAAACCAATAAAACCAAAACATTGGAAACATTACAGGACTTCAAAAGAAGATAATAGTCAAACCAGAATGGGCATCATGGTGAATCTTATTGTCTTCAAAGTTGTTGCTTATACTCTCAAACTTAGTACTATCAAGCAAAACAGAATAGAGTAAAATCAGTCAAAACAAGATGGTGAGAGCAATACAGAGTTTTATAAAACCATTTTAAATTTAAATTAAATTAATTGCTATTCTTTTTTTTCTCAAGGATCTTCAAGTCTTTAAACATTAATTAACCTTGTTTTGAAATTTTGTTTAATTTTTTCCATTAAAAAAAGAATCACATCAGGAAAATATCATCATTAAACTGTAGGCAAGAGAAGAACCACGCACAAAGAGAACATGTGTGATTGGAATGAGGTCATGCAATGAGTGGCAGACCTGAAAGTCCACATAGCTGCAACTGCTTAATGTGCAAACACAGGGTCCTTCCTAACAATTCAGAAATATAGCACATGTCTTCATAGGTGTCCTTCTTAGAATCTAACAGGAAATATTAATCAACCAGTGATTGTCCATGTTTACTGTTACCTCTGCCCAACCTAACACCATGCTCGGTGGACAAGTGTCCCCTTTGTCCCATTTCCTTCATCACACTCTCTTTTCAAAATTGCAACTCTGGCTAATTCTGACCATTTCGTCTCTCCAGCCCAATATCTTTGGTGTCTCGAGAAAATATGTCATCATACTTCTGACCAGCCTCTTTAAATTCATCATCTTGAACTTCATATAGTCTGTAGGTGTTCCAACTGACAATTATTCCAGACCTAGATAATCCATTGCTTGTGGACTGTACTTACAATTAATGTACTCTTTTTCCTCCCTAATCTTTTTTTTTTTTTAATCAGTACCAGGGATCAAACTCATGACTGCCTTCTTGCAAGGCAGGTGCTTATGCCACTGAGCCAAATGCCCAGCCTCTGTCCTCCCTAATCTTTAACACTTTCCTCCCCACCTCCATTTTCAAAGAGAAAAGGGAAACATTGCGAGATGTCCATAGCCTCACATGACATCTGCTTTCACAGCCTTCCAGCACCTGGCTCATAAATTCTGCCTTCCTAAGTGTCATCACAGATGAGTGTCTATACTGTGGATTCTCCCTATCTCTGACATCATCAGGGTTTGTTTGATTTTTATAGGCCTCATAGGTTATTGTCATTAGCATTCCAACACAGCTACCTCATGTTAGAGCTCTGGAGTGGTGCCACATGCCTGTAATTCCAGCAGGAGAATCGCTAGGAATTCAAGGCCAATCTGAACTATATAGTGAGAGTCTACCTCAAAAAAATATTAAACATTTAAAACACGTAACACTGTAACGCTATTTTGACTCTACTTCCCCTATCTTTTATATTTCTTTGCAGAAAAACTTTCTCAAATACAGTTGTCTAAACTTGGCTTCCAATATCTTTTCCTCTTATCTTTCTCTTTTATTCCCATTATTGTCCTTCAGGTACTCTTTCAGTCATCATTGTCTGTTGCTAAATTCAGTGGTCATTTCTCAGTTCACATCTTCATTTAGCTCAGGAGAAATTTATGCACTGAACTCATCCCTCTTGCTGATGAACTCTTGGTTCTTGGCTTCCAAGACACTATACTCCCTACTTTTCTTCTGTACCCTCTCAGGGCTGCTCCTTTTCAGGGCTTCTGCTGGGTCCTTCACTTCCTCACCTCCCACACTTCCTTACCTCAGCACACCCAGCAGTGCTCAGGTGTCTTGCTATCTGTACTAGTTCTGCCTGTGAGCTCCCATGATCTTGGTCCGTTTGTGAACCTGCAAACAAAGTCAAAATTTATATCACTTTATATCCTCAAATTTATGTCACTTATCAGACCTTTCTGAATTCCAAAATAGGTCTGACATCTCACTGTCTTCTTACTTAGATATCTAGTAGACCCTGTAGATTTTGTACATGTAAAATAGAATTCCTGATTCATCTCTTAAAAAACCGTACTCTCCATTTTAGGTGAGAACGAATCTATCTTTCCAACTGCTCAGACTCAGACAAGAGGAGTCATTGTTCCCCCTTATTTTTCTTACACTTCACACTGAATTTGCCAGAAAATTCTGTTGATTCCTTCTTCAAGATTTCTTCACAATTGGATCACTTCTTCCTCCTTGGACTGCTGTCATTGGTCTGGGGAACCAGCCCCAATGCCTTAGTTACCATAAGAGCTTTGTAACAGTCACTTCCTGTTATGTCCCCATCCCTTCAGCCCCCCTCACTGCTATGCTGTCTATTCTTGGCCCAGCACCAGAGTGAGACTCTCAATGAGTACAGCATATCGTACCCTGCTCTGGCTCAAATCTAGCAATAGAACCTACTGGAAATAGAACCCATGGTACTTACTATTTCTATCTTTCTATTCTCCCTAATGTCTACTATACTCTAGGCCACAATTCTTTTTTCTTCTTTAAACAGTTTAAGTGTAACTTGTTACAGGCTTCTGTACATTTCTCAGAGACTTTTCTCTGAGGCCACTTCACTCCTTCTGAGTCTTCCATCAGATACCAAACTTTCATCTAGGTCCACTCTGATAGTCTTGTTCAAAATTGTACCCAGTGACATCTCAACACTCCTTGCAATAATGGAGTCAGCAATAATGGCTTCATATAGGCCTCCCATGTCTTTATATGTGTGGCATAATTTGTGTATTCATTATGTCTATTTTTTTCATCTCTATCTTGCCAAAATGAAAACTCCCAGAGGTCTGCAATTCTATTTGCCTTCAGTATATACTGACTCTCTGCCATCGGGAGTGTTGGGAAAAAAGATCTGGTACTCAAAATGTATGTGTTGAATGAACAAATATGAGCAAATCTGTTGACCTCAGAGACCCTCCTGGCACAGGGATGTAATTTTAGGTAGAGGTGATATTAGGACATTGTGTGACTTGTTGCTGTCTATTTCTGTATGATAAATTTTTGAAATGAATCAAAATATTCTTCAGGGAGACTTTTGGGGGAATTTATTCTGGTATGGATTTACTTTGGAGAACTCAAAAGTACTGTTTTCCTAAGATTTATCAGAACTATCCAGTATGTTTATCACCTTATCTGGTACATTATTACAAGAAGTAGAAAATTTCTGGACTCTGAGTTCTTGTTGAGCGACTTGGTTCCTTGAGCCTGAAGTTACTGAAGTATCTGGAGACCAGCTGTGATCCTCACGGCTCCAAGGCATTCATGGGGGCATTGGGAATCCATGAGAGGTTGCAATACATGTTAAATAATTGAGGTAAAAACAACACAAGTTTGAAGTCAGTTTGATGTAGACCCAGGTCATACTCTGGACCTAAATTTTCCAAACTTTTCCTCAACAGCAAGCCATGGTGAGACTCAAAGGAGATGTTGTGCATTGAGTTGCCAACCCAAGGAAAGTATAGTACAAGACAAGTAATTTTACATTTTCTTTTCTGGAGAACAAACTTTCTGCATCAACTCTTCCTATCATATTATTCCCTGGGTACACAAAAGAATTTAACTTGTATCACAATATGAATGTACACTATGGAGATTAATTTATGAACTGGAAGAAACAGAACAAAGAGCTATTTTGCTCTCTTTCACTAACTCTGGATACTTCAGATTTACAATGGTTATAAGATTTTAGTATCTTTCTAGGGAATATCAGTGAAAGGAACATCAATCATCAATTCTGGTGATGAAAAGTACTCAATAGTTGTTTAAATCTTCACTAAGAATACATGATTATTAGTATCATTAAGCACCTACTATAAGCAGATACTAATGAAAGTGAGCTTAACAGAGATGGGCTTTGTGAATTCCAGAACCATGACAGAGCTGGTATAATGGGCACTGTGTTTATTCACTGGGCCACACATTTGGGTCAGGACTGCAGCAAAGCTTCTGAGGGACTGCTAAGAGACTGTGACTCCATGTTAGAGGATGCTGTCAGGAAGCTTTTGAGGGATTTGCGCAAGAGCATACTCAGCATAAACTGTTGAATTCATTAATTAATGTCAACTATTTCATGAGGTCACTGTAGCTTCAACTTAGAGTGACTGTGCGACGTCTATTTTCTCCCTATACCACCTTACCTTCATCAGAGGAAGGGTACAAGTAATAAATTCCTATGAATATTAAGTGATTCAAGTCCTATATAATTGTATAAAGATTACCTATTCATTCAGTGCTATAAGGAACTTATCTGTGAAACAGAACTAGTAACAATTAAAATAGAAATATTTTCAGTAATTTCTAAATGAAATTCTTCAAAACTGAAGCAGGCTTACATTGACTATCAAAATTATAAAACAACTTAACTGAGGAGGCTTAAATTTATTATAAGGCTGAGTATATATATTGAGCCAGTATTTGCTAAATATCAGTTTCTCTAGTTCATGTTGCTGCCTACACCAGGGAGGTAATACTTTGGTAGCAAGAGTGCCTAACACAAATTTTGAGTTTAATTTATCTCATCCCTTCCAAAATCAATTATTTTCTGCTATACATAAAAATACATGAATACTTACTGGTAGTAGTGAAAACAGGTGTAGACTATTGGAATTATTTTGATTTTAGATAATTGAAACTAAACAATTGCTCACTTCTAGACTGAAATAAATGATTTTACTGATTAAATATGTAGCAATAATTAAATTATGGATATAATAAAGGTGTCTTCATCATAACTAAGGGAAAGCAGAATACAAAGTAGAAAGTAAGATGTGCATGTTTTCTTGACTCCAAATATTGGAAGCAAGCATAATGAATGTTAGAAGAATCATCTCTAGGTAATGAAATTATTGGATATTTTTTGGTTTTGCTTTCTTGAATCTGTCAATGCTTCCTAGATTATGGTGCAATCTATTAACGTTGGTGGTAGGAAAAAGCCATTGAGACTGTGCTTAATGAAAGCACTTGGTATGAGGCAGGTGCACAGTACAGTAAATGCCAAGGGAATGAATGAATCCATCAGGAAGGCTAACATGCTCTCCTGAGTCTCTGGCAGCTTTGCCTCTCCTTCTTGGGGAATGATGATAATAAAGTGTCACATCATGGAGGTTTCATTACAAACTGAATGATAGCTTACTATAAATCACTACCAGAAATAATAAGCATGGACTTGTCAAGTCTTTTTTTTATGGTGAGACAGCTCTAATTGCTTTTAATTTCATGCTCTCACATACAGTACTCCCTAATTCTTGAATTTGTAATCTCTTGTGTTCTCTTAGTCATTAGTATAAATTAGCAATGTTCTACTATATGCAAATCAGTTGGTTGAAAAGTCAGTTATGTGGAAAATACTGTAGATAACCTTTTTCAACTCAATTAAACAATTTTGGTGTAATACTCTAGGCTTTAAGGAACCAGTAATTGACTAACGCATTAAAAGAAACCTCTGGGTACAATCCTGAAAACCTTATGCAGACAAAATTCCTACTTTCTTCAGCACTAATCTTGCACACCCAAGAGTATGCAATTCTATATGGGCAAAAGAAGAAGGATAAGTCTAATATTTACTGGGTGCTATACATACAATCATAACTCTAAATTCCCAGAGTGAAAGTGGCATTGAAATATAGAATATAAAGACATGCTGTTCACATTTCCAAGCCATGTTATATGGATGTCTACTATCTCAAAATGCTTTGTTGTAAATAAATGGGTTTCATGGTAAAGCTTAAAAAACTTGCAAAACATGCCTCTGATGAAGGATAGTCTTAAAGAACACTAAGATATTAAAGTTTTAGAAAAACTTGTATGGTAAAGAAATATCTTTAAATTTGTTTAAGCCAGAGCTTAATACCATTTAAAAACATACCCCTTTAGTTTTACTTAACATATACTGCCATTCATGGACTATCATTCCATGAAACAGATTCAAAGTATTAAAGGAAAGTATTAAAATAATAGTTTTTGTACATTGCAACTTGTATGTATAATTTGAAGGTTAATTCTTTATTGCTTGCCTCACCTTCTTTATCCAGGAAGTATCTGTGATACCATGGTAAATACATATTTGTTCTTCATAGCTTTTCTTTTGTAAGCTACTGAGAAGACTGGTGGCTGAGGCCCCTGGTTAGATTCAGAATTGGGCTACTCACTCACAGGAGAGTAAACTGTATAATCAGATTTTAACTCTCAAGAACAGCTCCACCTCTGAGTAGGGGAGAACACTGTGGATTGTGCTCAGTCAACAATAGGGAATGACTCTGTGGGCTGGGCCTATGTAACAAAAGCTTCTAAGCAATGGAGCTCAGAGAGAACCAGTCTGTGAGCACAGAGTTGCTAGGAGGTGGCACTTTTGGAGAGGGCCATGTGACCCCGTGCCTTGCCCTGTATGTCCATGTGATCAGGAGTGTACTATTCATAATAAACTGATCAGAGATTATTTTGCTGAGTTCTGGAACCATTTCAGCAAAACATTAAGACTGAGGGAGTTGGTGTTGGGAGAATCTTTGACAGCAAATCAGGCAGCAAGTGTAGGACGTGGAGCCTTATCTTGGGCGCCTGCAGTCTGAAGTGTGATACTGGATGAAACTGAGCTCCGAGCATGTGGACTGTCTCTAGGAAGTTGAATTTGGAGGACACTCATCATCTAGAGAATCACAGAATTAGCGAGTGTGAGGAAAGTCATATAGCATTATTAAACAGACAGGAATAATTTAATCCTCTTAGGGAAAAGCAAAAACAAAAACAAAATCAAAAAGGAATCTGTGCCAGAGGCAATAACAGAAAATCTTTCTGCTAGGTACTCCTCAGGTACATGCTGATAGAAGTTTTGTTCAGGATTCTTTATTTTTTGAAATAAAATGTGATATTTAAAAATAAATAATCTTGATAGTTTTTTCTTTTTAATTTATGAACAATAAAACAAAATTTCTTAACCAAGTAATAAGAGAATAGCAATTGTTATTGCCTTGTGTTCTATTATCTTGAAGTAGTCACTCAGAGTACAAGACATAAGCCAGAAAGATCGTTACAAAAAAGAGACAAACAGATAACACGAAGTTTCTTTTCAGTCAACTAAGATAAATTATTAGAATAATTGAAACAAATTAGCATATATAGTGAAGTATTGTTAAAACAAAAGAATGTATAATTTGGTAAAGTATGAAATTGTCGACCTCCTACTTATCTCTTTTCCCTTCTTATCTCTGGATACAGGAGAGTTTTCAGGAGGGCGTGTTATGTTCAAACCACAACAACCACTTACAAGCAAGAATTGTCTGCCCCTACACCATGTCAATAAAACTGAGACTGAGAAACCCATTTTGACCAGCAGTTCTCAGAGTATGGGCCCAGGCCGACAGCATCAGTGTCACTGCCTGTTAGACGGGAGACGGCAGCAGGCTCGGGCGTCTCCTTGGGCTTCTGAAGCAGAGCACAGCCCAGGGTGTGTATTTTAACACGCACTCCTGGAATCTCTGGTGCATGTTGTTTGTGAGCCACAAGTAGACATTTCAACCCTCTTTACTTTCACTTTGAAAAATATCAATTCTTGCTCTCTCCACAACCTTTTCCTGGTGCAGTGGCTAACGTGTGAAATCAAGCCCCTTTGCAAACTCTAAGGATGACCCTCTAGATACTTCTTGTGTAACTGCCTCTGTCCCCTCTGGCCCAAAGAAGATCTGTCTGTAGGCTCAGTCTGTGTCTTTGGTCTTTTCATATTGTTTTGAAATGCTGGCATGATCAATCCTATGTTTTGGTCACTGGTTCGACCGTATGTGTTTGTAGAAAATACAGTCTGTCCTCCCAGAAGTCAACACCGGGAAGTGGAGATCACTGTCCTCCGTCAGCTGGTGGCATCACAGGGCTTTTGAGGTTAGCCATCCTGAGCTCTCTCTAGCTATGAAACTGTTCAGTCTATTTTGTTCTGTAGTTTGAAGATTTGATTTGCAATCTTTTGTACCATCTGTCACTTCATATCTGCCAAATCAATTACACTTGAGGATTCTCATCAAACTAAAATCTATATTATTACATGACATGCAGAGCATAGCTCAGGCTATGGTGAGTTCATATGAAAAAAAGCACACCACATTTTCTTTTCTACTTAGAGTACAGGAAATGGAACATTTAGAAGTGTTCAAGCTGAGTGTTATAGTTGATAGAAACTGAGTCCTTAAGAAATATTAGCTAGACAGGTTTTTGGTTTGTCAGCCCATTTTTTTTTTCCACTGTGCATTCAAAACCTCATTCCAAAGACAGCTTTTACATAAGCTTTTAATGATAGAGTGGAGGAATGCAAATCTTGTAATTAAGAACTCAGTCTTCATTATTAGCCTGCAAATCATATACTAAAAAAAATCCAACAGATGTGGCCAAATGTTCTTACACGGTTAATTAGGAAATATATTATTCATTGGTTGTGGCCCGCCACTGTAGCTGACTGCTTTCTTCTCTTCAGCTCTGTTAAGGGTTTTTGGCATGTGTACTGCCAACGGGGTTGAAAACCTTCACAAAAAATAATTATTTCAAATTCAGAAGAGAGGTGAGCCTTGTAACCACCTGTAGTTTTCTTCTTCAATTGCCTCATTTCCATGAAGAGCTGGAGACTTCTTTCGAGTCGACATGAAATATATTTTATGTTGTGTTGTTAGGAAACAATTGCTGCTCATAAGGATTTAGCCAGAGTTGCAATGAAGAGGAGAGTAGAACTCCCCGGATTTGGAGATGACTCTGCTGCGGGGTTTCTTTATGTCTAATTCTGTGTCTGGGTGGAAAGGTAATAAATCAAACTCTTCAGTGCCCTTGGTTCCTTTGTTTTCTTAGTGTTAAGAAATGACAAGAATCTGAATTTCCTTTGTGTACTTTTCTGTGGCTTATTGACATGAGTTTGGGTGACTTTGTCACTGCACTGGGCCCCAGGAGACCCTCCCAAATAGGAGACAAGGGCTCTGACTTGCTCCACCCACAGCACAGGCTGTAGAGTCACTGACTTTTAGTATGGAAAACTAATTTTTCAGACACATCACAAGAGACATAACAGAGCTTACAGGCATACTTAAAAACTGCACAACCAGGAATGAAGCATGGGCTCTCCAAGGAGAGGAACGTTTAGATTTGTGGTTAGGGTTTTCATGTGTCTCAGGCATGTCCTCAAGATAGGTGACCTAGGTTATGTATTCTCACTGTCTGCCAAGTTACCTACCGGAGGATGCAAACCATTTCCAGGTGTTTGAAGTTGAGATTTGCCACCCACCTCTGCTGCTTCCTTGAGGAAGGAGGTTAGTGGGAGGAAGGGCAAATGACTGAAAAACACAGCCTGAGCCCACCTTACAGATACTTTGTCTCTAAGACCCTTAGGAATTTTCGGGAAGTGAATTTCAAGGAAGAGAGAAGGACTTGAGTAGCTTCTGTGCAATGAAGCGCTATGATTTCTTAAATGTACATCTTTAAAGTAATGATTTTTTTCTTGTCTATCCTACCTCAGTTTCATATTTTTTAAGTAGGAAGTTTTTTTTTAATTTTATTTTTCCCCTTAAAAATAGCTGTAATGTGCCCTTTTAGGTTTTGTAATAGCATGTACTGTTTCTATTCTTTAACAGTGGTTGGGGAAATTTAGTAGGTAGCTGAGTTCCTCAAAGGTGATCAGTAACGTGCGTGTAGACAGTTTCTTTCACAACAACTGAAACTTGTTGAACAGGTCGCTTGGTAGTGGATTTGTTTTTGGTAGATGTGCACTTGCTTTCGATGAGGAGACCACTGGATTTGTAAGAGTGTATGGGGAGAAAGCACTCTCAAATCCCCTAAGTCTGTTTTTTGGGGGAGCGGGGTAGAGTAGGTGCTAGGGTTGATAATAACCCTAGTTGAAGGGGTGTGTGTGTGTGTGTGTGTGTGTGTGTGTGTGTGCATTCCTGAGAGCAGTAGAAAGTCCAGGGATGCAATGAAATAGAATAAAGAATGGCTATTTTGGATCAAGAAACAGTGGATTGGTAGGGTGAATCCTTCAGGCATTTATTGGGTGTTTTTGGAAAGTCAGCCTTTCCTTTATGGAGCCCCCTCCCTTAAACACTGCACAGTCAGCAGTCATTTCTCATTTCAAATGCTACTTTCCAACTGGACCCTCTCTGGGAAGAGTATCCTCTATTATACTTTACACATTATGCTTATCTGAGAATATGTGACTCTGGCGCATGTGCACAGGCAAAGACAAGTACAAGATACAATACTATAGCAATGCAGAAGTTAGTTTCCACTCTTAAAACCTCAGAAAGGAAATAAAAGTGATAAGCACTACAAAAATTGCTTTGATAATATGGTTTTATACTGGGCCAGGCATATTGCAATGGTTCCTATCTTGAATAGATGAATATATAAGCAAGCATGAATTTACTCTGTGAAAAATACTGCAGTGATCACTGAGAGCCAGTAGAAACAAAAGGTGCTTTTCCTGGTTCATCCTTATTCTTAATGTAAAATTAAACACAATTAAACTTTTCCTCTTTAACTTTGGGTATTGGATGTTTTGTCTCAGCAACAAGAAAAGCTAACACAGCTACTTAAGCAGGCAAAAATCAGTCCCCTGGGTTCATGCTGATGTTCTGTGGAGGGCACATCTCCATCCAACATTTGGGAAGAAAATGTGAGAGAAGAGCCGCCTCCTGACAGCCAGAAGAGCTGGTGTGGGGAGATAAGTGTTACTTAACACTTTTAAATGCTGGATTGCTGCCTGGCCCCTGTCTCCTGGGAAATTTCTCTCCCCTTAGTTGGGTCTTTTATTATTTTCAAAGCTAAACATCTTATATCCTTTTCTAGTTGTTTGTAGAACATTTCAATCTTCCAACTTTCTAACTTGACCTCATGCTCTGGGTACTTTGAGGAGCTAGATTAATAGATACTTGACAAAATCTGAGATCAAGGTTTTCAAAAGGTCTAGTGGATCTATACATCAGGTCAGCCCTAACTCCTTAGTTCACAGGATTTGAGTTTGTACGCATCATCCTTGGAAGGAGAAACACTGGTGTGTAGTGCTTGAGCTCATGGGCTCCATGCTTGAATTTGAATCCTAGCACTACCACTTTCTAGCTGTGTGATCTGCAAGTTGGTTAATCTTCAGTGCCTCCCTTTGTAAAATGGGTTCATAATGGCAGCTACAGCAGTAGATAATTGTACAAAATGGATTGATATGTATAATGCCCTCAGAAGAGTCTCTGGCTTATGGTAAGCACTAAGGAAGTGTTAGCTATTTTTTATTAGCCTGTGTCTCCTTGTAGTCTTGCATAATTCCTAGACAGAGGCAGCAAGGCTCCTTGTGACACTATAGCTTTCTTGAAGAAGCAAGGCCTGACGTCACATGGTCCAGGGAAGAGATGTGAGGCGAGGCATCTCTGACAGTTTCCTGCAGCAATGATGTGTTAGTGGAGTTCTGTAGAGGGACAAAATCAATAGGAAATAAATATATAATTGTGAAGGGATCATATTAGGTAGCTTTAAGAATCAGGGACAGCTGAGTCCACCATGGCCCTCTGCACCCTGGAGAGCCAGAGACTCCAGTAGGTGCTCAACATAGGAATATGGAAAAGCAGAACAAGAAGGATGGAGAACGTGGCACCAGCCTGAGGTTGGAGGCCTGTAACTCTGTTGGTGCAGACCTGTGTCAGAAGGCTCAAGAAAACAGAGACTTACATCCAACAGTGATGGGAAGACAGGAGCTCTTCTGACATGAGGACACTTCCTTGTTTTATCCCTTGTTAAGCTACCCAGGCTATAAGCAAATCTATTGATTGGTGCATGCACATCCAGGCAGAGGCTTCCTTCCCTCTGTTAGCCTATGTGGCACCTGTCCCCCGACTCACCCAGAACTGTATTCCTGTCATCTTCTAGGAGTTCATTAATCCATGCAGTTTGAAAGACCACAATTAATGGTCACAAGTTAAATTAATTTTGCATCAACACAATTGGGTCTTTATTGTGTCTAATTTATTTGCACAGTAGGTAAACAGTAGTTTTACTTTCCTCTTGTCTGAAGGATTTGAAAATTTTGTTCAGTGGCCAAGGGATTTCAGGGCTGTGACTCTGATACATGTGGACTTTTCCTCACCGTTGTCACATTGTTGTTTGTCTTACTCTGTTTGGAGAACCAATGGCCAGCCATCATCAGCGCCATCGACAATCAGCATTTGTGTTTACTGATCTTGCTTGGCTCAGCTGTTAATACTTTTACTTCAATAATCTTTACTACCATTAAAATACATCTAAAGAGTTGTAGTTGAGACATTTTATAGTTGAGAAAAATGAGGCAGCTAATAGGTAGAGATGGGATTCAAACTCAGGCCATCTGATGTCAAGCATGCACGCCACACACATTCCCATAGGGATTATATTAAAGCTAGAAGGAAAGTGATTACCTCGCACCTCCTTGAGAGAATGAAATGTGATTTGTCAGGCTCATTACTGGAGAGAAGATTCCCAGGAGTCTTTTATATGAGAGTCCTGAACTGAGAATTACTTGTCATGGCGAGTGACCCAGAATTCTTATGAAGCATAGCCTCTCTCCCAAGCTCCTGCATGCTCTCTGCCCATTCTGAGAATGCTGTCGTGATCTCTGGTGCCCTTCTGCCTGGGATCCTTTTCACTGTCAATTTATGGCAAGTCCCAGTAAAATGTAACTCTTGCAGTGCATGTGACCTTGGGCATGCCTTGACTTGTGACAATTACCTTATATAATGAAGAACTTTTTAGGAAATGGCTATAATTACTGTGCTCTTTTTGGCATAGGGAGGAATTCACAGTTCACTGAACATTCCAGGGTGTATTTTCCACTCCAATTGCACTTACACCTGGTTTGAGTCCTAATTATGCCATCAGCTCTGGCCCATATGTCTGGCTGTGCTACTGCAGGAAGGTGTTGGTGCTAAGCACACTGAAAGGGATTTTAGTGGGACTTGCGTGGAGAACTCCAACGAGCCCCTTTGTTAGATTAGGAAAATGATGGGGCTTCTGCTTTTTTGCTGCTGTCTATTGGTGGTGGTGGTGGGGCTGGGTATCACCCGTGCAAGCACAGCAGAATGTGATGCTCCAACACCTGTCCACTTGTCCTGGGAGGAAGCCACCCTTGTCCTTTGTGCATGTCCCCACTTCCACCAACATACATCCTTGAAGTGGGTCCTTTTCATTTTCAGTTTTCGACACAGCAATGCAAAGTCTGTGAGGCCCACACAAGCCTAAGGACTGCAATGCAAGTATTAACCAGGTTGCCTCTTAGACTCAGAAAAACATCAAGGCAGCTCCCTCAAGAGCACAAGTCAGCAATTTCATTTTTCTGCAAAGAATCAGAAAGTAAATATTTCCACCATTGCTGATTATGAGCTTTGCATGGTTCATACTCAGCACATTGCTGCAGTGTGAGAGCAGCTGCCAGCCTCACACAGGTGAGCAAGCTAGAGGTCGCCAACAGGCCTCGTGCAATGACTGATGTTTAGATTCTACATAATTGTCTCATGCTCCAAAATAATGTTTTCTTTTATTCACAAGTGCTTAAAAGTGAAAAACAACTTCATTTTCATTTACCCCATGGTTCATACAAAAGCAAGCAACAGGCTGGAGTTTGATGACGCCCGTTTAAATCATGTCTGCCTAATTGAATCTTCTAAGTGGTGGAAATGTTCTGCACTGAACACCTGAAACTCAGCTAATGCAGTTGAGGAAATATAATTTACATTTTAATTAATAGAGAATGAAATTTGATTTTGAATAGCCACCTGTGACTGGTGGCTACTGGGTTGGTCAGATCTAGAGGTGTGTTGTTTAGTTGACCAAGATTCAACCTTCCAGTTTTTATGAGTTTTAGATCAGAATTTCAAATTCCTGAAAGAAAACATCTGGCTGGCCTCAGTAACCAAAATCACATAATAGACAGTTGGCTTTTGGGTGCTCTATGAATTGGAGTCAAATGAGAGTTTCCTGAAAAAGAGAATCTGAATATTTAACCCAAAGGGTTTTCATCAAATTCCTGAAGTCCTTGCATTTTAAAAATTCATCTCTAATAGAAGGGAAGGAATAACTCCAAAATAACACACTTTTGGTGGCATCAGATTTGATAAGAGGTCTGTGATTGTTCATACTACAGTGTTGACTCACATAACTCTGGATCTCTTAGAGCATGTAATTATCCTTTAAAAAACATGTTATACATGTAGCAAACCAACAGATGTGTTTTTAATGGTAGCAGTTTTATTTAAAGTAGGTGGAAAAAAAACCCAGGCTCTGCACAGCAAGTTTGGACCAAGTCACAGTGGAAAAAGAAGTGTATCCTATAGTGAGAGAGTGGGCAACCAGGCAAGAGAGAGCACGGTGGTCAATGGACTTCGTTGCTTATGGATTATGCCTGGGCACGGGCCTCAGTGCCACTGCAAATTACCAGAGATTTATTTTATTTCTTCTGTTTAAAAATTTTTTTTTCCTGAGGTTTATTTTTGTCTCAGGAATGTTCTTAAAGAGTGCTATTTTAGAAAGAATTAAAATGAACTTACATGCCACTACTGTAACTGTCACATTGAGTGTGGTTGTGAGAGCAGGTACTTCAGGATTACTTTAAGACAGGACACAAACCTTAATGTTACATTAATTTCTCAGACTCCCTGAAAAGTTTGTTAACGCTTAAGAGTTTTAAGCATTAACAAACACTTAACAAGAGGCTAGGAGGATGACTAGCTTTTGCTGCCAGTTGTTCCTAGGCCTGTTAGGAACGTGGTGAATCTCTGGAGACTTCTTGGTGTGATGGGCAG
This sequence comes from Cavia porcellus, assembly GCF_034190915.1. NCBI lineage: Eukaryota > Metazoa > Chordata > Mammalia > Rodentia > Caviidae > Cavia > Cavia porcellus. The sequence continues at coordinate 68,882,891 of NW_026947485.1, read as the reverse complement.
ACGGCGGTGAGGACAGTAGTATAAGGTGAGGATAGTGGGGATAAGAAATCAGGAAAGACCACGGAGAAGCGAATGTTTCATTTAAGAGACAGTGTTGCAGGTCAGGAGGATTCTGGATTGGCAGTTTTCAAGGAAGCCAAGGTGAGGACTCTAAAACGCAGTGAGCTCCTTTTTTAGAAAAACAGATGGCGGCCAGAGAGGCACAGAGGGTGGTGTTACTGGAGGGCACTCAAGAAGCGAATTCTGGAAATGGGCAGCGGTCAAATGATGAAACATGATGTGTTCAACACCCTGCACAGACACAAGACGGCAACTCGTGTAAGCACACAGCAAGCATAAGTTACGTCTCAGAGGTACCTAGAGTCAGGATGCTTTCTTTACTGCTGAGGTAAAAGTGAACGATCACTTAAAAGTGAGGAACCAGTCGAAAATGCAACGAATTGAGATAAAACCCAGAAATATGTCTCCAGTTTCTTTCCATGTATCATAGACTGCTTGATCCAAAATCAGACACCTCCTCTAGAAGCTCAGAAGGGGCATGTGGCTGCACATAACCCGCTGTTGGTGGCTGAGTAGGATCTTTTGGGTATTTTGTAGAAACTTTTTTTAAAAATTGAAAATTAAGATAAATTAAAAAGCTCAGATAACCAGGAGAAAACCAGTGCATGGATGTAGGGAGCAGCTTCAAATAGCTGCTGCTGCCCTGCCCCTCCTGCCTGAGGGCGTTTTGTGTGTCAGCCTACATTTCCCATGATCCTCATGTCCGCCTACATTACCCATAATCCTCTCCTGCTTATGTCATATATCCTGATGTGATGGTGACCTATCAGATAACACTCTGTGCCCTCTTCCTGCCTTTGGCCCGCCCCCCACCCTATATAAGTTGTAGCCATTTTGAAAATAAACGAGACTCGATTGGAATCGCATCCTGTCTCCATCTCTCTTTTCTCTTGCCCTGCCCCCCATCCCCTGTCCCCTCTCCAGGTGAGACCCACGGACTGGTCCGCAGGCCGGATCACATGTAATCATAGAAAATAAAATATTCGATACAAAAGTAATTTGCTCTAAACAGAAATTAGCAAAAGTTCTGAAGAGCTTAGTAAGAGAACAAAACAAAAAAACACAAATTATTCACTTGAGGGAACCTCAAACACGCTGTTTGTAGAAAGTAACCTGCAGTGGATCACTCAACTGCTGAAGTCTGGTGTGACAGCCAGGGTTTTTACTTTATTTGGTCCTGGACTCAAACCCAAGGCTTTGCACATGCTAGGCAAGTGTCCTGCTACCGAGCCTCTTCCCCAGCACATCTATTTGTTGGCTGATTGATGGATGACAGAGGTTCACTCTTTTGCCCTGGCTGGCTTCAAACTTCTTATCCCCCTGGTCTTACTTTCCAGGATATGTGGGATTACAGGCACAGTGCAAACAAGAATTAAGTCATCATTTGTAGTGGCTCCACGACATCTGTGTTCCAAATTTCTAGGAATGAAGGCAAAAACAGGATTCTGTGTCTCAGAAAGACAATCTGTTTGCTGCATTATCTCATATCTGCAGGGACGTTATCTGTTGAATTAATAAGGTGATGTTATCCATGTAAAACACGGAAGCAGCTCTGAGCACATTTACTTATCATGGAGGAGCAGAGGTGACAACTGTTGCTGCTCACATGGGCACAGTTGACAAGGGGTGGGTGGACTGTGCCCTTGTTGGAGTTGGCTCATTGTACAAGCCTTTAGATTGAGGTGTGTGCCAACTTTTGAACACTAGCACAAAGGTGATGCTCTATCATAAGTACCCTTTCAACATTGGAGTAGTTGGACATATTAATAGAGAATTGTGAGATTTTTTTTTATTTAAAGAGAAAAAAAGAAAGGAAATAAAAAACAAAGCAGTAAAGGGGTACAAGTAATACAGAATTTCAAGAAAAAAAATACCGTAAGAAATCACTAGGAAATAGGTTACTTGTTGTCATCTTAGAAACAGTTGTCCAAATTATAAAATTAAAGCATATAAAGTGGACATTCATACAGTGAGATTGCAGACAGTTCTGTTCAGTGATCCAACAAAAGCTCAGTTTTCCATCCTACACACTCAAACATACATGCAGTTATATCCCTTAGACCACCTTCCTTTCTTCTCTTTTTCACAATAACAATTACACTTTTTGGGTTTTACTACTCCCATAGTTCTTATTACTTTTTTTGTTTTTGAAGAGAATAAAACCAAACGTGACTAAACAAAACAGAGTCAGTTAGAACAGAAGAATGGGCATAGTACGTGATGCAAAAATAGAATACCAGGTGATCAAAAATGGTTACTATTGTGCCTCTTGCTATTTTTAAAAAGAGTTGCCTATATCATTAGTTATAATAGAATTGAACAAAACAGTACAGAAGAAGACCAATAAAACCTACACTGGAGACCTTACAGGACTTCAAAAGAAGATAATAGTCAAGCCATAATGGGCATCATAGTGAATCTTATTGCCTTCAAAGTGGTTGCCTATACCCTCAAACTTGATACTATCAAACAAAACAGAATATAGTAAAAGTCAGAACAAGATGGGGAGAGCAAAACAGGGGTTCAAATCAGGTCAATAGGAAAATAAAAACGTTACAATGATATATCCCGCTATTTTTAAATTTAGTTTTCCCTTAATTAAAAAATAAGAAAAAATAGATTAATTTTAAAAAGAGGGGAGATTGAGATAAAAGAGGACATTGTAACAGAACAACACAGGTCAGAACCGAACAATTTAAGCATCATTGTGTTTCACCACCAGATAATCTAACATAATAGTAGTCACCATAGTGCCTCTTTCCTTGAATTATTTGAGTATAACTTTGTATACTATACCATCAAGCCTATCAAGACAGTGCAAAGCCATTCAAAAGAATGAAAGAATTACAAGGTATTTAGAACCAGCTAACAGAAGGATTGTGAGATTTTACGTAATTACACAAAGTGAAATCACCTGGGAGCATTAATTTAGTTCATTATTGGCATAAAAACTATTACAAAACAAATTTTAGAGAGTGTACACTTGTTATACAAATATTTATGAGGGCAAAAAATTTGAGTTACTGCCAAAAAATGGTGATTAAGAGTATAGAATATACATTTGTTTTCATCTTTAAAATACTTAATCAAGCTTTTTAAGACTTTCTCATAGCTGTTAAAGGAAGGATAAGTGAACAATATATATTTGCTAAAAACTCTGGCCACATCTAAATGCATAAAAATACTCAAGCTGTAAGTTGTCTATAAGTTTTAAGTTGCATGCATTTTGTGTCTGATTCATCACAACTCTTGTTTTAATTTTAACAACAGTAGTGGCATCTCCATGACACCAGGGAGACTCTAAGGTTCCCAAAGGCTCCCAGGGCATTAAATGCGAACCTGGGGCATGGCTATGTGATGGTAAGACGTTTATTTTCCACATTCCAACATATCCTTTTAGTTTAGGGATACAATTAAAAACTGTAACAGTAAACCACTACCCTTACCTCACACATAAAAGATGACTGGGGCCAAAGATATGACACATTTGCATAAAGCTTAATTATCACTGTTTCTTTTAAGAGAATATTTTGATTATATATCTGCTTTGCTCTTAAATTTCAAAATACCCCATTTCTAGTCTATTGATAGTCAAGTGGTTGAATTGCCGACACTTTACTTCTGTTTCTTCTAATTAAATTGTATCTTAGTTTTGTGCAACTTTCTCAGAAGCTCACTTCTTTGTTCTTGGAATGTTGCTCAGCTGTGCTGACTTTCCATCAGATATATTTGGCCTTTTCAACCTGGAGGGGTAGTAACGTCAGGTCTCTTGAATCTCTGTGTCCTGAATACAAGCTAGAGATAAAAAACTCTTGTTCTTTCCTTGTTCAGTTCGGCAGGATGAAGCCCTAAATAGAAATTCTGTCTAATGTTTTTAGAAAATTGACTTATTGGACTATAACATAATTTTGGAAAGTGCATCCCTCCTGTTCACAATTGTAGATTCTTTCTTTTAGTATCATAGAAATAACAACTAGAAGTAATGTATTAAGGAGGAGGATCCCACCTGAGAATTATGGTTAAAAAAGTTGGTCAAAAACTACACAGGATGTTGGAGAACATATTTCTAGTTCTTGGCTATTTGCTAAACATGAATGCCATGTGATACAGAGAAGAGGACAGAAGGTTTTTCATGGCCCACTGAGAAACTGTTTTCTCATAACAAGTTTATGTCCTATCTTATTCCTGTCACTTTTCTTGGCCAACAAAATTTCCTATTGTTTGGATATCCTAACATTAATTTGTGTCCCCAATATTGATTTTTTTGTGTAATCATAATTGTTTGATGGAATTTCAAACAAATGGAATGATAGTCCTGCATTTCAATTCAACAATATGTCCACTAAAAGAATTGCTAATTCATATACACAGACAAATACTATTTTGAGGTGAAATCCAGTGATTCTAATGGTTTTGGATGTATTCTTTGGAAAGATCATCAATTATTTAAGTTTGGGATGTATCCCTCCAGGGACCAATATAATCTATAAGTGACTGAGATTTTCAGTTATATCTAGTAATTTGTCAAATGTTTACTTCATTTAACATTAATATTATTGCTTAATTGTATAATCTCTAGGTTACTGTGTCTGATTTTTGATGATCTTTTTGATATTTATACCTTCAAATATAATTAATGATCAAGAAATCAACTGAGTCGATTTAAAGAGCTATTGATTAATCTTTAAATATGCATTGTTAAATGCCCTTGGCTAGTTTGAATGACTTTGTGTGTGTTTGTGAAGTTCTTCCCAAGTAGCAACAATGCAAGCATAAAGCATTTGAAACTGACTTAAATATACAAACTGTTCAGTTCAAACCGATGTAAATCATCTTGGGTTCAGTTATGTTTATTCCATCTGTTTTTATCATCTGTTGTTACAAAAATTTATCATTTCTACATGGTATTAGAATGTAAATGAATCAAGAAAGGAAACACATCTGTGGATTGTTAGTTAATAAAACTACATTGAGTGAGTTAAGTCATAATAATTAATTAAATTTCACTGCCCATATATGCCTGTAATTATATACTTAGTGTGTATTTGCATAATCACATAATGGGATCTATATGAGTCATTCTTCACTGAGCATAATCTGGATGCACAAATCACCAGTCCAAAACTAGATCTCCTTATAAAGATATCACAAGGACATCTTGATTTTGCAGGAAATGATGCATAGAAAATAAATAGGAAAAATATTTTCTAAATGTAAGTTGTATATTTTTAAAGTTTAGCAAAGTAGCTGATTGAAAAGATAACTCAAGTTTCAAGGATATACTGGCTTTCTTTTTTGAAATCTCTGCTTTAAAAAGTACACAGGCCTGGGCAGGGATATAGCTTAGCAACACAAGCACTTGCCTGGCAAATGCAAGGTTCTGAGTTTGATTCCCAGTATAAAAAAAATATGTAGGATTTTTTCCATTTGACAAGTTGATTATCAAGTAGTTACTGACCAGGAAAAGTTTTATCATTCTGAAAAAGTGTGAATAGGTTATATGGGATAACTGATTCTAATTTACAAGGAAATATTGCATTTTACTTGCAAGTGGCGATGTCTGTAACCTAAAGAATTCAGCAGGGCAGTTACTATTTCCACACTGAAGAGTTTTCAATGGGACATAGGAAGAGCCCAGTGAAGACTCATCTGTCCATGGCTTATTCTCTTCAGAGACAAATAGGGGCTGGCTAAGCCCGAGAGAGAGAGAAAGTGGATGCTGCAAGGACTATGTTTGAATATTAACTCACATTCATGACTGGTTCCTAGAAGGTAGACAAGGAAGGAGGTTCTCTTTTACACATATGTAATAAATCTAAGCTTTTTATATTGAGAAAGGAAAAAAAAAACTAGTTCTCGACACCTGATGCTCATATTTAGGCCATACTTTTCTGTTTGACCTGAACAATCCCTTGGAAGATTCACACCAATAAAGTTCTCCCAGAATCCAAGGAGACAAGAATGAGGTCACTAAGGAAGCCACGTACCAAACACACCACCAAACACAGCCACATTCTGTGTAACAGAGTAACCGCTGCTTCAGCTACGGGTTCATCCTCACTTCTGTCTTCCATGCTTGTGGGTAAGATTTACTGAGATGTTTAGGCATGTATTTTCTCCTGCTTGCTGACAGTGTTCCATCTATGGAGAACCCCTGCTTCTTCACCTCCTCTCCACCACATCTGCTGAGGTCCAGCTCTCATCACACTAGCAGCTCTCTGCAATGTCCTTTTACTGAGACACTGTGTGATGTGTTCTCTACATGTATGCTGTTTCTTCCTGCAATATGTGTCACCCTCAGCTTGTCCAACCTGTGCAGGTGGTGTTCTTTGCCTGAAGGATAGTAACATATTAGCCACTCATTTTTCTTGTCTCCCTTTGCCTTCTACTCCCTCACATAAGGAGTATTGTCTTTAAGTTTACAACATAGTTTTCAACTTATAGAGTATCTTGTAGAATTCTGGTTGACCTAGATGGGAAATTAACATAGACAGGACATTCCCTCCCCTTCCAAAGGAGAAGATGAGTATGAAGGGTGAGTGTGGCCTGACAGGGAAATACAAGCAATCCCTGTTGTGAGCTTATACACAGTAGAGGGGAAGTTTGAGCAATCAAGAAAACTATAGTAATATTTGCTTATGTGCTCCCAGCTCCAGTTCCTTATCTTCTTGGCCTCAATTCACAGGAGGTCTGATGTCCACAGACCATGTCCAGCCTCCTGTTTCACCGCATTGGTCATTGGAAGGCACTGCCAGGATGCTGGCGAGCAGGAGCTGGGGAGAAGCTGGACTGTCCCTCAGAGACTTGTGTGTTAAAGCTTGGTCACCAGCTGTGGAGAACTGGTGGGATCTGAAGGGATGGAGCCCAGTGTGTGCGTGTGTGTGTGTGTGTGTGTGTGTGTGTGTGTGTGTGTGTCTGTAGGGGGGAGTTAGGTCACTGGGACTTCGCCTTGGGGTGTCAGATGCCAATATTCAGCCACTTCCCTGCCCCTCAGGCTTCTCCTACCATGAGCTCCCTCCCTGACACTCTGAGCAGCCACAGGGCAAAGCAGCAGGGCCAAGTGATGGTAGACTAAGCTTCTAGGCTTCTGAATTCACGAGCCAAAATAAATCTTTTCTTTTTACAAATTCTTTCCCTCAGGTATTATGTCAAAGAGAGTGAAATGTAGCATGCGACACTTCCTGTGGCATTTAAGACAGTGGCTACCCCTCCTGCTTTGTCCCGTATCCAGTCGGAAGGGCCCTCTCTCCACAGAGCCGTCTTCCAGTTCCCAGCCACAGGCGGAGGCGGCTCTGACACTGCCATCTGCTTAGCTGTTCCATTTGCTCACTTGTCCTAAAAATGTTAGCAGCTTCCTGTTGGAGGTTTGCCTCACCTTTCTGTTTTCTGCTCTTCCGACATGCCTTTAAATAGTTGCCCGTGTTAAAACTTTCTGTATTGAGGTGTCTAGATTAAATTTATTTTCCTCATTTTACCTGGAGTGACACACTAGATAAGCCTATTTGCAGATGCCTTTAAATACCTTTATAGAAAATTAAGTCTTGTCATTAGCCATTTTGGTAAGCAATTCTGCTTACCAAATCCTATGGAATTACAAACTATAAAAACTAGAAGCACAAAAATATAAATTCCTTCATATATTTGACTTAATCTCTCTAGTTAAACACAATTTCACCAATATTTGCAAATGTTTGAACCAAGTAGTTGAAAGAATTCTTAATCATTTCATAGTTGTTTGCGATTATAAAGTCAAGATTGGCAGGACAAATGTAGAGGGCTAACATGAGACATAAATCTTAGTGCTGCTTTCAGAAGCTGGTTGAGGGGCAGGATCTTCTCATCCTTATGATGAAATTCTGCCTTGGCTGTACCTAGAATTATGCACAAATCTGGCTAGAGGAGTGGGTCTTAATCTTTTTCTCTCAATGGATACCTGTCTGAATTTGCTTTTTCAAAGTTAAATGATACCCAAAGTTCTTCTAAGATCAAAGCTGAGTAGAACTCAAACCTCAGAAATGTTTATTAAGTATAAGGACAAAAAATTAACAAAAATTTAATATCTCTAATCTTTGAGTCCAATTTATCAATGAAGTTGTGCTGATTCATTTTTTGTAGGTGTTTTGATTTATTGTACAATTATAGCCATAGCTGATAGCTTCTTTTATGTAATGCTTATATAGTGAAGAAATAAATATTTTAAATAACAGTATCATTGATGGATATTCTTATAAATTTCAGTAAAATGAAAGTGCAAAAGTAAATTTCTTTAGTGCTGATTAAAATGCTACAGAGAGCTTGATGTCCTCACCGAATGCTGGAAAAAGTTCTCATGCGTCTTTGAGACTGAGAAAAATTATTTTTCTTTCTTCGTTTTTATTATATATTCAGTAAATGGGTCCTTCCTGGCGTGAAAGAATTAGTACATTTCTTTAGCTTCCCAAATTATCTACATGGAATGACTTAGAAATGTAAGAAATCCTTCTCAGTGTCGTTGAGGAGCTTTGAGTAGGTCAAATTAAAGTGATAACTAAGAAGTGTGTAGAAGTATGCACTATTCATTGAAATGTTGAACATGTGTATGAAATGAGCTTATTAGCCATGGATGACTTTAAAACTTTAAGCAAGTCAACATTCAAACCAAATTATTTGTGTATCCTCTTTTGTTTTATCCTGAATAGAAGTCATTCTGTAGACTTGTTTTTTTTTTTTTTTTAGATTCAGGAAAAGTTTGTTTCATCTCTTTCCTCTTAGTTGTATAGAAGACACTGAAGTGAGTAGAATCACAATGAAAATACAGCAGCCTCAAGGAATCAGTGTCAAACGTGAAGGAAAAGAGAGCTCCGGTTCACATATGTGTACAATTGTAGGGCTCAAAGCACATCAAACCACAAATAGTTTTGAAATTTGAATAAAAGTGAAAAAGCTAATCTGATAATGAGTTTTGATCCCTATCTACTTTCTTACCTCTGGGATGTTTCCTGTTCTTTGCAGGTAATAACTGTTACCTGCTTGTGGATGTGTGGTTTAACCCTTGGAGATTCCTGACAACAGATTGGCCTTTGGAGATTGCGCCCTAAGAGCTCTCATTGCTCACACATCTATATTACTCTGAGATAAAGCATTAGGCATTAAGTCAGAATCAACCTTTTACTGCCTTGCATCTTATTTGAAAAGTCACATAATTTGTGTGTTATTTACTCTTGCTCTGTTCAAGCCTATTATCATGGTTTATGTCTGTGTCCCCCAGGCCTCATGAGTTTGCATTGTGCATTTGTGATTGGTTCATTGTCTAGTGCTTGGATTGATGGTGTCAGTGCTACACTCACATAGGAGTGGAGCCAGGATGTGATGTAATGGCAGGAAGAAGGTATGTCTTTCTCTTTGCTGGTTTGAGCTTGCTGTCAATGGCTGCCATGAACTGCGGTCCAGCTATGCCCGCCTGTCTTGGAGCCAACTGAGTGTGGACTGAATCCTCCAAAAACTGTAAGAAATAAACCTTTCCTTTCCCAACTTTGGGCTTCAGGTATTTTGTCTCAGGGGCGAGTAAAAAAGTAACTAAGACACCTATTCTTTCTAGACTATAATCTGGATGAAGGAAAAGATAGGGTTTTACATCCCCTGAGTATCATTTCTAAGACTTTCTGTGGTCATCAGCGTTTACAGAAAACTCATCAAAACAATTGCTTAGTGATGATTAATGACTCCTAATGCTACTTTTAAAATCATGGTACATCAGCTCATGGTTGCCTAGAGGCACTGTGAGATTACTCTTGCTGTTCTGTAGGACTGGCACTCTATCAGGTAGCAAATAATACAGCATCCATGAACTTCTGCAATCACTTTGTTAATTTTCCATGTAAGAGGCTCATTACTGAGCATTGATTTAACCTGTATTTCTTCAGATATAATATTGTTCTTCTGATGTTGATAGTTCATAATTTTCCATTATGTTGTCATTTTGAAGGCTATATCTTTTTAGAATTTCAGTTTTTCATAGACACATTTTCTTTTGATATGAGTTTTTGCCCTATAAAGCAGAGCTTCTAAGTAACTTAAAGCAGGCTCACAACCTTTATCTGAGGAAACATTTTTTTTGTTCTTTTGCACCTGGCCTTAGAAATAATGAAAATTCAGAAATGAAAATAGGTCTTGCAGATTGCTCAGTGCTACTGTTAGATTGGTGCTGCAGGCTCTAGAAATTTAAATAAATGAAGACGGCTTAATATTTTTTTTTAGAGAAAGCTTCTTTGTTAAAGGGCTCAGTACTGATAAAGGCCTTTCAATTCTAAACAAGGCCTGCTGAGATTAACTTAAAAGAGAATAAAACTAGGAAAACATGCTTTAAAAGTTGCCTTGAATCAAGTCCATCAAGTAGACATTGATGCAGTGTTCTGTGGATCCCTCAGCTCCATTAAAGGTCTAGTACCAAAGCAGCAGATGAGCAATCCTGCCCTCTTGGGTGGTGAAAGTGCTGACAGCTTTGTGTTCTCTCCAGCATCTGGGGAATGGCCTGTGATGACTGTGGTTCAGATTCAAAGCCTAGTACAATGGAGAACAAGTTCAGAGACCTTTGTTTACATATCCTGGACAGCGACAATAATAAACTGAGTGTGCTGTCTGACTACAAGTTATGCAAAGCAGCAGTGAAGAGGTTGGGTTAGGTAGGGCAGGGGAGAGACAAGCAACTAACAGTCTCTAAAGGCAATCAGAGGAGGGATCACTTTAAGTTCTCAGGTGAACATTTGCATGATATCTTTAAAAAATGCAGTAAAGTTAGAAGACCAGTTGGCTAGTAGGAGAGACGTCTCTATTCTCTCTGGTCATGGGATTGAGCCTTGTGAGGGTGGCATAGAACTGGAAACTATCAAGAGTGGATAACTCTGCCTTTCAGTATGAGAAAGTTGAAATTATATCAGCATGGATACTGTGGCAAGATAAAAGCAGAAGAATGCATCACTTGGTACTAGGCCCTAGATACAGGTCAATTAGACAGTTTCTTCTGGCAAGAAGTGTGGAAAGTGAAAGGCAGGAGCACAGAAGTGGGCGTTCTTTGCAAGGCCATGTCCTGGGCACTTCAGAGGAGATGCCAGCCGTGTTGATGTGTGGACAGGAGGGTGTGCTTGAGATGCCTTGAGCTATCCAGAATAGCTGGAACATGAAGTGTGAGAAAACAAGAGCAGGGATGATATAGAAAGCCTATCCATCGGTATTATGATGGGTTTATGATGTTGAAAATTAGGAATTTGATCTTCAGGGATCTGGAATCCTGTGAAGTATTAGAAGAATGGAAAAACAGGACTGGGCTATGATTTGAGGCATTTCCCCCATGTTGCCAAGAGGTTTTAGGAAGGATAACAAAAAGTAGGGGTCCTACAGATGTTTATAAGGAAAAGGGAACATCTACTGCACTTTCATTTATAGAAAACTAAGAACTGTGTATTTTGTTTCAGTGATGTTCTTGTCCTTTGTGGGAATTCATACTTTCTGGAGAAAAAGAGAACTTTAGTATTAGGGGAACTTTTATATTAGGGGAAAATTTCTTTACTCATTCATGTATCTAATCAGCTATTGTTGTATTAACATTCATTTATATACAAGCTATTGCAAGAACAGTTTCAGAAATTTATGTGGAATGCAAGCTGTGATTATAATAAAATTTATTTGATAAAAGCAACATATTTTAATTAAATTGGTTACTTTTTGTTTCTTCTTGTGTGTATGACTACAAAAATTTCTAATGCAGCAGGATTATTTTTTCTTAGGCTAAAGTCACATTTTAAAATAAACAAGCCGGGTATGCTGGGACCCATGTGCCCAGCTCAGAAGGACTCTGGGACCAGGTGAGGAGCACTCACTGGAGTCTGCTTCTGGGTCTCCTCAGCACTGGGCAGCAGAGGTAACAAGCAACAGGCAGACCTGACTGAAGAAGGGATCAACACCCGGGAGCAGAGTTTTCCTTTAGGCCTGAAGTGATACCCAACCACAGAGACTGGTGAGAAAAACCTTGGGAACTAGGCTTGGAGAGCAGGAGGCTAAATAGGGATCTCTTGGATGCCTTGGGAGACACAAGATCAGATCAGAAAATTCATAGGGTTCAGGCTCAGAGACTGAAATCATCAGAAGTGAGAGTCCCTAAAGGGACTGTAGTTAGTCTGGTGGTGTCTTTATCCTCTGGCACTGCTGTCTACGTCCGACAGAAATTAGTAGTCTGAAGTATTATAGGCTAATATAAGGGTGGTCTGTCTGTACTAAAACTGTAGTCTCCATAGTTCTGGTTAAAGCATGCCCATGAGTGTTTCCTAGGATTTGTCAATATTCAATTGCCATTTGATGCCAATGTTCCCTGAACTTGTATCATAGACAAGATAATGCAGTAGTGGTCACAACTGGATTTTTCTCTATTGAAATATCTGGAGTTACTGGGGATTATAAATAAACAGTGGACACACATGCATCCAGGATCATGGAGAAGCGAGGCAACAGACCCTAGAGCCTCCCAACTCTCCTAAAGCAGATCAAGAGGACACAGAAGAGGAAAGCAAATACCAGGTTGTGAAACCCTAGGAAAATATTATTGAAAGGATGAAGAAACTAGAGTTCAAAGAGGAAATGAACCAAAAATTCATGGCATTATAACTCAATATGCTCAAGGTGAATTGGAGGAAAATAAGTAAAACATTGGACAAGATGACCAAAATACTTCAGAATCTGAAAGACAGTCCAACAAAGACATGTAGTTAAGCGTGAATATCTGAAATAAAAGTTATAAAATTCAGAAATTAAGAAGTGATCAATGTGAATACAGAGTATCTAAAATCGAGGACAAAATGTTAAATGATGAGTAAATACTCAAACCACAAAAATTATAAGAAAACAAGAAAAGACCATCCAGCAGCTACTGATGACACTATGAAGACCAACCCCTCAAGCTAATTGGAGTAAGAGAAAACCTAGAAGACAGCACAGATGGGATTATTAACATGCTTACAGAAATCACAGCAAAAAATTTACAAAATATGAGGAAAGACTTTAAAACATAATAAGCAAGGTTTACAGAACACTAAAAAATTACAACATAAAAAGAAACTCTCAAAGGCATATCCTTATTAAATTGCCAGATATCCAGCAGCAGCAGCAGCAGCAACAGCAAGAGAACTTTAAAAGCAGTCAGAAAGAAAAATCACATACAAAGGTAAACCACTTAGAATTACCAACAAGAAGGATAAAGTTTATAAATATTTATGCACTACATACTTGAGCACTTATCTTCACAAAACAAATACTCGTAGGCATAAAAGATTAAATAAATACTAGCACAATCATAGTGAGGAATTATTTTTAAAGGAAATCATGAAGTTTACAATTGTCTTGGGGGTGAGTGTTATACTTTTTAAAAAACATGACCTTTCCTTTTTTTCTTCTTCCCACCCCATCTCTGGTTCTCTATCCCCTTTTCCCTATTCCTTGATTTTATTTGTCATAGCTCATGTTATGGCGTACAGTGTGTACACTGATTGAGGTTATTCAGTTCCTATAAATGGCATCTCTTTATTCTTATTGCTTCTAATCCTTGTCCCCTTGGACACTTCCCTATTGCAAGAGATCCATTTCTGTGTCCTTTATAGTAGGGGATGTTAGCACCCTACTTTTACAACTAAATAAATAAATTAATAAAGAAATATCAGAGTTTAATAGCATTCTTGAACATAATGGATCTAATTGGTGTCCACAGAGTATACTTTTTTGGTGAGGTACATGGCATTTTTCCAAAATAAATGTCAGTTCTTAAATCTTTCTTAAATAAGTATAAATGATCAAAATTTCCACACGTGCACTATTAAACCACTGTGTACAAAAAGATACATTTTCATGGAAAAAGTAGAAGCACCTGGAGAATTAGCAACAATCTCCTAAACAATCAATGAGTCACAGATGAAAACAAAGAAGAAATTTTAAAATTTCTGAAAGTTAGTGATGATGTCTGGTACAGTTCATTGAAATTTCTGGGATGCTCTGAAAAATGCTCACCTTAGGAAAACAGAGAAAGCTCAAATAACCATATCAGCAATCTTTAGATACTTGAGAAATAAGCAAGGCCCTAACCAAAATTATGGAGGAAAATTATAAAGATTAGAGTGCAAGTCAATGAAATTGAGGATAAAACAATCCACTACAACAAACTGAAGAACTGGTTCTTTGAAAGAAAAACAGACTAGATAAACACTTAACCAGACTTACCAAGGAAAAAGAGAGAGAAGACGTACATAAATTCAGTTAGAAACAAAAAAGATGAAATTACAACAGATATTGTTAAAAATCGCGATGATAGTAACAACTTTGAAATATTGTATTCCAACAAACTGATAAGCTTTGAAAAAATGGATCAATTCCTAGACTCGTACAAATCAACAGGGCAAACCCAAGAAGACACAAAAATGCCAAACAACCCAATAAGAAGAAGTAAAATGGGCAAGGTAATAATCTACCAACTAAAAAGATCCAAGGACCTGGTAGATTCACTGATAATTCTACAAAAACCTATAAAAATTTATAACACCAACACTCAGGCTATTCAAAGAAATTGAAAGGGATGGAGTGCTCCAAAATTCATTTATGAAAGTCAGTATCACATTGAATCCAAAGCTGGATAAAGACTCAACCAAAAAAGAAAACTACAGACCAATCTCCCTAAAGAATGTAGATGCAAAAATTTCAACCAAATATTAGTGAATAGAATGCAGCACACTGACATAAAGATCATGTATCATGATCGACTAAGTTTCATCTCAGACATGAAAGGATGGTTCATCATAAGTTAAGTCAATAAATGGAATGTGTCACATAAGCTGAAGCAAAGTAAAAAACCACTTGATCATATCAATATATGCAGAGGAGACTTTTTGACAAAACCCAACACCACTTCATGATAAAAAGGAAACACTGAAGAAAATAGGTATAGAAGGACCATACCTGAATTTGCTAAAATAATTTATGACAAACCAACAGCCATCATCATATTAAATTAGAAAAAAAAAACTAAAAGGGTTTCCTTTAACAACAGGAACAAGGAAAGAATGTGCACTATCACCACTTTTATTCACCATTCACAGAAACATTAGCCAGAACAATCAGGCAAAAGAAAGAAATAAAAAGAATATATATAGGAAAGGAAGTTCTCAAATTATCATTATTTGAAGATGACATGATATAGTGATTCTCTGTGAACATGAGAGTTACAAACATTCACAAATACCAAGGAACCTCACATTATGAACTTTTGTAGATGGAAACAAATTGCAAAAGCAGTTCATGGACCTGCCAAACATTGTCACAGTTTTACTAGTGTGTTCACAGTACTGTGCTAGTGTACAGTAGTGCAGTGCTTAATCAGAGCCCATAATGTCTGGAAGCAAGAGGAAAAGCCGGAATAAAAAGAATGATAAGGAGAAATAAGTAGAATAAAGATAAGCCACATATAGGAACCTAATAACTTCAATGAATATAAGCATTATATATCATAAACATGAACTAAGATTAATAATATGAAGAAGAATGAAAATGAGGAAAGGAGGACTACAGGAGGAGGGAAGAAGAGAGAGGAAAGAAAAGGGATTAAAAAAAGACATAAATTATATTATTTACACCTCAGTTTGTTTTCTTCCTTAACTTACTATTAAATGATTTTTTTATCATAGTCATCAACTTATACTTAGTATTTTAGCTAATGCCTTTCTTTCTAGATTTGGCCATTTAGAAATGGGAATTTATAGTACAGACATAATAAGTGTGTTTAGAGTAATAAAAAATCATTTCCCACTATAAAATTTCACATACACTATAATTTACCCTCCAATAATGTTTCTAAAACACATCTGAACTGGACATGGAGTCATTAGAGAATTGTGGTAAGAAGATTGTCCTTGCAAAGTAAGAGTCTGCTTTGAGGAGAAGGAAAAGAAGAGGTGCACATATAAACTATACGGGAATCGGTCTATGTGAGTGCTGTAAAAACAATTCTAAGATTTCACTTAGCAGCATCTTAAGTGTAAGAAGAATTGTAGAAGACATTGTATTTCCCCATGGGGTATTTATGTTCTTGACACTATTGCCTGAAACCTCTTCCTAATATTCCTTCGCGTAACATTCTAGTTATTCTCACCATAAAGATTACATATTTCATCTGAAAACAATTCAGTTTATGGAAAATAAGCCAGAGACTCTCAACTATTTATTAACTGTTATGGGAACTGTGCTAGACACTGGGAATATATAATTGCACAAGTTCAGGAATCTACATCTATAGAATGGGGAAGGAAACAGACCTAAACAAAAATGCTTACACTTAAGCATAAATTTCAAAATTTCTTGTGAAAGAGAAATATAGAACTGTGAGGGCATGGAAAGGAAACAGGAACAGATAGAGAAGACTTTCCTGATGTTTCTTCAATCTTAAACCCAAAGTTTACACTTTGGGTTAAGCAGATGAAAATCAGAGATGGAAAAAGATGGGGAGCTGGCAAGGCCCTTGGGAATGGCCTTTGGAAAGAACCAAAGCTATCAGGCAGCACACAGTGGGAAAAGGAGAGAGAGATGAAATCAGTCTTGGAAACAGACCATTGAAGAAGCATGTTCAGCAATGTCACAATAATATTTGGAGCACTGGACTTGATCCTTCATATAATGATGTGGTAGTGGAGTTTTAAGTAGAATGATATGACTGGGCTCACTTTTTATTTTATTTTAATCTTCAGGAGTTGAGCAAAATGAATGCAATGAAAAGATAGGACACTGTTTCAATAGTGCGCAAAGAGATGATGGCAACCTTACAGTACATTATGAGATCAGTAGAATGTCTTTCTCATAATATTTTTGTACCAACTCAAGAATGTAACCATGGGTATTAAGCTTGAAATATTGCATGGAATATTTGGTTTGGGAAAAAAGAAGAGATGATTGTCAATGCTATTCTTCAAAGAATTGAAAGAGGGTCAGCTGAGAAGGATTTTTTGGGTAGGTTGCATAGTTATCCCAGCATGGCTGGAAGATCTTCAGATGAATTTGTGTATTAGGCAGTTTTCCTGTTACCAGGATAAAATCTCCAACATCCACAACTATAAACAGGAGAGGTTTGTTTTCGGCTCATAGTTTCAGAGGTTTTAGTCTAGGGCCAGCTGGCTCCAAGGCAGAATTATCGCAATAGAGAGGCCTGGCAGAGGAAGCTGCCCATCTGTTGGTGGCTGGACACAGATTAGAAGAGGTTAGGGATAAGAATACACCTCCTTAGGTCATAATGCACCCTCCTCTCCCCGCCAAGACTCATCTCTTCCAACAAGGTCTGACCTCCTAATAGTGCATCAGCTATAAATTTATCAATGGGTTAATCCACTGGTGAAGTTCATGTACTCACAAACTATTCACATTCCAGGTGCTCTCTCTTTGAACATATAAGCCTTTGGGGAGACATTTTAGATCTAACCCATACCATAACCATTCCTAAGTTCTAATTTCTAATTTTTTATAATTTTTGGCTAATGAAAGTTGATTAGGAATAAATTTCTATCAGATATCATGCTTGCTATCTTACATAACATTGAAATCATGTATATTACTTATATAGTTTGGACTGAGTCGGTGACTTTTGATCAAAACAAATGATCATAATTTTCACACCTCACATAGTATTATATGGACATTGTGATTCTGTATTTCAGTCAATCAATTACTGTGGAAAACTTATAGGCATTTAGAGAAGTGTGGAGAGGAAATATGCAGGGAGTTCTGAAGCTGAATACACTGCATAAAGGATTTTTAAAATTATTTTGTCTTATAGTTGAGATTTAGAAAATCTTGTTTTAAAAAGATCAGAGAAACAGGTATTTTTCCATGGTAAGGATTTTTAAACAGTATACAGCTTTTCAAGGGATAGGAAATTTAAAAAATAAAAAGCCTGATTGGAGAATCTTCATCTATCCATATGAGAAAAGATAAAAAAAAAAAAAAAAAGGATCTGTTCTTAAAGAAAGTTCTGATGATAAAATTTGGTTGTTTTTTCCTAACTCAGACACTACATTTCTATGGGGTCAGGAACAGTACCTGGGCTACTTCAGATGGTTTCTCACTACCTCCAGATACTGTAGTTTCAACACAACTTGCTGCTCTTCTTGAAAACTAAATGCTAGGACTGGGTCATATTTCATAAAATTAGGAGGCTCATGAAGAGCATTTTTTAACCTTTAATGAACATTTTCAAACATACATAGAGAATATGCCATAATACTACTACTTTGCAGGTATTTGTCACCAAATTTCAGCGATTAGCTAATTTTCTTTAAGGTAGAATATTTCCTTTTAAAAGTGTTATATAACCCCAAATATCACTTCACTTATAAATACTTCTGGACAAGCCCAGTGACCTTCTCCCAAACCGGGAAACTCAGCTGGTGGCTGGTGTGAGTCCATGTGCTACTGTGAGCCCTGGGAGACTTTAAGATCATCTTTTCCTGAGCTCAAAGACCCGTCCAGAGCCCAGGCACACTAGGCTAGCCTTAGGAGAGTTTGTTGACCAACTATATTATGCCCAATGACCTTCTTCAATTATGGGATTTGAGAGTAGGTGAAGTGAGTTCCAGGGCATTGGTCTTCACCTGGGGAGAGCTTTAGCCCATCATCCATGTTGGTTAGGTCCCTACTCAGCTACCTGGAACACTGAAGGTGGCAAAGGAGGGCCTGAGGGCCTAGCTGGACTAGGCTCAGCAAACTCCATTCAGTCCCAAGAGCCTAGGGCACAAGACATGATTTCCAACACATCCAGGGGAAGCCTTGGAACAACACTTGAAACACAGAAATATAGAAAAATGACAAAATGAAAGACCATAATACAATCTCAAACCTCCAATTCATCCCAAGAAACCTTGGGAGCTATGTACAGAGAAGAAAATACATGCCATGCACCTGAAATATCTGACATAATAGCAACTGAAATAAAGAAGCAACTCTGGGAAGCTTTAGAGGAATTCAAACTAGAAATAATCTCCCAGGTAAAAGAAGAAAGGATAAAAGAAATGAAAGAGATGTTGAAATATCTAAAGAAGACAGTTAAAAAATTGGAAAAGCTAAAGAAAAAGGTAGAATCCCTGGATGAACAATATAAGAAACAAACAGAATACATAAAGCAGATGCAAAGATATATACAGGAAAGCAAAAATTCCATTGAAAGTTGTAAAACCCTCCTCAATGAATGTGAAGATAGAATTTCAGACTTCGAAGACAAGATTGCAGCTAGTGAACTGGAAAGGAAAGATCTTTAAAAAATAACAAGGAATCAGGAAATAATTCAACAGCTGCAAGATGTGCAAAGAAAAACAACGTAAGATTGATAGGGATAAATGAAAAAGAAGGAAACAACATAAAGGATGTCAAGAGGATATTTAGAGAAGTAATAGTGGAAAGTTTCCCAAACATGAGATTTGAAACTGACATCAGAATCAGTGAAGCATATAGAATTCCAAATAGCCATAGCCAAATTAAAACTACACCCAGAAATATAACAATCACCATCTCAGAAATCCAACATAAGAATAAAATATTAAAAGCTGTCAGAGAGAAAAGACAGGTCACCTATAAACGAAAACATATCAGAATCACAGCAGACTTCCCAGCACAAAAAATAAAGTCAAGAAGAACATGGAGTGAAGTATTTCAGATCCTAAAGGAAAATGATTTCCAACCTAGACTGATGTGCCTTGCAAAACTGTTCTTCAAAATCGATGGAGAAATAAGATACTTCCATGACAAAAAACAGCTGAAGAACTTTATGATCATCAAACTAATCCTGCAAAGAACACTGAAAAGACAGTTTAGATACACTTAGGAAAAAAACCACTAAGCAAAGCAGACAGTTAAACAGAATGGAAAGATAAAGATGCAACAGCAGAAAGATAACATGTCAATAATAAACCAACATGTAAAAGTTATAACTATTAATGTAAATGGTCTCAATGCATCAATTAAAAGAGGCAGACTGGCAAAATGGATCAAGAAGCAACATCCAACCATATGTTGTCTACAAGAAATCCATCTAACCCAAAACGGTACTCACAGACTGAAAGTCAAAGGATAGAAACAATACTTCATGAAACAGGAACCAAAAAAGAACCAGGGGTAGCTATTCTGTTTTCAGGCAATGTGAACTTCAAACCAACAATGATCAGAAGGGATAAAGAAGGTTATTACATACAGGTTGGGGGAAAATTTCAAGAGGAAGAAATAACAATCTTAAATAAATATGCTCAAATTCCAGAGCACCCAGCAAGTATTAATACAAAGCAAGTATTAATAGAAATGAAAAACCGAATTAGCAGTAACACAATTATAACAGGAGACCTTCAAACACCATCAACACCAAGGGACAGATAAACCAAACAGAAAATCAGCAAAGAAATAACAGAACTGAATCACACCTGTGAACAAATGGACTTGATAGACACATACAGAGTGTTCCATCCGACAACATCAGAATACACATTCTTCTCAGCAGTGCATGGAACATTCTCTAAAATAGACCATATATTAGCCCTCAGAACATATTTAAATAAATGCAAAGGAGTTAAAATTATCACATGCATGTTAATGGATCATAGTGGCATGAAATTAGAAATTAATGATAAAAGATACAGCAAAAATCCCACAAACACATGGAAATTGAGTAACACACTCTTGAGTAATCAGTGGGTCACAGGGGAAATTAAAGAAGAAATTAAATAATACCCACAAACAAATGAAAACACAAATACAACTTACTGGAATCTGTGGGATGCAATGAAATCTGTCCTCAGAGGGAAATTTATTGCACTGAGTTCCCACATGAGGAAAACAGAACAAATACAAACAAATAACCTGATACTACACCTCTAACATCTGGAAAAAGAAGAGTAAGTCAAACCCAAAGTCAAAAGAAGGGAGGAAATTATTAAAATTAGAGCAGAAATCAATGTAATAGAGACTAAGAAAACAATCCAAAGAATCAATGAATCAAAGAGTTGGTTCTTTGAAAGAATAAATAAAATTGATAAGCCCATAGCCAACCTTATTAAAAAAGGGGAAGAAAAAGCTCAAATTCATGCAATAAGGAATGAAAAAGGAAAAATCACTACAGACTCTGCAGAAATACAGAAGATCATCAACACCTATTTTGAAAACCTCTACTCTTGTAGATTTGATAACACAGAAGAAATGGACAGATTCCTAGAAACATATGAAGTATCAAAGCTAGGTCAAAAGGATGTAAAGCTGCTGAATAACCTAGTTTCTATTAATGAAATTGAAAATGTAATTAAGTCCTTCCCTACAAAAAAGAGCCCAGGCCCAGACAGACTCACTGCAGAATTTTACAAGAAATACAAAGAAGACTTAAGGCCGACATACCTCCAACTCTTCAATGAAATTGAAAGGGATGCAATCCTTCCTAAGTCATTCCTGGAAGCAAATATCACTCTAGTACCAAAACCTGAGAAAGACACAACTAAAAAAGAGAACTCTAGGCCAATTTCTATAATGGACACAGATGCAAAAATCCTCAATAAAATATTGGCAAATAGTATGCAGGAAATCATCAAGAAGATCATACACCATGACCAAGTTGGATTCATCCCAGGCATGCAGAGATGGTTCAACATACATAAATCAAAAAATGTAATCCATCATATCAATAGAGCCAAAAGTAATCACATGATCATTTCTATATATGCAGAAGAAGCTTTTGATAAGGTCCAACATTCATTTATGATAAGAACCTTGCAGAAAATTGGAATAGATGATCTTTACTTAATATAATAAAGGCCGTCTATGTCAAACCAACAGCCAGTATCATACTAAATGGCCAAAAACTGACAGCCTTACACCTTAAAATCAGGCACAAGACAAAGGTGTTCCTTATCAGTGCTCCTATTTAGTATAGTACTGGAAATACTAGCCAGAGCAATTAGACAAGAGAGAAATAAAAGGCATAAAGACAGGAAAAGAATAAGTTAAATTATCATTACTTGCAGATGACATGATACTCTACATAGAAGACCCCCAAAACTCCATTGAAATACTCCTAGATATAATAAATAAATGCAGCAATGTAGCTGGATACAAAATCAATACTCAAAAATCAATAGCATTTCTATACACTAACAACAAAATCACTGACAGAGAAATAAGAGAAGCCACATCCTTCACACTAGTAACAACAACAACAAAAATGAAATATTTAGGAATTATGAAAGAAGTGAAATACCTATATAGGGAAAATTATAATGCACTGAAAAAAGAAATTGAAGAGGATCTCAGAAAAGGGAAAGACGTCCTTTGCTCAAGGATAGGAAGAATAAATATTGTGAAAACAGCCATTCTCCCAAAAGTGTTATACAGGTTCAATGCAATCTCAATAAAAATACCATCAACATACCTCATAGATCTAGAGAAATCACTCCTCGAGTTCATCTGGAACCAGAAGAGACCTAGAATAGCAAAGGCAGGAAGCATCACAATCCCTGACTTGAAGTTATACTACAAAGTAACTGCAGTAAAATCAGCATGGTACTGGAATAAAAACAGAGCCAAGGATCAATGGAATAGATTAGAAGATACAACCACAACTACAAACAGACTCAACCACCTTATCTTTGATAAAGGGACCAAACATGTTCACTGGAAGAATGAGTCTCTTTAATAAATGGTGCTGGAAAAACTGGCTCTCCATATTCCGAAAACTAAAACTGGACCCAAGCCAGAAGGACCCCATTTCCAGCATTGCCAACCACCCTCTCTTACTCAGAGGGAACACAGCAGCTGCCCCACCTGAAGGAGGGAACTGAGACAAGCTGCAGGAAACTGCTCCGACCTTACCTGCAAC
This sequence comes from Cavia porcellus, assembly GCF_034190915.1. NCBI lineage: Eukaryota > Metazoa > Chordata > Mammalia > Rodentia > Caviidae > Cavia > Cavia porcellus. The sequence continues at coordinate 68,859,934 of NW_026947485.1, read as the reverse complement.
CGTTTTTTGCCTGGAGAGCTCCAGCACTACTGCCACTGCCTGAAGGAAGGGGTAACACTGCTGAGGAGGTAAGCTTTGCTGCCACAAGGTGGAGCTGTATCGCTTGAGGAGGCTTTAGTTCTACCTGAGAGGAGCCTGGCAACCTTCTCTTAATCTGGGGGCTTTGGTGCCCAAGGAGGAAGCTACCCTACCAGAGAAGTCCCAGAAGTCCAGGACATAAGAGACAATTTCCAACCCACTCAGGGGAAGCTTGGAACAACACTCAAAAATATAGGAAAATTACAAAATGAAAGACCAAAATGCAATCTCAAACATCCAGCCTATCCCAACAAAGCCTAGGAAGCATATACGTAGAAGAAAATACATGCCACATACCTGAAATATCTGAAATAATAGTAATCAAAATAAAGAAGCAACTCTGGGAAGCCTTAAATGAATTCAAACTAGAAATAATCTCCCAGGTAAAAGAAGAAATGATAAAAGAAATGAAGGAGATGCTGAACATATCTAAAGAAGACACAGTTTAAAAATTGGAGGAACTAAACAAAAAGATAGAATCCCTGGATGAACAATATAACAAACAGAATACATAAAGCAGATGCAAAGAGAAATACAGGAAAGCAAAAATTCCATTGAAAGTTGTAAAAACCTCCTCAATGAATGTGAAGATAGAATTTCAGACCTCAAAGACAAGATTGCAGCCAGTGAACAGCAAAGGAAAGATCTTTTAAAAAGAACAACAAATCAGGAAAAAACAATTTAACACCAGCAAAATGACACAAAGAGAAACAACATAAGGTTGATAGGGATAAATGAAAAAGAAGGGGACAACATAAAGGATGTCAAGAGGATATTTAGAGAAGTAATAGCTGAAAATTTCCCAAACATGAGATTGGAAACTGATATCAAGAGCAATGAAGCATATAGAACTCCAAATAACCATAACCAAAATAAAACTACACCCAGACACATAATAATGGCCATCCCAGAAATCGAACAAAAGAATAGAATATTAAAAGCTGTTAGAGAGAAAAGACAGATAACCTCTAAAGGAAAACCTATCAGAATCACAGCAGACTTCCCAGCACAAACAATAAAATCAAGAAAAGCATGGAGGGAAGTACTTGAGATCCTAAAGGAAAATGATTTCCAACCTAGACTGATGTACCCTGAAAAACTGTTCTTCAAAATCAATGGAGAAATAAGATACTTCCATGACAAAGAACAGTTGAGGAAGTTCATGATCACCAAGCCACCCTGCAAAGAATACTGAAAGGCAGCCTAGATACATTTAGGAAAAAACCACTAAACAAAGCAGACAATTAAACAGAACAGAAAGATAAGTATGCAACAGCAGACAGATAACATGTCAACAATAAACCAATATATAACAGTTATAATCATCAATGTAAATTGTCTCAATGCACCAATTAAAAGAAACAGACTGGCAGAATGGATCAAGAAACAAAATTCAACCATATGCCGTCTACAAGAAACCTATCTAACCCAAAAGAATGCTCACAGACTAAAAGTCAAAGGATGGAAAACAATACTTCATACAACAGGAATGCAAAAAAAAAAAAAAAAAAAAAAGCAGGAGTAGCTATTCCATTTTCAGACAATGTGAACTTCAAACCAATAATGATCAGAAGGGATAAAGAAGGTCATCACATACTGGTTGGGGGAAAACTTATAGAGGAAGAGGTAACTATCTTAAATATATATACACCAAATTCCAGAGCACCCAGTTATATAAAACAATATCAGAAATGAAAAGCCAAATTAGCAGCAACACAATTCTAATAGGAGATTTGAACACACCATTGACACCAATGGACAGATCAACCAGACAGAAAATCAGCAAAGAAATAAAAGAATTGAATGACACCTGTGAACAAATGGACTTGATAGACATATACAGAGTATTCCATCCAACAACAACAGAATACACATTTTTCTCAGCAGTACATGGATCATTCTCTAAAATAGACCATATATTAGCGCACAGAACATATTTAAATAAATGCAAAAGAGTTGAAATAATCCCTTGCATGCTATCGGATCATAGTGCTATGAAATTAGAAACTAATGATAAAAGATACTGCAAAATCCTACAAACACATAGAAATTGAATAACACACTCTTGAGTAATCAGTGGGTTACAGAAGAAATTAAAGAAGAAATTAAACAATACCTACAAACAAATGAAAACACAAATACAACTTACTAGAATCTGTGGGATGCCATCAAAGATGTCCTCAGAGGAAAATCTATTGCACTAAGTTCCCACCTCAGGAAAACAGAACAAATACAAATAAATAACCTCATGTTACACCTCACACATCTAGAGAAAGAAGCGCAAGTCAAGCCCAAAGCCAAAGGAAGAGAGGTAATTATAAAAATCAGAGCAGAAATCAATACAATAGAGATTTAAAAAATCCAAAAAAATCAGAGTCAAAGAGTTGGTTCTTTGAAAGAATAAATAAAATTGATAATCCCATAGCCAACCTTATTTAAAAAAGGGAAGAAAAAGTACAAATTCATTCAATAAGGAATGAAAAAGCTGAAATCACTACAGACCTGATAGAAATACAGAAGATCATCAACACCTATATTGAAAACCTCTACTCTCAAAGGTTTTATAACACAGAGGAAATAGACAGATTCCTAGAAGCATATGAAGTACCAAAGCTAGGTCATGAAGATGTAAAACTATTGAATAATCCAATTTCTATTAATGAAATTGAAAACATAATTAAGTCTGTACCTACAAAGAAGAGCCCAGACCCAGACGGATTCACTGCAGAATTCTACAAGAAATACAAAGAAGACTTAATGCCAACACTCCTCAAACTCTTCAATGAAATTGAAACGGAAGCAATCTTTCCTAAATTGTTCCTAGAAGCAAATATTACTCTAGTACCAAAACCTGAGAAGGATGCAACTGAAAAAGAGAACTACAGACCAATCTGCCTAATGAACACAGATGCAAAAATCCTCAATAAAACATTGGCAAATGGGATGCAGCAAATCATCAAGAAGACCATACACCATGACCAAGTGGGATTCATCCCAGGCATGTTGGAATGGTTCAACATACGTAAATCAATAAATGTAATCCACCATATCAATAGAGCCAAAAGTAAGAATCACATGATCATTTCTATATATGCAGAAAAAGCTTTTGATAAGGTCCAACATTCATTTATGTTAAGAACCTTGCAGAAAATTGGAATAGATGGTCTTTACCTCAATATAATAAAGGCTGTCTATGACAAACCAACAGCCAGTCTCATACTAAATGGCCAAAAATTGAAGGCTTTTACTTTAAAATCAGGCACAAGACAAGGATGTCCCTTAGCACTGCTCCTATTTAATATAGTACTGGAAATACTAGCCAGAGTAATTAGACAATAGAGAAAGAAATAAAAGGTGTAAAGATAGGAAAAGAAGTGAAATTATCATTATTTGTAGATGACATAATACTCTACATAGAAGACCCCAAAACAGCATTGAAAGACTCTTAGATATAATAAATAAATTCAGCAATATGGCTGGATACAAAATCAAAACTCAAAAATCAATAGCATTTCTATACACTAACAACAAAATCACACAGAGAGAAATAAGAGAAGCCACACTCTTCACATTAGCAACCAAAAAAATGAAATATTTCAGAATTACTCTCACAAAAGAAGTGAAAGACCTATACAGGGCAAATTATAATACACTAAAAAATGAAACTGAAGATGATCTCAGAAAATAGAATGACATCCGTACTCATGGATAGGAAGAATACATACTGTGAAAATGGCCATTCTCCCAAAAGTGTTATACAGATTCAATGCAATCCCGATAAAAATACCATCAACATACCTCATAGATCTTGAGAAATCACTCCTAAAATTCATCTGGAGCAAGAGGAGACCTAGAATAGCAAGGACAGTTCTAAGCAGCAAAGGCAAGGCAGGAGGCATCACAATCCCTGACTTGAAGTTATACTACAAAGCAACTGTAGTAAAATCAACATGGTACTGGAACCAAACAGAGCCGAGCCGAAGATCACTGGAATAGATTACAAGATACAACCACAACTACAAACAGACTCAACCACCTTATCTTTGATAAAAGGACCAAACATGTTTACTGGAAGAACGACAGTCTCTTTAATAAATGGTGCTGGAAAAACTGGCCCTTCATATGCCAAAATCTAAAGCTAGACCCATGTTTATCACCATGTACTAAATTAAAATCCAAATGGGTCAAACATCTGAATATTAAAACAGAAACACTAAATCTATTGGAAGACAAATTGGGTAGAAACCTTGAAGACATAGGAGTAGATAGAGAATTCATGAACAGGACTCAAACCGCACAGGAAATACTTCCCAGAATCAATAACTGGGTCCACTTCTTATTAAAAAGTTTCTTCATGTCAAAAGAAATCTCCAGCATAGTGAAAAGAAAACCCACAAACTGGGAAAAGATTTTAGTGAACTCTGTCTCAGACAAGGGACTCTTGTCTAAAACATTAAAGAATTAAAAAAACTCAGACCCCCAAAATTCAAAGATCCAATCCAAAAATGGGCATCTGAGATGAATACGCACTTCTCAGATGAAGAAATGTAAATGGCAAAAAAATACATGAAAAAATGTTCATCATCATTGGTCATTAGGGAAATGCAAATTAAAACCACACTGAGATTCCATCTCACTCCTGAAAGAATGGCCAGGATCAAGAATACCAACAGCAGCAAATGCTGGAGAGGCTGTGGGGAAAAAGGAGCTCTCTTGCACTGTTGGTGAGAGTGTAGACTGGTGCAACCATTGTGGAGGTAGTCTGGAGATTTCTCAAAAAGTCCCATTTATTCCAGCTATTCCACTTCTAGGCATATTCCCAGAAGAACTGAAAGCATCATACCACAGTGATATATATGCACCTATGTTTATAGCAGCACAATTTATAATCACCAGATCTTGGAAACAACCCAAGTGTCCATCAACTGAGGAATGGATAAAAAAGTTGTGGTATTTCTGTACGATGGAGTATTATTCAGCTATAAAGAAGGATCACATTGAAGTATTTATCAATAAATGGGCACAGCTTGAGACCATACTCATAAGTGAAATAAATCAATCTCGCATGTGTGAATACCGAATAGTTTCCCTAATGTAAATAATGATTCAAATATATAAAAAATATGTGGTAATCATGATTCCCCATTATGTGGCCTTGAAGCCTTATAAAGTTTTCACTTATTAATTGGAAAGGCTTTATTCTGGGCTTCTTGATATGGAAATATTTGAAGCTATAGTATATGAAGTTTTATTCAATATTTCAAGGAAAAAGACAGACACTATGGTAACTACTATTAAGTCGGGTTATTTGGTGGTGAAGCACTAGGTTGCTGAAACAGTCATGCTTTGACCTGTATTGTTATATTGTTATGTCCTGTTTTATCTCAATCTCTCCCTTATTCATTAAAACATTATTTAGTTATTTCTTATGTTTTTTTAATTAAGGGGAAAAATTTTAAAAATTAGCAGGATATATAATAGTAACTTTTTTGATTTCCTATTAACTTGTTTTGAAGTCCTGTAATACTCCCACTATCTTGTTTTGACTGATTAGACTCTGTTCCATTCTGTATGATAGTATCAAGTTTGAGGGTATAGGCAACTACTTTGAAGGCAATAAGATTCACTAAGATGCCCATTCTGGTTTGACTATTGTCTCCTTTGGAAGTCCTGTAATGTTTACAATGCCTAAGTTTTGTTGGTCTTGTTCTCTACTGTTTTGTTCAACTTTATAATATCTAATGAGATAGACAATTCTTTTTAAGGAAACAAGAGACATCGCTGATAACCATTGTTGATAACCTGGTACTCTGTTTTACATCATGTGCTATGTCTATCCTTGGTTTTGACTGACAGCTTTGTTTTGCCATATTTGACTTTATTCTTTCACCCCCCAAAAAGTAATAAGAACTAAGGAGTAATAAAATCCAAAATGTGTAAATTTCATTGTAAAAAAGAGAGGGGAAAAAATAGCTCTAACGGATATAACAGCAAGTGTGTTTAGGGGTGTTAAATAGCTGACTATATTAATGTTTTTGGATCATTGAACACAGCTGTTTGCAGTCTCACTGTTTGAATGTCCACTTTGTATTCTTTGATACTGTGATTTGAGCAACTATCTCTAAGATGATAATATGTAATCTATTAACTGGTGATTTCTTACTGGTTTTTTTTTTTTTTTTTTGTAGTTCTGTATTACTTGTACCCTTACACCGCTTTGTTTTGTTTTGTTTTTTCTCTTTTTCCTTTTAAATAAAATTAAAAAAAATTTTGAACAATCCCAATTTTCTTGATTCCCAGTGTTGATCAAATATTTATGAAAATTTTTGTCATATATATACTTTATGGTGTGTCCTCACAGACTGATCTGGTACCATGGAACTTCTGGCTCTTCTCTAAAATGCAAATGACCAAGAAAGGTAAACATATTGTGTTGACTCAGGACATAGAGGTAGTCACAACATCACATTTAAAGATATTTAAGAGATTCCGGAACTACTTCAGAAAGTGGGGAGAACAATGGCAGAAGTGTCTTTGAAGTGAAGGGATTATTCTGAGGAGCGTTAATGGCAGTGTATCTTTCATTTTAATAAGTTTTCTTATTTAGATATTCACTATTTCTTTTGATCACACCTTGTATGTATCCCTACCTGTTTTAGTCTGTTTCTTGATGTCCCCCTCAGAGCCTCATGTGGTCAAGAATGGTGGCTTTTTGGAGGCAGCTGAATCTAGAATTTGTGACTGGCTCATTGTCTAATGCTGGAATTTAGGGTGTGAGTGCTATAACCCTCCTAGAGCAGTAGTCTGCATACAATATAAGGGAGGAAAAGAGGCTTATTTTCCTTTTTGCTCTTATTGCTTTTGCTGTCTTCGGCCACCATGAACTGTTGCCTCTCTACCATGTCCCACTCTGCCTTAGAGCCAACCAATTATGGACTGAAACCTCCACAAACTACCAGCTAAATAAATCTTTCTTCTATTAACTGTGGGTGTTGGGTATTTTGTTGCAACAATAAGAAAAGTAACTAAGACACTATCCATTAGCCAGCATTTATCTGTAGCTCCTTTGTATCTATTTATGTTTATCTCCATACATCACATCCATCCTTCTAGTGTTATATGCAAGAATTTTATGATGTTTCATAGATATCTGATGAAGATTGCCAACTACTTCTCCAACTATATCACAGAGAACTTACTACCTACATCAACCAAAAGTGGAAAACAACTGCCAGAGGAATTATATTGAGATTCAGGCCCTCGCAGTGATGTATCACCATCCAGGTACCAGTATGCACAGACTTATCCACACATTCCATATGATCCATCCAGTGAGGATGAGCCCGTCTATGCCAATTATGGAAATTTTCACTGTAATTCAGTAGTGAATCTTAACAAGGCCACTCTTGGCATGGGACAGGGCTTGCCATCATCCACACCACGGTGGTTTGTAGAGCAGTCCGTGGTGATGGGAGAAGCAGACTCCAAGGTGCACGGCTCCAAACACCCCCAAAATCCAGCTCTGTCTGCAGTTCAGTCACTAAGGCCTACTGGAGGAGGTGACCAGCTGCTCCATTCACCAGTGGCGTTCAGCTTCCTCACCCAAATCACATGTTGAGCTGGACATCCAGTCCCTTCCAGGCACTGTCACAGTGCTTGCCAAACCTCCTTCACCCTGGATCCCAGGTACAAGCACTCAGTTCTGGGTAAGACCTGGCTGGGCCCCACCATGTGTCCCTGTACTCCACTCCGGAGTGTGGGCCACATTCAGCAGACGTCCCCTTCTGCCCTTGGTCTGATTGACAGGAATGATGGTGAGATCCCAGCATTGGTCCTGGCAGGATGGGTGGGGACACGCACACCGACCTCCACCAGGCGGCCAGGACAGCCCCAGGGTAGACACTCAGGATAGAGTCTCCTGCCTGCTTTCCCTATGGGACCAGAAACTCTTGTCACTTGTCCCCCACAATTACACAGAGAGATAGAAGGAAAAGGGGAAACGTTTCCCTCCCTAAGACCCCTAGAATGTCTGAGCTTTCAATGTTGAATTTTTCTTTATTAAAATGTGCTTTTATCTTGCATAAGCTTTCTTCAAAAAAAAAATATATATTTTGTATATGTGTTTTATTTCACAGCATATGTAATTGTATTTCCTGCTTTTTCTCACTAAACATTAAAAGGTCTATCTACATTGTTGGCACAGAAATCCCTTTGCTCTAACCGTGCACAATCCATTCTGTGTGCGAAGTCTGGTCTTTGCTCCTTCCCATGATGATCTCCCAGGGTGTTGGCAGTTGCCACTGATAATAAAGGATATAAAGGACAAGTTTGTCTATACTCCTATATAGACTTCTGTAAAAATTTTCTTGATCATTTGTGTGTGTTTGTATTAACTTAAAGTTGTGTAATGGGATTGTTTTTCAATAAGCAGTGCAATAGAATTTCCCTGTACCTGTAGCCTTATCAGCACTAGATATTCTAATTTTCCAGGTTGTCTTTGCTTTACTTTTCAACCTCCTGAAGGTCAGTGATTTCAGGCATCTTGTGGTATGTTTGCTAGTTCTGCATATGCATGTATTTGTATTTCAAGTGCCTATGCAAATGTATATGTATTTTATCTAATGATTTTGTGAAAGATTGTTCTTAATTTTTCCACTTAGTCTGTAGTTTTATCAAGTTCAATTTTATGGTTAACATTTATATATTCTCTTTTCTGTTTTGTTCTTAGTTTAAAAAGTATGGCAATCAATTTATGAAGGTATCAATAAGCCCAAATTTTTATGTTTCTTGTGTTCTCTCCCATATTTTTTTCTCTTGTTATTTGAATAGGTCCTTCAAAAATATTTTCACAGTGAGACTTGGGTGGTAAACCTGAGAGTACTCTGAGTAAACCTGAGACTGCTCCATGCATACCTGAACTTATTCTTACCTTACTCTTATATTTCAGAGGTAAAATGTGGATATAAATTTGTAGGTTTGAAGTGTGTTTTTGCATGCAGAGGTGGTGTTGAGAAGTCTCATGACAACTTAATTCTTTTTCCTGTGTAGAAAATGTTTTGCTATCTGGAAGCATTTCGAGTATTCTTATTGCCTTAGATGATGTTAAACTTAGCATGACTTTGAGAACTTGCCTTTTACTGTAAAAGCCAGTGGTGGTAAACCTAGAGCCTGCATGTTACTTTGTTTTGCTTTTAAGACAAAAGATGTTAATGTATGAATTGTTTTTTATAAGCTAAGACCTCAGTGTTTGGATTTAATTGCAGTGTTGGCACTTTGTGATAAGTAAGTGGGTTTGGCGTCGCAACTTAATGTTTAACCTCTAAAAGGTTTACATCACTGGTATAAGACTTTCAATCTGAAGTCGTCTATTCAAATTTAGGTAACCCTTCTGTTAACTCCTTAAAACATTTTGAGAGCTTATTTGGAGATTCTAGCCAAGGACTTCATGTCCTTGTGTATCCCTGGCCCAATTTATTCCTTGTTTATCAGGAAAAGTTGTCCTCTTTAATGAGCGTGCAGCTTCAGGAGGGACATGCATGGAGCAGTGGGAAAGAAAGGGACACAGCCCAGCCAGCCAGATCAGCTGGGTCAGCCTGGTGATCAGCAGGGTGACAGATGTCACAGTCAGGTCACCCTTACATCTACCTTCATCTATTTTGAAGCTACACTTCAGTATTTTGAATAAATGCAGTGATGTATTCTGTGCCACCCACTGCATCATATCACTGCCAAGATGATGGCGTCTGGAGATGGTGTTCTTCAGAGGTGATAAGGATGGGAATAGAGCTCTCATGAGTGGGTCTAGTGCCCATATAACACAGGCCCCCCCAGAGGCCCTTCTCGCCTTCTATTGGGTGAGTTAGAGTGGGAAGGCAGCTATCGGTCAGAAACTAGGCCCTTATCAAACACTGGCTTTGCTGGTGGAGCCTTGCTCCTTGACCTGTCAGGTTCCAGAACTGTGGAGAATAAATTTCTGTTGTTCATAAGCTACCCCATCTATGGTTGTTTATTGTAGCACCTCAAATGAAATAAGATAACACATTTCGTCCAGTTTTTAGATTTTTCATTAAGATACTCTTTATTTTGCTTTGTGAATCCACTGTCTCTTTGGGAACAAGCAGTCTGGTGAATTTAAGGAAGGCACAGAGTGAACTCCAGCGTGAAAAGCCTCAGCCACCACACACACAGTTGCAATCACCCTGTTTTCCTCTGTTGCTCACAAAATCTTCTATTTTTGCTCCCTTAAGTCCTTAGAGAGAAACAGCATTAGGTTGTAACTTAGGTCATAACTCCTGAATCCTGCTTGACTGAACTGGGAAGAGGACCAAAGTGAATACCTGGGGTAGCTGCCTGCTGGAAACCTGTTTGAGTAGATTGCACACCCTGGCAGTGCTTGGGCCATCTGTGCCTGACAGTACTCGCAATAGCTGCACTAGCAGCTCCAACAAGCGCCACTGGAAAGGTATGAAAGTTACTGTCTCACCCACTCTGAGGGCAGAATTTATAAAGTTTTACCCTAGCTTATCCTCTTGGTGTCCTTCCAGCTGCTCGCTGTCCCAAGATTCAGGAAACTATTCCCCCTCAACACATTCTTTAAAGCTGCTTTAGTAACCCCAAGCGAGAGGTTCATTTCTGTATTGCTTTCCCCTTCCCACTGTGAGGTTGTTCTAGAGTTAATCTCACTGAGGAAGCCAGAAGCCCTTATTAAATTGCCATATGCCAGAACTGAAAGTTTCTACTATGTTAATAAATATTTTTTTTCACAAGCTGATGCCCTGTTTTATAATGCACTGTTCATTCTTTTGCCCATTTATCCTCTAGGGCTTTGCTTTTTAAAAAATTGAATTATATGAGCTATTTATCAGTTATGGAGCTTGTCACATTTCCTGCTACTTTAATGCAAACATTTATAAAGCACGTATTAAAATAATGTTTTCTCATTTTCGTTTGTCTTTTACATAGCCAAATGAATGAAGAAGCATTAATATTTTCAACTGTATTTCTCATTTATTCAATGATGTCCTGCACTCCTCTTGGTCTTAGTTCAGAAAGAGGTCAAGGATAATAAATTTTTAAGTCATCCTAAATATATTAGGATATAGTCAGAATCCTGATAAAAATAAAGTAAAATGTTATGTCCAATCAGTGTAACAGGCACATTCACCAAAGTTTAGTAATCATGATAAATCCTGATACTTGAGGCTAATAAAATGTTAAAGTTTTAATTTTAAACAGTATTATAAGGAGTTCCTCGGTATAAGGAAAACCCAGTGACACACTTTGGATCTTGAATATCTCCCAAAGGTCCATACGTGAAAGATTTTCCCCAGCTTGATTCTATTGGGAGGTGGTATTACCCTTTGGAGGTGGGGTAAAAGACTACCCTGGGTAGTCTTTTGGTCATAAGGAGTATGCTTTGAAAGGGTTGGTGGGACCCAGTCTCTTTCTGTATTTTTACTTCCTGGCCACAGAGTAGAAGTTTTAATCTGCCAGGCACTCTTCACCATGACATACTACAATATCATCACAGAGCTAAAACACCAGGGCCAACCAGTCATGGGTTGAAATCTCTCACAACTATTTTTTCTTTATAAGTTGATTATCTCAAGTATATTTTATAATGACAGAATAATAACATAGAAAAATCCAGAAATGCCTTTGAAAATTTCTAGTGAATGAGCTCATGTGTTATGTAGCCTCTTGGGATCTCAGTTTTTAAAAAAAATCTGTTAAACAATCATGATAACGTAATTAGAAGTTTCTGCAGTTTAAATACAAGATGTCTCCCAAATACTCATGAGTTGAGGGCTTGGTGTCCATGTAGTAGTACTCAGAGGTAAAACCCAAAGCAAGGCTTAGGTCATGAGGGTGCTTATTTCCATTGATGAGTCAGCTCCAATGAGTGTGGTATGCGGAGGTAAGGCTCACTTCGAGGAAGCCGGTCACTGGAGTACACTTTTGAATGGTTCATCTTGTTCTTGCCACTTCCCTTTTGCCTCTGTCCTTTGCTTTCTGTTTCCTGCTGCCATGGAATGAGCAACTTTCTTCCTAATGCGCGCCTGCCATGATGTCTCTGCCCTGCCACATCATGAATGCAGTGGAACCAGTTGACTATGGACTGAAACTTTTAAAACTGTAGATAAAAATAAACCTTTCCTCCTTAAATTGACGTCTTAGCTATTTAGTCACAACAACCAAAACTAACAGAAAAGTGTGTAGTTTTAACATTTTAAGCATTTCAAATTTAATAAGAATCTTGTATGTTAACCAATAGTAATGACAATAATAGCAGTGAAAAGGAAGTGGCCAACTTCTTGGAGAAGATAAGCAGAATTAGTGAGATTGGTGAATTACTTTGTGTTCCTCTTGTAAAGATGCAACAGCTTGATGGACTTGAAAAACCCTCAAAGTGATATGGTTTTGCAAAGGTGAGAAAAAGATAGAATAATAGTTCAATATCTTAAATGGTTTCAGCCTCAGATAAAGGCATTGTATTCAAACCCTGGCTTTCTTTTCTACTTTAATATCAAGGATTGATGAAATTCACACACACACACACACACACACACACACTACCTCCACCAACATTGATTGAATTATGTTTTGTTAAAGATGTCAATCAAAACTCAACATTGTTGTTTAAAAAAAGGTTCAGCTCTAGGAAGCAGAAACCAAAAACATGGCAGTTAAACTGAGGTGACGTCATTTTTTCAGAGATGTAACATTTGTAGCGAGGCCTTTGACAGCTGGTACAGTGGTCATGTATATCATGTAGTCTTTCCAAAGCTGACACATCTCCCATGTCTGCTGGAATGCAGCTGTTATCTGCACTCTCACCATGATTATGTTCCCCAAATTAGGACGTAGTGGAAAAAGAAAAGGCTAGAGCTCTTCTTTAAGGATATGACCTAGGAACTACCCAACCGACTTCCTTTTATATGTTCATAGCAGACCTTAGCAAGAAGGCTGTTGCTACCAATGAAAAAAGACTTAGTATTTTTCCCGTACATACAAGTGCTAAGGTAACAATTAGGTCTGTAACATCCTGACAGTCAGTTACAGAATGAACATTGAGTGACTGTTACAGTTTGGGTCTGGAGTGCCTCCCAAAGCCTTGGGTGGTGAATGCTTGGCCCTCAGCTGGTGGTGCTGAAAGGAAGTGGGGAGACAGCCTGTGAGGCCTTGCTGATGGAAGTAAGTCACTGGGGGCAAGCCCTGGAGGCTATATTTATTCTTTCCCTAAAACCAATCTTCCTGTCCTGTCCTTACCTCCTCTCCTCTCCTCTCCTCTCCTCTCCTCTCCTCTCCTCTCCTCTCCTCTCCTCTCCTCTCCTCTCCTCTCCTCTCCTCTCCTCTTTTCTCCCTTAACCACAGGCCCAGGAACAATGGAACCAGTGGGTTATGCATGGAAACCTCGAAACCAAATACTTGGTTTTTGAGTTGAAATAAACCTTTCTTCCTTTCAGTTGATTTTTTCAGACATTTTATCACAGTGGTGGAAGGGACTCTTAGCAATTTCTGTATATTTTGTTCCTTGAGTAATATGAAAATCCAAATTTGTGTATTTTTCTTTTATTTGTAATTGGACTATTGTGTTGCTTAAATCCTAGAGATTATAAATTTATAAAATGAACATGAATTCCTGGCAAATTTTTAATAAGTCATAAACATTTATAAAATTGCAAAATTATCACTCAGATTTTACTTCATAAACCTGTAAAGTAAACTCTCTCTAAATGTTTTTAAATGTATGGATAGTAAGAAAAGGATGATTGGGTAGATATAAGGAAAAAGCAATAATGATCCAGTACAGTAGATGGGATAGACATAGTATAAAAGGAAGAGGAACAAAGAATAGAGGGCACAGAAGAAAAGAGTGAATAAAAAAGCAGGAAGATAAGAAAAGGGGAGAAAAATGAAACAAAGAAAGAGGGAAAAAGAGGGAGAAGGAAGACAAAGGGAAATCTATGTCCTAATTACACCTTTATCTTTGAATGTTTGTTGAATGCCTACACCTACACTATTTCACAGACTGGGCAGACAATGCTATTAGAGTAGCAGACAAAAGCACTTCCTTCAAGAAATCTCTTCCTTCAAGAAAAGAAGCAAGGAATTACTAAATAATCACACCAATAAATGTCAAACTGAGTAATTGCTCCAAAAATAATTAAATGACTCTGTGACATCATAAAGTAAGGACATTTACCCTGTGGAAGGGACCAGAAAGATATTTTCTCTCTTAACTGAAGGATGATTTTCCTTGAAGATATGCCCAGTTCTTGCAAAAACAAGTGCTTTTAAAAATTCTTCTTGCACTTCCGGGAGCACATGGCAGACAGATAACAGCAGCTACAGATGCTCTCTGAGATATCCAGCTTAAAATCCAGGAATGGTGTGGAGTGAGGAGTCCTAAGCAAGGGGAGATATACCCTGCTGACCCAAGAATGAATTGGGCTGAGAGAAACCAACTGGGAATGCAATCCTGGTGCTATAACAGGAACAGATAAAGTCGCAGTGTGGAAGCCGGAACTTGCGCCACTGGAAGCCACGACTTGGGTTTCCTGCCGCCACTGCTGCATCTGAATCTGCACAGCAGGGAGAGAGACGTGCGGAAGCTCTCAGAGTGGGAATTGGCAAACGGAGTTGAGAGCAGGATGGGCGGGGAGCCCTGAACCGACCTGCGGTGAGTGAAGGAAATGAGAACTCTTCCATGGACTAGGGGGCTCCAACAGAGGACATTCTTGGACTGGGCAGACTAGGCGGAACAGGACCCTGCAGTGACTTTAGTCGCATATTCCCCTCTCAAACGGGATTGGTGGGGAGTGCCTGGCCTGGGTGACACCGCTGACTAAGACCCAGTAGGCTAGCCAAACCGGGTCCCAGCACCTGGCGGTGCACCCTAGCAGTGAAGCCTTCAGTAGGTTGACTGAACTGGAGTGGCAGGCCCAGCATAGGCTGCCCAGGTCTGTGTCTCCCTAGTACAGTGGGTGGGAATACCTAGCCAGCGGATTCAAATGAAAATCCAAAGAAACTGACAAAGAAAAAAAACAAAACAAAACAAAACAAAAAAAAAAAAAAACAACTGGGCCTCCTATTTACACTTGTATGGAAGAAACAAAAAATATGGAAAGAGGAAACAACAAGAAAGGGTCCTCAGCCCCCAATCCTGAGAACACTGATCCAGGAAAGGTAAATACAAAGGAGAATGAGGACAGAAAACATGAAATATCAGGCATGGCACAAATAGACATAAAGCGATATCTCCAGAGCCTCATAGATGAGTTCAAAAGTGAAATATTTAATGAAATAAAGCAAGATATAAATAGAATAGTTAGAGAAATGCTAATCACTGCCCAAGAAAAAATGGATGGTGGAATGGAAGAACAGAAAAAAGGGGAGAATTGTTTGATGGAGAAAATAGAGAAAACATAGAATACATGAAGCAGATTCAAAGAGATTACCAGAAAACTAAAAACTCTATTGAAAGCTGGCATAACAGCTTGAAAGAAACTAAGGATAGATTATGTGAACTGGAGGACAGATTTGTAAAGTGAGAGCATGAAATGAAAAACTTCTTAAAAATAAGAAGGAAACAAACAGCAATAATACAAAGGCTAGAAGATGATAGGAGGATCTATAACTTAAGAATTAAGAACATAAAAGAAGAGGTAGGGACACAAATAAATGAACTACAAAAGCTATTCACAGAAATAATCCAGGAGAATTTCCCTAATTTAGCAAAAGGTAAAGATACTCAGATGTATGAGGCATACAGGACCCCAGCCACCTACAACCCAAACAGAGCTACACCAGGCATATAATAATCAAAATTCCAGAAATCCAGTACAAGAACAGAATACTAAAAGCCATCAGAGACAAGAAACAGATCACTTACAAGGGAACACCCATCAGAATTACAGCAGACTTCTCGGCACAAACCATCAAATCACAAAGAGTGTGGGGGAAAATATTTCAAGCTTTGAAAGTTAATAACATTCAGCCAAGATTGAGATAACCTGCACAACTGTCCCTAGAAATTGATGGAAAAACAAGGTGCTTCCAGAATAAGGAGGAACTAGGGGAATTTGCAACCACCAATTCAACTCTACAGAGAATACTGCAGGATATTCTAAAAAAGAAAAATACCAGGATTCCAGAAGTAGTGGCAGAGAGGCCACGATGAATGAAGCAGAAAGTGAAATGAAGAAGACAAACTGACAACTAATGACAGAAAAAGAGCTCACCAGAAATGAGGCAGAGAAGGTTAGATGGTAGGAACAGCTATTTTGGAGAAAACAAGACATCATAATAGCTAGTGCTGATTTAATATCATCTTGTTTTGAAGTCCCATGAAGCTTTTGTTCTTCTGTCTCTATAGGTCTTAACATGTTGCATCTTATTGGATTTTATTATATGTGATAATATAAACAAAAGCTTTTATAGACAAGGAGATTATACAGAAACCATTGTTTATTTTCTGTTAGTTGATTGTAAATACCCTGTAATAATGTCATTCCCTTGAATGATTTTACATTGTTTTGATATGTTTGGTGCTACAGTATACGAAGTTGTATTCAAAGATTTCAAGGAAAGAGACAATATGGTAAGTACTTTTATGTTGTGATTATCTTGTGGTTAAACACTATTTTGCTTAAATGGTTATGTTTTGACCTGAGCTGTTTTGTTTTTATGCCCTCTTTTATCTCAATCTCCATTTTATTATTTATGTTTTTATTTTTATCCTTTTAATTAAGGGAAAAATAAATAAAAAATAGCAGGTTATATTATAGTAACCCATTTTGATTTCCTATTAACTTGATTCGAAACCCTGTATTGCTCTCACCATCTTGTTTCGACTGATTTTCCTCTATTCTGTTTTGCTTGATAGTACCAAGTTTGAAAGTATAGGCACCTGCTGTGAAGATAATAAAATTCATCATGATGCCCATTCTGGTTGACTATTATCTTCTTTTGAAGACCTGTAACGTCTCCAATGTTTTGGTTTTATTGGTTTTGTTCTTTACTGTTTTGTTCAATTTTGTTATAACTGATGATATAGGCAATTCTTTTTAAGATAGCAAGAGGCATTATGGTAACCATTATTGATCACCTTGTATTATGTTTTTACATTATATATTATGTCCATCCTTTTGATTTGACCGACTCTGTTCTGTTATGTCACATTTGGTTTTACTCTCTTCAAAAAAAAGTAATAAGAACTGTGGGAGTAATAAAACCCAAAATGTGTAATTGTCATTGTACAAAAGAGAGGAAAAGAAAGCACTCTAAACGATATAACTGCATGCATATTTAAGTGTATAAGATATATAATAATATTACTAAGTTTTGCATGTATATTTAAGTGTATAAGATATATAACGATATTACTGAGTTCTGTTGGATCATTGAACAGAACTGTTTGCAGTCTCACTGTTTGAATGTCCACTTTATATGCTTTAATTTTGTAACTTGAACAAATATCTCTAAGATGACAATATGTAATCTATTAACTAATGATTTCCTACTGTTTATTTTTTTCTGAAATTCTGTATAACTTGTACCCTTTTTCTGCTTTTTTTTCTTTTTCTACTTAAATAAAATTTAAAAAAAATTCTTCTTGCTCCCCTACTCTATTTTCTTTTTTTCTCCTCCATCCCACACCCTTCTCCTTTTTCCTTCTTCTCCTATTTTTGTTTATTTCTTGTTCTTGCCTTCTGCTTTCTCATTCCCTCCTTTCTTATGTGTCTTCTTTCCTCCTCTTCCTTTTATATCTACACCCTCTTTCTATCCTTTCCATTTTTCCTTCTTCCCTTTCCTCTTTGAATATATTATATTGATATTTGCTTACAGATTCAAGCTGGGTCCTGGCCTTTGTTATGAAGATAACTTTATTTCAGGTCTACAATTTGTAAATAGCCTATATGCAGATTATGCTCTATATAGAACAATTTAGACCAGGGTATCACTAGGGATAAACAACACACAAATCATTTTTCACACAAATTAACTAGCTTTTCTCTACCTGACTTTGACTTGTGTTTTGACCATTCTGTCAATAATGGAGAAGAAACTTTCATTTTGCCATTGAACATCTCTGTATCTCTTAATATTTAAAACTCAGTCCCTCTTTTGTGCATTCAGTCTTTTTTGGGCCTATCTTCAGTTCCTTTGTCTCTTCCTGTGTGATCCTACACCCCTGTCTACATTCATAGCCAGTCTCTGAAAGACTGCATAGGAAAAGCACCATCCATTGCTATACTTCCTGGCTTTTATCTTGTTCTACCAGAGCCATAACCTTCCTGTCCGCATTTAGGAACAGGAGGAAGCTCGTGTGCCATCTTAGTGATAGGTAGTTTGGCCTCCTGCATCATCTTTACCTCTGTGTGAAATGTAGCTTCCCTTGTCAGCTGTGTTGATGTTGATTTCTGTCCTTTCTAGCTTTGCTTCTGTCTGGTCTATGCCTGATATATCTATAGCCTCCTTTCTTAGAGGAGTTAATATATGGTACTTCCAGAAACCATTACTGGAAGACAGCCCTCTTTTATCCACACTTTTCCATCTTGACTTCTTACTAATATCATAGATTACAAAGATCTCTATTTGGGTTCTTATTTGACATTTTCTTTTGCTTGAATGTCATGACTTTTTAGGTGAACTCACCAATACCAGCTGTCTTATAGATCTACCAGTAGGGCACAAAGTGTATTCTGGACTCTTTAAATGCCAAGCATGGATTGAGGGAGCTATTTTTGTTTTGAGACAGCATTAAACTTGCTGCAATCCTCTGCCTTGGCCTCCCAAGTGCTGGGATCACAGCTGTGTGCCATCATGCTCAGTGAGGGAGTTCTTGAGAGTAAATTCATCTGATGCCTTCCTTCAGTCATTTCTATTCCTATTACTCAGGCATCATGCTCAACAGGTTATTGTCAGCATTCCTCAGTAGGCATGTAATCTTTGGAGATCACGTGAGGGTATACAAACAATGTAATTATTTGTATGTAGATGTCCCCTTAAGCCTCATGTGCTCATAGCAGGGTTTTGGGTGTGTGAGACTCATCACTGGATTAGTGCATTTTTCAGTTTATATCTAAATGTGATGCTAGGAGGTGACAACTAGTACATCATGGGAGTGTGGCTTGGAAGGGTCTATCTCCCTTTCTCTCTCTCTCTCTCTCTCTCTCTCTCTCTCTCTCTCTCTCTCTATCTCCCTCTTTCTGTCTCCTGATCTATTCTATGATGCCACTCTTTCATGGAAACCGCCTATTATGGACTGAAATCTCTACATACTATGGGTCAAAATAAACCTTTGCTTCTTAGAATTGTGAGTGTTGGTATTGTATGTCGGTATTAAAGAAGTAATTAAGGCGAGAAGTAAATTTCTTATTTTGAAATTCAGTTGACTCATTTTTATGTTCTACAGTCACCATGTTTTCCCTTCTCCTTTCTATGTGATTGGATGGTTATATACAAGGAGCAATTCCCTCTTTCCTTGAGTCTTCTCTTTTTATTTCCTTTTCTATCAGTAAGGAACTGTCCTAAATCAGTCCCATTTCCCAATATGATATTTTCTCTCTAGTTTTCTGGAGAAATAAATACTAAACTTACATCTGTCTTAATATCCAAAGAGCTGTAGAGAAAAGTCAAGTTAAAGGCAAGTAAAATACCATCTGGGAGTATTTTCAAGTACAGTGTTCTGTCACAGAATGAAGAAACTGGTATTCCAGACAGAAGAGACAAAGAGTCCTTCTGGTCCATGGACTAGGAGTTGGCCCCCAGGGACACACCCACACCTGGGAATCATCTCTGAGGCCTGCAGGAACCAAAAATCTGCTCTCAGCTATCTGCAATAATCTGAGAACCCTCAGTGGACTCCATGGTGATTGGGAGTCTGTGCCCAGCGACCTGCAGATCTTGGACCTTCAATGAGGCCCATGGGAACTGAGAGTCTGGGTCCAGTGACCCACAGTTATCTGAAAACCCTCGGTGAGGCCCAAGGCACCTGGGAAGCTGTGTTCAGCAACCCACAGTCATCTAAAACCCTTGCAGAGGCCTGTGGGGAATTAGAGTCCACACCCAGCAAGCTGTCTACAACTGCTAACCGTCACTGAGGCCCACAGGGACCAGGAGTCTGTGACCAGAGAACTGCTGCCATCAGCAATGCTCAGTGAGGCCCATGGTTGGTCAGGCTACTAGCACACAAAAGAACTAGGACTTGGCATCTGGCTGATTTGGAGGAATACAGGAAAATGCTAAAACGAAGAATAAATTGCAGTTTCAAACTTCCAGGCCATCCAGATCAAGTCCAGGAGACATACACATGGATTAATTTGGAAATCACACACCTGAAATTTCTAAAATGATAGCAATGAAAGAAACAACTCTAGGAAGCTGCAAAGGAAATCAGATCAGAAACAATCTCTCAGGTAAAAACAGAAATGATAAATATGATGAATGAATTGGTGAGTATATCCAAAGAAGACATGGATTTAAAAGAGTAGAGGCACATAGGAAAGTGATGGAAACCTTGAATGAACAGTACAGGAAACCACTAGAATACATGATATAGATTCAAGGAGATAGCCAGAAAATAGAAAATTCCATTGAAATCTGCCAAAACCACATGAATGAAATTGAAGACATATTCTTAGACTTTGAAGACAGGATTGCAGCTAGTGGTCATGAAAGGAAAATTCTCTTAAAAATAACAAGGAATCAGAAAATAATGCTACAGTTGCAAGATGCAAACAGAAACAACATAAGACTGAGAGATGTCAATGAAAGAGACAACACAAATTACATAAAAAGACTATTTGCAGAAGTAATAGCAAAAAATTTCCCAAACATGGAAACTTGACATACAGATAGGTGAGGCATATAGCACTCCAAAGAACTATAATCAAAATCAATCTACATTTTGACATATGGTAATCAAGATCCTAGAAATTCAGCAAAGAACACAATATTAAAAGCTGCTTGAGAGAAGAAACAGATCACCTATAAAGAAAGCCTATCAGAATCATGAAAGACCTCTCAACACAAAGCATCAGGTCAAGAAAAGCATGGAGTGAAGTATTTTAAGACCTGAAAGAAAACAACTTCCAACTCAGATTGATGTACCCTGCAAAACTCTTTCATAATCAATGAAGAAATGACATTGGTACAATTGGTACAATGACATGGAACAATGAAGTACCATGACAAAGAACAAGTGAAGAACTTGATGGCCACCCAATCAAACCTACAAAGAGTACTGAAAGATATTCTAGAAAGAGATAAAAATGACCAAATTTCTGAGCACTACAACAGAAAGAAGCCACAAGCAGAACAAGCCATTAAACAGAGGAAAAAAGTATGGAAACAACAGAAGCATGATAATATAACAAAGATAAGCCAATGCATATCAGTTATAATAATTAATGTAAGTGGTCTTAATTCACCAATCAAAAGAAACAGATTGACAGAATGGACCAAGAAACAAAGTTCAACAGCATGCTGTATTCAAGAAACACATTCAATTCAAAAGGCAATACATAGACTTAAAGAATGGCAAACAATATCCCATGTAATAGGAGCCTAGAAAAAAGCATGAGTAGCTATTCTATTTACAGACTATGTGAACTTCAAACCAAGAAAGAGATAAGGCAGGTAATTACATATAGGGTAGGGGAGAACTTCAAGAGGAATAGATAACAATCATAAATATATATGCACAAAATATAGGAGCAAAAAACTATGTAAATCAAATATTAACTGACATGAAAAATCAAATAAGCACTAATACAATTATAATGGGGGAACTTGTCGATGTCCGCTCCCGGCCGGCAGGAAGGACACACGACAAAGTCTGGTAGTGGACAACCTTTTCTTTTTATTTTCCTTCTCCGTACAGCCTGCCCTGGGATCGCTCCCAGCCGAAGCCTCCTCTGGTCCGCTCCCCGCGGCTCCTTCCGGGCTTCGCTCCGAAGCCTCTACCGGTCCGCTCTCCGCGGCTCCTTCTGGGCTTCTACTTCCGGGCTTCTACCTGGCTTCTTCTTCCGCCCAGGGGTGGCACCGGTATATATACGGGTACAGTGTCCAATCATGTTAAAGTAAGCAAGGCAAGCTGATTGGCTAACATCATCAGTTGCCAGGCAGACTATATTGTTGAGCGGGTTGTTTACGCGGTAAGCAGGAAACTAACATATTCGATGGGAGGGGTAATCTACCTCAGGCTTTGCTCTTTACCACAGGCCGCACGTCCGCCGCGCAAGGCGAGCTATCACAGACGCGGCTCCCAACATCTCCCCCTATTTTATTTTTTATGAACGTGCGCATCGTAGCCCTTCCTGGACTGGGTGCAGAGGCTTATGCCCTATGCGTAGGCCCACCGTAGGTCCTTGGCTTAGACCCTGGTCGGCCGTCCCATGGTCCGCCAAGGCCCTGAGGCCCTCGTCCTTTTTCTAGGGCCAGGCACAAACTGGACGGAACCTGGATGCACACAAGCTTGCACTCATTTCCTCTCCGTAAAGAAATCCCCTCGGAGAGAAATTTAGACCTGGGCAGCATCTAACAGTCCAGCGGCTTACGTGCAGGATGGGGTAGGGCCTGGCTTAGGTCGAGTCGTGCTGGGGAGGCACGCTCTTACCCGTCATTGACTCACCTACCCTGCTGTGTATTGTCACCTTATGGAGGAGAATGAGGGATGCCCGCCATATCTAGACTCGGTCGTGGGCCAATTGAGCAAGCCATGCATATGCCTGAGGATCTTCTTGTCCATTTCGGGCTACCGCTATTTCTATTCATCTTATTGGTTGGTCTGTGATGGATCTCCAGTAGGGCAGGTCTGATCTTCAGTCGAGGGCTTTGTTGCCCGTGTCAGTCTCTCCGGTATCCACAGTGGTTCTCGTCCCGGTTCCTGTGGGAAAACACAAACCGCGCCTCGGTTCCAGCTGACCACTGGATCCGGGCCCATCCATTGTCCTGTCAGGACATCTTTCCACTTCACCCACCCTTTATGGTTGGGGGAAGGGTTGCAGTGCTCCACAGCTGGGGAGCGATTATCATTATTTAAATTTAAAAAATTGTGTGTGAATAGTGCCATGGATAATCGTGCCTTTGGGGCCAGGCCTTGGCCTACTCCCCCTTTTTGTTTTTGTAAAATTTCTTTGAGGCTTCTATGAGCCCTCTCAATGATTCCTTGACCTTGGGGTGTATCCACAGTAGTGGTCCTTTCTGCCAAATCACCGCTGTAGGCTGTAGACTAGTCTGTAGCAAACAGACATCAAAGGGTCGCCCTGGTTCAATTCTGTGTAAGGTAGCCCCACCTAAGGCTTTTTCCACTCTCTGTAAGGCAGCTCTTGCCTCAGGAGTGAGCCTCCTGTGGGAGGCTATATCTGGGTCTCCCTTCAGAAGGTCGAACAGGGGTTTGAGATCTGAATTTGGTATATGTAAATATGGCCTAATCCAATTAATGTCTCCCAATAGCTTTTGCATGTCATTTAGGGTCCTAACGCCATCCGTCCTAATGGTGACCTTCTGTATAAGTCTGGAGGTGACACTGAGGTCCACACCTGCTGACCCAGGGGTGGCCCTTGTTGAAGGCTGCCACCCTGAGCTGTCCTGTCTCTGGGGCGGGGGCCCGCCTGCGAAGGGGGCCCCCTCTGGCCGTTTTTTGGCTCTCTAGCATCTTGTCCACAAATACGGTTGCCCTGAGCATCAAAGACCGACCTACACTCCTCAGCTTTGTGTGATCCCTTTTTGCATCGCCCACAAACATATGGTTCTTCATTCCTAGGGCGAGGCCTAGCATCTGCATTGTTTGGGCAATGACGTTTAATGTGTCCTGGCTCCCCGCAGGCAAAACACCCTTTAGCCTTACATTCCCCTTCTAACCCGCGAGGTCCCCTCTGCTGTACAGCCGCGGCCAGGAGAGCAGCCACTCCCGAGTTGGAGAGCGGCCCCCCTATCTCTCTGCATATCCTAATCCAGGCGTTGAGGTCCTTGTTCTTATGAGGAGCTATCGCTGCCTTGCACTCCTTTGTACATTGCTCAAAAATCAGCTGTCTTACCAGCGGTTGAGCCACTCCCGGATCAGGAAATATCTTATCGGCAGCATCTTGCATTCGGGCCACAAAGTCAACAAATGGCTCTGTGGTACCCTGAATTATTTTTGAAAGACACAAGGAGGCTGTTCCGGCACCACTTACCTGTTTCCAGGCGCGGAGCCCTATGGCATTGATTTGTTCATAGACAGCGCCGGGGAACTGGGTCTGGTCATCAGCGTGCCGACCTTCTCCCATAAGCATTTCCTTGTTCCACCCCCGGTTTCCCCGATTGGCGTTTCTCTCAGCCTGCTCTGCAGAGAACTCTGCGTACCAGGCTCGCCAATCCAGGTAACTGCCCGAGGGCAGACACGCCTTTGCCAGCTGAATCCAGTCCGCGGGGGTGAGGGGCCCAGAAGACAGATTCTCCAGCATGGCAATGGTGTAAGGCGCAGTCGGCCCAAAGGTTGTAACTGCATTTTTAAGTTCTCTAATCTGCTTTATCTCAAAAGGCTCCCATACATTGCGTCCCTGGCCCATAGCTACTTGTACAGGAAATATCCCGTAGGGGCCACTATCTATCCCAGGTGGATGTACCTCATGAGACAAGCGTCCCCCCTGCCAAAGCCGCCTGTAAAAATACCGACCCGCCGGCGGCGGAGCATAAGACAGCGGCCGTGATTGGGCGGAAAATGGGGGCCCGTGCATCACTTCCTGTTCTGGCGAAAGGGGAGAGAGCTCCCAGGCGGCCGCCTGGTGGCGAGGAATCGCCTCCGGAAACGGCCCCCAAGGTGGGGCGGAAGGCTTCGCCTCCCTCTCGCGCCGGGGAGCGCTCAGGAGCTCTCTACTCCTCCGCAGACCAGGTTGAGCAGAGCGCAATTCGCGGGGCAACGCTGGAAAAGAACCCTGCGACTCCTTATTGAGCGATTTAGGCTCCTGACAGCTGGTCTCTTTGGCCTCCTTGCCATTCAACTTTCCCTCGTCCTCCTCCTTAGCATCCTTGTTCCCCTTGACAGACCCCTCTCGGGAGCTCCCTGACTGGGCCTGCTCAGATACCCTGCGTACTTTTGTAAGCTCTTGAGAGCTTTCTCCACAACCACCCTCGCTCTTAGTGTTGCTACCTAACATGTTTCCCATCTTTTAATATGTTACTCACCACGTGAGGCCCAAGGAATCCGCCACTTACGCGTGAGCCTGAGGGGAGTCTAAAAGCCCTGTAGGTGCGCGCCACCCAGAGCCCAGGCTTATCCCCAACTCACCTGTCTCGCAGCTCTGTACTGGAGCGTTGTCCACTTCCACGTCTCGGGGGTGATCAGTCCCCGGGCGGGCCTCCAAATGTCGATGTCCGCTCCCGGCCGGCAGGAAGGACACACGACAAAGTCTGGTAGTGGACAACCTTTTCTTTTTATTTTCCTTCTCCGTACAGCCTGCCCTGGGATCGCTCCCAGCCGAAGCCTCCTCTGGTCCGCTCCCCGCGGCTCCTTCCGGGCTTCGCTCCGAAGCCTCTACCGGTCCGCTCTCCGCGGCTCCTTCTGGGCTTCTACTTCCGGGCTTCTACCTGGCTTCTTCTTCCGCCCAGGGGTGGCACCGGTATATATACGGGTACAGTGTCCAATCATGTTAAAGTAAGCAAGGCAAGCTGATTGGCTAACATCATCAGTTGCCAGGCAGACTATATTGTTGAGCGGGTTGTTTACGCGGTAAGCAGGAAACTAACATATTCGATGGGAGGGGTAATCTACCTCAGGCTTTGCTCTTTACCACAGGCCGCACGTCCGCCGTGCAAGGCGAGCTATCACAGACGCGGCTCCCAACAGGAACTTAACACTGCATTGTCACAAAGAGACAGATCAACTAGACAAAAAGTCAACAAAGAAGTAACAGAACTGAATCACACTTGTAAACAAATGGACTTACTAAATGTTTCCAGAGTGTTTCACCCCAAAACATCAGAATACACATTCTTCTCAGTTGTGCATGGGACATTCTCTAAAATAGATGATATATTACCTAACAGAATATGCTGAAGTAAATGCAAAAGAATTGCAATTATCCCACATATATTATCTGACCATAGCAAAATGAAACTGGAAATTAATGACAAAAGAAGTTTCAAAAGCTCCATAAACACTTGGAAATTAAATAGCACCTTACTGAACAACCAATGGGTCACAGAAGAAATTAAAGCAGAAAGTAAACAATATATACAATCAAATGAAATTGCAAATGCAACTTACCAGAATCTGTGGGATGCAATGAAAGTGATCTTGAGAGTAAAATTTATAGCAGTGAATTCTCCCATCAGGAAATCAGAACAAGCAAAAATCAACAACTTAATGCTACACCTCAAACTTTTAGAAAAAGAAGAAGTCATGTCAAAAGTCCAAAGAAAGGAGGAAATAATAAAGATCAAACAGAAATTATTGCAAATGAGACTAAGAAAATAATATAAAGAATTAATGAATTGAAGAATTGGTTCTTTAAAACAATAAATAAAATTGATAAACTAATGAACCTCATAAAAAAGAGGGAAAAAAACTCAAATTCATGCAATGAAGAATAAAAAGAGTGAAATCATTATAGATCTTGGGGAAATACAGAAGATCATCACTACTTATTTCAAAAACTTTTACTCTCATATAAAAGAAATAGATTCATAAAAATGTATGAATTATCAAAACTAAATCAACAAGATATAAAACTTTTGAATAACCCAAAATCAGTTAACGAAATTGAAAACATAATTAAAAACTTTCCACCACCACCACCAAAACAAACAAAAAAACCCAGGTCCTGATGGATTCAAGCTGAATTCTATTGGAATGTAGAGATGATTTAATACCAATACTCTTCAAACTGTAATGAAATTGAAAAAAAGCCAATTTTCCCTAATTCATTTTGGGAAGCAAATATTATCTTGATGCCAAAATCAGAGAAAAACCCAACCAAAAAAGAGAACTATAGGCCACTCTCTCTAATGAACATAGATGCAAAAATTCTCAATAAAATATTAGCAAACAGAATGCAGAAAATCATCAGAAAGATTAAAAACTATGACCAAGAGAGATTCATCCCAGGAATCAGGACTGATTCAACATACACAAATCAATAAATGTAATATACCATATCAACACAGTCAAAGACAAAAATCACATGATAATCTCAATAGATACAGAAAAATATTTTGATAATGTCCAACACTTATTCATGGTAAAAACCCTAGTGAAAATCAGAATAGATGGTCTTTACCTCAATTTGATAAAAACTATCTATGGAAATCTATAACCACCATCATACTCAATGGTCAAAACTGAAAGGCTTCACTCTAAAATCAGGAACAAGACATGGACATCCACTATTACCTCTCCTATTCAATATAGTTCTGGAAACGTTATCCAAAGCAATTAGACAAGAGAGAGATATGAAAGGAATACAGGAATAGGAAAGGAAGAAGTTAGATTATTATTAGTTGCAGATGACATGATACGCTACAAAAGAGACCTCAAAAAACTCCACCATCAGACTTCTAGACTTAATAAGCAAACTTAGCAATGTAGCTGAGTACAAAGTCAATATTCAAAAGTCAGTGGCATTCTTGTACATACACAACAAACTTGCTAGAGAGAAACTAGGGAAACCACACCCTTCCAATAACATAAAAAAATCGAATACTTAGAAATCATTCTAACTAAGGAAGTAAGAGATGTATGCATTGAAATTTAGAGTACTTTGAAAAAGTAATTGAAGAGGTATTCAGTAAATGGAAAAATATCCCTTGCTCATGAATAAGAAGAACCATCATTGTGAAAATGGCCATACTCTCAAATCTGTTACACAGATTTAATGCATTTCCCATCAAAATACCACTAGTATACCTCAATGATCTAGACAAAATATTCCTAAAATTTATATGGAACCATAAGAGACCTAGAGCAGCAAAGGCAATTATTGGGCAACAAAGGCAAGGCAGGAGGCAACACTTTCCAGACTTGAATTTACACTACATAGCTGCTATAATAAAATCATTATAATACTGGCTAAGAAACAGGATCAATGGAACAGAATAAAAGATACTGATATAACTACAAATATACTCAGCCACCTTATCTTTGATAAATGGCCTAAACATGTCCACTGCAAGAAGGATAGCCTTTTTAATAAGTGGTGCTAGAAAAATTGACTTTCCATATATGCTGAAGACTTAAACTAGAACCATGCGTATCACCATGCACTTAAGTCAAAATGACTAAGTGTCAAAGATCTAAATATAAGACAGAAAACTAAACCTATTAAACCTATTATTAAGACTAAACATGCTAGAAGACAAAGTAGGTAGAAATCTCAAGGACATAGGGAAAGGCTGAGAGTTCATGGACAAAAACCAAACTGCAAAGAAGTACTTCAAAGAATCAACAACTTGGATCTCATCTTATGAAAAGTCTTTTGCACATTGAAAGAAATTACCAACAAATGAAAAAAGAACCCACAGATTGATAAAAGATTTTTACCAACTGTCTCTCAGACAAAGGACATTTATCTAGAATGTATAAAGAATTGAAAAAATCAGACCCCCCGAATTTAAAGGCCCAATCCAAAAATGGGCATCGGAGATGAATACACAATTCTTAGATGAAGAGATACAATAGCAAATACATATATGAAAAAATGTTCAATATCACTGATCATTTGAAAAATGCAAATTAAAACAACACTAAGATGTGTGGAAATAGTGGCTCATTGTGTAAAGAGTGGCTAACATCAAGAAATTAACCAGTAACAAATGCTGGCAGGACTATGGGGAAAGAGGAACACAACCATTAGTGTGTACATTCCTCAAATAACTAAGACTAGACATCTCATTGGTCCAATTATTTCTCTTGTTGGTATCTTTCCAAAATAATTAAAACCATCATATCAAAGTAATATATGCACACTCATGTTTATAGCTGCACAATTTGTAATAGCCAGATCTTAGAGACAAACCAAATCTCCATCAGGTGGACAATATCCACCAAATGCCAATGGATAGAAAAGATGTGGTATTTTTATGTAGTATGAAGAAGGATAAACTTGAGACTTTTATAGGTAAATTGATGCAACTAGAAACCATATTCATAAGCGAAATAAATCAGACTTGCATGTAGTGTAAGAATCTAAGGGAGTAAGATGATCCAGGAGTCACTATAGATATAGTAAAAGGGAAAAAACTGCTCAAAGGGAAGTTATATTGTTTGATCATCCTCGCACGCCTGTATCTGGTAACCTGAGCAACTATTTTGAAGATAATGATGTGCAATAGAGCAACCGTTGTTAAATGCCTATCATCTTGTTTTGAAATTCTATATTGCCATTGTATTTTGTTGTTGCTGTCATAGTCATTTTACTTTTGTTGTTGTTTTTGATTGTTTGTTTGTTTCTTGGTTTTTCTGGTTTTTTTTTTCTGTTTTAAAGCAAAATATCCCTGCAGTGGACAGGAGCAAGTTGAGCATGGTGGACACTTAGAGGGGAAAGGCAGGTGTCCCAGGAGATGTGACTGAAGACAAAGCCAACAAAATGATGACAAACCTCCTAGAGTGTAAAAGTTTTGCTGAAGTGTTTGCATGCTCTGGTAAGGAATGGAACTGAGGCTTTTCATTCTTTAAATTATACAAATAATAAAATAACAAAAAGTCCTTTCTCTCCTGAGCATCTGGTTTGCATTTTGTTTCAGCCTAAAATCTGTTCCCTTTTCCTCTTCCATGCAGGAAACCCAGAATGCATGCTGTCCCAGGAGCCAGGGTGACCAGCTGTGGAAGACCACAGATGAATGCGTGGTAAAAGCTGTTACATTGGATGTGTGCTTCCTCTTCATCTATTCGTACCTGCTCTTGCTACCTTGTCACCGCTGCTAGTTATGACAAATAGAAAGAGGCAATGAATCTTGGGTCTGCACAAGAATCTTTGAAGGCTGCCTGTTACTTTTCAGGGAGTTTTAGATTCTGGTAAGAGGCTCTGTTGACACCATAAAGGAGGAGACTGAATGTAAGGGAAATGTTTTATAACACCAAGTGCCATCTGAATTATGGCCAGGACCTTGTATCACAGGTCACAATAGAGTTTGCATCAAGGAAAAGGGGAAAGAAAGAAGCATGATTGAACTATTCATTCAGATGGGCACGAATCATTTGCTTTTTGTCTCTGGAATGCCAAATATTGAAATTGGTCTTCTGTCTCCCATATGGCACTTACACTACTTCAGTTTAAACTTAAGCAATTGATATTTCAGTGTCACATTGCATTTTATCTTTTTTAGTGAAGGAAGATATTTGGAAGCAATTCAATGAGCTTGCTTGTCAGTAATTTTTATTTCCTGAATTTTAAAAAGAATGGCCAGTGTGAATTTAAAGAATCAATGAAAATTGTTTCAAACTGCAGGAGAGACTATGCTTGTAATGAGGGCAAAGTAAAAAATAGAGAAAAGACCAAAAACAATGTTTTAAATATTTTTCTGAAAAATTATATGGCAAGCTCCCTGCAAATCAGTGCCTTGCAAGAACCACCACTGCTGGGGGGACAGCCAGACCCCAGCCTTTTTCCATGAGTCAGTGCCATTCATAGATTGCCAGGGAAGAGAACAAGAAGTCAACAAGAAGCAAACCATTCTTGCAAGTGGGCTCCATGTGCAGGCCACTGCTGCCAGGGGACCAGCCAAACCCCAGCCCCTTCTGGCACACAGGCTGGGAAACAAGAAGAGTTAATCCTCTACCCTCCCATAAGCAACCAGCTGATCCAGAGGAACACAGGCTGCAACAATAGCTATTGAAATGAAATGCAATTTGATGCTTATGATATTTGGTGTTTAGAGGATCCTGGTATGCAGCATGGGGGATCTCTTTTGAAGGTGGTAGCCACTGTTAATTCCTTATTATTTGGTTTTGAAGTCCTGCATCATTTTCATTGTTTTGTTTTATTCTGTTTTTGTTTTGTTTGATTTTGTTATATCCGATGGCGGGGGCAATTATTTCAAAGATAACGAGGTATATAATGGTAGCCACTGTGGATAGTAAATTGTAATTGTCTTGTTTTGAAGTCCTTTATTACGTTCATTGTTTTGTTTTTAGTGGTTCTATTCTGTTCTGCTTTGTTTGATATTTAGTATGTCTGAAGGTATTTACAGCTATTTTGAGGACCACAAAAGGCATTATGACAACTATTGCTGATTTCATATTGTTCTGAAGCCTGTGTCACTTACACTGGTTTGTGTTTATTGGTTTTGTTCTGTTTTATTTTGCTTGGTTTTCTTCTCTTTAAAATAGAAAAAAAATAAAAAATGGTATGACAAAATTTAGACAACTATATAGGACATGTGTGATCTAACACTTGCTTCAATTAAAAATAAACTGCACGGCCTTGGACACATCATTTGATAAGCTGGTGGTTCAGCTTTCTGAAATTAAACAAAAAGATTTGAAGATACACTCTCTTACTTTCCTTTCTGTGTCTTACCATATTATGATAGTGTTATGTCAACTTGACTGGTTTTACCAGGTGCCCAGATTTGTGGTCTGCCCAGGTGATGGTTGTGTTTGTGAGGTGAGCATCTTCTGGGATGAGACTAACATCTGAATCAGAAGGTGAGTAGAGCATATTTCCCTCTCTCATACTGACAAGACCCATCTAACGCACAGAAAGCCTGGACTTTCCTCAAGTAAAAGGGAATTTCTTGCTGCCTGATTGCTTTGAGTTGGGAAGCTGGCTTTTCTCTTGCTTCCAGACTCTACTTGAAATATGGGCATTTCTCAATGCCAAATTGTAGGTCTTCAGACTTGAGCCACACCTTCTGCCTTCCTGGGTTTCAGGCCTTCTAATCTACCTACCAAAACTCTCTGATGGGCACCCTGACCAGTTGATTTGCCAGTCTCCTTAATCAAATGAGCTAATTTCTTGTTATAAATCTTTCTCTATCTTCCTCGCTCTCTGCTTTTCTGGAGAACTCTGAATAATATACAAGCTGATGATTTTTTAGCAGCTATTTTAAAGAATGAAGACAAGTTCATTGCTGGCAAAGTGAGCCTATTCTTATATGGTAGGTTTGTGTTTGCTAGAATGAACATCATTTCATTCTGAAAGAAAACGATGCTGATGAAATGTGCTGCTTATGAAGTTTTTACTGGGAAGCATGCACATCTGATGCCTGTGGACTAAGATAGCAAACACAATGAAAGGATTGCATTTTTATGGTTAAAAAGTCTTTGGCATAAAATTGGAGATCAGATTTTAGGTAATGCCTTAATTTTCTGTCATTTTACTATATTTTACTTTTCATTTGCTCTTTCTGCCATTAGACTATTTCTGGCCTATTCAGCCTCACCTTGGAAGAATCCTTTCACCTGGAAACTGGCCAGGTGCACAGCCGGGGCTCTGAGGCTTCTTTCATCTTTGCAGGAAGCTGTCAAGTAGCGCTCTTAGTTGGTGTTTCAGGAGAGAATCAATAGGAGTGTGTGCCTTTGTGTTCATGTGGAAGACGTTGGCTGGAGGAGGCATTTAATGTGCTGTAGTGCTAAAATTATAAGTAAAAATGTATCTGCATTTTATTTAGTTTCTTTTAAAAAAAAGATGGATCACATCTTATTAAAAAGTTTCTGCATGTCAAAAGAAATCTCCAGCATAGTGAAAAGAAAACCCAGAAACTGGGAAAAAAATCTTAGTGAACTGACCCTCAGACAAAGGATTTCTGTCTAAAACATATGAAGAATTTAAAAAACTAGACCCCTGAAATTCAAAGACCCAATCCAAAAATGGGCATCTGAGATGAATACACAGTTCTCAGGTAAAGAAATATAAATGGCAAATAAATACATAAAAAAATTTTTCATCATCATTACTCATTAGAGAAATGCAAATTAAAAGCACACTGAGATTCCATCTCACTCCAGATAGAATGGCCAGGATCAAGAAAACTACAACAACAAATGCTGGAGAGGCTGCGGGGGAAAAGGAACTCTCTTGCACTGTTGGGGGGAGTGTAGACTGGTGCAACCCCTATGGAGGTCAGTCTGGAGATACCTCATAAAGCTGAGATTGGAAGTCCCATTTGGCCCAGCTATTCCACGTCTGGATATATTCCCAGAAGAACTGAAAACATCATACCACAGTGATATATGTGCACCCATGTTTATAGCAGCACAATTTGTAATAGCCAGGTCTTGGAAACAACCTAAGTGTCCATCAACTGAGGAATGGATACAAAAGTTGTGGTATTTTTATACAATGGAGTACTACTCAGCTATAAAGAATGACCACATAGAGATATTTATAAGTAAATGGGCGCAACTTGTGACCATAGTCATAAGGGAAGTAAATAAACTCACATGTATAAATACCATATAGTCTCCCTAATATGAGAAATAGTAAGAGCACACGAGTTTATGGTAATCATGATTCCCCATTACATTGCTTTGAAGCCTTATAATGTTTTCATTCATTAGTTGGAATGGTTTAATCCTAGTTTGTTTGATTTTATTATCTGTGATGGTATGAACAGCTACTTTGAAGAAAGCAAGACATTATAATAGCCAGTGCTGATTTAATATCACCTTGCTTTGAAGTCCTACCATGCTTTTGTTCTGTTTCCATTGGTTCTATCATGTTGTATCTTACTGGATTTTATTATGTATGATAGTATAAACACATTTTTTATGGCCAATGAGATAATATAGTAGCCATTGTTAGTTTTCTGTTATTTGGTTCTTAATGCCCTGTAATCTTTCCTTCTCTTGAATGGTTTTATACCGTGTTGTTATGTTTGATACTATTGTAAATGAAGGTAAGCTTAACTATTTCAAAGAAAGAGACATTATGGTAGCTACTGTTATATTGGGTTGTCTTGTAGTGAAATACTGTATTGCTTAAATTGCTCTGTTCTGATTGCTTTGTTATGTCCTCTTTTGTCTTAATCTCTTTAAAATAAAAAAGTTATTAAAAAAGAGGAAAACATTCCCAGATTTAAAACTCTGTATTGGTTGCTCAAAATCTAGTTCACGATTGAACTGGACTTTAAATAAACAAACAGGTATCCTGCTACTAAAGTATAGCAATGTAAAATAACTATCTTGTTTAAGTCTAAGACTTAGCTAATTTTTCCTTCAAAAAATCCTAAAATTGAAGCATTTCATTTCTACACTTTATAAGTAAAGAGTAAAGTATAACTGATGTTTAGGAAAAATCATGTCAAATGTTCATAGAGATATGGGTAAGTGTAAATTGAAAAAAAAAAGAGAGAGAGATACTTTAGGGATTTACCCAGATTGTTTAAAACAAAATGTGTATTTTTATTTCAGTTTTATTTTAAGATCCTTCATACATGCTAGTCTTCCTCTTTGCTTTTGAATTTTAGTAGTTGATTTATTCCTATACCTTGCTTTGTTAGTATATACATTAATACACAGGAAGTTTTATTATTAAATGAAAAAAACACTTTGTATTATTACAGAAGCATCATTACCATAGCCCTCATAACATACAGACGCTTTTGTAAATAAATAAATATATATATATATATATATATATATATATATTTATTTATAAAAATGCTTGACCAGAAAAATAGTACCATGTTTTAAAAAAATGATTTGGGCACAGCTGCTATAATCTGAAACTCTAGAAGGCTGAGACAGGAGCACCACAAATTCCAGCTCAGCTCTGGCAACTTAATGACTTGGCAATAACTTGTCTCAAAAAGTGAATCAAAAATAAAAACACGAGCAGAAAACAAAATAAACAACAAAAACTCCAAAAACAAAAGCAAAACAATGGGTTATAGGTCATTATCAAAAACCTAAATTTACAGGTGTGAAGCTTCAAAGTTTTATACTTTAGATGCACAGTGGATGAATTATGGACTTGTTCATATGATGAAGAAGAAAAGCCAAAAGGTATTTAAGAACACAATATAAAAATTAAAAATTCTTAAGTTATAATAAGAAAAAGAAAATTATTATCACTGGGATCTAAATTGTCTATCTTTTCATTTTTTTTTGCCATTTTTCTCTCTGTGTTACCCATATTTATTCTCTTATAAGACCAACATTTTAAACACCTTGAAAAGGACAAAGATTCCTACACATCTCTCGGGTAAACTCAGTGCTCTGACAGCAATAAATATGCTAGCCAATTTTTTCCTAGATTTTAAAAAAAATTTTTAATGCTGTGTGGCTCTGATAAGTTCCACTCTGTAGCTTAGGCCTTTACTTGTAGAGTAGGAATAACAGCAGCAATAATTATAGCAATACCTACAGGGTTGTTGTTGGATTACAATCACTAATGCAAGTAAGAGTCTCAGAACAAAGGAGTTATTCTCAAATGTTACCTAGTATAATTTTGCTACTGAACTTTTTTATTCAGAGTCTTTATACTTGTTAAAAGATGTACACTTTCAGATGGAAGGTGAATGCTGGTATCTGTGGTTAACAAAACTGAAAAGGGAAGAAAACAATGACTCTGCCAGCTCAGATGCCAGCTTGAGATAGTGCAAAATCTGCCACTGTATTTGCTGCAGCGATGCAGTGTGTTTGTGTGTGTGTGTGTGTGTGTGTGTGTGTGTGTGTATGTGTGTAAGAGAAGGAGGAAGGGAGGAAGAAATGAAGAGAGGGAGAAAGAGAAAGACAGAGAGAGGCAGAGACAGGGAGTTGCTTGGTGTAAATACCCTTAGAAGTTAAGTTGTTTTAGAAAAGTTCTTCACGTAACCCTATTTTGACCTGAAAGATAAGTTTCTCATTCTGATTGTCAATGTTATCATGATTATTTCTCTTCTTTGATGGCAATCAACTAAATTTCCATTCATTTGCAGATTCTATTGGGAGATCAATATTGTGAGTAAATTGAATCTGATGGAGGTTTCAGGTTGACAATTACTTATCTCCAGTAAGCACATCACTGGCACATTTCTCCTGGTAGCACATATGGCAGACATGATTACACTATGGATGGTTGTTTTTGTCTTTGTTTGCTGGTCTCATGCATTTAATCAGCTCTTTTGTTCATTACACAATTAACTATTCACTGCAGTGCTGCCAAAATTTGAATGATATTTTCCAACAATACTGAGCACATGAGCAAGTTAGATGCTTTTGTTTTAACTCTTTTGTCTCATACCAATAGTAACTCTGTCTTTAACACAGACCCCAGGCATCTGTGGGATGCTTCCAACAGAGCCTCCGCTGTTTTCTCAAGTCGTGCACTTGCTTTTATTGTAGCACATATTGTATCATGACTATGACTTTAATTTTCTCTATATCCAGCTAGATTTTAAGTAGGTCAATATTTCTTGGTCTTTGTCTCTAAGCATTCAGTGCCTGATACAAAAGTTGAGTCTTCTAAATACTTAATGAATGAATACATCATTGGGAAAATGTATAAATTCTCATGTCTCTAAGACTGTTAATTTAATTGTAGGAATTTATGAGGCAAGCAAAGAGGAAAATGAAACAGAATGGATCAAGGGAAAATTAGCTGGAGAGTATGGTGTAATTTTAGAGATTGTAAAGGGATTGACAAGAGCATAGCACTATGCATTCCAGGACTCGATAGCTGACTATTCTTTATTCTTAAACACACTTTTCAAATATTATCTCTTTGGAGAAGCCTTTTTTCAGATATCCTCTCCTTCCATTGACTTGGTGCAAATCTTTTATTTATTTATTTATTTATTTATTGTGCACATTTCAATTATGTTCTATTGAAATATTTTAATACAAGTGATTGCACTTGTTCACCTTTTCGGCTATGCTATTGGCATTATAGAGAGGGGAGACTTTATATGACATTATAGAGAGGTGCAGTGTGGCAGATTTTGCTTCTTAAATACTGACTTTGCTGCTCATGACTGCATAGCTGATGATAGACAACCACTTCATTTCCTTGAATTTTAGTTTACCTATTAGTAAAATAAGAAAGTAGTATCAAGTACCTAGTAGTAGTACCTAGTAGGTATAACATATGCTTAGTCAACTGTATTTCTCTTCACTTTGCTTCTCTGAAGACAGAAATCATATTTTATTAATTTATTCCTAACAACTAGGACATTCCCAACACCTAGGAGTGGTTTGATAGATGTTTTTTGAGAATAAAGTATGAGTTTATTTAAATGTGTAATGTGTGTTCCAGAATTCATATTCAGAAAGAAACTGTGCTTGGAACCAACAGTTACCCATAGCTATTATAAATTTAGCACATGTAGGTTACTGTTACATTAATTCTATGTAATATACTTTATCATCATTGGTAAAGTATCAATTAGTCTGAAGTCAAATGATGAAGGTAGGGATAATATTCTAAGTAATCTGCTTGCAGAGGTTACTACTATTGAAATAGACAGGGAAATAATCATGCATAACACAGCACAGTCTTCCAAATAAGTGCAAATCATTTAGTGCAAGTCTCTCTTTATAAGTCTCCCACCCTCCAGGAAGTGCACAGATGGTCAAATGAATTGGTGTTACTGGTCTATTATAAGTCACTGAGTAAGTGTATATTATTATCTAAGTTACTTTAACACGCATCCTCGTTATACTTCTGAGTATAATTACTTATTAATGATTGCTTCCAGGGAGGATCAGTTTTGCTTTCTGGCAACATGTGTATATGGATAGCTTACGCCATTTCTACAAATATTAACTAGCACAAACAAGGTTAGAGAACGTGCAAAGCAAAGTAGAGGGCTGGATCTCAGTCCCCTTCAATATTTCCTTTCAGTATGGGTACTGGAATTTATTGGATTTGATTTTCTCTCTTTCTGCTCTGCTCTTTTCACCTCCTTGTCCATGTTTATGGATTCATTAGCTGCTCTGTGAGGCAAACTGTAAAACTTCACACCTAAATCAAGTGTGATTGAAATAAACGTTTTATTCTGAAATATCCCATTTTGACTGATTACTACCTGTCAATAGAGGAGGCTTCTCTTGATGAGGTGTCTAGATATTTTGAAAGTGGCTTAGTAAGTAATGGATAATACCGTTATGAGTGGGTGATTCCTCTAAATAATTGATCTATTTTGTTAACTGAAGTCTCAACACTCCATTATTATTTGGGGTTTATGTAACTTAATCAAATTTCCTAACTGTACTATTAATAGGAGTGGAATTTATGTATCAAAAGTCAATTTCTAGCTGTTTTATGTCATTTGATGATACCCTTAACTTTCAATTTAAATGTAGAATGATCTTAAGTGTATAGACAACTGACCAAACTAAGATATTTATACTTTTTAAAGATATTCGTAGTATATAATTAATATTTTAAACTCTACTAATAGAAATATGATCTCTATATTTTGTGAGGAATCCTCACACTGATTTCTACAATGGTTGCACAGTCTACACTCCCACCAGCAGGGGAGAAGAGTTTCTTTTTTACCACACCCTCTCCAGCATTGTTATTGGTTGATAGGTTAACATTACCTATTCTTACTAGAGTGAGATGGAATCTCAGTATTGTCTTAATTTGCATCTTTCAAATTACCAGTGATGCTGAACATTTTATCATTTTTTTTTCCATTTGTATTTCTTCCTTGGAGAAATAGGTATTCATCTCATATGCCCATTTTAGGATTGGGTCTTTAAATTTGGAGTGTCTGATTTTTTTCAATTCCTTATATGATCTAAATAGAAGGAAATACTTTGAGGAAAAATTGGCTAAATTTTTTTCTCACTCTATGAGTTGCCTTTTCACTCTATTGGTAATTTATTTTGCCATGCAAAACCTTTTTAGTAAATGACACCCCAGTTATTGATTCTTTTTAGTATTTCCTATGCAAATGGGGATTTGTTCATGAAATCTTTGCTTGCAAGTGCGTCTTCAAGAGTTCTGTCTATCCTTTCTTCTAGGAGATTTAGTGCTTTGTTTTAATATTTATATCTTTGATCTATTGTGATTATCATTTCATGCATGGTGAGAGACACTGGTCTAGTTTTTATCTTCAGCATGTGGAAGTTTTTCAGTACCATTTATTAAAGAGGCTATCTTTCTTCTAATGAACATACTTGGTCCCTTTGTCAAAGATAAAGTGATGAGTGTGCTTGCTGTTGTTTCTGCATCTTCTAATCTGAAGATGAAGGAATAGATTCTCAGATCTGTTTTTTTTTTTTTTTTTTTTTTGCAGTACCATACTGTTTTCATCTCAGTAGCTTTGTTTAATTTCAAGTCAGAGATTGTAATGCTCTTTGCTTTGCTTTTGTTGCCTAGGATTGCTTTTGCTATTCTAGGTCTCTCTGCATTTCAGAGAAGTTTAGGAATATTTTCTCTAGTTTTCTGTGGTACATTAATGATATTTTGATGAGGATTACATTAACTTGTATAACAATTTTGGGAGCAGGGTCATTTTTACTATGTGGGTTCTTCCTACCCATGAACAAGGAAAACGGTTTCATTTTCTTACATCCTCTTCAATCTCCTTTTTTTAGAATACTATAATTTTCAACAGGTAGATCTTTTACTTTCTTTGTTAGATTGATTCCTAAGTTCATTTATTCAATAGTATTGTGAAAAGTATTGGTTTCCCTAATTTCTCTCAGTGCATTTATTTATTAGTGTACATAAATGTTACTGATTCTTGCATGTTGATTTTGTATCCCGCTACATTTGAATTCAGTTATTAACTCTAAGTCTTTTGGTGGAGTTTTGGGGTCTTCTACGTGATCATCATGTCATCTGTAAATAATGATAGTTTAATTTCTTTCTGTCTTTATTCCTTTCATTCTTTTTCTTATCTAATCGCTCTGGCTATTGTTTCTAGAACTATACTGAATAGGAGTGGTGATAGTGGACATCTTTGTTTTGCACTTGATTTTAGAGTGAAAGCTTTTAGTTTGGGCCATCATCAGTGCTGCTTCCGCACATGAAAAGGAAATCAAGGAGAAGGTATAATGTATCTTTTAAAACTAACAGGAAAATATTTAGGAGAAAACTGAAATGGTGAAGCATTCTACTGTCATCCACTAATCAGAGAAATTGCCCTTCATTCCTCTCTGTCACAACATTCTTGTTTTACTGCATTTAGTATCAAAATTCTACAGTCATTAGATTCTTGTAAGCAAAATTGTCTCCTTTATTATCATTAAAAGCAGCAAGATCAAAAAAGTGGGGAGAGCAAGTCTCTTCTCTTCCCTTATATTGTAAGCAGGCTGCTCCCCCACCCCAGGGCAGGTGGATCACTCACACTCCTTCCCTCCTCTTGTGCAGGATGAGAGTGTTTACAAAATGAGGACCCTAGACCCCTGCTGAGTCATTTAGTTAAACTTCTAAACTTCTCAGGTTGACACAATGTGTACACCTATGTATTCAAGATTGTTTCTATCTTCCAGAAGATTATGTGATTCTGTCTTAATATTTAAATCTTTGGTCCACTTGTATTCATGTTTGCTTTCTCAGTGCTTGGATCCAGCCTACGCACTATACTTTACACATAGTTTGCTCCACTGAGGGGCATCTCCTCTAGTGTTTATAGCACTTACTTAAAATACAGAGGATGTAGTGTCGATGCATAAGGATACTATAATCTGAAAGGAATATGTACTGTAAAGTAACCTCAGAAAGTCCTGAGTTATATAACACTGCAGAAGAACCTAGGCCACACAGAGAAACCTCTTTCTCAGTGGCAGTGATTTGCAGGTCTCTTTAGATTTTGCTGTATCAGATGATTTCACCTTGTGCTGCTCTTAGCTGTTAGACTAGTCTTTTCCTTCCACTTTTATAAGGACAAGTACTATGCCTTCAAAAAAAAAATATATATATGTAATGGGGATTGAACTCATGATCGCACACTTGTCAGCAGCATCAGGCAGGCCTGAGCTAAATCGCTGGATCTCAAAAACGTATATTTGGACTGTGCGCCATAAGACACAGGACCATGAAATGCACACAAGACTGGGCCCTACCAATCCTGCCCCCTCCATGTCCCCACCATCCTGCCGTGCACTGCAGGGACCTCCAGCGACACGGAGGGTCAGGCTGAGTGGGCCTCTTCCATGCCCCTGCCATCGCGGCACTGCCCTCTCGGACCCCCCACCTCCTGGACCTAGTATTATTGTTGATCTTCAGCTCCTGTTCCTCCCCCCAGAACCTTGTACTGCAGTGGATTAACTGTGCTGTGTCAATGAGAGACTCAGTAACACCTCATCTAAACAGTAGAACTCAATGAGGTGCATTTGCCCCTAAATTAGGAATTCAG
Source organism: Cavia porcellus (assembly GCF_034190915.1). Taxonomy (NCBI): domain Eukaryota; kingdom Metazoa; phylum Chordata; class Mammalia; order Rodentia; family Caviidae; genus Cavia; species Cavia porcellus. The sequence continues at coordinate 68,818,633 of NW_026947485.1, read as the reverse complement.
TTTGTCAACTTCAGTGAGTAAACAGGAGGAATAACCAAGCCCCCTCAAGAAATAGAACCTTGGCAAGCTTGGAAAGAGTGTAGGCGAATCCTTCCTCCACACAGAGAACATCAGGTAGGCTGAGGTGGTGCCATAAGACCTCCTCCAACCTGGATAAAATTAAAAAGACTTATGAGACACCCAGTGACATAGTAGGGTCCCAGCCGAGACAAACACTATAGTCAGGGAGATCTGGTGACCTGGAACAACCTGAAGATATAGTAACAGCAGGAACTAAGGGCTGATTTATGTCAATACTCCTAGTTTTGTCAGCCTAGGAAGAATATAGGACTTACCCAACAGGGCCTGCAGGAGAAACTCAGGTGACTAGTTTACCTCTTCATTGTGGGACCCAGCAATTGGACAAACATCAACCACATAGTAGGATCCTAAGATACATACTACTGATAGGTGAGACTAGTGGGATTCAAAGACCAAATACTATCCTGAAAGGTGAAAATGACAAAACGAAAAAAGCAAAATCCAAACTGAAACATCTAGTCCATCAGGAGCAAGTAATGGAGACACTGAAATAGAGGACTTTAAAAAAGTCACACACCAGATATCTCAGAAAAGATAACAAGTGAAATAAAAAGATGAATCCATCAGACTATAGAGGAAATCAAATTAGAATACTCTCCCATGTAAAGACAGAAATAACAACTTTGGTAAGGGGGTTGCTAAGTGCAGCTAGAAAAGAAATAGATTAAAAAGTACAAGAGCATGGGAAACTGACTAAAACCTTGAATAAACAACATAGAAAACAAGCAGAATCCATTAAACAAACTCAAAGAGATGTCCAAGGAACAAAATATACTATTGAAAGCTGGAAAACCATTTAAATGAAGCTGAGGATAGAATTTTGGATCTTGAGCACAGGATTGCAATTAGCGATCATGAAAGGCTAGAACTTTAAAAAATAGCAAAGCAGCATGATATGACAATTGAGCAGCTTCAAGATGATGCCAAGAGAAATAATATAAGACTAATAGGCATCAGAGGAGATGCAGGAGTCAATGCAAATGACATTGTTAAACTATTCACAGAATTAATAACAGAAAATATACTAAACATGGAGAAAAATCCGATGTGCAGATAAGTGAGGCATATAGAATTCTAAAGTCACAATTAACATAAATCTATACCTAGACATATAATAATTAAGATCCCAGACATATAACATAAAACGGAATATTAAAGCTGTTAGAGAAAAGACACAACTCACCTATCAAAAAAAAAAAAACTTATTAGAATCATGGCAGACTTTTCAGAACAAACCCTCAAGTCAAAATGAACTTGTAGTGAGGTGTTTCAAGGCCTGAAACAAAACAACTTTCAACCCAGATTGATGTACCCAGAAAAACTTTCTTTCCAATTTAATGGAGAAACAAGATATTTCCATGACAAAGACCAACTGAAGAAATTTTAAGAGTATTGAAAGACATACTAGATAGAGATAAAAAATGACCACAATCTCCAGAACAACAACAGAAAGAAACCACCAGGTAGGACAAGCAATTAAACAAGGAGGAAAAGCAGAAAGCAAACAACTGGAACTTAACATGGCAAAGTTGAGCCAGTACATATCAGTTATATCCATGAATGTAAATGGCCTCAATTCACCTACCAAAAGAAACAGGTTTGCAGAGTGGATCAAGAAACAGGATCCCACAACATACTGTATACAAAAAACACATCTGACTCAAAAGGAAACTCATAGGTTGAAAGTCAAAGGATGGAAAACAGTATTCAATGCAACAGGAACCCAGAAAAAGCAAGGATAGCTATTCTGTTTGCAGACAATGTGAACTTCAAACCTAAAATGACTAAAAGAGATAAAGAAGGTGACTACATACTTGTTAATAGAAAAAATTCAAGAGGAAGAACTAACAACTATAAATATATATATGCACCAAATATAGGAGCACCCAACTATATATGACAAATACAAATGGACATGAAAAGCCAAATACACAACACAATTATAACAGGGGACCTTAATACCCCATTGTCACAAAGAGATAAATCAATTAGGCAAAAAGTCAGCCAAGAAATACAAGAATTGAATCATACTTGTGAACAAATGGACTTAGACATTTACAGAGTGTTGACCCAACCACATTAGAATATATATTTTTCTCAGCTGCACATGGGACATTCTCCAAAATAGACCATATAATAACACATAAAGTTTTCTTAAGTAAATGCAAAGGGATTGAAATTATCTCATGTATATTATCTGACCATAGTGCACTGAAATTGGAAATTAATGGCAAAAGAAATTGCAAAACCTACACAAATACATGGAAATTAAATAACAACAACCTTCTGAACAACCAATTCATTTCAGATGAAATTAAAGAAGAAATAAAACATTACTTACAACTCAATGAAAATATGAAAACAACATACCATAATCTGTGTGATGCAAAGAAAGCTGTCGTAAGAGGGAAATACATAGCAATAAATAGTCATATCAAGAAAACAGAATGAGCACAAATAAAGAACATAATGCTACATCTAAAGCTTTTAGAAAAAGAAGAGCAAAGCTCATAGAAGAAATTGTAAAGATCAGCAGAAATTAATGCAATTGAAACAAAAAAAATACAAACAATAAATGAATCAAAAAGCTGGTTTTTTGAAAGAATAAGCAAAATTGACAAACCTCTGGCTAACCTTACCAAGAAAAAGAAAGAAAAAAACCCAAATTCATGGAATAAGGACTGAAAAGAAGGAAATTACCACAGATCACATGGAATTTCAAAAGGTCATGAATACCTCCTTTGAAAATCTCTACGCACATAGGATGAAAAACACAGAGGAAATGGACAGATTTCTAGAAACATACGAACTACCAAAACTCAATCAAGAAGATATAGCAATAAACAACCCAATATTCAATATTGAAATTGAAAGTGTGCTTAAAAGTTTACTGACAAAGAAAAGCCTGGGTCCTCATGGATTCACAGCTGAATTCCAAAAGAAATTTAGAGAAGATTTGATGCCAATACTCCTTAATTTCTTTAATGAAATTGAAAGGGAAGCAATCCTCCCTAAATCATTTCTGGAGGCAAATATTACTCTGATACCAAAGCCAGAGAAAGACCCAATCAAAAAGGATGACTACAGGCCAATCTCACTAATAAACATTGATGCAAAGATTCTCAATAAAATACTGGAAAATAGAATGCAGTAAATCATCAAGAAGATTATACATCACAATCAAGTGGGATTCATTCCAGGAATGCAGGGATGGTTTAACATATGCAAATCAATAAATATAATACACTATGTCAACAAAGCCAAAAACAAAAACCACATGGTCATCTCAATAGATGCAGAAAAAGCTTTTGATAAAAATCAACACTTGCTCATGATAAAAACCCTTCAGAAACTTGGAATACAAGTATCTACTTCAATCTCAAAAGCCATCTATGACAAACCAACAACCAACATTATACCAAAGGACAAAAACTGAAAGCTTTCACTTCAAAATCAGGATCAAGACAAGGATGCTTGTTATCACTACTTTTATTCAAGATAGTTCTGGAAATATTAGCCAGAGCAATCAGACAAGAGAGAGAAATAAAAGAAATAAATATAGGAAAGGAAAAGTTTAAATTATCACTATTTGCAGATGATATGATGCTGTATATAGGAGATGCAAAAACACCATTAAAAGACTACTGGGGATAATAAATTCAGCAGTGTAGCTGGGCACAAAGTCAGCACTCAAAAATCAATCGCATTCCTGTACACAAACAACTCACTGAGAGAGAAATTATGGAAATAATCACCTTTCACAATAGTATTAAAAAATGAAATACCTAGGAACAACTTAACCAAGATTGTAAAAGATCTATATTCTTAAAATTATACTATGCTAAAAAAGGATATTGAAGGGGATTTTGGAAACTGGAAGGATATTTCTTGCTCTTTGCTAGGAAGAACCAACATTGTGAAAATGGCCATACTCCCAAATTTTTGTACAGATTCAATGCAATCCCCATCACAATACCATCAATACATCTTACAGACCTAGAGAAAACACTCCTAAAATTCATTTGGAAACAAACAAACAAACAAACAAAAAAAAAACCCTAGAATAGCAAAGGCAATTATGGGCAACAAAGGCAAGAGCAGAGGCATATCAATTCCTGACTTGAAACTATGCTACAAAGCTATCATGATAAAATCAGCATGATACTAGCAAAGAAATAGACCTGAAGATCAATGGGATAGATTAAAGGATGCAGACACAACTACAAAGACACTCATCCACCTGGTATTTGACAAAGGAGCTAAACATGTTCACTGGAAGAAGGATAGCCTCTTTAATAAATGGTGTTGGAAAAATTGGCTCTCCACATTGCCAAAGACTGAAACTAGACCCATGTCTATCACCATATACTAAAGTCAAAATGAATCAAGGATCTAAATATTTAAACAGAAACACTAAATCTACTGGAAGACAAGGTAGGTAGACATCTCAGAGACATAGGTAGACAGAGAATTCATGAACATTGAATCAAGGATCTAAATATTTAAACAGAAACACTAAATCTACTGGAAGACAAGGTAGGTAGACATCTCAGAGACATAGGTAGACAGAGAATTCATGAACAAAACATGAACTGCATGGAAACACTTCAAGGACTCAACACCTGGGGCCTCATGTTATTAAAAAGTTTTTGCACTTCAAAAGAAATCCCTAACAGAGTGAAAAGAAAACCCACATAATGGGAAAAAATTTTAACCCCAGCAACCTCTCAAAGATAAAGAATTATAAAACATCAGGATCCCCAAATTCAAAATTTTTCTCCAAATATGGGCACCTGAGATGAACTCACATTTCTCAGATAAAGACATACAAATGAAGAAATGTTCACCATCACTAATCACTTGAGAAATGCAAATTAAAACAGCATTGGGATTTCATCTCACTCCAAAAAGAATGGTTGCTATGAAGAAATCAACTGATAACAAATGTTGGGCGAAACTTTGAGGAAAAAGGAACATTTCTCTACTGTTGGTGGGAGTGTAGCCTGGTGCAGCCACTGTGGAAATCAGTATTGAGATTCCTCAGAAGACTAGGATTGGAAGTTCCATTCAATCCAGCTATTCCCCTCCTGGATATTTTCCCAGAAAATTGAAAAGGTCATGTCATAGTGATATATGTGCACCCATGTTTATAGCAGCACAATTTGTAATAGCTAAATCTTGGAAACAACTAAAATGCCCATCAACCACAGAGTAGATGAAAAAGATGTGATATTTTTATACAATGGAATATTACTCAGCTATAAAAAAGATGATCTAGAGGCCTTTATAGGTAAATGGAGGCAAGTAGAGACTATCTTCATAAGTGAAATAAGAAAGAATCATATTTATAAACACCACATTGTCTCTTTGGTATAAAAAGTAATAAAAACTGTAAGAGTAATAAAATCTGAAGTGTATAATAGCTATTTTAAAAAAGAAAGGGAAGGAAAGTACTCTAAACTGCATGTTGTTTAAGTGTGTAAGATAGATGACCACATTACTAAGTTTTTGTTGAACAATAACTTTGTCATTGAACAGAATGGTTTACACTCTCATTGTTTGATGTCTACTTTCTGTTTTAATTTTGTGACTTCAACTACTATTACTAAAATGATAATATGTAATTTACCAACTAGTGATTTCTTAGTATTACTTCTTTTGAAATTCTGTATTATTTCTATCTTTTTTCTGTTTTTTTTTTCTCTTTAAAAAACATATATTTGAAGGTACTGAAATACAAGTCCTTATTCACATGGATATCGCTAGTCTGCCAAATGGCAAATGGTAGATTCTCAGTGTCTGATTGGGAAGACCCTGCTGAGTGTGTCTTTTCAGGTGAGGTTCAGGACCAGCTCATCTGAAGCTAGTGTCTGACACTTGAAGAGACCTATTCTAAGGCCTGGCACATGACGGCAATAGAATCAGGGTCAGTGAGAAGAACACACCACATGATCTCTCTGAATAACAGCAATCTGAGTAATTTTCAACTCATTTGACCGGAGCCGCGGGAGACAGGAGACCAAACTCGAGCAGGATCAGCTCTCAAACTTTATTACGTACAGCGAACCGGACCTAACAAGGTCCGCCACCCTCAACGTTGGTTCCTCTTCCGCCCGTTGGGGGCAGGAACAACCTCTTATAAGGGGAAGCAGTATCCAATCACAGAGAAGCGCGCCTAACAAGCTGATAGGCTAGCATCATGGGTAACTGGGCAGACATGACAATTTGGCGGGCTTGTTCAGGCCGGGAAGAACCTGGAAGCAGGAAATGGGCGCCATCATAGGCGGCTTCCCACATCTCCCCCTTTTTTATTTATTAAAATAGGATGGTCTGTGGGTCCCTCCAAGGTGTCTATGACCTTGTTGCTGTTAGACACCTAGGAGTGGGCCTACCTTGTAGGCCGAGGCATGAGAGAATGTAGAGGTCTATACCCTGCTGTGCATCACCCTGTTTTGTGCATATCCTTGCGCCAGGACCATGCTCAAGGTGAGTGGTTCATTTTTTCGCAGGGCCAGGCTTTTGTGAACCGAACCTGGATGCATATAGACATTCATTCCTGCCTTCCCCCCAACCTTTGGGGCGGATGGCACTGCAGTACCCTTGGTCTCGCATCTCAATGCCAATAATTTGACTCCGGGAGGGACCCCTGGCCTTATAGGCCATGTATATCTGAGTGGAGCCTGTCTTAGGTTGACCGGGAGGGCTTTTCCCGTCTTACCCGTCATTGGCTTGCCCACTCAGCTCTTATAGCTGATGTTCTGCAATGTGAAGGAGATATGCGGCGGCCTGCTGGCCTGATGGGCCACCTGCTGCCATTTGCATGGCTGCCATGGCTGTGATCTTATGAGGGACAAATTGTGAAACTTAGGTAGGTAGGTGTCTTGCAGCCAAGCTGTCATATTTTTAACAGTGTTGGTCAAATTTTTGCGGACAGGGGTGATTAATAGGAACCCACAGAATAGAAAAAGCTCCAAACCAGACATTTTAGTTTGTAGACGGTCTCGGGCGCTGAGCGTCGGTCCCAGAAGGGTCGAGTTGACTTGTGTCCGCGGGCTTATCCTTCTGTGCTTTATCAGGAACTGGTGGGGAGTTTACTGCTCGCGTCAATCTTTCCGGGACCCACAGCGGCTCGCGACCTGGTTCCTGTGGGAAAACACAAACCGCACCTCGGGTCCAACTAACCACTGGATCCGGGCCCATCCATTGTCCTGTAAGGACATCTTTCCATCTCACCAGCCCTTTGTCGGCCGGGGACGGGTTATTGTGCTCCATGGCAGGGAAATGATTATTGTGATTAAGATTTAAAAAATGTATGGTAAAGAGTGCCAATGATATTCTTCCTTTGGGCGTTATGCCGAGGCCACCCAATTCACGGCACAGGCGTGTCCACTCTTCTAAGGACCTATTTTTGTTAGTTCTTAGGACATCACGGCACTCCTTAGTGCACTGTTCAAAAATCAATTGTTTTATGAGAGGGTGAGCCGCCTCAGCATCTGGAAAAATCCTGTTAGCGGCCTCAAGCATGCGGGCCACAAAGTCTGAAAATGGCTCTCCCTGCCCTTGTATAATTTTTGTAAGGTGACCCGTATGTTCTCCCTTTCCAGCCAGCCGTCTCCAGGCCTGGAGGCCACAGCGGCTAATTTGTTCATAAACCTGGCGAGGGTATTGAGTTTGATCTTCCTCAAAGGCTCCTCGCCCTAATAGTATATCCCTGTTCCACTCTCTCTGGTTATTCTCCCTGTTGGCTGCCGCCTGCTCTACACAGAATTCCTCATTCCAGGACTTCCAATCTAAATATTGTCCGGGGGAGAGGCAGGCGCGTGCCAGCTGGGTCCAATCTCCAGGAGTTAAAAGCAGACCTGCCAATGCCTCTAAAAGCGCCATGGTAAATGGCGCATTGGGCCCATAAGCTGAAACTGCGTCCTTGATAGTTTTAAGTTGTTTAATTTCTAAGGGCTCATAATATCCTCCTCCTCCCCTGCCTCCTACTTGTACCGGGAATGCATGGAGACCGGAACACTCAAAGGGAAGCCGCGACCATACCCTCTGGTGGAAGGACCGTGAACTTGCCAAAGGGCGGAAGGGCTTAAGCTCCTCCCGTAAGGCGGAGTAGCTCGAGCAGGGTGGTGTTTGGTTCCCCTTTTTATCTTCCGGAGCCCTGAATTCCTCTTTAAGCTGTGCAGGAGGGTCCTGTTTAGCGAAGACAACCTCCTCTTCTGAACCTTCCGAATCCGAATCAGAATTAGAGCCCTGAGGGTCCTCCGGAGACCCACAATCGGCAGTGGCTCCGGGCTCCTCTGAGCATTCCGATCGAGCTCTATCAAAAGCCTGTCGGGCTGTATTAGCGAAGCGAAAGCAAAACAGATGCAAAGGGAAAAGAAAAGAAAAAAAAACCCAGCGTCCACTCGTGTGGCGCTCAAAATCTGTTAGGTGCGTCCACCCAACCCAGGTGACCCAGTACTCACCTGTCCCGGGAACCGCTGTATCTCACGTAGCTGATCAGGATGAAGAGAAGAGGCGCTCGCGGCCTTCCGTTGTTATTGGGCCAGGTCCTCCGTCGTACCGCAGGCGACAGCAATCGCACCTCCCGGCCGAAGAGGCACGTCGCTGAGTCTTTTACCTTTTTCCCCGTACGGGCGGCCACCAGATGACCGGAGCCGCGGGAGACAGGAGACCAAACTCGAGCAGGATCAGCTCTCAAACTTTATTACGTACAGCGAACCGGACCTAACAAGGTCCGCCACCCTCAACGTTGGTTCCTCTTCCGCCCGTTGGGGGCAGGAACAACTTCTTATAAGGGGAAGCAGTATCCAATCACAGAGAAGCGCGCCTAACAAGCTGATAGGCTAGCATCACGGGTAACTGGGCAGACATGACAATTTGGCGGGCTTGTTCAGGCCGGGAAGAACCTGGAAGCAGGAAATGGGCGCCATCATAGGCGGCTTCCCACACTCATTTAGGATTTTTTAGAGGTTTCCTAAAATATGTAAATTTAAAGCAAATGTCATAATTTTTTCTAGTACTTGGTTTCCAGCAACATTTTAAGATACCAGTTTTAGAGAGTGGTGTCCTTTTATTTACTCTCCATGCATTAGAAGAGTCTGGTGTTGTTTGTAATCTAATGCCATCTGTCCTGTAAAAGTTAAATTGCTCATCAGTATTCTAAACAAAAATTTCTTTAGAATCACTGGATTATTTAGGATTAACATCTCACATTAACCCACATTTTCTGATTTTCTAATCACCTAGTATTAGTTAATAGGACAATTGCCATTTCTTTTCTTGGTAGAAGAAACAGTTATAGGAATTTAACAATTTGGTCAGATTTGTATATTAAACTAAGAAGACAGAAATGTTAAATGATGATGCACCTTCTACAAACTTGTATTTCCTTTGCCACAGCTGAATATCTCTTGACACTATAGATAACTTTACCTTTGCTATAGTACTGAAAACAAATCAAATATTGCTAAGGTTTTGTTCCCTGCAGTTATCATCTCAGCTGTAATTCTACTCCTCTGACTCTCATATCGTTACTCTATTTAAGCTATAAAAATAATGAAATGACCATGGGTTAGTTGTTGAGTGGATTAGGAGAAGTGGTTTCCTAATGAAATGCAGAAAACACAGTTGGTGTACAAACACAAAGCTGTCCTCAAAGTCAAATATGTTAGAATTAAGGGGAGTTCAGACTGCAGGGTTTTCTGAAGAGCTTTGCCTCCAGTCATTGTGTGAGCAATGCTTCTCACTACTTTGCATGTGTTAAATGACTATTAGAATTGGAAGGAAAAGAAAAGAATGAAAAAGAAAGAACAAAAGAAGAGAAAAGTGCCTATTAAGAAAGATTTTATTTCTGGAATACTTCAAATGCTATTCTTTCTTACCCTCAGTATAAGGATAATTTTTTATCAACCATCTCCCAAATGTATAAATTTATATAATTTATGAAGATTTATTCTAGGTAATGTTCCAGATAGTCGATTACAGGAAGTTCTTTGGCTATGTTCATACTCTCAAGGGAAAGCTGGACATCCAGTGCTTTGTCAGTTTCATATTACAATCATAATTTTTCAATGAATATTATTTCAGATTTTTCTGAACAATCTGCTCTGCACTTATGATTCTAAAATAGTCACATGCAAAAGACTTGTCACTTACATGTATGAACTAACAATGGTCTGCTAAATTTTTTTCCATGTAAACAGCTTCCAAATTGTAAATTTGTGAGTTCAGCAGAGAACCACTGAATCAATGGAAAAATATGGGAAAAGAAGCAATGAAGTGCAGATTTCCCGTAGATCATGGGATGTCATCAGTGCTGTATGTATATTAAACGGGGGAAAGTTTACTCCATCCAACCTAACACCCATTTGGAGCATTTTTATGCTTCTGAGTAGAGGTATGCCAAGTACTAAGTCTTCTGAGTATTCTGAGTATCTTATTATGTCACATTACCTTCTGCCATCATTTACTCATTCTGTTAAATGGCCTACTCTACCCCACATACAAACTTTTACATTTTTGGACAGTCATTTCATTTCAATTTGATTTTGGACTCTTTCATGGCTATATTATCATTCTTGTTCCTATAGTCTAATGGTTTCTTCATTCTGTCCCTCTATGTCTAGCTTTCTGTTTCCTTTCTGTGCATTCAGATACTATTGAAAGATTGCTTCCACCAGGAAACCAACCTTCTAGTCACCAGGTAAGGTGTGAGCTCAGGTAGGAAATAAATTTTCCATGAGATTCAACTCTGGAATCTTTTCAAACATAAATTCATTCAGCAGATATGCATTTATCACATAAAATGTATGGAGCTGTGCTCATTCTATGGGGAAAACAAATACTCAAGATCTCTACTTTTTAAATCTTGGTATAATGAATTGAGATAAATATACTAGAAGAATCCAAGAAATGTGCATTAAATGAAGAAAGGAAATATTTGTGTATTATTTTCATTAGATGCTTATTCTAAAAGGTGTAAGTTATAAGGACTAAGGCATAAAATGAAGTCTCTTTCCATTAAGTACAAACTGAACTGCATATTCAAAAAGAATTGAGGAAGTGTTATAAATTTTTGTTGGTCACCTCAGAATTTAAATTTATAATGTACTTCATTCCACACCAACAACTGGTGAATAAAGTGGTGGGAAAGAACTAATGAAAGTAAGAAAATGAGATAAAGAAATAAGGTGATTAGGAAAATGGGAACATAACCTGTTCTAAATTTTCAGTAAATTTTTACTGATCATTTGATCACTATTCACTATTCATTCAGCAGGTATGCATTTATCACGTAAAATATATGGAACTGTGCTCATCCTATGGGGAAAATAAATACTCAAAGATCTCTACTTTTTAAATGCTGGCATATGAGACTACAAAAAAATTCAAGCTACTAGAAGATAGAATTGAACACTAACGATTAATGAAAAAAATCAAACACTGATTTTTTGAAAAGAGCAATTGTGACAAATTGATCTTAGAAAATTCTTAGCATTTAAAAATGTTTAAAAACATTAAAACAATTTTTAAAAACATTTAAAAGTTTTTTTCCATTTCTTCTACATTCAACAAAACTGATAAGGAAAATAATGACTTACATTTCATTTCTTTTCCTAAACTTAGAGCATTAAAAACTTTCCATTGAAAAGCATATGCTTACTTATTGGTGTTTAATTATGGTTTTGGAATTTATACTATAGTAGTAGCAGTAACTTCATTGGAAGTTCAGTGATCTTAGGGATAACACATCGAAGAGGAAGAACAGAGTCCTGGAAGGGCCATGTGAAGGTTGTATGCAATTCAAAATGATACTTTACTATCCAAATAGAATATATTTTTTGGGGGGGTGTCTTTTTCGTTTTTATCTGTACCAGGGATCGAACTTGCAACTGCCTGCTTGCAAGGCAGGCACTTATGCCACTGAGCTAAACCCACAGGCCCCCAAATAGAATACTCACTCCTGCCCACTTTCTCTGTAGACAGAGAAAACCAACCAGTTCGAACAGTCATTCTGAAAAGAGTTTCAAATGAGTTTGCATTAGATTGGAAAAACTTAATTTTGTTTAGTTTAAACCTTGGATTTCCAGTTTCTATTTGGAGAATTGAATTGTTTTCATACCTGTAACTGTTTAGTAACAGTTACCATGGTCAGTAAATATTTAGCTTTAAAATGATGGCCACATATGCTTTTCTTAAATAACAATGAGTTGAACCAAGACGTTGTTTTGCTTTGAGTCTCTTTTTTTCTACCTAACAATTGTATGTACACATGGTTCAACAATATTAAGACATATGATTGAGTACTTATTAATGGTCAGATTTTCTAAGCATATTGCATATATCTGTCATCTTTTTTATATTCCATTAAGTTGGGTGCTATTCTAATTACTGTTTTACAGATAAAAAACTGAAAAACTGAGGAACTAAAGACAATCACCTTTCCTACATCTACAGTAATTGCAAAGGAAAACCTGAAATCACTCTTTGTTTTATCCATGATGAAAAAGTTAGAAAAAATTAACAGCTGGAGAGACTTCATGTAACTTTGTAAATCAGTCTTGTTTTATATCTCAGCACATGCAGGGGAGGAAAAGATCATTTTATGTTCCTCTCTCTGAGTTGTCAACTAGAACTCCTGTGACAAAAGAGATTAATAAGAGACAAATAGATGTTTGTTACCGTGCATATTTCATTGGTCCACCTGAGATGCCCAGGGAATAAATAGTTCTCAACAAGGTGGTTTAGAACTCCAGCTCATATACTGTTCTCAAAAACCAAACAATATGTTTTGAAGGTGTGTCTAGACAAAGGGAAAGGACCCTCGATCTCCAAAGACAGCAAACTCCTGGAAGGCAAATCTTTGGGAAACCAGTGGTAGATAAAGGCTAGTTAGTAGAAAAATTTTAAAGTCTAGGCTGAGAAGATTCTGAAGTCATCTTTAGTGATGAAGTTGAAATCATCTTTCCACTGCAGAGAAAGGAGGAAGGACAACTCTGTAAGTTTATGTTGTGTGATTAGGCAAATAGAAGGCAGAAAAATTTTCTTGTATCTGTTCTCCTTCAGCTCAAAACCAAGCTGATGCCACTGTGGCGTACTATAGAATGACATATTTTGCTACCCTTCATGCCTTACAGTTGGGCCTTTCTTCATCTCAGTTTTTTCTTTTATAACAAGAATAATATTCCTACCTCATCCATGTCAGTCATAAGGAACTATTTTCCCACCCTATTATTTCTGTATCTGCTGTTATTTTCAGTAAGCCATATTCTCATATGGCAGCTCTATTAGTAATAAAGGAGCTCTTAAATATTTTTTGTTTTTCAGTTGGCTCATAATTTAGCCATGGAAAAGGCTTTTTGCCCCTTCAAATTCCTGAAAAATAGGGTTGTTGAGAGGGCTAAGTAAGAAAAATTCATGTAAACACTTTATAACATAGACTTTGATAAATATTAAGCACTTCTTGTATTTATGTAGTTACTTTAACATAATGTGTCTAACAAACTTAAAGTTCCTCTAAGGTTTTGAAATTGAAACTGCTAGTAAAACAGTTAAAATTAATGAAACATTTTTAAGAACTCCACAATTCAGATCTTTTGCTTTGACTAATTTAGACTGATATTTATTACCCTGAGAAATAGTGAGATTTAACCTTACCATATTTCATCTAATCTAAAATGCCATCACTGTAGTAGCACACACATTTATTTTACATGCCATTAAGAAAGACAAATGCTTCTAATTAATTCCAAGATGCTATAGACTACAGACATAGTACAATTTCAGGGGTGTTAAATATGTAAAAAGTCTTAGAATTGATGAAATATGGTAATAAAATCAATGAGTTTGATTTTCCCTTCACCCATGAGTTGGGATAGCTTGAGATTAAACTAGAGAGGCAGCAGGCAAGACCATTCATATTTCTGATCTATATTAATGATTTCCCTGACCCACATGGCTGCACCAACAGGCTTCTGTTGCAAATGGCCCAGATCAGAGAAATTAATATGGAGTGAACATTCTGTAAAAGGATTGCTTGGTCATGGATATAAAGTATGTCTGAAAGCTAAACCAGTGTTATGTTGCTGAATTTTAACCTGCATTCAAATTCTGATATCTTTCTAAGGTGCTAGTAAATCAAAACTTTATTTCAACATTTGATGTGTATACGTACTAGTTTAGTGAACTGGCTTGAAACAACGTAGTTTGCAAAAAGTACTTGTTGATACCAAGCTAAAAGACAAACTCCCAGAAGGATGTTGAAAGTATCAGTATTTCATTCATTTAGTGTAGTTTTTTTAAGAAGAGACATTTAAAGAAACTAAAACGGATATACAGAATGTGAGGGCAATCAGTCAGGGTTGATGGGGCAGACTGGTTGACTGGGAGGTTGCCACCTTCCCCCTCACCGCTCCCTAACCTGTGAGGATGGCCACCCCATAGAGGAGGACCCTTTCTTTGATCAAGGATGTGTAAATAGCTGTGCTCCCCTGCTAGAACCTCCAAATTATCTCTCAAAATGAACATACATGCTTTATGCAAAATATCACACAGGAATGTTTCCTATTTTGTCTTTCTGTTTTCAATTTTCAAAGCCATTAGAAAGGGGAAGATTGAATATAAATTTCTCCAAGCAGAATGTTGTTTATTTTCTTTAATTGCTGTTTCCTTTTCTTCCAACATTACTCCAGTGCCACATGGACACATATTCATGCGTCTCATTGATTCGTGTATGTACTGTTATTGTTTATATCAAGTGCACAATGGGCATTACAAAATATGAGTTTGTGGAGTGAGAGTCTTGATTTGAAAAAGCTGGCTCATAAAACTAAAGTATTAGATTAACAAGTCAGTTCCTTAAAATGAGGAGTGAGCACAGAGTTGAATTTCAGTCTGTTGTCACCTCTACACAAAATGAGAGAAAAGAATGACTTAGCATCTCCACGGCTCTTTATTTTGTCTGGAATGATTTGTGAACTTCACTAACATCACGCTGGCAACTTTCAGGTCTTACAATCTTGTTCCAGATCCATTCTATGTTCTTGAAATATTTTGTGTGCTGCTGTCTGGTGAGATTCATCCAGAATCACAAAATACATACTTGTTCCAGTACACTGATATTTTAGTTTCTGAAAAATTTCCACCCTTTGAGGTGAATGACCAAGGCACATGATATTTTCTTCTTTCTAAGCAAAATT
This sequence comes from Cavia porcellus, assembly GCF_034190915.1. NCBI lineage: Eukaryota > Metazoa > Chordata > Mammalia > Rodentia > Caviidae > Cavia > Cavia porcellus. Next base: position 68,803,352 of record NW_026947485.1, on the reverse strand, counting down.
CATTCTTTACGTAGTTGGTTAAAGGTCACTGCACCTTGATCAGTATAAATGATGTAATATAGTATTTATGGCAGTATAGAATCAAGGAACCATTTTTTTAAAGTGTAGCAGATTTTTAAAAGATTTTTTTTTGTGGATAATTTTAAGTGTTTGATTTTTAAAGCATTATCACTGCCTGTTGGAGCATCTGGATTGGGTCCATATTGTCTCATTAGCAGCAAAAACATGAATCAAGCACAGATCTGGAACTTAACTCATTTAGTTCTCTCTGTTTACCCTCCAAAAGTCCTCACTTCACCTCTTCTGTTATTGGAATGATAACAGTAATATTGGTTTTTGTTGTTTTTATCTCCTCTCCTCCCACAGAAACTTCCTGCATTGCTTATGAGCTGCTGTTGCACAGTTTGAAATGAGTCAGGTCTTGAATCGTAAATGGGAAATGTAGACTTAAAATTTATGGGTTCTATTTGTGAGAGGTAGGATTTAGCAACTCTACTGCTATTTCCACAGCATACGTCTCACCTACTGTCTTTGTGCTAAGAATTTCAGAGAGTGTTAGGTTGGATTAAAGAGGATAGTGGCCCGCAAGGCCCCTGCTAAGGTTCAGGTTACACTGGGGGTCAGCACTAATTTCTCCCAGGTGGAGACACAGTTTTCACTTTCCCATTACTTGTGTGCAGGCAGCAGGCACAAGTGTGAAACTGAGGCAGGAGCTCCGCTTGCTGCTGATTTATTTCTTTGGATAAATGCAGCATGGAAGGAAAGAGGATTTGAAACAAATGTCAGACCTGGTTGCTGTGACTGAAAAACAAATACCTGGCCCAAATGCATAAATTCTTTAAACCTCCCAACCCCAATCTTAGATACAGCTGGGTAAGTCAGAATTGGGCTCAGTTTAAATCCACTTCAATGGTAATCTGGAGCATAATAAAGTATTTTTAACCATGCTGCAAGGAGTCCTGCGTGCTTGAACGATTCATGTCCTTTCAAAAGATAGGCCCCATCTGAATCATATAACTTGTTCCCCATGGGTTGTTTCAGAATGCGTAGGAATGAAAGTCAGCTTTGTGATCCTTCTAATGAGGATTTGAATTCCAGATCCAGCACTTAGTATGTGAATGTGGGTAAATTATTATCTCTGAGTTTAGGTTTCTTCTTTTATGAAACAGTAATCAATATATCTGTTTGGGGAGTTACTATCAAGAATATGTAAGATCATATTAATCACTTATGGCAGTTCCCGGAAGTCATAGAGTGTCTGTCAGTTCCCTCCTGCCTCGATGCCCCCAGCAAGTTTCAGGTCCTGAGAATTTCCTTGCTGAGGATGCATCACATGAGCCAGATTGCTTCACTATATTGTTCTTTGGAGTTCTGCGTCCCCTCAGTCTCTGTAAAACTTTGTGCTTTTCTGCTGCTCTGTTTCATGGACTCGACGATCACAGCTATTCTAGGAACCTTGCCTGTGTCTCTTCATCCCTTTTCTTTTTCTGGAGACCTAAGCTCTCCTTTCTAGATGTCTCACTTTGATATCCTGTCAGAACTTCTAAACACTGTAACTGATCATTTTCCCTCCTAAGTATGTGTCCCCTTCTCCCTGGTTTTGCATCAGCTTAACTATCCTAGAAATCGGAGGTATGTAAGTATTCCATGCTTCCCTTTACCACTGTCTGTGGTAGTTCATTGGTCACAGAGTCCCCCGGAGCCCATCACTGAGAGCCCTCTATCCTCAGTGCTTCCTATACTGTTCAGCGTCTGGATCTGGACCCCTCCCAGCACTCTGCAGCCCAGCTTCTCACTGTTGCCCGGAACCCCCTCTTCGTCTTCCAGTCTGCTCTCCTGTCAGTCGTGAGGGTTATCACAGTCCCTGTACCTCACTTTCCTTCTTAGGACTTCAGCAACTGTTACTCTTAAACCAAGGTCTAAAATACTAATGTGTCTAAAATACTGATTTATAATAGTTACTAAAATAATTGACTCAGACCTGCTTTTAAATGAAAAATTTTTAAATTTAAAATTTTCAAGCACATAAGTAGACAACAAAGATTATATGATAGAAACCAGTATACTAGCTTATTTAAAAACCAACATTTTCTGATGTTTTTCATATTTGCCCCTTACTGTTTCCGTTTACGCATTTTAAAATAAACTTTGAAGTTCTGCTTTCTCATCTCCTTCCCTCTGTCTCTGTTATCTGCTTTTTCTTCCTTTTCCATACCCTAGATCACAAATGGTGAACCTATGGTACATGTATTATTGTGTTCTCCTTTTAAGACAAAAGATGTTAAAGTACGAGTTGTTTTTCCTGAACTAAATCCTCAGTATTCAGGTTTACTTGAAGCGTTGGCACTTGGTGATAAGTAAGTAAGTTTTGGGCTGCAGTTTGGGCATTTGTCTCTGAATGTTTGCCATCACTGCTGTGCTCTTGGGGTGGTGAGAGAGGGCAGGTGCGGTGGAGAGACGATCTCTTGGAGAAAGGCTTCTGGTGACATGATCTGGGCAGGTGTGACCTCTCTTAGGAGCAGAACTTCTGTATTGTTTTTCCTTCCTTATGAGATGGGAGCACAATCCTGTGAGCAGTAGGTAGTTTAGCAAAGAGGCTTCTTATCATGGCAGTGACACTTACAAGCTGCTACTTCACCTCTACAAAATTTAGGATTTTCATTTAGTATTCATTCTTGAGGCAGAGTGAGTTTGCCAGGACTTATCTCAAGAGTTGTGAGGAAAACTTGAGATAGCATATGAAGGGCTACAGTCCGAGCCTGCTCTCTAGCAGGTGCTCGATCTGGTGCTGTTCTCTTCTTGGGGGAGCAATGTATTGAGTGTATGAGCATCATAAATACGGCCCAGGGATTTTTAGGGGAGTATGCTAGTGTCCATTGGTCCCTGAGTGACACATTCTGAGACTGTGATTTTGGTGCCTGAAACTGTAGATAATACTATAGCCTAGCTACCATGTGTTTTTCTCTATACATATATATCTGTGATAAAATTAAATTTGTAAATTGGGCACTGTGAGAGATGAACAACAGTAAATAATAATTAGAATAATGATAACATATGGTAATAAAAATTATGTGAATGTGTCCTCTTGTTCTATATTGAAATCTGGAGTCACCATTTGATATTTTCAGACCATAGTTGATTGAAACCATGGAAAATGAAACTGGCTAAGTGGATACTACTATATTATGAAATTTGGGATGTTTGGATGTGGTTTGATCTCAAAGCTATAAATATTACAGTTACCACTTCCTTCTCCTACCTCTTTTTTCTTCCCCCACCACCTTCTCCACTGCTAACTGTCTCAGAAAAGCTGTGGTGTGGCTGCTTCTTTAAAGCCATTATCACCTGCCACAAAAATGATCTCATAACTCCTGCAACATTTGTAATAGATTTTTAAAATTCAGACTGAGAAATAGCTGTTTTTCTCAGTTATATCTTTGACTTGAATTATGTTTAAATGACTTCCTGAAATAAGATGTCCATGTTTTATCTACTACCAAAGAGAAAGCAATCCTGCATATGTGGGTGATGATGTTCTATTTCCAAATCATGGGTCACTCAGGACTCCAAAGAAGATGATAAATCTATATGATATTCCCCGTAAACTTTCTTTTATGTTTGGAACTAAGAGATACTCAAAGGTGCACGAAACTATGGGCAGACAGAAAGTCAGTTGATTGTCTGGGAGAGTTCTGATGCATTGCTTATTCAGGCTGTTTGTCTTGTGCTCACGGAGTCTGATACTGGAGCACTCCTAGCTGATGACAGGCAGTGAATAATCACATGTGGCTGAAGCATTTGTCCTCTTAGGAAGCTTCTTGTCTTGGCGATTGGTTAAAGCTATTGATAGATGACATAATAATCCATTTGGCATGGGAATCAGGAACAATCCTTTTCTTGTTCCGACACTGAAACTAACTCATGGGAAAGTGGATAGAACTTTCAACATTGAACATTGATTTTTTTTTTTACATAAAATATAGCAGTTAGCATTTAAAGAAGTGGCTGATAAGATTTTCTTTTCATGACTTAGAAAGTAGAGTTTATTTCTCAAATAACATTATATTAACTCTGAAAAAATAGATGACAGTTTGGGAAAGAATTATGGCTAAATTCTTCATATTTACCTAAAATTCAGAGCAATTTAGGTTGAGGAAATATATCATCCTGCCCAAATATGTTAATGAGTGAGAAAACTCAATTTTTGTTGAATAAGTCTCATTAAAGGCTCTGTGTTCATAAGAATTAGAGTTCAATGTGGTCTGTGTTTAACTACTGCTTTTTGTGATGGGCAAAACGTGCTGAGTAGGTTGAATATGGTAAGATGCTATATTGGGACCTAGTTCAAAATTTCAAATAGAATAAGGAATCAGGATTAAAATTTTAATAATTTACCTAACTCTTTTGGTCTTAACACCTATATCTATAAACAATAAAATTTTTGTAATTTTACTGTTTTTTTAGATTTTGAGGCATTACTTAGTGATTTTCCAATAGGATTCAACTTTGTTTTATCAAATCCTCTCATTTCACACTGTGACACACACATCTCCCATTTCCATAGGATCCAGCAACATCTAAAAAAGACTTAACCAACAGGTGAAAGGTGGCACATCTTTAATCATCATTTTGGTTATACTAATGACCACTTTACCTTTATAGGGCTATGCCCAACACTTAGGAAGTCAAGAAGTTTTTTCTTTTTTCTTGCTCAAGGGAGTTAATACAGTAATACCTCAGTTACTGAACTCAGTTTATTCCAAATTTGTGTTTAAATACTGAGAAGTTTGAGAGCTGGACATATTTTTCCCATAAGAGATAATGGTAAATCAAATAATTGATCTGAGGCCCCAAAATTACACTTATAAATTCATTTTCCCAGGACTTTTAACAAATTTCATGATGATTTCTTTCTTTAATTCTATCATGGTTCTCACAGTTTGCCTCGTTGCTTTCTATTAACTTTTTTTGGATCAATGATTATGATATTTTATGCAAATCAAGTGCAAAAAAGGCTCAGTGAGCAATGTTTTAATGTGCTAACAGAAGCCCTGTATGTTGTCTGGTGAGAGCTTTGCTCAGACTGAAGCGTAGACCTTTTGTATCCACAGCAAGATACATCCTGTGGCTCACTCTGGGACCCTACAGGTTTTCTTCATATTGGATTTTCAATTTGACTATGAGCAAAGTACCAGGCACTGAGCAGATTTTTTTTTTTTTTTTTTGTCTTCAAACTTTGCTGTTTGACTATTAGAAATTTCAACCTTGGGGCCATTCAAAAACAGTTCCTTCAATCATGAGCTTACTTTGTCCTATATTCTGGAAACCATGGCTGTGGTCATGTTCATCACCGAGTGATACAGAGTTCACAAACTAAAGCTTTGCCAAAAACTTCTGTTTCTGTAGCAAACTGTTCGTAAACAAAAGCGTTCACAGAGGTGCCATTGAATATTTTTTTTCTTAGTTTTAAAGTATATTTATCACTAGTAAACCATCATTCATCCCATGGTGTTGTAGAAAGAAATCCCCTCTTCCCCCCAGCTAACATACTGCACTTTCTTAGTGGCCCAGGAAATAGTTCCTATTCTAGATCCGTTGTCTCTGTTTCCTAGGAATGGTTGGTCACCATGATGCACACCGTATAAACCAATCCCCAACTGACAAGACACTCTGCTCTGTACTTCCTGCTTGCTTATCCAGTGTAAGCCCTGGACCACCAGAGATCAGGGCCTGACATTCTGGGAATGATTCTGGTCAGTGCCTGTCAATGTAAATAAATCTGCCTCCAAATCCTGGCTGTCGTTTCGGTGTTCCTGCTTGGCGCCATTGCAGTGTCATTGTGGTATTGTACTTCTTTGATTTTTAAAAAAATATATTTATTGATAATTTAATTTCAAATTCTCTGCCAGATATCCAAATATATTTTTAAAACATTCATTCCCTTTAGGTATTTTATTAATGCTGTTAAAATATCCTGGTGTCTTTCAGAGAAAAATTGAACTTTTGAAACTTTTCATTTTTAAAAGTGATATTAGTTTATTTTTTACATTTGATTGATAATTGGGCTGGATTTAGAATTCTGGGATGGACAAGATTTTTCTCCATGTTTTTCAAAGATGCTATCTTTTAAATTGAATGCTTTTAAATGCCTACTGTTTTGCTGTTGAAAAGTTTTATGACATAATATTTTAAATTGTTCTATGTCTTCCTTACTCCCTTTGCCAAGCTTGTGGAATTTCCCACTTTGTTTCCAGTGTTCTAAATATGCCATGGGCTCTTTTTCAGATCTATTAATAAGATACTTTGTTTTTTTTAGTAAGAAAACTTACATTATTTCAGTTATGAGATATTTTCTTAAACTAACTCTTTAATGATTTCTACCTTTATATTTTTCTGCTGTTTTGCACCTGTTATAATTCATATATCTGACTTCCACTGTTGGCTTTCTATTTTTTTGCAATTCTTCTATTTTAAATTACTTTGTGTTTTTCTCTATCTTCAGAGAGAATTTATCATCTTCTGTATGAACTCTCAAACTGAGGTTTAAATTTGTGTTGTCATATTTTAAATGTTCAAGTGCTCATTGTTTGCAGAATTCTTTCATAGCATTTTGTTCTCACTCATAGGTTCATGATCTTTTCTTATTCATGTAAGGATTTTAATGATGGATTTTTCTAAGGTTCTTTCTCAGTGGCCCTTCTTTTCTCTGTGTTGATTATGTCTGTAGATTGTTCTGTGTTGCTTATCATTTTAGAGCCTCTCATCAATATCAAACAGTCCTTGACAATCTCTGTAAACATAATAGTGTTGTATTGCAAACATGTTAGTATCTGTGCTCTCCTGGATGGGGCTTGGCCATTTTAGAGTTTCTGTGTGCAGTGATTCTGTGTATATTATTTGCTTAAGACATTTCTGTTATCATTGTCTTTTAATCTCTTCTCTGCAGTTTGTTGGATTCTTCAGGGAATCTAATATTTTTTTCCAGGAGATTTTTTTCCAAAACCGGAAAGAAGATTTGGAGCCTAGATATTACGGGCATTAATCTTTTTTGAATTCCTGTGTTTGTTGTATAGTGATACAAGTTTTAAGTGATTCACACAAACCCTTGGTTTTCTGTTGTAGCTGGGGAGTCAGTTGCAAGCTATATGAGTGGGTTGATGGGATCTGGAAGTCCAAATGATTCTTTAACATTTTAAATGATGCCTCCTGGTTTTGCTGATGATGAACTCTAATGTCCATTGTAGCATTTTTCTGTTTAAATGAATTTCTTCATGGCTTTCTCCTCTGTAATTTAAGTGAGTTTTCTCAACTTTTCTACATCATTAGCCACTTTTTCATGAATAGTTGAACTTCCAAATCTGGCTATGATAGTGTTCTGATTTTTTTCCTTGTATTCTTTGGTTAATGTATTTCAGGAAAACTACTTAGTGGAGTTGCAAGACTTAAAAGAAATATGTGTGTTTATTGTCTTGAACTGGAAGTATGACTTTTTTGTTTTGGGGGGTTTTCTTTCTCTTTTTTTTTTTTGTACCAGGAATCAAATTCAAATCCTTGCACTTCACAGGCAGGTACTTATGTTATTTTTTAAATAAATGATTTTATTATTTTATTTATTGCTTTTCTTTTTCTAATCTTAAAGAGAATAAAACCAAACAAAATAAAACAGAAGGAAGTCAATCAAAGCAAAGCAATGAAAATGATACAGGACTTCAAGCCAGGGTAATAGAAAATTAACAATGGCTGCCATAATGCCTCTTGTTATCTTCAAAATAGCTGTCCAGACATCAAACATAGGCATGTAAAATTAAGCAGTCAATACAAGAACACAGTTGCTTCTTTACATCAGTCGTTTTCTTTTCAGAAATTTTGGATGTGTGGCCTCTAATTTATAAAATGTCTGTGTCTCCTGAACTTGTTCTGGGTGGGCTGAGGTTTGAGATTGTATTTTGCCTCTTCGTCTTGATGTTTCTCTGTGTTCCGCGGAATCCGTCCGTTGCTGCACCCCGGGTGCTTTCTAAACTGATTGGCAGTCCCTCGATGCGGTGGATTGCACTAGGCACATGGGTTCCTCCGATCCAGAGTTCCTGGAGTGATAAAGAGGCACAGAGCAGTGCTTTACCAATGGTTTCTCATGGTCGTGGGTACTCTGTGTGAGGTTTCTTCTCTGAATCTGTGCTGGGCTTACAGTACTCTCTGGGGGACTAGCACATGGCCTAAATAAACTGTGTTTCCACTTTGTATGATCTTTACATATATAAAATCTCTCTTTAGATTCAGACACATATACATACAGATATGCATATAAATATACATATACATCCATACTAAATTGAGGTTTTTCTCTATTTTCTCATTGTAGACTTTTACAAATGGAACTATATTGTTGTAAGTAATTATTAATATGTATTTCTAAGTGTTGTAGGAGAACAGAGAGGCCTTTATTTTAAACTGAAAGATTTTTAGTAAATTAAAATCCTTAGCCTAGTGTTGGTACTCAGAAAAAGATATATGAAAGTAAGGTGACTTGACAGGCTGAATGGTTTAAACTAAGGGTATTGGAAGGGTCTCAGAGGGTTTCTCTCTGACCTTTTCCTGCTTCCTCCACCATCCTCTGAAGTGATTCATAGGAACCACAATTCACTGTTCCCAGGTGGGACACAGAAATTAAGAAGTATTACTGTAACCTGCCCTTGCCTTTCTGTGTAGGAGGTGGCCATAAAGAAAATCTCTGATCCACTTTATTTGATGGTCAATTGCAGAAATGAGTCTGCCCCACACTGGGAAGGAAGAAACAGAAGGATCAAGAAGAATCTAAGCAGATGGGTCTCATCAGGTTTCTTCCTTCTGTCACCATTAGGCTACTAGGCCACACTCTTGTCCATTATGCATTGCATCAAAGAATAAAAACAGACAGTTTCCTTGGGTCCTTTTCTTTTCATTTATGAGGTTTCCTGTGTCATGTAAAATTTTGAATAAGTACATTTTCTATGCTTTTCTCTTGTTAAATTGTGTGTTGGGGGGGGGGGTTTTCATGTTTTTCTGTCCCTACACTAACTTTATCGCTTGAAATATCACACGCAAACATTGTTTCATAAAATTTTTCTCAAAAAATTAGATAGAACTAAATAAATGGTATATGTTAGACAGATGAGATGAATTTAAGATATCTCATCAGATTAATAGCAGTATTCATTTTGGTTCCAGTAGGATTAGATGATATAGTCAAGTTAGGAGATTTGAGTAGAGTTTTATAAAGGGATGGTTTTATAAAGATATAGGTAGCCGGTAATATAGCTCAGTGGTGGAGTGCCTGCCTGGTAAATATGAGTTCCTGCATCCAGTTTCTGGTATAAAAAAAAGATATGAGGATACTGCAGATAAATCACGAAGTTAGGGCAGTATGCTGGAGTTGGACGCAAGAAGATTCATTTGAGTCCAATATGGGCTAACACTAGCCCTCAGTGAATGGAAACAGGACACAGTTCTCTGTATCTTGGTACTGACAGCTATATAAGATGAAGACTATTTGATAAGAACTAAGTCTCTGTCATCAGGTAGTATCAGTCCATGGCAACCCTGCAGGACGGAATTAAGGGAGGACCCTAGCCTGATCCCTCTGCCCTCTCCTGATGATGCTCAGGGTTTACCAAAATGCTAGGATATGTTTGTGTATTTAACAGAGTTCTGGAGCTGCTCTCTCCTACTTCTGCTTCTACAAATCAGAGTGAAGAAAAAAGAGTGAACTGGGAGAGATAGTTAAAGTTAATAGCAACTTACTCTGTGATGATTTTGCCAAGTTTATTTTATTAAGGAGATGCTAGAGTTGAAGGGACTTTCCATGATCAAATGATAAGGAAAACTATTCAACATCCTTTGAAAAGCATGCAATGAAAGGTTATTAGACTTAATTATATACTTTTATCTTTTCTAGATCTGGCATAATTGATGAATTTGATTCATCAGAATATATGCATATGTTTATGTGATTTGACACTAATGCTTGTAAATAAAATCACCTCCAGTTTTATCTGGTCCCAGTATCTTTTCTGTTTGCATGTGACAGAGATGACTTCAATTACTATCCCATGAGTGGACCTGTAGAAAATATGCAATTTCTCTTACTTTTGCATTTCAAAATAAGTTACAGGAACTTTTTCCACTTGAAAACTCCATTGAATAGAGCAATTAATCTTGGAGTTCTATTTTAAAACTAATCAGAAGCAGCTTCCTGATTTCCAATTCAGGTGTAAGCCAAAGCAAGTATCTTTTCAAGTATGCTGTGTTTTGGTGAAGATATTTCACAGGAGTTTAATTATAAGTTGAATATTTCCTCCATTGTGTTTCTCCTTTTTCTTCTAATCATAGAAGAGGCCATACACATTTTGAACACAATATTAATTATATACAAGGAATTCAAGAGTGATTTTTATAAAAATCAGTTTAAAAAACTGGAGGGAGAAGTTCTAAAAACATTCATTGTAAAAACAGCACAGAAAGCTTCTCTTCCTGTATGTTTGGACATCAAAATCTTTCTAATGGAAACAACATTACGTAGAAATCTAAATCAAACAACATTAAGTAGAAGTATCAAGTCAATAGGAGTGTAAAGAATAAAATATTAGCGAATCAGACCGTATACAGAATAGTTCTATGAAGAAATCAGGGATATATGGAACTTTACTAAAGTTTCTTTACCTGAAGTCAACATCAAAGTAGACATGATTGTTTTTTGCATTTGTATTTATGTTCATGGCATTCTTGTGTATTAACATGCTCTTTTTTAGACTAGTAACTCGAGTAGTCCATATATCTTGTGTGATTCTACTAACTTTTATGACTTGACATTTCTGAGAATGAAGTCTGTGACAGAATAGACTATGATGAGAGAAACTGAATATTTCTTGGGGTAGCATCAATGGTCTGCCGTTTTGGCATAGAAAAGAGAGTCATTTAAGTTTGACATTGATGTGGCTATGAAAAATGAGACCTTTTTCATGACCAGAAGTCAGGACCCATTGAATCTTATCAAATTATTTGGAAATCTTTCTTTAGTTCAGTCCCAGCTCCTCTTCTTGCTTTTGATGAGGTAATTAAGCAGCACCGGACTGGTGAAGTGTGCAAGTGCACACAAGAGGGCAGCTAAGATTCCAAGAAGGAATTAATTTTGCAAAGAGTAAAATACAATAGTTGTTTTAAGTTTATGCCTGGTCAAAACAACAAGAGATTAAAAGCTCTGGGTCATCTGATCTCAGAAACAGAAGACAGATGGTTAGTTGATACAAGTTGGATTAAAAAAAACCCACTATAATAATTGGTGTATCATGGGATCAGAATCTCCTTCTTATTGATTCATGACCTCTAAGATCAAATATTGAATTTTTAAGTACCAGTACCTCTGAATGTAACCTTCTTTACAAATAGGATAATTGCAGATACAATTAGTCAGAAGAGGCTCATTCTGCCCTGGGAAGGACCATTTAATATGGATCCTATTCTTAGATGAATGGGAACTTTGGAGACAGATAGGACGGGAGCCATGTGAACATTGAAGTTATGCTACTTTAAGGCAAGGAGTTAGCTGGGCAGAGATAGGAGGTCGAGAACAGATCTTTGTACCTCTGGAGTTAATATCTTATAAATTTCCAGCTTCTGGAATTGTGAGACAATAACAATTTCTGTTACTTTAACCACACAATTTGTGGCCTTTGCTATGATAGCCTTAGCAAACTCTAGTGCTCTTCTTTCTGGAGATTGTTATGGGAATGAGGGGAAGCATCAAAGTCCTTGCCTTCCTGTATCAGCCGTATGTAACAGTGACCTAGACTAGATCCACAAGGGACTTGATGTTACATAACTTGAGAGTTTGCTGACGGGGATCTGAGGGTTTACCAGGTAAACTGGTCCAGTGAAAAGCCATCTTACTACTCATCTTGTTGCAGAATAATTGAAGATGGCACTCTGATTGGTCCCATGTGCAGGGTTTGGGCACATATGGCCTGGCTCTCTGTGGTTGACAGGTTAACAGGCACTTTTCCAGCCAGCTGGTCATGCCCTAATCTCCTGCTTCAGTCTCATCCCTTTTTTACTGCTTTTCACAAAGTCCTAAGAGTAGAATCTTAGGAGATGGACAGGTGCGAAAATAAATCTTTTGTAGCTGACTCTACCTACTGATATGTCTCATTTTTCAAAATTTTTTCTAGTGCTTTGGATCAAACCTGGGCCTGACACATGTATCATTGAACTGCAATCTCAGCCTTCAAGTTTTCAAAACTTCTTTGGTGTTTCAGAAGGATTTAGAAGGGAACATGACAAGGCCCCCTTAGAACTTCTAAGGCAACTAGACATTTAAGTTTTGAATGTTCACCATCCAAACCTTTCTTATGCTAATGGATTACCATTTGTCCTCCATAAAAGATCCCTTTCTCAGCCTGCTTGATCTTGGTGAGATATTCAATGGGTGAGCCACATCCAGTTCTCTGGCCCAGATATGTGCACATCAATGAGACTAAAAGACTCAGATTCCTGTGGAAATTTAGACTTTGTTGTAAGAACAGAAGATATTTAAAATCAATTTATTTTGATGGTGATTGCCTGAGACATGTTCTTTTCTTAGGAGGTACAAAAGCCCCAGAACTGCCTGTTCTTAGCAATATATGTATTTTTTTTGGATGTCATGAGATGTCCAATATCCTTCCAATGGATTCAGTTTTCTTAAATTAGTAAGGGTTATTTTCTGGGCTTTCAATCCAAGAGCATTAATGGTTTCCATCTATCACTCCATTTGAAGTTTTACGTCAGCTCAAAGTGGTATTTCTGGGGCTGATGGGATAGCAGGGAATTCAGATTACTTAGTTTAATGACTTAATTATTGTTTTGAATATTTTCTTTCTGAAGAATCAGAATAAGTATTTTTGCAGTTAATCCTGGTCACTGGTAGGTAAATTTTGCTTTAGAATGCAGTTATCATGAAAATGAGGTAGGTCTTCAACTTTTGTTTATGGAGGTGTTTTGTTTTTCAATGTAAATGACTTTTTTAATGTAAATGACTTATTGTTCTTCAATAATAAAACTAAAACTACAAGGGATATTTTCAGTTTCTGGAAAACAGAAATTGTTGGCAGAGAAGACTATGATAGTCAACAAAGCACAATATAAATAATGTTTAACTAATGTTTCTGAAAATGTTTTTTATTCAAGAGATAATTAGTTTATATAATATTTGTCACAGTTAATAGAAAGAAAGGCATCTCAAATTTTAGCAACAAAAATGTAAAGTTCTCAAAATTGTAGATTTTAGATCAAAACTAGAAAAGTCAGGGTTGGGGATTTAGCTCAGTGGCATAAGCACCTGCCTTGCAAGCAGGCGGTCGTGAGTTCGATCTCCGGTAACGGTAAAAATGAAAAAAACAAAAAACAAAAAACAAAACAAAACAAAAAACCTAGAAAAGTCTATTTTAATCTACAATTAATGTAGCTTGAATTTGATATTTATAAATATATAAACATTTTTCTCACTTTGGTAATATTTCTAAAGATTTGTGGAGTTTTGACAGGAGTATATAATTATAGGTATCTAATTGTCATAAAATATTCAAAGAGTTTAATTAGAAATTATCCAAGCAAAAAAATTATGTATTTTTGTAATCAAGTAAATAATTTAAAACTTAAAATTTTAGACTTTCTATTAATTAAATTATAAACAATTTGAGGTTAAAAATAAATTTAAGGGCTGAGGATATAGCTCAGTGGCACAGCGCCTGCCCGGCAAAGGCAAGGTCCTGAGTTCAATTCCCTGTATCAATAAATAAATAAATTTGAAAGTTTTGGTAATAAAGACTAAAACCAAATATTATTTTAATGTAATTATGCTGACATTTATTATTTTGATTATATCTGTTTTATTTATTATGTTTAACTAAATAAATGTGTTTAATAAATTTTCATCCAAAATTATTGCAAAATGCCTTACACTTATTGTCATAAAATCTAGCAATGTATTCCAGTTCTGCTACTTACTATGCTTTTGTAATTCACTAAATACAATCTTGAGGATACCCCTTACATTCTCTGAGATTCAATTTTTTTGTCTACCACATGTGGAGACCAAAGGATTACTCGCCTATATCAGTCAGATAAGGCTGGTTATGCTGCGCTCTCAAATGGCCTCCAAACCTCAGAAACACCTTTTCCCCCTCATCTAAGTAACATGTCAAAGATTGGAGGACAGGGTGGGAGTAGTGCTTGTCATAGTTATTCAGGAACTCAAATCCACAGAACCCAACCAATGATGCCTACTACTACATGCTGTCAGAGGAAGAAGAGAACTTGAAAGGACTTCACACTGTCAAGTGAGCCATGTAATAACACTCAGTGGGGCTGGAGAGTGCAATGTATTATAAGCACAGGAGAGAGACAGAAATGCCTTTGCAAAACAAGAATGACTGCGATGTTATATTCACGATGAATGTAAAAGTGCTCTGTAAAATTTAAAAAAGGAAATATCCATACCTGTCTTTTAGCTCCCAAACCTTTCTTCTTTCCATGATAGCAGATGGCTATTAAAGGGCGATATTTTCTTGCATTAGCACGTGTTTATTGAAAGTTTGCAAAGTGCCAATTCTGGTGATGGCAGAAGCATGAATGAGCCAGTCTTTGTTTTCCAGGCATCCACGCTTAGTACTGAAAAGAATGCAGGACTCCAATATGAGGGGATTAGTTCCATGCTTAGCTCAGAGTGGATTTTACTTCTAGGATACAGTGGGAGTATATTGAGGTGGCCTCTAAATTATGAAGACTTATTTTTTTAAATAGAAACCAAGTAACTTAAATTGCTTTCTCTTTGCTTAATTTGCTTTAAAATTTTTATAATTTTGGAAATCACTTATTTTCTTTGAGAAGAGAGGGTAATAAAGATTTTAAATTTCTAAAATTATAGCATGTTTCTTTCACATCTGCTTCAAAATGGCTCTCAAGAGGGAGAATCTTAAAAGGATAATGCCTAAATCAGCCATTCAAAAAATAAAACAGAAGATTCTATGCTCTGCTTCCAGTAAAAAAAAAAAAAGTCAGAAATATTGGGTATACTTTAAAGTTATTTATGTTTAAGTTATTTCTCCCTCAGAAGGCCTCTATATTAGATAACGAACTGTTTTTGTTCTGAGAAATTTATCTGTTGCTTTCAGTTGTACTTGCTTTAAAAAGGTGTTTAAAAAATTCTGTCTTAGCTCTGTGTATTTTAAAATACTGATTCTGGGGTCTCACAAAAGAAGTCCATTGCTCTTTCCAGGTCTTTTTGGATGAAATAGGGAGGATGAATAGGTAATAAAACCTGAGAATTATTTGTCCTTTATAATTAAAATATTTTTGATACAGTGAAACAGGCTATTTATAGAATTGTTTTAACTTGTTTCCTTACTTTCTATTTGTTTACCTTCAATTTTGTTGTTTATTTGTATGTATTTTGATTTCTCATGTCGTATTTAAGCTTGTGTGTCTGACTTATTTCACTGAAAGCTGTAGTACTAGTTTTTCTTAGTTCATTGAAAAGAAAGTTTTGTACAGTGGGTCTCTTTTTACTTTGTGAGAATCTTTTTTCTGTCTCTGAGTAACTGCTTTAAAGATAGTGACACACAGAGTGTTAACTATTATTATTCTTTTTTCATTAAATTAAAGTAAAATAAAAATTTTACTTTTTCATTAAATTAAAAATTGCATGCTCTAAAAAAATCTAGAGGAGAGAAAAAAGTGCTTTGATTAATAGTGTTTAATTCAGTTCAGAAAGCATCTATAGACTTGCAGCAAGCCATCAAAAAGTTTACTAACTGTTGAAGGAGACCAACAGAACTCATGTATACTGTGTGTTATAATGGAGATAGTTGGTATAAATAAGTGCAGTAAAACAAAAAATACCATCTGGGATAGAGGTAGGAGTGAGGATTCTGTCTGGAGAACAGATAATGTTTCACTGAACATTAATACCAGCAGAGCCAAAGATTTCAAAAGTAGGATGTGAGGATAGGTGTGCACCCCTGGGCAGGGGAAAGAATATTTCAGATTGAAGTAAAAATATGAGAAAATAAAATAAAAAGCATAGCGGCCAGAGGACATGTGACCTCTTTGGCAGTGGCGTGCAGTGCAGCCTAATGGAAGCACTGGGAGGTTGTGACTAGATTGGGTCTGAGGAGGTCCCCAAGGCTGAGATCAGCCGTCTAACTCGCCCAAACAGAACATTAGGAGGTTTGCTGACTCCCATTGCAGAAGCGGGATTTTCACGATGGGTTAGACAGAGGCACAGAAGAGGTCTGTTTAGGCAGAAATTCAAAAGCACATACTCAAAGGAGGAGAGTGCAGAGTCTCTTGAGAGAGGCAGATGGCTCCCTAGAATGAGAAACATCTTTGCTTCTTTTGCTTTTCTTGAGGTGGTGGAACGTCTTTGCTTCCTTGGGAAAAGTGACCCATGCCAGTTATTACAGGTGACAGCCCAGTTTCTAAAATTCATTTATTTTTAGATGAATATGTTAAGCACCCTTTGAATTCTTTCAACCTAGTCCTTTATGTTAGGACCAGGTTCCCTTTCTTAACATTCTCAAACCAATTCATAGACTTTCAGTATTCCTGAGGAAGTTTGGGTATGATGGATCAGAAGGAAAAGGAGCCTAAATTAAGGAAATCCTGACATGGATCTCCTTAGGTAACATTGAGGCTCAGAAGCTGTAATCTTCTTAAAAATCTAATTTCTAGTTATGGTTTTCTGGTCTGATTGTCACCAGCCTTTTGCTTCTTCTGTAGTACATCAAGAGGTATATGTGTGAAGCCACAGGTGCTGAACACAGCAGTGCCAAAGGAGAGAGAATGGAGAGGAGATGGCGAAGTGATCTGAATGCCATGCTGAGGCTTTTGGGTTTTATTCTCTAAAAAGGTATTCTAAAAGGTGGTCACCTGGAATGACATCTGAAAATTTGTGCTTTAAAATTATACACAGCTCTTGAGGCCAAGTGAAGAATGTTTACAATTAGATTTTGCAGAAAAAAGACCAGCTAGGATATCCAGAAATAAGAATTTAAGAACCTAGAAGCGAGAGTGGAGAAGGACTATTACAGAACAGCACGGGAGAGGGTTGGGCTGGATTGCTCAGCTGCCTGGTGTGGAGAGTGAGGGACAGCTGAGTGCAAACTGGGTTTTCTAATTTGGATGATGTCCTAATCTCGTGAGCATTTCAGGTTATATACCTCTTCCCCTCGGGTCTTTCAGTGAACTCCCATAAATTCAGGAAATTTCCCTTGTGTTCCTTAGCTTTTGCTTCCTAAATTCATTTCCTTTACTAGACTGGTGAGTGACAACTTCCTCAGCTTAAATATCATTTTGTTTTTTTGTCTTTACTTTTGGAACTGACCATATTCATAGTGGCAATCGTATTAAAAAAAAGATAGCACCCTGCTGACCTAATAATACTCTTCCCATTGCATGCCATTTTATTAATGACTTTCGGAGAGTCACAAAGATACTCAGTTTTTAGTCTGAATTTATTTAATAAGAATTTAAAATTATAAAAGGTTTTAAGAAGTTAAAGATGCAGGAAACTGTACTTACACTTTTACATTAACATGGTCATAACATCATGCATTTAAAGCAAGCAATACCAGGTCATTCAGGATATGCTCACGTTTCTGGCTGTGGGATCCAGACAGTGAATGGAAGGTGAAGGAGAGGGAGAGGGGACAGTGGATGTTTTGAGGTACTCCTGAAGGCTGGGGGAGAGAGGAGGTGGCAAGAAGTTAGCACTGCTGTTCACTGTTCACCTGAGGAAGAGCCAAGTGTGTTTGTAGGCTCTGGAGACGGCCCTGGGAAGAGGGCACATTTGAAAATACAGGAGGGAGGGGCCTAAGAAGAGCCAACTCCTTGCTCCATTGGAAGAGGATGCTGCAGAAAGGAGCAAGGGCAACTGAAGGGATAGAGCCTGGAAGTGAAACAGAGGAGTGAGCCAGTTCCTGAGGCTGCTTGAGGGAAAGCAGGAAGCAACATCCTGATGCTTGTCCCTCAGAAGGCAGGAAGTGGAAGATGATTTCTCTGGACAGCTTCAGTTTCTCGGTGAAGCAGGAAGACAGTCATCCACGGAGAGGAAAGCTGCAGAGAGGGAGGGGCTGGGGTCAGAGCCCAGAAAGGTGAAGAGCTGCATAGTTTTGAGGAGAGAGATAAAGACTCTGTGTGGGTTGCACCTTCACAATTGTGTGTTTTCTCTACACAGTTTGGGTGCAGAAAATTTTCTGAGATGGGTCGGGGAGGAATCTGGCTTTAAGGAAAAGGAGGGTCCTTTAGTCTTCTGTGAAGTCTACTGTGAGGACTGAAAAATGGAATATCCTGGTCTGTATTATGTCTTCTTATGCATGCGTTAGCTGTTTTAGGTACATTTTAATTACTGAGCATGATGCATTTGGATCAGCTCATTTAAAAAGAATCATTAATTGAGATCTTAGTTGAAGGAGGTATAATTAGACCTTAGGTGACTAATGTTATGACCTATCCTTTCTAAGGATGTCTGGAGCTTAAAATAAGTGTCCTCTTGTTGCTCTCATTATCTTATAGATGACCTAACTCTTGCTCGTTAACTCTAACAATCCTTCCTTCCATTTTTAATGCTTCACTAATCTTTGCCTTGTTCTTTTATCACGACTCATGTTTAAATGGCTCCACAAACAGCATTCTTGGATGAATTGCTCAGTTTAAAATCACATCTTTCTCTTTCAAAATTTTAGTCTTTGTGAGGTGATTGCAAATGTAGCTTAGAGCTGGAGCCAGCCAAGGACTGCATTTATGCCAATTCCAGATGGTATGTATGGACCCCGAGCTAAGTTTGAGTTTGGCCTTTTTAAGTGTTTGGAAAAAACTGCAGAATAATATTTCATGATCTGTAAAAATGACTGACATTCAAGTTTTAGTGTCCGTAAATGAAGTTTTACTGCAACACACTCCATTCAATCATTTATGTTTTGTCTGTGGCTGGGTTTTCCTTACACAGTCAGGATGGAGTAGTTGCAGGAGAGAGCTATTTGGCCTGGAAAGTCTAAAGCAGTTACTATATGGCCCTCACAGAACAAGAGTGGTGACCTTGGTTTTGAGGTTTTGAACACAATATCTTGTTCTTCCTGGACTTACTTTATTTAAAGAAACAACATTTTGACACTTGTGTTGTAATTAGTTTGGTAGACAGACATGATCAATAAAACTTTTTTTGTTTGTTTTTGTCCAGATTTCTGTCATTAGTGTGACAGACCCTAAGAATATTGTGGTGAATTAGATGATATGTGTACTGTTTTTTTTTTTTAATTTTAAAATGCAAAACAGAAAAAAAAAGATAGAAATAGTACAGAATTTCAAAAAAAAAGTAGGAAATTAACATTTGTTAATATATTGCATATTGGTATCTTAGAACTATTTGTTCAGGTTACAGGATCTAGGCACAAAAAATGATCAATCAGACAGTAACAGCACCAACTATAGTTTTCAATGAACTAGCAGATTGTTAGTATAGTTACCTATCCTGCATACATATACACACAGTTATATATGTATACCTACATATGTGTAATCTTTTCCTTTCTTCTTTTCTTCTCCTATCCCAGTTGTTCTTTTCTTTTGAGCACTTTATTTCTGTGTGTTATTAGTATTCAGTATATGATCTGACCTTGTGGCCATCCAGTCCTGGTTAAAATTTGGGTTTTGTGACTCTCTCACCATGAAAATGTAAATAAGTTCCTTTGGTGTCTTATTTGTAGCATAGAATACTACCCATACTTCTTTCAGTGCCCTCATGATCATCTAAAGAGGTAATCCATGTAGTTAGTATATGGCACATTAGAAGTCCTCCAAGCCTTTGTTCATGTTATTATTGTGATAGCTCAGACCCTGGAATAAAATCCAAGGAAGCAAGAAATTAAAATTTGGGGAGCAAAGGCTTTATTTTAGGCCAGGCGTGGTAACACAGCCTCCAGGAGCCAATATGGAGACTGCGCCCCTTACAGCTAAAAGGGTTAGGTTTTAAAGCCAAAAAACACAGAAATGTTGCGAACTTTGACCCAGTTTGATAACTTCCTCTTAGTTAAAGGTTTCTTAAGGACAGCACATTGTATTGCAGATAGGCTGAAGGGGGTGGGGGGGGATTATAAGAAACTGAAACTTAAAGCTTTTATGGGAAATAGAGACTTAACCTAAAAAGAATGGGGAGGGGAGGGGGATTTACAAGGAGCTGAAACTTAAGTCTTTACTGGAAATGGAATTTTAATCTCTATTGAAACGGTGCATACAGAACAGAAAGGAGGCTCATTGTTAGAACTAGGTTACAACAATTATTACTAGTAGACTATGGTTTCTACCCTCGGGGAAGAACCTGGTTTTATGGAAACCATGAAGGAAGCCCAGCTAAAACCTTTTAGAGCATTTCATTTTACACTCACAGATCAAGTAGTGACCCGTCTCTCTGCTGTCGGCAAAATAGCAGAGCTGTGATAGCAGGTGATAGCCAGGTCCTAAACTATTTTTCTTGGATTATAGCATCCTCAGTTTTATAGAGAGCAGAAAGTATTTTAATTTGTAGGGAGCTTACTTGTTCAAATCTTTCTAATCACAGTATATTGGTACATTTTATTTTAAAGAAGTGAGTTTTTTTTAATTCCTAGAAATATTTTCATACTGCAATCAACATAACGGAATGCCTAAAGTAATTAGTTTTGGAAGAAACCAGAGTTAGAATTTTGGTATAATATATATGTGCATGGTTATGATAAGCTTTTTTCCCCTATGTATGTGAGACACACACACACACACACACACACACACACACAGATTGTAAGAGATTACAGGATGAGATATTAGACCTATAGCCGTTGACATATTAGAAATGATGTAATCATTCTGTCAGTGATGCTTGTTTCTGAATCATTTTTATCTCAGAATAATTTTCTCTATCCTATCAGTGCAAACCATCACTTAAATGTGTGCTAAAATGGATTTACAGCAGCAGCATTCTATCAAAAAATTTACTTTTTAGACAAAAAATACTGCATACTCATTAAACATTAATTGACAGAGTAAAAAATTTAAATGAACAAGGAAAAGGTCTTCTTGGTGCTAAGATGACATCTTGGTAAAAATTTAAATACTGTAGCTAACTTTTGGAGTTCCAATACTATAGTTAACCTAGAAAAATAAGTAGGCCTTTAGAAGATAGCTTGGTTACTTATGGTACCACCACACTAGGAAAATCCAGTATGGATCTGATGAGTTAGAAGACATCCAAAAGAAACAATGATAATTAATTGGAAATGTGTTTTTAATTTTCTTTATAAAAACATGAATTTCACAGGAAAGAACAGAAAAACTCTCTCTCTGTCTGACACACACAGAAAAAAAGAAAAAACAAAAAAAAGCTTGTCATAATTACACATGCACTTATACCAAAATTCTAACTCTAGTTTTCTTCCTCAAACCAATCCATTCAAAGTTTCAGGTGCTGGTGCTCATGTTAGGATGTCCCCTTGAAGACATTTAAAATTACTTACATCAGGGTCTCACCCCTTAGATTTAATTGTGCATGTCAGTGTGCTGCTCAGGAGCTTGAGATTTTTAAATCTTTCTTACATAGTTGTAATGTAGAGTGGAGACCAAGAAACAGAAAAGGTTGCAGAGATAAAAAGGAATTAGCAATAGAAGACTGTGAAAGAGCAGCCACAGAGGTGAAGAGAAACCTGGAGAAAGGGATGTCCTCAAAGCCAACAGGAAACTAGTTTTCACTTGGAAAGGACTGATCAGCTGTGTCATGTGCTGCTCGGGGTTCAACTATAAGAAAGACTGAGAAGTGATCATTGGGCTTAGAAAATTAGAAGCTAATGTAGACCTTAATGAAGTGAATTTTGGTGGGAGATAGAGGCAAATATTGGTTGTTTGAAGCAGCCAATTTTGCATTCAAAGGAGAATAGGAATTTTGGAGACCAAGATACTCTCTTTAGAAGTTGTACTAGAAAGAAGAGCAGAGCTGAAAGGTGGTAAATGGAGAAAGATACAAGGTTGAGTGTTTAAAGGAGTAAAAAATGACATATATATATATATATACTGATGTGAATGAATAACTATATGCATATACTTATAGGAATGTTCCAACATAAAGGAAAAATTAATTATGTGGGAGAGGGAGGGAAGCTTTCACTGAAGCGGCTTCTGTCAGTGCTTTCAGATGGAATATGTGCCCAGCATACACTTTTGATTCACAGTAACAAGAAGAAAAGCGGAGGGTAAGGGCACACGCACCGTGTGGTCAGTGCGATGATGGAACTGAGCGCTGTCTCTGAGTGCTCTTGCTTTCACAGAGAAGTAGGGAGAATAGAACCAGTTAAAGAGGTCGGGGAAGATTACTGAACCTTTGAGAACACAGAGGTGAACACTATTTGAGTAGGAGAGTGGAAAACTGCATGGAGGGGATAAATCTGGTAAGATTTCTGGAGAGCCAAGGCCCAGTGTCTACTCATAGTTTTGCATGGTAGAATTGGCCACCCTCCCCTCAATCTGTTATAGAAGCAGGTGGGGCAAATGGAGAGTGGATCTAACCAGGTATGGTATTATTCAGGCAAGTAGAAGAGAGTGGGAGCAATGGACTTGAGAGTGCTACAAGAAAATTACTGAAAAGTGGATAATGAAGCCTAAATTTAGCAAGGGATGATGTGAAAGCATGAATGTATGAAAGTAAAATTGTGGAAATATCAAGGCTTGTGGGCCCAAGGACTTGGTGAATTGTTATAATTAGAACAAAATGGTCTGGAGAAGAAGGCAATTGGAAAATGAGAGGATTGAAATAAAGATTAAGGAGGCTAGAGAAAGACCATGGGTATGAACTCATAAATACGAAAAGGAACCAAACAACAGCAACAAAATAGGGAAGGGATGTTTATTGGAGGAATGGAATACAAATAAAAGGCTATTGGAAAGAGAAACATGGATTGAGTTTTTGAAATTACCAGTCACTATGACAAAGATAATATTCTCTAGTACTATCTAGTACTTTCTCTAAAGTACCAGCAGTCTGGGAGTCAAACTCCTCAAAGAGGTACTGTGACCCCTGGAAGAGACTGCAGCAAGAGAGAATAACGCATGGTAGAGTAGGGGACAATGAGATTCAAAGCTGAAAATGAGAAGCAGAGGCATGTGAGGAAGAAGCCGAGCAGGAAAAGCATTATAGTCAGTGGGAGAGTAAGGCAGGGAGGGGGGAGTCATAGAAGAGCTTCAGGACATGGAAAAGAAATTCATACCCATATGCTTTGTTGAAATGCTTCCAATCCTCTATGTCCTGGGTGGGAAGTTTAGCTCTTCCTTTCCTCATTTCCTATGTACCTTCAGGGACTGGCTTTTCAAAGTGTTTGCTAAATTAGGACCTTTGATATTTATGTGCTTTTGACTCTAAGCTTAGCAACGTTTATTCTTCATATACAAAAATCCAGTGGAGCTAGGATGTTCCAAGGAAAAGAGGCAATTTTTTTTTTAAACTTGTGAATCATTTATTATAGGAAAAATTACTTCACTTGGGTTACTAGGACTAAATGAGAACCCTAAATTTCTGGAACAAAGACCATGTAAGGTGTTCATTGGTCATGGTTATGTCTCCAATGCCTGTCATAATGTAGACATCCAATAAAAATTTGTATAACGTAATGAATTTTTAGACAAAGAGTAGAATACATACACACCTAACTGGGGAAAAAAAGCCTTACTGACCTAGGAGATTAGGGCATGGCAAAGTTGCCTGGGGAAGTGGTATGATCTGTTAATACAACATCCCCAAAATACAAGCTCAGAACAGTTCCCAAAGCCCTGCACGCAGACTTCTCATGAAAACTCACACAGGTTTTTGAGAGGACAGCCTAGCCCTAATGTCAGCTTGAGGTGTGGGATCCCAGCACTCTCTCTCAGGACCTGTAAGTAGAAGTCCTCTTGGGTTTCTTTGATATTCAGACAGCATAAAAGGACACGGATGCCAAGAAAATCTGGCTGCCCTGGCTTTCCTCCAGGGTATTCTTTTCTCTTGCTTTTTCCTCTTTCATTTGGCCCAAGCTTGCTCTGCAGAGTGAATTTCTCTCTCTTCTTTTTTTCTTTTTCAAAGAAACTTTGTTACTGCTGCTTGCTCCTGTCATTCAATTCTTCGTTTGAGGTGAAAAGGACGCACAGTCCAACTCCAGAAGGAAAGATGAGCAACCTAGTGCCTGTTAACATTTAACTGGTGAGCCACTTTTAGAAGGAGCTATTCAATAACATTTTGGCTTAACCAGGATATTCTGATAACATTACCGTTTGTATTAACAGAGAGCTCAGTAGTAATGGGTGCCCTGAACACTTGCAATGACTCCTTCCCTCTGAAACACATCCTCGGTTGTTGTCTGAGCGTCTCATGCTTTGAACTCAATCTTGGGAAAGTGTATGCATCTAGGAATTTGTCTTTTTTTTTTTTTTTTTTTGTCTTTTTCCTTTTTATCGGTACCGGAGATTGAACTCACAACTGCCTGCTTGCAAGGCAGGTGCTTATGCCGCTGAGCTAAATCCCCAGCCCCCTAGGAATTTGTTATTTCAGATTATCAAATTTGCAGAATATAGTTGTTCATAAAAACCTCTAAGGAATATTTAGTTCTCTGATGTCAGTTGTAATGCCTGCCTTTCTATGTCTGATTTTATTTATTTGAACCTTCTTTTTCTTAAAGCCATTGTTGTCAGTTATATTTATTTATTCATTTTGGGAACCAGGAATCAAAATCAGGACCTTGTGCTTGCCAGGCAGGCACTGTGCCAGTGAGCTATATCCACACCCTCTTATTTATCCTTTTAAAGAATCAGGTCTTCATTTCATTGAATTTGGGGGGGACTCATTTATTTTTGCTGTTTTTCTCTATTAATTTTGGTTTGGGTTTTCTTTTAGTTTCTTAAGACGCAATGATAGCTTGTTTATTAGGGATCTTTCTGCTTTTTTGATGTAAATGCTGGTCATTGTAAGCTTTTTTCATGTGCTCTACTTCTGTTATAACCCAGAGGCTTGGTATGTTGTATCTCCATTTTTATTGCTTCAAGAAATTTTAAAATTTATTTCTTGATTTTCTCCTGGACACATTAGTTATTAAAGAATAAATTATTTAATTTTCATGTATTTATATACTTTCCTAAGTTTAACTTACTTATTTCTAGTTGTATTGTATTGTGCTCAGAAAGGACCCTCAGTGTAATTTAACTTTTTAAAAAAAATTGTTGTAACTTGCTTTGTGGCCTATTGTATGACAGACCCTAGAGAATGTCATGGAGGGGTGTACCTGTGTTAGGTATGCAGACATTCAAAAATTGTTATGGTAAGCAGATTCTAAAATGACTTTTAATAAACATTGCTTCCTGATATTCATGTTCCTGTGTGATTTTCCTTTTGAATGTGTCTTAGTTACTTTTTACTCATTGCTGAGACAAAATACCTGATGCCCAAAGTTAGTAAAAGAAAGGTTTATTTCTTACAGTTTTTGGAGGTTTCAGTTCATATTCAGTTGGCTTCAAGGTGGGGCCGCACTTCCTGGTGGCTGCAAACGGCAAGGCAGAATCCCTCAATAGAGAGAGACACACACACGCCTTCTTCCACCCTACACTGTATGCTGGCTCCACCCCTAGGTGGGTGTAGCACTGACACCATCAGTCCAAACTAGACAATGAACCAATCCCAAATGCACAATGCAAATACATACATAAATCATGACATTCTACCCCTAGCCCCCAGGACTTATGCACATCCTTTATACAAAAGACATTTAGTCCATCTCCAAGAGTTGCCAAAGTCCTAATAGTTTCAACATTGCTGAAAAGTCCAAGTCCCAAGTGTCCTCCAAGATCTATGGCAAACTCTTAAATATAACACCCTGTATAAATGAAACAAGGTTAAACAGTTCTGAAATGCAAAGACACAAGATAAACATTACCATTCCAAAAGTTACATACAGGGGAATATAGAGCATTGGAAACAAAGCAATTCCAACATCCAGCAGGGTAAACATTAAGTCCGGCAGTTTTGAGGCTGCAAAGGGTGGTGACTGCCTGCTTCCCAAGATGCCCCAAGGCCATCTTTCTTATCTCTGTTTCTTCTCAGCAATCAAAATCTGGGCTCTATCTTTATAATCTACAGCTTTACTGAAGTTTTTCTTCTGGCCAAACTTGCAGCATTTTAAATTATCCTCTGGGCTCTTTGCTCCCGATTTGCAACATATATCTGGCTAAAATCCCCCCAAAATAGCCATGCCACAGCCTCAACATTCTAATGCCTTGAAATTTCCTTTGCCAGATTAATCAGTCCATTGCTCTTAATCCAAGTCTAAGGCAAAGTCTCTGGGCATGAGCAAAATGCAGACAAACTTTCTGCCAGGCCATAACACACATTGTGGGGAATCCAACAACCAATGTAGTCCTTCTTCCCAGCAGGAACCTCCCAAGCCTGGTCTTTACCATCAGGCTTTCTATCAACCTTCTGGTCTCCGGAGCTCTGATCAGACTCTCCTCTACAAAGTAGCCTAAGCTGCTCCAGCTCTACGGTTCTAGGTGACATATCCAAATCTTTCCAAACTTTGCCCACAAGCCATTTCCAAACCTCTTGAAAGACATGGTCAGGTATAGTTGCAGCAACGACCCCACTCTTCTGTACCAAATTGTCTTATTTACTTTTTACTCATTGCTGAGACAAAATGCCTGATGCCCAAATTTGAGAAAGGAAAGGTTTATTTCTTGCAGTTTTTGGAGGTTTCAGTCCATACTCCGTTTGCTCCAAGGCAGGGTGGCATGGCGGGGGCACACTTCATGGTGGCTGCAAACAGCAAGGTGGAAACCTGCAAGGGAGAGAGACATGACTTCTTCCACCCATTACATCGTATGCTGGCTCCACCCCTAGGTGGGTGTAGCACTGACACCATTAATCCAAGCACTAAACAATCAATCACAAATGCACAATGCAAACGCATGAAGCCTAGGGGCCACCAACACAAACCATGACAGAGTGTGAGTCAAACTTGGTAACTCATTTTCTACAAACAGAATTCAGAAAAAAACATCATTTTATTATTAATAATAATCCAACAATGATGCTTATCATGCTCTCTCTCACTGTCTTACTGACAGAACCAGTTTGTATTTTGCCAGCTGCGTCAGGGAGAGGATTGGGTGGCCAGGGACTGGGGAAATCTGTGGTTCACACTGGTGAGGGCGTCTGGGCACCATTCCAACCATCAGGAACACATGAGTCCTGGCTCCAACTACAGATTCAATCTTGTTACTCAGGTCTCTTGCTACTCAGCTGACCTGTCAGAGAGGCCGCAGCTCCAGGTAGTACCCTGATTGCTTTGTGATGGAACTGGAGAGGAGGCCTCAGAAGAATCTCTGCCCACGCTCTTGACCCACAGAAGTGGAGATAACAAATGGCTCTTGAACCCAGCTACAATTTAGATAATTCATTAGCAAAAAGTATCCAATACATGTCTTATACTAACAGCTACAGCGGTCAACACTAACCACATCAATCACATGAGTCATATTCAGTTAATGTTAATTTAACAAATGTGGTGAATGTTTCTGTATGCCTGAAACTAAGAATTCACCCACAAGTGAGCAAAACCACTGTTACCTGTCTAAATAGAATTTGTACTTTGGATTTAAAGATTATAATCACAGATGTGTTTTCCTATTTAAACTATTTAAAACAGAGGTCTTCTCATCCTACTCAAATACAAATCTGAACTGTCTGATTTCATAACTATTGCTTTTTTCTTATGTTTTGGTCTTTGGATCACTGAAAATGATTTTCACTCAGTAAGCAAAATGTAATGACAAAGTAAATTGATTAAACTGGCTTATTTTTCATGTTAATTTTATATTTTAAATATTTATACTTTTTCAATATTTCTAGAATGGTCTTAATTGCAATATTTTCTAGTCTTCATTCCCTATATTTTTTCAAAATGTCACTCATTACTGGTAGTATATTAAATGAAAATAAAGGAAGAAATCACATTTATTGAGAGATTACTATGTTCTAATGTAAGATCTTATTTTAGGTGCTTTATTGTCGGTGTCACTCCCGGCCGGCAGGAAGGACACACAACAAAGTCTGGCAGTGGACAACCTTTTCTTTTATTTTCCTTCTCCGTACAGCCTGCCCCGGGAATCCTCCTGGCCGAAGCCTCTGTTGGTCCGCTCTCCGCGGCTCCTTGCGTGCTTCTTCTGCTTCTTTTTTTGTGGCGGGAGAGGCACTCACTTTTATAGGGTTACAGTGGCCAATCAGTTCAAAGCGCGCGATGCGGGCTGATTGGCTAACATCAGTTGTTGCTAGGCAGACTATCTTACAGGGCGGGTTGTGAAGCAGGAGATCTTACAGGGCGGGTTGTTTACCAAGCAGGAAGCAGGAGATCTTACAGGGCGGGTTGTTTACCAAGCAGGAAGCAGGAGATCTTACAGGGCGGGTTGTTTACCAAGCAGGAAGCAGGAGATCTTACAGGGCGGGTTGTTTACCAAGCAGGAGATAAGCGCCATCTTAGCACACTCGATGGGAGGGGTAATCTAGCTCAGGCTTTGCTCTTTCCTACAGGCCTCACGTCCGCCAAGTAAGGCGACCGGGCTCGGCCGCGGCTCCCAACATCTCCCCCTTTTTTATTTTTTATGAATGTGCGCATCGTAGCCCTTCCTGGACTGGGTGCAGAGGCTTATGCCCTATGCATCTAACAGTCCAGCGGCTTACGTGCAGGATGGGGTAGGGCCTGGCTTAGGTTGAGTCACACCGGGGGAGTACGCTCTTACCCGTCATTGACTCTCCTACCCAGCTATGTCATAATTTTTTAGAGGAGGAGTGTGGGAAGCTCACCGCCCCTAGACTCGGTCGTAGGCTAGGCGAGCGAGCCATGCATATGCCTGAGGATCTTTTTGTCCATTTTGGGCTACCGCTATTTCTATTCATCTTGTTGGTTGGTCTGTGATGGATCTCCGGTAGGGCAGGTCTGATCTTCAGTCGAGGGCTTTGTTGCCCGTGTCAGTCTCTCCGGTACCCACAGTGGTTCTCGTCCCGGTTCCTGTGGGAAAACACAAACCGCGCCTCGGCTCCAGCTGATTACCGGATCCGGGCCCATCCATTGTCCTGTTAGGACATCTTTCCATTTAACCCACCCTTTATGGTTGGGGGAAGGGTTGCAGTGCTCCATAGCTGGGGAGCAATTATCATTATTTAAATTTAAAAAATTGTGTGTGAATAGTGCCATGGATAATCGTGCCTTTGGGGCCAGGCCTTGGCCTACTCCCCCTTTTTTTTTTGTAAAATTTCTTTGAGGCTTCTATGAGCCCTCTCAATGATTCCTTGACCTTGGGGATTGTATGGGATACCATGTTTTAATTGAACCTCCATCATTTTGCAGAACTCATTGAAGGCTTTGCCTATATAGGCTGGTCCATTATCAGTTTTTAATATTTTTGGTTTGCCCCATGCGGCCCAAGCCGCCAGGCAATGATTGATCACATTAGACACTTTTTCACCTGTTTCTGCTGTTGCAAATATGACGTGAGAACAGGTGTCTGTGGAAACATGAACATATTTAAGAGTCCCAAATTCCTGTATATGTGTGATGTCCATCTGCCAAACATCACCAGGGATCAAACCTCGAGGGTTTACTCCCATCGGTATGGCAGGTTTGTATGTGGCACAGGAGTCACATAGTCGCACGATATCTCGTGCATCTGCTCTGGGAACATGGAAATGGTTTGCTAGTGTCCTGGCATTGACATGAAACTTATCATGGAAGGCACGGGCTCGCTCGATTGGTGTTAGTAAGGTAAAAATCCATAACGGGCGAGTGGCAGTGTCAGCAGCCGCATTCCCCTGTGCCATAGGCCCTGGCAGGGATGTATGTGCTCTTATGTGGGTGGTGAAGACCTTATGGTGTCTGTTCTGAAGCAATGTCTGGATAGACAGGAACAGCCCAGCCACTGTGGAAGTGGATCTAATTAAACCGGCAGTCTCAAGCACTTGCATAGCATTGACCACATACCTAGAATCGGAGACAATGTTAATGGGTCCTGAGAACCTTTCAAGAATCATTTTAACGATCTGCAGTTCCACCACCTGAGGCTGATCTGGTTCAAATTGTATGGTAACCGGGGGCTTGCCTAGGATCACATAGGCGCCTATCCCCGTCTTGGAGCCATCTGTATATATTGTAGTTGCTGGGACTAATGGCTCAGAGGCAGTAACCTTTGGAAAAATTACAGGGTGCTGAGTAACAAATGACAAGATAGGGTCTTTAGGGTATTGATTGTCTATATCCCCATGGAAAACACATCTCAAAATGGCCCAAGCATCTATGCAGGCAGCCAGGGTCTTGATCTGGCTGGCGGTATAGGGTACTCGGATGGCTTGTGGTCCTGAGCCAAAATGTTGGACAGCTCTATCATGTGCTTCAAGGGCCAATGAAGCGACTGCCTCCGGGTAATGTTCTATGACTTTTGCAGGTGAGACCTTAGGGTGTACCCACAGGAGTGGTCTTTTCTGCCAAATCACCGCTGTGGGCTGTAGACTAGTCTGTAGCAAACAGACGTCAAAGGGTCGCCCTGATTCAATTCTGTGTAAGGTAGCCCCACCTAAGGCTTCCTCCACTCTCTGTAAGGCAGCTCTTGCCTCAGGAGTGAGCCTCCTGTGGGAGGCTATATCTGGGTCTCCCTTCAGAAGGTCGAACAGGGGTTTGAGATCTGAATTTGGTATGTGTAAATATGGCCTAATCCAATTAATGTCTCCCAATAGCTTTTGCATGTCATTTAGGGTCGTAACGCCATCCGTCCTAATGGTGACCTTCTGCGGAGAGACTAGCATAGGGGAGATTCTCGCGCCTAAGTAGGTCACCATTTCTCCTCCCTGAATCTTGTCGGGGGCAACATGCAGATTGGCTTGTCTCAGGGCCTCGACCAACTGGCCGAGCATATTATTTAGCATTTCTGGGTCCCTGCCGCTGAGCAAAAGGTCGTCCATGTAATGCACACATCTTATCTTGGGAAAGGATTTCCGTAGGGGGGCCAGTAGGGAGTCAAGGTAAATCTGACACATAGTGGGACTGTTGGCCATACCTTGGGGCAGCGTTATCCACTCGTATCTGAGATCAGGGCTTTCTTGGTTAATGGTGGGTAAAGTAAAGGCGAACCTATGGGTGTCCTCTGGATGCAGGGGGATTGAGAAGAAACAGTCTCTAAGATCTATAACATAAATCGGCCAAGACTGAGGGATGGCTGAGAGAGCTGGCAGCCCCCTCTGGACCGCCCCCAGGGACTGCATCTGCGCGTTGACCGCCCTTAGATCATGGAGCAGCCTCCACTTGCCAGACTTTTTCTTGATTATAAAAATGGGGGTGTTCCATGGGGAGGTCGACGGCTTAATGTGTCCTAATCTAAGTTGTGTACTGACTATTTCTGACAAGGCTAATAGCTTCTCCTTAGGCAGGGGCCACTGAGGTACCCAAACCGGATCATTTGATTTCCAGGTGATTTTGATTGAAGTGGGTAGGAGAGCTTCTTCAGCGGCCCCTAAGAAAAACCCAGCCCGTGTCTACTTTCCCTTTTTTCTACAGGCATGGGAGATGTCCGGCCCTGCAGGGCAGAGCCCAGGCCCTTGCCGGGAACATATCCCTGATTTTTGAGTATACCCTTAGCTTGAGGAGAGCAGGTGGATGTAAGAGTAACATCCATCTGGGTGAGGATATCTCTTCCCCATAATGACACCGGTAGTTGCAGAACAAAGGGCTGAAATTGACCCTGGTGACCTTCCTCATCACACCAAGACAAGGTTGTAGCACTAACTTGGGGGGCGGATACCATCCCCAGACCTTGAAGTGTGTTGTCGGCTGTGTTAGTAGGCCAGCTGGAAGGCCAATCCTTTCTGGAGATAATGGAGCGATCTGCTCCTGTGTCTAAGAGACCTGTTATATTTCTGCCATTGATCTTAAGCGAAAGCATGGGCCTCTTATCAAGAGTCATATGGAGTCCCTCAAAAATCTCCCCGGAGGAGCCAAAGCCTTGATCTCCTCTGGTCTTTTGCTTAGACTGGAACCTCTTATGGAGGCTGGGGAGCAGCAGGAGCTGCGCCATCCTGTCCCCTTCACTGATTACCATAGTACCTACAAGAGTTTGGACCATAATTTTAACATTGCCTGTATAATCTGAGTCTATGACCCCAGGGATCACCGTAAGACCCCGGAGGGCTGTAGAGGACCTTCCAATTACCAAGCCAACCGTGTCTTTAGGCAGCGGCCCCTTAAAGGTGGTCTCAACCACCTGAACACCCATATCGGGCGTCAGTATGAGTCTGGAGGCAACACAGAGGTCCACGCCTGCTGACCCAGGGGTAGCCCTTGTGGAAGGCTGCCACCCTGTGTTGTCCTGTCTCGGGGGTGGGGGCCCGCCGGCGAGGAGGGCCCCCTCTGGCCGTTTTTTGGCTCGTTAACATCTCGGCCACAAATACGATTTCCCTGAGCGTCATAAACTGACCTGCAATCCTCTGCCTTATGTGGACCCTTTCTGCATCGCCCACAGATGTTATCAGCGTGTTGGCCTTCCCCCATAAGCATGTCTCTATTCCATCCCCGGTTCCCTCGGTTAGCGTTTCTTTCCGCCTGTTCGGCAGCGAACTCGGCGTACCAGGCTCGCCAATCCAGGTAACTACCCGAGGGCAGACACGCCTTTGCCAGCTGAGTCCAGTCCGCGGGGGTGAGGGGCCCAGAAGACAGGTTCTCCAGCATGGCAATGGTGTAAGGCGCAGTCGGCCCAAAGGTTGTAACTGCATTTTTAAGTTCTCTAATCTGCTTTATTTCAAAGGGTTCCCACACATTACGTCCCTGACCCATGGCCATCTGTACAGGATATATCCCATAGGGGCTGCTATCTATCCCTGGGAACGGGTGGTCTTCATTAGACACACGACCCCCACGCCACAGCTGTCTGTGGAAATAACGTCCCGCCGGTGGCGGAGCATCGTAAGATGGCGGCCGTGGCTGAACAGAAAATGGCGGCCTGTGCGTTATTTCCTGTACTGACGGAAGAGGGGGGAGTTCCCATGCGGCGGCCTCGCGGCGAGGGACCGCTTCCGGGAACGAGTTCCAGGGCGGAGCAGAAGGTTCTGTCTTCCTCCCCTGCCAGGGGGTGCTCAGAAGCTCTCTGCTTTTTCGTAAGCCTAGCTGAGCAGAGCGCAATTCGCGGCGCAACGCAGCGTCTCCCCATCAAGCGACTTAGGCCCCTGACAGCTGGTCTCTTTGGCCTCCTCACCATTCAACCTTCCCTCGTCCTCGGAGTCAGACGACTCCGAGGCTTGAGCCCCGTCCTCCTCCTTAGCATCTTTGTTCCCCTTGACGGACCCCTCTTGGGAGCTCCCTGACTGGGCCTGCTCAAATACCCTGCGTATTTTTGTAAGCTCTTGAGAGCTTTCCCCGCAACCACCCTCACTCTTAGTGCCGCTACCTAGCATGTTTCCCATTTTTTAATATGTTACTCACCGCGTGAGGCCCAAGGAATCCGCCACTTACGCGTGAGCCTGAGAGGAGTCTACAAACCCTGTAGGTGCGCGCCACCCAGGGCCCAGGTTTATCCTCTACTCACCTGTCTTGCAGCTCTGCGTTGGAGCGTTGTCCACTGCCACGTCTCGGGGGTGATCAGTTCCCCGTACGGGCCACCAGATGTCGGTGTCACTCCCGGCCGGCAGGAAGTACACACAACAAAGTCTGGCAGTGGACAACCTTTTCTTTTATTTTCCTTCTCCGTACAGCCTGCCCCGGGAATCCTCCCGGCCGAAGCCTCTGTTGGTCCGCTCCCCGCGGCTCCTTGCGTGCTTCTTCCTACAGTCTGTCCCGAAGCCTCTACCGGTCCGCTCTCCGCGGCTCCTTGCGTGCTTCTTCTGCTTCTTTTTTTGTGGCGGGAGAGGCACTCACTTTTATAGGGTTACAGTGGCCAATCAGTTCAAAGCGCGCGATGCGGGCTGATTGGCTAACATCAGTTGTTGCTAGGCAGACTATCTTACAGGGCGGGTTGTGAAGCAGGAGATCTTACAGGGCGGGTTGTTTACCAAGCAGGAAGCAGGAGATCTTACAGGGCGGGTTGTTTACCAAGCAGGAAGCAGGAGATCTTACAGGGCGGGTTGTTTACCAAGCAGGAAGCAGGAGATCTTACAGGGCGGGTTGTTTACCAAGCAGGAGATGGTAGCCATGTCACAAATTATGTTAATTGCATCAGATTGTATTAGATTGTACATTCTTCACAAAAATAGCTTCGTTTATATCATAGCAATATCTGTAACTTGGCCTTACTGTAAATGTGTGTCTTCCTTTTCCTCTGGGCAAAGGATTGATATGTTAATCAATGCTCTCCTCTGTAAAGAATTGTAAAATCTTACCTAATTGATATGCTAACCATTGTTGCCCTCTACAAATATAACAGTTGTGGTGCTAAAGTAAGGTAACTAAGGTTGTTAATTGCTGTTAGACTTTTCTATTCAGGAGGCCTTGTGATGCGAGTTTCAAAACTATGTGCAGCTCCACCCCCACAGGACGCAGTGTTTCTGGGCCATTTAACAGGCTGTTTTCTCAGCCATGGGACAAACGCCCCATTCCTAAGAAGTGCCACCCCTTCTCGAAAGACAACCCCCTCGCCCCACAAGGAAATCCAATCCCTTAAGGACAGCTCACAATCAGCCCAGCTCTAATCGCTATGATTGGCTTCTGTAACAACGCTTGCTTGCTTTGCGGTTTTAGGCCTTAAAAGACACAGCCCTGCTCGAGTATGGGGTTCTCCGTTCCCACCTGTTTGGAGGATCCCGTGCACACGGAAAATAAAACCCCTTTGTTCTTACATGAGAGCTGAGTCCTTGGGGTCTTCTTCGCAACACTGGTCTTACAGGTAGTCTGAACATCTACTTGGATGACAACAATATGCATTACATTAACTGTGGGGGATTTCCTTCTGTCTTGTTTTTGAAGCCCAATGTTTTGTTCCATTTTACTGTTTTGTCTTATTCATGTATCTGGTAACCTGAGCAACTATTTTGAAGATAACAATATGAAACATAACAACCATTGTTAAATCTCTATCATCTTGTTTTGAAAACCTATATAGCTATTGTTGTTGTTGTCATTTTGCTTTTGTTGGTGGTGGTGGTTTTTGTGTTTATTCACTTCCTGATTTTTTTTCTCTGTAAAATGAAAAAAAAAAACTAACCTAAACTAACTCTTGTCTCTATCCTTTACCAAACACTTGTAGCCAACTGTGAATCATACCACGATTGTGCCAGTTAATACTATTATGAACTTGACTGGATTAAAAACTCCTAGGTGATTGGATGATGGTGTGCTGCACTCATCAGGGGATTAATCCATGAGGTCCTCAGTTGAATGTGCAGTTAGAGGGTGGAGTCCAGTTTTAGGCAGCTTTACTATACCTTTTTGCTCTTTGGAGACAATCAGCAATGGACTGACACCTTTGAAATTGTCAGTCAAATAAATCTTTCCTTCTTTAGGTTGGGGCTGTTAAGCATTGGTTCCAGCAATAGGAAAGATAATACAACCATTATGAAAGCCAGAAACTGAAGAATCCTCTTCCCATTTCTTTCTTTCTTTATTCCAGTATGTAAAGGAGTGCTGTAGATTTTGTTTTCCAAGTATCTTTGAAATCTCTCTACTCTTTTCATCTGCATTATAAATATTCAACTTTGAACTAACAACAAACACTTGCATTACTACAGTAAGGAAGGGAATTTGTGACTCTTTAAATTATGATTTTTCAGTGTTAGAGAAGGACTTCAAGTTTGACAGGATCGATATTCAAATGAGTGCTGCAGAAGAAGATGCTATCTAGTTGAGCTTGACACTTAAAAATTAGGAAATTAGGCCTGTGGAAAAGACTTGTTAAAGGTGTTTGGTTACCACCTGCCAGAACTGTAGATGGCTGCTTTCCAAGTCCCAGATCAGGATGTCACTATTAATATTCATTGGTACTGTGGACTCTGAGAGGCCCAGATCTGAACTTTGGTGCTGCCATCTATTTACTATATGATCTTAAAATACTTGTTGATTTCCTTTTCTGCATCGTCTCCTTAGCTTTGCACTTCTCCTTACCTTCTTTACAGAATTAAGTTTACAATCCAACAATACAAGGAAAGTCCTGGCCCACTGTTAAACACATACTAAGCATTCAGTATGTCCTGAAGTCATGCTTTTCTTGTTCAGGATTTAAAAGACTTTCAATATTAGGATGATTGTTTATTCAAACTCTGGTCAAAATATTACATTGTTTTCCAAAGTTATAAAGTTTAGCTGGAAGGATCTTAAATCCCAAATATTAGTTCTACAAATAAAAATCAAAAACACCGGGACCAGAGGCCTGCAATGACATAACCAGGACAGCAGGTTTAGTTGGTGATGTGCTGTAGATAGGAGAGCCTGTAGTTCTTATAGAAATCCCGTAGGGAGATAAGTGCCTACATTTTCTACTTCCTGCTCCCGGGATTTTCAATGATTTGGCATGCACAATCAGGATTTATTTTGAATTATGCCGAAAAAGTTTTTTGCATGATGCAGATAACAACTTTTTGTGCAGCAATTTGATTAAGTATAAATGATTTATAATAAACTGTAGCAATGTAATATTTCAGTGAATTTAGAAATGTTATCTAGCTTTTGCAGGCTGTTAAATGAGATTTTCTCCAGCCCATATTATGTTTGAAACATTGTAACCATGTATTTCACCACATATGTACACTAATGCATAAATACAAAGTAAATTGGGAACTAAATTTTAAGAATTGACATGGGAGTTGTTAGCTTCCCATTGTCTAAATATGTTTTATTTCCTATTTGAAAGGCTATGTGAAAATTCATACTGAACATGGAATAGATACAGTATAATAATGTTATATATAATAATTTTGGAGGACAGTTACCTAAGAATGTGGGCCATTTGCCTAGACCAGAGAACCACTTTTTGAAGGGAGAATAATAGAACTTCTATAGGCTCAGTTTCTATGTAGAGTAGTCATGCTAACTGGATTGATTTTTAAAAATGTAATGAGCTAATGACAATAGCAGAGCTATGAAAATGACAGCTGACCAAAATACTTTGGGCAATTATGAATTGCCCAAATTACTATCAATTTAAAACAATAGCAGCAATAACAATAAAACCTCCTTAGCTAGACACCCTGGTGCATACCTGAGATACCAAGCTGAGGCAAGAGGATTGCAGTTTCAAGTTTATTTGAGCAACATAACAAGGCTCTGTCTTAAAAAAACAGGAAGCTTTGGAAATGTAGGTCAGTTGTAGTATGGTCTTAGGTACGATGTCCATTGCTACACACACACACACACACACACACACACACACACACACACAAACACTTTCTCATTTTTTAAACAAATTGTTTCTTGGTTTACCAGAAGTCCCATGCCTAAATAGGACGGCTATAATAGCTTATACTCCACACTGGAACTTTTCATTACTAATTATGCAGAGTCAATCCACATATATACTCTCTCAAAAGTAGAGACAATGTCAAAATCAACTATATAAGTAGTTGCTTGATCATAACTTTTTCAGTAGCTCAGTATTTTTCATATCTGTGTAAGTCTGCATTTTAAAAGAAAGGTACTATAAAATTATCTTACAGCATCTAAATTTATGGGGGAAATTCAGAAGAACTGATAAGATTTTGGGGAGATATTTTTGGGATAAAGGAGGGAAAATTGCCTCTCTCTTCACTAAATCTTTTGCTAAGAACAAATTTCAAACATAGTTGAAAGAATTAAATAATGGATACTGACAGTCCCTCCATCTAAGATTCTAGAATTATTATTTACTACTATATCCACTTAACCACACATCTCTCTTTGTCTCTAAATATCCAACAGTCTTGGCTTTTGAATGTATTTTAGAAAGAATTGCAGACATTAGTACATTTTACTCTAGACAATTCTTCAAGGATATACATCATTAGAGTTCTATACTTTTTGTTTCTGTTTTTCAAGATGAAATTTACCTATACACAGTGAATTGCACACATCTTCTGAGGAATATTTGATGAGATTTGACAAGTGCATATAGAGATACAGTCTAGACTCCTTTCAAGATTAAGCATTATTTATCTGCAGAAGGTTTCCTCCCAAGTTAACACTTGCTCCTCCCCCTCACACTCAGAAAGTCATCATTCTGGTGATATATGTCACCATTGATTACTTTTGTATTTTTGCAGAACTTCATATAAGTGAAGTCATATATCCTCTTCTGTATCTGGTGTTGTTCAGTCAACATAATGCCTAAAATTTATTCATGTAATTTTTACAGTATCAGCAGTCAATATGCAGAATTGTTGTTTAGGATCCCTATCAATTATATCTTGAATGCACTTTCTTTCTCTGCACATGAATAAAGTCAACTTACATCTTTAAGCCAAATGAAAAAATAAAAAAAATCATGGGCATCTTTTAAAATCTAAGTTCCCATGTATTAGAATCTATGGTCTGAGGATATTTCTTAAATGCCTGTTAAAAAATTCTAACTTCTACTTGTAGTAAGAATAACATAAATTTGTTTCCAATGTCACTGCAATGACTTTTTTCATATAGTTGAAAACTTCCTAATTTTTTTCTCCCTAAATATTTTTGGGTTTACTTATCATCTATAGGCAGCTGTGGAGATGTACAGGGTGGAGAAGAGGAGGAACCTAAATGCATACCACTATGTGCTCTGTCATTACAATGAGGTGAGAGTTGAGGGAGTGTAGTGTCTCAATTGCAAGAACTGTTTCATTCTTTCTGATTCTGAGCCACTGAAGCCTATGAAAAAGCCACACCTGCCACTGCCACTCAGTGAGCAGGGGTGCATCTATGGCAGGAGTGAAAAAGAGAGATAAGCAACCAATTACTCACTGTAATGCTATTAAAATACGTGCGTATGTCAAAAATTTAAAGGAGAGTTGTTGAGATGATTAACACACAAAATAATGAAAAAAAAAGAAAGAAAATACAGGATGTATTTTGAAGAAGAGGGAAATAATATAGTTGACCCAATCTAATTTGTACTAGAGAAAATCATCTAAACTTGAAAGCAGAAAATGGAAGAGAAAAGGAAATGTCCTAAGAGAGACTGTCCGATCCTCAGTGAAGGCCTTCTACTGTGAAGTTTCCTCTGCAAACGAGAGAAAACAAAAGTAAACTTCCAATCCCCTGTACCTACGGACTCTATTATTTTGGGTTTTATTTGTGTAGGTTATTCTTGTTCTTTTTAAAAAATGTCTTTATATTTCAGGCATAATTTTTGAAAATGAAACAGAAAATAGATTATAAAACCGAAGCAAAAATTATCAGATATTTTTACTAAGCAGATATAAAATTTCTATCTCAATATTTGTAAAAGTTGAACTATCCGCTCAGTCCCCTGCTTGTCTTCTTGCTGATCAGGGTCAGCAGTGTGGGAGCTAAGTTACTGAAGGTGAGCTTTGCCTCAGGAGAGTAAAGAGATGAATATGAACAGATCCATGCTTCGGAATGACATTTACCCTGCTATTTGAACTCTTTAGCAGTCTGCTGTACTGCTTTGATACATACATCAATACACTATTTAACTCTGAGGCTAAATTTACATTAAACAGCAATATTTTCAATAAAGGAAACTATATTTGTAAAAGAATGCTTGTTAGCAAATTCATTATGGTTTAGAGTTATACTCTAACAAATTACTGCCCTTCACAATAGAACTGTGAAAATGAATGAATTTGTTAATAAACCTTTTCTTATAGATATGCCTAGTTCAGTTTTCCTAAATATGTAGTCCTTTGGGAAAAGACAAACGGTAGACCAGCTATTTCTCTTATGCTCTAATTTTCTCACTAGACTTTACTCAGGGCCCTCTTTCAGATTTTAACTGCCACATGCACACCATGCCTTTGATAAAATATCAAAGTGGTTGGACATGGGATATAGCTCAGCAGCACAGTGCCTGCCTGGCGAGCTGCCTGAAAATCAGCCCTGAGCTTGATTTTCAGTACAAAAAACAGGCAAACAAAAAAACCAAAATAGTTGACCTATTCAATATTTTCACTATTCCATGACAAAAATAATACTTTTATTGTTCTTAGAAGATACTTACCAAAAAGAAAAGATATAACTACTTCCCAAATACTACTTATTTCTAATACTACTTATTTCTAATATTACTTACTGCTAATTCTGCAAAGTCTTATTTTCTCAACAGAAGTTTTCAAACAGACAGAAACTGCATTATTTTGAAAGTCTTCAAGTCAGAGATTCAGTTTCTGTGTTCAAAGCTTAAAATGTCAGACACTATATCCATGCTGCCTAATGAAGTTTCCAACTTCATTTCTAATGAAGCTGTTTGAAAAATGTGTGTTTACCTACTACATCTTGAATGTATGACTTATTATATTTAACTGGCTAGGTAATGAGATTTATCATGAAGACTGATGAATGTATTACTAACCACTTGGTATTATAAAAGACGAAAGAGTGAAAATATTCAAAACTGAATTATTTGTTTAAACAGTTGAATAGTAAAAATTGCAGAAAAACTAGCTGCTGTATTTACTGCAGTTTTGACAATCTATGTTTATGATCCTACTAGATAACATAACAAGTATTTTGTAAATAACACATGTTCCCAGATTATTTGTGAAATACAATAAGCATTTGTTGCTTTCCAATCATTGCATCTTTTTCTGTTTAAATGGCCTTGTCAGAATGAGGGGTGTGTAGAACTGCTTTGGGATAAGCTCATAACATTACAAACATTTCTGGAACTGAATATAGTATCAAAGAAAAACTTTGGAGCAGAGATACTTGGGATAAAAGGAAACTGGTAGAGAAATGTACTAGACACAAAATCCTGTTACCCAGAAGTCAGTGGGCCCTGTAATATTTATGGAGGAGTAATGTGGTAGAGGTAGCTTAGTAAATAGCCAGAAATTAATCTATTTACTTATTGACTGTCTGTACTTCTATGTGAAATCATACATTTTTTGAGTTCTTTGTTCATCACCGAGTACTTAATGTTTGGTATATTGTACTTATTCAATAAACATGAATAAGTTTACCCAAATGAATGAAGGTGTATACAATTCTTCTGAATGGAGGTATGGGGGATACCTTTTCTATACAATGTGGAGATGCCATAACCAAAGCTCTGGAAGTGCAGGTGTCTTGGTTATAGAAGCTTTTTACATTCATCTCACAAAACAGTGGCAGTATTAACATTCTTAGTTAACATAAATATCTTTTCAGTCAGTAGAGCTTATCTACAAGGATTTGCATTCTGATAGTTTCACTTGAGTCTATCTGAAGGGAAGATGTTTATGCAAATAGCACTACAGTGGGTTTTTTGTTGTTTTGTTACTGCAAATCCCCCCCCCACACACACACATATGCTTTGGGAAGATAAAATGAAAAAGGAAAGCACATTGGCATAGCCTTCTTGAAAGAACACAAGGACTGGAAATGATGCAGTACACACAGAGTTGTTTAGCCTACCAAGAGGTTGTAGAATTAGGAGACAGTGTATGAGGATTTGGAGATGAAGCAAAAGCACTTGAGCTCAGTTACTGTAGGACTAGGCAAGGACCTCAGAGTCCCAGATGCTTGCCCATGGCTTTTGTCATTCTGATGCGCTGCATTTTCTCTGTGCTGGGTTAGGTTTAGCAGCAAGAAAGGAAGCCTCTTCTGAGTGCCTACTCTATAACTGAAGTTTGCCAGAAGTTTGAGGAAAGTTCCCTAATTGTTCTCAACTTCATTTAGGTTTGCTTTATTTATCTACTACCATCAAATTTCCATAAGTAATAGCATTGTGTTTGGAGTATGAGTTGATATTGTTATTCAAACAGATTCAGCAAACTTTGATTCCATCTTACCATCTGTTCTAGCAGTGCACATGTAAAAGACATGAGAACTAAGAATAATCAAACTTTCTACTTTCTGAATAAGATAGAAAATATAATGAAGTTCATTTATGAATGAGGTATTTTTTTCAGGGATCTGAATGTAGGACATTTTGCATAGAATCTATATCTTCAGCACACTGCCTCACCCACTTTTTTTCATTTTTAAAAACATTTTATTTTAAAGAGAATAAAACCAAAAGAAACAAAACACAATAAAGCAAATCAGAACAAAACAATGCAAGCGATACAGGACTTCAAAACAAGACAACAGAACATCAACAATGGCTACCATAATGTCTCTAGTTTTCTTCAACTAGAACTTCACACACAATAAAACCAAACAATTCAAAACAGACTAAAATCAATCAAAACAAAAGAATGAAAGCATTACATGACTTCAAAACAAAATAATAGGAAATGAATAATGGCTACTATAGTGTCTCTTGTTTTCTTCAAAATGGCTGCCCATACCACCCACACATAATAAAATCAAACAAAACAAGCTAAAATAAAAAAAAAACTTCAAGATTATAAGAAATCAATAATGCTTAGCATAATCTTCAAAATTATAAAATCTTCAAAATAATAAATAATCTTCATCTTATTATCTTCAAAATAGCTGTCCATACTATCAGATACAGTAAAATCTAACAAAAAAGACAGGATAAAACCAAACATAACCAACTTATAAAAATGGTAAAAATTCAAAACAATAAGAAATTAATAGTGATTCTTACTTTCTCTTTTTAGGCATTTCTTCCCTTACCACTTTCATAATATCTATTGTGCTTTTTGGAACACACTAACTCCTTCAGTTTTTTATGCAGGGGAGATAACTTTGGTGTTTACTTTTATGAGTCCAAACCACTTCACCCAAGAGCATGTTCTCCACCTGCATTTATTTACCTACAAGAACCTCAAGGTTATCCTACTTTATAGCTGGGTAGCTTTCCATTGTATGAAAATTCCATATCTTTCTTATCTATTCTGTGGCTGATGGGCAAGATACCCTTGCTTTTTTTCTGGTCTCTTGTCATGTGGAACTCTATTTCTTGATTTTCAGTCTATGAATTTCCTTTCCAGTTAAATGTGTTTCTTGTATATAGTATACTGATGAATCCCATTTCTTGATCTACTCTCCTTGTATTTCGTTTTATTGGTGAACTAAGGCCATCTCCATTAATGGTTACAATTGGCATGCATTGGTTCATCTCTACCATGCTATCCTCTTACTGTTGGCCCCACACTCTTCCCCTTAGCTCAGTTGCCTGTCCTATTTGGCAGTTTCCCTCTGCTGCAGTTCCTGGAACCATGGCTATCTTTATCTCTTTCTAAAATATCTTTCAACACTCTCTTTAGGATTGGTTTGGTGGTCATGAATTCCTTCAGTTGTTCTTTGTCATGGAAGCATCTTATTTCTCCATCAATTTTGAAAGAAAGTGTTGCAGAGTACATCAATCTGGGTTAAAGATTGTTTATTTCCAGGATTTGAAACATTTCTCTTCTTGACTTGATGGTTTATGTTGAGAATTCCCTCCTGATTCTGATGGGTTTCCCTTCATAGGTGATCTATTTCTTTTTCTGTAACAGCTTTTAATATTCTACTCTTGTGCTGAATTTCTGGGATCTCAATTATCACATGTCTGAGTGTAGATTTATTTTGATTATGGCTAGTTGGAGTTCTATATGTCTTCTTATATGTATGCCAGATCCTTTTCTGCTATTTGTTTTGTAAATAAGACTTTTTACATCATTTGTGCTAACTCCTGCTTTTTTGCTGATACCTATCACTCTTAAATTATTTTTTGCATCATCTTGCATCTGT
Source organism: Cavia porcellus (assembly GCF_034190915.1). Taxonomy (NCBI): domain Eukaryota; kingdom Metazoa; phylum Chordata; class Mammalia; order Rodentia; family Caviidae; genus Cavia; species Cavia porcellus. Next base: position 68,759,529 of record NW_026947485.1, on the reverse strand, counting down.
TGAATTGTTATTTCCTATTTCCTTGTTATTTTTAAGAGATCTTTCCTTTCATGATCATTAGCTGCAATCCTGTTCTCAAGGTCTGAAAGTATATCTTCAGACTTTTTCAAGAGATTTTGCCAGCTTTTAATTGACTTTTTAATTTCTTGGATATTTTTGAATCTCTTTCATGCATTATAATTCCTTCTTATACTGTTTATTCAATGTTTCCATTACTTTTCCATGTTTCTCTTTTTTAACCTATGTCTTCTTTAGGTATGCTCAGCAATTCTTTCATTATGTTTGTGATTTCTCCTTTTACCTGAGACATTATTTCTGATCTGATTACTTTTTACAGTCTCACGTAGTTGTTTCTTTACTTCATTTGCTATCTTCTTAGGGATTTCAGGTGTGAGTTCCATTTTCTTCCATGACTGTGTGTTTCAGACTTGTTCTGTGTGGGCTGGAGATCTGAGATTGCCTTTTGGTCCTTTGTCTTAACATTCTCCTGGGTTCCTCCCAGCAAGCTTGTTGTGGGGGCCCAAGGACTTCTCACTTTGGCAGCCCCTCATCAGTGGAGGGAAATGGGACAGACACCTATGTTCCTCTGACCTCAGATTTACAGGGAGGTAGCAGGAGATGGGGCAGGCTTCTCTAGACCTGTACACTACTCCAATGGCCAGGCTTCCCCAATGGCCAGGTGTGTGGTGATGGAACCTCTTCTTCACTTAGCCTGCATATCTACATTGGGACTCCCCCAAGGGTGGAAGGCACACAGGGGTGTATTTGTCAGATTCTTCCAGTGGGTACTGGCTGCTTAAAGGATGCAAGGGTCTCCAATGGTGGCTTTTGAGTGCTTGGGGCATATCTGGATGCTTCTCTTTTTTCTGTGCTGGTTACCCAAGGAATGCAAGCTTTCCAGTGGTGGCAGTGGGTACACAGTGGTGGGTCTGGCTGCATCTCTCTGCCCATGTTGGAGGGTCATAAGAAGCAAGCTTTCTGATGATGCTTTTTTTTCCACTTTGAGATAGGGACTAAGTCACTAAGTTATCAGGGAGGAGCATCAGAAAATAGCATTTCTATTGAAGAACATGTTATTGTGTGGTTGGTACATGTGCTTTGGTCTAGTATATAGGATGGTCCTGGTGTACCACCAGAGCTCAAGTGAGTGGGGGAGAGTGACTACAGAGGGATGATCCTAGGGTGCTGCCTGAGCTCAGGTGGCTGGAGAAGAGTAAATTCTTCAGTGTCCAGTATTCTATATGTACTATTCTCCCTGGAGAAGCTTTGTCCCTGACAATCTTTGAGGGGTGATGAAGGAGGATGATCCATCTTTCATGGCTATTTCCTGCTGAGTAGACTACTACTCACACCTAGGTGCAGACCAAGGAACTCTCACCACACCAGAACTGTCAGTTCAAGGGAGCTGAGGTCTACCTCCAAGGATTTCCTGATGAGCCAAGGACATTGCTTGGGCCATCACCAGTAGTTCAATAGCTGTCAACAAAGGAAAAATTTGACCAAGAAATAAAACATGTAGGATCTGAATAGTAAGATTACAAGTAACATTAAAGAAGGCTGCATCCAAAACCAAGTTCCCAAGTTCAAGACCAAGGTCCCCAATTCCATATACTTGGTCAAGATATTCATGACATGAATAGTTCTCCATAGATCTTAGAAGAATTGTAAGCCAGCTTCTGTGCTATTTCTCTTACTATGTTAGACTTATAAACATAAAAACTACATTCTTCTTTTAGAAATAAACATAACCCTTCCTTTTTGGCAGTTAGGCAATCTAATTCCCTACCATGTTGTTTGGTCACTACTGCTAACAAGTCTTTTTGGCCTTGAACGATGGTAATACTCTGGGCCAGCTCACCTCCTAGGATTTTTTTCAAGCTGTTTTCTGACTGTCGATGATAGGAAAAGATATGATTAGTTTCAAGGTTTTGTCTATGAAATTATTTGTCATTATTTCTATTACAATCAGTTTTTGAATTATGCAGAAGGATCCCAGAAGAAACAGAAGAAAATTCAAGAGTGTTCATGCTATAGCTATGGCAGGGACCTTAAAAATAGCAAAAAAAAAAAAAAAAAAAAAAAAAAAAGAGTAGGTTTATTTATCTGGCTCAGCAGGTATTTTTCCCCCTGAAAAGAAACTTGCAGGTGTCCACTGGTTTGTAGGTATATGAAGTTTGTGGTCTATATTTGTTGTATCAGTTTGGGTGAGGTGAATTCAATTACGGAGTATGTGTATCTCAATGGCAGAAGATGTAAAGGTTTGTGTAAGGGTTTCTCCATTAATACAGCATGAGAGCTCTGAAACTCTAACCAGGGGCAGAGCCCCTTCCCAGAAATTCCACACTAACCTCACGATTGACAACCTAAGGTTTGTAATCCACCCCTTCCCCATCTGTTTGGGTCCCTAAGATTCCTAGGTAGCATTTCCTGCAATTTCATTGGCAAGCTGTGACATGCAGAGTTAGCTCTTTCTCATTTGCTGTGGATTTTACTGACAAAGTAAAATCAGTACTCTGTCTGATGTTGGGTAGATCCTAGAATTTTACATCAATCCTGTATTAACCTACATGAACAGCTGGCAACGCACTGTGCACAAAGTTGGTTGAAAATTTTGAGACACTTTGTATTAAGTAGAAAAGGCTCCCTTACATTTATATTGTTTTCCATATGTACCTTTTATCAAAACAATTCCAATGAAATGTTTAAAAACAAAACAAAAAGAATAAAGGCAAATGTGGTATCCTTGAGGACAGAAAAGAAAGCATCTTTGAAATCAAGGATAGAGAACTTCTGGGATCTGTGCTAAATGAGCGGTAGATCTGCTGCTAATGGGTGATTAAGTACCACTTTCGCTGTTGGCTCTGACATCTTGTACTAGGTGACATTGTCTTGAAGGCTTTACTGTTGGTAAAATGGAAGCATTGCACTGGAAATGCCATGGCATCACTGATCCTGACTGGCCTGGTGAAAGCTTGGTGATTTTACAGTATGTTCCTCTGTCCAGTGTCCAGCACCCCTCCAAAAGCAGTAACATCAGTTGGACCTGGCCTGTGCATACCAGTTCCAAGTGAAGCATCAAGGAAATGGCCTGGGCACTCTGTCCAGACCATAGATCCAAATCCCAGTTCTCCATCTGGCTCTAGAGGCCAAAGGCACATTGCTGTAGGCCAGCCACCTTCCTTCTGCCCAGCTCAACTACTTCTCTATAGGGATTTGGGGAAACACAGCTACTTGGAGGGAGCAAAGTCCACATGGTGCAAAGTCCAAAAGCAAAAAGTGGTCCCCAAAGCAGACTTCCCACCTGGTCTTTACATATGCCAAAGGTCTTTCATGCTTCTGCTTGATCATCTCCTAACAATGATCAAATTAGTCCTTCATTTCAGGAATCTGTTCCATGCACCTAACAGCATGCACCAAAGGGTGCTTGTAAAAAGCAAAAGAGAGATAGTATCCCCGAATGGAGAATTCCATTTCTTTCTGGCCAGGTTTCTTCTGGCTGTTAGTTGGTGACTGCTGTCTCCTGGGCTGAGGTCTGCTGAGATCTGCTGGTCTAGGCTGCTGACATTTTTGGTGTCTACCAATGTCTCTGGGCTTAGCTTATATAGTAGATCTGACAGATGGACTCTGAACTCTTGTGTGACAAGCAAAGAATTGCAAAGCATATATCTCATGGTGGAAGAAAAGAAGTTATGTTTATTTAAGAACATGAACAGAAAGATAGTACTGGCATGACAAAATGAACACTGCATACTATGCAGACAGTGAGGCTTTTGGGCTCAAAAAATGAGAGAGAGGGGCTAGAGATATAGCTCATTGGCACAGCACCTGCCTGTCAGGCATGTGAGTTTGATTCCTGGTACCAAATTTTAAAAAAAATTAGAGAAAGGAAAACAAGAGAGTATACATAAATGGTGATCTAGGGTTATATAGAATGGTCCTAGTTCCACCTAAGCATAAGTGGGTGGAGGGAATGAACTCCTCAGCCCACAATATTCTCACGGTATTAGACTTGCTAAAACACAGGTGAAAGTTAACTTAATTTTCTATGTGAACTTTCAGATTTATAATGGAAACATTTCCTTGAGTAGAAATGTAGATGCTATGGCATTACCATGGATTTAGGTTTTTAAATTTACTTCGTATAATAACATGTACATTAATCTAGATATCTGTAATCATCTTTGTCTAAACTAATTATACTATTCCTAGGATACACAAGTATACAGCTAATAAGTACTATCCTTAATCCCTTCAAAAAGACACAATTCAATTATAATACTTAATTCATGCACTAAATACTCATACTTTAAAAGTCATGTGCTTACAAACCTGAATTTAAAATCACTAGATTATAGGTGCAGTAAGAAAAGCTCATTTGAGATAATCCTTCCAATCCAAAACTTCAAAATCTACTTCCTCAATTACTTGGGTATACATGAGAATCATGTTTGTAGTTTTCTCCTAAGGATCTGTGTTTAACTTTAATTTACGTACTTTTATATATTTGTCTTTGTTAAAGTGAATAGTATGTTTGACTATTTTCATATGTAGAAGTCTTATTTTTTGCATGAAGAGCATGTTTTGAGTCACTTTGCAGATATCTCCCATGAGATTTAATCAGTTTTAACATACTCTTTTTTGTTTTTTTATGCCAATAAGCATATAATGTGCAAAAACGAATAAATGTGGCTTCTTTCTGATGCTAATTCAATTTCTCTTGCCCCATGATTTTTGAGTTGTGGGAAAGTGATTTAGTCTTTGCTAAGTGTATATTCTTATCGGGAACTTTAAATCTTGCAGAAGTAAAGCAATGAGAAACGTCAGTAGAAATCTTATTTGCTGAATCTGTAGAGAAATTGAGAGTCTTGTAACAGAGAATTTGGTTAATAGCTTAAGTAGCTTATTCCTATGAAAAAAACTGGGCTTCTTTTTTTCTTAGTTTCATTTCAGGTAGATTTCTTAAACTTTCCAGTTGGATTGCACAGATTCTTCAATACTCTTAAAGTTGAATTTTTTGTTGTTTGAATTAGCCAAATTGGGTTTCAGTTGTGTGTAACAAAGTATCTTAATTGAGGGATGGGCAAGAGTGGAGTGATGGATGGAGATTCAATAAGACCAGAGTTTGGAAAATAATGGTAATGTTTTGGGCACAAAGCGTGTTTGGATTAGTTTAATAGTAGAAAGTAGATTAAAAAGTGATCAGGGACAACTAGAGAGAATTTTGCATTAATGATCTCAGATTAAGAAAACAGCCCACCTACTGGTTTTAGGAGGACCTGAAAATTTTTTAGAGATGTGAGTTGACAAACTTTTAACAGACTATAAAAATGTGACTTTTCTTAATTTACTTTCAGTGGAAATTGAAAATAATCCAACAGAGTTCAACAATCTGCTTTGGATCCTGAAGAACTACCCAGGCAGCGTATCCTAACTGACTGGCAAGCTCCCATGCCTACTTATAAGATGTGTGCAGTTAGGAGACTCCAGCAAGACTGTTTCTCTGGATGGAGGGGTCCCAGTGTTACATTCCTTTCCACCTGGGAGAGGTGAGGACTCCTTACCGGGAGCGGTAGTCACCAGTCCCAATGTAGGACCTTTGAAAAACGCAAGTAAATGTTTTTCAATTGAGAAATGAGTTGAAATAAACTGCACTTGTGTCCCTGGGCTGAGTGTGAGGATCCCTGGGGCTGATACTTTTTGTGGAACAAGTTTGTAGGTTTGCTGACCTCTGTTATGGAAAAAGAACTTCAGGATGTATCAGCAAGAAAGGTTTGCTGGAGATAAAGGATGCACCCTGGAGTGGAGTGCAGGTGCTCAGAGAAACTTGACACTTCGGGAGCCAGACTCCAGTGCCTGAAGCCATGTCTTAGAGATGGGTGATCAAGAATGTGTATTCTGCCCGGTTGCAATGTGAGCCTTCTGTATGTGTCTGAAGTTGAGATTTGCTGCCCCACAATATTTTTGCCTCCTGGTGAGTAGAAGAAGCAAATTTACAGGTGAAAAGGTCAGGTCTCGAGTCCTTACTTTCTTTACGAACTTTTGGGACTTTGAGTTTCCTTGAAGGAAAAGAGACTTGAGCAACTTTTATATCTTGAAGCTGGAGGTTAGCACAATTACAAACTCAATTTCCTTGTCTCTTTTCTATCTAGCTTTGATTTCTTTATTGTGCTTTCTTACACATCCAATACATCCAAAAGAAGGGATTCCTCTATCTACAGTGTGATACTGCTTTATGTCTTATTTCTTTCTCTGTCTCTGTCTGTCTCTCTCTCTGTGTGTCTCTGTGTGTCTGTCTGTGTCTGTCTGTGTGTCTGTCAGTCTCTCTCTCTCTCTGAGACAGCATCTTGGTATATAGTTTAGGCTGGCTTGGAACTCATTATGTAGCCCAGGTTGGTCTCGAGTTCACCGCGATCCTCCTTCAGCCTCCCACATACAGCTCTCACAGGTGTGCACCACCATGCCTGATTTGTTTTTCTTTTGATCTCAACTTTTCAAATGTCAATCAAAATAGCCAGGAGTAGGGAAAAGGTAAATAATAAATAAAGAAGCAAAATTAGCCTCACTCTTGCCAGCACTAGCCTGATGTATATACTCTGTCTGTGGCAGGAAGGGGAAAGGAGAATTAATTTTATTTTAAAAGGAGTGTTAATTTTATGGATCTGACTAAGGCTGTGATCTAAGGGGCTTAGAAAATTTGGCAGAAATTCTCTGCTTGTGACATAGGCAGACAAATAGTTCATGAAAGTAAACTGAAAAAGGAAATAAAGCTGTTTTCTGTTTATATCTTTTTATCTCTTGTTGATTCAATAAAATATTTATATATTGTTGTCCAAAGGGGGGGAAGGAGTTTAGTATGAAGAGACACGGGAAACAAGATAATCAGGGATATAATGACAGCTAACTGGAAAAAACTTTTCAAATCCATCAAACTGTTGATGGTAAAAAGAAAGAAAAAGACAGTTGGGGGCATTATTTAAAGGACACGTTAGAAAAAGAAAGATGATGGCTTGATTAAGGTAGAAGATTAAGACTAATGTGGATCTCAAAGCTGGAATAGTGGCATAATTTATAGAAAACAGATGAAAGGGGATCACTTGGGAAAATAAAAGGGCAAAGGAATTTCTTTCAGTGAGTGACATTAAATAATGCAAGTGAAGAACTCAGGGCCTTTTGTGTCTCAAAGTAAAAATAGGCAAGATTTCATTAAAGATAGTAAAAAAAGAATATATTTTAACAGAGAAATTGTATTTCTAAGTCCCTAACAGTAATAGTTTATCTCACTAGTACCTAGAGGAATACTAATAGAATTATTGATAACTTCTATGCTCCTATATGCCATGTATGACGAACATGCACTTTAAAGTATCACTTTATTTAATTCATATAATAATATTCCTTGGTTGACAGTTACTACTGTATTTAGTTTAAGGAAAAGGAATTGAAGACTAGGTGAGTTTACAAAACTTGTCAAACTCATTTATCATCAATTAGAGATCCTCGTACTGAGATTATCTGAAAGGAATCATCAGAGAGGAAAATGTCAAGTCCTCCAAAAAACCCTATAGATGGGGATGTAGCCTTCCTTGTCTAGAACGTCCGTGATGCAAGGATAAGGGTAAAGAGCACTCACTCTGTTTTTGTTGAAATTTTGACACTGTTTCTTTCTCCTTGTTTTTCATAATAGTAGATCGTATTTGAGTCTCTAATGTCCTGATTTATTGCTTTTAATGTAATTATTCTTTTCTCTTAAACTTTTTTCCTGTCTCTTTTCTGAAGTATAAAATTTTAAATTTGAGAACTATTTTAAATTTACAGAATTATTGTGACGTTAGTTCAGAAAGCTCTCCATATCCACTTTCCTCTATTATTAAACATCATGTATTTGTATGACATACTTGTTATGATGAACTATCAATAGATTATTAGATTCAGTTTTAGTCCAATTATTTTTTCTGCTTCAGGTCCCACCCAGGACACCCTGTCACATTCAGATGCCACATCTTCTTGGGTTGTTTGTGTCATAATCATTTCTCAGGCTCTCTTGTTCATGGTGATCATTAAAGTTCTCAGGAGCACTACACAGCTATTGTTTTAGAATGGTGCTCAAATTGGCTTGACTGATATTTATCTCATGTTAGATGGGAGTTACATAGATTCCTAGATGGAAGATCACAGAGATAAGGCACCATACTCATCGGATTTTAAGAAGATTGCATTCTATCTACATGATCTGTCTCTGATGATGTTGACCTTGATCCACAAGTGTGGTTGTTTTCCAAATTTATCCACTATAAAGTTAGTTATTTTTTATTTCTTTCCATACTGCATGCTCTGCATACTTCAGAGTTAGCACACAGTAAGGCCTATGCTAAAGCAATCACTGACTGTGTTTCACCTCCTGAAGGGCAGAATATCTACTGAATTTATTTGGAATTCTTTGTAAGATTTGTCTATTCTCCCCATTTATTTGCTCAATCATTTCATATAACAATATGACTCATATACTCAGATAAGGCCCATATAACAGTGTGAGACTCATAGAAATTTGGGTTATAATCCAGTAGTATTTTCATTATTTGTACTAATAGTTCTGGAGTTGACCATCAAGATCATTTAAGTAGTCTCCTTCATCTCATCAACTTGTGAAGACCTATAGAGAGCTCCTGTAGGATCCACACTCCTTTTTGATGAATATTTTCTTATTTTTCTAGTTTCAGGCTCATCTTGAATATTATTGCCATAGTTTTAGAATCAACTATTTCTCCAATGAGCTCTGATTCCTTTTATTGGAAAAAGATATTAGAAACTAAGATGCAAACAATAAGCACGCTCCTTCTCTTTGGATGTCTTTGTTTCTGTATCCTCTAGCTAATACAACAAGAGAAAAATATGTATATGTTAATGCATGTATGTATTCATAACAGGAATTTTAAGTACCTATGTCTCTATTAATATAAGCACAGGTTTGTACTAATGTCTGCTCCTCTAATCCAATACCACACTGATCTTTCAACCTTCTCTAGTTTACTTTTAGACACTCATAACCATGAGAAATTTGATTCCCATAGTTCATCAATCATATACATAATTATTCAATTTTAGTATACATATTTAGTAGTGAATTCTTAACCCATGCCTTTGTGTGAAATAAATGTATCGCTAGATTTTAAATAGCACTTATGAAGAATTCCTTTTGGCTTTTTGTTACAGAAGTCACTCCTTATGAAGGTTATTTAGTTCAGCATTTCTTTTCTCATTCCCTTCAGTGATGGTTCATACATTTGCAGTGAATCTAGTTTCTTTGTCATGGTTTGCATTCAGTTACAACATTTCCCAACTTATTAACTGATTTTTAAAATTTTTCAAATCTTATAAATTGCTTTGTGTGCTATAAACCTCTGTAGGAGTTGCTTCATGTCCAGTATTGATTACCGTGGTGATTATAAAGAATGTCTTTGCTGCTCTGTAAAGTGTTCTGTGTGTCTCCTGCTTTGCCCATGTTGCCCAGAGCAGCTTTTGTTATCCTAGATCTCTTCTGGTTCCTTATAAAGTGTAGCATTGTTTTCTCTACATCTATGAGGAATGCTATTTTGACAGAGATCACATTAAAACTGTGTAACAGCTTTGAAAGTGTGAGCATTTTTGTTATGTTGGTTCTGCCTATCCAGGAACAGGGGAATATCTTTTCATTTTCTAATATCTTCTTTGATCTTCTTTTTCAGAATACTATAGTTTACAGGATAGAAGTCTTTCATTTCCTTGTTACATTAATTCCTATGTATTTTATTTTAGTTGGTGCTATTCTGAAAGATACGATTTCTCTCTCAGTTACTTTGTTATTGGTGTACAGGAATGCAATTGATTTTTGAGTGTTGATATTGTATTCTGCTATGCTACCAAACTTATTAATTCTAGGAGTCTTTTGGTGGAGTATTTGGGGTCTTCTATGCAGAGTATCATGTTATCTGGTTATACTAATAGTTTAACTTCTTCCTTTCCTATTCATATTCCTTTTAGTTCTTCCTCTTGTCTAATTCCTCTAGCTAATCTTTCAATAATTATATGGAACAAGAGTAGTGACAGTAGATGTCCTTGTCTTCTTCCTGATTTTAGACTGAAAGCTCTCGGTTTCTGATCATCTAGTATCATGTTAGATATCGGTTTATCATAGATAGTTTTTATCAAATTGAGATAAATATTTTCTATACCAATTTTCTTTAGGATTTTTGTCATGAGTGGATGTTGGACTTTGTCAAATGCTTTTTCTGCACCTATTGAGATGATCATGTGTTTTCTGTCATTGGTTCTGTTGATGTAGTATATTATACTGATTAACTTGCATATCTTTGAACCATCCTTGGGAATTCTTGGGATTTGCTTCATTATGTTTACCAGTATCTTACTGAAGACTTTTGTGTCTATGTTGATTGTAATTCTGTTTTTTTTTAACCTGGATCATTTTCTGATTTTATTATCAGGGTATTGCTTGCTTCCAGAAATTACTTTGGGAGTATTGCTTCTCTTTCACTTTCACTGAAGAGTTTGAGGAGCATTTACATTCGAGCTTCTTTAAAGTTCTTATAAAACTGGAAAAGAATCTGGACTTTTCTTAGTTGATGTTTTTGTTTGTTTCTTCAGTTTCATTGACTGATTGATATTGGATGATTCAGAATTTTTATATCTTCATTCAATTTTGACAATTCATATGTATTTAGGACTATATTAATTTCTCTGAATTTTTCCATTTTATTAGGGTACAGGTTCACAAAATAGTTACTAATTAGCTTAATTTGTGCAGACTCTTGTGGTTTTGCCCTTTGCATTTCTAATTGCATGAATCTAGGTCTTGCTTTGTTTGTTTTGATAAGGTTGGATAAGAGTTTGCCTATTTTATTTAATCTTTCAATGAACCAAATCTTCAGTGATTTTTTTTATATTTTTAAAATAACAATTGCTTTGATCTCTGTTCTGATCTTTATCATTTCCTTCCTTATACCAGCTATAGGTCTGAAGTTTTCTTATTTTTCTAGATCCTTGAGGTGTATCATTAGATTATTTATTTGAACACTTTCTTTCTTTCATTTTGTGATATGGGAATTCATCGCTATAAACTTCCCTCTTGGGATTGTTCTCATTGTATTCCACAGGTTCCCATATGTTGCACTGGCATTATCATTTGATTATAGGAACTAACTCCTTCTTTAATTTCACTTCATTTGTGACTCTAATTATTCAAGAGGGTACTATATAATTTCCATGTGTTTATGTGGTGTCTCTGGCTATTGATTTCTAGTTTCATCGCATAGTGATCTGGTGAGATAATTTTAATTCTTTGCATTTACTTAACCATGGTCTATGGACTAGTTTTTTTTATAGGTATTCAAGAAAGTCCCTCTTATTGCTGAGAAGAATGTGCATTCTGTTGTTGTTGGATGGAACACTCTATAGATATCTATTAAGTTCATTTGTTCAAGGTTTGGTTCACTCTAATATTTCCTTTAGATTTTTTTCTAGTTGATCTATTTGTGACAATAGGGTATTGAGGTCCCCCATTAAATTTATAATGGTGCTTATCTGAATTTTCATATCCATTAGTATTTGTTTTATGAAGTGGGATGTGCTGGTATTTGGTACATATATATTTACAATTGTTAAGACTCCCTGTTGAATTTTTCCCTTGACCAGTATGTAGTGACCTTCTTTCCCTCTTCTGATCAGTCTTACAGTGATCTTCTTTCCCTTTTCTGATTAGTCTTGGCTTCAGTCCACTTTTATCAAGGCATTTTTTGTTTGTGAAATAATTCCTCTCTGCATTAAAGGACCTTTGGTCAAATCACTAAGTATTAGTTTTGCTTACTATGTATTTGTATGTTTTGTTCCACAGCTTCTTTTTCTGCCTAATCTAAACTATTACTAGGGCATCTTAATTGATCTGTGTGTCCAGCTCTCCAAATATGGATATCTGCTCTGCTATTGGATATCAGGTAACTTCACTCCCCTTCTCCACCTGGCTCCTTAGTGAGGCAGCCAATCCTTCCAACCCCTGTCTGGTTGTTCTATAATCTTATGTTCTGTACTTTCTGATCATCTTCATATGCCTCATTTCCTTACTACCACCTGTTGTGTGGATCCCCCTTTCCTTTCTCTACCCTCTCCTACATATCCTGCATTTGATCTCAGATATTAATCTCAGATATTAATTAAGCCCTCAAATTAGACTCAGAGTATTGCACTTAGTTCTATACATTACTGTACCATGTAAATCTCATTAAACCACATAGACAAAGACTGAGCTGCTTTAGTATATTCTCATTTATGATCTAATTACTCCAAGATAATCATTTTTATCTTAGTAATTTTTAAATAAACTTCATTTCATAATAACATTGGATACATAAGAAATTTGCAAAGATAGCACAGAGAACTTTTGTAAAATTCCTACCAAATTTAGTTTCACTATGTGCTCATCTTCGTTACTGTGGTGTATTTCTTAAGACTAAGAAATCAATAGTGCTGTATTACTATTAACTAAACTCTGAACTCTATTTGGATTTTACCAGTTTCCCCATTAATGTTGTGCTCTACAAAAAATCCAGGATATTATATTGTTTTCACTTTTAGGTCTCTAGTTTCATTTGATCTGTGACAATTCATCTGTTTTTTCTTATGTCTCATTCAATATTTTTAACTCAGCAACTGAGAAAACTAAAATAAGCTAGAAAATAGACAATGAATTCCTCTAGTTTTGTTAGTCCTGTTCATTTTACCCAATTTTATCTTTTTAACTGCTACCAAAAATTTGCTGGTTTATTTGCACAAAATATATCTGGCTGTTAGCCCCACCTAACTTTATTTAGGGCTTTGTATGGGCTACCCCTGGCTTGTGGACATCTTCCAGCTCTTCTGGCTCCATAGATACTTCCTGCATGGCTCAGGTGCTAGACATATGGTTAAAGGTTACAAGTGTGAGAAGCTAAAATGTGTCATATGTACTCTTCATTATAACCATGAGTAGTAAGGTGAGATTTCAAAATTCTGTAGTGCTCTCACAATGCAAATGCAGTAAATTACATGTTTATAAGATGAGAGGATATGAAACCCTTCTCAGTATTTTACATCATCAGCTCCTTCCTGGCCACAGCATAGGATAGCAATGCCATGGAACATGCCAGCACACAAGACAAATCTCTTTTATGAGTAAACCTTGATGGATAAACTATGATTCTGACTGGATCAAGCAGCTTGAGAACATGTCTCAGTGGTATATATATATATATATATATATAGCCCTGAGATCAATAATTCACTGCTGAATCTGAGGGAATAGTATAACTAGGGCAGGGGGAAGAATTTGGGAAATATCTGTGTGCAGCTGTTTGACAGTGTTCATTCATCTAAAGGCTAACTTAAGCCCTGTGAATGATAAGTTTGTCCAAATAAGCTTTATGCAAAGAATTTGAAGTTTGGATGACTAACTTTTATTCCTTTGAAGTCTTCAATGATACATGACCTGTCCTAAAAGCAATGAGTAAAAAAATTAGTTGGCCTAACTAGATATAGAAAGTAATTTTTAAAATTTACTAACAATGTCCCAATAGATTTTTTTACATTATCCCCTTTATAACCCTTTGACTAAAATACAATTTAGATAAATCACATCTTTGAAAATACCTGCAGCTGAGAAGCACAATAACAAAGACTACAGGGATTTTTATGAACGTCATCCCAGAAGAATTACAGCCAAATTATTTAGACCTATGGGGAAAATAAAACTCAGGGTTGCATTTCTACGTAATTTTATTTGTCCTGAGGCCAGACTGACTACAGAGAAATTAAGGCTGATGCAGGACACAAAGCTTTTGCTCATGATTGATGGTGGGCTTTTTTTTTACTATTCCTGTCACCACGGTGATTGGTACATGCATGATAGCTAAACACTTGCAAATTACAATTATACAGCACACAAATTAAAACCCAATCTTGGACACAAATATAAGGCCAATAATTCACTTCAGGCTCTGAAAAACAGTTGTTTCTTTAGTCTCTTTTACTGTGAACAGCAGCACTGCATGTAAAACTCCCTGTGCCTCAATGACTAGCGTGAACCTTGCACCAATGACAAAGCAGGTTAGAGAGAAGAGATGGCTGTGAATCTAACCAATAAGGTGAAGTCGAGGAACATTCCTGTATCTCCCCAAACTCTGAGAATTACCTAAATCCTGTGATTGAATTTACCAAATCTGAGGGGACAAAACGGGTCATACTTTCTAAAATCACAGTGACCCAAGTTGTGTCACGTATAGGCACAAATTCCCTATGACGTCTGTGATCATGATGGATATCTAAAATGTACCAATAAACATAACTTAAAAAATAAAACTACAATGAACTTTTAGTGGGTAACAGTTTTTAGCTTTTGTTTGGGGGAGAGTGGAATAGTCTTTCAGGTTATCAGTAGTAAAAGCAAGACAGTTCAATCTTCTCCATTTGGACAAAGGTTGTTCCAGTCCAGTCTCTTACTAGTTCTGACAGAAACACTGCAAATACCTTTTCGACAAGGTTCTTAGCCTTAGAGATTACCTTTACCTTTAAGAATGTTGCCTTTTTAACCCTCTTTAAACCAAATATGAGGAAAGTTAAGCATCTGTATTGAGGTATAATTGATACACAACACATTGTACAGCTTGGTGCAGCTTGATGAAATTTATTATGTGTGTGCATCTGCAGATCCTTCACCAGAATGCATAATCAACTTCACCACTACCTCCAACAGCTTAGTCACTGTTATGCATTAAAAACTGGTGGTAAAATTAATGCCAGCTGTCTTAAATCAGCATGGTGCTGAGCATAGATGTTCCACCTGAGGAAAGTTGTCAGCATAAATAGAGACGTGGAGAAGGAGAAGCAAGTGTTGTGGGTTCTCCTATGTGTTGCTGTCTGAGCCATTGGTTCTCTTGGAGAAGCTCATCTTGACTAGCTTCTCCAGTGTGAGTTAGGCCATTGTCATTGGAGGAGCTCTGGACCTTGGTGAGAATGGTTGTGGTTCACTTTGGGGAAGCTCTGGTCCTTATACCAAGGATCGCCTCCTGGCTCTGGAGGGGAAGACGTGTGTCGTTTAATCTCCAGGACAAACTTGTCACACTGGCTTCCTGGCATGTACCCAGCTGTGCTTATCATAGGAGGAGCTCGGGGCCTCCATGTTGCTGAAGATGGTTGTGGTGCTTCTCAGGACAGCCCTGGTCTTTGTTGTGAGTGAGACTTCTTGGCCCAAGCATAGAACGTTCTACCTCAACTTGTCAGCACAGCTCCTTCTCCCTGCTCGCATAGACATTTTAGCTTCTACTACTGACCTTTGGGCCTTCCCAGCACGGATCCATAAAGCAGACTGGCATAGGTCCTTCTTGTGGGCTCTAGTCCTCCAATTGGACTTGTGGGAGGCCTTGTCATAGGTTCTAGGTCTTCATCTGGACTCATGTAGGACAATGCTGTGGGATTCAGGTCCTTGGATATAGTCTATGTCTTTAGTGTTGTGGACAGATTTCCTGCACTTTCTTATGTTAAACTCTGGGTGACCACCATAAATAATATTATAAATTCTGTGCCCTAATTGTTCTCCTCACAACCCCTGACAACAGTTACCAGTTCTCCATACCTGCATATCTCCAAGCAACCAGTGATTAATTCTCTGTTTCTATAGACTAATTTGCATTTCATAGTTTTTAATAAATAGAATCATGGATATGTGCTCTTTTCTTTTTTGATTTTCACTTGCTGTAATCATTCCAACATTTACCCAGTATTCTATATTTTTTTAGATACCTCAATCTGCTTAACCATTTATCAGTTGATGGACAATTATTATTGTTTCCAGATGTCTGCCTGGAGCCTCGTGTGATCATAGGTGGGGCTTTTAGATCAAGGGTGTGTGATGATGGGATTTAGGGTGTGTGATTAGTACATCAGTCCGCTGATTGGGTTAGCACTTGCCCTCAGACTGGTAGCCTAGGTAGAATGCAAAAGGGGCAGAAACAAACTTCTTGACTGTTTGCATTTGCTTGCTTGCTGATTTGTTATCTCTTCTGCAATGCCACCATCACACTACCCCACCTTGGAGCCAGCCAACAGTGGACTAAAACCCCTATGAACTGTAATCCAAATAAATCCTTTAATTTTGGTTATTGGGTATTTAGTCTCAGCAGCAAGAAAAGTAACTAAGACAGAGAACATGTAAATAATATCGAGTTTTAAATAAAATTTTTTTAAAAAGTTGATTTCTTATTGGAAACAAAACAATTAAAAGGACAAAAAACTCCACTTAATTTAACTTTATAAAATTCAAAAGCTAAAAAATTAATACGGTACACCAGCACTTTAAGAAACATTAATAAAGCCATAAGTAGTGGCTCATCCCTGTAATCCCAGCACTGATAGAGACTGAGGCAGGAGGGCATGAGTTTGAGTGCCATCAAGGCAACTTAGTGAAACCCCATCTCAAAAAGTAAAAAGGGTTTATAAATGGTTAAGCAAACTGAGGTTTTGGGTTTGTGTTAATATAGCCGCTATAAATTAGATACAAGATTTTCTGAGATCATTTTCTTTTTTTCTTTCTTTTTTTCTTCTTTCTTTCTCTCTCTCTTTCTTTTTCTCTCTCCCTCCCTCCCTCCCTCCCTCCCTCTCTCTCTCTCTCTCTCTTTCTTTCTTTCTTTCTTTCTTTCTTTCTTTCTTTTGTACCAGGAATGGAGCTCAGGACCTTCTGCTTCCCAGGCAGATGTTGTGCCACAGAGCTAAATCTCCAGCTCTCTGAGAGCATTTTCTTTCATTTATCTTAAGTAAAAAAAAAAAAAAAAAAAACTGAAATAGGCCCTGTGGTGTGTCTATATTTGATTATTTTCAGAAACTGCCTAACTGCCTTCAAAAGAGGCTGTGCCCTTTCACATTCCCACAGAAGGATGTGAGAGTTCTAGGCTATTCCCCAGCCTATCCATCACTTTGCATGGTGAGAATTTTAAATTCAAGAAGTTATGTGTGTAGTAGCATTGTACTGTCTTAATAACTAAGGACATTGAGTATATACCTATGAACTTATTTCCCTTCACTGTGTCTTCTTGTGTCGACTGTCCAAATATTTTTTCAATTTTTCTGATTATTTCATAGTAGTATAATTTAGATGTAAATCCTTTTTTAGATGTGTGATATGATAATATTTTCTTCTGATTGGCAACTTGTCTTTTCATACTTTTAATGCAGCCTTTCAAGGAGAAGATTACATGATTCTGGGGAAGCTCAATTATCAATTTTTAAAATTTTATGGAGCATGCTTTTGATTTTATACCTGAGAATTTTTTAAAATTAAATCTAAGCCAGAAAGATTTTCTTATATGTTCTTCTGCAGACATGGTGAGGTTTTAAAGTTTTTTAATTATTGCCAAAAAAAAAAAAAAAAAGCCACACAGACACAATCTGAGATCTATCCTTCTAACAAAAGTTTAAGTGTGCTCATAGTATTTTTGTGCAACAAAATCCTAAAGTTTTCCCCCTTTTTGTTTCTTTTTTGGAATAATGGAGGTTTTAACTTACATTTCTTTGTGTGTGTTGAGGGTACTGCAGATCAAATCCAATAGTGTTCTCACCACCGACCTACAATCCTTAGCCCTTTTGACTTTTTGAGGCGAGCTCTCACTAAGTTGCCTTGGTGGCACTCAAACTCATGTTCTCCTGCCTCAATCTCTATCAGTGCTGGGATTACAGGGATGAGCCACTACTTGTGAATTATTAATGTTTCTTAAAATGCTAGTGTACTGTATTAATTTTTTTAGCTTTTGAATTTTATAAACATACATGCAGTTATCCATATCTTCATTTATGTTGAGATAAACAAACCAGCGCAGGCTAAAATCACTCTAAACAAAGAATAATAGTATTGCCAAATTTCACAGCATAACACTCCAGATCAACACTGGGTACTGTAGTGTTTCTTTTTCTTCAGAGTATTTGTTCATTTCATCATGCGTTATAAAATCAGTTCTTGTAAACTGTTTATAGGTTCTACGTATGCATGAGTCTTAACATGTATTTCTATCCTTTCTATATTAGAGGGATAAACAAAACAAAGCAGGACAAAACAAAATATATTCCTATAAACACGTGAAATAAAAAAGACATAAAACCACTGTACAAGGAGTTCTACCATGGTTATTGTCTCTTGTTACCTTCAATAGAATTAGCTATATCATCAGGCATAGTATAATTGAATATATCACTACATAACAGTATTAATAAAACACAACTTTGTATATAGTATAAAACTTCAAAAGCAGGCAGTTATCAAACCATAATGTGTATTGTAGAGTCTTGTCATCTTCAGTGCAGTTGCCTATACTCTCAGACTTGATACTGTCAGTCATATCAGCTTTAAATAAAATATGTCAATACCAAACAGCAATCAAACAAACCAAGTTTAACTAAGATCAGTCATGATAAAACAGTATAAGTCATACAGGGCTCCAGATTAAGATAACAGGAAATTAAAGATGATTACTGTGCTATATCCTGGTGTTTTGGGGATAGCTGTCTGTGCCTTCAGATCTAGTGCAAGTAGACAAACTGGGACAGAATAAAATGTATCTAAACTGAGTGGGGTGATATGGGTTTTAATTCCTGATACATCATTAATCATTTCTTCTGACATCTTTTTTACAACCTTTCATGCTCCCAGGGTTCACTGTGCATTTTTGGGTCTCACCAACACCCTTCGTTTTAAATTGAGGGGTGCAATCTGCTATTTACCTAAGTGGTTCTGAACCTTCTCCTTCTTGGCCTTGATCTCTAGTTGTATTCCTTTACCTATTAAAGCCTGTCTTCCAACCTATCCACAAATACTGGTCTAGTTGCCCAGATTACTCTCTGGTTCCCTGTCACATAGAACGTTGTTTTCTTATATTTAACTTTTGGCCCATATACCCTTTTTCAGGTTAATTATATTTCCTATAAAGAGCACTTCGGTGGACCCTATCTCCTGGTCTACTCTGCCTGTGATTCTCTTTTTTTAAAATTTAGTGTATCAAGGCCATCTATATTAGAGATTATAGCCAACCTTCTCTGCCTCATTTCTGTTATGCTCTTTTTCTGCCATTATTTGTCTGCTTGTCTTCTTCACTCCACTTTCCACTCCATTCATTGAGGCCTCTCTGCCACTGTTTCTGGGATCCTAGTACTTTTCTCTCTCTCTAGAATGTCCAGGACTATTCTCTGTAGAGTTGGATTGGTGGTTGCAAATTACCCCAGTTCCTCTTTATTCTTGGAAGCACATTATTTCTCCATTAATTTCTAGAGACAGTTTTTTTGGGTACATCAATCTGGGTTGGAGATTATTTTCTTTCAGGGCTTGAAATACTTCACTTCAAGCTCTTCTTGATTTGATGGTCTGTGTGGAGAAGTCTGCCATTATTTTGATGGGTTTCCCTTTAAAGGTAATCTGTTTCTTGTCTCTGACAACTTTTAATATTCTATTCTTATATTGAATTTCTGGGATCTTGATTATTATATGGCTGGGTGTAGCTCTATTTTGGTTGTAGGTGGCTAGAGTTCTGTATGGCTCATATATCTGCATATCATTTCCTTTTCCTATGTTTGGGAAATTTTTCTTAATTATTTCTGTAAATAGCTTTTGTAGTTCCTTTGTTTTACCCCTGCTTCTTTGTTCACATTCTCTATTCTTAAGTTATAGATCCTCTTGTCTTCTAGTCTTTGTATTGTTGCTGCTTGTTTCCTTGTTATTTTAAAGAAATTTTCCTTTCATGATCCCACATTGCAAACTTGTCCAACAATTTGGATAATCTATCCTTAGTTTCTTTCAAGCTGATTTGCTATCTTTCCATAGAGTTTTTTAATTTCCTGGTGATCTCTTTAGATCTGCTTCATGTATTCTATACTTTTTAAAAAATATTCTTCATCAAATGGTTCTCTCCTTTGTTTGAGTTCCTCCCTTCTTCCATCTGTGTCTGCTTGAGGGGTGCTTAGTATCTCTTTAATTAATTTTCTTATATCTTGCTTTATTTGGCTATGAGGTCCCGAAAATATCTCTTTTTGCTCAATGGTGCCATGTCTGATATTGCATGTTTGCTGTCCACAATCTCTTTTGTATTTATCTTTCCTGGATCAATGTTCTCAGGGTTGGGGGCTGGGGACTTTTTCTTGTTGCTTCCTCTTCTCATATTTTTTTTCTTTCATACAGGCATATAGAGGAGGCCCCAGTCTCTTTCTTTTTTGGTTATGGTTCTTCTGAAGCATGCTGGTTAGGTATACTGCCCACTCCAGGGTGCTATTCAGGTGCAAACAGAGGTGGTGTATACTGGCCCCTCTCCTCCAGGTCAGTCAACCTACTAAGGCCTTCACTGTGTTAGTGTGTGCCGTGTGTAGGGATTTGGTTTGGGACAACTTACTGAGTCTCAGTCAGGGGTGTGACCCAGGCCGAGCACACCCCACCAATCCTGTCTGGGAAGGGAACAACTGACTAAAGTCACTGCTGTTCCTTATTCTTGCCAGTCCTGCCTGGTTCCAAGATGTTGTCCTGCTGGACAACATCCTTTTCCGTGGAAGGGTTTTATTCCTGGCACTCACTATAGGTTGATGCAGGTCTCCCGCCAACTCAGCTCTTTGTTGGGCCCACTGACCCCTGACCTCAGTGTGACTACAGTTCCAGTGAGTCAAAGCAGTGGGAATTCAGGCACCTCATTAAGCTGTGGCTGTGCGAGTTTGGGCACTGCAGTGGGAGCACGAAACTTTGACTGTTCTAATAGTAGCACCGGGACTGCATGTTTGACTGGTTCTTCTCACCTTAGTTTCTTCCTGGATTGAGAGGATCCATCTCCCTCTGTCTGGGACTCCCCATACTGTGTTATTTTGGCATCTAAGTTGACTATTTCAGGGAACTTCTGTAATCTTCTCTTACTATCCGCCATCTTTACCAGAACCCCCAAGAAATCAACTTTTATTCTTATCTCTCTTCTTCTGTGTGTAATGTCTCATTGTTCATTTCCCCTCCCTCAATTACATGGCTGCTTTTAGAACAATCACTTGCCTTCAACAATTAATTATTGTTATATATTTGCCTTATTTTTGATATGGATTGAACTAGACATCATGACAGAAGCCAGGCACTGAAAGACAAGGATCATATAATACCATTTATATGTGAAATATAGAAGTTTATCATATAAAAATTGAGAGGAAATAGGGATGGTAGGGGCAAAGGTCACTGAGAGAAAGTTGTCAGTGGGTACTGTAGTGGCTGCCCACAGGCAATGAAAAGGATTAAAACCCTTAACAGGCCAATATCTGTTAAAGCCATGGACAACAAAGAAATTTACTTAGATAACTCGATAGGCAGTCAAAAAAGAACAACAAAACTTTTGATATAAATAATTTGTTTCTCCAAATGAGTCCCAACCTATCTTATCTAAAAGATGTAACTGGACCTCTTTATATTACCTAAAACTAAAGACCTCTGTAAGCCAGAGGTAATGGTCTTCTCAAAGTTGTAAATATAAGCATTTAATGTTAAATTCATTGCAGATGTTACAAGGGGCTAAACCATCCAGGAAATAACATGCTTTAGATAATCACATTTGTAGCTAAACCCTTTTTTCATATCCTCAAACCTTGATAAAAACCCCAATCTGTTACCCTGACTGGGTGATTCCTTTTCTCTTGGAAACCTGACCACTGTCTTCCTTAACACAGCACATCTTGATCTAAGTGCACTCTTGTCTTTTCTGGGGAAACCCTGTGCATCACCATCATATGGAGGGCATATTCCATTTTCTATGACAAGTAGTAAGTTACATTTATACAGGACTAATAAGTTTTCTGTGCCTGCACAAAATGATGACAACAGATAATGATACACACTATTATTTCAAAAACTTAGGAGGAAGGATATTAAATTATTTTATAAACTATTTTTGCATACATACAATGAGTATATAATGTCCTGTTCTTTTCCTACACCTAAGCATGCCTAGAACTTGTGTAGCACTCATTGAACACCAGATATTAACTTACCACAACAGACTTGTGAAATAGGAACTATATCTGTACTGATTTTATAGATGACAAAGATTAAATAACTTGACCAAATTTCCTCATCCTTAAGTAGCAATTTTAATCAAAGCAATTTTAATCAAAACAATTACATTGCAAAGACTATGTTACTAATTACTATGTGAAGTGCCTCTTAGGTCATAAATTTAGTAGATCATTGCCTCTAGAATTGATCAGTAGCTATTTCATATCCACTATATATATATATATATATATATATATATATATACATGCATAAAGTATATATGTGAAATATTCAGCTACCTTGAATACCTTTGGATCCCTTTCAACCCATTCAGAACTGAATCATAATTAATGAACACTGATTAAATAAAAACTTCTTGGCTCATTTTGAATTTTTCCTTCAATTACTTATTATTTCGTTTTAAATTATAAAGGCAGCATAGTGTGACATATAATAGCATCTCAAATATGACTGCTTTCCTCAACAAAACTATCACAGTCAGAAGCAATGAAGCTGTGAAAGCCATTCCTTCTCCTTCACTCAATTCTAAACACACCTTGCACCCTGTCACCATTGCTTCTGCCTTGGTCCTCAGAGAGATACAAAATAAAGTAGCTAAAACCTCGAAGATCTCTGATGCGCCACACAAGAGCACATGTGTACTGGCTCTCCCAGCCTTACCTTTAGTGACATTTACCCTACTTTCACATCATTAAACGTTCATAAATAACATGCTACATGTCAAACATCATTACTACCAGAGTGAATTCTGGGCTAGACACGAATGTTGGAGCTCTTACTATGACTCAGCACACTATCAGTCACTCTTGTTAGTCACAGATGACTGGGACTCATGGGCTGAGGTACACATCTTTAAATTCCCAAAGTCTGGTTTATTGGTGGCAGCTGTTGCTGTTTCTGTGGGCCATGATCTGTGGATAGTGCATTCCCTTTCTTACACTCCAGCATCATTTTATGTCTGTAACATATCTCTTGTTGGCAAGGACTTGTTCTAACCATGATTTCTTGTGATCTTCAATAAATGGAGCTCCTTGCTGCTCACTATTGGGTGTACACATGGCAATTCTTTCCTCATCATCCACAAGAGGTTGAACCATAACTGCCCATTGCCCAGGAACAAAACTATAAAAACAATGTGTAACAGACACTATGGGGTTTGCTTAGACTATTTCCTCTTCCTCAACAACATCCCGATTTCATTTCCTGGAATTGTCTCTTCTTCACTTTATGCAAATTAGAAAGACAAAATTAGGTTTCTATAGCCACCGGCCAGGCAGCAGACCAAAATGATTGCAGTTTTATTCCACTCTCACCAGATTGTCCTCCTTCCTGGATGGTTCCTGTGGTTTCTGTTTCTGAGCCTGTGGGCAGCATTGGTGTCTGATCATAAATAAGTTTTATTTCTCAGCTCTGAGAATTTCTGATAATTTTACTTTTTGCTTAGCAAAATTGATTTTCAGGGGAAAAAAGTTATCACTGATCTTCAAAAATATATGGGCACAAATTAGAGGAGATAATAGTTATATATCTTTAATCTTACAAAGACAGTCTGATGCAAATCATATTAATTTGAGCATCCTGAATACCAATAGAAAAATAACAATTTTTAAAAAACTTTTTTTAAGTTTTAAGAAAATAGACAAAAATCATAAAGACAGTAAAATTTTGTATTGCTTGGGACTTTACAAAAATTAAATGTGACACTCAAGAACACAATAGCAGTGCAGTCTTGCCAAATAATTGCAGAAAATTTCCTTATAAAGCTCATAATTATATTCATCTTCAATAATACTAAATCACAATGATCAATCAATTTGTAATTCTGGGGTCAGCACAAATAGGCTCATTTCTGAACACTGCAAAGGGGAAAGTACAGAAAAAATATAAAGCTATATCCAAATATTAAATTTAACAGCCTTTTCTATTTTGTGTAACATAACACTACATATCATATCTTCTGTATTACTGTAAAGTAACTTAGAAAAGTTGGGTTGATAAATGTTTTTGAAAGAGTGATTATGGAGTAGTCATATTAGTTTAAAGAGGAAAAAGCTCTTAATCTTTAAGATATAATAACCAGAAGGAAGCAAAAATATATTTAAACTATCATTTTTAAAACTTATAACTTTATTCAAGTAATTATTTCCACTTTGAAAGGAGTACTGATTAGGATTCTTTTCTGCCAAACACTTTAACCAAAACTTCTAAAATTGGAATTAATTAGAAAATTAAACAGGAAGGAAACTATCAGTGCAATAAGGAAACAAAATGAAGACTGTATAAAAGTGTTAATAAGACTACAACAGGCTTCAACAACTGCACTCAGGAGAGCTATGCTGGCTTATGTATACACCCCTTTATATACAAATGAAGAGAGGAATAGAATGTGAGATAATCAGATTCACCATGACACAACTCTTCAAAAATAGGCTTCTAATTGGTTTGTTTAACCAAAGAAATAACATTATTTTGTCTAAAGGCTCATGAGGAACTGCAAGTAATGAGGCAGTAGGCAAAATATAATAGAAAAAGTGAATGAAACAGAATGGTTTGTATTTGGAGTGCTAAAAACAGCTAGCTCGATTTAATAATTTGTTTTTGGGAAACCGAACAGAACTGCAAAGCAGTGGACTGTTACTTCAAAAATTGACCTACGTTTTACCCAAGAAAATAAGCAAGAGGTGGTAAATTCTACCTAAAAATTTTTGCTGACCAACTCTTAACTAGTAAAATCACATGACAGAAGGGATGCTACTATTAATAATGGGAAAATTAAAAATTATTATGCTCGGTGACTGTTGTTTATCCCAGTTTTAGACATATCTTAGAGTCATGACCATAAGTGATCATAAGATATTGTGTCATCTGCAAAGCCTAAAATATTTACTGTGAGGTTTTTCATGGTAATAATTTTCACACCCTCAGGCTGAAAGAGAGCATTCAAACTACCTGCCCATTTGTTGTTCCATCTGCAAGAGAATTGGAATGAAAACCACTAGAAGAAATGATTCGTAGTACCTGACAGTACCTAAGTATGAGATGAACTTTTGTTAGGATAATCAGTACGAGAAATGCTTTTCAAGTGTTTTGTCAGTGAGAGTACAGATTGCCCATTTTATAGTTTGAGTTCCAAAAGTTTAATCTAGAGTACTAGTATTTTATTCTTTGCCTTTCCCATAATTTTGAAAGCACTTACAAGCATTAACTCAGTCTCATGACAGATATCATCTTACACATACAGAAATTAGTGCGAGAGAATTTCGAGTGCTTTTTGAGGACTATGTGGTAAAGGGAAGAAGAGAAATTAGGAATAAAAAGCTATTCTCATTAGTTAGTGTATTGGCTCTCTCATTATTCCCCAGTTCTGTCACATAGCTAAGCTTCTTTTGTGAATTGACTCCACTTCTGTTTTTTTTTTTTTTTTTTTTTTCTTGTCTTGTGGCAAGGATGACAACTCTTATACTAGGGAAGTCATGATTATTTTAACCATTACAGTAGCTAAAACTAATTTACAATGGTAAACTTGATAAGCAACTTATTTCCATTTTTGATCACTCTGAGACGATGTGGGTCTGGCTAGGACAAAATAAAACAAAACAATTTTAGAGGAAATTAAATCAGAATAAAGAAATTTAGAATGTAGCAAAACAGCTTGTTGATTTCTTTCTGAAATGTTAGGATTGTGGGTGAAGCAGTGTATGCAGTCATGCAGTAATGTGGTAATAAGATATGTTTTTATAATTTTTATTTTTATTGCATTCCTCAAGAGCAGAGTGAGTCTACCAGATTGCTAGATGAGAAAAGGAAGACCAGAAAGGATTATGCTTCTCCTGTACACGACACAATTCTCTTTCAGTGTCTTAAATTCTATTCCTTGGTCCAAGTAGAATGTAGAGGCTGGATCTTCCAGGAGGATTTCTGCTTTGGATGGCTTTTACTTTCCTTTATGCTTCCTTAGACTTTTTTTGAACCTGTTTCCTGGATTCTCAAAGTCTGTGCCTTGGACCACTGGACATCAGCATCAGCAGCAGCAGACTTGGTAGAAATACAGATTTTCAGACTTCCTAATCAAGATCACAAGATAAAGGGACAAAATGCAATGGTCTCCTGGGTAAACTAAAGGCAGAGCAAAATAAGCGTCAGGAAATTACAGTATAGTGGACAAAGGATGAATGAAATCTGTTGAAACAAGAAGCCTAACAACATTGGCAACCAGCTGCACAGAATCCCACTAGATGCAGATAAGTCCCTAGATTATGTGTTTCCTTAGTGCCCTCCATTAGTGCTCCCTCAGCTGGTGAGGACTTTTCTTTGTTCTTTCTAATAAACCACACTGCTTGTTACCCGCTGCTGTGCTGTGCTGCTGAATTTATTCTTTTTATCTTTGGGACGAGAGCCCAAAGGAAACGGGATGTACTATCCCATGCCTGAATCCTGCACCAGATACACAGGAAGCAGACACTGAGGCAGTGGGGTCTGGCAATATCTGTGAGCCCTGCAGGTTATTCCAGTGTCCACTGAAGTTAGAGAAGAAGGGCTGTCCCATCTGAGTTCTGTTTTGCTTTTGGTTGTATGGTAGACAGTTTGCAGTGGTTCCTTTGTTGTAGCAGGGTGCAGGGTGCAGGGTGTCACCTAGCACACCCAACTGCAAGGATCCTAAATTCTCAGTAATGAATTAAAGACGCAGAGTTTAAAATAAAGGAAGATGGTTTATTTCAAAAAAGAATGGGAAGAAGAAAGAGGAGGAGGAGGAGGAGGAGGAGGAGAATAAGAAGAAAAAGAAAGGAAGAAAAGAAAGAAAGAAAAAGAAAGAAAGAAAGAAAGCAAGCAAGCAAGCAAGCAAGCAAGCTACCCTGGGAGACTAGAGGGCATGAAAAGAGAATACTCAAGGGATTTTGTCCTTGGCTTCTTATTTAGGACTAGTGATTTCTCCCATCCCCCATGTGGTCCCTCTGAAGCTATCTCCATCTGACTGGTTCTCTAGCTGTCTTTGTTCCTAACTTGGGTACTTCTGTCTACATTCATTCTGGCCATTTGACTTTTTCTATCCCTTTTTGAGGACAAGTTGGGAGATGAAATTATAGAATGATAAATTAGAGCCAATGATTTAGCAATTTATATTTTAAATAGGAGTCCTTAGGTGGCTGCTGCTTATCCTCTTTTGTGTTTTATCAGAGGTGGACAAAGTGGCTCCATTCCTCACTCTTTCCTATTCTTGACTACACCCCTGTTTTGCCTGTTGACCTTTCCTGCTAAATTATTATGTTAGTTGTGTTACCTGCCACCTTCCCAGGTCTGATTTCCCTCTCTTCACCTTTGTCTCTCGAATTGCTAAAGTCTCATTGCAAAGGTGAAAGCTGCCTTTAGTAAGAGATCCTATTATTTCTTTAATAGAGCTTAATGAGAGCTTCTTTTATCATTTTTCCTCCCTATGACTCCCTGCCCCTACACCTTCATGAGCTCTCCAAGAATTGCAGGTGTAACTACTTCTTCTTCTTTTTCTTCTCCTCCTCCTCCTCCTCCTCCCCCTCTTCCTCCTCCTCCCCTCCTCCTCCTCCTCCTCCTCCTCCTCCCCTCCTCCTCCTCCTCCTCCTCCTCCTCCTCCTCCTCCTTCTCCTCTTCCTCCTGCTTCTTTTTACTAAGTTTCTTGTGTGGCTAAGAACCCAACATTCACATTATTTTGCACTAAGTAGGAACTCATTATATTGAGTGATACAACAAATACAATTCATAAAATGTATATCTTTTGATTTTCCTAGGAACATAGCAAATCATCTTAGAAAATGGCATTGTGTATTTTCTATTGATCAGATAAGCCCTAAAAAAAGTAATGCAGACTTTTAAGTTCTGATTTTCTTTGTGCCATCCTTGGAGAAGTCTCTTTAGGGAGACTGTGGCATGCTGCTTCTTGCAAGTGTAAGAATTAAAAGAGTGCAAGCCCTGAAAACACGCTGATACTGTCTCTGGATGGGTCTGAGGGTCCATCAAGATGAATAAGCAGCTTAACCCACTTTTACAAAATATGTTTGTAGATTCACTGACTTCATTATGGAAAAAATTTTCAGGACAAGTTGAGGTAGTATGCAAGAAATAAAGCTAGTTAGAAAGTAGAAAAAGAGTTGAGATTTTAATAATTGTTCTTTAAAGAAAAACTGCAGCTTTGGAACACAGGCTAGTTTATTTACACTTTTTTTTCTTCACAAACAGCAAACCTAGGCAACTCCTTTTGAGCTACAAAAGGGTCTTTCATTTCATTTTACTTGCAAATAGTACTTATTCACCCCTGAAGGGACCACCTTTATAGCATTTCCCATAGGAATTTCTCACTAAGATTGGGCATCTTTTCCCACCTTCTAGAACTAAGCCTAAAACCAAAACTAAGAGTACAGATGGTCAGATTCCACAGGTTTCCATCATGATCTGTTTTGTAAGAAACTAGAAAAGTAGACATCTCATATGTCCAGGTTTCTGTGGCTTTATATCAGACCCAGAATTACATGATTTTTGTGCACTGCTATGTCCATGTACCAAGAGAGGCAGATAAAACAGAGCCACACATGGATAGATTAATAGATGAATTTTAGACTTTGGTTGTAACTTACGATCTAACCTGGACAGGTCTTCATCCACCATCTTCTACTTGCTGCACCTCTGAAGAGAAAGCTCATACATGAGTTGCAGCACAGGCTCTGGCCGATGGGTTACATGATTGGAATAATGACAAGGATGTGGGTTCAGCTGCAGTATCCAAAGGACCCTGATTGGCAGTACCAGATTGTAGATGAGGGCCCCAAAATGTGTTGGTGTGGTTTCTCATTTAATTGATGGAGTGAGAAAGTACATAGATAAACCAGTCAGTTCTGAAAAGATTAGATAAATTACCAGGAAAAGAAGAAAATCAGGCTTTATTTTTGTGATGCTCAACTGAAACCCTTTCTAAATATACTAATCTTGAGCCCAACTTACTGGTTGCACAGGTTTTATTAGAAACATACTTTATTAGCCTATCTGTTCCAGATAGTCACAGAAAACTTGAAAAGTACGCTATGGGTCCTCAGATCTCTACAGCACTTTTTAGAAAATATTAGGTTTATTGGTATGTTTTAGATATGCATAGTGATCACATTTATCATAGGGAATTTGTATCTGTAAATGATGCCAAAAGGTTCTTGCCTCAGTAGAAATTATGGTGTTGGTCTAATGAGGCGGAAGGCCAAAGCTAGATTGCCTACCACTTCCTGCTTCTTCCCCAACTCATGTTTGTGTGGGAAGAAAATTTATATTCTCCCTTTCATCACACTGAAAACTTCCAGATACATCTTAGTGTTTTCTTGTTTTCCATTCCTCTCCCTTTCCTTAAACTACTCTTTCTCTCCTCATTTACAAGGCTTTGCTTCCATTTTCTTTCTCTCTCTCTTTATTTCATTTATTTATTTATTTTCCAGACAGAGTCTCAATATGTAGTTCAGGTTGGCCTAGAAGTCACTGTGTGGCCAGGCTAGATTTGAACTCATGGTGATCTTCCTACTTCAGACTCCTAAGGGTCATTTTTTTCTTTTCCCTTCCACCCTCTCATCCCCTTTCCTTTTGAGCAATTACTTCTTATTTCCCAATTGTTGTTATAGATTTTATTCTTATGATAATATGGTAAAGAAACTCCCAACTTACTAGATGTCAGCACAAGTTTGTGCTCTCTAAAATTAAGGACTGAATTTTAGGAATCACAGAGATGAAGAGCAGCATATGTTCACTGAGAGAAATAAAGCTTCCATCTGAGAGAGACACATGCAAGGGGTTCCACGAGGGTTGCCAAGGACTGGCCATCTCTAGGAATTTTCACAGAGCAAAAACACAAGGTGAAGCGGGTCCAAAGTGGGGAAAAATGAGCACCTACAAAGCTGGTGGGCATGAGGTGAGACTGAGCTATGGTCAACCAATAAGATTATAAGTGTAATTTCTCAGATAAAATTGATTAAATAGAGATCCAGTGGGGAAGCAAGTCAGATAGCAAGCAGGCATGAATGCAGCATGAGGCCTTTTCCTCTGGGGAGTTGGGCTAGTGGCTTGTTCTGGCCTCCTGAGGAGTTGGCTAATTATTTAGAATATCAAACCATGGTGTTTATACTTAGGGTATGTTTGCATTTGTTTTGTCTTTTGTCTTGAGATCTGGCACAGAGCAGAGGCAGCAGAGAATCTGTCTCCTCAAAGGTTGCAAGACATCCAGTCTGCACTGGCTCCTTTGAGGGCCCAGCCCTGTCTGACTGCCTATAATATTTCCATCTAACTCAGCTGCCTATAGCATGTTTTACACATTCAATGTCTCACACCAGAGAGAAAATGTAATAATGTATAAATGTGTCCAATTTATTTCACTATGGTATAGTCCATGCATTTAACTATAAGTATAAAGCATTTAAGTAAGTATCAAGTTTATTTTTATTTATCATTGAATAGTATGCCATTATATTTTTAAAATCTGTTGTTTTTAATCCATTCATCTGTTGATGGGCATTTGAGTTGCTTCCTAGAGTTAGCTGTTACATATTTTGCTGTTATAGAGGCTGAGGGGCTAGAGGTAAGTCACCCCCCCTTCCACTTTCCCCCAAGTCCAGCTAGTTTGGGACCCTTGCTAAGCCCCGAACAGGGAACTTTGTGGCTTCCAGGTACACTGGACAAGGGCGACAAGTCCTGAATGAGCCTGCAACAGCCTCCCCACTCCTGGCCATGCTTGGCGGACTCTGGAGTTCTAAGCAAGCAAGCAGGCGCCATTGGTTCCAGAGACTGGGCTTGAGCAGGCTAGCCCCAACCCCAGTGACCCTCTCTCAATCAGGGGAACTGGGTGGTCAGAGTCTCAGGAGCTGAGGGCATAGAAGAGGATTTCCAACAGACCCCGGGGAAGCCTTGCAATAACACTTGAAACATAGAAATATAGGAAAATGACAAAATGAAAGACCAAATTATAATCTGAAACCTCCAGCCCATCCAAAGAAACCTTAGGAGTGATGTACATAGAAGAAAATATATGCCATACATCTGAAATATTGGACATAATAGCAATTGGAATAAAGAACCAACTCCAGAGCTTTAAAGGAATTCAAACTAGAAATAATCTCCCAGGTAAAAGAAGAAATGATAAAAGAAATGAAGGAGATGCTGAACATATCTAAAGAAGACACAGTTTAAAAAGTTGGAGGAACTAAACAAAAAGATAGAATCCCTGGTGAATAATATAAGAAACAAACAGAATACAAAAAGCAGATGCAAAGACATATACAGGAAATCAAAAATTCCACTGAAAGCTGTAAAAAACACCTGAATAAAAGTGAAGATAGAATTTCAGACCTTGAAGACAAGATTGCAGCTAGTGATGAGGAAAGGAAAGTTCTAAAAATAACAAGGACTCAGGAAAAAACAGTTCAACAACTGCAAGATGATGCAAAGAAAAACAACATAAGATTGATAGGGATTAATAAAAAGAAGGGGACAACATAAAGGATGTCAAGAGGCTATTTTTTAAAATTTTTTTTGTCTTTTTCTTCTTTTATCAGTACCGAGAATTGAACTCACGACTGCCTGCTTTCAAGGCAGGCGCTTATATTGCTGAGCTAAATCCCCAGCCCCAAGCGGCTATTTAAAGTAACAGCTGAAAATTTCCCAAACATCAGACCAGAAACTGATATCAGGATCAGTGAAGCATACAGAACTCCAAATAGTCATAATCAAAATAAAACTACATACAGACATATAATAATCAGTATCCCAGAAATCCAACATAAGAATAGAATAGTAAAAGCTGTAAGAGACAAAAGATCACTTATAAAGGAAAAGCTATCAGAATCACAGCATACTTCTCAGCACAAACAATAAAGTCAAGAAAAGCATGGAGTGAAGCTTTCCAGATACTAAAGGAAAATGATTTCCAACCTAGACTGATGTACCCTGAAAAACTGTCCTTCAAAATGGATGGAGAAATAAGATACTTCCATGACGAAGAACAGCTGAAGAACTTCATGATCACCAAACCAACCCTGCAAAGGAAATCAAAAGACAGTTTAGACACACTTAGGAAAAAATTACTAAGCAAAGCAGACAATTAAACAGAATGGAAAGATAAAGATGCAACAGCAGAAAGATAACATGTCAGCAATAAACCAACATATAACAGTTATGACCATTAATCTAAATGGTCTCAAGGCACCAACTAAAAGAAACAGACTGGC
This sequence comes from Cavia porcellus, assembly GCF_034190915.1. NCBI lineage: Eukaryota > Metazoa > Chordata > Mammalia > Rodentia > Caviidae > Cavia > Cavia porcellus. Next base: position 68,727,222 of record NW_026947485.1, on the reverse strand, counting down.
AGAGTGAATCAAGAAACAAAATTCAACCATATGCTGTCTACAAGAAACCCATCTAACCCAGAAGGATACTCACAGACTGAAAGTCCAAGGATGGAAAACAATACTTCATGCAACAGGAATCCAAAAAAAGTGGGAATAGCCATTCTGTTTGCAGACAATGTGAACTTTAAATCAATAATGATCAGAAGAGATAAAGAAGGTCACTACATACTGGTTAGTGGCAAACTTCAAATGGAAGAGATAACTAGCTTAAATATATATGCACCAAACTCCAGAGCACCCAGTTTTGTAAAACAAGAAATTAACAGAAATGAAAAACCAAATTAGCAGTAACACAATTATAACAGGAGACCTTAACACACCATTGACACCAAGGGAAAGATCAACCAGACAGAAAATCAGCAAAGAAATAACAGAACTGAATCATACCTGGGTATAAATGGACTTGATAGACATATACAGAATGTTCTATCCCACAACATCAGAATACACATTGTTCTCAGCCATACATGGGTTATTCTCTAAAACAGACCATATATTAGCTCACAGAACATATTTAAATAAATGCAAGAGTTGAATATTATCCCTTGCATGCTATAGGACCATAGCGCTGTGAAATTAGAAACTAATGATAAGGGATACTGCAAAAATCATACAAACACATGGAAATTGAATAACACACTCTTGAGTAATCAGTGGGTCACAGGAGAAATTAAAGAAGAAATTAAACAATACCTACAAGCAAATAAAAATACAAATACAACTTACCAGAATCTATAGGATGCAATGAAACCCATCCTCAGAGGAAAATTTATTGCACTGAGTTTCCACATCAGGAAAACAGAATGAATACAAATAAATAACCTGATGTTGTACCTCAAACATCTAGAAAAGAAGAGCGAGTCAAGCCTGAAGCCAAAAGAAGAAAGGAAATTAGAAAAATCAGAGCAGAAATCAATGCAGTAGAGACTAAGAAAACAATCTAAAGAATCAATGAATTAAAGAGTTGGTTCTTTGAAAGAATAAACAAAATTGATAAAATCCTAACCTTATTAAAAAAAGAGAAGAAAAAGCTCAAATTTTCACAATAAGAAATGAAAAAGGTGAAATCACCACAGACTCTATAGAGATACAGAAGATAATCAACACCTATTTTGAAAACCTCTAGTCTCAAAGGTTTGATAGCACAGAAGAAATAGACAGATTCCTAGAAACATATGAAGTAACAAAGATAGGTCAAGAATATGTAAATCTGTGAAAACCCAATTTCTATTAATAAAATTAAAAATGTAATTAAGTCCTTACCTACAAAGAAGATCCCAGGCCCAGACTGATTCACTGCAGAATTCTACAAGAAATACAAAGAAGACTTAATGCTGACATTCCTCAAACTCTTCAATGAAATTGACAGGGAAGCAATCCTTCCTAAATCATTCCTGTAAGCAAATATTACTCCAGTACCAAAACCTGAGAAAGACCCAACTAAAAAAGAGAACTATAGACCAATCTCCCTAATGAACACAAATGCAAAAATCCTCAAGAAAATATTGGCAAAGAGGGTGCAGCAAATCATCAAGAAGATTATACACCATGACCAAGTGGGATTCATCCCAGGTATGCAGGGGTGGTTCAACATATGTAAATCAATAAATGTAATCAGCCTTATGAATAAAGCCAAAAGTAAGAATCAAATGATCATTTCTATAGATGCAGAAAAAGCTTTCAATAAAGTCCAGCATTCATTCATGATAAGAACTTTACAGAAAATTGGAATAGATGGTCTTTACCTTAATATAATAAAGGCCATCTATGACAAACAACGGCCAATATCATACTAAATGGCCAAAAATTGAAAGTCTTTACTTTAAAATCAGGCACAAGACAAGTATGTCCCTTATCACTGCTCCTATTTAATATAGTACTGGAAATACTAGAGCAATTAGACAAGAGAGAGAAATAAAAGGGGTAAAGATAGGAAAAGAAGAACTTAAATTATCATTGTTTGCAGATGACATGATACTCTACATAGAAGATCTCCCAAACTCCATTGAAAGACTCTTAGTTACAATAAATTCAGTAATGTAGCTGAATACAAAATCAATACTCAAAAATCAATAGCATTCCTATACACAACAAAATCACTGACAAAAAATAGCAGAAGCCACACCCTTCAAACTAGCAACCAAAAAAAAAAAATGAAATATTAGAAATTACTCTCATGAACGAAGTGAAAGACCTACACAGGGAAAATTATGATACACTGAACAAAGAATGTGAAGACAATCTCAGAAATTGGAAAGACGTCCCTTGCTCATGGATAGGAAGAATAAATATTGTGAAAATGGCCATTCTCCCTATACTGTTATATAGATTCAATGCAACCCCAATAAAAATACCATCAACATACCTCATATATCTTGAGAAATCACTCCTAAAATTCATCTGGAGTGAGAAGAGACCTCGAATAGCAAAGACAGTTCTAAGCAACAAAGGCAAGGCAGGCAGCATCACAATCCCTGACTTGAAGTTATACTACACAGCAACTGTAGTAAAATCAACATGGTACTGGAATCAAAACAGAGCCGAAGATCAATGGAATAGATTAGAAGATACAACCACAACTACAAACACACTCAACCACCTTATCTTTCATAAAGGAGCCAAACAGGTTCGCTAGAAGAATGAGTCTCTTTAATAAATGGTGCCAGAAAAACTGGCTCTCCATATGCTGAAAACTAAAACTAGACCCATGCCTAAATCTAAATGGATCAAGGATTTGAATATTAAAACAGAAACACTAAATCTATTGGAAGACAAATTGGATAAAAACCTTGAAGACATAGAGGTAGGTAGAGAATTCATGAACAGGACTCAAACCACACGAGAAATACTTCCCCGAGTCAGTAGCTGGGATCACCTCTTATTTAAAAGCTTCCGCATGTCAAAAGAAATCTCCAGCATAGTTAAAAGAAAACCCACAAACTGGGAAAAAATCTTAGTGAACTGTCCCCCCGACAAAGAATGTGTCTAAAACATATAAATAATTTTTAAAAATCAGACCCCCAAAATTCTAAGATCCAATCCAAAAATGGGCATCTGAGATGAATACACACTTCTCAGAGGAAGAAATACAAATAGCAAATAAATACATGAAAAAATGTTCATCATCATTACTCATTAGAGAAAAGCTAATTAAAACTACACTGAGATTCCATCTCACTCCAGAAAGAATGGTCAGGATCAAGAAAACCACCAACAACAAATCCTGGAGAGGCTTTGGGGAAAAAGGAGTTCTCCTGCACTGTTGCTGGGAGTGTAGATTGGTGCAACCATCATGGAAGTCAGTCTGGAGATTTCTCAAAAAGCTGGGATTGGAAGTCCCATTTGACCCACCTATTCTACTTCTAGGCATATTCCCAGAAGAACTGAAAACATCATACCACAGTGATATATGTGCACCCATGTTTATAGCAGCACAATTTGTAATTGCCAGATCTTGGAAACAACCTGATAGGATTATTTCCAAAAGATGAAAAATATTTCCAAAAGATGAGAAGTATAAAACAAAAAGCGGCCTTTCTTCTGAGAACACAGAGAGAGATGACCGGTACCCCCCACTGCTGGCATCCGGCATCTCTCTGGCAGACAGGTGGTGTGGGGGTATGTATGTATTCTTGGTTTTGGGTGCAACCTAAGGAGGGCATTAGGGATGTACAGGCAGCCCATTGGTCTGAAGTTTGGCGCCATAGGTAAATTTCCAGGGATGGGAAGATGGTGTCACAGGTAAATTCCTAGGAGAAGGGGAGATAGGGGCTTCTTGCCTCCAGTTGAGGCTTTCCTGGCTACAGTGTCCTGTCTCAGCCAAAACCCTTTCACAACCTAAGTGTCCATCAACTGAGGAGTGGATAAAAAAGTAGTGGTATTTTTGTACAATGGAGTACTACTTAGGTATAAAGAAGGATCAGATTGAGATATTTATAAATAAATGGGTGCAGCTTGAGACCATACTCCTAAGTGAAGTAAATCAAACTCACACGTATGAATGCTGAATAGCTTCCCTAGTGTAAGAAATGATACAAATACATAAAAGTATGTGGTAATCATGATTCCCCATTATATGGCTTTGAAGTCTTATAAAGTTTTCACTCATTAATTGAAATGGTTCTATTCTGGGATGTTTGATATTATTGTCTGTGATGATATGAACAGCTATTTTGAAGAAAACAAGACATCATAATAGCTAGTGCTGATTTAACATCATCTTGTTTTGAAGTCCCACCAAACTGTTGTTCTTCTGTCTCCATTGCTTTTATCATGTTGTATCTTATTGGATTTTCTTATAGGTGATAGTACAAATAAAATTTTTTATAGGCAAAAAGATAATATAGAAGCTATTGTTCATTTTCTGTTACTGGTTTTAAATACCCTGTAATACTTTCATCCTCTTGAATGGTTTCACACTGTCTTGATATGTTTGATGCTACAGTATATAAAGTTATACTCAAATATTTCAAGGAAAGAGACACTATGGTAACTACTATTAAGTCGGGTTATCTTGTGGTCAAACACAATGTTGCTTAAATTGTTCTATTCTGACCTATATTGTTATGGTGTTTTGTCCTCTTTTATCTCAATCTCCCTCTTTTTTAAAATTTGTTTTTTTTAATTATTTTTTAATTAAGGGAAAAATTTTAAAATTTAGCAGGATATATTATAGTAACTTTTTTGATTTCCTACTAACTTGATTTGAAGCCCTGGACTGTTCTCACCATCTTGTTTTGACTGATTTTATTTTATTCTGTTCTGTTTGATAGTATCAAGTTTGAAGGTATAGGCAAATACTTTGAAGGCAATAAGATTCACTATGAAGCCCATTCTGGTTTGAGTGCTATCTTCTTTTGAAGTTCAGTAATGCCTCCAAATGTTTAGGCTTTATTGGTTTTGTTCTGTACTGTTTTGTTCAATTTTATTATACTTGATGATATAGACAATTCTTTTTAAGGTAGCAAGAGGCATTATGATAGCCATTGTTGATTACCTTGTACTCTGTTTTTATATCATGTACTATGTCCATCCTTTGTTTTGCCTGACTCCTTTGTTTTGTCACATTCGGTTTTATTCTCTCCCAAAAAAAAAAGTAATAAGAACTGTGGTAGTAATAAAACCCAAAATGTGTAAATGTTATTGTAAAAAAAGAGAGGAAAAGAAAGTGCTCTAAAGAACACTACTTTAAGTGTGTTTAGGTGTGTAAGATAGATGACCATATTACTAAGTTTTTGTTGGGTCACTGAACACAACTGTTTGAAGTCTCACTGCTTGAATGTCCACTTCGTATGCTTCAATTTTGTAACTTGAATAACTATTTCTAAGATGACAATATGTAATCTATTAACTAGTGATTTCTTACTGTTTATTTTTTTTAAATTCTGTATTACTTGCACCCTTTTACTGTTTTGTTTTGCTTTAAATAAAATTTAAAAAAACAAATTTTGCTGTTATAAACATGGTATGCATATTTCATTATTGTAAAATGCTTTTAATCTTTTGGGAAAGATACCAATAAGGGAAATAGCTAGGTCACATATGACCCGTAGTTCTAGTGCTTTGAGGAATCTCCACACTGATTTCCATAGTGGTTGCACCATTTACTGTTTTACTCTAACCTAAATGGCACCATCTTATTCTGTATATGTCGTTACCCTGGTTACCCTGTGCTTTGTCTCAACCTTTGTCCCCCTTTTGTGAAAGACAGTTGTTCCTGGCATTAGCTGACCACAAGTTGCCAAGTTCCTGTAAATAAGAAACTCATTGACTACCAGCTGCAAAAATTTTCACAAGGCAACTGACTAAGGGACAGATTCTGTCCCCAAATCAAATAGGGAACACAAAGCCTTCCTCACCCTTACTCTCTCCTACCACTGCTTTGTGGTTTTTTCCTTTATACGCCTCCCAAAAATCTAACCTAGTTGCACAGTTTTGCAAACTCCATTGCACTGTGTCACTGGGTACCAGCCTAAATAAAGCACTTCTTTTTCTTTTAAAGATGTCTTGCCCCATTTTTTTGCACAGCATTTTGGGGTCTAGTTTTTGGGGTACAACATTTAGACTCCCTCCAGCAGTACAAAAGAGTTCTGTTCTCCCTCACAGCCCTACCAACATTTATTATTGGTTGATCTGTTAGTAACAGCCTTATTGCACTTTTAAACTTGGCTATTGTGGGCTTTCAACAATAGGGAAAAATGTAGGGGCAAGTGCCAAGGTCCAGGTGTGATGACAAAAACCACAGGATCAAGCCCAAGTCATTGCTTTGGCAGTAGGAAACAAAAGTCTGCTGCCTCAGAATGACTCAAGGACTCCACTTAGGAAGAGGGAAAACAAGAGACCAGCTTGCTGCTATCACCATGAAGAGCCTGGAGACTTAGAAATAAGCTGCAATAAGCTGAGTCCTCCTCTGCCTGATCTGTGTCTCCATTGTGCAGGGAAAGGCAGTGAAAGCAGGATCATCTCCTCCTTGGATGAGGAGAGAGGATACCTCCTGCCCTAGAGGACTTAAGTTACCTGAGGTCTCTCCTGAGTAACTTCAGGTAACTTTCAAAGCTCCTCTCAACAAAGTGGACATCACTGTGGACAAGCCTCAGGTAATTCTTGACATGGCTGGTAAAAATATAAGTTTTCTTTTGGTTCCTGGGGCATGTAAATCTTCCTTATTCAAATCCCCATTTCTAATACGACCTGTGTGTGACTGATGCTGATAGCATCTTTAGGGCCAAATGCTTCACCAATGCCTTTACCCTTCAGATATGGAGACCAGTTTTTACTCAGACTTTTCTCATTTTTCTACAATGTACCTACCCCCTTTCTAGAAGGGGATTTATTTGGCCTCTTTAGGGGAAACTCTTTTAACTGGCACCCAGAGTATTTATCCCTCTTTTGGGGGGAACATTATTAACAAGCCAGAGTCAAAGCTTTGTTAAGGGACGTTATTCATAGGCTCGGACTTTCTAAGTCACCCCAGAGTGATAATGGACCTTCTTTGGTTTCCAGAGTGACACAAGAAGCTTCACAAGCCTTAGTAATTGCATATTATCTTCATAACTCTTGGCATCCTCAGGTGTCAAGAAAGATCAAAAGGGCTAATTTACATATTAAAACCACTTTGGCAAAACTATGCCAAGAAACCTCGGAGTTTTGATTAAAACTGTTACCTATTACTTTACTAAGAATTAGCATTACACCTAAAGCCTCTTTCCAGCCAACCCCTTATGGAATGGTCTATAATAGGCCATTTTTAACTTCACATGTGGTCACTGACCTTAAGATGCAGGAAATAATTGAATACATCCTCAATCTAAATCAGGTACAGGAGACTTCACTAGAATATGCCAATAAACTTCTGGCACCAGACTCTGAAACTCATATCCTTAAAATTCAACCCTGGGATCACCTGTTATTTAGAGTTTGGTAAGAGGAATCACTTTTAGATCAGCTCCTCACTAAATGGAAGGGCTCCTACCAAGTTACTTTAAGCACACTCACAGCCATCAATTTACAAGGACATACTTCTTGGGTTCATCTATCAAGAGTTAAACCTTCCTTTGGAGACTCCACAGGAATGAGAAGTCGAGGAGACAGAGACCTGTGATGAGTACTCTTGTGAGCCTTTGGAGAACTATGAATAGTTTTCAGCAAGAATAAGGAGGATGATTCAAAATAAATTAGATAAATTAATTCAGGTCAAATGTGTTATCTTACTGTTACACATCTGTTAAAATCAGTCAGATTATTCAGTTTTTCCACAAAGAAGCATGCTGGATTTGTGAAGCATTGCTCATTTCTAGTGCATCTGGACTACCACAGTGAGTGTCATCCTTACAGGGAGAGAATTGGATAAAACTGTGATGGTCAGAAAATTGACAGACTCCACAAATTAAAAAGGAAGCACTGTATTAGCTGAGCTCAGTGGCAACACTGTCCCAGAAAGCAGCCAGGGAAGTGTGTCCTGAGCAAGGGGCTGTAGGGAGTTATAAAGCAGCAAACCACAAGGGACAGGTTAGGGTCTTAGGATCAGTTTGTCTCCATAAAAGGTAATTTGGTTTAGTTTTACAGGAATCAGGGAAGTGGACAAAGCAGTTAGAGGGACCAGGGAGGGAGGGAGGATTTACATGGTGGGTGAGTTGCAAGATTGCAACTTAAATGGCTATTTCACAAGTATTACAGAAAGAGTTACAAAAGCACCCTAAGTAAGAAGTAGAGTACATTCTCAAGCTTATAACAAAAACTTTAAAATTTGTTAGAATAGCTACAAAGTGCAGCAACAGTTTTAAAGCTTACAACCAACTGTAATGTCTCTCAGTGGTAAGTAAACAAGACTCTTGGTAAACAAGGCTGTGGAGAATGTTTCTGTAGCTATAACTGATATTCTTTAATGACTGGCAGGCATGCGGGTTCTCTGGAACAAGTTGGGGGGAAAAAGTTCTCATTTTTCTGGCATTCTAAAAATCAGAATTCTTGTCTGTTCCATGATTGATTGTTGTTGTGGCTAACATATCATATATCCTTGTAGTACAGTTAGAAACAAAGAAACCCAGTGAGTCACTTGCTCTCCTCATTCAACTGTAAATGCCACACTTTCCTAAGGATCAGACAAGCTTCTGGAATCCTAGAACAGGGAAGTTGTGTGAGCCACTTCCTCTCTATCTATTCACCCAAAAACACAAGAAGAGTGGAGTGCTGGTGTTCAGAGAAATGTGGTAAGGCAGAGTGGAGTACATTTTAGGGGTGTCTTCAGGATTGGTTATCTAGGATGTGTATTCTGTGTGTCAGAACAGCACGTGTGTTTGCAGTTGCCATACAATGCCCACCAGGACTACTGCTTCCCTGGGCTGGAGGAAGTGTGATTTACAGATTGAAAGGTTTTGGCCCAGACAGGACACTGTAGCCAGGAAAGCCACAACCGGAAGCAGGAAGCCCCATCTTGCCCTGCCCCTAGGAAGTTACCTGTGACGCCATCTTCCCACCCCTGGGAATTTACATATGGCGCCAAACCTAGGACCAATGGGCTACCTGTGTATCCCTAATGCCCGCCTTAGGTTCCACCCCAAACCGAGGCTATTTACAGGCCCCCACACCACGTGTCCGCCGGAGAGATCGCCGGACGCCAGCGGTGGGGTGCCGGTCATCTCTCTCCGTGTTCTCAGAATAAAGGCCGCTTTTTATTTTATATTTCTCATCTTTTGTTAATATTTTTCATCTTTTGGAAATAACTCTATCACAGATGAAAAGGACAGGGTAAGAGCCCTAATTTACAGGTTTATTGTAAAAGGACCTTTAGGAATTTTTTTGAGTGAGTTGCCAGGAAGGCAAAAGATTTGAGTAAATTTTGTGTCTTGAAGCTGTAGTTTTCTTTCATCTTTTGGTTTCTTTGTCTCTTTTTTACCTAGTTTTTATTTCTTCTCTCCTACCTCAATAGGCATTGTGTCCCAACTCTGCCACTTTTTCTCTGGACTTGTTGAAGTTTCTTAATCTCTTCATGCTTGAATTTCTAAATGAAAAATAAAAGTGGGCATTTTGTTATTGTGAGTAAGCAATCAGAAAATGTTCCCTGTTATTGAATTTTTAGCTTAGTGATTATTAACTGGAGGAAAGAACAAATGGAGATTTTCTTCTCTGAATAATCATACTCTACTCAACTGATTACTCTAAAAGTACCTTATTATTTTTCTACCATGAAATGTGAGAAATAGGATTTGTTATTTCTGTCAAAGTGCAAGGCCAAAACAACTCCATTTTGTATTTTAATGACCTGGCCATCTACTTGCTAACCATGCCCCTCTGTTAATATCCTGAGCTCCGAGAAATGATGATGTTTGAGATAAGAAGTAAAGGGCCTGGGAGATGTGGCTCAGTAGCATAAGTGCCTGCCTGGGAAGCACAAGGTCCTGAGTTCAATTCCTGGTTAAAAAAAGGGAAATCAGAACCAAGGATTTTTGGTTCCAAATTGCCATCTTCTCTAACTTATCCAGGAATGTATCATCATGTGCTTTGTGCCACGCAAGTTAACCAACCACAATAGATTGTAAGTTTCTGAGTTCAGCCAGTGAATCAATCTAAAGGATAGCTGCTTCCTGTGAACTGGGGCTTAAAATTCCTCTTGTCTGCCACTCAGCATGCCTGCTGGCTCCAGTCTGAGTGTGCTTCCGCTGTCTGCAGAAATAAACCTGAACTTTGTCTCTTTGAGGCCTCTTGCTGTCTGCATGTTTGTTTTCCAGTTGGAGTCAGAAGGGCTTATTTCCAACATGAAATAACATAATATATGTACTGTAGGAAAGATATCTAGATAGTAGTTATTTCTCTAAATTATTCAACTGATGAAATTGATTCTTTTAAAATAGAAAATTTGGTTGTTACAAGGTAGCTAAAAAAGAGACAACATACTGGCAGAGAAAGAATAATATAATCAGAAGGTCTGAGTAAGAGCCCTAGTTTTGTTCTATTTGTGATTAAGATTTGAATCCAAGTGACAGCTAGAAGGTTACCAAGCCAATTTGAGCTTCAGTTTTCTACCTTTGTAAGATAAAAGTAATAATGCCTTATAAATTAATTTCTTATGGTTATGATAATAAGCAAATATATAATAAATATGAAAATGGTCTGTAAAATATAAAGTACTACATAAGGATGCTTTGTTGCTTCCACCATTATCATAAAATTGAACTACTCTGGTATTCATTATTTGCTATCCTGGTCCTTTATGTGGACATAGTTTATTTCTGAGGATGCCAAGTGAGAACAAACTGAATGATATTCTTGATGCTGTCACATCACCTAAGAGCTAAGTTCAGAATTTTAAAATACTACACATGGGCTAATAAAATGCTGTTGGGTACAAATGACTTTTGCTTTGACAACTGACCTTCTTGGATTTAAATTGGTGTCCATGAGGTGTATTGCACTGCACTGCATCATGCAGGGCCATCAGATGCTTTGCCTTTGAAAAGAAAATGTATTTCTTGGCCTACTGTCACTGCAATCCTAGTTAATCAGTTCCCTATTGCTTCTCTTTGTGACTCCAGGCTGTGGAGTCATTTTGCAGTAAAGTTACATTTTTATAGGGCCTTTTAAAATTTTATTTGAAGTTTTCATGGCTTTGCTCAAATTTTCCATTTCTTAATATTTATGAATGGCACCATAAATGTGATGGCAGTGTTTGAATCAAATCTGAAATCTCCTAAGATCTTTGATCTGGCTGGTTTCTTAATAGAACAACCTTCAATAACCCTTTCCATTTGATTATTCTCAAAGTTAAACAAACAATACAGGGCACATGCTTCAGATGTGAAGATGCTCCTGCTTTTTCACTGAATTGCAGTGATATATACAGAGTAGCCATTGGATGCTTGATACAGTCTGTTACATAGGGGATAGCTTTAGACAGTCACACAAAAGCACATGCTTGGCCACTTACGTTCAGAGGTTCTGGTGATAAAGGCATGATCTTGACCATGGAAAAGCAGTTAAGGGTTAACATTAATTCCAATACAGTATAGCAATGTTGTGTTCTGACCAGGATGAAGGGATGAAGAGAAATACATCCCTGAAGGGTGCCATAGTTAAGAGTAAAACAGAAGAAGCATGAAAGGAAAATTACAATAATACAGAATTATTACTGCAATACTATATATTATTTCTGCTATTTTATTTTGTTTTTTTTTTCAAGTTTTACACATCATACATGTATTGTTCGTCAACAGGAGAAATAACAATTGCAGAGAATAGGATAACTTTTTATAAGATGCTGTCTTCTTCAACTTCTTTTGCTAATTTTAAGATATTCTTACTAGTACATGTTTGGGTATGTACATAATGATTACATTCATCATGAGGAGTTGGTACAGGTATGTAATAAATCTCAGTTCTTTTTTCTCCTTCTACTCTTCCTCTTTTCTCTCCTTTCTTCATTTCTTGGTCTCTTTTATTTTTATCTTTATGTACTTATATTTTGAGTTTCTCATAAAAGAGAAATCATGACATATTTAAACCAATGCATCTGATTTGTTTCACTGAACATTATGGTCTCAAAGTGCATCCATTTTATTATAAGTGAGTCAAGTTTATCTTTATTTATAACTAAGCAGTATGCCATTGTATGTAAATGGCATATTTTATTTATCCATTTATGTAGTGATGGACATACAGGCCACTTTCAAGATTTAGTTGTTAAGAGCTGTGCTGTTTCAAATAGAGGTAGGCATGTATCATTGTAATGTGATGTCTTTAACTCCTTTAGGAAAATATGTAGAAGGAGAATAGCTGGGTTAAATAGAGTTTCTTCTTTTAGTTTGTGGAGGAACTGATTTTCATAGTGGTTGTATTAGTTTACTTTCCCACCAACAGTGTTGAAGGGTTTTTTTTTTAATTTATTTAAAGAAAAAAAAAACAAAACAGAAAAAAGGGTAAAAGTAATACAGAATTTCAAAGAAAATATTAACATTAAGAAATTACTAGTTGGTAAGTTACATGTTGTCCTCTTAGAAATACTTGTTAAAGTTACAAAAAGAACAGCATAAAAAGTGGGCACTCAAACATTGATAGTGCAAACCATTCTGTTCAATGGTCTAATGGAAAATTAGTAATATGGTCATCTATCTTACACACTTAAACATCCATATAGTTTTATCCTTTAGAGCACTTTCCTTCCCTTTCATTTTTACAATATCTATTATGTATTTGGATCTTGTTACTCTTTCAGTTTTTATAATTTTTTTATAATAGAGAAACAATGTGATATTTATAAATGTGAGACATTATTTCACTTATGAGGATAGTCTTAACATTTATCTATAAAGGCTTCAAGATCGTCCTTTTATATAGCTTAGCAATGTTGCATTGTATAAAAGTACCACATCTTTTTCATCCACTCTGCAGTTAATGGGCATTTTGGTTGTTTACAAGATTTAGCTATTACAAATTGTGCTGCTATAAACCTGGGTGCACATATATTACTGTGATGCATGCATTACTGCATGATCTTTTGAAATGTTTTGGGAAACTACTCAGGAGGGGTATTGGTGGGTTGAATGGAACCTCTAATTCTAGTTTGTTGAGGAATCTCCATACTGATTTCCATAGTGGCTGCACCAGTCTACACTCCCTTGAAATTATACTAAAAAGCCACAGTGATAAAATCAGCATGGTACTGGCAAAGAAATAGATCAGAGGATCAATGGAACAGTTTAAAAGATACAAACACAACTACAAAGACACTCAGCCATCTTATATTTGACAAAGGGGGGCTAAATATGTTCACTGGAAAAAGGATAGCCTCTTTAATAAATGGTGTTGGAAAAATTGGCTTTCCACATGCCAAAGACTGAAACTAGACCTATACCTATCACCATGCACTAAACTAAAATCAAAATGGATCAAAGATCTAAATATTAAAGCAGGAACACTAAATCTATTGGAAGACAAGATAGGTAGAAAACTTGGAGACATAGGCATAAGCAGAGAATTCATGAACAAAATGCAAACTGCACGGGAAATATGTCATGTAATAGACCACTGCGATCAGATCTTACTAAAAAGTTTTTGCACTTCAAAAGAAATCACCAACAAAGTGAAAAGAAAACCCATAGAATGGGAAAGAGTTTTAGCCAACAATCCCTCAGACAAAGGGCTTATATCCAGAATACATAAAGAGTTGAAAAACATGAAGCCTCCCAAATTCAAAGATGCTTTTCAGAAATGGGCACCTGAGATGAACAAACATTTCACAGATGAAGATATACAAATGGCAAATAAATATATGAAGAAATGCTCACCATCACTGGTCATTTGAGAAATGCAAATTAAAACAACACTGAGATTTCATCTCACTGTGGAAGGGTTCTTTTCTCTCTGCATCATCCCCAGTATTGATTACTTGAATATAGCCATTTCTTCTGGGATAAAATGATATCTTAGTGTTTCAGTCTTCATTTCTATAATGGCCAGAACCAGTGATCATTCTTTCATGAATTTATTGGTCATTCATAAGTATTTTTCAGAGAAGTGTCTATTCATTTCAATTATTCATTGTTTTAAAATTGGATCTTTTTTGTGGGATCTGAATTTTTGAATTGCTTATATATTCTAGGTACTAGTCTTCTATCTGAGAAGAAAAAATTTTCCATTCTGTATGTCAGTTCTTACATTGGCTGTTTCTTTTGCTGTGCAGAAGACTTTCAATTTGATATGATCCCATTGTTAATTCTTGTTAATATTTTTATATATAACTGATGTTCTGTTCAGAAAATCTGCTTATACCTATGTCCTCAAGAGTTTTACCTATGATTATCTTCCAGCAGATTAAATGTGTCTGTCTCAATATTTAAGTCTTCTATTGATTTTGATTTTAGTTTAGTACATGGTGAGAGAAAGGGATCTTGATTCAATTTTCTGCAAGTGGATAATTAATTTTCCCAGTGCCACTTCCTAAAAAGGTTATCTTTGGGCCAGCATATATTTTTGGCTGTTTTGTCAAAGATTGAAGAGCTACATGTGTCTGAGGTTGTTTCTGTGCCACTTCTGTTCCACTGATCCTCATGTCTGTATTTGTGCTTATATCATGATGTTTTTGTTACCATAGCTTTGTAATATAACTTGAGGTTTGAGATTCTTATATCTCTTCCTTCGCTTTTATTGCCCAGTATTAGTTTTACTGTTCTTGATTCTCCTGGTTCCATGAACTTTAGAATTATTTTTGCTAGTTCTGTGAGGAATGCTCTTAATATTCTGATCAAGATAGTATTTAATCTATATATCATTTTTGGAAGTATGGTTATTTTGACAATATTGGTTTATCCTATCCAGGAACAATGTACATCTTTGAATTTCTTCATCCTTTTATATCTAGAAGCTAAAATAGTGCCCAAGTATTGTATGTACTCAATAAATATTTTCTGAGTAGATGAATCATAATCATTGCAAAGCAGAATGCATTATTATAGGAGTGTAAGTATATTAAAAAGAAAACATGGTGCTAGGTACAACATTATCCTGATATGAAGTCACTAGATGGTTCTTACTATGCTGATGTTGAGATCCGCACTACATTTTTTTTTTAAAATAACTTTGGGTACTATAAAGAAGTGAAGTTTTTCTACTTTGAAAGCTGTTCTGTATGGAAAATTATAGTGGGTTTACATTAAGTGGTAGGTAAAGATATAATGGAAGTAAAACGTGGTCCCTGTTAGACAATATTTTGGAAATCCATATGATTCTTGCTGATAGACTGGACACAGGAACGTTATAAGAAAAGAGAATGAAGAACAATTCCTAGAGTTTTGTTCCTACAAGAACAATACCATTCCTTGAAAAAGAGAATAGTAGCAGAGAGAATGTGTAAATGGATAAATAATTGATTTTGATTATAAAAATAATGTGAGCTATATTTAACAAAGAGTGCTGATTAATAAATTTCTGGTTTATTTGTAACAATCTAAGGTTGAAGAGAGAAGTTGGAGCTGGAGATGCAAATGGTAGCTTCTCAAGGAATGTCACTGAATAAGAATAATTAACCATTGGGCTGGGTCATATGGAAATGAAGAGAGTTAGACAAAGGGAAGGTAGAAAGGCAGTGATAAAGGGAGGGAAAGAGACAGACAGACAGACAGACAGAGAATATAAATAATGCAGATGGGTATGGGTTTCAATGGAGGATCAAAGAGTTTTCATGAATAAGACAAGACAGGAGAGCATTCGGAGAATGAGAGTATTTGGACTTACACAGGATTAAGTCCAGTACATTTATTAGAAATGGAGAAAAAGGAGAACATTTCCATACACATGCAGAGAGGCTAGCAGGCAGATTAGGTGAGGAGAGGACTGTCGAAATGAGGAGGAGGTGCAGAGAGGAGATGTTGGAAGTTTGAGTAAGGAGAAGCTCAGAATTCACAATTTGGTTTGTGGAAGAACCAAATTACTTGGGACATGCTGAGAATCTACTTCTGATTTAAGCTGAAAAATAAGATGTCAGCAGGGCCAGGTGCTTGTTGTTAGCCATCCTCTGATACTCAGGTGTAGGCATGAATTAGGAAGACAGCTGCGTTTAACCAGAGCTAACATTCTGTCAGGAGAGTACGAAAGAGAGTAAGAAAGTGAGTGGATATAAAAATAGAGTCCGATAATTATAGTTACCTGTCTATGCTATTGTGAAATGTGAAAATTTCTCAAGCCAGCATTGTTATACAGTACAATTTATGATAATTCCATCATTTTTTGATGTCTTTCAAAATCAACAGTGTCACATTTTTCAAACAGAACTCTTCTCAATTTCCCATATGTAGGACATACTATAAAAATCAAGAGTTGCTTTTTCGGAGTTGATTTCAATAAACGTTTATGGATTATTTCACTAGGAACTAGGAACATTTCCTCTATATTTATTATAGGCAGCTAAGTTAGATAAAAGTTAACATAAAGTCTGAGAGGGATTTGGTCCTCAAGGAAGTTAGCACAAAAAATAGAGATATTAGAATTGTGGCTGGAGGCAAATCTAGCAGAGCCAGGCCTCAGGATGAAGAAGCAGTAGCAGCTGGAGATTGTACTGTGGTTAGTACCACTGAGTGGGCTCAAGTAGGCATTAGATACAGAGGTGGGTGGCAGGACTCTCCTCCCTTTGAAGAATTGAGGTCTCCAGGTACCCTTGCCATAATGACTCATTTCTTTGTTTGATCAGTGTTAGCTACACAGCCTTCCTTGTAGTTTGACCCATGTTAACCCACACTGTAATTTTTGCTGAATAAATTACCCCAACAAAAAGCTTCAGTTGCCTCCCACTCTTTCCTGACTTCCTCTTTGGTTTGTGACTTCATTCTTCATTGCTATGAAACTATGAATTCAGCACATTTGACATTGAACAGTTCAGGAGTTATATTTTTCCTGTATCTTTATTAGAAGTCTCACTGAGATAGTTGGAATTAGGTAAAAATTTGCTTTTTTCTCATGGTGCCACTAAAATATTATGGTTGGATTCCGGATTATGATTCATTTAGTTAATTGAGACACTTCACCCTTTATTTGTTGGTTGCTTAAGCTTTGATACAATGATAAGTTTAAATTGTGAGCATGGAAAAAAATCATGATAGCTTCTGTATTTGGGGTTTCTTTGATGCAATCTTTTTTATTTTGCAAACAGGGTCTTATGTCTCCCTTCACTTGCTTGGAGGTTTTGAGATGGTTTGGCTTCTTATTACAGACAGCTTTTTGGAATGGTTATTTTGTTGGAGGCTACAGGACAGGTTTTAGAAGTTCACTTCTGAAGGGATGTCATTGTCAGGATCAGCTAGTGGGTTTTGTGTATTTCTTCTGGGAATCTTTTTCCTTTCCAGACAAAGACTCCCAAATCCTTAAGAAATGAGTGCTTGTCAATGATAATCATTCCTGTTAGGCAATAATCCTCTATTCCTGAATTAGAAGTGAATCAGAAATTATTCCCAGGAAGATATCCTGTAAGGATGTGTCTTTCCCAGTGACTGGGTAAGGATCCCTCATGTGACTGGCAAGCGAGACCTTCATCCTGAGACCGTAGAGAGAACCAATCTCTGTGTGACACCGAGGGACTGCATCTCCAGAAGGATGCATATTTATGAGCCCTAAACAGTATAGTTAAAGGATCTTCAATCTGCTGCCCTTTGATTTTCCATCTCTCAGAAAGTTAGAAAACAATATGTTCAGGTCCTGTTGTCAGTGGTCTAATTTTCTGTTTTCAGTGTTGTTGTATTGAAAGTCAGTTTTAGTTTTGTCTTTGAAGGTATGATCTACTAAGGATTGGTGACCCACCTGGGGGAAGTTTTGGTGTGGATTTTTTCTACCTTTGAGATACTGAGGATTTGGAAAGCAGTGACAAGCTCCATAAATCAAGTTCTTGTGTTTTGCATAGCATCATTCTTCTGTCATTTCTCCACCTCCCCTCCTCTGAGAATAATGTAATTTTCAGCAACAGTAATTCTCGTGTCTGTCACTGCTGGATCCCAGGACCCTTGAGTGACCAGGTTTTCATCTCTCCAGGCTGATGAGTTTCCCCCTCCATGCAACCCTTTAGTGTCTGGCTTCAGAGTGAATCTGGCTTTCACTGTTCTCTCTGATTTACACCTGGGCCATATTCTTAAAAACTAGTCCAGATTTATTCCTTAAACTCTCAAAGAGTAAATGAAAAGTTTTAATTCCAATTTGTCTGTCTGCCCTTGGGACAGGGCAGAACAAGGGACTAGGGAGTATTTTCACTTCCTTCACCTCTCTCATCATCAAGAATCCACTTGGACAGGGTGACTGATTAGTTTGAGATAGGGCCATTATAATACTAATGGTATGTTTCCATTCATCTCAGATTTCTTTGTGAAACTTTTTAGTTGTTACCTGTTAACATTCTTTAAAAAATTCAACTTGTAAAATGATCATGATTGAAATAACAGTGCATACTATATATTTCAAAGTGCTTCATATCCATCTGAGAGTATGATAATTAAACCTACCAATCCCAATGTAACAAAGATGTAACTTATTTCCTGGGTGTTCAACAACTGAGGTTTTGAGTCCAAAACTAAGGAAGATCACTGGACTAAGAAAAACTGCCAATGATTTGGATCTGCTCCTCCATGGTCAACCAAGAGCCAGGAGTCTTTTCTATAAAATTCTAGCATCACCTTACCCCCTAAGCAGGGTGATTGTGGGACCCCAAAATACAGGAGTCAACCAGAGAACAGTGCTCTAAAAAAGAAAAACACCCAAGAGGAAAATGTCTTCTGTGCTTCCATGGGAAACTACTTGGTTAAACAAGCCTGTGACCTGTGCCGACAGCTGACACAGCCAGAAGATGATGGAGGAACTGTACATAGTACAAAAGTAAACCCTGAGGAGCCTTAAATGACCTTGAAATACATAGCAAGAGATTAATTTTTATTAACACACCTGTAGCTGACCACTGACATGGTTCAATGAAGTTAAGAAACTATATTAAAAGCCATAAAGTCTCAGCAAAAGTCTTTAAATTCCTAGACTAAATTGTCTTTCAAAACTATAGAGCTCTTAATTTTCTTACAGGTAAAACTGGAGGAACTTGTGCACTATGCAATGAAACATGTTGTTTTCAGATAAAAAAGATCTCAAAAATGTCTGTCAGACTTAACAGATAATCACAATGAGCAGATAGGTCTAGAACCAGATAGTTACAAACCCTATTTCAATACCTCCAAAACAGTGTCTGAACTTGGTTCTTTACTCAATCAGTGTTTTCATTCTGGTGCTTATGCTTTGATCATACATGCTTAATTTTTGACAAAATCTGTTTATTCTCGCCTAAAGGCTGACAAACTGCAAGTGATCATGCAGATGAAACCAATGATAAAAGTGCTTCACTCCTTTGCCTGCGGCCCACTAGATAGACCTAAAGAGGGTTCACAACTCCTACACCCCAATATGACTGCTTAGATTAATTCTCTGGAGAATGCCCCTATATGAACTTCTCTCAGCTTAAAGCAGCTAAATTGAAACTCTGCCCTAATTCAGTTTCGAATACTCCTAAAGAGGACAAGTACATCAGAGGCAGTTAATTACATGTAAATTAATATACAGTTGGGGGAATTGATCTCTCAAAGAAGTCAGCACAAAAATCTAAATCAAAATTGTGCCTGGAGAGAAACCTACAGAGAGCCAGGCCCCAGGATGGAGAAGCAGTAACAAGGTCTACATGTCTTCTCAGAGACAGATAGCAACTTGGGACTATACCAGGTGATTTGCACCACTTGATCCAGTGGGCCCAAGTAGACATTAGACATACAGCTGGTGACCAAAACACTTGGAGCCACATTCTCTTTCCTTTCTAAGAATTCCTCTCGATTGGTCCATGTACCTTTGCTATGTGACTCATTTCCCTATCAGATCAGTATTAGTTAAGTGTCTATGCTTGTAATCCTACAGGATGATTGTAATTTGACCCATGTTGTACACATGTTGTGCTTTTACAATATAAGTTACACCCAACAAAGGCCTCAGTGGCCACCATTAGGAATCCTTCCTGGAAACCTAGGAGCTGTTCTTCCCCTAATTTCTTTCTCTTTCTTTCTTCCTTCCTTTCTTTCTTTCTTTCTTTCTTTCTTTCTTTCTTTCTTTCTTTCTTTTAAAGGGAATAAAACTAAGAAAAATAAAACAGAATAAAGCCAATTGAAACAAAGTAGTGTAATAGATACAGGGTTTAAAAATAAGATAATAGAAAAACAACAATGCTTCTTGCCATCTCTAAAATGGTTGCCCATACCATCAGACATAGTAAAGTCAAACAAAACAGAACAGAATATAATCATTAGATACAAAACAATGAATGCAATATAGGACTTCAAAACAAGATAATAGAAAATCTAAAATAGCTACTACATCTTTATCTGTGAAATAGCTTCCCATGCCATCAGACAAAACTGAATGAAAACCAACAAAACAGTGAAAATAATACAGGACTTCAAAACAAGATAACAGAGGTAGCACCTTCAGAAAGAGATCCCTCATAGATGCTATACTGTGTACTGTTATCCTCTAAATAAATGATCAGACTACTAGCCAGGACGGCTTTGTATCTGGTTGTCCTCCCCTCAGCCCATGCATGGCACTCACTCACAGAAAGTGGCTGGTTTCTTGTTCTCCCTGCCGCCCATGAAAGACCTTCCCCCTTATTTTCAATAAAGTCTTTTAACTTACTCCTTTGGTTTTGACTTCACTCCTCCATGTTGTGAGATTACAAAGGCAGCATGTTTAACATCTATCAGGTTGGGAGTTTTATTTCTCCCATATCATTAGTGTGGCCAGTGACCTTTATCTTGTTAAACTGTGAAAGTGTCTAGGCACAATTTGCCCTCATGAAAAGCCTAGAGAGTTTTAATTGAGAGGAAATGCACTGAGGAAAATGCCGTTCTCTTCTCAGGGAGGAAGCTGGCTCTATCTGTCTCTTGGCTATGATTGTTGGTGACTGTCCCTCTTGGTCTTCTCTTCTCTTCTTCCATGCATGCCCCTCGAGGCTGCCACAAGACAGCACAATATTAGAGAAGATGAAAACCTTAAGGACAGACAAGGAGATTCTCATGTCAGAAATAGGACAATGTGTGACTTGCTCTGTGACACTGCTGCAGTCAGGCAAAATGTGCCAGCTGTGATGAAATGAAATCCAATAAGCCAGGTACAAAAATAGGCTTGAATACCAAGTATGAAAGAAATCTGAGAAAATAAGGTCACAGTACCATCAAGGTGGCATGTTTAAGCCTCTTTAGACTTGCTTGAGGACAACTGTGTCCTAGCTATTAGTTGTATAAATTAAGGACTATTCAAGCTAACTCATTTTTATCTAGAGGTTTTTCTCTACTTCTTGTACTGTGATAAACAAGGATTTCAAGGTTTCAGAAGTGCCTTTCCTTTTATTTCCAAAATGTAAATCCTCTTAGTGTTTTCTTAAAGCTTCGGAGGTATACTAACTCTCGTAGGTAGGAAAATAACATTTAACTAATTAGTATTGTTAAAGTGGAGCCAAACAGTCATAAATATGTGTTGACTCAAAGGACAGAGTGGCTATACGGGGCTTAGTCAGGGATGTGGACAATTGCCCTATTCAGATGACATTTGTCCAGAAAGACTAAAATGGCCCAGTGGGGACCAGTCAAGTCTTTCCTTGCTTAATGCCACAGTGTGATATTTCATGGCCTGGAGGTAGGAGGGGAACCCTCCCACATGGAGAAGGAAATAAGCACTCAGGAGCTCACTTTAATCTCCCTCTGGCAGACTCACTAAAACCAGAGTTGAAGTCACACTGCTCTGAATATAAAGACAAAGCCCAAGTGGCTTAATTCCCTCTCAGGGAACACTCAGTCCAGCTGAGTGTAACATAGGGAATTTAATAAAGTAAAAGCAAGTTATCTAGTCAAACCTCCTGCTGCTTTTATAATATCAAAGTGAAAATATGTTTAATTTGGTGTTGTAATCAAATTCATTATACTATCCAAACATGTTTTATGCTTCCCCCCCTTGTACATTATATTATATTGCTGCTGATCATATAAGTTTGGAAGGGGTAAAACTGCTCACGTGTAGCATGCTGATTAATTTTGGCCACTGAGGTACTGTTCACCAAATTTTGTAAGTAGCAATTTATAAAATGGTTATTTTAAAGTGTAAATGCAATTGCTAACCTGAGTTATTTATATAACAAAAAGTTTAGTAGATAATTACCCATACAATCTTGTTATAAGCTCAGCATAAGGAGATGTTTATGCATGATCTCCCTATAAGCATGAAAGCTTAGGCTATCAGATAATTACTGTATGTACAGCTCTGTTGGTACTCTGGGGGCCTGCCCGGATGATTAGGCTGATTTCCGTCCATGAGGCTACAGAAGAGACAAAGCAAGCACACAAGAAATTAAGCCTTAAAGAATATAGTGTACAATAGAAGAGTGATAGATGAAATCAGAGTTAATTCAGGCTTTTCTTTTGCTTTATTTGTGCTATATTACTCCTAGAAAATTTAACCTTTTCATTTCCTGCATAGTATAGCTTTCTCATCTTTCCTTCATTTTTTTAAAGACTGTGATCAGTTTCATTAAAGTAGGTGAAAATGAGACTGAATTTACAACAGCCAGACTAGATCATTTATACCACATTAAAGATTGCAAGCAGATATATTTCGAATGGAGTATACAAACAGAATAGCAAGTAATTTGCTTTGATTTGTAAATATTCTGGGGATAAAGTGATCAGTCATGCACCTTCAGCAGAACTTTTGAAATTCCAATCCACCACAGAATTCTGGGATTTGGATCCATGTAAAAAGAAGTGAGTACACACTTGATTTAATGAGAAGAATATGAGAGTGTCTCTCAGCCAAGATAAAGCATCGTGATATTATTAAAATCTCGTAGAATATTTTGCGTGCTACTGTGTAAACTGTTTGAATGATGAGAGCAAAGTGCTAGCTAAAATTTTTAAGCATGAAAATGGTACTGATATATTGGAAGACAGAAAACAATACGTAAGAAAAGTGATCTGTCAAGACAGGCAAGGCTTGCATGGTCTTAAGTGCTGATTATTACTTTATGGATCAGTTGACAGCCAACTGAGGACAGAGTAGCCCCAAAATAGAGAGGAAACACAGACCTCAGCCAGCTTGGAATTCTGTATGGAGACCCTTTCACTGTTCTTTTACCATTTCAGGGCCCTGCAGAGATTACTGTTTGAGCTCACTGTGTTATGTCAGTGTGCATGAGGGCAGAGTGGGTGTGGCTGTCTTTTCTTGCACCTAATTAGTAGAATAAAACAATTATCTGTCTACCATCTTTCTCTCCTTCTATTTTATCAGCATATGGTTAACTCTGAGCTAGTAGGAAGTGTGGTGTACTTTTTTTTTTTTTCAATAGGAGACTGCCTATAGAAATTTGTAAGAAATCCGGGCATAAAGTGAGCAATCATGTATCTTAGAAGGACTTTTGAAATTCAATGCAACACAGAATTACACGATTTGGATTCATGTAAGAAGAAGTGAGGACATAATTGATCTAATGAGAAGAATATGATAATGTCTCTCAGCCAAGATAAACATTACTGGATTATTATAATCTTATAGAATGTTTTGAGTGTGAAAAGGAATAAGACTCTTTCTAACTCACCCTCTGAACATTACTACTGGAACATTTGCTATAGCATCTAATTTCATCACCATTGTTCCTTATATTTCTACGGAACTTGAACATTGAAAGCTTTCACATAGCTTACTATAACCTTAGAACTAGTGTCAAATTTATATGCTAGAAAAGTGTACCCAGGATACCCCGATTACCTAAAACAATTTATAACCTGAAAAACAGTGTTAGTCAGTTATATTGGACACTAATAACTCATTTTTTGTCTTGGTGAATCAACACTAACATATCTGCCACTGTAGTTATAGGATTAGGAAGACCTTATTTTTGCTGCTTGAGAAACCAGGGACTGATGGTGGAAATTAAATCTCAAAGAGCCACAAAACAATTAGACAGATTAAATTAAATATCACAATTCTTACCCTTACTCCAAAGCTGATAGGAAGACAATGTCTGTTAATTACAAAATATGGAGGACTATAATCGTCTATCTATCTATCTATCTATCTATCTATCCAGATACCTACTTACCTACCTCTCTGGTGAATATGGCTTTCTTTCTAGTTCAAGATTTAACACATTGCATATAAAAATCAAAAAATTAACATTAAATTACCATTATTCACTTAGCACATAGTATTCTTGTCTTTAACTTTAAACTACAATATTCTGAAAGATCAAAGAAAATCAGAGGCGGCAGAAATACTGAACTAGACACATTGAATTGCATTCTATATCAACATAAATTATTTGTCTTGTAATTTGCACCAACACTTTATATGTAAGAATTGATTTTCCGTCTGGTTGATCTGTCCTTTGGTGTCAATGGTATGTTAAGGTCTCTTGTTATAATTGTGTTATTGCTAATTTGATTTATTTCTATTAATACTTACTTTGTATAACTGGGTGCACTGGAATTTGGTGCATATGTATTTAAGATTGTTATCTCCTCCTCTTGAAAAATTTCCCCTAACCAGTATGCAGTGACCTTTATCTCTTAGGATCATCCTTGGTTTGAAGTTACATTGTCTGCAAACAGACTAGTTAACTTCGGGTTTTTTTTTTTTTTTTTTTTTGGTTCCTGTTGCATGAAGTATTGTTTTCCATCCTTTGACTTTCAGTCTTTGAGTTTACTTTTGTGTTCGATGGGTTTCTTGTAACCAGCATATAGTTGGATGTTGTTTCTTGATCCATTCTGCCAGTCTGCTTTTTTAAATTAGTGAATTGAGACCATTTGTATTAATGGTTATAACTGTTATATGTTGGATTATTGTTGACATGTTATCGTTCTGCTATTGCATCTTTATTTTTCCATTCTGTTAAATTGTCTGCCTTCCTTAGTGGCTTTTTCCTATGTGTTTCTAAACTGTCTTTCAGTATTCTTTGCAGGTTTGGCATGGTGACCATGAAGTTCTTTAGCTCTTCTTTGTCATGGAAGTATCTTGTTTCTCCATCCATTTTGAAGGACAGTTTTGTAAGATACATCAATCTTTGTTGGATGTTGTTTTCCTTTAGAATCTTAAACACTTCACTCCATGCTGTTTTTGACTTCATTATTTGTGTTGAGAAGTCTGCTGTGATTCTGATAGATTTTCCTTTATAGGTGATATGTCTTTTCTTTCTGACAGCTTTTACTATTCTATTCTTATGTTGGATTTCTGGGATGGTGATTATTATATGTCTGGGTATAGTTTTATTTTGATTATGGCTATTTGGAGTTCTATATGCTTCACTAATCCGTATGTCAGTTTCCATTCTCATGTTTGGGAAATTTTCAGCTATTACTTCTGTAAATAGACTTATGATATCATTTGTGTTATCCCCTTCTTTTTCATTTATTCCCTTCTTTTTCGTTTATCCCTATCAATCTTATGTTGTTGTTTTTTTTTTTTTGCATGATCTTGAAGCTGTTGAATTTTTCCCCTGATTCCCTGTTATTTTTAAAAGATCTTTCCTTTCCTGTTCACTAGCTTAAATCTTGCCTTTGAGGTCAGAAATTCTGTCTTTACTTTCATTGAGGCAGTTTTGACAACTTTCATTGGAATTTTTGCTTGCCTGTGTATCTCTCTGAATCTGCTTCATGTATTCTCTTTGTCTCTTATATTGTTTATCCAGGGATTCTATCTTTTTGTTTTGTTCCTCTAATTTTTAACTGTGTCTTCTTTAGATGTGTTCAGCATCTCTCCCATTACTTTTATCATTTTTCTTTTACCTGGGAGATTATTTCCAGTTTGAATTTCCTTAAAGTTTCCTGGAGTTGCTTCTTTATTTCAGTTGCTATTATTTCAGGTATTTCATATATTTTTTTCTATGTACATGGCTCCTAGGCTTTCTTAGGATGGGCTGGAGGTTTGAGATTGCATTTTGGTCTTTCATTTTGTCATTTTCATATATTTCTGTGTTTCAAGTGTTGTTCCAAGGCTTCCTCTGGGGGTGTTGGAAATCATCACCTATGCCCTTGGTGCCTGGGATTGAATTGAGGTTACTAATGTGGTACAGTCGGGCCCAAAGGACCTCCCGTGCCACCTCTGGTGTTCCAGGAAGCTGGGTGGGCACCTATCCACTGTGGATGATGGTCCAAAGCTCTCCCTAGGCAAGGACCAATGGGCTGGAACTCAGTTCATGTGCTGTCAGCTCCCTTGATTGAAGAACGTCACTGGGTATAATCTAGTGGGCCCCCAAACCTCTCAAGTCTAGTCTAGTGTAGCTGGAAGCTGGGTGAGTCCTTGACCACTGGGAGTAATGATCTTAAACTCTCCTGGGGCCCAGAATGGTGAGCAGGAACTCACCCCCACAGGCACCCCAGTTCCCTCTTCCAGCAGCACAGTCACCGGATTGAAAGCAGGTCACTGGGCATGGCCTACATAGGCCTGAAAACTTCATTGCCCAGTTTAGTGTGGCTAGAAGCTGGGCACGTCCTTCACCACTGGGAGCTATGATCTTAAACTCTCCCAGGGATCAGGATGGTGTGTAGGAACTCACCTCCTCTGGCAGGACAGTTCCCTCTGGGAATCTTCTTCTAAAAGTGGTGGCCATTGTTGATTCCCTATTGTCTTATTTTGAAGTCCTGTTTCATTTTCATTGTTTTGTTTGGTTAGGTTTTGTTTTGTTTTGTCTTGTTTTATTTTATTATATCCAATGACAAGAGCAACTATTCCAAAGATAGCAAGATATATTATGATAGCAGTTTTGGATTTACTATTGCCTTCTTTTGAAGTCCTTTATTACATTATTTTGTTGTTATTGTTTCTATTCTACTGTGTTCTGTTTGATTTTTACTATGTCTGGAGATGTCTGCAGCTATTTAAAAAAAACAAAGGCATTATGGTAAATCTTGTTGATTTCATAATGTTTTGAAGTGGTGTATCACTTACATTGGTTTGTTTTGATTTGTTTTAGTCTGTTTTATTTTCCCTTGGCTTTATACTCCTTAAAATTAAAAAAAAATAGTGAAATGAAAGGAGGAAAGTGGGGCAACAAAGATGACATGCATAGATTCTATAACTAGAGCAGGGAAATGGTACAATGAAGAGGATTTCAGAATTCAGGTCCCCAAAGTGGGTCTGAAGTCCAAGAAAGAAAAGATAGTGAATCATCTTCAATGCAAGAAGCACTGCTTGGGTTCTTCCATGCAGGGGAAACCAGGAAATGGTTTCTGCAACAGACACGGTGGACCATCAGGACAGGTGGGCCAGTACTAAGCCCTATGATGGAGGCCCTGAAAAGAGCTCTGCATTCAGCAGGGTGATGCTTGCTCCCAAGCACACATCAAGAACCTCAAAAATGCAGAAGTGAACTTTGCAAAGGTTGAGATATGTTGTGGACCAAATGGAACATACACATTCAGTGAAATGTGGGCAGAAATGCTAGCACAAACTGATGTGTATCTAGAGGCTGGGGGAAATCTTGGTAGTTTATAAGATTTTTGGTTTGTCAAATCATACTATAAAATATGACCTTTGATAAATACTATTCTTTCTGGAGTAAGATGGAATCTCAGCATTGTTTTAATTTACATCACTGGAATGATCAATGATACTGAACCTCTTTTTCATATATTTGCCATTTGTACTTTTTCATCGGAGAAGTGTCTTCATTTCAGATACCCCTTTATGGACTGAGTCTGATTTCTTTTGAGTTCTTTAAACATTCTGGATATTTATACTTGTCTGAGGAACAGCTGTCAAAAATCTTTTATCACACTCTGGGTTGTCTCCTTAGTCTATTGATAGTTTCTTTTGTTGTGCAAAAGCTTTTTAATAAGATGAGATCCCAGTTGTTGATTCTTTGTAATATTTCCTGTGTGATTGAGGTTTTGTTCATGAAGTCATCTTCAAGAGTTCTACCAATTCTATCTTCCAGCATATTTAATGTTTCTCTTTAAGCACTTAGATCTTTGATCATTTTTATTTCAGTTCAGTGCATGAGAGTTATGAGTCTAGTTTTAATCTTTAGCATGCAGAGAGCCAGTTTTTCCAGCACTATTTATTAATGAGGCTATTTTTCTTCCAGTGAACAAGTTTGGCCTCTTTGTCAAACTTAAGTTGCCCGAGTGGATATGAAATTGTTTCTGCATCTTCTAATGTAGTCTATTGATTGTTATATGTATTCTTTCTTTGCCTGTACCATGTTGTTTTCACCACAATAGTTTTTCAGTAAAAAAAAGTCAGACAACAGCAATATATGCATACCCATATTTATAGTTTGCAATAGTATGCAATAGCATATTTATAGTTTGCATTCACAATTTGTGATAGCTAAATTTTGAACTGTCCAAATGTCCATCTACCAATGAATGGATAACAATGTATTTCTTGCTTCTTTCAGTCTTGGGAACTGCACTGTCAGAGGTGAGTTCCTGCACATTGGCAGGAGCCCTGGAGAGTTTAAGATCATCACTCCCAGTGGATAAGAACCTGCCCAGGCTTCCAGGCAAACTAGTCTAGGCTTGGGAGGTTTTGTGGCCTGACTATGTCATGCCCAGGAACTTTTTTCAATCAGGGGAATTGAAGGCATGTGGAAGGATTTCCATCACATTGGTGCTTCACTGGGGTGAGCTTTGGATCATCATTTACAGTGGTTAGGTGCCCAACCAGCTTCCTAGAACCATGGAGGTGGCACAGGAGGTTCTGTGGGCCTGACTGGACCATACACAGCAACCTCCAGTCAGTTCCAGGAGCCCATGCCATAGGATTGATTTCCGGTACACCCAGGGGAAGCTTTGGAACATGACTTGAAACATGGAAATATAGGAAAACGACAAAATGAAAGACCAAAATGCAATCTCAAACCTCAAGCCCAGCCCAAGAAATCCTAGAAGCTATGCACATAGAAGAAAATATATGCCATACACCTTAAATACCTGAAATAATAGCAACTGAAATGAAGAAGCAACTTCAGGAAGTTTTAAAGGAATTCAAATTGGAAATAATCTTCCTGGTAAAATAAGAAGTGACAAAAGTAATGAGAGGAATGCTGAACACATCTAAAGAAGACACAGTTAAAAAATTAGAGGAACAAAACAAAAAGATAGAATCCTTGGGTGAACAATATAAGAGACAAACAGAATACACGAAACAGATTCAAAGAGATATACAGGCAAGTAAAAATTCCAATGAAAGTTGGCAAATCTGCCTCAATGACAGTGAGGATAGAATTTCTGACCTCAAAGACAAGATTTGAGCTAGTGAACAGGAAAGGAATGATCTTTTAAAAATAACAAGAAATCAGGAAAAAGCAATTCAACATATTGTTATGATTCAAAGATCATAACAACAAGAAGATTCAAAGAACATAAGATTGGTAGGGATAAATGAAAAATAAAGGAACAACACAAATGATATCATGAGGCTATTTACCGAAGTAATAGCTGAAAATTTCCCAAACACGAGAATGGAAACTGACATTAGGATTAATGAAGCATATAGATCTCCAAATAGCCATAACCAAAATAAAACTATACCCAAACATATAATAATCACCATCCCAGAAATCCAACATAAGAATAGTAAAAGCTATCAGAGAGAAAAGACATATCACCTATAAAGAAAAACCTATCAGAATCACAGCAGACTTCTCAGCACAAACAACGAAGTCAAGCAGAACATGGAGTAAAGTATTTCAGATCCTAAAGGAAATTGATTTCCAATCTACACTGATGTACCCTGCATAATGGTTCTTCAAAATGGATGGACAAATAAGACACTTTCATGACAAAGAAGAACTGAAGAACTTCATGGTCACCACGCCATACCTGCAAAGAATACTGAAAGACAGTTTAGATACACTTAGGAAAAAGCCACTAAGGAAGGCAGATAATTAAACAGAATGGAAACATAAAGATGCAACAGCAGAAAGATAACATGTCAACAATAATCCAATATGTAACAGTTATAACTATTAATGCAAATGGTCTCAATTCACCAATTAAAAGAAACAGACTGGTAGAATGGATCAAGAAACAACATCCAACTATATGCTGGCTACAAGAAACCCATCTAACACAAAAGTAAACTCACAGACTGAAAGTCAAAGGATGGAAAACAATATTTCATGCAACAAGAACCAAAATAAAAGGGGACAGCTATTCTGTTTACAGAAATGTGAACTTTGAACACAAGAATGTTCCTAAGAAATAAAGAAGGTTAGGGGAAAACTTCAAGAGGAAGAGATAACAATCTTAAATATATATGCACCAAATTCCAGAGCACTTAGTTATACAAAGTAAGTATTAACAGAAATGAAAAACTAAATAAGCAATAACACAATTATACAGGAGAACTTAACACACCATCGACACCAAGGGACAGATCAACCAGACAGAAAATCAGCAAAGAAATAACATAACTGAACCAAAGTTGTGAACAAATGGACTTGATAGACATATACAGAGTGTTCAATCCAGAAACATCAGAATATACATTCTTCTCATCAGCACATGGAGTATTCTCTAAAATACACCATATAGTAGCTCACAGAACATATTTAATTAAATGCAAAAGAGTTAAAATTATCTCATGCAATGTATCAGATCATAGTGCCATGAAACTAGAAATTAATGATAAAAGAAACTGTAAAAACCACACAAACACATGGAAATTGAATAATACACTGTTGAGCAATCAGTGGGTCACAGGGGAAATTAAAGAAGAGATTAAACAATACCTACAAGTAAACAGAAATACAAATACAACTTACCAGAATTTGTGGAATGCAATGAAAGCTGTCCTCAGAGGAAAATTTATTGCACTGAGTTCCCACATCAGGACAACTGAATGAATACAAATAAACAGTCTGATTCTATACCTCAAACATCCAGAAAAAGAAGAGCAAGTCAAACCCAAAGCCAAAATAAGGGAGGAAATTATAAAAATCAAAGCAGAAATTAATGCAATAGAGACTAAAAAAAAAAACAATCCAAAGAATTAATGAATAAAAGAGTTGGTTTTTGGAAAGAATAAAAAAATTAATAAGCCCCTAGCCAACCTTATTTAAAAAAGGAAAGAAAAAACTCAAAGTCATGGAATAAGGAATGAAAAAGGTGAAATCACTACAGACTCTGTGGAAATACAGAAGATCATCAACTCCTATTTCAAAAACCTCTACTGTCATAGATTTAGTAGCATAGAAGAAATGGACAGATTCCTAGAAACACATGACATATCAAAACTGGATCATGAAGATATAAAACAGCTGAATAACCCAATTTCTATTAATGAAATTGAAAATGTAATTAATTCCTTACCTACAGAGAAGAGCCCAGGCCCAGAAAAATTCACTGTGGAATTCTATGAGAAATACGAAGAAGACTTAATGCTGACACTACTCAAACTCTTCAATGAAATCCAAAGGGAAGCAATTCTTCCTAAGTCATTTGTGGAAGCAATATTACTCTAGCACCAAAATCTGAGAAAGACGCAAGTAAAAAAGAGAACTACAGACCAATCTCCCTAGTGAACACAGATTCAAAAATCCTCAATAAAATATTGGCAAACAGGATTCAGAAAATCATCAAGAAGATTATATATCACCAAGTGGAATTCATACCGGGCATGCAGGGATGGTTCAACATAGATAAATCAATCAATGAAATCTACCATATCTATAAAGCCAAAAGTAAGAATCACATGATCATCTCTATAGATGCAGAAAAAGCTTTTGATAAGGTCCAACACTCATTCATGACAAAAAATCTTACAGAAAATTGGAATAGATGATCTTTACCTCAATATCATAAAGACCATCTATGACAAACCAACAGCCAGCCAAAAACTGAAGGTCTTTACCTTAAAATCAGGCACAAGACAAGGATGTCTTTTATCACTGCTCCTATTCAACATAGTATTGGAAATACTAGCCAGAGCAATTTGATAAGAGAGAGAAATAAAAGGAGTAAATACAGGAAAAGAGAAAGTTAAATTATCATTATTTGCAGATGACCTGTTACTTGTCTTAGTTACTTTTTACTCATTACTGTGACAAAATACCTGACGTCAAAGTTGAGAAAGGAAAGGTTTATTTCTTACAGTTTTTTGGAGGTTTCCGTCCATACTCAGTTGGCTCTAAGGCAGGCTGGCATGGTGGGGCCACAGTTAACGGCAGCTGCAAATAGCAAGGCCAAAACCTACAAAAGAGCAAGACACACCATCTTCCTGCCATTACGTTACATCCTGGCTCCACCTTCAGGACATTGTAGCACTTACAACCCCAATCCAAGCACTAGACAATGAACCAATCACAAACGCATAATGGAAATTCTTGAGTCCTGGTAGCCATCTACATAAACCAGGACAATACTCTACATAGAAGACCCCCAAAACTCCAATGGATGATACCTAGATATAATAAATAAATTCAGCAATGTAGCTGGATGCAAAGTCAATATTCAAAAATCAATAGCATTCCTATACACTAACAACAAAATCACTGAGAGAGGAATAACAGAAGCCACCCCCTTCACACTAGCATCCAAAAAACTGAAATACTTAGGAATTAATCTCATGAAGGAAGTAAAAGATATATATATATATATATATATATATATGTGTGTGTGTATATATATATAAAGATAGATAGATAGCCATGTAGAAAATTATAATGCCCTGAAAAAGGAATTGAAGAAGATCTCAAAAAATAGAAAGACATCCCTTGTTCATGGATAGGAAGAATAAATATTGTGAAAATGACCATTCTTCTAAAACTGTTATAAAGATCCAATGCAATCCCAATGAAAATACCATCAACATACTTCATAGATCTAGAAATCAATTCTAAAATTCATCAGGAACCAGAAGAGACAAGAAGAGCAAAGGCAATTCTGAGCAGCAAAGGCAAGGCAGGAAACATCACAATCTCTGACTTGAAGTTATACTACAAAACTAGTGTAATAAAATCAATATGGTACTGAAATAAAAACAGGTCTGAAGATCAATGGACTAGATTAGAAGATACAACAACTACAAACACACTCAACCACCTTATCTTTGATAAAGGGGCCAAACATGCTCACTGGAAGAATGACAGTCTCTTTAACAAATGGTGTTGGAAAAACTGGCTCTCCATATGCTGAAAACTAAAATTAGACCCATGCCTATCACCATGTACTAAAATAAAATTTATATGTATCAAATATATGAATATTAAAACAGAAACACTAAATCTGTTGGAAGACAAATTGCGTAAAAATCTTGAAAACATTAGGGAAATACTTCCCAAACTGCATGGGAAATACTTCCCAGAATCAATACCTGGAATCACATCTTATTAAAGAGTTTCTGCATGTCAAAAGAAATCTCCAGCATAGTGAAAAGAAAACACACGAACTGAGAAAATATCTTAGTGAACTGTGCCTCAGACAAAGGACTTCTGTCTAAATCATATAAAGAATTTTAAAAAGTCAGGTTCCCGAAATTCAAAGATCCAATCCAAAAATGGCCATCTGAGATGAATACACAATTCTCAGATGAAGAAACACAAATGACAACTAAATACATGAAAAAATGTTCATCATTATTGGTCATTAGAGAAATGCAAATTAAAAGAACACAGATTCCATCTGACTCCAGAAAGAATGGCCAGGGATCAAGAAAACTACCAACAACAAATGTGGAGAGGCTGCACTGTTGGTGGGAGTGTAGACTGGCGCAACCACTGTGGAGGTCAGTCTGAAAATTCCTCAAAAAGCTGAGATTGGAAGTCCCATTCGATCCAGCTATTCTACTTCTAGGCATCTTCCCAGAAGAACTGAAAACATCATACCACAGTGATCTGTGTGCACTCATGTTTATAGCAGCGTAATTGTAATAGCCAGATCTTGAAACACCTTAGTGTCCATCATCAGAGGAATGGATAAAAAAAGTTGTGGTATTTTTACACAATGGAGTACTACTCAGCTATAAAGAATGATCAAATTGAGATATTTATAAATAAATGGACACAACTTGAGACCACACTCATAAGCAAAATAAATCAAACTCACATGTATAAATTCCATATGGCCTCCCTAATATAAGAAATGGTAACCATATATTAGAATTTATGGTAATCATGATTTCCTATTACATTGCTTTGAAGCCTTATAATATTTGCATTTATTAGTTGGAATGGTTTTATCCTGGCTTGTTTGATTTTATTATCTGTGATAGTATGAACAGCTATTTTGAAGAAAACAAGACATTATAATAGCCAGTACTGATTTAATATCCTATTACTCTGAAGTCCTAGCATGCTTTTGTTCTTCTGTTTCCATTGGTTCTATCATATTGTATCTAATTGGATTTTATTATGTGTGATAGTATAAACAATTTTTCTATGGATGAGATAATATAGTAGCCATTGTTCATTTTCTGTTATTTGGTTCTGAATGCCCTGTAATATCTTCATTCCATTGAATGGCTGTATGCTATTTTGTTATTTTTGATACTATTGTATATGAAGTTATGCTCAACTATTTCAAAGAAAAAGACATTATGGTAGTTACTGTTAATTACGGGTTGTCTTGTGGTGAAATACTGTGTTGCTTAATTGTTTTTTTCTGATCTGCTTTGTCATGTCCTCTTTTGTTTTAGTCTCTTTAAAATAAAAAAAAATTTAAAAAGGAGATTCCCCACTAGATGCCACACTGCATACCACCATCCACTGAACAAATGATCAAGCCATTGGCTTTAGACCTGTAAGGTCAGTGAAACCCCAAACACCACGAGCATCAAATTGCATTTCACCTAAATAGTTATCATCACAGCTTGTGTTTCTGTGCATCATCTGGTTGCTTATGGGGGTGGCGGTGATGCTTCTTGTTTGCCAGCCTGTGTGATGGAAGGGTATGGTGTCTGGCTGTCCCACTCTGGCTGTGGCCCATTCATGGTGTTGGTTTGTAATAGGGGCTTACTTTGGGGGAGGTTGTTCTCTCCCCCCACACTCTGTGAATGACTCTGATTCTTAGGGAAAGGCTTGGGTCTCTTTCACTCTTTTTAATTGATTATTGAGATTAATAAGATCCATACCTTTTAATTGATTATTGAGATTAATAAGATCCATACCATCCTCTTAAACCAATTGCTTTTGTGTCTGGATTCCCAGCAGGTTGTTGACACTTTGAAAGCAATCTCAATTTGAGCCAACTCAAGGTTCTCTTACACTTTCATTTGTTGTTGGGAATTAATATAAAAGTCTAGATATATCTCCTACAACTCATTTCCTCCCTAAGAAATGGGAAAATAATTTAATAGAAAGTAACCTGCCTTCAGGTTAGAGGTCTCTTGTTCTAGGCTCATGTGGGCATTTTTAATAGAAATGCTACCAAAGTTGGGTCAATATTGTTTGATGTGACAAAGTTAGGAAACAAAGAGAGAGAGAACCTTAATAGCTCTCTTAATAGTTAGGGGTTGTGGGAAGAGTTGGAGGTTTATAATTAGACAGTTGAGATCAAACCTAAATACTTTCTACCACTTACTGTCCATTATAGAAGAAGTTCATTAGAGTCTGAGCCTCAATTTTTTATCTCCTCCATTAAATGGAGATAATAACACCTAACTTAAAGACCCTTGAAAATCAAGTAAAGCAACATAGACAAAGTGCTTGGACATCAGTCCTTGAGACGTGTGATAGATCTGAAGAGATTATTTTCCCTGTGGTCGGTATTTTTCTTGGTTGTCACCGTATGTTTCTACTGCAACATCCAGGAATTCAGGATGTACTGTGAGATTGGGGCAAAATAAATTCATCTTTGTAGTTTTCTATTTTCTCAGCAAGAAAATGCAAATGTTGGATCCAGAGGTTTCTAAAGTCCTTCTGAGCTACAAAATGAATGACTGTGTAAATTTTAGATGTTTAATTCATTAATTAGATCTGCCTGTCTCTTTGATAATTGTTAAATTCACTTTATAATACATTACTGTATTTCATTTATTTTTATGACTTTTTGACAGCGTGTGTGACATATACCTGCGAGGAGCCCACAGCGTTTTGTGAAATTATATCTACATAATTCTTAGTTTGGTCTAAAGAAATTAAATCTTTTATTGTGGTTATCACACACACTATTTAATGAGGGAGCATATAGAACTTCTAGGTGTGACTCACATTTATTTATTTATGTTTGTCTTTTATAAACAGTGTTTCATTATGCAGTTCAGGCTGGCCTTGAAGCCATTTTATATCCCAGGTTGGCTTCAAACTCATAGCAGTCCTTCTGCCTCAGTTTCCTGAGTTCTGGGGTTACATGGGATTACTGGTATGCACCAACATACTTGGCCTTTTTTCCTGCTTGTTTTTAGAGAGAGAGATGATAATAAGCTTTTAAACTTTGAGCTCACTCCATATGCTGTTTCCTCAGTTATTTTCACTGTTTTTCGTATGCACAAATCAACTGAAGGTGAGATCAGTCATTTTCTGCTTGTGTCAGTTATGTTTACTTGTGCTTAAAATTTTAATTTTGGATCATGATAGATGACAAAATATTTTTGACTGAATAAATTTGATAGACATTTCTCTGAAAATATGTATTTGTTGCAAAACTATCTTATGCTGTAATCTTTTTCTATTCCAATTGAAAGAAATTAGGCAAACTTAACTCCATAGTTATATTCATTAGTATGTAAATAATAAAGAATGAAATCTGGTTACTTCATTCTCTCTCCTTTATAAGAAAATGTTCATTTTTTTTGTCATGGACATTTTTTTCCAACTTATTCTTCTTTTTGGAAAACAGACTCATTATAATCTATGGATTCTTTGTGGTCTCCTCAAAGTTGACCACTTAAAATAATTTTTTTTCATTATCTTCCTTTGAATTCACTCTTTGCTTTTATTATTATTTCTTTCAACAATACTTTCCTTAACCATGATACTATTCATGATGATATCTATTAAAGTGTCTAGCTATGTACATTTTTGTAAAGCCAGGAAAACCTTGAATGAGGATTTAGTGACATGAATTTTTACAAAAACATCATGGCATGGCATTAACTGATGTGGTCCATATTACTACAAATGGAACGGCAATATCAAGACCAATAAATCTCTTAACTGTGAATATCTGATATTTTGGCCACATTATTGCCATCTTTGCACATTTGCAAAAAATGCACAAGTCTTATTTGAATATTTTTTCTTCAATTTTACTGTTTTTATATCACTAGATAGTTTCATACTATATCTGCCACATAGTGATTCTGTTATCACTTTAAATTTCAATGACTATAATTCAGCCAACATAATAATAAAAAAACGTAATAAAGATATGTCAACATTCCTACTGCAACTTTAAATATCTCTATCAGTCATACTACTTATAAAAGTAATATGCTGATTTTGTATTTTTCACATCTATAGCCAAAGCATAATTATGTAAATACACATTTCCTTGAAGTTGGAAAAAATAAAGGTATTTGTCGATGTCCGCT
Organism: Cavia porcellus; assembly: GCF_034190915.1. Classification (NCBI taxonomy): domain Eukaryota; kingdom Metazoa; phylum Chordata; class Mammalia; order Rodentia; family Caviidae; genus Cavia; species Cavia porcellus. The sequence goes on along the minus strand of NW_026947485.1, from coordinate 68,689,671 downwards.
CCCGGCCGGCAGGAAGGACACACGACAAAGTCTGGCAGTGGACAACCTTTTCTTTTTTTATTTTCCTCTCCGTACAGCCTGCCCTGGGTTCTCCCAGCTGAAGCCTCCTCTGGTCCGCTCCCCGCGGCTCCTTTTGTGCTTCAGTCTGCCCCAAAGCCTCTACCGGTCCGCTCTCCGCGGCTCCTTTTGGGCTTCTACTTCCGGGCTTCTATCTGGCTTCTTCTTCCGCCCAGGGGTGGCACCGGTATATATACGGGTACAGTGTCCAATCATGTTAAAGTAAGCAAGGCAAGCTGATTGGCTAACATCATCAGTTGCCAGGCAGACTATATTGTTGAGCGGGTTGTTTACGCGGTAAGCAGGAAACTAACATATTCGATGGGAGGGGTAATCTACCTCAGGCCTCACTCTTTACTACAGGCCTCACGTCCGCCAAGTGAGGCGACCGGGCTCGGGGCTGCGGCTCCCAACATCTCCCCCTTTTTTATTTTTTATGAATGTGCGCATCGTAGCCCTTCCTGGACTGGGTGCAGAGGCTTATGCCCTATGCGTAGGCCCACCGTAGGTCCTTGGCTTAGACCCTGGTCGGCCGTCCCATGGTCTGCCAAGGCCCTGAGGCCCTCGTCCTTTTTCTAGGGCCAGGCACAAACTGGACGGAACCTGGATGCACACAAGCTTGCACTCATTCTCTCTCCGTAAAGAAATCCCCTCGGAGAGAAATTTAGACCTGGGCAGCATCTAACAGTCCAGCGGCTTACGTGCAGGATGGGGTAGGGCCTGGCTTAGGTCGAGTCGTGCTGGGGAGGCACGCTCTTACCCGTCATTGACTCACCTACCCTGCTGTGTATTGTCACCTTATGGAGGAGAATGAGGGATGCCCGCCATATCTAGACTCGGTCGTGGGCCAATTGAGCAAGCCATGCATATGCCTGAGGATCTTCTTGTCCATTTCGGGCTACCGCTATTTCTATTCATCTTATTGGTTGGTCTGTGATGGATCTCCAGTAGGGCAGGTCTGATCTTCAGTCGAGGGCTTTGTTGCCCGTGTCAGTCTCTCCGGTATCCACAGTGGTTCTCGTCCCGGTTCCTGTGGGAAAACACAAACCGCGCCTCGGTTCCAGCTGACCACTGGATCCGGGCCCATCCATTGTCCTGTCATAGATAACCGCGCCTTTGGAGGCAGGCCTTGGCCTACTCCCCCTTTTTGTTTTTTATTTTTTATTTTTTATTTTTATCTTTTTCGTTTTTTTTTTTTTTTTTTTTTTTTATTGGTACCAGGGATCGAACTGGCGATTGCCTGCTTACAAGGCAGGCGCTTATGCCGCTAAGCTAAATCCCCAGCTCCCATTTCCTCGACCGGCGTTTTTCTCAGCCTGCTCGGCAGAGAACTCTGTGTACCAGGCTCGCCAATCCAGGTAACTACCCGAGGGCAGACACGCCTTTGCCAGCTGAATCCAGTCCGCGGGGGTGAGGGGCCCAGAAGACAGATTCTCCAGCATGGCAATGGTGTAAGGCGCAGTCGGCCCAAAGGTTGTAACTGCATTTTTAAGTTCTCTAATCTGCTTTATCTCAAAAGGCTCCCATACATTGCGTCTCTGGCCCATAGCTACTTGTACAGGAAATATCTCGTAGGGGCCACTATCTATCCCAGGTGGATGTACCTCATGAGACAAGCGTCCCCCCTGCCAAAGCCGCCTGTAAAAATACCGACCCGCCGGCGGCGGAGCATAAGACAGCGGCCGTGATTGGGCGGAAAATGGGGGCCCGTGCATCACTTCCTGTTCTGGCGAAAGGGGAGAGAGCTCCCAGGCGGCCGCCTGGTGGCGAGGAATCGCCTCCGGAAACGGCCCCCAAGGTGGGGCGGAAGGCTTCGCCTCCCTCTTGCGCCGGGGAGCGCTCAGGAGCTCTCTACTCCTCCGCAGACCAGGTTGAGCAGAGCGCAATTCGCGGCGTGACGCTGGAAAAGAACCCTGCGACTCCTTATTGAGCGACTTAGGCTCCTGACAGCTGGTCTCTTTGGCCTCCTTGCCATTCAACTTTCCCTCGTCCTCGGAGTCAGACGACTCCGAGGCTAGAGCCCCGTCCTCCTCCTTAGCATCTTTGTTCCCCTTGACGGACCCCTCTCGGGAGCTCCCTGACTGGGCCTGCTCAAATACCCTGCGTACTTTTGTAAGCTCTTGAGAGCTTTCTCCACAACCACCCTCGCTCTTAGTGTTGCTACCTAACATGTTTCCCATCTTTTAATATGTTACTCACCGCGTGAGGCCCAAGGAATCCGCCACTTACGCGTGAGCCTGAGGGGAGTCTAAAAGCCCTGTAGGTGCGCGCCACCCAGAGCCCAGGCTTATCCCCAACTCACCTGTCTCGCAGCTCTGTACTGGAGCGTTGTCCACTTCCACGTCGCGGGGGTGATCAGTCCCCGGGCGGGCCTCCAAATGTCGATGTCCGCTCCCGGCCGGCAGGAAGGACACACGACAAAGTCTGGCAGTGGACAACCTTTTCTTTTTTTATTTTCCTCTCCGTACAGCCTGCCCTGGGTTCTCCCAGCTGAAGCCTCCTCTGGTCCGCTCCCCGCGGCTCCTTTTGTGCTTCAGTCTGCCCCAAAGCCTCTACCGGTCCGCTCTCCGCGGCTCCTTTTGGGCTTCTACTTCCGGGCTTCTATCTGGCTTCTTCTTCCGCCCAGGGGTGGCACCGGTATATATACGGGTACAGTGTCCAATCATGTTAAAGTAAGCAAGGCAAGCTGATTGGCTAACATCATCAGTTGCCAGGCAGACTATATTGTTGAGCGGGTTGTTTACGCGGTAAGCAGGAAACTAACATATTCGATGGGAGGGGTAATCTACCTCAGGCCTCACTCTTTACTACAGGCCTCACGTCCGCCAAGTGAGGCGACCGGGCTCGGGGCTGCGGCTCCCAACAGGTATTCATAGCTTTATGTCACTAATGTAGCCACTATTATTATTTGTAGTTAAGACATGTGGTTGGCTGGTTTTTCTATAATGAGTAACATGTTTTCTCTTTTTATTTTGAAAGTAAACATTATGCATGCCCTCTTTTGACATATATGAGTAATTTTTAAATAAGCAAGACTGAACTTCATTCTAAATTTCTTATGAGAATCTGAATACTACTAATTGAAATTTTAAATGATAAACAATAATGCAACAGAATTTTTGTAGCAATATATAAAAGGGCAATATTTTAGTATATAGAATTCAATAAGAAGAAAGCATTTTGCATTTGGGAGGCATTGAAATCCCCAAAGTTTATAACTCTGTGAAACATGCTTGTTAAACTACTCAGGATAAAATCTTCTGATTGCAACCCAAATATCATAAATTCCCTTTCCATAGCCTCCAGTGCTAAAAAAGTGATACTCATGTTAATATAAATTTTATTTACCATCTTCCCCAACTTTAAGATGTTTCTGTCCTTGACCTAATTATATAAAGCAAATAGAAATTATTTTGCCTATAGGCTTACTTGTTCCCTAGTATTGAGCAAAAAGGGTGGGTAGTTTAAATGTAATTGAGGATAGACAGTGGCTATGTAAAGGAAACAAATTAGGAAGTAGTTATTTGCTTTACAAAAGCACTCATCAATATTTTATTTAAAATGATCTTTAATCCTTTAAAAATCATGGTTGGTTTAACCATAAAATTGAAAAAACAGTACATTAAATTTAAGTATTTTGGATTGAGAATTACAGTTCAATTCAATTTTGGTCTGTCAGGTAGGTGGATTCAGGTTTTTACTCAAGGAATATTGAGTGTGTCACTCACAGTTTTAAGAGAATACACTCGCTGTATTTCAGCATTATATTTGATACTAAGCACATCAACATTACTGGCAAGAAGCTTCAGTATTTTGGAGTAAGTCTTGTTTTAACAACTTCTCCAAAACTGTTTTCTAATAGTGTGGGATCAAACACTGAGTCAGGAGCCACAGGATACTGATTGATATTGTTATTCAAAGATACCAGTGTATCCCGTCACTGAAGAAATTATTTAAGGAAACAGCAATGTATAACATATACAGGGAAAGCAATACATCTTATGTTGTCTTTGTGACTTCATCTCTGCAGGTTAGAAAGCAAGGCTGACAGTTGTTAGAGTATATAAAGGATCTCTTTCTGAAATGCACTCACTCTTATAAAAGTCAGAACAAACTATATTAACATTTAAGTATAAAGTATATTTTGACTTAAAATATGTTAAAGAACTAAAGATAATTTTTATGATGATTCAAAGTATTTCAGCTGGCAAAAAATGGGAAGATGGCAGAACAGTAAGCAGCAGAGAAAGCAGCTTTTCTGAGAGACACAGTCCAGACACTGCAATGTAGCACTGTGGAGAGGACAAGAAGGGAGGAAGCAGACCCAGCAAGAAGCTACAGTAAGAACTGAAGCCCACAGAAAGAGTAAAAAGAAAAAACTAAGTGAAGAATAAAGCAGAAGATGGTGGTGCCTTTGCTTGGAGCCAGAACCATTGTGTGAGAGGAGCTGTTGGAACCTGGGGGTGCACAGTCATGGTGACAGTGGTGGCTAGCAACCTCAGAGGCCTCTGCAAAGAGACACTGTGGTGGAGGGGAGCAGTGGGTGCAGAGGACTGCACTAGCTGGCTGTGAGTGCAAAGGGCTCAGTCCTCCCACAGGAGAGAGTGATTGCCCAGGCGCCATTTTGGAGTCAGGCAGTTAAGAAGCCTGGAACCAGAACTGCAGGCTGGCTCCCTCCAGCACTTCTAGCTGGGAGCAGACTTGTGGAAATAGCTTGGACTGAGCCCCGTCCCCACGTGCATTCCAGAGGCCATTGGGGAGGTTCCTTGCCTGTAGCCAGCAAGCTTTGGAGGCTGCAGCTAGCCCTGCCTCCACATGCTCTCTGGAACCATCAGGGAGCCAGTGCAGGCTGGGAAAAGCAGCAAACAGCCCTGCACCAGCATATCCAATAGCCACCATCAGATACCCATAGCCAGCACTGACTAGAAGAATGAAACAGTCTTGCTTCAGAGAAATTCTAACCAATGTGGGTAGTGCCACTTGTTCAAAAGAACCCAGGAATCTGTCAAGATGAAGCCATAGGCAGTCTCTGGCCTCCAGACTAAGTAGAGCTGGTCCAGATGTAAATGACAACAGACTGGGAGTCACACACCTGAAATTTCTGAAGTGATGGTAACTGAAGTGAAGAAATAACTTTATGGGGCTATAAAAGAAATTAGAACAGAAATACTGTTTCGGGTAAAAGAATAAATGCAAAACATAATAAAAGAATTGCTAAGCACCTCTAAAGAAGACTAGATAAAAAATAGAGGCGCATAGGAAAATGAAGGAAACCTTGAATGAAAAATATAAGAAAGATTTGGAACGGAAATTAAAAACTCCACTGAATGCTAGCAAAACTACTTCAAAGAAACTGAAGATAGACTTTCAAACATTGAAGACAGGTTTGCAGCTTATGATTATGAAAGGAAAGATCTCTTAAACATAACAAGTAGCCAGGAAGTAATAATTCAATGGCTACAAGACAACCAAAAGAAACATAACTTAAAAATAATAGATGTGAATGAAAAAGCAGGGGTTAACACAAATGACAGTAGAAGTCTATTTTCAGAAATAGCATCAGAAAGCTTCCCAATCATGGGAAAAGGAAGTGACATTCAGATAAGTGAGGCATATAGAATTCCAAGTAGCAATAACTAAAGTAAATCTATACCCAGACATATAATAATCAAGATCCCAGAAATTCTATACAAGAAAAGAATATTAAAATCTGTTAGAGAAAAGAAGCAGATCAACTATAAAGGAAAACCCATCAGAATCATGCCAGACTTCTCAATGCAAACCATCAAGTCAAGAAGAGCTTGGAGTAAAAGCATTTTAAGTCCTGAAAGAAAACAACTTCCAACCCAGAGTGATGTATGTGCCAAACTATCTCTCAAAATTAATGGAGAAACAAGATACTTTCAAGACAAAGAACAACTGAAGTAATTCATGACCACCAAACCAACCCTACAAAGAACACTGAAAGACATTCTAGAGAAAGATTAATAAAGACCATGATTTCAAGAACAATGGCTAAGGGGGATTACCAAGTGGGGCAGGCAATTGAATGGAACAGAAAAGTAGGCAGCCAACAGCAGGAAAATACCATGGCAGAGATGAGGCATTGTGTGTGGACCATAACCCTTAACTTAGATGGCCTCGATTCACCAATAAGAAGAAACACAGGCAGAGTGTATTAGGAAATAGGATCTATCAATGTGCTTTATACAAGGAACACATTGAACTTAAAAGGGGGTTCATAGACTGAAAGTCAAAAGAGAGAGAACAATGCTGTGACAAAACCAGAAAAAAATGGGGGTAGCTTGCCCATCAGCTACAGAGTGGACAAGAAAAACATGACATTTTCATACAATGGAAAGCTACTCAGCTATAAAGAAAGGCAAGTGGATACAACTTGAGATCATGCTCATGGATGAAAGGGCTCAGAGTCACATGCATGAATATCAAGTTGTCTCCCTAGTATAAAAACTAAAGGAGTTGGATCCAAAATGCACAATATATATTGTGAAAGTGAATAGGGATGAAGTGTCTAAAAAGGGAAGGTAGTGACCACTGTTAATCTGTCACTGTGATTTGAAATCCATATTGTTTTTATTGTTGTTTGGTTTTATTTTGCTTTAGTTTGTTTAATTTTATTATATTTGATGTCATGGACAGTTATTTAAAATAAATCAAAATATATTATGGTAGCCATTGTTGATTTCCTATTATTTTACTTTGAAGCACCATATTACTTTCATTGTTTTGTTTTGATTCGTTTTATTCTATCTTGTTTTGTTTGATTGTACTATGATGGTATACGCAACTATTTTGAAGATAACAAGAGGCACTATGGTAGCTACTGTTGCTTTGCTACTATCTTGTTTTGAAGTCCTGTATTGCCTCCATTGTTTTTGTTTTTATTTGGTTTGATTGTGAACTATTTTGTTTGATTTTATTATGCCTCATGATATTGGCAGTTATTTTGAAGAGGCATTATGATAACCATTATTGATTTGCTTTTATCTTGTTTTGAAGTCATGTACCATGTTCAATATTTTGTTTTGATTGCCTCTATTCTGCTTTTGATTGACTCTATTTCATTTGCTTTTATTCTCTTCAAGATAAAAAAATTCCAGCTGAATATTGTCATTTATCAAGTTTATCTACCAAAGTCATTTATCTATTTGTTGGACTAGTAGGTTTTAGGGGGGACACATTGAAGAACAAGTATTTCATCTTTTACTTCTCAGCTAACAATGATAAACTGAGAGGCTATCTGAGAAACTAATTGTCCTTTGATGTACAAGAGTTCTGTGGTGTTGCTGCAAAAGTCACCTCCCATAGTCATTACATTTATTCCTCATAATATATTATGATCTGTCATGTAAGAAACATGGACCTCACATTCACTAAATCTCACATTTCCCCCACAGAAAGTGTGCTCATTCACAGCAGCTTTTAATTTCAGACTAGTCTACATGTGAAAGTAATTATATTCAACACTACTAAGATATCCAAGTGGTATCATTTCTCTCTTTTCTTTTTTATGCATCAAACAAAGACACAGGAAAAACATTCTTATATAACTTGAACCTTGTGGGTTAGGTATGAAGAACTCAACCAATTAGTAAATTATTGAAGTTAACCAATAATGCATTCTGCAATAGCCAAGTGCCCTACTGAGCAACATCAAGTGAGATGCGGTATTCACCAGTAGGTAGCTTATTTTGGTATAGAAGGAAGAAAAGCAGTGCAGTGAAATAGGCTCTCAGGACCATAGACAGCACCAGAGACCCTAAAGAGAGGCTTCTGTAAGGAGGCAACATGATAAGAAAGAAGATGAATATGGCTTAGATAGGCTTTAAAAAGAGGGAAGATGGGCTTTTCCCGAATGACATAAGACCAAATGACAGGGCTCTGGGTCATGAATTTGTGACATTTGGAGCTACAAATATTATGACAAAGCAGAAACTGCACAATGATGGGAGAGTGCTGGAAAAGATGAGGAGAACAATGAGAGGACCAGATCATGGGGAACTGTGATAATAGATAAAGAATTTAAATTTTATCCCAAAAGCTATACAAAAATGATAATGTTAAATATCACTCATTATAGAAGAAACCTATTTTTGTCCCCAAATAATTGATCTTTCCAGTGAAATATACTTTGCCTTAAACATGAAAACAGTCTGAAACAGAGATAAATTTTATTTTTGTAGAAATCAAATTTGAAAGTTAAAAGAGGAGATTGAAGTAATTGAAGTACTTGGAATGCTTGTAATGAAGCGATTATGATAATATTGTTAGATGAATGTTTGCTATATAGTCTTATGAAACTGAGTTATTTCCTTGAGAGTTTTATATTGATCTGGTTCATTGTATTGAAAATAACCAAATACCATGTCAGAAGCAAAAACACAAGATACTGTATTTTAGAAATAAGTCTTTATTCCTTTTCTTCTTCTTCTTCTTCTTCTTCTTCTTCTTCTTCTTCTTCTTCTTCTTCTTCTTCTTCTTCTTCTTCTTCTTGTTTGGTTCCAGGGTTCTAACTAAGAACCTTGTGCTTGTCAGGCAGGTGCTGTGTGCAATTGAGCTATATCGCTACCCCCTATAGAAATAACTTTTTAATTATTAAGTTTACTGGTACAATTTAAATATACATAATGATCATATTCATGACAGGGAATTTGTACCTTGGTTCCTCTTCTGTTTCTAATTCCCCTTCCCTTCCTTCAGCATCTCTTTCTTTCCTGATTTACAGAGCTTTGTTTTCATTTTATCCTTCTTTTCTGACTTTTTTCTTTCCCCTTCCTTCCTCCTTAGTTTCCCGTTACACTTAAGCAATTTCTCTGTTTCACATGTTGGTCCTTATTTACATTTTCAGTTTCTCACACCAGAGAGACAATGAGATAGTTACTCATGTGTGTTTGATTTATTTCACTTAAGAGCATGTTCTCAGGGCCCACTCATTTACCTATAAATGTCTAGTTTGTCCTTCTTTAAGGATAAGTAGTACTCATTTGTATTAAAAAAAATCTTTATCCATTCATCTGTTGATGGGCATTTGAGTTGTTTCCTTATTTAGCTACTATGAACCGTACTGCTATAAACATGAGTGTGCATATATCACTGTGGTATGATAGATTTAATTCTTTTGGGAAGATTCCAAGAAGAAGAATAGTTGGGTCTGATGAGACCTCTAGTGCTGGTTATTTGAGGAATCTCCACACTGATGGTGCATCAGTCTACATTCCTACCAACAGCAGAGAAGCATTCCTTCTTCCCCATTACCCCATCAGCATTTGTTTTTTATTGATTTCTCAATGATAGCCATTCTTTATGGAGTGAGATGGAGTCTCAGCATTGTTTTAATCTGCATCTCTTGAATGACAAGAGGTATTGAATGTTTTTTCATCTATTTATTTGCCCTTTGTATTTCTTCATCTGCGAAGTGTCTCTTCATTTCAGATGCCTATTTTTGGACTAGGTCTTTAAATTGGGGAAGGGTCAGAAGTTTTTCAATTCTTTATTTATTCTAAATATTAGTTTTTTGTCTGAGGAAATGAGGCTAAGATGTTTTCCCCATCTGTGGGTTGTCATCACTTTGTTGGTGATTTTTTTATGTAAAGCTTTTTAATAAGATGAGATCCCAGCTGATGATTCTTTGTAGTGTTTTCTATGCAATCAGGGTTTTCATCATGAAGTCTTTGCCTACAGCTATGTCTTCAAGAATTCTGCCTGTTTTATCTTCCAGCAGATTTAGTATTTTAGTTTTAGTGTTTAGAATTTTGGTCCACTTTGATTTTAGTTTAGTACATGGTGAAAGACATGAGTCAAGTTTTAATCTTAAGTATGTAGAAAGACAGTTTTTCCAGCACCATATATTAAAGAGGCTATCTTTCTTTTAGTGAATGTTTTATGGAGCTTTGTCAAAGATAGATTGGTTGAGTGTGTTTGAAGTTGTTTCTGTGTTCTATTCCACTGATCCGCAGAGTCTGTTATGTTGGCAGTACTATACTGTTTTCAACACAGGTAGCTCTGTAGTAAAATTTCAAGTTAGGTATTTTGATGCCCTCTCTGTTGTCTTTGTTGCCCTGAACTGATTTTGCTATTCTAGATCCCTTCTGCTTCTACATGAATTTTCAGAATGTTTTCTCTAGTTCTGTGAAGTACACTAATAATATTTTGGTTGAGATAGCGTTAAATCTGTATAATAATTTTGAGAGTGTAGACATTTTTATTATGTTCATTTTCCCTACCTCTTAATAATGGATATCTTTCCATTTTCTGATATCCTTTAGTCTCCTTCTTTAGTGTACTGTAGTTTTCAACATAGAGGTCTTTTACTTCCTTTATTATATTGATTCTTAAGTTTTTCATTTATTTCAGTGCTATTATGAATGGCACAGTTTCTCTAATTTTTCTCTCAGTGAGTTTTCTATTCATGCACAAGAATGCTATTGATGTTTGATTGTTGATTATGTGTAAGTAATTTAAAGTACCAACATTTATGGATAATCCATATTGCACACACAGATTGTTATGAATTTGCATGTATGCACATAACAAATAATGTAAATAATATTGATGCTTTCATGCTTAAACATTTGTTAATTTTCCTCATAGCATGTGTTGATAGTGGTTTACTTGAATTCCTAATAATTTAGTCAGCTGTGTTTGATAAATGACTCATGAAATTATTCATATTTTCATCATATTGATACAAAAATACAATATTGCCCTAAGGTAATATATGACATCTAGTAATTTTGAGTATAATAATGACTCTTGATATATAGGCTGCTTTCTATTTCCAAGGAATTTGCTCTGATTTTAAATAGTCATCACACAAGATCCTAGATGCATTCCACTAATCACAACAAAGAAAGAAAACTTAAAATAAAACATGGTAAATTTGTTGACTTTGGAAAGGTTGTTTTGTCCAGTGTTTTATGGAGCTTTTTAGTGAATTTAATATTTCAAGGATGTATATCTGTCATTTATTGAATATAAGTGTTTGAATCCCTGCTGCACCATGCAGTAAGTATATAATTTTGGACAAATTTCTTAGATTTTTAAAATTAAATAAATTTATTGGTACCATTCAGATATACATGATAATCACACTCATCGCAGGGAATTTGTACCTGTATATATATATCTTGATCCTTTCTCTTCTCCATTTCCTTCCCTCCCTTCAAGTCCTCCTCCCCTCCCTATTTATGAAGGCTTAATTTCCATTTTCCCTTCTTTTCTTGTTTTTTACTTTCCCTTTCTACTTTTGTTTTTCCCCTCCCCAGCTCTCTTTCCAAATTAAACATTTTCTTCTTATTTCACAATATGTGTTATACATTTTGGTCTTCATTTACACTGTCAGTGTCTCACACTAAAGAAGCAAAGTGACATTTACACTAGTCTGTCTGATCATGTCACTTAGTGTGTTCCCATGGTACACTTATTTACCTAGAAATGTCTCAAGATTATTCTTCTTAAAGGCTGAGTAGTACTCCATTAAAAAAAAACACACACACATCTTTATCCATTCATTGACTGATGGACATTTGGGTTGTTTAGATATTTAGGTTTTACAACCTGTGCTGCTATAAACATGGGTGTGTATATATATTGCTATGGTGTAATGCTTTTAATTATTCTGGAAAAATACTGTCTTACTTACTTTATGCTCGTTGCTGAGACAAAATACCTGATGCCCAAGTTGGGAAAGGAAAGGTTTATTTTTTACAGTTTTTGGAGATTTCAGTGCACACTCAGTTGTCTCCAAGGCAGGCAGGCATGGCTGGGCCGCCTTTCATGGCGGCTGCCAACAGCAAGCAGGAACCGGCAAAGAGCAAGACACACCTTCTTACTGCCATTACATCACATCCTGGCCCCACTCCTTTGTGGGTGGAGCACTGACACCATCAATCCAAATACTAGACAATGAATGAATAACAAATGCACAATTAAAACTCATGAGGCCTGTGGGACACAGACATAAACCATGATATTCCACCCCTGGCCCCTAGGACTCATGAATATCCTTTATACAAAAGACATTTAGTCCACCTCCAAGAGTTGCCAAAGTCCTAAATTTCAGCATTACTGAACAGTCCAGGTTGCAAGTCTCCTCCAATATCTATGGCAAACTCTTAACTGTAACCCCCTGTACAAATGAAACAAGGTTAAACATTTCTGAAATGCAAAGGCACAAGATAAACATTACCGTCCCAAAAGTTACAAACAGGGGAATATAAAGTATTGGAAACAAAGCAAGTCCAACACCCAGCAGGGCTAACCTTAAGTCCTAGAGTTCCATGCTCAGCATCTGAAACAATCTGGTTGCAAGCTCCAAAAGCCTCGGGTGATTCCACCCCCAGGGCACTTCCAGCGATTTCAACTCCTAGCTTTTCTCTTAAATCTTCTCTGCTCGCTTTTTGCAGCTTCCCTTGGATCATCCTCATTCCTGGATTTTTTAAACTTCTGGGGTCTCCACTGCACCTTCGGCTTCACACTTACATCTTTACAAATTGCCCTCTCAGGGGCGCACTGCTTGGCCTCCCAGGCCCTTTGCAATCGAGGTGGAAGCCGTCTTACCCTCAGAATTTGTGCAGTTTCCTTGCATCTAAAATCAGCACCTTATGGATGCCACCAAGCTTTGCTGCTAGCTGAAGCAGTAGCCAGGCTTTTCTCTCTTTGGCTGTAGGGGTCAGTTGCCTAGATCACAGAGCTCTTTACCTGATTGTGAGAAAAAACTTCTCTATGTTGCCGCCATTCTGGAACCTCATGTGGCCACTGTCGCCATTCTGGAACATGGTGCTCTACAGCTTTTCCCTGAGCAAATTTTTTTCACCTGTGCTGTGAGGCTGCACAGGGTGGGGACCCGCTTCCTGGGATGCCCCGGAGCCATCTTTCTTATCTCTCTGTTTCCCCTCAGGAATCAAAATCTCAACTCTGTCTTTACAATACACAGCCTTCCTGAAATTTTCTTTCTGACCAAACTCACAGTATTGGAAATTATCCTGCTGGACTCTTTGCTCTTGATTTGAAACATAAAGCTGGCTGAAAGCCCCCAACAATAGCCATGCCACAGCCTCAATGTTTGATTGCTTTTTAATTTCTTTTTCAAGATTAATCAGTCCATTTCCCTTTGTCTCAGATTCAGGCAAAGTCTCTGGGCAGGAGCAAAATGCAGACAAACTTTCTTCCAAACCCATAACACACATTATGTGGGGTCCAACAACCAATGCAGTCCTTCTTCCCAGCAAAAACTTCCCAAGCCTGATCTTTACCATAAGGCTTTCTATCAGCCTTCTGGTCTCCTGAGCTCTGACCAGAATCTCCTCTACAGAACAGCTCTACGCATCCAGGCGACATGTCTGAACCTTTCCAAACTCTGCCCACAAGCCATTTCCAAAGCCTCTTGAAAAACATGGCCAGGTATAGTCACAGCAAATGACCCCACTCCTCAGTACCAAATTCTGTCTTAGTTACTTTATGCTCATTGCTGAGACAAAATACCTGATGCCCAAGTTGGGAAAGGAAAGGTTTATTTCTTATAGTTTTTGGAGGTTTCAGTGCACACTCAGTTGTCTCCAAGGTAGGCAGGCATGGTTGGGCCACCTTTCATGGCGGCTGCCAACAGCAAGCAGGAACTGGCAAAGAGCAATACACACCTTCTTCCTGCCATTACATCACATCCTGGCCCCCCCTTTGTGAGTGGAGCACTGACACCATCAATCCAAGCACCACACAATGAATGAATAGCAAATGCACAATTCAAACTCATGAGGCCTGGAGGACACAGACAAACCATGACAGATACCAAGAAGGAGAATATCTGGAGCCAGTGGAACCTCTATTCCTAGTGTTTTGAGTAGTCTCTGCACTGATTTACACAGTGTTTATACCAATCTACAACCTCACCAACAGTGGAGAAGGGTTACTTTCCCCTCACAGCTCCACTAGCTTTTGTTATTGATTGATTTCTTCATAATTGCCATTCTTTATGTAATGAGATGGAATCTTAGAGTTTTAATTTCAATCTCTTGAGTGATCAAGGACATTGAACATTTTTAGATATATGTATTTGCCATTTGTATTTGTTCAGCCAAGAAGTGTCTATTCATTTCACATGCTCATTTTTTGATTGAGGCTTTAAATTTGGAGAAGTGTGACTTTTTTGATTTTTGATATATTTTAGATAGTCTTTTTTCTGAGGAACTGATGGTAAAAATCTGCTACAGTGAGTTGTCTGTTCATTCTGTTGATGGTTTATCTTGCTGTGCAAAGGCATTTTAAATAAGATGACACTGATCGTTGATTCTCTGTGAAAGTTCGTGTATGACTGGGGTTTTGTTCATGAAGTCTTTGCCTACAGCTATGTCTTCCAGAGTTCTGCTTACTTCATCTTCCAGCAGATTTAGTGCTTCTATTTTAATAAATGTTTTACCATTTCAGTTTAGCACATGGGAATAGGCATGTGTCTAGTTCTAGTCTTCGGCAAATGGAAAGAAAGTTTTTTGAGGACCATTTGTTAAAGAGGCTATCCTTCTTCCAGTGGATGTGTTTGGCTCCATTGGCCCCTTTATCAAAGAGAAGGTGGGTATGTCTGAAGGTCTTTCTGCATCTAATGTTTTTGGTTTTTTTTTTTGCTACTTCTATTCTTCCACTCCCACAGTAGCTTTGTGGCACAGTTTCATTCAAAAAGTATGATTCTCCCTGCTTTGCCTTTATTGCCCAAAATTGCCTTTGTTATTTTAGGTCTCTTCTCATTCCTGATGAATTTTAGGATTGTGTTCTCTAAATCTGTGAAATATTCTTTTGGAATTTTGACAAGTTTTATTAAATCTGTATAAAATTTTAGAAGCATAGATGCATTTCTAAACACCCGTATGTTTTGAATGCAGCATTTGCAAAAGGGAGATAATCATATCAGTGCCTTCACAGGTTTTATATGGATTGCATGTATTCTTGAATGCAAAATATTTAAAGCAATCACTGGCATAGAGTGAGCACTTAGAGTTTGCTAGCTATTATTATTTCACATTGTGGCTAATTAACAAGGTGTCTTCTTCTAGAATAACGTTAGTTGAATCTGTCTCCATACCCCATGTAAGTGTGGTGATGTATGTTGTCCTTCCGGTTTTTCAGACATAATATGATAATATCACCTGATCCACTTGCTTGCTTTGTACATTTTACAGAAATTTTGAAAAATAGCACAATGTTGTGTCATTTGTAAGATTCATCTGAAGAAGATTAATCCACAAAAGTTCTTTTTGTCATCATCTTATCTGTTTGACATATATTCTTAACTAGATATTAATGTCAGGGAGATTTTTAATTTATCCGATCTCTTGCAGAATGTATACTTCATTGCTAATTCACTGTCTTTTTTCCATTATCATCCCATGAATGACAACTAGGTTCAGGATCCCAGGAATACTGACTGAATTATTACCCAAGTCATCTGACTCTATAATTTGTCAGTGTTGTTAGTCACAGGTCACTCATTCATCATTGGTTTTGTTCAATCACCATTTTCATTGAGGGCTTTTTTTTCTTAGAATATTTATGTTCCTGTGCACCAAAGGTCCTATTGGAAGGATCCTTGATATAGCATAATTTGTTAAAGTGCTACAAATGATATGCATTTATCTTTTCCTAAATAATTTACTTGTTCTAGAAAAATTCAACTTTCATTGGTGTGATTATTTTCTCTAGGAGGAAATCAGCATTTGAAAGTAAAAGCTTCCTCTTCAGCATATTATTATAGAACTGAGGTTCTCAGAGGAATCATCTTAAAGCTTCAAGGAAACATAACTGGATGTTCTATTCTGTACGAGTAATACAGTTCATCTGATGATCAGATGAAACAAAGGAGTTCAGTCTTTCCTGATATTCAAAATGGCACGAGGTTTTTCTTTTCCTTTAATCTTTTGATGAAGCAAGATGCGTACATTTGGAGATCAAATGTAGGAAAATGTAATTTATATTACCATAATTTAATAGATTATGTGTTTCAAAAAATGATCTTGCTGAATTGAATCAAATAATGGTTTTATTTTTTGGTCTTGAGTGCCAAAAGGCAGATTATTTAGGAGAAATGAAAGAGAAGAAAAAATTTTTAGATAAAATTTTAAGTCTGTTTTTATGGATGGATCCTGACTCTCTCCACAGTGAAATGCCAAAGTAACATCAGTAGTTTGGAATATCCTGTCCCCACAGTGTGGGCTGGTGCTCTGTGGAGGGAGCTCACCTGTGTCTTTGTTAAAAAGAAACTCTAGTGCCAACCTCATCATCTTAAGGTTCATGCACAAGGTCAGGAATCAGAAAGGAAAGAGTAAGAATTCAGTAGTTTTGGTGCATTGTGGCTACTTCAGTTCTAAGCAATTATTGTTTTTAAAAAACAAAATTGTGGCAGATAAGAAAAAATAATTTTTTTCTGTGTAAAAAAAAACTAAAGTGAAGTACACTTCACATCTACTAAAGTAGATTTTGGGAATAAAATAATGAGTAAAAGTTTTTTAAAAAGAAAAAGGAATTATTCTGTTCTACTCCATGTAGTCTTATTTGTATTTCATATCTTTTGGAAATCTTCCATTCCTTATCTGCATTTCATAAGCTTCCCTAAAATCAGGCTGCCTTTTTATTGTCATTATTTATTTACTTATTGATCTCCCTAAGTGGGCTATGAGTTCTTGGAAGGCAGAGTCAATGCCTTATCAAACTTTTTATATATCACAACTACGGGCCCAACAAATTGCACAGAGTCAATCAATTCATGCCTACTGAATTGAAAAATTCATAGGGTTGGAATTTTTTCTTATAGAAAAATAGCTAAAAATTGTATTGTCTAATATATTTTTGACAGTTTTCTCAGTATATTTTATGTATTCTTTCTAGAAAGCAACAATGATAACAAAAACAAGAACAAAGGGCCAACAACAGTAAAAAGTTTCAGGATGAGAATGCTCCCTGGTTTAATGAAACTATTTTTAATTTACTCACTGGCTCCATCTTAGGACAGACATATTGCCAGGAGGCTAGATAAAGGTACCTGTGTCCTATGATCCATGTCCTGACCTAGCAATTTTAGATTGACTACCCATGGCTTAGCATTCTCACTTCTCCCACAGTGCCTGTGCTATTCAACAAAGCAGGCTGATTTATAACATCAGGGCTTTGCAAGGCCCAAGTTTCCATCATTCTGTTAGTTTTTAGTCACTGTTCAATATTTTGCCCACTGTTCCAATAAATTTTCTCTCTCTATGCTCCTCTTTCCCTCCTTTCTCTGCATTTTTGTGATATACAACTTCTCTGTCTTTGTGAAGTTTCTATTACACTGATCATTAGTAGAAACAAAATAAACGGATAATTACATAGTGCAGGGGAGACAAGTAGGTTCAGTACAGTACACACAGAGGAGGGCAGTTTTCAATGATCAATTAATCATATGTTCTAGGAAAATGAATCTGGCCTCTCTTGATTTGGACAACAACTATTGAATAACAGCCAGACTCAAATTTTATTAACCAATTTCTGAACATAGAAATTCCCTTTTATCTCTTTTCTCAATTTTATTTTTTAATTTTTATTAGTACATGTTTTCAGTACACAGTGATTACATCTACTGTAGGGAACAGGCATGTGTATGTAGCACATCTCAGTTCTTATCTTCTCCTTTTTTCTATCCCATTTCATTTTGCCAGCATAAGATTCCTTTACATATAAATCTTATAAAGTTAATCATTCCATATACAAATTAACTACCAGACTAATAGCTCCCTGTATAAAAACCATATAAAACACCTAAGACAATTATACTAAATCAAGATACATTTTTAGATACATTGCTCATGCTGGATTATATGAACTTTTTTCTCTCTTTTCCACACTTTATATATAATTTTTTTCATGTAAGAGAAGTCATGCAGTATTTAAACTTGTGTGTCTGAATTAATTCACTTGGTGTTATGGTCTCAAGGTGCATGCATTTTATACAAATGACCTAAGTTTATTCTCATTACAATACAATAGTACTCCATTCTGTTTAAATAATTTTTGCATCATTATTCTGTTGATGACATACAAGTTATTTCCAAGATTTGGCTATTATTAATTGTGCTGCTAAAAACATAAGTATGCATGGATCACTGTGTATGTTGTTTTTAGCTCATTTGGGAATATACTGGAAGGAGAATAGCTGGATCAAATGGAATTTCTACTTTTACGGTTTTTTTTTTAGGAATATCCATACTGATTTCCATAGTGGTCACGTCCATTTACACTTTCACCAGCAGTGAAAAAGGGTTCCTTTTCCCCCTCAGCTTGCATTTGATATTGGTTGATTTCTTGATGCTAGACATTCTTTCTGGATTGAGATAGATTCTCAGTGTTTTCAGTTGCATTTTTGAATGGCCATTGATACTGAACATTTTTTGATATGTTTATTGGTTGTTTCTATTTCTTCATCTGAGAAGTATCTATTCATTCAAATACCCATTTTAAATTGAGTTTTAAACTTTGGGAAGTTTGGTTTTTTTCCTTGATATAGTTAAAATCAGTGGTGGCGAAACTATGTCTTGTGTGTTGTTGTGTTTATCTCTTCAGACGAAAGATATCCCATTTATTCCAGCTATTCCACTTCTAGGCATATTCCCAGAAGAACTGAAAGCATCATACCACAGGGATATATGTGCACCTATGTTTATAGCAGCACAATTTGTAATCGCCAGATCTTGGAAACAACCCAAGTGTCCATCAACTGAGGAATGGATAAAAAAGTTGTGGTATTTCTATACAATGGAGTATTATTCAGCTATAAAGAAGGATCGCATTGAGATATTTATCAATAAATGGGCGCAGCTTGAGACCATACTCATAAGTGAAATAAATCAATCTCGCATGTATGAATACCGAATAGTTTCCCTAATGTAAGTAATGATTCAAATATATAAAAATATGTGATAATCATGATTCCCCATTATGTGGCCTTGAAGCCTTATAAAATTTTCACTTATTAATTAGAAAGGCTTTACTCTGGGCTTTTTGATATGGAAATATTTGAAGCTATAGTATATGAAGTTTTATCCAAATATTTTAAGGAAAAAGACAGACACTATGGTAACTACTATTCTTTAAAAAAAAATTATTTAGCTATTTCTTATGTTTATTTTAATTAAGGGAAAAACTTTAAAAATTAGGATATATAGTAGTAACTCTTTTTGATCTCCTATTAACTTGTTTTGAAGTCCTGTAATACTTGTTTTGACTGATTAGACTCTGTTCCATTCTGTGCGATAGTAGCAAGTTTGAAGGTATAGGCAACTAAAGGCAATAAGATTCACAAAGATGCCCATTCTGGTTTGACTATTGTCTCCTTTGGAAGTCCTGTAATGTTCACAATGCCTAAGTTTTATTGGTCTTGTTCTCCACTGTTTTGTCCGGCTTTATAATATCTAATGAGATTGACAATTCCTTTTAAGGAAACAAGAGACAATGTTGATAACCATTGTTGATGACCTTGTACTCTGTTCTACATCATGTGCTATGTCTATCCTTGGTTTGGACTTACAGCTTTGTTTTGCCATATTTGACTTTATTCTCTCCCCCCCAAGAGAGTAATGAGAACTGAGGAGTAATAAAATCCAAAATGTATAAATTTTGTTATAAAAAAGAGAGGGAGGGGAAACAAAAAAAAAGAGCTCTAACGGATATAACAACAAGTGTGTTTAGGGATGTTAAATAGCTGACTATATTAATGTTTTTGGATCATTGAACACAGCTGTTTGCAGTCTCTCCGTTTGAATGTCTACTTTGTATTCTTTGATACTGTGATTTGAGCAACTATTTCCAAGATGATATTATGTAATCTATTAACAGGTGATTTCTTACTGTTATGTTTTTTTTTGTAGTTATGTATTATGTGTAACCTTACACTGCTTTGTTTTGTTTTGTGTTTTTCTCTTTTTCCTCTTAAATAAAAAAAAATAAAAATAAAAAAAAAGAAAGATGTCAATGTATGAGTTGTTTTGCCAAAGTGAAACCTCAGTATCAGGTTTAATTGCATGTTGTTGGTGTTGGCACTTTGTGATAAGTAAGTGAGTTTGGGGTTGCAGTTTACTACTTGATGTCTGAAAGGTTTGCTATCACATTTTCTGAGGAGTAGCTAATCACTGTGGCTTGTGTATAGATGATCTCCCAAAACCTCATACGGTCATAAGTGGGACTTTTTCAGCTGGATCTAGAGTGTGTAATTCCGGGAGTAGGGGTATATCATTACTAAATCAGCCTGTGATTTGTTTGGCATCCGCCCTGAATACAGTAGCCTAATATAACAGAGGGCAGAAAAATGCTTCTAGGGTAACTTCGATTTGTTGCTGTGACTTCTGCCTTCTCCGCCATGAATTATTTCTCCTCTGTGATGTCCCTCTGCCATACCACCCTGCCTTGGAGCCAGACAACTGTAAACTGAAAGCTTTGTAAACTGTGACCTAAATAAACATTTCCTCCTTTACTTCTGGGTATTATGTCCCAACAATGAAGAGCAGTAACCATGACAATTTTTCCCATTCTGGTAAAATTTTTCCCATTCTGTACATTGTCTCTTTTCTCTGTTGGTAGTTTTTTTTGCTGTGAAGAAGCTTTTTAATATGATATGACCCCATTTATTGATTCCTTATATTATATTTTGTACAGAGTTCTATTCATAAAGTCTTTACCCACACCTATTGTCTTAGTTACTTTTTTCTTTTGCTGAGACAAAATACCCGACACCCAAAATTAAAGAAGGAAAAGTTTGGTTAGTTCACAGTTTGCGGAGGTTTCAGTCTGTAATCAGCTGGCTCCAAAGCAGGTGGCGTGGCACAGGGGAAACAGTTCTTGGCAGCAGAAGTCAGCTGAAGCAGCAAGAGCAAAAACATGGGAGAGCAAGCCTCTCTCTCTCTTTGTATTGTAAGTAGGCTCCCCTGCTTACAGCAGGTGTAGCCCTCACACCATCTCTGTCCCCTCCTCTTGCACAGGCTGAGGATGTTTACAAAGTGAGTACCCCAGACTTCTGCTAAGTTTCTTAAACTTCTTTATGTCTCAGGTTGATACATGTGTCAATAACACTTATATCTTTAAGATTGTTTCTATCTTCCAGAAGATTATGTGATTCTGTCCTAATATTTAGATCTTTGATCCATTTTGATTTTAGTTCAGTGCTCTAGTGACTCATACTCAAGATCAGTCCAGGTTCAACTTTTGGAATGTGGGTAGCCAGTTTTCCCAGCACTATGTGTTAAAGATGCTGTTGTCCTTCCAGTGAAAGGATTTGGCCCTTTGTCAAAGAATGTGGCAGTGTGCCTGAAGTTGTTCTCGCATTTTCCATTTGGTTCCTTTGATCCACATGTCTGTTTTCTTGCCATTACCAGGGATTTTTTTTAAAAAAAGTCTTCTTCTTCTTCTTCTTCTTCTTCTTCTTCTTCTTCTTCTTCTTCTTCTTCTTCTCTCCTCCTCCTCCTCCTCCTCCTCCTCCTCCTCCTCCTCCTCCTCCTCCTCCTCCTCTTTCATCCTCTATCAAGATAGCTTTGCAGTATAACTTGAAGTCAGGGATAGCACTGTGTCATCCCTTACCCTTGTTGCCCAGAATTGTTTTTGCTATTTTAGGTCTCTTGTGGTTCCATATAAAAAATTCTTTTTTGAAAGAAAGAAAGCTCAAGAAAAAATTTTAGGGCCTCAAAATTGTGGACACACATGTATAAAATGTATAAATGCTGCATTGGTTCTCTGGTGTGAGAAATTGAAAGTGTAAATAAAGACCAGAGTGTTAAAATGTTGTATAATGAAAGAAAATGTTCAAATGTAGAAAAGAACAAGAAAGGGAAGGGGGTAAAGGAAAGAAGGGAAAAGTGAAAACAATCAGAAAAGAAGAAAAAAGTGGAAACAAAGCTTTTGTAAATGAGGAGGGTAGGAAGGATTGAAAGAAGGATAAGAGAACAGGAAACAAAGAATCAGGTTATATCATGTACAGGTATAAATTCTCTACGATGAATGTGATCATTATATATCTAAAATGTACGAATAAAATCTGATAAAAGGAAAAAGTATGCACTATTGAAAAAAATGTTCTTCTTCCAACTTGGTGTGCTTATGTGTATAAAGATAGGTACAAAAGCTCCAAGAAAAGTATTGGATCCTGCCTCTATGTTTGCATTGATTCCTGATGTCACAGAATACCATTGAATTTTGTAGAAAAGAAGATAAAATGAGCTAAATTGGTCTAAGGATAGAATCAATGAAGCATGGGATCCCACAGTTTCCCAATACTGTGTGTGTATGCACAGTTATGTATTCGTATTGAGAGGCCAGATGAAAAATAATGGACCAAAGCAGATTTGTCCTTCATTCTGAGAGTGATGCCACAGTCGCTGTAGTCCAGCTCTGTTCTTGAGCTGAGGTTGATTAATTTAAAGGCAGACACCTGAGGCATAAATGAACCATCAAGTTGATCACTGGAAATTTGAACTTGAAAAGACACATCTAGAAGATGAAAGTCATAAGAACTGTGTCAGGTGACATTTTAAAGGGGACTTTAGCCACACTGGGTTTATATCATCCATGGCAAGATTATGCTTCACATTTTTACTATAGCTTTGGTAACCAGAATGATCAGAATACAAAGCATTTTTTAAAGTAACTGTGACTTCCATCATGTCTTATTTAGAAAGTAGACTGGGGTTGTTGGAACCTTGACAGTAAAAATTTGGACATGTTAGTGAAAAATGAAGCATAGATCTAATCTAAGATTGCATTCTACTGTAATATTTGAACTCCTCTTATGTCAGACTTTGAACTCTTCTCTCATGTCTTTTGGATTTTGAAGACTAACTAACATGGGTCACCTTTTAGTTGAGTTTTGTTTTAAAACTAAATCAATATATTGGTAGAACCATAGTTAGCTGCTGAAAAGTTAGTGAATTACAAATCTTTGTATATAATATTAAACTGTAGTAGAGAATTAAGCCTGATTCCAAGTCACACTTTGCTCTTTAGGATTAAGTGCTCTCAAAATACTCATCTATCAATTACCATTGTAAATGGCATAAAATTTAAAATCTATGAAACATCTGCATATAACTTTAATACTATATATTACCAACAAAGGCAGCAGAGGAGCTAAAGTGTTAGGATTGGACAAATTTTACATCTTTACAGCAACAAAGTCACAGACAGTGCATTTCAGAGCAATTTGAGGGCTCCAGAGTCTCCGCATCCTATGAATGCCCTTAGACACCCTTATTTTAGCAATCAGGATTTCTATCAAAATTATATCTTTTGTATAAAATAATTATTGAGGTTGCAAATTTAACTTCCATTGTAGCTCAACAGCCCGGGGAACTATTTTCTGTTTTTGACTATTAGCAGCTTAGTTTCTGTGACTACAACAGATTCTTTTCTTCAGAATATTAACATACAGAAACCACATTTCAATCTGAGGCCTGAAGCAAGATTTTTATCCCATGCCACTGGATGTAGAAAACTATTACTATGGTCCTGGGGTTTTCTATTAGTTGTTATTTCTTCTGTCACCTGATTTCATAGCTTGTTTTGCTCATGCACTGTTCTGTACTAAGAGCTAGTATTTACTCAGTCTGGAAAGAGAGAAAGTGCACCCATGCTTTATGCTTCAAACAACTTTCCCAAAGTTCAGTTTCTCTGAGGACCTGTGTCTTTTGTCCCACTCTTTGTATCTACTGTGATCATGGAGGTGATTCCTCTTTTCTCTCTGCAAGCTTTGCTGTGCTGGGTGTCTTTCTCAAGATGAATCTTGGGATGAGATGAAGGCTTTGGTTCTAATATTCACCCTCATTCCAGCAGTAGGAAGGGCATGTTCAGAAGATTTACATGCCTACATATTATGGAGAAACCTGTGAATCTGTAAGAAGGAAAAACATCTTGAGAGAAAAGTAATCATTTTTGCCTGCTGACTTTTGCTTATTCTTTGAAGCAATCTGGTTTTCCCTGGTGGTAAAAATCGATTTACAGTAAAGAGTCTGCAGGAGTATGACTCTTGAAAAATATTTATTGATACAGTGATTTGTCATTTAAATTTTTTCATATTACAAAAAGTGGCTGAAATCAGAAATAGGTCCAAAATATTACCATATTAAAAACTACACAGACCCTTAAATTTTTACATAAAACTTATTTCTCTGATAAATGTAAAATGCATTATCATTTCCTATAAGTAAGGAATCACAATATGCATTTGTAACTGTAAATAATTCTAGACCTCTGAATTCTCATGAGAATTTTCCTGTTTAAAGAAAAAGCAAGTTTATAAAATTTCTTTTTGTTATTGTTTTAGGTAGATTTATTTCATTCTATTTTTCTTTCTCTTCTTTTTGTTTCATAAAAGTTTTTGATCTTTAAAAAATTAATATACTTAAATAAAAATAATACACTTCACCTTAAATCAGCAAATACAAAGGACCTCCCAGACCACTTGAGGATGGTAGTATCACCAATGCCATTCATCTAGGATGGTCTTCCCATTCCATCCTTCTGCCACTCTGTAGTGGAATCACTGTACAGAATTTGGGTTTATCCTCTTGGGATTTTTTTCTATATATTTATATGTCTCTAAACAAAATACCATGTTATTTTTCACATTTTATTAAATGTAATATACTGTATTTGCACTCAAGTCATTGTTCATATTCCTTGGCTCACTCAAAATTTCCTCAGAAAACCAAAAAAATTTCATCAATGTGATTGTACATTCATACCACAGAAACAATATACAGGGTTTAGAGTCAAAGAAAAAGAAGTATTTTTTGAGCTGAATTTTGTGCCACTTTGTGTTTTCTTAAAGGTTTACCTTGTGGTGTTATATATAGATATTTAAACATAAACTATGTGAGAATTAGCTTAAAGGGCATAGCAGTGATGGAGAATACTAGACTGGTCTGTTAACAAAGAAAAGGGCAAGCTTTGATTGGCTTGGAGGTAAGCAAGGGTCTGGTTGATCACCATTAGCTCCAGAAAAGTCCTTATCTTTTAAGGGGCAATCATGTTGACATGAGATAATTCCTCCTGCTTATACAGGTAGCATTAGTTCCTGCCATCAGGTAGCTTCTCCCATGTATGTGATTTTATTGGGTGTTTTCTCTGCCAGACTGTACTGTTTTGGAATCCAAAGTGACAGCAGATTTAGAGCAATGATTAGAGACTTCTAGACTCTGCTGTAAGGAGTCAAACAGAACACTGTAAAAGCTGACAATTGATTATTCTTGTAAATCTTGAGAATGCCTTTTATGTCTAGTGTTGAAGTGGGATGAGATAGATTAAGTGAATTAGGTGTAATGAGCTTTGTATTATCAGGCTTTAGAGAGATATTCCATAACTGACTCATGCTTTACACATGGAATGAAGCAGGAATCTGATCCAAAATTTAACAATGCAAGAGCAGAAGACTTATCCTTCTTTCTGTTCCCCTGTGGTAACCTGCATACACCTAAGTGAAGAGTCAGTGTTTTTGTTTGTTTATTGCAATTCAAATGGATTAAGAAAGTTTAACAGATTATTTAAGCACAGTTCTGGGTGAGGCTGTGGATGATCGGCATGTAGTCAGAGGATGGAGGGGGAAGACCCACCCAATTGTAAGTGGCACTAACCAACAGGCTTGTAGCTGAGGGAGTGTGCCAAGTCTGAAGAGCTCTACTCTTCCTGAGCAAGGGACCCCTTTGTTTCAGTTGCCTTTTGAACTCTATTTCTATTTTCTCCAGCCTTCCAGTGCATACTCACGATGGAGACCCTCCATGACCTTCCAGACCTTCAGTGGTGCTGCATTACTCATCCCTCTTGTTCTGTGGCTTTCATTTTCTTGGGCTGAGCAGTTATTGTATCCTATATTCCCCAGCATGCAGACAGCCACTGTGAACTTTCTTGTTAAGCCTTATAAATTTCCTTGCATAATTTCACATATATTTTCTATTGATCCTGTTCATTTCTAGAATCCTAATACAATCCCTTATTACCCCAATTCTGCTAATAAAATTATATCTTCCTATTTACAGTGAAATGAATAGAACTTGAAGGGATTGGGTTAAGTAAATGAAGTCAAACATAGCCAAATAGCTCATATTCTGTAACATGTGGAAGCTAGCAAAAGTCTACTAAAATAAAGAATAGTAATTATTAAGAGACTGAGAGTGGTCAGGTACAGGAGGGATGGATAGAGTTTGTAAAACAGGTAAACAAAGCACAATTAGACAGAACTAATAAGTTCTAGTGTTCTATAGAACAGTAGAGTGACTATGGTTTGCAAAAACTGACATTTTCAGTGTATCATGCAAATATGTGTTGTACCCCAAAAATAAGCCCTGAGATGTTGTCCAAGGAAACAGGGCAAGACGTCTTTTTAAAAAGAAAAAGAGTGCTTTTATTTTAGCTGGCACCAGTGACACAGTGCAGATGGAGTTTGCAAAGCTGTGTAACTGGGTTAGAATTTTGACAGACTTTTATAGCCCATTAACCATAGCAGCTAAACCACAAAGTACATAGTGATGAAGAACAAAAATGCGGAAGGCCTTTGTTCCCTTTGCTTGAGTCAGAGATGTTTCACAGTCGGTGGTTAGCCCTTTCCTTCCTTATAGGAATTCACAGCCCTTGGTCTGCTAATTCCAGGAACATTTGTCTCTTGCAAAGGGAATAAAGGTTGACACAGCAAACAGGTTACTAGGGTGATGACAAATACAGAACAGTATGATGACACTTCAGTTAATTTATAACTACGTGGTCGGTGCTCCAGTTACATGGTTACTAGGGTGATAAGCACAGCATGGAATAGCAAAGCTCTTTTTGCTAGTAACAGTCTTTTTATCTTTGCATTTTAGCTTTTTAGCACAACAATATGTTAGTAAGATGAATGTGTGAGAAGTACTTTAAACAGTATTTACTCTGAATACTGTAATCTTGAATAATTGTATTTATTCAAACATTGTTGTAAAAACTTTATTGTATTTATTCTTTATAGTCATCATTTTATGGAGATTCTATTATTTTTCCCATTTCCATGTGGAAAAATTGAGGCAAAGAGAAGGTGTATAATCTTCTTAAAGTCACAGAGCTCTTATCAGAGTTTTTCTGTGTCATTAAGAACTTTGATGCTTGGAGGCTGTAATTTAGACACTGTAGGCAATAGTGAGCCAGAACAGCCAGAACAGTAGAAGTAAATACTGTGTAGAGTTTTGTTTTAGGGAGGTGAAGATTCTACCCATGAGTAAAGCAGGTAAAAGGACAAAGAATGAGTTATCATCTGAGATTTAGAAAAGTGCACCTAAGGAGAATTAATATGAACTCTGACCAAACTGTGAAATTAAAATCCTGGAGGGATTATGTGAGAATCTAGTGTCTTTATCCATATTATATTAAGGGTAGAATGAAACAGAAGAAAATTGTTACGATTTGAATCTGAAATGACAGAATAATTAATCTGGTATAAGAAATTTCAAGACAGCATAATATTCATGCAGTGGGGTGAGTATTACTTAATACATTTAGCTACATGCATAGTGAGAATCACCAGCAGAAAGCCAAATAGAAATATCTGAAAAATGTGCAGTTCTTCAGGAAAGAAGCACATTTAAAGTTGTGGTCAATGAGACAGTGTGATTGATAATGAGATAAGTGCTGTTAAAAAGAAGCCAAGTACTCTAAACCAGAATAGTAGGAAAAGCCATGAAGGAAACTCAAGAATAAGTAAGATCCAAACATTTAACTTGAAAAGAGAGTCCCTGAGCATCTTGCTCATAGAGGGTTACCTAAAAAACCTGCTACTCCAGGGTTTGCCTCTCCGTGTTCAGCCGAAGGAGCACTCAGAGGTCACTGCAGCCATGGTCCAGGAGCCTCTGGCTACTGCTCCCACTGGTGACATCTTTGTGATGCTGAGTTTGCAGATATTTAGAATGCAAGAGTTGTAGGAGGATGAAGACTTCCAATAGGATTTCAAGGTAAAACCTAGAAGGCCAGGTTGTGTATGGCATGATTGGAGTCCTAGCCAGTGGCCTCTGAGTTGGTAAGGTATAAAGCTGCAAAAGTGAAACTTAAGATACACCTGACAAGTCAGAGATGTCATGTATATGGAACACCTTTGTTGATTTCTATGAGGTGACTAGTTCCAAAAATGAGGTGCAGTAGATGAAAAGAAAACAAGAGAGACACAAAGGTATGAGATTGGGTGACCATAGTCTCTAGGACTGAAGCCTCTATCATAGTTTTCTCTGGCTATTTGTTAAAGTCTTTTCTTTTAGACAAGGCAGAAACAGGAAATGGGAGGGTGAAGTACAAATAAGTGAGAATTTAATTGTTTAACTATGCCAAGGACCACCTTTGGCTATGTCTGATCTTCATGATTACTGTTCTTTCAAACATATCTTAGCAAAGCATCTCGTGGTGTCCCACCAGTTCCACTGAGACTAAGGTTTTGTTTTCACTTTGTTTTACACTATGCTTTAGCAAGACTTCCCAGAATGGACAATCATGTGGCCTACCAGAGCTCAAAGTCCCTCAAATTGCAAGAGGTAAGTTAATTTAAGATATATCTTTTCCCACATATCCCCATTTGTGTTTACAAGTAATCCTTTGAAGTATTAATGTGAAGGTTGAAATATGTTTTCTAGTTTCATGGTGTTTTCTCAACAAGTGTCACTAGACTACAAAAAGGAACAAATAAAGAACAATTATAATACTCTATGGAGCAATGGTAGATGTTAGGAAAACATGTCATTGTTTTAAAGGATTCAAATGTTCTATTCATTGATCCATCACTTGTAACAAATAATTTCCTAATAATAGTCCTAGTTTGTTGTTAAATGTCTCAAATATCTCTTTCTATAGATTTCCAATCTCATAGCATAGGATTTCTTGATTCATTAAATCTCTTCTGTCATTCTCTCAAGGGAAAAGTGTATCATTATAATGGTGAGGAGTAACACGAGAAGAGCTAAATGATCTCCTAATAATACCACTGCTTGTTGCAAATCTGCTATTTTGAGCTACCAGTTTTTCACCTATGCAATGCTGGGTTTGCCATAATCTATCGCAATGTTCATGCCACCTTTACAGGAACTGAGTAGTTTGTCCTGGCTGATGAGGGGCCACACTTGCTACTGCTGCAATGGCCATGATGCTGATCATTTCTAAGATAACTGCAATTAGAATCCTTATAAATCTGTTGCTGCATTTTCTTAATTTACTTAGAAATTCTTGCAAAAGTAAGAAGCTGGGATTTGTTGCCACTGTCTTTCTAAGTTAAAAAGTATCCATATCCCTATTTTTTGTTTAAGAATATATATATATATATATATATATATATATATATAATGATTAAATGATAAATATATATATTCTTTAGGATGATTAAATGGCATAGAAATATATATATTCTTTAGAATGATTAAATGGCGTAGAAATATCTAAACAAGTATAAAAACTACAATTAGTATATATAATCAGAAATTTGGATGAATTCCATTTGCTTCACTGATCATGCTAATATAAGGAAGATGAACACATGCTTGTGTGTAAGGAGTTTAGTTAGTAGCAAAAGAGAGCTGAATGCTGTTCCCATTTTTAGTGTAAGTTCCCTTATAAGCATATAAAACTGATATTAGCTTCCATAAAGATGAATGAAGAGGACTGTATTCTATTTTAGGTTGGGGTTCTGACATATATCCACCATGCCACATAATAGATTAATTTGCCTGCGTACAAATAGCATCGTTCTCTCTCTTCCATTTAAGATCCTTGACTGAATATTCAGCTTGAGCAAAACCATAAGGGCTCCAAATAATGACACTTCTATAGGAAGTATCGAGCAAAACTTGGCTGGTATTCGACCTACATGCCTGCCAATAACTCAACAGATATTTCTATTTTACCCATTGATGGCATGAATGTTATCTCAAAAGAATAGAATTGATCCATTAAAAGTCCAAACTTGAAGTAAAATAGAGATATATGGTTACAATTAGTGGAACTATTTCTGACTGTTGATAACCAAGGTGGGATTCAACTTTTAAACAATGATCTCCATGGCCCAAGCAAGTAGTTGGGTCTTTGGTCCCCACTGAAGAATTTTCTATTTTTGTTTCTTCCTCTCCTGGCATAAGTGGTCCCCACATGTCATACGATCCAGGAAGCCATGTAAATTCATTATCATTTATTAGTTCAGGAACATCAGTCCATTCCATAATTTTTTTCATTGGTGGATTTGGAACAGAGACAATAATGTTTTAAATTTTCTGAAGATGTTGCACCTACCCTGGTGGTTACTGTAGCCAACATGGCCAGAAACATATCACTGGCTGAAAATGCTTGTCCAGTGGAATCTGATATTGTTTCAGTATCTTGGATCAGTTTCTTCAGTTGTCCCCGTGTTGGAGGTTGTGCTTTCCACGTGCTCCTGCTCACGTGTTCTGGAGGTGGTATTACAGTGACATTGTTCTCATTTCTTCCACCGGAGGGTCCAGATCAAATCTGATCCTTTTGTGGCTCATTTTGAGGGTTAATGTTTCTCAAAGTAGCCACACTTTTTCTCCAGAGTTTGTAATGACACAAGCAAATTGCTGAGCCCAAGTTGGAACAATACCTCTTTCCAATATGAATGTCTTTCCAAAAAAACAAGCTGCACTATTGATTCCAATGGCCCCTTAATGTGGCCCCAAACTTTTTTGCAGCCACAGTAGATGAATATTTACTAATATTCAAAAGACTTGAAGTAAATAGGGCCTTATGAAGTAATTGATATGTGAGTTCATACCTGTATCTCCCCCTTTTTGCTTTGGTAACATAGTTTTAAGAGTTGCCTTTGATCTTTCAACCATACCTTGTCCTTGAGGATTGTATAGAATGCCTTTATAATGACTAACATCCTACAAGGCACAGAGTTGTTGGAAGGAATGGAATGTATAAGCAGGTCCATTATTTGCTTTAATTGCTTTATGTTACCTATAATGGCAAAACATTCTAACAAATGCATTTTAACCTGCACAAATTTTTATCCAGATTGTGTCAAGGCAGTTTAAAGCCAGATTATATGTCAATAACAATATGTGCAAAACCAAGGTTCCCAATAGAAATATGTGTTATATTCATTTGACACAACTCATTATTTTGTAATCCTCTAGGGCTAGTATTAGGCTGAAAAGTGGAATTATTAAGCATTCCATAAGTAGGGCAAGATAAGGTGATTTTATTTGCTTGTTAAATAGAAAGCTGAGGAAATTTTTGACATAATCATTTGATGTTGACATGAGTTAATATATGAAATTGAGTGACAAAAGAATTTTATGAAGAAACAGCAACAAGTGCATTGACTGTATTATTGTATTTAATAATTTCTCCAGGAAGGTGTGAATGAGTTATAAAATAGGAAAATCTCTTTTATGAATATGAGTCTGTAGTTGGCAGAATAATTGAGGTCTTTGTCATTAGACAAAGTGGTTGTTTCTATATGATTCACTGTGAACCATACATATTGGGAGTCTGTAACAATATTAATGGATTCTGGAATATCTGATAAAAGTTGGATAACCACCTGAAGTTCTGCTCTTTGTACAGAAAGAAAGGGAGTTTTCCACATCTCTGAAACCTTTCCCACTTATCCAGCTTTTCCTTTGCTACTACCATGGGTATAATGTGTCTGCTTCAGGTATTGGTTCAGAATGTACAATTTTAGGCAAAATCCAATTATGCTATTTAAGAAGCTATAAAAGTTTAGAGTTAGGAAAATAATTGTCTATCTTTTTGAAGGAATCAGCGAGCCTGATTTGCCACTGTTCACTGATTTGTAATGCCTGATCTATGTGCTGTTTTGTTGAAGAAAAAACAATAGATGCAGGAGATTTTCTTGGCAACTGCCGTAAGATCATCCCTTATACACAATTAAACCTATTTTTATCTCTGTATGTGGTGAGTAGATTTTGTTTCTTATGTGGAAGAAAAATGCATTGAAAACCAGCTTCTTCTTGCCATAATGTAGCCATAGGAGATGGGATGATGGAAAGATTAGGAGTGTAACTGGTTTGGATAAATCTGTATGGGTTCATAGAGCTTTGTGTATTTGTTATTTTACACAAGAACAGTCTTGAGAGTGAAAGTGTCAGTCCCTTTTAATGAAGCTGCAAATAGTCTGGCCTTAAAAGTTTCTGATCCTATATCTCAACAGGCTTTTACATACTCACATAAGCGGGGCCCTGAGATTTTAATGATTACAATACTTTTGGCATTCTGAATTAGCATTGTCAGAGGGTAACATCTGCAATAGTAAGTCCCTCAAATGTGGTTGACACACTGTTTTTTGAAGTACTTATTTTAATCAAGCTATAAATTCTACATAAGACTCATTAGCACTTTGAAGTATTTTGACAACCGATGGAATTGTTTGACCAAGGATACCAATCTTTTTCCCATGCCTTTAAATGACACATTTGTCTAAACAACAGCAACATCATCATACTGTAGCTGTTGATTTACTCCAAACCAGTACCCAGAATCAGTGAGTTGATCAGCTGAAATATGGACTGGGGAGTTAGCATGTTCACTGTGCCAGGCAGTCAATTCTGCTTTGTCTCTCCACCATGTTTTAAATGGAAGGAATTCAGTGGAACCAGGAACCATGTGCTCAATCATTTCTCAATCTTAGGGGATCAAACATTGAGAATGAGCCAATCCTGAAATCAACCCAAAAGTATAAGGAAAGTTCACTCCATAGGACACTCCAGCCTGTTTTAGTTCCTTAAATAGTTTCTAAAGGTAGTGGATTATGGTCATAACTAATGTAACCTTGGGGATTTTGATGATCAGGCATTTGGGTGATAGTGATAGAAAACACAGCAAAAGTTTGACAACCATCTGTATTATCCTCTTGTTTTGCTTGAACAAAACCCTTCATTTATGTGGTCAGTGGATATGGTGCTTTAACTGTCATTTGAGGTGGATCTAAAAAGAGGTTACATTTTTCATATATTGGAGCTGATGCTGCCACAGATAGGACTGGACACCAACAGTGGTGTTGGAGGAAAATCAGATCTTACTGACTTATCAATAGGCATGGTAAGGTAGATTTCAGTGTAGCAGAAAGATTTCCAAAAGATTCATACCCTCCTATTAACCCCTATAATTGGTCCCTGGCCCCAAGCAGTAAAGTCTCCTCAGGCAAACTATTCTCCATTCAGAATCAGAACTATATTTGCCCTTAGCATTTTTTCCACTTGGCAACATCTCCTACTCTGATTCAGTTTACATAGGTTCTAAAGCCAAAGTTGTCAAGTTATACAAAGACCAAACATGTAAAGGAATGGAGTTCCCTTGCTGATAAGCACATTTCAAAGCTTTCATAACCAATCTCCATTGCCTTAAATTTAAAACTTTATATCCCTTGGGTTCAAACCAATAGCAACATTTTCTTATTGAGACAAGAAATTTCGTGAAAGACTGAGATTTTACTTTAACACCCCCACCAACTGTTCAACAACATTTTTAGAACCTAAACATATTCTTGATGAGATGGAGAATTTCCTATTGAATCTCAATGCAAAAAATCCCACAACCCAGTTTGCTTACCCATCTGACTCGTCTCTGGTTTGCTAGGTACTGAAATTCTTTCTGACATTTCAAAGACTACTTTCATTTTTAGGTCCCTGTTTAGGCACCAAAATTTGGTTTCTATGAGGTAACAGGTCCAGAAAACAAGGTATGGCATATGAAAAGAGCACAAGAGAGAGACAAAGTTATGGGATCAAAGAGTCACGGGCTCTAGAACTGAATCCTCTATCACAATTTTCTGTGGTTTCTCTGAAGTCTTTCTTTAGAGAAAGCAGAAGCAGGAAATGGGAGAGGTAAAGTACATATAAGTGAGAATTTAATTGTTTGAGCCGGCTCAAACAATTAAATCTTTGGCTATGTCTGGTCTTTATGCTTACTGTACTTTCAGACATATTGGCAAAGCATCTTGCATTTTCCTACCAGCGTTTCACTGAGACTAAGGTTCTGTTTTCATTTCCTTTTGCACTACACTTTAGCAAGACTTCCTCCAGAGTGGACAGTCATGTGGTCTAGCAGAGCTCAAAGTCCCTCAACTTACAAGAGGTAAATAAATTTAAGACATATCTTTTCCCATATCTTTTGATGAAACCAGTGAGGCAGTGAGCAGACCAGCAAAACACAACTGGAAAGGATAGAAAGAAGAACAGGGGTACCCAAACCTTTGGCGTCATGTCACCAATGCCTCAGATTCTGGGTGTGAAGTTATGAGGTTTAATATTTGCACACTGATTTTCTGTCTTGCTTTTGTCTGAGTCTTCTTTGGCATTCTCCTATTCTTCCCTTTCGGAATAGGAATGCTCACTCTGTACCACTGTAGATATACAACTTTCTTTTAGCTTTGGCAGAAGCCTAAAAATCAATTGGCTTGAATCTTAAAGGAGATTTTGGACTTGGACCTTTGAGTAGCAATGGTACTGTTAAGACTATTGGAACTCTTAGAGAGGGACTGAATGATCACATTCTTCATAAGGAGCTGGTAAATGCACAAAGCATGCTTTCAGTCTTTTTAAAATCACATTCCTCACCTCTCTCTTCCCATTTTCCTCCAACTCTTGGTCTTTTTCACTTTTGAAAAGGTTTTATGTTCCTATTTCCTATTATCTATATTTTATTTTCATCTTTATTATTATTTTGGGTTTCTCATACAAGAGAAACCATGTAATATTTAAGCTCAGATGTCTGCCTTATTTCACTTAATATTATAGGCTTAAAGTGTATCCATTTTTGTACTTACCTTCTATGGCAAAGTGGTACTCCATTGTGTATGATTACCAGATTTTAAATATTTATTCATCTGATGCTGGACATAAAGGCCAATTCCAAGATTTATTTGTGAGTTGTGCTGCTATACACATGGATATTCTTGTACTATTGTAATATAATATCCTTAACTCCTTTGGGAAGATACCTAAAAGTGGAATGGCTTTATTGGATGGAATTACTAATTTTAGATTTGGGAGAAATTTTCATACAGATTTCTATAATGGCTAAACTCGTTTAAATTCCCACCAACAATGAGAAGGGTTTCCTTTGCAACATTTTTTATTGCTTGATTTCTTAATAGTAGCCTTCTTTCTAGAGAAAGGTAGACTCCCAGTGTTGTTTTAATTTGCTTTTTTCTAATGGTCAGAGATATTGAACAGTTTCATCTGTATTTTTGTAATGCTTCTGAGACATGTATGCTCATTTCATTTGCTGATTTTTTTGGGAGAGACTTACTTTTTAAAAATTCTTTATATATTCTAGATATTAGACTTCTACTTGATGAATGGTCAGCAAAAAAGTTTTTCCATTCTGCAGATTGTCTCTTGTTTGTTTCCTTCACTGTGCAGAAGCTTTAAATTTGATACAATCTTATTTGTTGATTTTGATTATTTCTTATGCAGTTGACATTTGTTCAGAGTGTCCCTGCCTACACCTATGTCTTTAGGAGTTTTACCTATTTAATTTCCATCAGATTAAATACTTCTGTTATAACATTTAGATTTTGATCCATTTTGATGGTTTTTAGTACATGGTGGGAGATACAGGTCTAGAATCAATCTTATGAATGTGGATAGTCAGTTTTCCCAGCATCATTTAAGAGGCTATTTCTACTTCAGCGTGTTTTTGACTTTCTTGCCAAAGTTCAAATGCCTGAATATGCCTCAAGATGTTACAACGTCCTCTAATCTGTTCCTTTGAATAATATGTCCTCTTCTCCTCCTCCTTCTTTTTTTTAATTTAAAGAAAGATTAAACAAAACAGAAAATAGGTAGAAATAGTACATACATTCAGAGGAAAAAAAGAGTAAAAAAATCACTAGTTGATGTTGTCATTTTACAAATAGTTGTTCAAGGTACAAAATGGAACATGTAAAGTGGGAATTCAAACAGAGAGACTGCAAAAAGTTCTGTTCAACTGTCCAACAAAAACTTAGTAACGTGGTTGTCAATCCTGTACATTTAAACATACATGCAGTTATCCATATCTTCATTTATGTTTAGATTAAACAAACTAAAGCAGGTTAAAATCATTTTGAGCAAAGAATAATAGTATTGCTGGATTTCACTTCATGACACTCCATGATCAGCACTGGGTACTGTAGTGTCTTCTTTTTAAAACTGAATTTAAAGAAAGACTAAAAAAACAGAAAATGGGTCGAAATAGTACATAATTTCAAAGAAAAATAAACAGTAAGAAGTCACTAGTTGATTACAGATTGTCTTCTTAGCAAATAGTTATTCAAGATACTAAATTGGAGCATATAAAGTGGGGATTCAAACAATGAGATTGTAACCAGTACTGTTCAACTATCCAACAAAAACTTAGAAATATGGTTATCAATTCTCTACACTTAAACATATATGTAGTTACCCATATCCTCAATTATGTTGACTTTCAATAAACCCAAGCAGGCTAATATCACTCTGAACAAAGAATAACACTATTGCTGGGTTTCACATTATGACACTCCAGGATCAGCACTGGGTATTTTAGTGTCTCCTTTTCTTCAAAGTATCTGTTCATTTCATCAACTGTCATAAAATCAGTTCTCATAAACTGTTTATAGACTCTACACATGCGTGGGTCTTAACATGTATTTTTTTTTAATTTTGAAAGTAGCAAATATGCAACAGCACAAGACAGAACAAAGCCTATCGAGACAAGGCAGTGAAATTGGTACAGGATTTCACAGTAGGATACTGGGATAGTAGTACTAAGTACTATGGTATATCTCTTTAATTTAACAATAGCTATCCAGTCAATTACATATTGTAAAATCAAACCAAAAATAGAACATTGTAAAACCAATTGAGAATACTGAATAGAGCAAAAGAAATATAACAAAAAGTGAAAACAACCTATGCCTTCAAACAGAAGATAGAAGGAAATCTCCCATATTTGCTATACTGCATGTGGTCATCCTCCCAAGAGATGTTGAAATATCTATCTCCAGTAGGTAAGGGGGAGGGGGCAGGTGGCAGAAGGGTGCTTGATTTTCAGCTTGCGTGGATTGGCTCGCAGGTAATGGTTCTCCTCCAGGCCCAAGCTGCAGGTGCTTATCAAGAGGGCAGGTGAATAAGCTGCCTGACTCCCTCCATGGCTGGAGCTCTGGAGCTCTGTTCTCCTCCTGACCCGCGTTGCAGACGCTTACCAAGAGGGCAGGTGAATAAGCTGCCTGAATCCCTCCTCCTCCTCCTTACCCTTCTTCTTTTTTGCTAAATACCTGCTATTTTTATCAGTGTAGTTCTACAGTATAATTTGCAGTCCAGGATTATGATGCCTTCTGCTTTGCTCTTCTTGCTCAAGATTGTTTTTGTTATTCCAAGGATCTTTCTGGTTCCATGTGAATTTTAAAATTGTTTTTTTCTATTTCTGAGAGGTGTGCTATTGGTGATTTCACTGGCATTGTATTAAATTTCTATATCAGTTTTGGAAATGTGGCCATTTTACAATATTGGTTTTATCCATCCAGGAGTAGGAGATATCTTTCGGTATTCTGATGTCTCCTCCATTCTCCTTTTCCAGAATTCTATAATTTTTATTGTAGAAGTCTTTTATTTCTTATTTAAGTTAATTCCTAAGTATTAATTTTTTCTTGATGCTGTTGTGAATGACATTGATTTCTTAATTTCCGTCTTGGTGAGCTTATTATTTCTTTCTCGGTGAGTTAATTACACAAAATTTTTGATGTTTTTGTTGATTTTGTACTCAGCTATGTTTCTGACTTTAGCCATTCTGAGAGTCTTTATGTGGATTATTTTTTGTTTCTTCTATCATGTCATCTACAAATAATGATTATTTGACATCCTCCTTCCTTAAATATGTTCCTTTTATTTCTTTCTCTTGACTGATTGGTCTAACCAATATTCTAAGAATTCTATTGAACAGCAGTGG
Organism: Cavia porcellus; assembly: GCF_034190915.1. NCBI lineage: Eukaryota > Metazoa > Chordata > Mammalia > Rodentia > Caviidae > Cavia > Cavia porcellus. The sequence goes on along the minus strand of NW_026947485.1, from coordinate 68,651,655 downwards.
TGATAGCAGGCATCCTTGATTTTTTCTTGATTTTAGAGGGAAAGCTTTCAGATTTTTTGCACTTCACATAAATGTTGGTTGTTAAGGAGAACAGATGGATTTTCCAGGTTGAAATAAGGTTCTTTTATACTTAATTTTCAGGATTTTTATCAAATATGTAAATTGGATTTAGTCAAAGTCTTTGGGAGGCATCAATTGAGCAAATTACAGATATTTTTGTCTTTGCATTTGCTTATATGATATATTACATTTGATGATTTTGATATGTTTAACTATCCTTGCATTCTTGAGATAAATCCAACTTGATCTTGATATATGATCTCTTGAAGCTTTGTTGCATTCTGCCTGCCAGTATTTTAAGGATTTTTGTTTCTATGTTCACTAAAGAGATTGGCCTGTAGCTCTCTTTTTTGTTGAATTCTTTTCTGATTTGGAACCAGAAAAATGTCAGCTTCCAGTAATGCATGCCAAAACTCCTTCTCATTCAATCTATTTAACCATTTAAGGAATATTGACATTAGATCTTCCTGAATATTCCTATATGGTGAATTCATGGGAACCTGGGTTTTTCTTAACTGGTAGTTTCTATTGTTTCTTCAATTTTATATTCTGTGTTTGATTGTTCTGATTTTTTTTATCTTGGTTTAGTTTGATAATTCATATATATCTAAAATATATGTTTCTTCTGAATTTTTCAGTTTATTAGACTATAAATTATTAAAGTAGGTGCTAATAATATTGATTTCCACAGTGTCTGTTGTGATTTCACCTTTTTCCTTTTTTTTTTTTTTTTTCGGTACTAGGGATCAAGTCATGACTGCGTGCTTGCAAGGCAGGCACCTATGCTGCTGAGCTAAATCCCCGGCTTACCTTTTTCCTTTTTAATTGCATTGATATGGGTCTTTTCATTAACTTTTTTGGTAGGATTTGGTAAAAGCTTGTATATTTTATTTCTGTTCCAGAGAACTAGCTCTTCAATTAATTGACTTTGTACTGTGTTTTTTGGTATCAATTCCATTCATTTTGCTATGATCTTTATAATTTTCTTCCTTATACTAGTTTGCATTTGGGTTGTTCTTGTTTTTGGATTTGGATTGTTCTTGTTATGCTTGTGTGAATTTGTATTATTCTTTTTCAAGCCCATGTGGTACATCATCAGATTATTTGGATTCACTCTTTTTATGGTGTGGGCATTAACAGATATAAATTTCTGTCTTAGAACCACAGTCATTGTGTTCTTTGGTTTCTGTTATGTTGTACTGACATTTCATTTGACTCTAAAAACTGTCTAATATCTTTCTAATTTTTCTTCCTTCTGTAACACATTGATTATTCAACTGAGCATTGTTTAATTTTCATGTGTTTGCATAACTACTGAGGTTTGTTTTGTCACTGATTTCTATTTACATTGCACTGTGATCTGATAATATGTATGGAATCATTTGTACTCATTTGCATTTATTTAAACATGCTTTATAGGCTAACATGTGGCCTATTTGGGAGAAATTCTCATGTGCTGTTGAGACAAATGTGTGCTCTGTTGTTACTAGGTGGTACACTCTGCAGATGCTCGTCAAGTCCATTTGTTTGCAAGTTTGGTTTAACTCTGATTTTTTTGCTGATTTTTTTCTAAGTGATCAGTCTATTTGTGGCATATTGAGGTTATTCTGTATAATTGTGTTGGTGTTTACCTGATTCTTTATCTACAGTAATGTTTGTTTTATAATGTTGGACATTCTACTACTTGGTGCAAATATGTTTGTAATTGTCACATATTCCTATTGAATTGTTACCTAAATCAGTATATAGTAAGCTTCTTTGCCTCTTCTGATCAGTTTTACCTTCAAAGTCACTTTGCCTGAAATTGGGATACCTAGTACTGCTTCTGTCTGGGTTTTCACTGAATAAATATTGTTTTCCATGTGTTGATTTTCAATGTGTGAATTTCTTTTTTGTATAAATATATTTCTTGGGTACAGCATATCATTGAGTTTGTTTCTTAGACTCATTCTGTGAATCTGTCTTTGATTGGAGAATTGAGACTTCTCAAATTGATAGTTCTTACTGAAAGATAATGGCTTACTCCTGTCATTGACCTATTTTTCTGGTGCTAATTTTATTTTAGTATTTTGTTTGCTGATTTTATTTTTATTTTCTTTCTGCTTAACCACTTACCCTGGTGATATATTCATTCTCTTAAACTACTGGTGTTGGTTTCATTTTCTCTTCCTAGGATAGCTTTGAAAGATTTTATAGTATTAGTTTAGCAACCGTGAACATTTTTTGAGATCCTTTTGGTTGTGGAAATACATTATTTCTCTTGCAATTGTTAAAAATAGTATATAGATAGATAGATAAATAGATGGATATGAATTGGAAATTATTTTCTTTTAGGGTTTAAAGCACTTTATACTTTATTCCAAGTTCTCCTGGACTTTAAGGTTGTAATTGTAATGGTTTTACCTGCATAAGAAATTCAATGCTTTTCTCTAACAGCTTTTAAGATTCTGTCTCTGTACTGGACCTCTAGGACTTTGACTGTATGTGTTGTGGAGAGTTTCTTTTTTGATGGTAGCTATTTGAGGGTTCTATATGCACATTTAACTGTATCTTAATTTCTTTTCCCATATTTGAATATTTTCCTGTAAATGGCATTATTATGCCAGTTGTGCTATTTTCCAATTTTTCAGTAATTCTAGATAACCATAAATTAGTCTTCTTTGTGTCATCAAGCACCTGTTGGATACATTTTTAATGTTCTCTTGTTGTTTTAAAGATCTCTCTGAGTAACTGGTCTCTGAGAGTAGCCCTGTGGCATCTTTATATTCTGTCCTCACATTAGCACTTCTGCTGTCCATACTTTCTTTTTTTATTTTTTAAAAATTTTATTTAAAGAAAAAAAACCAGTAAAAGTGTACAAGTAATACAGAATTTCAAAAAATAAACAGTAAGTAATCATTAGTAATAGATTACATATTGTCAACTTAGAAATAGTTGTTCAAGTTACAAAATTAAAGCATACAAAGTGGACATTCAAACAGTGAGACCGCAAACAGTTGTGTTCAATGATCCAACAAAAACTTAGTAATATGGTCATCTATCATACACACCTAACCACACTTGCAGTTGTATCCTTTAAAGCACTTTCGTTTCCTCTCTTTTTTACAATAACATTTGTACATTTTAGACTTTATTACTGCCACAGTTCTTACTACTTTTTTTTGGAAGAGAATAAAATCAAATTGACAAAACAACGCAGTCAGTCAAAACAAAGGATGGACATAGTACATGATGTAAAAACAGAATACCAAGGTAATCAGCAAAGGTTACTATAATGCCTCTTGCTACTTTAAAAAGAATTGCCTATATCATCATGTATAATAACCTATAAAACCTAAACATTGGAGACATTACAGGACTTCAAAAGAAGATAATAGTCAAACCAGAATGGGCATCATAGTGAATCTTATTGCCTTCAAAGTAGTTGCCTATACCCTCAAACTTAAAACTATCGAACAGAACAGAATAGAGTCAAATCAGTCAAAACAAGATGGTGAGAGCAATACAGGGCTTCAAACCAAGTTAAGAGGAAATCAAAAAAGTTACTATAATATATCCTGTTAATTTTTTTCATTTTTTCCTTAATTAAAAATAATAAAAAAGATAAATTTTTTTAAAGAAGGGATATTGAGATAAAAGAGGACATAACAGCATAACAATACAGGTCAGGACAGAACAATTTAGACAACATAGTGTTTCACCACAAGTTAACCCGACTTAATAGCAGTTATCATAGAGTCTCTTTCCTTGAAATATTTGAGTATAACTTTGTATACTATACCATCAAACATATCAAGACAGTGTGAATCCATTCAAGTGGATGAAAGCATTACAGGGTATTTAGAACCAGCTAACAGAAAACGAACAATGGTTTCTATATTATCTCTTTGCCCATAAAAATTTGTTTATGCTATCACATATGATAAAATCCAGTAAGATACATGATAATGGAGACAGAAGAACAACAGTTTAATGAGACTTCAATAAAAGATGATATTAAATCAGCACTAGCTAATATGATGTCTTGTATTCTTCAAAATAGTTGTTCATATCATCACAGACAATAATATCAAACATCCCAGAATAAAACCATTCCAATTAATGAGTGAAAACTTTATAAGGCTTCAAAGCCATATAATGGAGAATCATGATTACCACATACTTTTATCTATTTATATCATTTCTTACACTAGGGAAACTATTCAGTGTTCATACATGTGAGTTTGACTTATTTCACTTATGAGTATGGTCTTAAGCTGCACCCATTAATTTATAAATATCTCAATGTGATCCTTCTTTATAGCTGAGTGGAACCTCATTGTATCTGAACAAAATCCAAGTAGGTCTTAAAGTTCATTTCTTCTTCATCGTAAGTGAAACATTCCTGGAAAACACAATCTAAGAAGATATTGGTCATGGTTTCTGTCCTGTAGCTGGAGAGCTCCGCTTTACTGATCATGCCATTGTGATCTTTATCAAGATTCAAATACTGTCCATAAATGCTTAAGGCAGAGGGAGCAGGAAACCAACTTATCATTGGTTCTCCTTGGACAACTCTTCATCACTTAGCTCCAATAAATCATCTGGGAAAGTGCATACTAAAATATCTTGGATTTTTATCTTCCCTGTTCTTAGAGGGTCCAAAAAGAAGAACTTCTTAACTGCTGTACAAACACAAAAGGAGTAAAGTGATTTTTCTAGCCCATCTAATTGTGGCAAAGCAGGAATAAGTTCAGGTATGTAGTTTTCTAAATCAGATTCCTGAAGGTATCCTTTTCCAGCAACATCACATAAACTGAGTCAGATTCTTGTCTGATGAAGCCAAACTTTTGGCATGACATAGTTAAAGAACTGCATGATAGAAATTCTTCCATATGAGTCTAGCAAAGATTGAAGGTGTTTAGCAAAGATTTTTGCAATGAAAAATGCTTGCACTTTGGTCCAGTGGAAAATATTTTTATTACTGTTTCAAGGTTTTATTTGTTACACTAGAGAGACAATATGATACTTATAAACGTGAGTTTGATTTATTTCACTTATGATTATGGTCTCAAGTTGCCTCCAAAAAAACTTTAAAAGATATCTTTCTTTGTATCTGACTACTATTCCATTGTGTAAAAATACCACAGCATTTTTATCCATTCCACGTTTGAGATGTATTTTGATTGTTTCCAAGATTTAGCTATTGCAAATTATGCTGTTATAAAGATGGGTGAACATATATCACTGTAGCATGATGCTTTTAATTTTTCTTAGAAAATACTCAGAAGCAGAATAGCTGGATTAAATGCGGCTTCCAATCCTAGTTTTTTGAGGAATCTCCACATTTATTTCCACAGTGGCCACACCAGTCTAGCCTCCCACAATAGTGGAGAAGGGTTCCTTTTTCCCCACAGTCCTGCCAACATTTGGTATTGGTTGATTTCTTGATGACAGCCATTCTTTCTGGAATGAGATGGAATCTCAATGTCGTTATAATTTGCATTTTTGAATGGTCAGTGATGTTGAACATCTTTCCATGTATTTATTTGCCATTTTCATCTGAGAAGTGCATGTTCATCTCAGATGCCCGTTTTTGAATTGGGCCTTTGAATTTGGGGCCCTGATATTTTTCAATTCTTTATATGTTCTAGGTATAAATCCTTTGAGAGACAGCTGGCTAAAATTCTTTCCCATTCTATGGGTTTTCTTTTCACTCTGTTGGTGATTTCTTTTTTTATTTTTATTTTAAAGAGGGCAAAACAAGCCATAAAAAAACAGAACAAAGCAGATCAGAAGAAAACAATACAGATTTCAAAGCAAGACAGCAGGGAATCAACATTGACTACCATAATGTCTCTGGTTTTCTTCTAAATAGTTGTATCTTCACACACAATTGAATTCATTCAAAATAGAATAAAACTGATCAGAACAGAGTAATGAAGGCATAACAGGCCTTCAAAATCAGACAATAGGAAAATCAACATTGGCTACCATAATGTCTCTTGTTCTCTTCCAAATAGCTTTCCATATCTTCATTTATGTTGAAATTAAATAATACAAAATAGACCAAAACCACTCTAAATAAAGAATAACATCATACTGGAATTCAAAACATAATCATAGGAAATCAGCAATGGATACCATTATGTTTCTTTTTCTTTAAAATAGCTATTCATATCATCATATATAATACAATTGATTCTTATAAACTATTTAGGAGAAGTTCTGGGCATGTAAAAGCCTCTACATGTACATATATCCTTTGTGTATTAGAGGGAAAAACAAATTACTAGGAAAACAAGAAACAAACAAAAAAATACATAACAATAGCAAGGAGCCCAAAGCAAAGACAACACAGGCCCTTCAAAATAAGGTGGTAGGTACATAACTAAGGTTGTTATTTTATATAGTATTCTTCAAAAGAGTTCCTCAGATGGTGATTTCTTTTGAAGTACAAAACTTTTTAAATAAGATGACATCGCATTTGTTTATTCTTTGAAGTGCTTCCCAGGCAGTTTGCCTTTTGTTCACGAACTCTTTGTCTTCAAGATTTTTACTAACTTCTTCCAGAAGATTTATCGTTTCTATTTTAATATTTGGATATTTGATCCATTTTGACTATAATTTAGTGCATGATGATAGACATGGGTCTAGTTTCAGGCTTTGGCATGTGGAAAGCCAATTTTTCCAGCACCATTTATTAAAGAGGCCCTGTTTTTGGCAATGAACATGTTTAGCCCCTTTGTCAAAGATATGGAGGCTAAGTGTGTTTGTAGTTTTGTCTGCTTCTTCTGTTTTGTTCAGTGATCCTCAGGTTTTTTTGTTTTTTGTTTTTTTTGTTTTTTTAGATAGTACCATGCTGATTTTGTCACAGTAGCTTTGTAGCAGAATTTCAGTGAGGGATTGTAATGTCTCCTGCCTTGCCTTTATAGTCCAGGATTGCCTTTGCAATTCTAGGTCTCTTCTGTTTCCAAATGAATTTTAGGAATGTTTCCTCTAGATCTGTGAGGTATGTAAATGTTATTTTGATGGAAATTGTGTTAAATCAGTGTAACAGTTTTAGGAATATGCCCATTTTTACTATGTTGGTTCTTCCTATTCAACAGAAGGGATGTCTTTTCATTTTCTGATGTCATCTTCACCCTCCTTTTTAGAGCACTCTAGTTTTCAATATGTTAGGTAGATTCTTAAGTATTTCACTTTTTGGATGCCATTGTGAAAGCTATCATTTCCATAATTTGTCTCCCAGTGAGTTTGTTATTTGCATATAGGAATGCTGTTGATTTTTGAGCATTGACTTTGTATCCAGCTACACTGCTGAATTTGTTTTTTATCTCTAGCAGTTTTTTGATGGAGTATTTAGGGTCTTCAATGTAGAGATTCATGTCACCTGCAAATAGTAATATTTTAACTTCTCTCTTTCCTATCTTTACTCCTTTTATTTCTCTCTCTTGAATATTTTCTCTGGCTAATGGTTCCAGAACTGTATTGAATAGGAGTGTTGAAAATGGACATCCTTATATTGTTCCTGACTTTCGAGTGAAAGCTTGCACTTTTTGCCCATTTAGTATGATGTTGGCTATTGGTTTGTCATAAATGGCTTTTATCAGCTTGAGATAGATACACTTTATCCTGATATTTTGTAATGTTTTTATCGTGAACAAGTGTTGGATTTTATTAAAAGGTTTTTCTGCATCTATTGAGATGATCATGTTTTGGCTCTGTTGATGTATTACTTTTATTGATTTGTGTATGTTAAACAACCCCTGCATTCTTGGTCATGATGTATAAACTACTTGATTATTTGCTACATTCTGTTTGCTAGTATTTTACTGAGAATCTTTGCATCTATATTCATTAGGGGGATGGCCTATAGTTCTCCTTTTGATTGGTTCTTTCTCTGGTGCTGGTATCAGTATAATACTTGCCTCCAAAAATGAATTAGGGAGATCTGCTTCTCTTTCTATTACATTAAAGAGTTTGAGGAGTGTTGGTATTAAATCTTCTCTAAATGTCTTCCAGAATTTAGCTGTGAATCTATCAGGACTTGGGCTTTCCTTTGCTGGTAAGTTTTTAATCACATTTTCAATTTCAGTAGCTGATATTGGGATATTCAAAATTGTTCTATCTTCTTGACTGAGCTTTCAGAATTCATAGGTTTCTAGAAATCTTTTCATTTCCTTCCCTGTTTTCCACCCCATGTGTGTAAAGGTTTTAAAAGTAGATATTCATAATCTTCTGAATTTCCATGGGATCTATAGTAATTACACCCTTTTCATTTCTTATTGCATGAATTTGAGATTATTCTTTCTTTTTCTTGATAAAGTTGGCTAGAGGTTTATCAATTTTGTTTATTCTGTCAAAGGACCAGCTCTTTGATTCATTAATTTTTTGTATTATTTTCTTAGTCTCAATTGTGTTAATTTCTGCTCTGATCTTTATAATTTCCTCTGTTTGATGAGCTTTGGGCTTGACTTGTGCTTCTTTTTCTGGAGACTTGAGGTGTAGCTCAAGTTTGTTTATTTGTGCTTGTTCTGATGTGACAATTCATTGCTGTATATTTCCCTCTTAGGATCACTTTCATTGTGCCGTGGGGTATGGTATATTGTATGTTGGTATGTTTGGTATGTTGTATCTGCATTTTAATTGAATTGTAGGTATTGTTTAATTTGTTCTTTAACTTCACCTATAACCCATTGGTTGTTCAAGGAGTTTTGATTTAATTTTCATGTGTTTATGTAGGTTTTACAGTTTTCTTTGCCATTAATTTCCAATTTCATGGCACTATAGTCAGATAAGATGCATGGGATAATTCAATCCCTTTGCATTTACTTAAGAATGTTCTATGAGCTAATATGTGGTCTATTTTAGAGAATGTCCCATGTGCAGCAGAGAAGAATGTGTATGCTGATGTTTTTGGGTGGAATACTTTGTAAAGATGTAGCAAGTCTATTTGTTCACAGGTTTGATTCAGTTCCGTTGTTTGCTGATTTTTTTTTTTTTTTGTCTAGTTGGTCTATCGTTTTGTTACAATGGGGTATTAAGGTCCCCTATTGCAATTGTGTTACTGTGTATTTGGTTTTTCATGTCAATTAATATTTGGTTTACATAGTTAAATGCTCCTGTATTTGGTGCATATATATTTATGATTATTATCTCTTCCTCTTGAATTTTTCCCCTAACAAGTATGTAGTGACTTTCTTTATCTCTTTTGATAATTTTTGGTTTGAAGTTTTTATTATCTGCAAACAGAACAGCTTTTTTTACTGTTTTCCTCATGCATGGAATATTGTTTTACATCATTTGGTTTTCAATCTATGAGTTTCTTTTTGAGTTAGATATGCTTCTGTTATGCAGTGTAATGTTGGATCCTGTTTCTTTATCCATTCTCTCAGTCTATTTCTTTTAACTGGTAAACTGAGCCTATTTACATTGATGGTTGTAACTAATATCTACAACTTAACTTTGTCATGTTATTTTTATGTTGGTTTCCTACTTTTCCCTCTTGCTTAATTTCTTGCCATCCCAGGTGGTTTCTTTCTGTTGTTGTTCTGGAAATTGTAGTCATTTTTGTCTCTTTCAATGCCTTTCAGTACTCTTTCTAGGGTTGGTTTGGTGGACATGAATTTCTTCAGCTGTTTTTTATCATGGATCTGTCATATTTCTCCATTAAATTTTAGAGAAAGTTTTTCAAGGTACATCAATGTGGGTTGAAAGTTGTTTTCTTTCAGGGCTTGAAATACCTCACTCCAGGCTCATCTTAACTTGAGGGTTTGCACTGAAAATTCTGCCATGGGGCTGGGGATTTAGCTCAGTGGCATAAGCACCTGCCTTGCAAACAGGCAGTTGTGAGTTCGGTCCCCGGTACTGATAAAAAAAGTTTAAAAAAAAAGTCTGCCATGATTTTAATGGGCTTTCCTTGATAGATGACTTTAGTCTTTTCTTTGTTTTTAGTATTCTGTTTTTATGATGAATTTCTGGAATCCAGAAATTCTGGATTCTGGGTGTAGGTTTATTTGGTTGTGACTGTTTAGAGTTCTATATGCATCACTTATCTGTATATCAGATCCTTTTTCTCATGTTTGGGAAATTTTATGCTACTATTTCTGATAATAGCTTTTTAAAATGTCATTTGCATTGATTCCTGCATTTTCATTGACACTTAACAGTCTTATATTGTTTTCTTTGCATCATCTTGAAGCTATTGAATTGTTATTTTATGATCTCTTGTTATTGTTAAAAGTTCTTTCCTTTTGTGATTGCTGGCTGAAATCCTGTCTTTAAGGTCTAAAACTCTATCTTCAGTTTCATTTAAGTACTTTTTGCCAGCTTTCAATGGAATTTTTAATTTCCTGAATATCTCTGAGTTTGTTTCATGCATTCTATTATTTCCTATATTGTTCTTTCTAGGTTTCCTTCATTTTCCCATGCTCCCTTACTTTTTTTTAAATCTACATCTTCTCTAGTAATATGAGCAATTCCTTTATTAATGTTGCCTTTTCTTTCTTTACCTGGGAAATTATTTTTAATCTGATTTCCTCTGTAGCCTAATGGATTTGTTTCTTTATTTCACTTGCTAGCTTTTCAGAAATTTCAGTTGTATGACTTCCAATATCCTCTATTTTGATGTCTTCTGTACTTGTTCCTGATGGACTGGGCTTTTGAGATTGCATTTTATCTTTCATTTTGTCATTTTCACCTCTTGGCTTAATATTTTGCTCTTTTCAATCCTGCTAGTCTCTACTGTAAATCATGTGTGTCTTAGGTTCCTACTGTGTGACTGAAATTCACCCAATTGTTGGGTTCTAAAATGTAGAGGAGGGACCAGTCACCTGAATTTCTCCTGCAGGGCCTGTTGGGTGAGTCTTATATTTTTCCTAGGCTGAGTAGCCTAAGATTATTGATGTAAATCAAGCCTTAGCTCCCATTGTTATTGTGGCTTCAAGCTGTTCCAGGCTGCCAGATCTACCTGCCTATAGTCCACACACCAACTGGGCACTCTGTGTCAGTGGGGGTCTTGTAAGCCCTTTCAGTTTCTCAGGAATAGAGGAGGCCTTGTCTGCACTCTTGCTAATCCACCCTGGGTTCTCTGTATGGAAGAAGTACTTACACTCCTAGCAGCTTGCCAAGTTCCTCCAGCTGGAGGAAGCATTCACTGAGGTCCTCTACTTGAAGGAGAAACTCACCACCCTATCACAGGCCTCCTGAGGCCCTATCTGTGGGGGCAGGGGTTGCTTAGGCTCCCACCAGCCCACCAAGGTACTGAAGGTAGTTGGAAGGGGTTCCTGACTGTCAGCTGCTGAGGTCATCATGGTGCAGGAGAAGGCTGCTAAAGTCTTTGAGGTGTGGCAGAAGGGCACCTAAGGCTGGCTCTCTTTGCCTGTTGAAGTTTTCTGGGTGTGGGGGCCATGAGAGATTTTAAAACTCCAGGGTAAGAGGAAAAACTCAGGCCACATGTAGCTAAGAAATGGATTCACTCAAACAAAAGTAAACTTTCTCCTGCATTTTACAATTTACAGCAAGTGACCTATAGAAAATTTTTTTTCTGTCCTCCCTCACTAGGAGATAAGGACTTAATCCATCTGATAACTAGGGATGGCTCCCCAGTTCTTGAGAAGGACAATCCTAGTGTTTCAAACTGGCAAGAGGTTTACACACTGAGTCACATCTCAAAGAGTTAGGGAAATGATTTACAATCAAAAGTTTTTTTAAGGTTAATTCTCTAAGAAAAGGAAATGAAACCCTCTAGGTAGAATCAGGGAGAAGCTTATGTATAGTTTAATCAAGCTGGGAGGAAGTTTTAGACCACATTGATCATAAATTTTATGAGATTCAGTTATGCAAACTGATGGGAACATTTTAATGATAAATGACTGGGATGCATTTCAGAATTTAGTGATCAACTGACCCCAGTTTTTCTCTCAAGAGTTTATTGTGGCTATGGTAATGTGCTCATTAGATGCAGTGAGCAAATCACTTAGAGGGTGAAAGTATACTGTACCTACATTTGTAGGTCATTTCTCCTTTATTGATTTCCATTCTTCAGAAGTGTGTGAGAAAAATACAGATAAAGTACAAAGAAAGAAAAGTACAAGAAAAGTTTGTTTATACCACTGCAAATTATTTTTTTATAATACTTATTGTGTTACAATGCCATAGAATGGGCTATATTTTTAGCCTAAATTCTTATAGTCCATCATTAACATGGAGGACTTTTGTGAAGTATGGTGGGTATATGTGGCATCTCCCTTTAGGCTTGGGATAATTTGAATTATTACTGGCACAAAATGCAACCAATTCAGAGGTTGAAGTGAGAATTTAAAGATGAAGCTGTGGCTGAACATAGTGGTATGTGCTTGTAATCATAGCATTCTGGAGGCCGAAGCAGGAAGACTGCCGTGAGTTTGAGGCCTGCCTGGGTTTCACAGCAAGTTCAAGGCCAGCCTGAATTACAGAGTGAGATCCTGTATAAAAAAAAAAAGGATTACAATGTGGGTAGATGTACATCTTTGTCGGAAAGACTTTTCTAACATTTGGAGAATGTTTCAAGGGTAGAATTGATTAACTTCTTGTTAATTTAATATTTAAGCTAAAACTATATGGAGATATAATTGAAGTAATCAATGTACTAGTTAAAAATACTTGCACTAATTTATCTGTGTATCTCTTTTAAATTTTCTTTCTAATTTCAAACCATTTAGATTTGCCATCTGTCCAGTCAATGTTGCTACTGCTTTCCTATTCAATTATTATTCCTTGAATCTCATTATAATTCATTTGAATTTCTCATATTTATGGAACTAAATCTGTGAGAGAATATTTTAAAAGGTATTATGCATTCAGTTTCTCTGTCCTAAACATGTAAAACAAAAACAAAGGCTTTTAATTCTGTTTTCCCAAATTAAAATACAATTAAACAACATCATTAATTAGTAGCTAATGTAAAACCCTTAGGAACATTGAGTTCCTACATTTCCTCAAGAAAAAGTTCAAAACTGAAATTATCACTGGTATTTTTCTACATCCAACATTTTCCTCAGTGAGTTACAGTGGAATTTTGTTTAATCTGTCAGGAGGTTTTGAATAAAGGTCCCAGTATATACTCTTGTCAAATACTTTTTTCTTTTTAGACCATTTGGTTGGATGTACCCTGAGTTAAAAATTAAAAATTAAAAAGTTAAAAGTTAAAAATGTAATCAACTGTCTTTGTAATGAACAGACTAGAGTTTCTAAACATTATGTGATTAAAGTTTTATTTTTCCATATAAATTTATTATGTGACAAAATTATCCCAAAGATTATAGAGATATTTTTATTTTCCTTTTTTTAAGAGTAAAACTTGTGCTTTTCCTTTACTAGCCATTTTTTCAGATAACAATGATTTGGCATATTTTTATAAAGCTTTGTATCATTTATTCTAAACATAGCCATATCCCCTTGAGAAGCTTTCTAAAGAGAACATTTGACAGCTGCTTACAAAATGATTGAATGATGTTCTCAGCATTTATCTTTTGCCTATTTCATATATTTTGCCTAACAAAGAAATGTATTGAAGACAGACTAACCTACAGTTCAAAAGAAACACCAAGAGAAACAATTACTTTGGCACAAAAACTGATTTTTCACTTCCCAAATTAATTGATTCAGCGCATAGGGACTGTAATTCCAAGTGTTTAGAAATAATGTGTATATAATTTTACAGAAAACTTGTCCTTAACCTTGAGGTTAATAAAATAATATACTAAAAAGGAGGTAGCTTTGAAAATTGTTTTAAATGTGGCATTGTATTCAGATTTTTTTATAATAAACTTTTTGCTTAAAAGATTGAGGTGAATGTGATTGCTTTTGAAACTCTTTCTAATCGAATAAAGCTACCTCAGAAAGAGAAAAGAGAATAATACAGCACTAGCTGATTTTGCACTCACAAAGGATTTCTGTCTTATGAAGTTGTAGAAAAGTTCTTATGTCTTATGAAGTTGTAGTTCCCAAGAAATCCAAGTACATATTTGTCATGAACCATATTATTGCACAAGTATTTTTATTTTTGCTGTTTATCAGGCATTGTAAACTTGGGGTTCCTGGGTTATATGACATATATTTCTTCACTGTATACACTTTCATTTTCCTATTTCCTGCATTATAAATAAATACCTGTTTAAATGTTATGTCTAAGAGTTGGGATGTCTTGTGATTCTTGGAAAAAATTATTCCATATGTATATCCATGTATCCATTAATTTACATCTCTACTCTTTCAATCAATGAGCAAATAATTTTAAAACATTCTATGCCAGACACTGATGCAGGAATTGGGTGTGAGAAGTCTCTGCCCCCATGAAGCTTCATATCGATGAAGAAATCATGCATTTTTCCAGCTCACCACAAAGAGTATCAGTCTTTCCTTTTTTCTTTACATGCTTTTCCAGGGGTTTAAAGACGGCATGATACAAACTTTACAGTGGTATTTTAAAAAATTACTATTTGAGAGTACCTTGAGGATTTTTGAAAATTAAAGTCTGATACATTTTACTACATGGCTGAAATTGTGCTAAATATTTGCAAAATTGCAAATATTTATCATGGCTAAATAAAATCTTTTCATTAGGTATAGTGATAAACTGCATTTCCATTCCATCTATCTATTTTGTTACCAGATGTTATGGATTATGAACTGGTGGTCAACTTAACACCAGCTGGATTATATCATCATGGCACTGAGCATAGATGCTCCACCTGAGGAAAGTTGCCAGCATAAACAGAGACGTGGAGAAGGAGAAGGAAGGCATTAATGAATTATTGCATTGAGGCATTGAGGCATCGTGGGTTGTCCTATGAGATGCTTTTTGAGCCGTTGGTTCTCCTGGAGAATCTCTGGTTCTCACATCAAGCATTGCTTCCTGGCTCCGGAGAGGAAGCTATGTGCTGCTTGGTCTCCAGGATGAACTCCTCATGCTGGCTTCCTGGCATGTACTAAACTGTGCTTATCATTGGCCTCGGGACCTCTGTGTCACTGAGGATGGCTGTGGTGCTTTCAGGAGAGCCCTGGTCTTTGTTTTGAGTGTGATTTTTTGGCTCCAGTGTAGAACCCTCAACCTCTCAGCATAGCTCCTTCGCTCCGCTGGCGTAGACTTTCTGGCTTCTGCAGACTTTTGGGCCTTCTTAGCACGGATCCATAAAAGAGACTGGCCTGAGTCCTTGTTGAAGGCTCTAAACCTCAAGTTGGACTCGTGGGAGGCACTGTCATGAGTTCTAGATCTTCATCTGGACTCATGTGGGACATTGCTGTGGGTTTAGGCCCTTGACTATGTAGTTTATGTCTTTGGTGTTCTGGATAGATTTCCTGCATTTTCTTGTGTTAATTCTGGGTGATCATCATAAAACAATATTATAAACTCTGTGTCCTGATTGTAATTGTTCTCTGCACAACTCCTGACTACCACACCAGATATTTGCAGGCATTATGCATGTGACACAAATATGGTAGGTGTAAAGTATGTATATTACGACATGGCTCCTTTTAATATGAAGCAGATGCATTTAGCATGATACACTCTAATGGAAATTACAAAGGAAGTGTGTGACTATTAATCATGATTGCAATTTGACTAGATTAAGAGATGCTTACATACTAGTGAAGCACATTTCTGGGTGAGTTTTGAGGGCATGATTTTGGGGACTTTTATTTGGTTTCCCCTGTGATTTGTCTCTAGCTTTGTTCCCCTGCTTTGCTTGACAACTTCCATAAACTAAGCAGCTTTGGTTTGTTATATGCTGCTGCCATATTTCTGTCATGGACTGAATTCCCAGATACTCTGAGCCAAATGAGACTTCTCCTCTTTTAATTTGTGGGTATTGGATATCATGACATGACATGAAAGCTGACTAATCGGAAATGTAACTTAGAATATTAAGTAAGAATGGCTGAATCTTTCTAGGAAATTCAAGAACAACTTCATAGAAAAAACATCCAGTTGTTTGAGAAATAAGAGGACAAAATGAACAATTTCTAGAAGTAGAAGACCTAAGAAATGCTATCTATCAGACAAGTGAACAAAATTTTTAGAGGAGTTCAGTTTAATGTGTAGTTAATTTATGGACCTGAAATTTAATAGCACTTAATGACTCTGATTTACTTATCAATGAACTTTTCTTTAGATTTGTTAGTATTATATTTCTAAATGAGTAGACTGTCAATTCCTGCCAATATCACCTAAAATGTCAAAAGCAAAATTTTCATGGTGTCAGCTGAGATATACTAAACCAGAAGATAGGGTAGAGTATGTGATGCTATGTTGTCCAATTTAGTATCCACTGTACACATGTAATTAAAAGTGAATTAATTAAAATTAAATGAAGTTAATTTTTTCATTTGCGCTAGTCAAAAATAGCTACCCAACAGCTAGAATTGCTTTGTGACTACTGCATTAGGCAGCAGAGGTACAGTGTATTTCAAAATAAGACATTTTATTTTATTTTATCTATTTTAGTACTGGGGATTGTACTCAGAACCCTGTGCTTGCCAGGCAGGCACTTTGCAGCTGAGCTAAATCCCTGGCCATAAGACATTTTAATAGACAGTGCTATTCTAGAGGAAAGATTCATCAACTTTTTCCATAGGCACCAGATAATAAATATTCCAGGCTTAGTGGGATATAGATAGTCTTTATCTTATGTTGTTCTTGTTTTTAATCTTTAGAATAAAAAAAAGTGATTCTTAGCTCATTAATTGTAATGGGATAGAGACTGGACACACTTGGTTAACTTGCTCTAGGGCATTTCATCCCTTTTTCTGATAAACTTGCATAATAGGAGGTCAAATTAATCTCACAAGTGGATGCTAAGTAACTTATGCCTCACACTGGAAAGTTAGTAACAACAGGCGCCCAATCTCTTCTGCATCTGTGAAGGAATGCAGCTGGTCTTTGGGCTTCCTTCCTTGTGCTCTGGTGAGCAGATCCACACCCTTTGCTGTAGTGATAATGGGAGGTACCTGAGAAAGCAAACTACCATATGATCATTCTGTGTGCATCAATCAACAGGACTAAGATATATCCATGGACCTGTGGAGCAACAGAAATGCTCATTCATTCTTTGAAGAAGTACTGAGTGGTGTGGTCACTTAGAAAGACAGTCTAGAGTTTTAAACTTTTTTTGAAAAATAAGGATAGTTTTACCATGTGTTCCATTAGTTTGTTTTGAATGATTTCTGATCCATCTCTTCTTAAATATGGTGCAGTCCTGGCTCCTCAATACATATGACCTGATTTGGAACAGGGCTTTTAGAGAAGCTACCAGTTAAAACAAGGTCCTTTGGGTCGGCTTACAGGGTGTAATGATTTTCCTAAAAAAGGAGGAATTTGTAGGCAGAGTTAACCACACAGAGAGGAAAGATGATTGGTGACGCAAGAAAGAATGTCTCAGTCCCAAAGGCACAGATCAGAGTGAAGCATCTGCAAAGGAAGGAAGGACACCAAAGACTGCTGACAGTTCACCAGAAGCCTGGGAGAAGGAGGGACAGCTTCCTCCTCACAGCCTCAGGAAAGAACGCATTTTGCTGACATCCTCATTTCAGACTCCGCAGCCTCCAGCCCTGGAGACAGTAACTCCCATTGTCAGCTGTGCAATTCGTGGCAATTTGTTATGAAAACTCTAAGAATGTAATCGTGAAAATTTGCTCAAATGAACTGAAAATTTAGGTTCACACAGAAAACAGCTATGAGTATTAATAGTAGTTTTATTTTAACTTTCCAGTCTTGGAAGTGTTTGAGATGCATGCTCTTCTGCAGGTGAACGTATAAACAAATGACAATAGAACAGGACCAAGGGTTGTTAGTGCAAAAAAGAAAGGAGATATCAAGCCATGTAAGGACCTGGAAACAGCTTTGATGCTATTACTAAGCAGGAAAAGACAGTCTAAACAGGCTACAAATCACAGGATTCCTACCTTATGACATTCTGGAAAAGGCAGTTTGATAGAGCTAGCAAGATGATGCGTGGTTTCCAGGAATTCAGCAGGAGTAATGAACTCATAACCCAGGAGGGTTTTGTGGGGTGGTGGAACTGTGCTACACAATACTGTAGAGGTGGACACAGGACCCTGTACATAGGTTAAACCCACGGAATTGCACAGGGGTGGGTGAGCACTAATGTAACTCTTAGATTAGTTAATAACAATGCATTATTAAATGTAGCAAATGTTAGCAAAAGGGAAAACTGTGCAGGAGGAAAAAGAATAGGTTGCATGCTCTCTCTCTCTCTGTGTTCAATTTTCCTGTAAGCCTTAGACTGATCTAAAAATGGAAGTCCAGCAGTTCAGGTAAAATATACTGCAACCGTTACTAGTTATGTGTCTTTGGGACATTTTAAGTTTTTTATGCCCCCATTTTCTCTTGCATAAAAAGAGACTAAAAACACAAAACTACCTTAAAGTTGTTGTGAAAATAAATGTGATCACACATGTAAACTGCTCCACACAAGGCCTCAGGAAGAATTTTATAGCTATAACAAATTGGCATTTATTTGTAAAATAGAAGCTTTTTACATGGCTTGACACAGGGCTAAGTAGAAGTTTAATATAGATTCTAGAACAGAGTTTAATTTCACTACATTCTGCGTTGGGCTGGTGACTGATATGATCATCCTAAGTGACAGAAACCATTGGTAATATGTGTTCTTGCAAATAAGGGCTGAAGGCTTATGTGGCTGCTTGACCCAATGCAGCAGAAGTGAATGGTGCATGAAATTTACCAAATGGATTTGCTATGGCAGAGAGCTGTGGACACATCTTGAATCCCTGATCCCCAGTGCTCTACTAAAACGATTTTGTCCAGGCAAACGCAAGTGTAGAACCATAATAGTGCATGTATGGATCCTTAGAGGCACTTAAGAATAGCTTATCTCTTCTCATTTTATGAGAAATGTTGCCTTTACTAGCAGGTACAGTTGAAAATCAGCTTGATGTTGCCTAACATAATTTTCAAACACTGGCAGCATAAAGCTCATAGACTGCCAGCGATATTTGAAAATTAAAGATTACTTTAATCTTCAGTGACAGAGATTTATGGAATATTGCTTTAAATCTGTGCTTCATGTGGTAAAGCAAATTGAGTTTGTTTTATAGACAAAAGCAATTTGAGGAAACCCATAGATGCCTTTTGCCACTGAAGGGTATAAATTATCTCTAACTAAATTTCATCTGTACTGTATATTGAGCTATTTAGATAAAACATGTTTTTGACAGTTATTGCTAAATAATACCTTCTTTTCGTCTCCTGTATTATGTGGAGTTGAGAATAAAATGAATCATTAGGGAAATTAGCAATCCTTCTTCTGACATGAATTACATTATTCAAACACATGAACATCTGAATATATTTTCTAAGTGAATTATTCTGAAAAGGTATCCAAACTTATTATGATGAATATAAGATATACCAAAATATTACATGACCCAGATGTATAATTTGTAGGCAAATTTCCTGCCATTATTTAAGACTTTATGTATATTTATTCCAACAGGGTATAATCTCACACAGAGCCATGGTAGTAAATCATTCTAATGGGAGTCCCTGTGCATACACCAGAGTAAAGCAGTTCTTGTACAAGAGGAAGCTTTCTAGTGGACACCTTACCACCAGCACTGGTGTTGCTAATATTTCCTTGTAGAATAGAAGAAAGCACCCATTAGAAACAAAGGTCAGCACTAGAAAGACAATATATATGTCTTAAGACTCCAAGAAACATAATGTTTAATGGGAAAGAGAGGCTAATATGTACATATGTATACACATTAAAACACAGGTTTCAATAACTGGGTAGGTATAAAGGATGAAAAATGAGTAGAGAATTTTAAAATACTGTACTTGGACCTAGGAAAAGTTGTCATTTGGTAATATTTGCAGTCAGTGCAACACTCAGATCTATCTATCCATACATCCATCCATCTATCCACTTAACACTCTCTCAAAGTGATAATGGACCTTTATTAACAGATTTTTTTTCCTCCAAAACAGTTTCTCTGGAACAACCCAACCCAAAACACTGCCATTTACTTGTGTTATTTAAGTTTCAAATGACCTTTCATATCTGTTATTTATATATGTGAATTGATTTCCTCCATTTTTTATTTTACATATTCTTTTTCAAGTTTTTCTCATGCTCTTTCCTATGTATATTTGTGGTCTTTTTCCAAATCTCTTTGTTTCCTCTGATTATATGCCATAAATTGTGTCTCTTAATAATTATTCACCAGAATATTCTTTTAATCCATAAACATAAAAATATTATACTCTCTTGATGTTCACAGCAGATGTGTCTACAGAATCAGTGTTCTTTCTAGGAAGAGGAAAACTTAGTCATGCCTTATTTTGCACCAAGGCTATTCACTATTTTTGCTATTTGTTCTAATGTATTAGCCTTACAGATTCTTTAGCACATTTTATAATTAAACGTTAATTATATCAACAAGTTACCAATAAATTAAGCATCCATTCTTTTTTGAATTCCATTCCTTGATTTTAGGAACTTTTCTCATACCTATAAATTGTCTTTTTGATGAGCTGCTGAACTGTTTTAGACTTTTTGGGACTAAAATAATCTTATTTCATCCTTACATCTAGTTTAGTTAGATACAGCACTCTAGGTGACATTCTTTTCCCTTAGTGCTTTAAAAATATTATTCTTTGCATTCTGATATCTATCATAGCTCAGTCATATTGTTAATTCTCCCTTTTTCCATGATCTGCATTCATCTTCTAAGTAATTTTAAACTTATTCTTTTTATCCCCGATTTATTAAAATTTTAGCATGGCAAACATCAGTATCTTTAGTGTTGCTAACTTTCTTAAAATCTAATGCTCATTTTTAGTGTGAAGAATGATTACTTTTATTAGTTCTGGAAAGTTTTAGCCTCCAGCTTCTCATATTTTGCTCTCTCACACCACTAGTCTATCTGTATCTCTCTTTTTTATTCTGGAGCTTTTATTAAATGATCTATTTCCTAAGTTTTTAGCCACTCATTCACATTTTTGTCATTTTATTTCCTTGTCTTGGATTCAAACTGAACTTATCAGTGTGATAATGAACATTGATGATTTCCATTAAACCAAATCACTTTAATGCTACGGTCTGAGAATCATCTCCTATCTTCTGAAAATGTTGTTGATCTCTGGATCAGGCTGAGCCTAGGATTTCACATGAAATCTTTCTGTCATTTGGTTTTCTTCCCTTGAAGATTTCAGTAGCTCCAAACTTTTATTTGGGTTTGCTTCAGGGATAACAGAAATTTAGACCAGGACCATTTTTCGATTAACTTTCATCATGACTGTATCAACTCTGGATTATACTACATCTACTGTGATGTTATTTGACTGAAGCCCCTTCACCCCAATCTCAGAACTTCCAATTGATTTTTTCCCCTTGGCAAGTGGTAAAATTTATTATCTTACATAGCAAGAGGCACTGGATTCCAAGCAAAGTCTCCAGGATAGACTAAGCCACTTATTTATAATTCCAGAATCATCAGTGATATCAGACTGAAATACAAATCTGTTTCTAGGAAGGCAGCAGCAGAGAAAGGACGTGGGACACAGTATAGCAGTCAGGACACCTGTGACTGCTCAGGTGTCTGCATTAGACCACATCCCAGACTGACACTCATCATTTTAAAATATATTTTTTATAATTTTACTTTTTAATATCACAACTAGAATTTCAATGCTTATTTTCATACAAGTCCCCTTCCTCTCCCCTGTTTATGGTACATATTATATCCACATACACTGAAATGCCCAGTGGATGATGTTATAATTTGGCATCCAGTTGAAGATTATATTGTGAGAGTCACTCTAAGAGAGCTTATTCTCTCTACCTAAATGAGAATCATCACTGGATTGCTGAATTAAAGGTAGTGTCTTGCTGCGTCATAGAGTACGCCTGCAATATGTACACCACTGAACACTGCTCACAATAGAGAAGCGGCTTTGTTTCCCAACTATGAATGTTGAAGTGGCAGAGCAGAGCTGGAAACCTACATTCTAGTGCACAATATATTTCTTATTGCACAGCTGACTATGCTACAGTTGAGATTAATGCTTCTTCAGTCTTGCATTATAAGGTACAGAAGAACTCAAGGGCTGGTTTCTTCTCTCAAATACTCATGTACCTGGTCCCAGAGAATTTCTTCATAATATAGACAGCTAAGTTAGGCAGAAATTAATAGGCAGTCAGGCAGGGCTCAACCCTTGAGGGAGTCAGTGCAGGATATGAGAACACATCACAACCATGGCTGAATGTACATCTGTCAAAGAGCAGACCTTAAGATAAAGATGTAATGACCAGGCCTACATGCCTCTTCTCAGGGTAAGCAACTACTTGAGATTATACCATGACTGTATCATGTGATCCAGGAACATCCAGCTAGACGTAAGTCACCTGGGTGGGTGACCAGAACATCTAGATTGATCCTTCCCAAAATGCCTTTATTCTTTCATGTCCTCTTGCTACATGACCCATTTTTCTTTTGAGTCAATATGAGCAAAGTGGCTATAGTCACAAGCTTATGGTTGATTCTAGTTTTACTCATGTTGTACTCACTTTGTGATTTTGTCTGCGCTCATGATTTTCTCTATGAAATATTTTTAGAGAAGTGATCTTTGTGACAGCTCACTTTTGGGACCCTTACTATCTCTCAGGAGCTATCACTCAATCAATTTTTTCTTCTCTCAACCTCACCTGTTCCTTGGAATTCATTCTTCAATTTCAAGAAACACAAACTCTGTATCTGACTTGTAGAATGTTGGGAGTTATATTTCTGCATCATTGCCTTGCTCCACAGAGCAGAGAACAATACTAAGCCCTGCTCTTCCATTCCCTCTGTGCTATATTAGTTAAATATGTTCAGAAAAAGTGTGCTTATTTTTAAAACTTTAGCCCTTTTACTTGATATTAGCTATTGATGCTATCAATTATGTCCTAATCAATCTCTTAAAAATGCCTTTTTTCAGGGGCTGGGGATTTAGCTCAGTGGCATAAGCGCCTGCCTTGTAAGCAGGCAGTCATGAGTTCGATACCCGGTACCGGTAAAAATGAAAAAAATACCAAAAAAAAAAAAAAGCCTTTTTCTACATTCGATAATGTTATCTCTATGTTTCCTGTAATGTCATCAAAGCCTGTATTATTAGAAGCCTTAAAAATAAAGAAGTTTTGAAAGATGCTCTTTAAAAATTACTTCTGATAATATAATTGAAGATCAGCTGCTATCCAAGACGGTAAGGCATCAACCTTCGCATACACAAGAATGCACATATGTGTATCTGTTTGTGCATAGTAGAAGGCAATTATCACGATGTCTATTCTTTTAATCCAATTTGTTCCCTCAGATCATTGATCTTTGCTACTTCTTGGCACACTGGCTCCTATAAATTTTGCATTTTGCTTGATTGCTGCTAGTTTATAGGAACAGAAGTGGAACAAAAGTGAAGGAGGGGGAGAGAGAGAAGAGAGAGAGAGAGAGAGAGAGAGAGAGAGAGAGAGAGAGAGAGAGAGAGCACTGTATGTCTTTGCTGCCATCGCACCTACTAGGAAGCTGCTTCTTTAGCTTTTGACAAGCCCTGACACTACTTCTAGTCATTGATATTCCATGTAGACTGAGGGAACAGGTATGTGAATTGGGACTGCTTTGTTTAGTGATACTGCTTCATCATGGGAAGTGGGAGACTGGTAATCTGTAGCATGTTCAACTTTTCACTGGTTGTAGGGTGATTTGATGGGTGCTGATGGATAGCATGCTGGTTGAACAGTCTTGTGCTATACAAATGCTGCTTCTGACTCTCTGAAACAGCATACACAAAGAAAAACACTGGATAATGTCTTTCAACTTTCATTCAAAACATCACAGTTTGTTATAAACTATTTTGAGAGACTGTGAAAGGATTCCCTGTACTCATGTAACAATAGGGAAAGCATGGCTGAGAACCACAAGGCAAAATATGCATGTCCTGAGTTGATGCATTGCACCAATACTTAAATATGCAAACTTGCAAGTATCTTATACTAATAGCAATACTTTGAAAGAAGGATGAAAATATGAATCTCAGCATTTAGAAATTCCAAATCCCTTTGAACTTTCCTTATTGGTAAAAGCTTCTTTTTTCCATCTGATTCTCTGAATTGCCTTTGCTTGAAATCTCTTTGAAAATTTTTATTCAAACTTACCTTTGAACTTACAGATAAAAATTATGTGTATTTATCATATACACCATGAAGCTTTGAAGCATAAATAAATTGTGGAAAGTTTATATCTGCCTAACTAAAGCATGCATTTCCACATTAAATTATCATCCTTTTGTTGAAAACACTTAACATTCACACTTCTAGCATTAAATAAGAATATTCTATTGTCATTTATTATAGAAGATTGTCCAGGGTTTAGTCTAGGAAAGCTCCCTGTTAAAATAAAGACCCACTTCAGTGGTCCTGTAAATCTGTAAAGCAACTTTCATACAGTATATCTCTTGCATTATTCCTCCTCTCTAATTTTGTATTCTTTGACCAACACTTTTCCAATATCCATACTATACATGTGTGTATGTTTATATATGTATATATATATATATATATATATATATATATATATATAGAGAGAGAGAGAGAGAGAGAGAGAGAGAGAGAGAGCGCGCGCCAGGGATTTAGCTCAGTGGTATAAGCGCCTGCCTGACAAATGTGAGTTCAATCCCTGGTACCTAAATAAATAAATGAATAAATAAATAAATAAATATTCCATCACATTTTACATTTGGAGATGCAGTCTCAACATATTTTTGAATAAACCAAAGATTTTAAAAGGAGACCAACATAAGAGAAAGTCCTGTAATACTTCAAGGCAAGTTTCCTTGATACAGTTTTACTTAAAGTTGGGAAGAGATGTTAAGGGGAACTTCTGATCCATTCCAAAGTGAGGATAAGAATGTAGGCTCCTAGGGCATATTTTCTCTATGGATTGCACGCTGTGGCTAAGTAGTATGAAAACAGTTATCTACCAGAATTAATGTACTGTATTTCCTAGACAGTAAAGAATGCCTTGTTTGAATAATAACTGTTATTATCAATCAATGGTAAATAGATGTTTAATGTCAATAGCTGTTATTATCAATCAATGTTAAATAGAACCATATCTCTAGTGCTTGAACTGATACTGAGCATACATCCACAGCTGGATAAAGATTCACACTTCTGTGTCCCCTCTTCAGTGTCCCCTCAAATGTGCTGTGTTAGACAAGCTAGTTTATCAACTAAATATCATAGGGAGAAGCTACAGTTTTGAAGTTCTTTTTACCTCCATTTTTGGGAAGTTCTAAGTCCCCTCCTTATAAGCCCTGTTTCTTATGTACTAGGCAGCTACCTCAACTCTACTCATTTTGTTGTTGTTGTGAATTGCTGGAACTCACCATTCCAACTTCTCAGTGCTTTTTTTTTTTTTTTTTTTGGTCTTTTTTTTTTTATCAGTACCAGGGATTGAACTCACGACCGCCTGCTTGCAAGGCAGGTGCTTATGCCGCTGAGCTAAATCCCCAGCCCCTAGTGCTTTATGTATCATTTTTACATAAAAGATCTTTGGGAATGTCTTGATATCTCATCATACTTTTCTTTTTGATCTCTAGATTATATTTTCACTGCTGGATAAGAGGCATTTTCCTTAGAAAAGTTTATCTGGGGGCTATATCAGGTTGCTTGGTATTCTCAAGAAAGCTCTCTTTGCTGGAAAGAAGCATATCCACAGGCCATAGTCTTAATCCATTTTACTTTTCATTCCATCTATGCTGAAAATATAGCGTTGTTAACATCATCCTGTCTTGGACCAACCTATATAAGGTTTGGAGAAAGATTTCAGGGTCAAAGAATGAAAGAGTCATTCTTACCATTAAAGCAACACATTGTAACCCTATTCCCTGGACAAATGTCTCTATAACCACTCATCATAATAAAATTCCATTATCTGTAGTCTCTGGTTTCATCATGGAGCCACCACAAATGTGTGTCAAAATACCAACCTGTAATCCACATTGCCATTATTATTTAACTATATTATCAAGTAAAGGCAAGTGACCCACTGACACACATTGTAGATCTAGAATGAAGTTATACAGTATAGGGAAATTTACTGAAATAGGGAATACCCTCTGGGGAAGCATATAGAAATTCAATAATGTGAGGGTCAGATTGAGAGAGGGTCTCTGACTGAAGAAGCACCATCCTGTGACCAAACTGCAGGCCAAATGTTGCAGACACACCTCTGTGATACCGTAGAGTGCAGGCCATCACACTCAGCTGCCAACCTGACATTTGGTAAGGAGCGCATCAGGCCCTCTCCTGTGATCTAGGACTCAGGCCCATGCCTAGTGGTTGTAGATGCATGACAGAACAAATTGCTAGCTCCCAACCCTGGTGCCCTGCCTTCGCAACCTCACGGAAGAGATAAGCCAAGCTGCATCTCTTTTCCCTGGAGTAGTTTGAGTTTTCATTGATTCTACTATGCAAGCACACACTTCAAAGAGAAAAATCTGCCACAGAGAATTGCTAAAAGAGATGGTGGGAAACAGTGGGTGACAAGGAAACAATATTTTTGTAGCTAACATCCTTGCGGTAGGTGAGCCCTTTGTGAAAACCAAGATTGTACTGGAGGGCATCGGTTTATAAATGGACCGTGTGGCAGCTATGAGAGAAGCTTTATACATTAAACTGATTTGAAAGCTCTGAATCTGAAATAACACATTTTTCTATTCACACAATATGTATGTAAAGCTTTGTCTGGTGTTCAAAAATCCACATTTAAATGCTGTCAAAAGAGAACCCTATTAAAATTTGGGTTGTATATTCTAATTCTATTTTCAGCTTTACTTAAATATATGAGGTTATAACACCATATTCTATTGTTTCATACTGAAATAAGCTAATTGTAAAAAGACAGAAATTTGTCCAAATTGTGAATTAGAAGATGGTGTGTGTGTGTGTGTGTGTGTGTGTGTGTGTGTGTGTGTGTATGTGTGGTGAGTGCTTGCGTGTGATTCTTATTTAGGAGATATATTAGAAGACAGTTTTGGGTCCCAAATTTGACTTACATAATAGAAATTTTGGAACACCCAAATAAAATTAACAGGAAAATTCAAGGACAGTGAAAAGTATATATGTATACTGTAAAGGTATTGACAAAATTTAGTTTTTAGTGTTAGTTTCACTGGCAAAATTCAGTTTTGAAATGACAGTTAAAAGTTCTTTCTAATATTTTATTGGGATAAAATTTGAATTCTAAAAAGTGAGTATTTTAGACATACAGAAGGAAATCTATAAAAGCTACAGAGAAAGACTCATTGTGTGCATTTTATTGATATTTTTAACATTGTAAATTTGTTGTAGTTATAGAAAAGTTGTGTGATATTAGAAAAGTGCATACACCCCAGCCAGTTTCTCATTGTATACTTTTTACCACAGTGCTTTATTTGTCATAATTGATGAAGTAAAGTTATGCATTGCTATTAATAAAGTTTTATGCTTTACCCAAGTTCTTCTTTGTAAACCCCATGTCCTTTTTCTGTTTCAGCATTTCATCTGGTATACCACATTACGTTTACTTGTCATGTCGTCTTAGGCTCCCTGTGACTGGTATTGGTTTCTTAGGCTTCCTTATTTTTGAAACCCTAGTTTGATGGCAACTAGGTCACATATTTTACATGTTTTTCTCATGACTAGACTGGAGTTATCAGTTTTGATGAAGAATTTGGAGGGGAGTTTCCAATTGAATCCTATGATGCTGTTATGGTTAATAACATTGTGTCAACTCGAGAAGTTTAGAAGTTTGAGAGACTCAGCAGAAAGCCAGGGTCCTTATTTGTAAATATCCTCTTCCTGTGCAAAGGAGGAGAGATTTTGTGAGTTCTATACCCACCCAGGGCGGAACAGGGGGAGGTAGCTTGTGTACAATATAAGGAAGGAAAAGAGGCTTTTTCTTCCCCTTTTGCCCTGGCTGCTGCCTTGAAGTGTTGCCCTAGTGCCACACCACCCTGACTTGGAACCAGCTAATTATGGACTGAAACTTCCACAAACTGTAAGTTAAACAAACCTTTCCTTTCTTCATGTTGGATGTATGATGTTTTGTCCCAGCAATAAGAGAAAAGAATCCAAGGCACCCAAGGGCACGTGCCATCAGTACAGCTTTCTATTGTTGATGTTGACCATGATCACCTGGCTAAGACAGGGTTTGTCCTATAAGTAAGCAGTCACCCTAATGCATACCTTCCTCCACTAAAACCTTTGGAAGAAAGTCACTCTGTGCAGCCAAGGCATGTTCCTACTCTTACAGGGTGGATCTGCATACATTGTGTATATTAAATTTTCTTCCTTATTTATTTCTCTATTTAATCACTTATTTTATTATTATGTACTCTGATATTTATTTTGCAGTTTAAGTCATAATCCAGTAACAACATATTCTGAGATAACTCAAATTATTCTGTTTAGCAATAGAGAGCTCGGCTCTCCTGCATATACTGATATGCTCCTCAATGTACTTATGCTCTCTCTTCCTCTCTTTGTCTCTTCACTTCTTTATTTTGAACAATAAAATATTCTAAAAGTTATTTCTTATGTATCCTTTCCTAGGTCTAAAATACGTATTTCTCTAAGAACCCCTAGTTCATTCCTTAGGGAATAGTATTAAAAACCAAGATCTGGGAAGTAGACATACCTACTGCTGCTGCTATGTCTTTCTTTCTGTGACTCATTAGCTGACAGAGCAAGGAATTATATGTATGGATACTAATCCATATATATATATATATATATATATATATATATATATATAATTTTATATATTTCTATCCATATAAAAATATGAATTTATATTGATATATCCTATGAAATCCCCTGCTATACAGATAATTCTACCCTTCCCCACTTGCTCATCTTTAACCTTTTCTAATTCAGTCCAGTGTTGAGACACTAGGATCTCACCACTACCACCCATTTCATTGTTAAAGTGTAGTATGCTTTATAATGGTTTAAGCATTCTTAGCCTATACTTCCATGGAAGATAAAAGGACTTTATCAGTTTTTCCTGTGGTTGTTGGACAAGCTAAGAAGCCTCCATGACTGTGAAAATTACCAATGACTCAAAAGGCTTTGCCCTGGATGCTCCAGGAAAATGGAGCTAGCATGTGTCTCTTCAGGCGAACTTGTCAATTTTATATTTTCAGTATGTGATTTTTCCTGGGATGTTTGGTTTTCTGATTTTGGGTTTGCCCAACCTTTCCTTGTTGGTAAATTGGGAGTGATGACTTTGATATTTTTATGTATTAGAGCTGAAATGGAAAATTCTTTATTGTTGTTTAAATATTTAATCTGAAAAATTTTAATATAATTTAATCTATGTAAATCATCACATGGTTTTCTAGTATTCTGTATTTAAGTGGTAGACAAGGCAGAACTTTTAAAGTTAAGGAGCTATTATGCTCTCAAGTAGAGTGCGAAGAGATAGAATTACTCAAAGTTAATAAATGGAAAGTATTGTCCCTCCATAGGATAATTCAACAATAAATATACTATTGCAATTTTCTATCACATGTCAAAAATATTTCTCAACTTACTGCAAAGAAGGTGAAAATACTGTTAAATATCTTGATCAGGAATTGTGAGAGGACATTTTAAGCATCACAAAATTATCATGAATCTTAATTCAGATTTAATGAGAAATTTGAGAATGTTAAAATTTTCTTTACCAATTTTATTTATATTATAAAATTAATTTGTCCATTACTTATAATTTTGTTGTAATTATATAATATAAACAACCTATTATTAATTTTTACACTTTTGTTTATCCCAAAATTTATCCCCTTTGTTCAGTGTGTAATATAAGTATTTCCGTTTTTGTCATTGCACACCATAAGGCAAAATTGCTTGTGAAAGACTGCTGTCAGAGGAAATGCCAGATGGCGGTCATCATTTGTGGCAGTACAAAACACAGACTCCAAAAGTTATAACCTCTTGGCATTCTCAAACTTTCTATCACAGGACTGAGGTCAAAAAATACCTTTATTTCAGAGGTCAGCAGAGTCTTCCAATAGTGTCAAAACTGAGAAGCTAGATCTTTTAGGACAAAATGTTAAATCTAAGATAAGAAAGTTACAGGTTTATGTTCCAGAGGAGACACTCACTTTTGGTCTGAAGACCCTGAGTCTCCTGTGTCAGCTCTTTATTTTGCTTGGTTGGCAGTGGAGTGTAGGAAAAAAGCAAGGCTTCTCTCTGAAGCCAGCGGTGTTGGCTTCAGGATCCTGGGTGATCCAAAGGCCGTTTCTTGGGTCAGGAAATCCCTTGTTATGTAGAATACCAAGTGTGCTGTTCCGCTTTTTATTCAGTGCATAAACATAGCAAGTGGCATGCGGCTGGGCTATGTTTCCTCCGCCGACCCACCCAGCTTTGTCTCGCAAGCAGCGTTCTTACAAGGAATCTGAGGATGCTGCGTTTGGCCTGAATTGTAGGGAGCCTTGTGGTAACAGTGTACGTTCTATTACACTGTGTAAGTATAGTGTGCATCTGACATCTTCCCTGAGCTTCCACGGAATTGATGATGATGAAGGCTCTACTGAAGGTCTTATTTTTTCTTTCTACAGGTTCACCTGGACTCCTAATGCAGTAAAATGAAGGAACCCCCAGAGATACTCTCCTACATTCTTTATTTTTGTTACTGTGAGAACTAGCACTTCAGTGAAATGAACAGATGTATTTCGAATCCTTGATGACACGTCAGAGGATACAGAAGTTGGCAGATGACCTCCAATATGAGCCGTTTCAATCCAGAATATAACACAGAATAATTTGTATTTGTAAAAGCAACCTTGAAGACCAGTCAATCAAAAGTTGGGCATGATGAATAACTGAACTAAGTAATTTAACTACCTCCCTCCTGGGAAAATAGAATACTTGATTAGCCCAGCCTGTGCTAATGACTCTTTCACAAGGGACCCATTTGAGCTTCACTTAGAATTCACACTATATTTTTTACCCTGTGTTTATGGGTTAACTGTATTGGAAAAGAGCCAGTGTGGTTTAGGAGTCTTTACACCCACACTTTTAAAGTGATACTGACATATTTGTCCTAGGCATTAAAGAATACACATATAAATGCTCCACTTTACAGTTTTCTCTCAAGCATTTGAGGGCAATATAGCAACATTTCTGTATGGCTCTCTAAGGTGACTTTGGACACTGCATTTTTGATTAATACACTGAACACTGGCATCAATTTGTATAATCTATACTTACCTTCTAAAATATGTTCTCTGAGTTTTTAGTTTTTAGAGAGGGAGGGCCTTTCTATGTAGTTCAGTGTTGCCTTGAACTCACTACGTAACCTAGGTGGGCTTCAAACTCATGTCAATCCTCCCACTACAGCCTTCTGAATGCTGGGATTACAGGCATGCACCACCATGCTTGGCTAAATTTTTAATCTACTTGAAGTTTTACCTATTCTTGTTATTAGATTATATTATATTGAATTATAAGGAACAAACTTAAGCAAAGTTTTACAAATTCTTTATTGCTACAAAATGTCTTTGGAAAAATCTGTCAGTAATCTGTGTAAAGAAAACTCCAAATCAAATCAGAAAACACAATTGAATAATACCCATTGGATGACAAGATTCACTAGGATATCCACTCTGGTTTGACTATTATCTGCTTTTGAAGTCTTATAATGTCTCTAATATTTCATTTTTATTAATGTTGTTATGTACTGCTATGTTCAAGTATACTATGACTGATGATGTAGACAATTGTGTTGAAGATAACCAGAGACATCATAGTAACCATTGTAGATCAACCTGTATTGTGGTTTTTATATGACTTTTTCATTTTGTGCTTTTCTAGGAATTTGTTTTGTTTTGTCTTGTTTTGTTTTCCCCTCTAATACAGAAAGGATAGATATACATGTAGAGACTCATGCATGCATAGAACTTCTAAACAGTTTATGAGAATTGATTATATAATGCATGATGAAATGAACAACTACTTCGAAGACAAAGAGACACTACAGTACCCAGTGCTGATTCCATAGCACCATGATGAGCAATCCAGCAATACTATTATGCTTTCTTCAGAGTGATTTTAGTCTGTTTTGTATTGTTTAATTTCAATATACAATTCAATAGGTATGGACAGCTATTTTGAAGAGAATGAGAGACAGTATGACAGCCATTGTTGATTTCCTTATTGTCTGGTCTTGAAGACTAAAATGCCCGCTCTTTTCAGTTTTATATTATCATGTTTTGTATGAATTCAATGTATGTGAAGATATGGACAACTATTTGGAAGAAAACAAGAGACAATATGATAGTGAAGAGCTCCGGTTGTCTTGTGTTGAAATCTGTGTCTCATACATTGTTTTCTTCTGATTTGTTTTGTTATGTTTAATTTAACCCTTTTTAAAATAACGTTTAAGATAATAATACCCATTGATATGCATAAATCTATTGAAAATGCCACAGATAAAAACAAGAAGATGATGATTTAGGGTTGGTTTGTATGTTACAAAAAATGTCATGTAGGCCATGAACTTACCTTACTGTAGCAACTTTAGAAAGAAGCAACCAAAAGCAAAAAAGGATGTGGAGGCGACACCTTTAACACTTTTCTCACCTTACTCAGGTCTCTAGGATGGTCTGGAAGGATGCTTTCCTTTAGTCCTGAGTGCTCTGAGGAAGCAGTGCTTCCTATTTAGTGGAGGTGGCTGTAAGAGTTACCTGCAGTCACGAAGTGCAGAGCTACCAGGCAGGACATGGGCACCATATATCCTATGTGTTTCTGTCACATCGGGATGATTGAAAATAATTTTTGCATACTCCTAACAAAGTACTGAAAATTCTTTTAGCTCCAAAAATTCTGATTCTTTAAAATAGGAGGGCAAGTAAATTGCTGCAGATCTTCTAAAGCTTCTGAAAATCCATAATCCTTTTGGTGTTAGTGAGGGTATGGGCTTTAAAAACAACAGTAGGACAGCAAGCTTTAGCAGAAACAAAGAGGAGAATTTCATAAACTGGTTAACACAGGGGATATTTCTCATTGTCCTAATTATTGTGATCTAGTCAGCTTCCTGGAGTAGAGATGTTAGTAACAGCCTCATACATAATCAAGAGTGCAAGAAACTGTGAGCCTCCTGAGATCACAGGAGCACAGGGGCAAGTGCAGCAGGAGGTCCTCGCACATGGTTCTAACTTTAATTGAAATTTTATGTTAACATTTTCTGGTGGAGGAAATATTTCATTGGACAGTCACTAGAAAACCATGCAATTTTTTATTATGAAGGTCAACAAAAATTTGTTTTTTCATACAAATATTAGTATAAAACTAAAAATAATATTTAGAATATAGACTTCAACTTTAATATTGGGTATGTATTTACACATGCATATGTTTGTGCACAAATATATATCCTACACATAAACTTAATAGAAAAGAAGTAATTGAAAAAAATGGCTATATACAGGTTTTAAAATAAATGATGAGAAAATTGGTTTCAGGAAAATTTAAAATACATTCTCACATCCTGATTTGTACTCAAGTAACTTTAAGGTAAATTGTAGAACTGTGTTAAATTTAGATTATGAAATTTTAGAGATGATATAGAAACCAAAATGGAAAATTTTAAAACATAATGGGTGGATTTACAATATAAAAATTAAAATTTTGACAAAATAATAAAAATTATTTTGACAAACATAATTAAAACTTATATAGGTAATTACAAACATATTTTAAATAAATATATAAGGAACTACTCTCAATTTATAAACATTTCTTATAAATAAATAAACAAAAGACAGATTTTTTTAGAAAAAATGATAATATATAAGGAATGGAAAATTATTCAATTTCATCAAAGAACTTATAGTGTATTACCATTTTTTTCTTCACATATGTAAAGATTGGGATCCTCATATGAAACACTGGTTTTTACTTTCTTCATATTAACAGTTAATGTTTATATGTGTTTAATATTTAATTAAGCACTTCTCTTATACTCACACAATTTAATTCTCAATAAATCCAATCTGGGTATCGCTATTAACCCATTTTTACACAAAGAAGAAGCAAAGCACTAAAAGATGATGCATTTTCAAAGACCACAAATCTGGTGAACAGTGACACTGGTATTTTAAATTGTAGGTCTGTTTAGAACTTTCTGTCTCTCAGCAACCTTACAGCTTTTAGCAGAGGGACTGAGACAGACACCACACATGCTTGCCAAAGTATAGTTCAAAACATTTTTCCTGTAAAAGCCCCAAGATCATCCATTTTTTGTAGCTGAGTAATATTCTGTTGTATAAAAATACCACATCTTTTTCATCCATTCTGCAGTTGATGAGCATTTTGGTTGTTTCCAAGATTTAGCGATTACCAATTGCACTACTATAAACATAGGTATACATATATCACTGAGACATGACCTTTTCAATTTTTCTGGGAAAATATCCAAGAGGAGAATAGCTGGATTGAATGGAACTTCCAATCCAAGTTTTTTGAGGAATCTCCATAATGATTTCCATAGTGGCTGCACCAGTCTACACTCCCACCACTTGAGCAATTACTTCTAAGATAATAATATGTAATTTATCAGCTAGCAAGTTCTTACTGTTTTTTAAAATTATGTATTATTTCTACCCTATTTTCTGTTTTGCTCTTTTTCCTCTAAATAAAAAAAGAACATTCTGTCTAAAAAATTTTTGTACACAAATACAGGCATACTATCACTGCTTTAAAGAGTTTTGCAGAGCATGGTGGCATATGTCTATAATCCCATCACTTGGGAGGGTGAGGCAGGAGGATCACAGTGAATTTGAGACCAGCTTGGGCTCCAAAGTGAGCTTAAAGCCAGCTTGAACTGCATACCAAGACCCTGACTCAAAAACACAAAAACAAAAATATATTTATGTCACATTCTGCACAACAGTCAGAATCAGGGTTGTGACTTACAGTATTGGGAATTGGAACCCAATGCACATGCATTTATCTTTGTGACTTTAGCATCTATTTTTATTGAACTTCTTCATACTGATATAATGTGAGACTGCAACTCAAAGTATTAAGCACTAAACTTCATAAAATACCCAAAACATTTATTTATGATATATAACATCCATTTATGGCATCTTTGCAGAGTTAATATAGCTTAGTAAAGAGATGACAGAAACATAGATATGAGTCAGACTGGAAGTAAAATCTCAGTCACCATTTTGCCATTCTAAGAATAGGATTTATGCCTAATGCAAATGAAATCTTCAACTTTTTTATACTGTGCCCTTGAGCATTGGCCAGATTCGTACCTGCTACATAGGATATGACGGACTCACCCAGCTGGGCTCTCATTAGTCAAAGAGAAAATGGTGGCACAAAAATTCCACAATCAGTAAGCAGAAGGTCCCAAACAGGTTTCTAGTGTTTCAAAATTAAATTAACAGTAGCTACAGTTTCAAAGAATAACATCGGGGTGGGAGGGAGCTCTGCTCCCCTTTTTATAATGGAGAGAGATAAAAGACAAAAGATTTCATGAATAACATCTACATGTTAAAATAGATGAGGATGATTACAAGGAGAACAAAAAGTTCTTGAAATTAGAGAATGCAATAAATATTAAAACCTTTGATGAAAGAATGCCAGAAAAAGTTGAAGAAATCTCCCACATAGTAGAATGATAGTTAAGAACAGGACAAATATTAGAGGAGAAATTACAGAGGTACTGGAAGTGTAGTATAGGACTTCTAACACCGTCCTATTCTCCAAAACTAAGAAATTTCCAAAGAGAAAAATCAAGTGCAAGAAAGAAAATTATTAAAATATGGGCTCAAGTATATTTTCTGGAGCAGGAATATGAGATTGTAGAATTTTCTATCAGTATCATAACTGAACAGGTGAAAATGACCACGGCAGTGCCTATCACTGATCAGGGTAATGTTTCAGCACAGCATGTGAAAGAGAAGAGTCTGTAACCTACAAAGGAAGACAAGTTGACACAAAGTATCAAGTATTAGAATGATACTAGATATTTTAGAGTCATTATTGGAAGTGAGAAAAAATTGGAGAATATCTTCAAAATTCTGAGGAGAAGAGTTACATGGGTCATCATGCCACCGAGTGGGAAGCAAGAGTAATAACATAGCCAATTGCTAGGGTCAAACTACTACTAATCCCTAGCCAATTCTTCACCGTGGTTCTCCTTGGCACAGAGTGGTAGAGAAGACAGTCAAATGATTGACCTGATTTGGGCCATGAGCACCACCCAAGAGGAGAGTTCTGCTCCAGAACTGAAGTGTCATCCTACCACAGAGGCTGAGTGTGAAACAGATGCAGGAGACAGACCCTTAAGGGGCCAGGGTTAGACAAAAATCCTGAGATTCCCTGCAAAGCAGAAGCTAAGTCACAAGGCCCATGTTCTGTGAGAGAGGCCAAGTTTGGTGGGTGTAATCCTCGGAGTGGGGTAACTCTAAAGGTGATGCCATTGAGTCCAGTGGTCTGCTTGAGCTCCAGTGACACTGGTTACATCCAGTGGACACCAGTGGTCTGACTTGCTGTAGATCAGTATCTGAGTTGCCTAAGTACCTATACTACAATCAAACATCTTTTTGCTTTGGTTAAGGGTGGTCCCTCAGTGTTGGTAGGGTTTGCCAGTATACATTTATATTTGTCACCACTGTTGTTGCTGAATTTACTATGACATCCAAGGCAACATGGTTGTTACAATCAATTGATTTTTCTCTATGTCAGTATCTGGAGTGCCTGAGGAGTCATAAACAATGCTGGCATTCAATCCCAAAGAACTTGGGGCTGGTCCAACTAGCCTGCTATCTTCTCTCCCAAATAAATGGAGGTAGCTGTATCCTGAGACGGAAAGAAAGGTAAATAACCTAGAGGATATCACTGCAACAAAGATACCATGCTAATCAACCAGCAAACACCAGCAAAAAAAAAACCAAAAAAACAAAAAAACACACATGAGAAGACTAGTAAAAATAGTATTTCCCAAATCTCCCAGCTTTCCCAAAGCTGAACCAGGGAGCATCGAGAAGGAGAAAGTCAGACACCACAGAACAGAAAAGTCTGACAATGTATATGTGGAACTAACAAAATAGATGGATAAAGTGTTTGGAAAATTCAAAGAAGATATATCTAAGACAAATTTTTGTACTAGAGAAGTTGAGTCATTGCTCTAATGTCTTGGCTACGTGGTTCAAAGCCTTTGGTTGGCTTGTGGGAAGAGATTGGACATGTTTGGAGGTGTTGGCTGAATAAGCAGCTTTGGAATGCTGAAAACTGAACATATTGGGAGTTTCTATTTGGAGCTCAAAAGATAGAAACAATGATAGAAATGCAGCCAGTAAAGAACAGGCTCAGAAGTTTTCAGTTAGGAACTATGATTTCATTGGCTGTCAGATTCCAGACCATGTGTGCTATGCATTAACAGAAAATTTTTCTGTAGTTTGCTCTTTTTCAGAGACTTTGCCTGAGACTGAGATTAAGGGTAGTGTGGACTAATTAATTAGGTGGAAGAAATGGCACGGCTATTTTGGGGGGCTTTTAACCAGATCTACTCTGAGAATCAAGAGTTAAGAACCCAGCAGAATGACTTAAAACATTTTGAGTCTGGACGGAAAGGAAGCTCCAGTAAAAGTTATAGAATGCAAAGATGGAGCAGAGAAGAATCTATTATGGACAAAGAGTAGGACATAGGAAGATAAAAAAGATGGCCTGAGGAATTAGAAGAACCAGCAGGGTTTCAGCCTTTGCAAATATGAAAGGTGGTATTTTGAGAAGCAAGCCCCAGAACACCATGTTCCAGGATGGTAGTGCCCTAGAGAATTTGTTCCTCAGGATTCATTTCATAGTGTTCAACAATCCACCCAACTTCTGTGCCAAGGGGAAGGAAGCCAGCTGGCAGCAAACATTGGCATCATACAGATGGTGCTGATTTCAGATACACATAGCATGGAAGACTGTGGGGGTCAGGATGGCTTTTAGTCAGATTTCAAAAGGCCTGGGAGTTTGGTCAGTGTACCCCTGAGAGACCAGTATGTGAAGCTGTGAGTGTAAAGCCAGAGCTGCTGTGGAGAGAAGGTTGGAGGAATCAGAAATGTGGGTGATCTGAGGAAAACTGCAAGAAAGGGGTAGAGTTGGCTCAAGAAAGAAGCATAGAAGCCACAATCACTGGCAATGTCATAAAAGTAGAACCACCCAAGAACCACCCGAGTTCACATTTTGACACAGGTTACCCAGTATTGCCCAGAAACTGGACAGGGAACTATGGGACTTAATGTTTTCCCTGACGAATTCTGGATTTGCTTTGGTCATATTCCTTTCCACTCCCCTATTTGTATTTTTTAGAAAGGAAAAGTTTATTTATTTGTGCCATTGTATATTGGAAGAGTTTAACTTTCTTTTCATCTTTACAGGGGATTACAGCTAAAAGTTTGCCTTAAAACTCAAAGGAGACTTTGACTTGGACTTTTCAACAATGGTAAAACTGTTGGACATTTGGAAACTCTTAGAGACAGACCAAATGACTTTTTCATAAAAGGGTACATGAACTTTTTAGAGGTCATGGATAGGATGTTCTGATTTTGTCTAGATGACCTCCTAAAGCCTCAAGTGGTCATAGGCAAAGCATTGTGAAGGTAGCTGGTTTAAATATGTGAGAATGTGGATTAATGTGTAATATTGAGATTAAGGGAGTGGAAAACAGAAGCACCACTCTAGGCCTGGGTTGCACCAATTTATAAACTTGTATCCAAATTGTAATATAAAGGAAAAGATGGAATGCAGACTGCTTCTGCTTCTGCTACTGCTGCTGCTGCTTTGGTGCTCGCTGCTTCCGCCTGCTTTGCCAAGACTGTTTCTCCTCTGTGGTGCCCCTCTGCCACGCCACCCTGCCTTGGAGACAGCTATGTATGAACTAAACCTCTACAAACTGTGACTTGAGATAAATGGTACCTCTTTAAACTTGTGGATGTTGGGTATTTTGTCTCAGCAATAAGAGTAAGACAATGATCCTAAAGCAACAAATGATCCGTGTGTTTAGAGATGACGCTGATAAAAAGAAATCAGAGCTAAACAAAGAGATACAAAACATTAACAGCAAGCAAGAATGTGAGAGTTCATTAAAAAGTTCCAATCAGAAATCCAAGAGACCAAAAATATGATACTAAAAGTATAGGTAACAGAAGTGACTACTGTGAGCACAGACTGCCAGATGTAGAAGACAAGGCTGTGACAAGTGATAGAGTAATGAGAGATACCTTAAAGCAAAAAGAGAACATGAATTGTGAATCAAACATCTTCTGGATGACAAAGATGACAAATAAAAGAGTACCTGGAATTGATGAAAAATCAAAAAAATAAAACAAATCACATAAAGAACCTGTTTACAGATGAAATAGCAGACAAAAAGGTAAGGAAAAATAATTTAGCATATAGATAAGTGAGGCATATAGAACCCCAAACAGGCATTATCATTTACAAAAAAAACACTTCATGCCACATCACAATTAAACTGCCAGCAAAAGAACCTAATTTTAAAACCAATGAGTCACATATAAAGGAACGCATATCAGAATTACAGTGGACTTCTCAATATAAAATTCAGTATTTCAAGCCCTAAATCCTTTCAACCTAGACTGATATAGTCTACAAAATTATCATCCAAAATTCATGGAGAAGTAAAATGTTTCTATGATAAAAAGCCCCTTAAAAATTCATGACTTCCAAACTAACACTCCAAAATTTCTCAAGGATATTTTAGAGACAATGAAGACAGCAAAATGTCCAGTAGAATGAGTGCACCAGGTAGGACAAGCAAATAAAAAAGTAGAACAGAAAAAATAATAAAATGAGAGGATTAAACCAGTACCTATCAATTATAACTCAGTGTGAATGATCTGAATTCACCAATAAAAAGACACAGATTAGCAGAATGGATCAAGAAGCAAAACCCAACAGTACCTGTATACAAGAAACACATTTAATCTAATATGAAATTCATAGGCTAAAACTAAAAGATGGAAAACAATATTTGTTACAGCATGTGTTTCGATGTTTCCACAAACTCTCATATGTCAGTAGGTGGGGCTTTCCAGATGTTGTAACCCACCCAAAAAACAAGGCCCCATGATGAAAAACGGGGCAAGACCCCCGAGATGATAAACGGGGCAAGACAATGACGTCGTTTTAAAAGAAGCGCTTTTATTTTAGCTGGCCCAGAGACACAGTGCAGATGGAATTTGCAAAGCTGTACAACTGAATTATAATTTTGACTGATTTTTATGGTTTATTTATGATTAGTTCACTGATCATTAAGTACATAGCGATGAGAAACAGAAACAAGGTGGGCCTTTGTTCCCTTTTGCTTCAGGTCAGAGGCATTTCACAGTGGGTGGTTAGTTAGTTTATAGCCCTTGGTCAGCCAATTCCAGGAATATTTGTCACTCATAAAGGGAACAATGGTTGACACAACATCATTTGTCTCTTACAAAGGAGAACAAGTTGACATAGCACACAGGTTACGTGGGGGGGGGCGATGGGCACAGAACAGCATAATGGTGCTGTCAGTTAATCTATAACTGTGGTTGATGCTTGGTTACTAGGATAATGAACTCAGTACAGAATGACAATACTGCTAATAACTATCTTTTTAACTATTTTTGCTAAATATCTTTTAATCAATTATTTTAACTTTTCAGCATCTTAGTATAACACCAGATGTTATAGTTTGTATTCAGTTGGCTCCCCCAAGCCTCATGTAGTCATGGACACAGCTGAATCTAACTTTTATGATGGATTTGTTGTCTGGCACTGGGATTGGCAGTGTGAATGCTGCACCCTCCTAGGGACAGGTAGCCAACATACAATATAAGGGACGGAAGGAGGTGTGCTTTCTCTCTTTTGCCCTTTTTGCCCTTCCTGTTTACCTCTGCCATGAACAGATGCCCCTCAGTCATGCCACTGTGCCTCTTCGAACCAGCTGAATATGGACTGAAATCTCCAAAAATCTGTAAGATAAGTAAACTGTTCCTTGCTTCTCTTTGGGCATCAGGTATTTCGTC
This sequence comes from Cavia porcellus, assembly GCF_034190915.1. Taxonomy (NCBI): domain Eukaryota; kingdom Metazoa; phylum Chordata; class Mammalia; order Rodentia; family Caviidae; genus Cavia; species Cavia porcellus. The sequence goes on along the minus strand of NW_026947485.1, from coordinate 68,610,479 downwards.
TCAACAATGAGAGACAAGTAATGAAGTCACCAGAGTTGGCTGGATCACTGGGTCTGGGTGGCACTCACGTGTAATCCCAGCACTCAGGAGACTGAGGTAGGAGGATCATTGTGAGTTCAAAATCAGTTTGGGTTACAAAGCAAGCTCAAAGCCAGCCTGAACTGCATAGTAAGACTCTGTCTCAACAAACAAATGAACAAATAAACAAACAGAGATGGCTGGATCTAGAGTGCATGATTGACCCATAGTGCAATCCAGAATTAAGGGTGTATAATTACTAAACCTGTTTACTACTTGTTTTGGTACCACCCTAATTCTGATGGCCTAAATAGATAATAAAAGGGGCATAAAAATGCTTTTAAGGTCTCTTGTTGGTTTGCTTACTTTCTGGCTGCCATGTAGTGGTTCTCCCTTTTTACTTTTGCTGTCTTCTGTTATCAGGAATGGTGCCCCTCTGCAATGTGTCACCCTACCTTGGAGCCAGCCAATTATGGGCTGATACCTCTACAAACTGTGAGTTAAGTAAACCTTTCCCCCTTAAACTATGGTTTTCAAGTATTTTATCTCAGCAATGATACAAGTAACTAAGACAATATTCCACTCAAAGGGAGCCTACAAACAAGCAGAGGTAGCTCTCTTATTTTCAGGCAAAATGAAATTTAATGCAAAACTAATTAAAAGATTCAAAGAAGGATACTACATATTGGTTAATAAAAACATTCATCAGGAAGAGTTAACAACAATAAAGATAAATGCAACAAGTTATAATGCATCCAACTTCATAAAACAAATACGGACACGAAAAATTCAATAAACATCAATACATTATAGTGAAGGACTTCAATATTCCACTATCACAAATAGACACATACTAGTAAATAAATCATGCTTAAGTAAATGAAAAAGAACTGAAATTATACTAATGATCTTAGTAGATCACAATGCAAAATTAGAGATTAATGACAAAAGAAAATACAAAAATTAGGCAAATGTATGTAAATTAAAAACACATTTTTTTATCATGTACACAATGGGGTTGTAATTCATATGTTTCACTGCTGGGCAGCTCTGATTTAATTCAGACATTTCATTGCCAGGTCTGATTTTAATTTGATAATCTGGTTACATAGGTAACACGTGTGTGTTATTTGGTTAATATGAGAAATAAAAATCATTGTTATTTCACAACTAAATTATAACAATTCAGTGGTAAATTTTTCATTTGTTATTTGTTTGTGTTTTTTCTCATTTTTGTGTGTAAGTTTGTTGTAATCAATACATAGTTTTGTAGACATATGTGTTTTTTATTAATTTTTATTTTTAAAAAAGATCAAAATAAAAGAAGACATAACAAAATAGGTCAGAATGGAACAATTTAAGTAAAATAGTGTTTCACCACAAGACAATCTGATGTAACAGTAGATACCCTAATGTCTCTTTCCTTGAAATATTTGAGTATATGTTCATACACTATAGTAACAAACATAGCAAGACAGTGTAAAACTATACAAGAGAATGAAAGTATTACAGGGGATTCAGAACCAACTAACAGAAAATGAACAATGGTTAATATATATCTCCTTGTCTATAAAAATTTTTGTTTATACTATCACATCTAATAAAATCTAATAAGATACAGCATGATAAACCTATGGAAACAGAAGAACAAAAGCTTGGTGGGACTTCAAAACAAGAAGATATTAAATCAGCACTAGCTATTATAATGTCTTGTTTTCTTCAAAATAGCTGTTCATACCATCACAGACAATAAAATCAAATAACCCAGAATACAACCATTACAGCTAATGAATGAAAACATTATAAGGCTTCAAAGAAATATAATAGAGAATCATGATTACCACGTACTTTTATGTATTGTTACCATTTCTTATACTAGGAAAACTATTTGGTATTTATACATGGGATTTTGATTTATTTTGGTTGTGAGTATGGTCTCAAGCTGTATCCATTTATTTATAAATATCTCAATGTGATCATTCTTTATAGCTGAGTAGTACTCCATTGTATAAAAATACCACATATTTTTATCCATTCCTCAGTTGATGGGCACTTAGGTTGTTTCCAAGATCTGACTATTACAAATTGTGCTGCTATAAACATGGGTTCACATATATCACTGTGGCATGATGTTTTCAGTTTTTCTGGGGATATGCCTAGAAGTGAAATAGCTGGAACAAATGGGACTTCCAATCCCAGCTTTTTGAGAAATCTCCAAACTGACCTCCACAGTGGTTGCACCAGTCTACACTCCCACCAACAGTGCAGGAGAGTTCCTTTTTCCCCACAGCCTCTCCAGCATTTGTTGTTGGTGGTTTTCTTGATCTTGGCCATTCTTTCAGAAGTGAGATGGAATCTCAGTGTGGTTTTAATTTGCATTTCTCTAATGACTAATGATGATGAACATTTTTTCATGTATCTATTTGCCATTTGTATTTCTTCATCTGAGAACTGTGTATTTATCTCAGATGCTCATTTTTGGATTGGATTTTTGAATTTTGGGGGTCTGATTTTTTAAAATTCTCTATATATTTTAGAGAAAAGTCCTTTGTCTGAGGGACAGTTCACTAAGATTTTTTTTCCCAGTTTGTGGGTTTTCTTTTCACTATGCTGGAGATTTCTTTTGACATGCAGAAACTTTGTAATAGGAGGTGATCCCAGTTATTGATTCTGGGAAGTATTTCCTGTGCAGTTTGATTCCTGTTCGTGAATTCTCTATCTACCCCTATATCTTCAAGGTTTTTAACCAATTTGTCTTTCAATAGATTTAGTGTTTCTGTTTTAATATTCAGATCTTTGATCAATTTAGATTTTAATTTAGTACATGGTAATAGACATGGGTCTAGTTTTACTTTTCAGCATATGGAGAGTCAGTTTTTCCAGCACCAAAAAAATTAAAGAGACTGTCATTCTCTTAGTGAACATGTTTGGCCCCTTTATCAAAGATTAGGTGGTATAGTGTATTTGTGGTTGTGGTTTTATCTTATAATCTATTCCATTGATCTTCGGCTCTGTTTTTTTCCAGTACCATGTTGATTTTACTACAGTTGCTTTGTAGTATAACTTCAAGTCAGGGATTGTGATGCCTCCTGCTTTGTCTTTTGTCTTCTAGGTCTCTTCTGGCTCCAGATGAATTTTAGGAGTTATTTTTCTAGATTTGTGAAGTATGTTTATGGTATTTTTATTGGGACTGCATTGAATCCATATAATACTTTTGGGAGAAAGGCCATTTTCATGATATTTATTCTTCTTATCCGGGGGCTGGGGATTTAGCTCAGCGGCATAAGCACCTGCCTTGCAAGCAGGCGGTCGTGAGTTCGATCCTTAGTACCGATAAAAATGAAAAAGACAAAAAAAAATACATATTCTTCTTATCCATGAACAAGGGATGTCTTCCCATTTTCTGAGGTCTTCTTCAATTTCTTTTATAAATGTATTATAATTTTCCTTATAGGTCTTTCATTTCTTTTGTGAGAATTATTCCTAAATATTTCATTTTTTTTGAATGCTAGTTTGAAAGGTGTGTCTTCTCTTATTTCTCTGTGATTTTGTTGTTAGTGTATAGGAATGCTACTGATTTGTGAACACTGATTTTTTACCCAGCTACATTGCTGAATTTATATATGATATCTAGGAGTCTTTCAATGGAGTTTTGAGAATCTTCTATGTTGAGTATCATGTCATCCTGCAAATAATGATAATTTATCTTCCTCTTCTTTGTTTTCCTCTTTACCCCTTTTATTTCTCTCTCTTGTCTAATTACTCTGGCTAGTATTTCCAGTACTATATTAAATAGGAGCAGTGATAAAGGACATCCTTGTCTTGTGCCTGACTTTAAGGTAAAGGCTTTTAGTTTTTGGCCATTTAGTATGATGCTGGCTGTTGGTTTGTCATAGATGGCCTTTATCATTTTGAGGTAAAGACCATCTATTCCAATTTTCTGTAAGGTTCTTATCATGAATGAATGTTGGACTTTATCAAACTCTGTTTCTGCATCTATAGAAATGATTATGTGGTTCTTACTTTTGGCTTTATTGATATGGTGGATTACATTTATTGATTCAAGTCTGCATGCCTGGGACTAATCCCACTTGGTCATGGTGTATAATCTTCTTGATGATTTGCTGCATCATATCTGCCAATATTTTATTGAGGATTTTTGCATCCATGTTCATTAGGGAGATTGGCCTGTAGTTTTCTTTTTTAGTTGGGTCTTTCTCAGGTTTTGGTACTAGAATAATATTTGCTTCCAGGAATGTCTTAGGAAAAATTGCTTCACTTTGGATTTCACTGAAGAGTTTGAGGAGTGTCATTATTAAGTCTTCTTTGTATTTCTTATAGAATTCCACAGTGAATCTGTTTGGGCCTGAGCTCTTCTTTGTAGGTAAGGACTTAATTATATTTTTGATTTATTTAACAGAAATTTGATTATTCAGCAGTTTTACATCTTCTTGACCTAGCTTTGGTACTTCATATTTTTCTAGGAATCTGTCTCTTTCTTCTGTGTTATCAAACCTATGAGAGTAGAGGTTTTTGAAATAGGTGTTGATGATCTTCTGTATTTCTATAGAGTCTGTAGTGATTTCACCTTTTTCATTCCTTATTGCATGAATTCGAGCTTTTTCTTCCCAAAAACTGGAATGTTTCACGAATTTGTGTGTCATCCTTGCACAGGAGCCATGCTAATCTTCTCTGTATTGTTCCTATTTTATTATATGTGCCGCTGAAGCGAGCACAACATATATGTGTATTATAAGCTATTTAGTTTTCAATTTGAACACTATTTATATTTTGTAAATTTTCCCAGTAGAGTCTCAAACACAGAAAATACAAAATTCATCAGATAGCTATGCAATTATGTCTCATCAAAGGAAAAGATTGTGACCTATCTGTTAGTCTTTAGATAAAGATACATTTTATTTAGATGAATGCAATCTTGTGGCAAATACATTCAATAAACATAATATAGATTTGGTTATGAATGTGGAAAATCAAGAATATAAAGGCAGCCAACAATAGAAAGAAATGTGGTGGAACATGAGCACACAGAGCTTCAAAACATGGTAGTTCTTATAAAAATATTAATTACAGAGATCCTTTTGCATTGTACAAGTTATTCATATCTGATAATATACCCAAAAGTATAGTTGAAGAAACAGACAAGTGAATATGTGACTTTAGTACAAAAGAATAAAACATCATCAATGCTGGGAATCTGTTGCTACTAATGAGATGAAAATATTTATAGGACTATTATAAATTATGGGAACAGTACCATTACCAGATACTAGTTTGTATTAGTCTTTGAATAATAGCATGCCAACACATATGTAAAAAATATTGTGCAACATGATTGTGTTTTGACTATTTTGTACTGTTTTAATTTTGCTGAGAATATCACATGAACAACTGAGGATTCTCTGAAAAGTTTAGTAAAATCATGGAAGAAATTATCACTGTATTTGAAAATGCAGTAAAACTCAGAAAAGTATAGTTGTAGACAAAAGCATGATTTTATGGAGATATCTTTTACATTTTTAACAGTACCTTAAAGGAAAACAGCATAAATGTTGGAAAAAATTTATAAATTGTATTTACCTAATGGTATGTCCATGATTTGTATGTTTGCCAGAAAAAGTGCAAATCCTTCAATGCATGGTAATTCTTATGAAGCTATTTTGAAATTAATGAATAGTATGTTATTTGTATAGCACATATTATATGAAGATAGTAATTAATTGAGTATACTCCCAGCATAAGAATTTTTATGAAAGGAAACATATTTTGTAGCACAGTATAGCCAAATCAAAAATTTTTTACCAGTACAAGCAATGAAAAAGCAAAAATGTGAAATCATAAACTTTGAAAATTGTTCTGGTATAAATTTGTAAAGCAAACATATAGAACAATAGTCTTTTAAATGTTAATGATTTGTAAAAATCATACATGTTCATTGGCAAAAGGAAAACCTGAAAATATAAAACCTGATTTTGTCTTTGATTACAACAATGGAAAGTCAGTTTTACCAGCCCAGATGTCATGATATTATATTTCCTTAAATAAAGTACTGAAATGGAAAAAATTGTAATTAGTTTATTTGGTACAACAGTTGTAAACACATAATATAAATACTGACAGTGAAGTGAAAAAGACTTTACGTAAAGATGTAAAAAATTAACTAATAAAATTGCAATGCCATAGGAGCAAAATCCCCCTCCCCCAAAAAAGCATTTAACTTAGAAGCTTATTTAGGATCAGTAAGAAACCCACAGAAGTGATGGAGATGATTTTATTGAAAATTAACTGAAAGTAGGGTGTTGATTTGGCCTCAAAAAGCCAAATATTTCATGATTTGTTCCAAACTCTGTGTGACTCAATTACCTTTACATATAAAACATTTTAAAGAAATTCATGAATCTAAGTAAATTTTAGTTCAATGAAATAAATTGGTTTATTGTTGCAATGATTTTTAATGATATGAAGGGTATTAATCAATATTTACAGTTGGACAGAAGTGATTGAAATTTAAACAACTAACTAGATTCAGTTCATTTATAGACTTTTAGTGAAATTTGTTAGTAAAAAGATTGATAAAAGTGATTAGATGTCTTTTGTACCACTGGTCATTCAAATTACCTGAAGCGGTACCCACACAGTGAATCACACTAGTGAGAATATGTTAAAAATTAATGAGTCATAAGAATAGAGAAATAATAAATTTTCTAGAATTAAATGATAATGACCATACATCATACTAAAACTCTTATGACATTATTAAAGCAATCCTCTGGGGAAAATTTATAGCCATAAACACCTATATCAGAAAAACAGAATGAGCACAAATAACCTAGTGATGCACCTCAAGGTACTAGAAAAACAAGAAAATTGAAATCCAGAGCTTGTACAAAGAAGGAAATTATAAAGAGCAGAGTAGAAATCAGTGAAATGGAGACTAAAAAGCTTGCAAAGAATCAATGGATTGAAGAGCTGATGCTTTGAAAGAATAAACAACAGACACAGACCCCTATCCAATCTTACCCTCCTCAAAAGAAAAAGGATAAATCAATGCAATTAGAAATGAAAATGGTGAAATCACAACAGATATCACTGAAATTTTGAATATTATTAGCAATTACTTGACAAAAAATGGAGAAACCAGAAAAGACAGAGACACATATGAATTCTCAGATACATATTAGTTGTGAAAATGGAATCAAGACTTAAAAATCTTGAATAATCCAGAAGTAGGCAATGAAATTGAATTAACAAGAAAAAAACCTAGCAACTAGGAAAAGCCCAGAATCTGATGGATTCACTGCTGAATTCTGAAAGAATTTCAGGGAAGGTCTCATGACAATACTCCTCAAACTCTTTAATGAAATTGAGAATGAAGGAATATGTCATTCTTGGAAACTAACATTACTATGTTATCAAACCAGACAAAGACAAAAACCACAAAGGAAGACTACAGGCCATTCTTTTTAACAAATGTAGAGGCAAATATCCCCAAGAAGATACTGGCAAACAGAATATAATAAGTCATCAGAAATATCCTACACCGCAACCAAGTATGCTTCATCCCAGGAATGCAAGAATAGCACAACACACCTAAGTCAGTGAATATAACTCACCACATAAACAACAACATTGACAAAATTCACGTGATCACCTCAGTAGATATGGGGAAAGCCTTTGACAACATCCAATATTGATTCATGACAAGAACACTGAAGAGGCTGGCCTTCGTGTTGCATGCCTGTAATGTCAGCACTCAGGAGGCTGAAGCAGAAAGATCACCATGTTCAAGACCATCCTGGGCTATATAAGCAATTTCAAGGCCAACCTGCACTACATAGTGAGACCCTGTCTCAAAAATAAATAAATAATATTGAATATTTATAATAAATAATGTTGAATATTTGTAATAGGTATAGAGGATTTTATCTCAGTCTGAAATCAGTCATTTATGATACAATACGACCAGTATCATGTTAAATGGGGAAAGCCTGAAAGCTTTCCATATAACAAAAGCAAAGCAGGATGCATCAAAATCCCAGTTTGAAGTTGTATTATAAAGCTATAGTGATCAAAAATGCATGGTACTCACACTAATCCAGGCATGTAGATCAGTGGAACAGAATAGAGGATCCAGAAACAACCCCAAGCAATCCAGCTATTTGACTATTTTCAAATGTACCAAAAACACAGTGGAGGCAAGATGGCCTCTTTAATAAATACTACTGGGAAAATTTGATATCCACAAGCAGAAGATTGAGATTAGACTCATATCTTTACTGTGTTCTAAACTAAAATCAAAATGTATCACAGGTCTAAATGCTTAAACAGAGATAATATACTGAAACATAAAATTCTTGAAGACAGAGGCACAGACCTCTGTTCTGAACAGAACTCCAGTGGCACAGGAAATATTAGAATCAACAAATGGAACTGTGTCAAGTTAAAAAGCTTCTGCACAACAAAGAAAATAACCTACAAAGTGAAGAGTCAGCCCATATAGTAAGACAGAAATTTTGCCAGATACTGCTTAGTCAAAGGATTAACATCTAGTGTATACAAATAACTAGAAGAAAAAATATACTCCCAAAATAAAAGATCAAATAAAAAAGTCAATCAAAAGGAGTAGATTCATCTCAGTAGAGGAAGTACAAATGACAAATAAATACTTGAGAAAATTTTTGAATTATTGATATTTCAATAAGATATTGAAATATCTTATTCCAGAAAGAATAACTCATCAAGAAATCAAAAACAAAGTCAAGTATGATGGTGCTTGTAACCCCAGCACTTGTGATGATGAGGCAGGAGGATCAATGCACATTTGAGGCCAGCCTGAACTACAAAGTGAGCTCAAGACCAGCCTGAACTACATAGTGAGACCTAGTCTCAAAAAGAAAAAGAAATTAAATACAGTAATAAAAATGCTAGTGAAGATATGCAGAAAAAGAAATTCTTCTTTTGTTTTTAGTGAAAAACGTAGATTGATACAACTAGTGTGGAAATCATTACAAAGATTCCTCACAAAAACTAAAAATATAAATTCCATTTGGTCCAGTTATTCCCCTTCTAGGAGTACTTTCAATAGACTTAAAGTCACCTTACTGTGTGGATACATTCATACTCATGTTAATAGCAGCATTATGTATAATAGCTACATATTGGAAATTTCCTATATGCACAGATAAAGGAAAATGTATTTATACACAATACAGTACTATTCTGCCATAAATAGTCATAAAATGGAAGTATTCATGGGTAAATGGAGGTAACCTAAAACCACAATATTAAATGAAAATAAGCATAAACATTGCATCATTTTGCTTATATAAGAATCTCTCTCTCTCTAATTATGTTTCTCTTTCTCTCTGTCTCTATATTTTCACAGAGAGAGGGAGAGAGAGAGAGAGAGAGAGAGAGAGAGAGAGAGAGAGAGAGACAGAGAGAGAGAGAGAGACAGAGAGAGAGAGAGAGACTAAGAAAAGGAAGACAAGCCGAGCGGAGGGGAATCTGGTCCGGCCCTGCCTGCCACCTCTCCCGACCTACCGGGGACCACACTACCACTGCTGCCGGCCGGAAGGAGAGGGCCCAGCACAGCAGAGGGGACTTCGGTCCACCTGCTGCCTCGTCTGGCCAAGGAGCACACCACAGCTGCTGGCTGGAAGGAGGGAGCTGGGCCAAGCTGCTGAAACCTGCTCTGACCTGGCCTGCAACCTTCTTTTGATCTGGAGAGCACCAGCACTACTGCCACTGCCTGGAGGAAGGAGTAGTCCTGCTGAGGAGGTTTGAGGCCTACTTAGGCCATAAGGAAACCTTCTATAAGCCTGGGGAGTTTTGCCATCCAAGGAGCTGGATTGTTACAAAACATCCAATCCCTTGGAGATTATGAGATCCTTGCTCTAGGCGGGTGGGGGCTGACTGGGCTTAAGCCACACTATAATGGGGTTAACAGGATTTGGGATTGCCTGGACCACACCAGGTGGCATTCTATCCCTCAGGGGAGCTTTGCTACTAGAAGGGGAAACTGTGCAAATTGAGGAGGCTTTAGGTCTACCTGAGAGGAGCCTGACAAGCCTCTTTTAATCCAGGAGCTCCACTTCCCAAGGAGGGAGCTACTACCAGAGGAGTCCCAAGAGCCCAGGACATAAGAGTCAATTTACAACACAACCAGGGGAAACTCTGGAACAACACTTGAAACACAGTAATATAGGAAAATGACAAAACGAAAGACCAAAATGCAATCTCAAACATCCAACCCATCCCAAGAAAGCCTAGGAGCCATGTACGTAGAAGAAAATACATGCCATATACCTGAAATACCTGAAACAATAGAAACCAAAATAAAGAAGCAGCTCCGGGAAGCTTTAAAGAAATTCAAAGTAGAAATAATCTATCAGGTAAAAGAAGAAATAATAAAAGAAAGGAAGGAGATGCTGAACATATCTAAAGAAGACACAGCTAAAATATTGGAGGAACTAAACAAAAAGATAGAATCTCTGGATGAACTTATATTTAAGAAACAAACAGAATATATAAAACAGATGCAAAGAGATATACAGGAAATCAAAAACTCCATTGAAAGTTGTAAAAACCTCCTGAATGATTGCGAAGATAGAATTTTGGACCTTGAAGACAAGATTGCAGCCAGTGAACAGGACAGGAAAGATCTTTTAAAAATAACAAGAAATCAAGAAATAACAATTCAACACCTGCAAGATGACGCAAAGAAAAACAACTTAAGGTTGATAGGGATAAATGAAAAAGAAGGAGACAATACAAAGGATGTCAAGAGGATATTTAGAGAAGTAATTGCTAAAAACTTCCCAAACATGAAATTGGAAACTGATATCAGGATCAATGAGGCATATAGAACTCCAAATAGCCATAACCAAAATAAAACTACACCCAGACATATAATAATCACCATTCCAGAAATCAAACAAAAGAATAGAATATTAAAAGCTGTCAGAGAGAAAAGACAGAGCGCCTATAAAGGAAAACCTATCAGAATCACAGCAGACTTCTCAACACAAAAAATAAAGGCAAGAAGAGCATGGAGTGAAGTATTTCAGACCCTAAAGGAAAATGTTTTCCAACCTAGACTGATGTACCCTGCAAAACTGTCCTTCAAAATCAATGGAGAAATAAGATACTTCCACGACAAAGAATATCTGAAGAAATTCATGATGACCAAGCCAATGCTGCAAAGAATACTGAAAGACACTCTAGATACACTTGAGAACAAACCACTTAACAAAGCAGACAATTAAATAGAACAGAAAGATAAAGATGCAACAGCAGAAATATAACATGGCACCAATAAACCAATATATAACAGTTATAACCATTAATGTAAATGGTCTCAAGGCACCAACTAAAAGAAACAGACAGGCAAAATGGATCAAGAAACAAAATCCAACCATATGCTGTCTACAAGAAACCCATCTAACCCAAAAAGATATTTACAGACTGAAAGTCAAAAGATGGAAAACAACACTTCATGCAACAGGAACCCAATGAAAAGTGGGAGTAGCTATTCTGTGTGTAGACAATGTGAACTTCAAACCAATAATGATCAGAAGAGATAAAGCAGGTCACTACATACTGGTTACAGGAAAACTTCAAGAGGAAGAGATAACTATCTTAAATATATATGCACCAAATTCCAAAGCACTCAGTTATATAAAACAAGTAATATCAGAAATGAAAAACCAAATTAGCAGTAATACAATTATAAAAGGAGATTTTAACACACCATTGACACCAATGGACAGATCAACAAGACAGAAAATCAGCAAAGAGATAAAAGAACTGAATCACACCTGTGAACAAATGGAATTGATAGACATATACAGATTATTCCACCCAACAACAACAGAATACACATTCTTCTCAGCAGTACATGGGTCATTCTCTAAAATAGACCATATATTCACTCACAGAACAATTTTAAAGAAATGCAAAAGAGTTGAAATCATCCCCTGCATGTTATCAGATCATAGCCCTATGAAATTAGTAATTAATGATAAAAGATACTGCAAAAATCCCACAAACACATGGAAACTGAATAACAAACTCTTGAGTAATCAGTGGGTCACAGAGGAAATTAAAGAAGAAATTAAACAATATCTACAAACAAATGAAAACACAAATACAACTTACCGGAATCTGTGGGATGCAATGAAAGCTGTCCTCAGAGGGAAATTTATTGCACTAAATTCCCACATCAGGAAAACAGAACAAATACAAATAAATAACTTGATGCTATACCTCAAACATCTAGAAAAAAAAGAGCAAGTCAAGCCCAAAGCCAAAGAAGACAGGAAATAATAAAAATCAGAGCAAAAATCAATGCAATAGAGACTAAGAAAACAATACAAAGAATCAATGAATTGAAGAGTTGGTTCTTTGAAAGAATAAATAAAATTGATAAGCCCCTAGCCAACTTTACTTAAAAAAGGGAAGAAAAAGCTCAAATTCATGCAATAAGAAATGAAAAAGGTAAAATCACTACAGACTCTACAGAAATACAGAAGATCATCAACACCTATATCAAAAACCTCTAGCACCAAAGCTTTGATAACACAGAAGAAATAGACAGATTTCTAGAAGCATATGAAGTAGCAAAGCTAGGTCAAGAAGATGTAAAACTGCTGAATAACCCAATTTCTATTAATGAAATTGAAAATGTAATTGTCATTACCTACAAAGAAGAGCCCAGGCCCAGATGGATTCACTGCAGAATTCTACAAGAAATACAAAGAGGACCTAATGCTGACACTATTCAAACTCTTCAATGAAATTGAAAGGGAAGCAATCCTTCCCAAGTCATTCCTGGAAGCAAATATTACTCTAGTACCAAAACCTGAGAAAGACCCAACTGAAAAAGAGAACTACAGACCAATCTCCCTAATGAATACAGATGCAAAGATCCTCATAAAATATTGGCAAATAGGATGCAGCAAGTCATCAAGAAGACTATACACCATGACCAAGTGGGATTCATCCCAGGTATGCCGGGATGGTTCAATATATGTAAATCAATAAATGTAATCCACCATATCAATAGAGTCAAAAGTAAGAATCACATGATCATTTCTATAGATACAGAAAAAGCTTTTGATAAGGTACAACATTCATTTATGATAAGAACCTTGCAGAAAATTGGAATAGATGGTTTTTACCTCAACATAATAAAGGCCATTTATGACAAACCAACAGCCAGTATCATACTAAATGGCCAAAAATTGAAGGCCTTTACTTTAAAATCAGGCACAAGACAAGGATGTCCCCTGTCACTGCTCCTATTTAATATAGTACTGGAAATACTAGCCAGAGCAATTAGACATGAAAGAGATATAAAAGGCATAAAGATAGGAAAAGAAGAAGTAAAATTATCACTGTTTGCAGATAATATGATACTCTACATAGACGACTCCCAAAAGTCCATTGAAAGACTCCTAGATATAATAAATAAATTCAGCAATGTGGCTGGGTACAAAATCAATACTCAAAAATCAATAGCATTCTTATACACTAACAACAAAATCACAGACAGAGAAATAAGAGAAGCCACACCCTTCACACTAGCAACCAAAAAAATGAAATATTTAAGAATTACTCTCATGAAAGAAGTGAAAGAACTATACAGGGAAAATTATGATACACTGAAAAATGAAGTTGAAGATGATCTCAGAAAATGGAAAGACATCCCTTGCTCATGGATAGGAAGAACAAACATTGTGAAAATGGCCATTCTCCCAAAGCTGTTATACAGATTCAATGCAATCTTAATAAAAATGCCATCAACATACCTTATAAATCTAGAGAAATCACTCCTAAAATTCATCTGGAGTGAGAAGAGCCGTAGAATAGCAAAGACAGTTCTAAGCAGCAAAGGCAAGGCACGAGGCATCACAATCCCTGACTTGAAGTTATACTACAAAGCAACTGTAGTAAAATCAACATGGTACTGGAATCAAAACAGAGCCGAAGACCAATGGAATAGATTAGAAGATACAACCACAACTACAAACACACTCAACCACCTTATCTTTGATAAAGGGGCCAAACATGTTCACTGGAAGAATGACAGTCTCTTTAATAAATGTTGTTGGAAAAACTGGCTCTCCATATGCCAAAAACTAAAACTAGACCCATGCCTGTCACCATATACTAAAATAAAATCTAAATGGATCAAAGATCTAAATATTAAAACAGAAACACTAAATCTATTGGAAGACAAATTGGGTAAAAACCTTGAAGACATAGGGGTAGGTAGAGAATTCATGAACAAGACTCAAACCGCATGGGAAATACTTCCCAGAGTCAATAACTGGGATCACATCTTATTAAAAAGTTTCTGCACATCAAAAGAAATCTCTAACATAGTGAAAAGAGAACCCACAAAACTGGGAAAAAATCTTAATGAACTGTCCCTCTCACAAAGGACTTCTGTCTAAAACATACAATGAATTTAAAAAAATCAGACCCCCAAAATTCAAAGACCCCATCCAAAAATGGGCATCTGAGATGAATAAAAAATTTTCAGATGAAGAAATACAAATGGCAAATAAATACATGAAAAAATGTTTAGCATCACTAGTCATTAGAGAAATGCAAATTAAAACCACACTGAGATTTCATCTCACTCCTGAAAGAATGGCCAAGATCAAGAAAACCAACAACAACAAATGCTGGAGAGGCTGTGGGAAAAAGGAACTCTCCTGCACTGTTGGTGGGAGTGTAGACTGGTGCAACCATTGTGGAGGTCAGTCTGGTGATTTCTCAGAAAGCTGGGACTGGAAACACCATTTGACCCAGCTATTCCACTTCTAGGCATATTCCCAGAAGAACTGAAAGCATCATACCACAGTGATATATGTGTGCCCATGTTTATAACAGCACAATTTGTAATAGCCAGATCTTGGAAACAACCTAAGTGTCCATCAACTGAGGAATGGATAAAAATATGTGGTATTTTTATACAATGGAGTACTACTCAGCTACAAAGAATAATCACATTGAGACATTCATAAATAAATGGATGCAGCTCGAGACCATACTCATAGGTGAAATAAATCAAACTCACATGTACAAATACCGAATAGTTTCTCTAGTGTAAGAAACGATAAGAATACATGAAAGTACATGGTAATCATGATTCCCAGTCACACTGGTTTGAAGCCATATAATGTTTTCACTCATTAATTGGAATGGTTTTAATATGGGTTGTTTTATTTTATTGTCTGTGATACTACAAATAACTATTTTGAAGAAAATAAGAGTGTAATAGCTAGTGCTGATTTAATATCATCCTGTTTTGAAGCCCCATTAAGTTGTTGTTTATTTGTTTCCATTGGTTCTAACATGTTGTATCTTATATCTTAATGTATGCAATAGTATAAGCAAATTTTTTATAGACAAAGAGATAATATAGAAATTGATGTTTGGTTTCTGCTAGCTGATTCTAAATATCCTGCAATAATTTCATTCTCTTGAATGGCTTCACACTGTCTTGATAAGTTTGATGCTATAGTATACGAAGTTAGACTCAAGTATTTCAAGGAAAGAGACACTATGGTAACTACTATTTATGTCAGGCTATCTGGGGGTGAAACACAATGATGCTTAAATTTTTCGGTTCTGACCGGTGTTGTTCTATTGACATGTTCTCTTTTATCTCAATCTCCCCCCCTTTCTTTCCTTTTTTTAAAATTAATTTATTTTTTAGTATCTTTTAACTAAGGGAAAACTAAATTAAAAATAGTGCGATAGATTATAGTAACTTTTTTGTTTCCCTATTAACCTGATTTGAACCCCTGTATTGTTCTCTACATCTTGTTCTGACTGATTTTATTATATTCTGTTTTGCTTAATAGTATCAAGTTTGAGGGTATAGGCAACCATTTGGAACGCAACCAGATATTCTATGATGCCCGTTATTGTTGACTATTATCTTCTTTGAAAGTCCTGTAAGCTCTCCAATGTGGGTTTTATTGGTTCTGTACTGTTTTGTTCAATTCTTTTATACCAGCTGATATAGGCTACTCTTTTTAGGATAACAAGAGGCATAATGATAACCATTATTGATCACCTAGTAATCCTTTTTTTTTGTTTTTCATTATATACTATGTCCATCCTCCTAATCTAACTGACTCTGTTTTGCTTTGTCACATTGGGTTTTTTTTTTTTTTTTTTTTGGTCCGTCTTGTTTTGTTTTTTGTTTTTTGGCTTTTTAAAAATCTTTTTTCTTGGCAGAGGAGGAGCTGGGCGGATCCGGAGTCCCTGCAGAAGCCCGTTCCTTTGTCTGAAGGACTGAATACTTCTGCAAGCAGGGAGGCATCGCAGCTTCCTGAGGCACCTCAGCCTGTGGTGAGTGCCCTGCACAGTCTGCCCAAATCTCAGACTGTTCCGGACCCCCCAGGCTTCTGGGTGCAGTGAAGTGGAGCAGTGGGTTAGAGGCCACTACAGCTGCCTCCCCATCCCCCCTCCCCCCGGCTACACTTGGAAGTCTGCTGAGCTCCTGACAGATGGGCGGGCCTACACTAACCCCTGAGCCCAGCCGCACCTAGCCATCTCCTGCAGAGGAGGAGCTGGGCGGATCCGGAGTCCCTGCAGAAGCCCGTTCCTTTGTCTGAAGGACTGAATACTTCTGCAAGCAGGGAGGCATCGCAGCTTCCTGAGGCACCTCAGCCTGTGGTGAGTGCCCAGCACAGTCTGCCCAAATCTCAGACTGTTCCGGACCCCCCAGGCTTCTGGGTGCAGTGAAGTGGAGCAGTGGGTTAGAGGCCACTACAGCTGCCCCCCCCCCCCCCCGCTACACTTGGAAGTCTGCTGAGCTCCTGACGGATGGGCGGGCCTACACTAACCCCCGAGTCCAGCCGCGCCTAGCCATCTGCCTGCAGAGGAGGAGCTGGGTGGATCTGGAGTGCCTGCAGAAGTCCCTTCCTTTGCCTAGAGGACTGTGGATATCTCTGCAAGCAGGGAGGGATCACAGGCTCCTGAGGCACTGTGGCCTGTGGAGAGCACCCTAACCCGGCTGCAATTGAAGAGCTGTGGATCTTCCAAGGGGCAGGTGGGCGCACAGTGTCCCTGAGGCCCAGCTTGTCTGGAACTGCAGAGTTCTGAGCAGGCAGAGGAGGGACACTGGTTCTGCAGGCCCAATGGCTTGGGGTAGTGCGGTGTCAGAGGCTCAGTAGCTCCAAGCATAGAAGGGGATTTTCAACAGATCCTGAGGAAGCTTTCAAATAACACTTGAAACACAGAAATATACAAAATGACAAAACAAAGACCAAATTACAACCTCAAACCTCCAGCCCATCTCAGGAAACCCTAGGAGCAATGTATATAGAAGAAAATATATCCCATCCAACTCATATATCGGACATAATAGCTACTGAAGTTGACAAACAACTCCAGGAAGCTTTAAAGAAATTCAAACTCGATATAATCTCCCAGATAAAAGAAGAAATGATAAAAGAAATGAAAGAGATTCTAAATATATCTAAAGAAAACACAGATAAAAAATTGGAGGAACTAAACAAAAAGATAGAATCCCTAGACGAGCAATATAAGAAACAAACAGAATACATAATGCAGATGCACAGAGATATACAGGAAATAAAAAACTCCACTGAAAGTTGTAAAAACCGCCTTAATGAAAGTG
Source organism: Cavia porcellus (assembly GCF_034190915.1). Taxonomy (NCBI): domain Eukaryota; kingdom Metazoa; phylum Chordata; class Mammalia; order Rodentia; family Caviidae; genus Cavia; species Cavia porcellus. The sequence continues at coordinate 68,592,778 of NW_026947485.1, read as the reverse complement.
AAGATAGAATTTCAGACCTTAAAGACATGATTGCAGCTAGTGAACAGGAAAGGAAAGATCTTTTGAAAATAACAAGGAATCAGGAAACAACAATTCAACAACTGCAAGACGATGCAAAGAAGAATAACATAAGAATGATAGGGATTAATGAAAGAGAGGGAGACAACATAAAGGATGTCAAGCGGATATTTAGAGAAGTAATAGCTGAAAATTTCCCAAGCATGAGATCAGAAACTGACATCAAGATCAGTGAAGCATATAGAACTCCAAACACTCATAACCAAAATAAAACTACACCCAGACATATAATAATCACCATCCCAGAAATCCAACACAAGAATAGATTACTAAAAGCTGTCAGAGAGAAAAGACAGATCACTTATAAAGAAAAACCTATCAGAATCACAGCAGACTTCTCAGCACAAACGATAAAGTCAAGAAGAGCATGGAGTGAAATATTCCAGATCCTAAAGCAAAATGATTTCCAACCAAGACTGATATATCCTGCAAAACTATCATTCAAAATAGATGGTGCAATACGATACTTCCATGACAAAGAACAGCTGAAGAACTTCATGAACACCAAACTGACCCTGCAAAAAATATTGAAAGACAGTTTAGATACACAAAGGAAAAAACCACTAAGCAAAGCAAATAATTAAACAGAACAGAAAGATAAAGATGCAACAGCAGAGAGATAACATTCCTACAATTAACCAGCATTTAACAGTAATAACCATTAATGTAAATGGTCTCAATGCACCAATCAAAAGAAACAGACTAGCAGAATAGATCAAGAAACAAAATCCAACCATATGCTGTTTACAGGAAACCCATCTAACCCAGAAGGATACTCACAGACTGAAAGTCAAAGGATGGAAAACAATTCTTCATGCAGCAGGAATCCAGGAAAAGGCAGGAGTAGCCATTCTGTTTGCAGACAACGTGAACTTTAAACCAACAATGACCATAAAGGACAAAGAAGGTCACTACATACTTGTAAGGGGAAAACTCCAAGAGGAAGAGATAACTATCTTAAATATATACACACCAAACTCCAGAGCACCAAGTTATATAAAACAATTATTAACAGAAATGAAAACTCAAATTATCAGTAACACAATTGTAACAGGAGACCTTAATACACCATTGACACCAAGGGACAGATCAACCAGACAGAAAATGAGCAAAGAAATAACAGAACTGAATCATACCTGTGAACAAATGGGTTTGATAGACATATACAGGATGTTCCACCCAACAACATCAGAATACACATTCTTCTCAGCAGTACATGGATCATTTTCTAAAATAGACCATATATTAGCTCACAGAACATATTTGAACAAGTGCAAAAGAGCTGAAATCATCCCTTGCATGTTATCGGATCATAGCGCTCTGAAATTAGAAATTAATGATAAAAGATACTGCAAAAATCCCACAAACACATGGAAACTGAATAACACACTCTTGAGTAATCAGTGGGTCACAGAGGAAATTAAAGAAGAAATCAAACAATACCTAAAAGAAAATGAAAATACAGATACAACTTACCGGAACCTGTGGGATGCAATGAAAGCCGTCCTGAGAGGAAAATTTATTGCACTGAGTTCCCACATCAGGAAAACAGAACGAATACAAATAAATAACTTGATGCTACACCTCAAACAGCTAGAAAAAGAAGAGCAAGTCAAGCCCAAAGCCAAAAGAAGAGAGGAAATTATAAAAATCAGAGCAGAAATCAATGCAATAGAGACTAAGAAAACAATCCAAAGAATCAACAAATCAAAGAGTTGGTTCTTTGAAAGAATAAATAAAATCGAAAAGCCCCTAGCCAACCTTATTTAAAAAAGGGAAGAAAAAGCTCAAATTCATGCAATAAGAAATGAAAAAGGAGAAATCACTACAGACCCAATAGAAATACAGAAGATCATCAACACCTACTTCGAAAACCTCTACTCTCAAAAGTTTGATAACACAGAAGAAATAGACAGATTCTTAGAAGCATATGAAGTGCCAAAGCTAGATCAAGAGGATGTAAAACTGTTGAATAACCCAATCTCTGTTACTGAAATTGAAAATGTAATTAAGTCCTTACCCACCAAGAAGAGCCCAGGCCCAGATGGATTCACTGCAGAATTCTACAAGAAATACAAAGAAGACCTAATGCCGACAGTCCTCAAACTGTTCAATGAAATTGAAAGGGAAGCAATCCTTCCTAAGTCGTTCCTGGAAGCAAATATTACTCTAGTACCAAAACCTGAGAAAGACCCAACTAAAAAAGAGAACTATAGACCAATCTCCCTAATGAACACAGATGCAAAAATCCTCAATAAAATATTGGCAAATAGGTTCCAGCAAATCATCAAGAAGATTATACACCATGACCAAGTGGGATTCATCCCAGGAATGCAAGGATGGTTCAACATACGCAAATCAATAAATGTAACCCACCATATCAATAAAGCCAAAAATAAGAATCACATGATCATTTCTATAGATGCAGAAAAAGCCTTCGATAAGGTCCAACATTTATTCATGATAAAAACTCTACAGAAAATTGGAATAGATGGTCTTTACCTCAATATAATAAAGGCCATTTATGACAAACCATCAGCCAGCATCATTCTAAATGGCCAAAAATTGAAAGCCTTTACTTTAAAATCAGGCACAAGACAAGGATGTCCTTTATCACCACTCCTATTTAATATAGTACTGGAAGTACTAGCCAGAGCAATTAGGCAAGAAAGAGAAATAAAAGGGGTAAAGATAGGAAAAGAAGAAGTTAAGTTATCATTGTTTGCAGATGACATGATACTCTACATAGAAGACCCCCTAAACTCCATTGAAATACTCTTAGATACAATAAATAAATTCAGTAATGTGGCTGGATACAAAATCAATAATCAGAAATCAATAGCATTCCTATACACGAACAACAAAATTACAGAGAGGGAAATAAGAGAAACTGGACTATTCACATTAGCAAGCAAAAAAATGAAATATTTAGGAATTACTCTTACGAAAGAAGTGAAAGACTTATACAGTGAAAACTATAATACACTGAAAAAGGAAATTGAAGATGATCTCAGAAAATGGAAAGACATCCCTTGCTCATGGATAGGAAGAACAAACATTGTGAAGATGGCCATTCTCCCAAAACTCTTATACAGATTCAATGCAATCCCAATAGAAATACCATCAACATACCTTATAGATCTAGAGAAATCACTCCTAAATTTCATCTGGAACCAGAAGAGACCTAGAATCGCAAAGGCAATTCTAAGCAGCAAAGGCAAAGCAGGAGGCATCACAATCCCTGACTTGAAATTATACTACAAAGCAACAGTAGTAAAATCAACATGGTATTGGAATCAAAACAGAGGCGAAGATCAATGGAATAGATTAGAAGATACAACCACAACTACAAACACACTCAACCACCTTATCTTTGATAAAGGAGCCAAGCAGGTTCACTGGAAGAACGACAGTCTCTTTAATAAATGGTGCTGGAAAAACTGGCTCTCCATTTGCCGAAAACTAAAGCTAGACCCATGTCTATCACCATGTACTAAATTAAAATCTAAATGGGTCAAAGATCTGAATATTAAAACAGAAACACTAAATCTATTGGAAGACAAAGTGGGTAGAAACCTTGGAGACATAGGAGTAGGTAGAGAATTCATGAACAGGACTCAAACCGCACGGGAAACACTTCCCAGAATCAATAACTGGGACCACATCTTATTAAAAAGTTTCTGCATGTCAAAAGAAATCTCCAGCATAGTGAAAAGAAAACCCACAAACTGGGAAAAGATTTTAGTGAACTCTCTCTCAGACAAGGGACTCTTGTCTAAAACATATAAAGAATTAAAAAAACTCAGACCTCCAAAATTCAAAGATCCAATCCAAAAATGGGCATCTGAGATGAATACGCAATTCTCAGATGAAGAAATGCAAATGGCAAATAAATATATGAAAACATGCTCATCATCATTGGTCACCAGAGAAATGCAAATTAAAACCACACTGAGATTCCATCTCACTCCTGAAAGAATGGCCAGGATCAAGAAAACCAACAACAACAAATGCTGGAGAGGATGTGGGGAAAAAGGAACTCTCCTGCACTGTTGGTGGGAGTGTAGACTGGTACAGCCTTTGTGGAGGTCTGTCTGGAGGTTTCTCAAAAAGTTGGGATTGGAAATCCCATTTACTCCAGCTATTCCACTTCTAGGCATATTCCCAGAAGAACTGAAAGCATCATACCACAGTGATTTATGTGCACCTATGTTTATAGCAGCACAATTTGTAATCGCCAGATCTTGGAAACAACCCAAGTGTCCATCAACTGAGGAATGGATAAAAAAGTTGTGGTATTTCTATACAATGGAATATTATTCAGCTATAAAGAAGGATCACATTGAGATATTTATCAATAAATGGGCGCAGCTTGAGACCATACTCATAAGTGAAATAAATCAATCTCGCATGTATGAATACCGAATAGTTTCCCTAATGTAAGTAATGATTCAAATATATGAAAATATGTGGCAATCATGATTCCCCATTATGTGGCCTTGAAGCCTTATAAAATTTTCACTTATTAATTAGAAAGGCTTTATTCCGGGCTTCTTGATATGGAAATATTTGAAGCTATAGTATATGAAGTTTTATCCAAATATCTCAAGGAAAAAGACAGACACTATGGTAACTATTATTCTTTAAAAAATTATTTAGTTATTTCTTATGTTTATTTTAATTAAGGGAAAAATTTAAAAAATTAGGATATATAATAGTAACTCTTTTCGATTTCCTATTAACTTGTTTTGAAGTCCTGTAATGCTCCCACGATCTTGTTTTGACTGATTAGACTCTGTTCCATTCTGTGGGATAGTATCAGGTCCGAGGGTATAGGCAACTACTTTGAAGGCAGTAAGATTCACTAAGATGCCCATTCTGGTTTGACTATTGTCTCCTTTGGAAGTCCTGTAATGTTTACAATGTCTAAGTTTTATTGGTCTTGTTCTCTACTGTTTTGTCCAACTTTATAATATCTAATGAGATAGACAAATCTTTTTAAGGAAACAAGAGACAACGTTGATAACTATTGTTAATAACCGTATACTCTGTTCTACATCATGTGCTAAGTCTATCCTTGGTTTTCACTGACAGCTTTGTTCTGCCATATTTGACTTTATTCTCACCCCCCCCCAAAAAAGTAATAAGAACTAAGGAGTAATAAAATCTAAAATGTGTAAACTTTGTTGTAAAAAGAGAGGAAGGGGAAAAAAGAGCTCTAACGGATATAACAGCAAGTGTGTATAGGGATGTTGAATAGCTGACTATATTAATGTTTTTGGATCATTGAACACAGCTGTTTGTAGTCTCTCTGTTTGAATGTCTACTTTGTATTCTTTGATACTGTGATTTGAGCAACTATTTCCAAGATGATAATATGTAATCTATTAACAGGTGATTTCTTACTGTTATGCTTTTTTTTGTAGTTCTGTATTATATGTAACCTTACACTGCTTTGTTTTGTTTTGTGTTTTTCTCTTTTTCCTCTTAAATAAAATTTAAAAAAAATCTTTTTTCTTTTCCTCTTCAAAGAAAAAGTTATAAAAACTGTGGGAGTAATGGAAACTAAAATGTGTGATTGTTAGAGTAAAAAAGAGAGGAAGGAAAGTGATCTAAAGGATATAACTGCAAGTATAATTAAATGTGTAGGATAGAGAACCATATTGCTGAGTTTTTCTTGGATCATTGAACAGAACTGACTGCAATCTCACTGTATTAATGTCCACTTTGTATGCTTTAATTTTTTAATCTGGACAATTATTTCTAAGATGACAATATGTGATCTACTAACTGGTGAATTCTTACTGTATATTTTTTCTCTTGAAATTCTGTATTATTTCTAGCCTTTTACTGTTTTGCTTCATTTAGTTTTGTTTTTCTCTTTAAATAAAAGAAAAAAAAGACAAAGGATTGAATAAACAAGGAATTCCACCCAAGGAAAGGGTTGAGAACATATTCTGTGTAATGGTGAAGGAAATCTTAGATTAGATTCCGTATACGCAGGGCCTGCAGTATAGACTTGCTTCCGACTGATGGAGGAGACAATCCAGCAAGGGCAAAAGCAAGGGATAGGCTGGATGAGATAAGCATTTGCAGAGATCACATTATAAGGAAACATGATTTAATTCCAGAGAACCCTGGTGAGAACCACATATAATGGCCCCAAGAATGGTTCCCTTGTAGAAGAGGAGGTGGGAATAGTAAGCCAGTGGCTCTTACTCTGTTGATCAGTGTTACCTCCTCTCCTGAGCCACATCCTGGGCCAAGAGCAGAGCTTAAGTCAGGGTGGTGGCAGAATAAGCTGAGCCTGGAATCCAGTTCACAGTCTTCCCCAGTTACAGATCAAGTCAGAGATGTGGAAGCATGTGCGGTGAGAGGCGGAGAGGGGCTGCTGCAGGACTACAGAGCTTCTCTGAGACTGGAGCAAGTCACAGTTTAAAAGGGCTCTTCAGGATGTGAAAGTGGCTGAGCTCTCTTGACATTTTAATGTATTAAGTGGAGCCACTCTTGACTAAGGGGAAAGTGTAGGCCTGAATTAATATTAGTAAGAAGAATGCCATTATCAAGGTGGACAATAACGGGACACTATCATAGTGTGTTTCATGGCTCAATAGTAAATACCTTTTGCATGGTAGCAAAAACATAAATTCTGAATATCATGTTAGTTAAAATTATGACACAACTACACAGAGTTGCAAATGTGCAGAATTTACAACTGGGTTGGGAGAGTGAAGGACTGAATTGTCTATATGCAAGGACTAAAATTTTAAAGTTAAGAAATAACAACATATAAATATATTACTAACAAATATGAAACTTTATCAGAAAATAAAGGGAGTATCTTTATGTTTCTACAAGGTTAAGATTTTGTGAACATTGGAAATCTGTATGCTAACAGAGATTGAGATCGTCCCCGCCTACCCATTCTTCTTTTGCCTCTGCAGAATTTGGTCCTATGGCCGCTTGTATCCTTCATTGTAATGTCCTTTGCTCCCAAAATGTTTATGACAGAATTTTCCTTATTTTCTCCAGAAGTAAGTGTTTAAATTTGAGAGCAAATGTTTACTATGAGTGCTTTCTCTCTTGTTCTAGCTCTTGTGTTTTTGCTGTTCACTTCTCTTGATGGAGAAAAGGAAAGGAAGATGAGAAGCTCCTCAGTTTTCTTATGACTTCATAATTCCAGGAATATTCTACTATGATACAGGCACCCTAAGCATGCCAGTGAGAGCCTTTATCATATCTTTGATTTATAGGTAAAGATGGGGTGAGGAGAAATGAAGAACAGTATGCTGTAGATAAGTAACAGTCCTATCCCTGATAGAGACTGAATGTTTACTATAATGATATAATAAGTGCATGTAGATATAAAAACTTTGAATTATGCAACCAAGTAACATTTATAATAATTGAATTTTGATGTTTCAAGTTTGGGAAGATGAACTGGTATAATCATAGTGGAAATCATGAAGATTGTTTAAAAAAAAACTAAGTTAAAATAATTCCATTCAATCCAGTAACTTCCCTTCTAGATATCTTCCCAAAAAACCAAAGGATATCATGTTAAATTGATACATGCATTAAGTATGTTTACAGCAGCACAATCCATAGTAGCCAAATCTGTGTGTTCATTAACAGATGAATAGATAAAGTGGTATTTATATGCACTGCCATAAAGAAGGGTAAACCTGAGTCATTTGTAGGAAAATGAATGTATCCTGAGACTATAAAGTTAAGAGAGTTAAATCCAACACACAACCTTAATTATCTCATGAGTTCCCTTATATGAGGAAACCAAAGTATAAATAAAGAATGAAATAAAAGATAAATAAAAGGAAATAGATTGTAGATCTTTCTCAAGTGGAAAAGCAGCCAAGAGATGGAGGGATAGAGTTAGAAGAGGAAAAGTGGATGAAAAAAGAATTAAGATATGCTACGTACCACCTCCGAAAGGAAATATAAACAAATACTACAAACACATATTATGAGTTTGGGAAACAGGATGGAGTCCAGTTGGAAGTGGTTTCACCTTTATATTGAAATAATATTTGTGTGACATTGATAAAAGTAAACAATAAATTAGCAACTCAAATGACTGTCTATAAACTTCATTAGTACCAAAGAAAGGAAGATTTTTTACCATTATATGAATCTTAAAATTTGCAGTGACATAATGCTTTAATACTTTTATAGTTTGATTTTACTCTGAATTATTACTAAACTCATCTACATTATGCACTTGTTGCTCAGCATATCAATTCAAGAATTATATGGTTAAAGTATCTGGGCTCATACTGTAATTATTTCAGTTTGGCCACAAATGACTTTCAAAAAGTATCTTGAGGCTTTTTCATTTTCACTGGGTCAATACCTTTCTTCTCCAAGACCTTTTGCTGCAAATGTTATTGTAGTTTATCAAGGCAGTTAGTCAGACACAAAGGAGTTCTGTGACGCCAGTTTGAGAAGGTCTGCATAGGCTTTTTCCAGCTGCTATTAACTGCATAATAGCATATACCCTCATCCAAGTTTTTCTTTTTAAACTTGAATAGTACTGTTTGTATATTACTGTTCTATCAAAACTTTTTAAGCTAAAATAAGTAAAATCATCTAAAAAGCTATTAATACCTCACAATATTAACATTAACTTTGCTGTTCCAAAGATGGAGAGTGCTAAATAATAAGTAAAGTTTTCTTTGTTTTGCAATAGATCTCAAATTATTATATAAACCCGATGGCTCATTGTATAAATGTTATACTTTATATGATAAAATACTTGGCAGCCTATTTGGGATCTTAAAGCTTTAGATGTTTATTTTACTGAAATTTTATGGTTTCTGCATAATTTAACAATATTTTCTAGCATTGGCAATTTATACTTCAAGTTAGCATTTAGTTGTCATTAAAATCCTTCTTTAAAAAAGCTTATCTTGAAGCATATTAGACTGATTTATTTATCAGATGGGAAAAGGGCACAATAGCTAGTGGGGAAAGTAAGATGAAGAAACTTTTAAAAATAAGCTTATTATTTTGGGGTAATTTAAGAGTTACAGAAGAATTGCATAGAATATAGTGAATTGTTACAAAACCATTATATTTTTGTGTGCTTTGTTTTTCCTTTTTGAGACAGGGTTTCACTATGCAGTTCAGGCTGGCTTTGAACTCACTTTGTTTTTTTTTTATTTTTATTTTATTTTATATATTTTTTTACTTTAAAGAAATTAAGACAAAGGAGCATAGAACAAAGCAGATCAAAACAGGACAATGTAAGCAACACAGTACTTCACCACAAGACAACCTAGTATTAACAGTAGCTACCATAATGTCTCTTTTTTTAAAATAGTTGAGCATACCTTCACATACAATAGTATCACACATAACAAAATAGCATAAACAGAATGAAAGTATTACAGGACATTCAGAACCAGGTAACCAAAACAGCCACAGAACACCATGTTTTTTCTTTTCTTTTCTTTTCTTTTCTTTTCTTTTCTTTTCTTTTCTTTTCTTTTCTTTTCTTTTCTTTTCTTTTCTTTTCTTTTCTTTCTTTCTTTCTTTCTTTCTTTCTTTCTTTCTTTCCTTTCTTTCGTGATCATGTGAATTTTGTCAATGCTGCTGTTTATGTGATGAGTTATATTCACTGACTTACTTGTGTTGTGTTATTCTTACATTCCTGGGATGAAGCATATTTGGTTGCAGTATAGGATCTCTCTGATGATTTATTGTATTCTGTTTGCCAGTATCTTCTTGGGGATATTTGCCTCTACTTTTGTTAAAAAGAATGCCCTGTAGTCTTCCTTTTTGGTTGGATCTTTGGTTTGATAACACAGTAATGTTAGTTTCAAACTCACAACTGTATGCTTGCAAGATAGGTGCTTATGCCACTGAGCTAAATCCCCAACACTTGAACTCACTTTGCAGCCCAAACTGGCCTTGAACTCACAGAAATCGTTCTGCCTCAGCCTCCCAAATGCTGGGAGTACGTTACAGTCATATGCCATCACTCTACCATCATTATTTGTTTCTGCTAATATTATCATATTATATTATCATTTATATTTGTCAAAACTATCAACACACCAATGCTATATTTCTTTTAACTAAATTTTTCACTTTATTTGGATTTTATTGTGCTTTATACTATTGTTTTCTTTCTTCCATGATCCAATCAGAGATATCAAATCTCACCTGTTTCTTGTACCTTCTAAGTCTTTCTCTATACTTGCTAACTTTGATAATTTTGAGGAGTAATAGGTATTTTGTAGATTTTCTTAATTTGGATTTGTTCAATATGTTTCATCTATTAGGAGTAGGATTATATATTTTTCAAAAAAATATCACATAGATGTTATACCTTTTTCAAAACTATACCTTGGTTGTATTACATTCACATGACATTGCTGGGGTGTTCATGGTCCTGAACACTTGATAAAAACAGTGTTAGAGGGTTTTCTACTGTAAAGTCACTACTTTTTCCCTTTCCTTTGCCCATATTTGGGTGGAGGTGGAGACGTTAAAGTCCACTTCTAGGTGTATCTGTATATCATTTAGAATTTTCTTGCAAAGAAATTTTGTCTTTCCCCATATTTATTTATTTATTTATTTATTTATTTAACCATGTAGACTCATGTGCATTTATTTTATGAATTAGGTTATAGTCTAACATGGTATTATCCTTTTGTTTTGCAACTTTGGACACTGGGAGCCCTTTCTGGTTGGCACTTGTCTTTCCTTGACACAGTTCCATCTGATTACTTGACCACTTCTTACTCTCTATATTTCAAAATATTTATTACAGGCTTATGTTTATTTTTTTCTTCTTGCCTGAGAATAAACCCAAAAATTCTATAAATAAGGAGTGGTGTTAGAAACTAAGATCTGGAAACTGGAAATAAAGATAATTTTTATTCAATCACAGGAGCTGGGTATATGTTTGTCTGAGTGCTAATTCCAGAGGAAGAGAAAATAGAAATATGAGAAGCTAATATCGTGGATTATTATGGTTATAGGGACTAACAGCACAAATTGTCAGAAAAGCGTGGTCAATACAAGGAATTTCTGTTACTCTGATGTTTCAGGGAAGAATGTCAGAAAAAAAAAACAACATCAGATACAGTATAAAAAGAAAATAATAGCGACAAAGAAAATACATGCCAAGTCTTTTAAAAATGAACCATGGTCTTATCCCAAACTAGGTGTGCTGAGTAAGAGACTGAAGGTTTGACCCAAATATGAAAGACGTGCAAGTTAATAGAATTTACCGGAACAATTTAACTAGAGATAAATAAGATTATACTGTTCAGCTGAATTTGGATAAACTACTAACATTGCAGGTCAGTCTCTCTGGGAATCCTCTGCAAAATGAAAAAAAAAAAAAAAGGAAAGAAATGGTAAAGTTGCTTGTGTTCATCAGCTTTCTGTTATAATAACAAATATCACAGGCAGTTGACCTGCTAACAGGAAACTGTTGGTTTTGGCTCACATTTTTTTGAAATTTCAGTACATGGTTGGGTGAATCCACTATTTTGAAGTCCCTGGTTGAGTGGGATGGAGCATACCAGGCCAGGAGCACATGGCACAGCAAAGTTGATGCACCTCATGACTGGAATGTGAGAGAAGGAAAAGGATGGGGAGGATCCCATAATTCCCTTCAAGGCATGGCCCCAGTGGCCTGAAGACTCCAGTGGGCCTCACCTGTTGGCTTAAAGATTCCACCACTTCCCATTATGTCTGTTCTAGGGAATAAAACTTTAACACATGGATATTTTAAGGGCTATCTAGTTCATAGTATTACTTCCCTTGGTTCCAGTAAAAATTTTGTAATGAGAGCTAACAGGTATTTGAAAACAAACTTTCCAAAAACAGAGATTCAAAACAATGATAACAGTTTTGTTTTTAGAAAGTTTGCAATTCACATCGCTCTGTATCACAGATGTTGAAAAAAACACAACAAATTAGGATTTCATTTTCCTTTTAACAATGGCTAAATATTTATTGAAATACAAATTCTCACTGTCACTGTAGTCTTTAAAATTGTATTTTACGGAAAAGGAGAAAAGACTTCATAACAAAATGACAGGAGAATAACAATAATACAGTCCATATTATTATCCTTAAAGTAGTTACTCAGAGTAGAAGATAATGAGCATAGAAGTTCTTCAGTTGATATTAGCACAAATCTTATCTTTATTTTCTATGAAGAAACAGACACTAATAACATAACTAACTTGCATTTTATTTCATTTTTCCCTTTCACCTCCCCCCATTCTAATTACTCTTTCCTTTTTAACAGTTTCTTCCCATTTCATAATTTGTATTATACATTTTGACCTTATTTATTCTTTTAATTTCTCATGCCAGAGAGACAGTAGAATATTTATACAAGTGAGTCTCATTTATTTCACTTTTGAGTATGGGTTCAAGTTGCATCTGTTTACTTATAAAATTCTCAGGTGTATCCTTTTTATAACTAAGTAGTACTCAACTGTATAAAAATACCATGTCTTTCTTATCCATTCCTTGGTTGATGGGCATTTGAGTTGATTCCAGGATTTAGCATATATGTATAGTGTGTATATCACAATGTTTTTAATTCTTCTGGGAAGATACCCAGAAGCAAAATAGCTGGGAGGAATGGGACCTTTAATTGTAGCTTTTTGAAGAATTTCCTTACTGATTTCCACAATGGTTGCACCAGTCTGCACTCTCATCAAAAGTGGAGAAGAATTCTTTTTACCCACGCCTCTCCAGCATTGGTTATTGATTGAATTCTTAATGATAGCTATTCTTTCTGGAGTGAGATGAACTCTCAGAGTTGCTTTAATTTGTACCTCTAAAATGACCAATGATTTCAAACATTTTTCATTTGCCATTTGTATTTCTTCATCTTAGAAGTGCGTATTTATCTCAGATTCCCATTTTTGGATTGGGTCTTTGAATTTGGAGGGATTTTTTAAAAAATTCTTTACGTGTTCAAGATAAAAGTTCTTTGCCTGAGGGACAATTGGCAAGAATTATTTACCAATCTGTAGGTTATCTTTTCACCCTGTTGGTGATTTCTTTTGATCTGCAAAAGCCTGTTAATAAGATGAGATACTAGTTTTTGATTCTTTGAAATATTTTCCTCTTGAGAAGTCTAGATTTTGTTCATGAACTCTTTGCCTATGTTTATACCTTCACAATTTCTTCCTACTTTCTCTTCTAGTAGACTTAGTGTTTTCATATTTAGATCCTTGATCCAGTTGGACTTTAGTTTAGCACTTGGTGATAGACATGAGTTTATTTTTAGTCTTCAGCATTATAAAGAGCCAGTTTTTCCAGCACCATTTATTACCAAAGCTATCTTTCTTCCAGTGAACATGTTTGATTCCGTTGTCAAAGATAAAGTGATTGAATGTGTTTGTAGTTGTTTCTGCATCTTCCAATCCGTTCCACTGATTATCACTTCTGGTTTTTTTTTTTTTTTTTGCCAGTGCAATGCTGAATTTATCACAATAACTTTGTAGTATAATTACAAGTCAAGAATTGCCTTTGTTGATAAGAATTGCTCTTGCTACTCTAGATCTCTTCTGATTCCATATAAATTTAGGGATGTTTTCTGTAGTTCTGTGAGTTATGTAAACAGCACTTGATCAGGATTGCATTAAAGCTGTATGGTAGTTCTGGAAGTATGGTCATTTTCACTATATTAGTTCTTCCTATCGATGGCAAAGGGATATCTTTCCATTTTTTATATACTCTTTGATCTCCTTTTTCAGAGTACTATAATTTTAAATGTATAGATATTTTACTTCTGTTGTTAGGGTGAATCCTAAGTATTGCATTTTTTGAATGCTATTGTGACAGTTGTGGTTCTCCTAACTTATTGCTCAGTACATTTGTTGTTTGTGTGCAGGAATGCTATTGGTTTTTGAGTACTGACTTTGTATCCAGCTAGGCTACTTAATTTTATTTGGTTATTAATTCTAGAATTCTTTTAGTGAAGTTTTTTGATCTTCTATGCAGTGTATTGTGTCATCTTCAAATAAAGATAATTTAATTTTCTATTCCTATCCTTATTCCTTTTATTTTTCTCTCTTGTCTAATTACTCTGGCTAACATTTCCAGTTGACCCCCAAAAAAGTAGGAGTCAACACAAATGACATAAAGAGTACTGCAGGGGTAATAGCAGACAATTTCCCAAACTTGGGTAAAGAAACTGACATATAGATAAGTCAGGTATATAGAATGCCAGTGAGCTTTCACCATATTAAATCTACACCAAGGCATAATAATCAAGATTCCAGTAATTCAGCACAAAAACAGAATATTAAAAGCTTTTAGAGAAAAGAAACAGATCAACTATCAAGGAAAGGCCATCATAATCATGACAGATTTCTCAGCACAAACACTCCAGTCAAAAAGAGCTTGGGTGATATGTTTCAAGTCCTGAAAGAAAACAACTTTCAGTCTAGACTGATGTATCCAGATTGATGTAAAACTCTTTCAAAATTAATAGATTAATAACACTTCCATGACAAAGAACAAGTGAAGAAATTCATGTCTACCAGCCATACAAAGTGTATTGGAAGATATTCTATTCAGAGCAATTCCAAGAACAGAAACAGAAACAGAATGAAACAACCAGGCAGAGAAAACAGTTACACAGAACAGAACCAAGAGGGAAAATAGTTTGACAAGCCAAGCCAATGCATATCAATTATAAGCATCTCTGTAAATGGCCTTGATTCAATAATCTAAAGAAAACAGACTAACAGAATGCATCAAGAAACCAAATCTAACAGTATGCTATATTCAAGAAATATATTTAACTCAAAAAGAAATTCAAAGAGTGAAAGTCAAAGGATGGAAAACAATATTCCATGTTACAGTAATCCAGAAAAAAAGAAAGGGTAGCTATTTTTTTACACATAATGTGACTTTCAAACTGAGAATGATCAAAAGAGATTTTTAAAAATTCACTACATACTTGTTAGGGCAAAATTTCGGTGGAACAGAAATAACCCTAAATATGTATGAACCAAATAGAAGAGTACCCACATATAAAATAAATATTAATAGACATTAAAAATCAAATAAGCAATAACAAAATGTCAGTGGGAGAACTTAATACTCCACCAAGTAGACAAAAATAAATCAGCAAATAAATGTCAGAATTGAATCAAACCTGTGGCTTTTGTAGATGTTTACAGAATGCCCCACCCAGCAACATCAGAATGCACATTCTTTTGTGCTACACAAGGGATGTCCTCTAAAATAGATCATATACTAGCCTACAGAATATGCTGAAGTACCTACAAACAAACTGAAATTATTCTGTATTATCTGACCATAGTGCAATGAAATTGGAAACCAGTGGCAAAAGAAACTACAAAAACTCCATAAACACATGAAAATTAAATAACACCCTCCTAACCAACCGATGGACCACAATGAAATTAAGGAAGAAATTACAAAGTTTCTACAATGCTTTATTTTAAATAAGGTAAGATTAAACAGAACAAAACAGATCATAAGGAAACAATTTTAAGAAACAAAGATTTCAAAGCAAGTCCACTGGAGTTCTTCACTGTCTATCTTATTGTCTCAGGTTTTCTTCCTGAGACAATAAGTTGTCCCCATCTTCACACACATTGCATAAATACTGAACATTATAGAACTAATCTAATCATAACAGGATGATGAAGGCTTTTTACGTCTTCAGGACCTGACATTGGGGAAGTCAATAATGACTGCCATAATACCTCTCATTCTCTTCGAAGTAGCTGTCCTTATCTTTACATATGCTGAAATTGAACATAAGGGAATAAACTAATATCACTCTGAACAGTGAATCACAGTATTGCTACATTTTATATCATAATGCTACAGAATTAACACTGGGTATCTTAGTGTCTCTTCTTCAGAGTATCTGTTCATTTCATCCTGCATTATACAATCTGTTCCCATAAACTCTTTTGAAATTCTCCCCATGTGTGAATCTCTACATGTATATCTATCCTTTCTGTATTATAGGGAAAAACAGATCAAAACAAGACAACAAAACAAATTCCTAGAAAAACATGAAATGAAAAAGACATATAAAACCACAATATTAGTTGATGTACAGTAGTTACTATGCTTTCTCTTGTTATTTGCAATAGAATTGTCCACATCATAAGACATAATATAATTGAACATAGGATTACATAGCCATTTTAATAAAAACACAACTTTGGAGACATTGTAGGACTTCAAAAGCAGTTAATAATCAAACCGGAATGGATATCTTATTACATCTTGTCATCTTCAGAGTAGTTGCCTCTACTCTTAGACTTGATACTATCAAGCATACCAAATTTGAATAAAACCAGTCAAGGCAAAACAACAGTCTAACAAACCAGCTTCAAGTAAAATCAGTCATAGTAAGACAATGTAAGTAATACAGGGCTTCAGCTTAAGTTAATAGGAAATTAAGGATAGTTACCATGATATATCCTGCTATTTTTGGGACTGTCTGTGCCCTCAAATCTAGTATGAGTAGACAGACTGGAACAAAATAAAATCAAACTAAACAGAGTATTAGACTACTGTGGCTTTTAAATCCTGGTACACTATTAACAATGCCCTCTGCCTTCCTTTTTTAGGCAGTTCCTCACCTTTCCATTTCTCAGGATGCTTTGTATATTTTGGATTCCACTAGCTCATTTAGTTTTTAGATTAGGGGGTCAACCCATTATCTATCTGAGTGGTGCTGAACCTTTTTACCGCTGAACTTGATCACTGAGGCCTCTCTGCCGCTGTTGCAGGAAACTTGGTATTTTTTTCTTTCTCTCTCTCTCGAATGTCCTTCAGTATATTTTGTAGGGTTAGATTGGTGGCCATGAGCTCACACAGTTCCTCCTTGTCTTGGAAACAATTTTGAAAGAGAGTTTTTCAGGGTTCATCAGTCTGGGTTGGAAATTATTTTCTTTCAGAGCTTGGACTATTTCTCCTGAGGCTCTTCTCGATTTCATAGTTTGTATGGATAAGTCTGTCGTTATTTTGATGATTTTCATTTGTAAGTAATCTGCTTCTTTTCTCTGACCACTTTTAATATTCTGTTCTTATGATGGATTTCTGAGATCTTGATTATTATATGTCTGGGTGTAGATCTGTTTTGGTTGTAGGTGGCTGGAGTTCTGTATGCATCATTTATCTGGATATCATTTCTTTTTCCTATGCTTGGGAAATTTTCCCAAATTATTTCTGTGAATAGCCTTTGTAATTTATTTGTGGTTACTCCTGCTTCTTTGCTCACTTTTTTTCCCTTAAATTATAGATCCTCTGGTTGTCTTCTAGCCTTTGAATCATTACTTCCTGATTCCTTGTTACTTTTAATAGGTCTTTTCTTTCATGATCACACATTGTAAATCTCCCTTCAAGTTTTGAAATGCTAACTTTAGTTTCTGTCAAGACATTTTGCCACCTTTCAATGGAGTTTTTAATTTCCTGGTAATCTCTTTGGATCTGTTTCATGTATTGTAGATTTTGTTTATATTCTTCACCAAAGGTTTCTCTTCCTTTTCTGGGTTCCTCCATTCTTCCATCTGTGTCTTCTTGAGAGGGGCCTAGCATTTTTTATTAATCTTTTTATATCTTGCCTCACTTGGATTAGAATTTCAGTTTTTGTTCATCTATGAGGTCATTAAGGTATTTCTTTATGTCCACTGATGTTGTGGCCAATATTGCATGATTGCTGCACTGCTTCTCTTCTGTGTTTACCTCTCCTGGGCTTATTTACCCAGGGGTAGTGGCTGGAGGTTTTTAAAAATTTTTTTCTCCTGTCATGTTTCTGGTTTCTTTCAGAAAGGTGTGTGTTGGAGATCTCAGACCCTCTCCATGTTGTTTACAGTTTTTCCAAAGGATACTGGCTGGGGTTTTGCTGCCTTCTCCAGTGTACTGTTATCTGAGGTGCATTATAGAGACTGTAGGCTGGCCCTTCCCCTCTGAGCCAGTCAACCAGCAAGTGCCTTCAGCAACTTAGCCTGTGCTTTGTGGATGTCACAGGGTCTGGACAGTTTTGTCCCTCGCTTTTGTGTCCTGGTCAGGGGTATGACTCAGCCCAAGCAGGTCCCACCAGCTCGCTTTGGGCCAGGGGCAGCTCACTGATGCCACCACGGTGCCGCACTCTGCCCCACTCCAAGATGTCTTCCAGCTGGCCACACTCACCACAGGACCCAATTTCCAGCAATCATCAAGAACTAATGCAGCTCTCCACCTTGACTCCATTCCACACTGTTGCTGTGTCCTCCTGCCAGGGGCCTGAGACTCCAGTTATTAGAGTCACCAACTCCCATTATTGGCAGCCGCGGCTTCAGCATGACCTTGAATCATCTGACTCCATGGCACACCCAGTGCAGCGCAGGATGGGTCTCAGTGAGTGCATCCAGCTCCAGCCCTCCACCCACGTTTTTCCTTCCTCTTCCTATTTTTCTTTTTCCTTCAGTTTCATCCTGGGGTTGTGAGAATCCCTCTCCACTCATCCGGCCCTCTCCATATTGTCAATTTCCAGCATTTGGGCTGTTTTTCCCAGAGAGGCTCTCTACCCAGCTACCTAGCAAGCTGCCATCTTGTCTCTCCTGTTTATAAAATTAAACAAAAATAGGTATACAACATACTGGATCCTGTGAGATTCAAGGAAAGCAGTCCTAAGAGGGAACTACCTCTGAAGGTCTGTAGGATAGTGACCTTGGAAACACTCAGGACCTTGGTAATGACTTCTACATCCAAGTACTAAGAAGAAACTCCAAGCTCTGCATACCTAATAGAGACCATCAGTAACCCAAAGTTCTGATGGGTTCATTGCCTAGTTCTGGGATTGGTGGTATGGGCCTTACACTTGACCTAAGGCAAATTAGCCTCCATACAGTATAAGGGAGGAAAAGAGGCTTGCTCCTTCCTTTTGCCCCTTTTTCACTTGGTTTGTCTGTCTTTTATCGTTATGAACTGTTGTTACCCCTCTGAAATGTTCTACACTAACTCAGTGCCAGCAGAGTGTGGACTGAAACCTCCAAAAACTGTAAGATACATAAACTTTTTCTTCCTTAACTTTAGGTTGTGTATTTTGTCTTATTCACAAGAAAAGTAACCAAGACAAATATATATCATAAATCTTAATGCAATTGAGTTTCTTACAAAGAACTGCTTAACAAGCAGTAATGGAAATTAAGTGACCCCATAACAAATATGAAAGTAATATTTAACCAGGCAAGAGAAAAAACTGATATATATGGGACAAACACAAAATAAAAAATTGATGTATTTTAACCCAATAATATCAATAATTCTATAACATTTGGACAGCCTAATAAGATGCACCTTGAGAGCATAATGCTAAGTGAAATTGTTCAGACACAGAAGCTTAAATATTGCATGGTTTCCCTTATGTGAGAAACTCAAATTACAAAAAAGAGCAAAATAAAAGATAGTAGAAAGTAAGCAGATAGGTCTTTCTTAAATGGAAAGGACATCAAGAAATAGAGAGAATAGGAGAAAAGGGAGAGAATGGGGATGAAAAAAGGAAGTGAGATGTATTATATGCATGTACCAACTCCACACGAGGAATGTAAATTTTATGTACTGGAAACATGTACAAATATATAAAAAAGATGAAAAAGAAAACCAATGAAAAATACATAAAATATAGTACATTAACAGAGAAAACTATATGATGTGTATAAGATATACAATTTAATTATAAAGAAATTGATAGGTTAAAATAGAAAGCAAAAATAATGACAGGCTTTTCCTACATTCTTGTCTTCCAACATTTCCTCCCAGTACAGTTAAAAAGAAAAAAGGCAAAGTGAAACTAAACAAAACAGAATTTTACAGCATAATTTGAATATAGAGAATGACTGAATAGTTGTAAGAAAAAAAGAAATACTATGTTTTAGTGTGTGGTCTCTCAGATTCCTGATTTAACCCAACCCAGTGACCAGGTATCTTTGGAAAGCAAATGTAAATCTAGAAAGACCAGTGAGAAGAGAAGAAAATATGCAGTGAGGCATAAAAATCTCTGCTAGGAAAACCAAATCCAACTTTATTCTGAAAGTACTGAAATGGTGTCTAGGCAGTTCAGAATATGAAACATTTAAGAAGGAATGTATGAGTTACCATAAAGTAGTATTTGAGGACTAGCTTCTTCTGAAAGAGGGTAAGCTGGAGGAAGGTGTCTGTTTCACTAGGCAGCAGAGGTAAAGGAGGAGATAGGACCAAAAAAATCAGAAAAATTCACATCCCAGTTCCTATCATAAAAACAAGTACATAAATCCACTAAAATTTCTGGGATTTTGATAGACTGAGAGACAAGGGCATCCTGCAAAGAATTCTGTAAAATGTACAAACAAAACACTAAAAAAACCACAAATCAACAAAAATATTAGAAGACAATGATAATGGGTTCACACTAATGTGTTTAAAGAAATTAAAAACAAAATTTAACACATTATTGCTGAATGTAGGTGTAATGTTTTGCCACAGAGCTCTAGGGTTTATTAATTTGATGTATTAAAGTTTTAGGCCTGTTAATGAGGAATTCATTTCTTTCCTTCCACAGTTTCTGGGAACCACCATTCTACTCTTTCATTCAATGAAAATATTTTGTGAAAGTACATCATAAATTTGACTTAGGTATATTTATGTGGTATTTGCCTTCCTGTGACTAGATTATACTCTGAGATGTCTTTCTACTGAGAGAGGAAAGGATAAACCATAGTATGCACATATATTAGAGTACTATTTAGCCTTAAAAAGGAAATTCTACAATATGTAACAATATGGACAATATTTTATTTTAAACAAAAGTTTAAATTTTATAATTAAAAACAGTGAGTAAAAGGAGTTATTCATTATCTAAGCTCATTTTACTTTAGTAGAAGCTGTTATGAGTGAGACTTAGTCGTTAGAATTTATTTTTATAGCAGAAATACTAGCTATCATTTGTTAAACAACAATGAACCAGGCACTTGACTGACACTTTTACATTCATTATGTTACTTAATCTTCCTGACACTGTTTATGGAAGATGATATCTCACCCCATGTTAAATGGGAGAAAACCGAAGAGTCAGAGGTGGAGGAATCTGCCAAGGACATAGAACAGGGATTGTGGTGCTGGAATCTGAGTCTTGGTCTTCTGACTCTGTGCTCTTAGGCATGGGTGTATGTTGGAAGAACAGAAATTGTAGGAAATAAAAATGATAAAGAATGCCAGAAGAAAGAAAGAGAATGGTCAACGATGACGTGTGTCTCAAACACTGCCACCCACCTTCAGGACTGTTGCTACGCCCTCAGCATCTGCCATGCTGCTTGAATAGATTTTTAATGAGAATTTATTAATTTGGTGAAAAGACAAGACAAAGTATCCAGGAACTGCAAGGAGATTGTCATGCATAGAATTTAAATAGGATTGTGGAAATAGCAGGAGATCAGTTTATAATATTAAATTATAAAATTAAGGGTTTCTGGGTGAAATGTTGTATGGAGCAAGTTTATTCGTGCAGTCATTCATATATTCCTGAGTAATTATTGACCTTACACAGAATATTTCCCAAATTTAACATAGATCAATGATAAAACTAGAATTCCTGCCTTGGTGGATGTATTTTAAACATTTTAAAGTGGGGTTTTGAAGAAGATACTTGTTGTAGTCAGGGGTTGTTACAGAGAGAACAATTCAGATCAGGACATGGAGTTTATAATATTTTTATAATGGTCACTGAAAGTTAACACAGGAAAATGCAGGAAATCTATCTGCAACACCAACGACATAGATTATTTAAGTCAAGAGTCTAAACCCCACGGCAATATCCCACATGAGTCCAGATAAAAACCCAGAGCTCAGGACAACGCCTCCACAAGTCCAACTGGAAGTCCAGGGCCCACAAGGACTCATGCCAGTCTCTTTTACGGATTCATGCCGGGAAGACCCAAGGGTCAGCGGTGGAAGCCAGAAAGTTCATGCCAGCAGGATGAAGGAGCTGAGCTAGTGGGATGAGGGTTCTACACTGGAGCTGAGAAGTCACACTCATAACAAAGAGCGGGGCTGTCCTGAAAGGAACCACAGCTGTCCTCAGCGACACGGAGGCCCCGAGCTCCTCCGACCACAAGCACAGTCGGGAACTTGCCAGGAAGCAGCGTGAGGAGTTCACCCTGGAGACCAGGCAGCACATGTCTTCCCCTCCGGAGCCAGGAAGCAATGCTCAATGTGAAGACCAAAGCTTCTCCAGGAGGACCAACAGCTCAGACAGCAACTTGTAGGAGAACTAACAATGCCTCCATAATGCCTCAATCCCTCTCCCACCTCTCTTCTTCTCCACCTATTTATCCTGGCAACCCTTCTCAGGTGGAGCATCTTCTCTCAATGCATAATGATGTAATCCAGCTGGCGTTAAGTTGACCACCAGTTATCAAACCATAACAATACTCATAGAAGTTATTACTTTTATTGGCAGTACTTCTAAAAATAAAGGTGAGTAAACTGATATTTAGATAACAAAACCAAGCAGTTATGTCTGTTCTCATATTATCAGTAATAAAATATGGCACTTTACTTTCTTTTTAAACAAATAAAATCACCATTATGTATTGTTCTATTTGCATGCCAAGAATCATTAACTTTTTAATAAGATTAGTAAGCACAATCTTCTATCATTTGGAAAGAAAAGTTATATCATAAGAATCAATAAAAGTATTTTTTTTGCTAGCCAGTAATAATATCTTGCTACGATGAAAGAATTAACAAGATCAAATAGGGTACACATCAGAAAGAATAGCAGTAAACAATTGATAATATTTTCTACATGGGCAAAAGTAACAGGAAATTTCATGTTGTGAGCTAGATAGATTCTAAGTGGAAGGCCATCCAGTCTTGATAAAAAAAAAAAGCAACAAACTGTCAAGCTGAAATAAAATTAAAAGAAACACAAGTTAATGAAAAGTGAAAGTAAATTCTGTTGCTGTATGAACTCTCTGCTTTACTGGCAATAATTCATGTGTTGTACACTACAATGAATGAAACATCACCAGAACTTTTCTATCATTTAAACTCACACTTGCCAGTGCATATTTGTAAGCTGTGTCTGCCATAGGATAGGCTTCCAGAGTGTTGATGCTGAGACAGATATTAGTATACTTGCTGTTATTCAATGGCCAGGGATTGACACTCATGGGAGAGAACTGAGAAAAGCAAAGGTGCGAAGAGGGAGGAGCAAGGTATGATGCAGGTTCATTGGCAATGTCAGCCAATCCCACTTGTGCTCCTGAGGTAGACTGGCTTTTAAGATTTATCCATCCCATGTTGAATTGAAATGGCGAGGCCCAACTTTAGAAACTTTGAATATTACATATAGGGTGCCTGAGGAGGTGCAAGGGGATCAAGTGGTTTTCTGGTATAATTACTACGGGAGCTGATGGTAAGAGATCTCGTTAACTGTATGGTAGCTTCCATCAAAATGGCCCAACAGCATTGACTATCTCAGAAAACAACAGTCTGTTTATTCACCTCCCTCCAAGTCCTAACACTCACATTCCACTTCACGCTGTGGTATCTGTATTAGTGTTTTCTGGTGATTACTTCCAAAGCTCTAGCGTGTGCATCTTCCTCCATTTCTTTAGCCATGGTCAGGGTCCATGTTTGCAAACATGGGTTCAGGTTGGAGAAATCAAAGCTTACCAGAAAATAAAAATGATGTAATATTCTAAGCAAATGAGAGTGAGTCACAGTAAGATGCAGTCAAGCATATTCTCCTTTCTCTCCCATAGGCATTTTGTAGACTTAGCACCCAAATCTGCCCTGCAACATTATTTCCAGGAAGTAGATAATGAATATTTATGGACTTCTCTGAAAGAGAGAGATTTGGCTCACTTTCTCTTTCACAGATATTTATAGTATAATTGTTATTTTAAATTCACTACTGACATCTTCTGTTATTCTAATGCTATATTTACTCTTCCTTTTTATCTTATGCCCTGTCCAGGAGCCCCATCATTTCAGGATTCCCACTCATGAGATGCAGGCTCCTGTATGCCTGCACTTTCTTTCTTCTTTTATCCACCTTCTGTTTCCCATCATTCATGTTCTGCAGCTCGATTTATTTATTTTAATTTTAAAGAAGGTAAAACTAAACTTAACAAAAGAGAACAAAGTAAATCAGAGGATAACAATGTAAGTGATACAGATTTCAAAGCAAAATAAAAGGATATCTACCATGGCTACCATAATGTCTTTTATTTTCTTCCAAATAGTTGCCCATATCTTCACACACAATGAATTCATACAAAATAAAATAGTATTAAACTGATCAGAACAGAGTGATGAAGGCATTATAGGCCTTCAAAATCAGACAAAAGGAAAATCAGCAATGGCTGCCATAATGTCTCTTGTTCTTGTTCAAATTAGCTGTCCATACCTTCATGTATGTTGCAATTGAACAATACAAATGGATTAAAACCACTCTGAACAAAGAATAATAGCCTATGCATTTGATAGCATGATGATATAGTATCAGCAATGGATACTATAATGTCTCTTTCTCTCCAAACTAGCTGTTAATTTCATCATGCATAATATAATTGATTCTTATAAACTGTTTAGGGGAAGTCCTACACATGTATAAGCCTCTGCATGTATACCTATCCTTTCTGTATGAGAGGAAAAAACAAACCAAAGCAAAAAAAAATACTAGAAAAACATGAAACAAAAAAGACAAATAAGTAACAATAGCAAAGAGCCCCAAACAATGATGGTATAGGCTTCAAAACAAGGTGGTAGAAGCATAACTAGGGTATTTATTTTACATAATGATCTTCAAGAATTCCTCAGATCACCAGACACTAACAGGAAAAATTGCTCTAGTCCCATGAATGTTAGCTGTTTTATTCCTAGAACTTATAGAATTTGTAGCACAATCATCTTAGCTATCCTAAGTATGTTTATACAATTTTAGATAGTTTTTTTTGTTTTCCTTTCTTTTTCTTTTTTCTCATTTTCTTTGTGATATTATTTTTCCCTATTGAGCAGATTCTTATCCTTTCACTGTATTTAATAAAGATTTTATATCTTATGTACCCTTAGCATTTCTTATGGTAGGGAGACAATACAGTATTTACACATATGAGTTTGATTTATTTCACTTATGAGTATGGTCTCAAGTTGCATCCATTTATTTATAAATGTCTCAATGTGATCATTCTTTATAGCTGAGTAGTACTCTATTGTATAAAAATACCACATTTTTTTTATCCATTCCTCAGTTGATGGGCACTTAGGTTGTTTCCAAGATCTGGCTATTACAAATTGTGCTGCTATAAACATGGGTGCACATATATCACTGTGGTATGATGTTATCAGTTCTTCTGAGAACATGCCCAGAAGTGGAATACCTGGGTCAAATGGAACTTCCAATTCCAGAATTTTGAGTACTCTCCATACTGATCTCCGTACTGTTTGCATCAGTGTAAATTCCTACTAACAGTGCAAAACAGTTCCTTTTTCCTCTGCAGCCTCTCCAGCATTTGTTGTTGGTAGTTTTCCTGATGCTGGCCATTCTTTCTGGAGTGAGGTGGAATCTCAGTGTGATTTCAATTTGCATTTCTCTAATGACTGATGATGTTAACCATTTTTCATGATTTATTTGCCATTCATATTTCTTCAATTGAGTACTGTATATTCATCTCATGCCCATTTTTGGATTGGGTCTCTGAATTTCAGGGATCTGATTTTTTTTTAAATATTCTTTACATGTTCTTAGATAGAAGTCATCTGTCTGAGGGACAGTTGGCTAAGAGTTTTTTCCCAGTTTGTAGGTTTTCTTTCCACTATGGTGGAGATTTCTTTTGACATGCAGAAACTTTTTAATAAGTTGTGATCCTAATTATTGATTCTGGGAATAACTTTCCGTGCAGTTTGATTATTTTTCATGAATTCTCTACCAACCCCTATGTCTTCAAGATTTCTACCTACATTGACACTAACAGATTAAGTGTTTCTGTTTTAGTATTCAGGTCTTTGATCCATTTAGATTTTAGTTTAGTACATGGAGACAAGCATGGTTCTAGTTTTAGTTTTCGGCATATGGCGAGCCAATTTTCCAGCACCATTTGTTAAAGAGACTGTCATTCTTCCAGGAAGACTTTTGGCCCCTTTATCAAAGATAAGATGGTTGAGTGTGTTTGTAGTTGTGGTTGTATTTTGTAATCTATTCCATTGATCTTTGACTCTGTTTTGATTCCAGTATCATGTTGATTTTAACTACAGTTGCTTTGTAGTATAACTTCACGTCAGGGATTGTGATGCCTCCTGCCTTGTCTTTGCTGCTTAGAATTGGCTTTGCTATTCTAGGTCTCTTCTGGTCCATTTGTACACAGGTGTGATTCAGTTCTGCTATTTCTTTGCTGATTTTCTGTCGGGTTGATCTGCCCTTTGGTGTTAAGGTCTCCTATTATAATTGTGCTACTGCTGATTTGGTTTTTCATTTCATTTAATACTTGTTTTATATAACTGGGTGCTCTGGAATTTGGTGCATATATATTTAAGATAGTTATCTCTTCCTCTTGAAGTTTGCCGCTAACCAGTATGTAGTGACCTTCTTTATCTCTTCTGGTCATTATTAGTTTAAAGTTCACATTGTCTGCAAACAGAATGGATACTCCCACTTTTTTGGGGTTCCTGTTGTGTGAAGTATTGTTTTCCATCCTTTGACTTTTAGTCTGTGAGTATCCTTTTGGGTTAGATGGGTTTCTTGTAGACAACATATGCTTGGATTTTGTTTCTTTATCCATTCTGGCAGTCTGTTTCTTTTAATTGGTGCATTTGGACCATTTACATTAATGGTTAAACTGTTATATGTTGTTTTACTGTTGACATGCTATCTTTCTGCTGTTGCATCTTTATCTTTCTGTTCTGTTTAATTGCCTGCTTTGCTTAGTGGTTTTTTCCTAAGTGTATCTAAACTGTCTTTCAATATTCTTTGCATGGTTGGCTTGGTAATCATGAAATTCTTCAGCTGTTCTTTGTCATGGAATTATCTTATTTCTCCATCCATTTTGAAGGACAGTTTTTCAGGGTACCTCAGTCTAGGTTGGAAATCGTTTTCCTTTAGGATCTTGAATACTTCACTCAAGCTCTTCTTGACTTCATTATTTGTGCTGAGAAGTCTGCTGTGATTCTGATAGGTTTTTCCTTTATAAATGATCTGTCTTTTCTCTCTGACAGCTTTTAATCTATTCTTATGTTGGATTTCTGGGATGGTGATTATTATATGTCTGGGTGTAGTTTTATTTTGGTTATGATTATTTGGAGTTCTATATGCTTCACTGATCCTGATGTCAATTTCCGATCTCATGTTTGGGAAATTTTCAGCTATTTCTTCTGTAAATATCCTCTTGACATCCTTTATGTTGCCCCTTTCTTTTTCATTAATTCGTATCAATCTTATGTTGTTTTTCTTTGCATCATCTTGCAGTTGTTGAATTGTTATTTCCTGATACTTTGTTATTTTAAAAAGATCTTTCCTTTCCTGTTCACTAGCTGCAATCTTGTCTTTGAGGTCTGAAATTCTATCTTTACTTTCATTGAGGTGGTTTTTATAGCTTTCAATGATATTTTTGTTTTCATGTATATCTCTTTGCATCTGCTCTATATATTCTGTTTGTTTCTTATATCGCTCTTCTGGGGATTCTATATTTTTGTTTACTTCCTCCAATTATTTTAACCGTGTGTCCTTTAGATATGTTCAGCATCTCCTTCATTGCTTTTATCATTTATTCTTTTACCAGGGAGATTATTTCTATTTGGAATTCCTTTAAACTTCCCAGAGTTGCTTCTTTATTTTAGTTGCCATTATGTCCTATATTTCAAGTGTATGGCATATATTTTTTTTCTATGTACATAGCTCCTAAGGTTTCTTGGTATGGGTTGAAGGTTTGAGATTGTTTTGTCATTTTCTTATATTTCTGTGTTTCAGGTGTTTCAAGTGTTATTCCAAGGCTTCTCCAGGGTCTGTTGGAAATCCTCTTCTATGCCCTCAGCTCCTGGGACTCTGGCCACCCAGTTCCCTGGATTGAGAGATGGTCACTGGGTGTGAAGCAAGCCAGCTCAAGCCCAGCCTCTGGAACTAATAATGCCTGCTTGGTTGCTTCCAACTCGAGTCTACCAAGCATGGCTGGAACAGTGAGGCCTTTGCAGGCGCACTCAGGACCTGCTGCTCTGGTCCAGTGCACCCAGAAGCCACAAAGTTCCCTGTTCAGGGCCGAGTGAGGGTCCCAAACTATCTGGACTCGGGGAGAAGTGTGGGGCACTCACCCCAGGCTGCACAGCCTCTGGAACCGATGGCACCTGCCTGCTTGCTTAGAACTCCAGAGTTCTCCAAATACAGCCTGCAAAATATTTTGTTTTTTTTAAAAATTATTTTGCAACAAATGTGGGAAAGCATTCAGTACAGCCTCTGCTTGTAAAGTACATGACAGAATTCACTCTGGGGAGAAACCCTTTGTATGTATGCAATGTGGGAAATCTTTCTGTCAAAGCAGTCACCTTACTATTCATGAAAGAACTCACACTGCATAGAACATCTATGGTACAACCAATATACCAAAACATTCAGTATGCAGACGTGCTGAAAACAAACCCTTTCCATTGATGTAAGCAATTTGTGATGTATTTTAGCTATAATACTAGCTTTTTTGTATAGAAAAAAATTCACTCTATAAAAAATCCCTATCTATATGAGAAATGAGTAAATGGATTTGTTTATACATTCTCACTTTATAACATCAAATACCCCACACTGGGAAAAAATCCTATGAACATAAGGAATATAGGAAGACTTTCCATCCCATTGAGATTACCAATACAATTAAAAACTGTCGGTGTCGCTCCCGGCCGGCAGGAAGAACACGCGACAGATTCTGACGGTGTGCAATCTTGCCTTTATTTGTCTCCGCGTGGGCCCCGCGATGCCTCTGCTCTGCCACCAGCCCTTTCTTGCCGGTGGACTTTCTCTATCTCTCTCTCTGTGCTTCTCTCTGTGCTTCTCTCTCGTGGCGGGAGAGGCATTTACTTTTATAGGGTAACAGTGGCCAATCAGTTCAAAGCGCACGATGCGGGCTGATTGGCTAACATCAGTTGTTGCTAGGAAGACTATCTTACAGAGCGGGTTGTTTACGTCGCCAGGGCAATCAGGGGGCAGGAAGCAGGCGCCATTTTGGCTCACTCGATGGGAGGGGTAATCTAGCTCAGGCTTTGCTCTTTCCTACAGGCCTCACGTCCGCCAAGTAAGGCGACCGGGCTCGGCCGCGGCTCCCAACATCTCCCCCTATTTTATTTATTTTTGAATGAATGTACGCATCGCAGCCTGCCCTGGATTGAGTGCAGAGGCTTATGCCCTGTGTTGAGGCCCACCGTAGGCCCTTGGCTTGGACCCTGGTCGGCCGTCCCCGGGTCCACCAAGGCCTTGAGACCCTCGTCCTTTTTCCAGGGCCAGGAGTGAACTGGACGGAACCTGGATGCACATAGGCATGCACTCATGCCCCTCCGTGTGATCCCCTTGGAGAGACATCTAGATCTGGGCAGATTCTAGTAATCCAGCGGCTTTCGTGCAGTATGGGGTAGGGCCTGGCTTAGGTCGAGTCGTGCTGGGGAGGCACGCTCTTACCCGTCATTGACTCTCCTACCCTGCTGTGTGGTGTCAATAGGGAAGGAGTGCGGAAAACCTGCCACATCTAGACCCGGTCGTAGGCCAGTCGAGCGAGCCATGCGTAAGCCTGGGGGTCATTGTGCCCATCACGGGCTGCTGCCAGGGCCGCATGGGCAACCAGGCGTACTTGACGCCGGGCCGCCGCAAGGCGCCCATTAATAAATGATGTGACCCATCGGAGCAAGCATGGTCCTATAAGTAAGAGCAGAAGCAAGGAGCACAGGGGACCTAACAATGGTAAAATATAGGGGAGCAAGCCATTCCAGGCTCCCCAAAAGGGATTGTCTTGTAGTTCTTTTCTTCTCTTTTCTAGGTCTTCTTGCAGTTTCTTTAATCGGTCTTGAACGATTCCGGACTTGTTGGCATAAAAGCAGCATCTTTCCTGTAAGGCAATACAGATACCTCCCCTCTCTACAGTGAGTAGATCTAGGCCCCTTCTATTCTGCAGAACAACCTCTGCAAGGGAATCAATTTGATCTTGTATCTCCTGAAGGGTTCTCTCAACTATAGACATGTCTTCTATCAATTGCTTGGATAACTGAGTATATTTGGTTAATGAAACTCCTAGGCCCGCAGTCCTGGCGGCCAGGGCTCCAGTTATCCCCAGACCAGCCAAGAGAGGTAAAATCAGTACATCTCTCTTATGTCTTTTTATAAAGGTGTCCACAGCTGGGATGGGCATGGGTTGGTCCCCAGGGACAATACCAATGTCAGGCAACAAGTAAGCTAGGCCACATAGGCCGGTCCAATTACTGGGCAGGTAGGTATAAGCATGACCATTGCCGCAAGCAAATACTTTGCCAAAGGGGGCACATAGCGGCGAGCTACTACTTACATTGGTTATGGACTCACACGAGGCGACTGCCAGTGCTCCAACAACAATATCATAACTATTATTTTGTGGGTACTTTTGGAAACAGGATGCATTAAACTGTCCCATAAACTGGACCCAAATGGAGGCCCATGTGAGCAATTATAGGGTGTGCTATAATTGTAAGGTTCACTTTCATAGTCTCTAAACGGCATGGCCAGCGGCCATGATTCTCCCATCATCATACACAGCCAACAATCGGAGGCCAGCCCTGGGTCAGTAAGATTGAGTGCTTTGTGGGTAGCCTCTAATATGGATTCAGTAGCGGGGTCAAGGTTAATGCCTCGGGATTTGGGGCGTAGGAGTGGATGGTAATTGACTTCAGGGAACGGATTTAATTGTTCCCATCGCTCGATGACCTGTTCCTGCCGGTACTGGTCTTGGACCCCTCCACCGTCAGAGATGTGAACGGGAGCGGTCATAGACCAACAGACCGTTTCTCCAACCTCTCCATTACAACCTGACTGCATGAATGGAGAACCGCCTACAGCAGCGGGAATATGGTTAGGGGCAACAGGGCTTTTAGTTGTAGTTAGCGTTGCCATCCAATAGGTTGTACTCTTGAGTTTGCATTGTTTTGTCTCTGTATAGCATGTAACATGCATGGATTCCTCAAACTTAGTGCAGGGACATGTGGCGAGATCACCAGGCCCTGAGGGACTCACCTTAGGCTTAAGTATGCACTGATAGGATGGTTGACTAAATCCTCCTGCAGTGGAGGGGTACACAACTGAGAACGCTGTTTTATCCCCACAATCGGTCCCTGGTCCTTTTTTGGCGCTAGGTGGTATACTGCTTACCGTGCCACCTCCGCAATCGCACGGACTGCCAAGAAGGCTCATGCGAAGATCTATTCCAGAAGCGGGGCCCCCCAGCCCCGCATGTACCATACTTATCCTGAGGAGTGCTAGGACAACGCCCCCAACGAAAAAAGCAGCCTTTTTCGGGTTCATCTGGCTGTCAGGCCTGCTGCTGGTCTCCGGCAGGACAGGATTAGTCTTCAGTCGAAGGGCTTGTCGCACGCGTCAGTCTTTCTGGGACCCACAATGGTTCTCGTCCCAGTTCCTGCGGGAAAACACAAACCGCACCTCGGTTCCAGCTGACTACCGGATCCGGGCCCATCCATTGTCCCGTCAGGACATCTTTCCATTTTACCCATCCCTTATTGCTAGGAGATGGATTACAATGCTCCATAGCCGGGGGGTGGTTGTTATTATTCAGGTTTAAAAAATTGTATGTGAATAGTGCCATGGGTAGCCGTGCCTTTGGGGGCAGGCCCTGGC